>NC_066612.1:24190500-25527500 GCF_025231255.1 Drosophila biarmipes
GCTGTGATGGAATATCTGGCCGCTGAGGTTCTCGAGTTGGCTGGAAATGCTGCTCGTGACAACAAGAAGACTAGGATTATCCCGCGTCATCTGCAGCTGGCCATCCGCAACGACGAGGAGTTGAACAAGCTGCTCTCCGGCGTCACCATTGCCCAGGGTGGAGTGTTGCCCAACATACAGGCTGTTCTGTTGCCCAAAAAGACCGAGAAGAAGGCTTAAACGTTTGATACATACTTGTACATAAAAAACAAACCCAACCGTCCTTTTCAGGACGACCAAGGTGTTACCAAAGAATTGAAGAATTTTCAATACTAATACCATATTATTAAAACAATAAGTATAAGGACGTGTGGGAAACTGATGTCGATTTTGTATAAGCGTTGGTCCTATAGCAGTCGGACAGAAATAAGACCTAAGAGGTTCATCGCAAAATGGCGAATTTCTGTCAATGCTGTATCTGCGGCACAGCCTGTACAAAATAGATGTGTATCTACCTGAACTACTTTCATTTCAAATTTCATTTTGGTTCAATAAACATATATTATTTATGAAGCATCAACTTTCAAATCAAAGCATTATTGGAAAATGTGTCTCCTTTGGAAATTTAAATGGTGGTCCTGAAAAGGACCGATTGCTGAAAAAGTACAAGCTGTACTAGTTTTTTAACCGCCGAAGCCGTACAGGGTGCGGCCTTGCCTCTTCAGTGCGTACACAACGTCCATGGCGGTGACGGTCTTCCTCTTGGCGTGTTCGGTGTAGGTGACGGCATCACGGATAACGTTCTCCAAGAACACCTTCAGAACGCCTCGTGTTTCCTCGTATATAAGTCCGGAGATGCGTTTTACACCGCCACGACGAGCCAAACGGCGGATAGCTGGCTTCGTGATACCCTGGATGTAAATAATAAGCGGTGACGCTTGGCGCCTCCTTTTCCCAAGCCTTTGCCTCCTTTACCACGACCAGTCATATTTCACTTCTCTTCTCTACTGTTAACACACTGCACGGTACGAAAGTCACTGAAGAACTATTTCCAAATTTTCGACGAGCTCATATTTATACCTAAACCCCCAGAAACACGAGCGAGTCCGAAAGATATGTTCGTCTCGCTCTCCGCTCGACAACTGAGATGGACTCTGCTTCCCTCTCTTTTCAACCCTCCCCGTTTTGCTATATAAGGAGGTAGCAAATGCGGCTATCGTTTATTGTGTTTTGAAACGTGAAGTGAACGTGAACAGCAGTGAATTCGAAAATGGCCCGTACCAAGCAAACCGCTCGCAAATCGACTGGTGGCAAGGCGCCACGCAAGCAACTGGCTACTAAGGCCGCTCGCAAGAGCGCCCCCGCCACCGGAGGCGTGAAGAAGCCTCATCGGTACCGCCCTGGAACTGTTGCCCTGCGTGAGATCCGTCGATACCAGAAGAGTACCGAGCTGCTGATCCGCAAGCTGCCTTTCCAGCGTCTGGTGCGTGAAATCGCTCAGGACTTCAAGACTGACCTGCGATTCCAGAGCTCGGCGGTGATGGCTCTGCAGGAAGCTAGCGAGGCCTATCTAGTAGGCCTCTTTGAAGATACCAACTTGTGTGCCATTCATGCCAAGCGTGTCACCATCATGCCCAAGGACATCCAGTTGGCCCGTCGCATTCGCGGCGAGCGTGCTTAGGTCGAGACGGCTTCAACTGGCTGCCAGTGCGCTAACATAATTTGTACAAATCGGTCCTTTTCAGGACCACAAATTAATTCAATGAGATACTAATTTTACCTGGAGGCTTTAACATAAAAATAAAGAAAAATTATTTTCCGTCCCGTTTTTTTAAGTGAATTGAATAATTGTTAATTCATTTTTTCCAATTTGTACTGCCTTGATAAATTTAATAGTAGTCGGAAATTGTCTTTTGATTTGAGTTCCCGGTGTTTTTTATGTGACAGCTGCTGTGCGGTACCGATGGTCAAGACTTTCAAACAGAAAAAATAAAAAAAAATACTAAATGCAGCATAAAAAAATATTAACTGGGCTAATGAATCTGTTGGTTGCTTAATAAACAAAATTTCATATATTTTCTTTATAATTTTAACTGCAGTGCAACCTCCAAGATATTTTTTAATAGGGACGCAAAATAAACAGTTTGTAGCTATATGTAAATATTTCTGAAAATTGTTTATAGTATATTGAAATATTAGATAAAGCTAATATATAATATTAGTTTTTTACAATATATTTTATTTTTTTTTTTATCAAATGTTTTTTAACAAATTTCGTTTTGAATGTCGGCATGTATTGAGAAAGGGTACCGTTATATGGAACAACCACGATCAACATAAGACATTCAAACATCAACAAAAAATATAAAAACTTTTAAGCGCTATTTATAAATTAGACATAGCTGCTAAGGAATGCATAACGTCTTATAAAAAACAAGAAAAATATTAAAACATGTACTTTTTATATTTTTTCTTTAATATTAACTTAAGTGTGGTCTCAGGCCTCAATGGAATTTATATATGGGACGGATATTAGCAAAATGTAGTGAAAACTATTAATAATAATGCCCCAAAAGCTGGACTGCGCTAAGCAAAGACATAATAAATATAAGAAAACATCGAACAAATACCACATTTTAAGTTAACTATATTTTTAACAATCAGAAAACTATTGCCGAGTGTGTTCTCACAGCCAATTTTGCATGTAGCCAAGGGACAACTTGAAACAAATAAAAAAATACCTAAAGTAATAATAAGTATAAAGACTTGTAGTATTACTTAAAGTAAAATGTTCAAACTTCATTTTTCCTTAGCAAGTTACAAAATATTTCTAGAAATCTTATTTTAAAATGTTTTTTTAAAGTAATTATTCATGTTACGAATGTCAATCTTGAAGTTGATACGGCTATAAAAGGTTACAAAAACAAGAACATAACATTTCTAGCACATTACCTTCTTAATTTATCGTTTTTGAATGTAAAACGATAAAAAAATTATTTAGTTTTAGTATCTTAAGCCCTGAAAATAAGAAAATAAGTTTGCACTTCAAGCAAAAATTAGCAGAGCAAATGACTGATGCCAGACTCACAGTTGAAGTGCTCTCCTCCTCGATTCTCATTCGAACGAAGGAGGTTGGTCACAAGCGCGCGCTCCGTTTTCTATACAAAAAAGTGTAGTTTAGTGAAAAAAAATGTCTGATTCTGCAGTTGCAACGTCCGCTTCCCCAGTGGCTGCTCCCCCAGCGTCAGTTGAGAAGAAGCTGGCCACCAAAAAGGCATCTGGTTCCGCTGCCTTAAAAGCAAAGAAGGCCGCTGCCCCGCCATCGCATCCGCCAACTCAACAAATGGTGGACGCTTCTATCAAGAATTTGAAGGAACGAGGTGGCTCATCTCTTCTGGCAATCAAGAAATACATCACCGCCACCTACAAATGCGATGCCCAGAAGCTGGCTCCATTCATAAAGAAATACTTGAAATCTGCCGTGGTCAATGGAAAGTTGATCCAAACAAAGGGAAAAGGCGCGTCTGGCTCATTCAAACTGTCGGCCTCCGCCAAGAAGGATCCGAAGCCGAAGCCTGCGTCTGCTGAGAAGAAGGTGAAAAGCAAGAAGGTAGCCGTCAAAAAGACCGGAGCCACCGCCAAAAAAAGTTGCCGCCGCAGCTGCCGACAAGAAGCCCAAGGCTAAGAAGGCTGTGGCCACCAAAAAGACCGCAGAGAAGAAGAAAACAGAGAAGGCGAAGGCCAAGGATGCAAAGAAAACTGGAACCGTGAAGGCGAAGCCAGCAGCAGCGAAGGCCAAGTCGACCGCAGTGAAGCCGAAGGCAGCAAAAGCAGCAAAGGCCAAGCCAGCGGCCTCTGCTAAGCCCAAAAAGGCGGTGAAGAAAGCAGCGGCGCCTGCTACCGCTAAGAAACCGAAAGCCAAGACTACGGCTGCCAAGAAGTAAATTGTGAAAAAGTACAGTACCTGGTACATGCTCGCAATCGTAATTTTAGATTTTGAAATCTGAAATTTAAACAAGCCCTTTTCAGGGCTACAACGTTCGTTTACAGGAGAAAGAAACTTTCAATTCACTTATCCGATTATTTTATGGCCATTCGCATTTTTCCACATTTAATTGGACTCGATTAGTTTATGATTAAAAAAGAAATATGTAATAAGAATATGTCATAACTTGTGTCTTAATAAAAATAATTATAAGTGTACCCTTGTAGCCGCATTAATTTTAGCTGCTTTACCAGAGTATCTAAATGGAAAGTATATATGGCTCCAAAGTTCTTCAGAAAAAAACATAAATTGAATTTTTATCACGCATTTTATTGGCAAACGGCAAGCTGAAAATTTAGTTTCTTTGGTTAAATATGTTGTGGCCCTGAAAAGGGCCTTTTTGGATCTTCCTCCCCATACGCAGCAGGAGAAAATTACTTGGAGCTGGTGTACTTGGTGACAGCCTTGGTTCCCTCACTGACGGCGTGCTTCGCCAACTCTCCGGGCAGAAGTAGGCGAACAGCCGTTTGGATCTCCCGACTGGTGATAGTCGAGCGCTTGTTGTAGTGAGCCAGACGAGAAGCCTCGGCAGCAATGCGTTCGAAGATATCATTCACAAAGCTGTTCATGATGCTCATCGCCTTCGACGAAATGCCCGTGTCGGGGTGGACCTGCTTCAGGACCTTGTAAATGTAGATGGCGTAGCTCTCCTTCCTCTTGCGCTTCTTCTTCTTGTCGCTCTTGGTGATGTTCTTCTGGGCTTTGCCAGCCTTCTTGGCTGCCTTTCCACTAGTTTTCGGCGGCATTATTCACTTCACTTATGATTTCACAAACACAACTCACTGATCATAATGGTGCCCAAGCGCGTTCAACTTTATACTTTTTCTCGAGCCATGTTTTCAGGTCTGGGGCACCCACCCCTAACTGAACGCGCAGGCAGACGGAAAAGTATAAATATGTGGCTACCCGGGGCTCGTCGAGCATTCGTTTTTAGTGTGTAAAGTGAACTAAGTGAAATACTCGTAAAGCAAAATGTCTGGTCGTGGAAAAGGTGGCAAAGTGAAGGGAAAGGCGAAGTCCCGCTCCAACCGTGCCGGTCTTCAGTTCCCAGTAGGCCGTATTCACCGTCTGCTCCGCAAGGGCAACTATGCCGAGCGAGTTGGTGCCGGCGCTCCAGTTTACCTGGCTGCTGTGATGGAATATCTGGCCGCTGAGGTTCTCGAGTTGGCTGGCAATGCTGCTCGTGACAACAAGAAGACTAGGATTATCCCGCGTCATCTGCAGCTGGCCATCCGCAACGACGAGGAGTTGAACAAGCTGCTCTCCGGCGTCACCATTGCCCAGGGTGGAGTGTTGCCCAACATACAGGCTGTTCTGTTGCCCAAAAAGACCGAGAAGAAGGCTTAAACGTTTGATACATACTTGTACATAAAAAACAAACCCAACCGTCCTTTTCAGGACGACCAAGGTGTTACCAAAGAATTGAAGAATTTTCAATACTAATACCATATTATTAAAACAATAAGTATAAGGACGTGTGGGAAACTGATGTCGATTTTGTATAAGCGTTGGTCCTATAGCAGTCGGACAGAAATAAGACCTAAGAGGTTCATCGCAAAATGGCGAATTTCTGTCAATGCTGTATCTGCGGCACAGCCTGTACAAAATAGATGTGTATCTACCTGAACTACTTTCATTTCAAATTTCATTTTGGTTCAATAAACATATATTATTTATGAAGCATCAACTTTCGAATCAAAGCATTATTGGAAAATGTGTCTCTTTGGAAATTTAAATGGTGGTCCTGAAAAGGACCGATTGCTGAAAAAGTACAAGCTGTACTAGTTTTTTAACCGCCGAAGCCGTACAGGGTGCGGCCTTGCCTCTTCAGTGCGTACACAACGTCCATGGCGGTGACGGTCTTCCTCTTGGCGTGTAGGTGTAGGTGACGGCATCACGGATAACGTTCTCCAAGAACACCTTCAGAACGCCTCGTGTTTCCTCGTATATAAGTCCGGAGATGCGTTTTACACCGCCACGACGAGCCAAACGGCGGATAGCTGGCTTCGTGATACCCTGGATGTTGTCACGCAGCACTTTGCGGTGACGCTTGGCGCCTCCTTTTCCCAAGCCTTTGCCTCCTTTACCACGACCAGTCATATTTCACTTCTCTTCTCTACTGTTAACACACTGCACGGTACGAAAGTCACTGAAGAACTATTTCCAAATTTTCGACGAGCTCATATTTATACCTAAACCCCCAGAAACACGAGCGAGTCCGAAAGATATGTTCGTCTCGCTCTCCGCTCGACAACTGAGATGGACTCTGCTTCCCTCTCTTTTCAACCCTCCCCGTTTTGCTATATAAGGAGGTAGCAAATGCGGCTATCGTTTATTGTGTTTTGAAACGTGAAGTGAACGTGAACAGCAGTGAATTCGAAAATGGCCCGTACCAAGCAAACCGCTCGCAAATCGACTGGTGGCAAGGCGCCACGTAAGCAACTGGCTACTAAGGCCGCTCGCAAGAGCGCTCCCGCCACCGGAGGCGTGAAGAAGCCTCATCGGTACCGCCCTGGAACTGTTGCCCTGCGTGAGATCCGTCGATACCAGAAGAGTACCGAGCTGCTGATCCGCAAGCTGCCTTTCCAGCGTCTGGTGCGTGAAATCGCTCAGGACTTCAAGACTGACCTGCGATTCCAGAGCTCGGCGGTGATGGCTCTGCAGGAAGCTAGCGAGGCCTATCTAGTAGGCCTCTTTGAAGATACCAACTTGTGTGCCATTCATGCCAAGCGTGTCACCATCATGCCCAAGGACATCCAGTTGGCCCGTCGCATTCGCGGCGAGCGTGCTTAGGTCGAGACGGCTTCAACTGGCTGCCAGTGCGCTTACTTAATTTGTACAAATCGGTCCTTTTCAGGACCACAAATTACATTCAATGGGATACTAATTTGGAGGCTTTAACATAAAATTAAAGAAAATTATTTTCCGTCCCGTTTTTTTAAGCGAATTGAATAATTGTTAATTCATTTTTCCAATTTGTACTGCCTTGATAAAATTTAATAGTAGTCGGAAATTGTCTTTTGATTTGAGTTCCCGGGGTTTTTTATGTGACAGCTGCTGTGCGGTACCGATGGTCAAGACTTTCAAACAGAAAAAATAAAAAAAAATACTAAATGCAGCATAAAAAAATATTAACTGGGCTAATGAATCTGTTGGTTGCTTAATAAACAAAATTTCATATATTTTCTTTATAATTTTAACTGCAGTGCAACCTGCAAGATATTTTTTAATAGGGACGCAAAATAAACAGTTTGTAGCTATATGTAAATATTTCTGAAAATTGTTTATAGTATATTGAAATATTAGATAAAGCTAATATATAATATTAGTTTTTTACAATATATTTTATTTTTTTTTTTTTATCAAATGTTTTTTAACAAATTTCGTTTTGAATGTCGGCATGTATTGAGAAAGGGTAGCGTTATATGGAACAACCACGATCAACATAAGACATTCAAACATCAACAAAAAATATAAAAACTTTTAAGCGCTATTTATAAATTAGACATAGCTGCTAAGGAATGCATAACGTCTTATAAAAAACAAGAAAAATATTAAAACATGTACTTTTTATATTTTTTCTTTAATATTAACTTAAGTGTGGTCTCAGGCCTCAATGGAATTTATATATGGGACGGATATTAGCAAAATGTAGTGAAAACTATTAATAATAATGCCCCAAAAGCTGGACTGCGCTAAGCAAAGACATAATAAATATAAGAAAACATCGAACAAATACCACATTTTAAGTTAACTATATTTTTAACAATCAGAAAACTATTGCCGAGTGTGTTCTCACAGCCAATTTTGCATGTAGCCAAGGGACAACTTGAAACAAATAAAAAAATACCTCAAGTAATAATAAGTATAAAGACTTGTAGTATTACTTAAAGTAAAATGTTCAAACTTCATTTTTCCTTAGCAAGTTACAAAATATTTCTAGAAATCTTATTTTAAAATGTTTTTTTAAAGTAATTATTCATGTTACGAATGTCAATCTTGAAGTTGATACGGCTATAAAAGGTTACAAAAACAAGAACATAACATTTCTAGCACATTACCTTCTTAATTTATCGTTTTTGAATGTAAAACGATAAAAAAATTATTTAGTTTTAGTATCTTAAGCCCTGAAAATAAGAAAATAAGTTTGCACTTCAAGCAAAAATTAGCAGAGCAAATGACTGATGCCAGACTCACAGTTGAAGTGCTCTCCTCCTCGATTCTCATTCGAACGAAGGAGGTTGGTCACAAGCGCGCGCTCCGTTTTCTATACAAAAAAGTGTAGTTTAGTGAAAAAAAATGTCTGTTGCAGTTGCAACGTCCGCTTCCCCAGTGGCTGCTCCCCCAGCGCCAGTTGAGAAGAAGCTGGCCACCAAAAAGGCATCTAGTTCCGCTGCCTTAAAAGCAAAGAAGGCCGCTGCCCCGCCATCGCATCCGCCAACTCAACAAATGGTGGACGCTTCTATCAAGAATTTGAAGGAACGAGGTGGCTCATCTCTTCTGGCAATCAAGAAATACATCACCGCCACCTACAAATGCGATGCCCAGAAGCTGGCTCCATTCATAAAGAAATACTTGAAATCTGCCGTGGTCAATGGAAAGTTGATCCAAACAAAGGGAAAAGGCGCGTCTGGTTCATTCAAACTGTCGGCCTCCGCCAAGAAGGATCCGAAGCCGAAGCCTGCGTCTGCTGAGAAGAAGGTGAAAAGCAAGAAGGTAGCCGTCAAAAAGACCGGAGCCACCGCCAAGAAAGTTGCCGCCGCAGCTACCAAGAAGCCCAAGGCTAAGAAGGCTGTGGCCACCAAAAAGACCGCAGAGAAGAAGAAAACAGAGAAGGCGAAGGCCAAGGATGCAAAGAAAACTGGAACCGTGAAGGCGAAGCCAGCAGCAGCGAAGGCCAAGTCGACCGCAGTGAAGCCGAAGGCAGCAAAAGCAGCAAAGGCCAAGCCAGCGGCCTCTGCTAAGCCCAAAAAGGCGGTGAAGAAAGCAGCGGCGCCTGCTACCGCTAAGAAACCGAAAGCCAAGACTACGGCTGCCAAGAAGTAAATTGTGAAAAAGTACAGTACCTGGTACATGCTCGCAATCGTAATTTTAGATTTTGAAATCTGAAATTTAAACAAGCCCTTTTCAGGGCTACAACGTTCGTTTACAGGAGAAAGAAACTTTCAATTCACTTATCCGATTATTTTATGGCCATTCGCATTTTTCCACATTTGATTGGACTCGATTAGTTTATGATTAAAAAAGAAATATGTAATAAGAATATGTCATAACTTGTGTCTTAATACAAATAATTATAAGTGTACCCTTGTAGCCGCATTAATTTTAGCTGCTTTACCAGAGTATCTAAATGGAAAGTATATATGGCTCCAAAGTTCTTCAGAAAAAAACATAAATTGAATTTTTATCACGCATTTTATTGGCAAACGGCAAGCTGAAAATTTAGTTTCTTTGGTTAAATATGTTGTGGCCCTGAAAAGGGCCTTTTTGGATCTTCCTCCCCATACGCAGCAGGAGAAAATTACTTGGAGCTGGTGTACTTGGTGACAGCCTTGGTTCCCTCACTGACGGCGTGCTTCGCCAACTCTCCGGGCAGAAGTAGGCGAACAGCCGTTTGGATCTCCCGACTGGTGATAGTCGAGCGCTTGTTGTAGTGAGCCAGACGAGAAGCCTCGGCAGCAATGCGTTCGAAGATATCATTCACAAAGCTGTTCATGATGCTCATCGCCTTCGACGAAATGCCCGTGTCGGGGTGGACCTGCTTCAGGACCTTGTAAATGTAGATGGCGTAGCTCTCCTTCCTCTTGCGCTTCTTCTTCTTGTCGCTCTTGGTGATGTTCTTCTGGGCTTTGCCAGCCTTCTTGGCTGCCTTTCCACTAGTTTTCGGCGGCATTATTCACTTCACTTATGATTTCACAAACACAACTCACTGATCATAATGGTGCCCAAGCGCGTTCAACTTTATACTTTTTCTCGAGCCATGTTTTCAGGTCTGGGGCACCCACCCCTAACTGAACGCGCAGGCAGACGGAAAAGTATAAATAGTGGCTACCCGGGGCTCGTCGAGCATTCGTTTTCAGTGTGTAAAGTGAACTAAGTGAAATACTCGTAAAGCAAAATGTCTGGTCGTGGAAAAGGTGGCAAAGTGAAGGGAAAGGCGAAGTCCCGCTCCAACCGTGCCGGTCTTCAGTTCCCAGTAGGCCGTATTCACCGTCTGCTCCGCAAGGGCAACTATGCCGAGCGAGTTGGTGCCGGCGCTCCAGTTTACCTGGCTGCTGTGATGGAATATCTGGCCGCTGAGGTTCTCGAGTTGGCTGGAAATGCTGCTCGTGACAACAAGAAGACTAGGATTATCCCGCGTCATCTGCAGCTGGCCATCCGCAACGACGAGGAGTTGAACAAGCTGCTCTCCGGCGTCACCATTGCCCAGGGTGGAGTGTTGCCCAACATACAGGCTGTTCTGTTGCCCAAAAAGACCGAGAAGAAGGCTTAAACGTTTGATACATACTTGTACATAAACAAACATAAACAAACCCAACCGTCCTTTTCAGGACGACCAAGGTGTTACCAAAGAATTGAAGAATTTTCAATACTAATACCATATTATTAAAACAATAAGTATAAGGACGTGTGGGAAACAGATGTCGATTTTGTATAAGCGTTGGTCCTATAGCAGTCGGCCAGAAATAAGACCTAAGAGGTCCATCGCAAAATGGCGAATTTCCGTCAATGCTGTATCTGCGGCACAGCCTGTACAAAATAGATGTGTATCTACCTGAACCACTTTCATTTCAAATTTCATTTTGGTTCAATAAACATATATTATTTATGAAGCATCAACTTTCGAATCAAAGCATTATTGGAAAATGTGTCTCTTTGGAAATTTAAATGGTGGTCCTGAAAAGGACCGATTGCTGAAAAAGTACAAGCTGTACTAGTTTTTTAACCGCCGAAGCCGTACAGGGTGCGGCCTTGCCTCTTCAGTGCGTACACAACGTCCATGGCGGTGACGGTCTTCCTCTTGGCGTGTTCGGTGTAGGTGACGGCATCACGGATAACGTTCTCCAAGAACACCTTCAGAACGCCTCGTGTTTCCTCGTATATAAGTCCGGAGATGCGTTTTACACCGCCACGACGAGCCAAACGGCGGATAGCTGGCTTCGTGATACCCTGGATGTTGTCACGCAGCACTTTGCGGTGACGCTTGGCGCCTCCTTTTCCCAAGCCTTTGCCTCCTTTACCACGACCAGTCATATTTCACTTCTCTTCTCTACTGTTAACACACTGCACGGTACGAAAGTCACTGAAGAACTATTTCCAAATTTTCGACGAGCTCATATTTATACCTAAACCCCCAGAAACACGAGCGAGTCCGAAAGATATGTTCGTCTCGCTCTCCGCTCGACAACTGAGATGGACTCTGCTTCCCTCTCTTTTCAACCCTCCCCGTTTTGCTATATAAGGAGGTAGCAAATGCGGCTATCGTTTATTGTGTTTTGAAACGTGAAGTGAACGTGAACAGCAGTGAATTCGAAAATGGCCCGTACCAAGCAAACCGCTCGCAAATCGACTGGTGGCAAGGCGCCACGTAAGCAACTGGCTACTAAGGCCGCTCGCAAGAGCGCTCCCGCCACCGGAGGCGTGAAGAAGCCTCATCGGTACCGCCCTGGAACTGTTGCCCTGCGTGAGATCCGTCGATACCAGAAGAGTACCGAGCTGCTGATCCGCAAGCTGCCTTTCCAGCGTCTGGTGCGTGAAATCGCTCAGGACTTCAAGACTGACCTGCGATTCCAGAGCTCGGCGGTGATGGCTCTGCAGGAAGCTAGCGAGGCCTATCTAGTAGGCCTCTTTGAAGATACCAACTTGTGTGCCATTCATGCCAAGCGTGTCACCATCATGCCCAAGGACATCCAGTTGGCCCGTCGCATTCGCGGCGAGCGTGCTTAAGTCGAGACGGCTTCAACTGGCTGCCAGTGCGCTTACATAATTTGTACAAATCGGTCCTTTTCAGGACCACAAATTACATTCAATGGGATACTAATTTGGAGGCTTTAACATAAAATTAAAGAAAATTATTTTCCGTCCCGTTTTTTTAAGCGAATTGAATAATTGTTAATTCATTTTTCCAATTTGTACTGCCTTGATAAAATTTAATAGTAGTCGGAAATTGTCTTTTGATTTGAGTTCCCGGGGTTTTTTATGTGACAGCTGCTGTGCGGTACCGATGGTCAAGACTTTCAAACAGAAAAAATAAAAAAAAATACTAAATGCAGCATAAAAAAATATTAACTGGGCTAATGAATCTGTTGGTTGCTTAATAAACAAAATTTCATATATTTTCTTTATAATTTTAACTGCAGTGCAACCTCCAAGATATTTTTTAATAGGGACGCAAAATAAACAGTTTGTAGCTATATGTAAATATTTCTGAAAATTGTTTATAGTATATTGAAATATTAGATAAAGCTTATATATAATATTAGTTTTTTACAATATATTTTATTTTTTTTTTTTATCAAATGTTTTTTAACAAATTTCGTTTTGAATGTCGGCATGTATTGAGAAAGGGTAGCGTTATATGGAACAACCACGATCAACATAAGACATTCAAACATCAACAAAAAATATAAAAACTTTTGAGCGCTATTTATAAATTAGACATAGCTGCTAAGGAATGCATATGTCTTATAAAAAACAAGAAAAATATTAAAACATGTACTTTTTATATTTTTTCTTTAATATTAACTTAAGTGTGGTCTCAGGCCTCAATGGAATTTATATATGGGACGGATATTAGCAAAATGTAGTGAAAACTATTAATAATAATGCCCCAAAAGCTGGACTGCGCTAAGCAAAGACATAATAAATATAAGAAAACATCGAACAAATACCACATTTTAAGTTAACTATATTTTTAACAATCAGAAAACTATTGCCGAGTGTGTTCTCACAGCCAATTTTGCATGTAGCCAAGGGACAACTTGAAACAAATAAAAAAATACCTCAAGTAATAATAAGTATAAAGACTTGTAGTATTACTTAAAGTAAAATGTTCAAACTTCATTTTTCCTTAGCAAGTTACAAAATATTTCTAGAAATCTTATTTTAAAATGTTTTTTTAAAGTAATTATTCATGTTACGAATGTCAATCTTGAAGTTGATACGGCTATAAAAGGTTACAAAAACAAGAACATAACATTTCTAGCACATTACCTTCTTAATTTATCGTTTTTGAATGTAAAACGATAAAAAAATTATTTAGTTTTAGTATCTTAAGCCCTGAAAATAAGAAAATAAGTTTGCACTTCAAGCAAAAATTAGCAGAGCAAATGACTGATGCCAGACTCACAGTTGAAGTGCTCTCCTCCTCGATTCTCATTCGAACGAAGGAGGTTGGTCACAAGCGCGCGCTCCGTTTTCTATACAAAAAAGTGTAGTTTAGTGAAAAAAAATGTCTGATTCTGCAGTTGCAACGTCCGCTTCCCCAGTGGCTGCTCCCCCAGCGCCAGTTGAGAAGAAGCTGGCCACCAAAAAGGCATCTGGTTCCTTAAAAGCAAAGAAGGCCGCTGCCCCGCCATCGCATCCGCCAACTCAACAAATGGTGGACGCTTCTATTAAGAATTTGAAGGAACGAGGTGGCTCATCTCTTCTGGCAATCAAGAAATACATCACCGCCACCTACAAATGCGATGCCCAGAAGCTGGCTCCATTCATAAAGAAATACTTGAAATCTGCCGTGGTCAATGGAAAGTTGATCCAAACAAAGGGAAAAGGCGCGTCTGGTTCATTCAAACTGTCGGCCTCCGCCAAGAAGGATCCGAAGCCGAAGCCTGCGTCTGCTGAGAAGAAGGTGAAAAGCAAGAAGGTAGCCGTCAAAAAGACCGGAGCCACCGCCAAGAAAGTTGCCGCCGCAGCTACCGACAAGAAGCCCAAGGCTAAGAAGGCTGTGGCCACCAAAAAGACCGCAGAGAAGAAGAAAACAGAGAAGGCGAAGGCCAAGGATGCAAAGAAAACTGGAACCGTGAAGGCGAAGCCAGCAGCAGCGAAGGCCAAGTCGACCGCAGTGAAGCCGAAGGCAGCAAAAGCAGCAAAGGCCAAGCCAGCGGCCTCTGCTAAGCCCAAAAAGGCGGTGAAGAAAGCAGCGGCGCCTGCTACCGCTAAGAAACCGAAAGCCAACACTACGGCTGCCAAGAAGTAAATTGTGAAAAAGTACAGTACCTGGTACATGCTCGCAATCGTAATTTTAGATTTTGAAATCTGAAATTTAAACAAGCCCTTTTCAGGGCTACAACGTTCGTTTACAGGAGAAAGAAACTTTCAATTCACTTATCCGATTATTTTATGGCCATTCGCATTTTTCCACATTTGATTGGACTCGATTAGTTTATGATTAAAAAAGAAATATGTAATAAGAATATGTCATAACTTGTGTCTTAATACAAATAATTATAAGTGTACCCTTGTAGCCGCATTAATTTTAGCTGCTTTACCAGAGTATCTAAATGGAAAGTATATATGGCTCCAAAGTTCTTCAGAAAAAAACATAAATTGAATTTTTATCACGCATTTTATTGGCAAACGGCAAGCTGAAAATTTAGTTTCTTTGGTTAAATATGTTGTGGCCCTGAAAAGGGCCTTTTTGGATCTTCCTCCCCATACGCAGCAGGAGAAAATTACTTGGAGCTGGTGTACTTGGTGACAGCCTTGGTTCCCTCACTGACGGCGTGCTTCGCCAACTCTCCGGGCAGAAGTAGGCGAACAGCCGTTTGGATCTCCCGACTGGTGATAGTCGAGCGCTTGTTGTAGTGAGCCAGACGAGAAGCCTCGGCAGCAATGCGTTCGAAGATATCATTCACAAAGCTGTTCATGATGCTCATCGCCTTCGACGAAATGCCCGTGTCGGGGTGGACCTGCTTCAGGACCTTGTAAATGTAGATGGCGTAGCTCTCCTTCCTCTTCTTGTCGCTCTTGGTGATGTTCTTCTGGGCTTTGCCAGCCTTCTCTGGAAAGGCAGCCTTCCACTAGTTTTCGCCGGCATTTTTCACTTCACTTATGATTTCACAAACACAACTCACTGATCATAATGGTGCCCAAGCGCGTTCAAGTTTATACTTTTTCTCGAGCCATGTTTTCAGGTCTGGGGCACCCACCCCTAACTGAACGCGCAGGCAGACGGAAAAGTATAAATAGTGGCTACCCGGGGCTCGTCGAGCATTCGTTTTCAGTGTGTAAAGTGAACTAAGTGAAATACTCGTAAAGCAAAATGTCTGGTCGTGGAAAAGGTGGCAAAGTGAAGGGAAAGGCGAAGTCCCGCTCCAACCGTGCCGGTCTTCAGTTCCCAGTGGGCCGTATTCACCGTCTGCTCCGCAAGGGCAACTATGCCGACGAGTTGGTGCCGGCGCTCCAGTTTACCTGGCCGCTGCTCTCCGGCGTCACCATTGCCCAGGGTGGAGTGTTGCCCAACATACAGGCTGTTCTGTTGCCCAAAAAGACCGAGAAGAAGGCTTAAACGTTTGATACATACTTGTACATAAACAAACATAAACAAACCCAACCGTCCTTTTCAGGACGACCAAGGTGTTACCAAAGAATTGAAGAATTTTCAATACTAATACCATATTATTAAAACAAGTATAAGGACGTGTGGGAAACAGATGTCGATTTTGTATAAGCGTTGGTCCTATAGCAGTCGGCCAGAAATAAGACCTAAGAGGTCCATCGCAAAATGGCGAATTTCCGTCAATGCTGTATCTGCGGCACAGCCTGTACAAAATAGATGTGTATCTACCTGAACCACTTTCATTTCAAATTTCATTTTGGTTCAATAAACATATATTATTTATGAAGCATCAACTTTCGAATCAAAGCATTATTGGAAAATGTGTCTCTTTGGAAATTTAAATGGTGGTCCTGAAAAGGACCGATTGCTGAAAAAGTACAAGCTGTACTAGTTTTTTAACCGCCGAAGCCGTACAGGGTGCGGCCTTGCCTCTTCAGTGCGTACACAACGTCCATGGCGGTGACGGTCTTCCTCTTGGCGTGTTCGGTGTAGGTGACGGCATCACGGATAACGTTCTCCAAGAACACCTTCAGAACGCCTCGTGTTTCCTCGTATATAAGTCCGGAGATGCGTTTTACACCGCCACGACGAGCCAAACGGCGGATAGCTGGCTTCGTGATACCCTGGATGTTGTCACGCAGCACTTTGCGGTGACGCTTGGCGCCTCCTTTTCCCAAGCCTTTGCCTCCTTTACCACGACCAGTCATATTTCACTTCTCTTCTCTACTGTTAACACACTGCACGGTACGAAAGTCACTGAAGAACTATTTCCAAATTTTCGACGAGCTCATATTTATACCTAAACCCCCAGAAACACGAGCGAGTCCGAAAGATATGTTCGTCTCGCTCTCCGCTCGACAACTGAGATGGACTCTGCTTCCCTCTCTTTTCAACCCTCCCCGTTTTGCTATATAAGGAGGTAGCAAATGCGGCTATCGTTTATTGTGTTTTGAAACGTGAAGTGAACGTGAACAGCAGTGAATTCGAAAATGGCCCGTACCAAGCAAACCGCTCGCAAATCGACTGGTGGCAAGGCGCCACGTAAGCAACTGGCTACTAAGGCCGCTCGCAAGAGCGCTCCCGCCACCGGAGGCGTGAAGAAGCCTCATCGGTACCGCCCTGGAACTGTTGCCCTGCGTGAGATCCGTCGATACCAGAAGAGTACCGAGCTGCTGATCCGCAAGCTGCCTTTCCAGCGTCTGGTGCGTGAAATCGCTCAGGACTTCAAGACTGACCTGCGATTCCAGAGCTCGGCGGTGATGGCTCTGCAGGAAGCTAGCGAGGCCTATCTAGTAGGCCTCTTTGAAGATACCAACTTGTGTGCCATTCATGCCAAGCGTGTCACCATCATGCCCAAGGACATCCAGTTGGCCCGTCGCATTCGCGGCGAGCGTGCTTAGGTCGAGACGGCTTCAACTGGCTGCCAGTGCGCTTACTTAATTTGTACAAATCGGTCCTTTTCAGGACCACAAATTACATTCAATGGGATACTAATTTGGAGGCTTTAACATAAAATTAAAGAAAATTATTTTCCGTCCCGTTTTTTTAAGCGAATTGAATAATTGTTAATTCATTTTTCCAATTTGTACTGCCTTGATAAAATTTAATAGTAGTCGGAAATTGTCTTTTGATTTGAGTTCCCGGGGTTTTTTATGTGACAGCTGCTGTGCGGTACCGATGGTCAAGACTTTCAAACAGAAAAAATAAAAAAAAATACTAAATGCAGCATAAAAAAATATTAACTGGGCTAATGAATCTGTTGGTTGCTTAATAAACAAAATTTCATATATTTTCTTTATAATTTTAACTGCAGTGCAACCTGCAAGATATTTTTTAATAGGGACGCAAAATAAACAGTTTGTAGCTATATGTAAATATTTCTGAAAATTGTTTATAGTATATTGAAATATTAGATAAAGCTAATATATAATATTAGTTTTTTACAATATATTTTATTTTTTTTTTTTTATCAAATGTTTTTTAACAAATTTCGTTTTGAATGTCGGCATGTATTGAGAAAGGGTAGCGTTATATGGAACAACCACGATCAACATAAGACATTCAAACATCAACAAAAAATATAAAAACTTTTAAGCGCTATTTATAAATTAGACATAGCTGCTAAGGAATGCATAACGTCTTATAAAAAACAAGAAAAATATTAAAACATGTACTTTTTATATTTTTTCTTTAATATTAACTTAAGTGTGGTCTCAGGCCTCAATGGAATTTATATATGGGACGGATATTAGCAAAATGTAGTGAAAACTATTAATAATAATGCCCCAAAAGCTGGACTGCGCTAAGCAAAGACATAATAAATATAAGAAAACATCGAACAAATACCACATTTTAAGTTAACTATATTTTTAACAATCAGAAAACTATTGCCGAGTGTGTTCTCACAGCCAATTTTGCATGTAGCCAAGGGACAACTTGAAACAAATAAAAAAATACCTCAAGTAATAATAAGTATAAAGACTTGTAGTATTACTTAAAGTAAAATGTTCAAACTTCATTTTTCCTTAGCAAGTTACAAAATATTTCTAGAAATCTTATTTTAAAATGTTTTTTTAAAGTAATTATTCATGTTACGAATGTCAATCTTGAAGTTGATACGGCTATAAAAGGTTACAAAAACAAGAACATAACATTTCTAGCACATTACCTTCTTAATTTATCGTTTTTGAATGTAAAACGATAAAAAAATTATTTAGTTTTAGTATCTTAAGCCCTGAAAATAAGAAAATAAGTTTGCACTTCAAGCAAAAATTAGCAGAGCAAATGACTGATGCCAGACTCACAGTTGAAGTGCTCTCCTCCTCGATTCTCATTCGAACGAAGGAGGTTGGTCACAAGCGCGCGCTCCGTTTTCTATACAAAAAAGTGTAGTTTAGTGAAAAAAAATGTCTGTTGCAGTTGCAACGTCCGCTTCCCCAGTGGCTGCTCCCCCAGCGCCAGTTGAGAAGAAGCTGGCCACCAAAAAGGCATCTAGTTCCGCTGCCTTAAAAGCAAAGAAGGCCGCTGCCCCGCCATCGCATCCGCCAACTCAACAAATGGTGGACGCTTCTATCAAGAATTTGAAGGAACGAGGTGGCTCATCTCTTCTGGCAATCAAGAAATACATCACCGCCACCTACAAATGCGATGCCCAGAAGCTGGCTCCATTCATAAAGAAATACTTGAAATCTGCCGTGGTCAATGGAAAGTTGATCCAAACAAAGGGAAAAGGCGCGTCTGGTTCATTCAAACTGTCGGCCTCCGCCAAGAAGGATCCGAAGCCGAAGCCTGCGTCTGCTGAGAAGAAGGTGAAAAGCAAGAAGGTAGCCGTCAAAAAGACCGGAGCCACCGCCAAGAAAGTTGCCGCCGCAGCTACCAAGAAGCCCAAGGCTAAGAAGGCTGTGGCCACCAAAAAGACCGCAGAGAAGAAGAAAACAGAGAAGGCGAAGGCCAAGGATGCAAAGAAAACTGGAACCGTGAAGGCGAAGCCAGCAGCAGCGAAGGCCAAGTCGACCGCAGTGAAGCCGAAGGCAGCAAAAGCAGCAAAGGCCAAGCCAGCGGCCTCTGCTAAGCCCAAAAAGGCGGTGAAGAAAGCAGCGGCGCCTGCTACCGCTAAGAAACCGAAAGCCAAGACTACGGCTGCCAAGAAGTAAATTGTGAAAAAGTACAGTACCTGGTACATGCTCGCAATCGTAATTTTAGATTTTGAAATCTGAAATTTAAACAAGCCCTTTTCAGGGCTACAACGTTCGTTTACAGGAGAAAGAAACTTTCAATTCACTTATCCGATTATTTTATGGCCATTCGCATTTTTCCACATTTGATTGGACTCGATTAGTTTATGATTAAAAAAGAAATATGTAATAAGAATATGTCATAACTTGTGTCTTAATACAAATAATTATAAGTGTACCCTTGTAGCCGCATTAATTTTAGCTGCTTTACCAGAGTATCTAAATGGAAAGTATATATGGCTCCAAAGTTCTTCAGAAAAAAACATAAATTGAATTTTTATCACGCATTTTATTGGCAAACGGCAAGCTGAAAATTTAGTTTCTTTGGTTAAATATGTTGTGGCCCTGAAAAGGGCCTTTTTGGATCTTCCTCCCCATACGCAGCAGGAGAAAATTACTTGGAGCTGGTGTACTTGGTGACAGCCTTGGTTCCCTCACTGACGGCGTGCTTCGCCAACTCTCCGGGCAGAAGTAGGCGAACAGCCGTTTGGATCTCCCGACTGGTGATAGTCGAGCGCTTGTTGTAGTGAGCCAGACGAGAAGCCTCGGCAGCAATGCGTTCGAAGATATCATTCACAAAGCTGTTCATGATGCTCATCGCCTTCGACGAAATGCCCGTGTCGGGGTGGACCTGCTTCAGGACCTTGTAAATGTAGATGGCGTAGCTCTCCTTCCTCTTGCGCTTCTTCTTCTTGTCGCTCTTGGTGATGTTCTTCTGGGCTTTGCCAGCCTTCTTGGCTGCCTTTCCACTAGTTTTCGGCGGCATTATTCACTTCACTTATGATTTCACAAACACAACTCACTGATCATAATGGTGCCCAAGCGCGTTCAACTTTATACTTTTTCTCGAGCCATGTTTTCAGGTCTGGGGCACCCACCCCTAACTGAACGCGCAGGCAGACGGAAAAGTATAAATAGTGGCTACCCGGGGCTCGTCGAGCATTCGTTTTCAGTGTGTAAAGTGAACTAAGTGAAATACTCGTAAAGCAAAATGTCTGGTCGTGGAAAAGGTGGCAAAGTGAAGGGAAAGGCGAAGTCCCGCTCCAACCGTGCCGGTCTTCAGTTCCCAGTAGGCCGTATTCACCGTCTGCTCCGCAAGGGCAACTATGCCGAGCGAGTTGGTGCCGGCGCTCCAGTTTACCTGGCTGCTGTGATGGAATATCTGGCCGCTGAGGTTCTCGAGTTGGCTGGAAATGCTGCTCGTGACAACAAGAAGACTAGGATTATCCCGCGTCATCTGCAGCTGGCCATCCGCAACGACGAGGAGTTGAACAAGCTGCTCTCCGGCGTCACCATTGCCCAGGGTGGAGTGTTGCCCAACATACAGGCTGTTCTGTTGCCCAAAAAGACCGAGAAGAAGGCTTAAACGTTTGATACATACTTGTACATAAACAAACATAAACAAACCCAACCGTCCTTTTCAGGACGACCAAGGTGTTACCAAAGAATTGAAGAATTTTCAATACTAATACCATATTATTAAAACAATAAGTATAAGGACGTGTGGGAAACAGATGTCGATTTTGTATAAGCGTTGGTCCTATAGCAGTCGGCCAGAAATAAGACCTAAGAGGTCCATCGCAAAATGGCGAATTTCCGTCAATGCTGTATCTGCGGCACAGCCTGTACAAAATAGATGTGTATCTACCTGAACCACTTTCATTTCAAATTTCATTTTGGTTCAATAAACATATATTATTTATGAAGCATCAACTTTCGAATCAAAGCATTATTGGAAAATGTGTCTCTTTGGAAATTTAAATGGTGGTCCTGAAAAGGACCGATTGCTGAAAAAGTACAAGCTGTACTAGTTTTTTAACCGCCGAAGCCGTACAGGGTGCGGCCTTGCCTCTTCAGTGCGTACACAACGTCCATGGCGGTGACGGTCTTCCTCTTGGCGTGTTCGGTGTAGGTGACGGCATCACGGATAACGTTCTCCAAGAACACCTTCAGAACGCCTCGTGTTTCCTCGTATATAAGTCCGGAGATGCGTTTTACACCGCCACGACGAGCCAAACGGCGGATAGCTGGCTTCGTGATACCCTGGATGTTGTCACGCAGCACTTTGCGGTGACGCTTGGCGCCTCCTTTTCCCAAGCCTTTGCCTCCTTTACCACGACCAGTCATATTTCACTTCTCTTCTCTACTGTTAACACACTGCACGGTACGAAAGTCACTGAAGAACTATTTCCAAATTTTCGACGAGCTCATATTTATACCTAAACCCCCAGAAACACGAGCGAGTCCGAAAGATATGTTCGTCTCGCTCTCCGCTCGACAACTGAGATGGACTCTGCTTCCCTCTCTTTTCAACCCTCCCCGTTTTGCTATATAAGGAGGTAGCAAATGCGGCTATCGTTTATTGTGTTTTGAAACGTGAAGTGAACGTGAACAGCAGTGAATTCGAAAATGGCCCGTACCAAGCAAACCGCTCGCAAATCGACTGGTGGCAAGGCGCCACGTAAGCAACTGGCTACTAAGGCCGCTCGCAAGAGCGCTCCCGCCACCGGAGGCGTGAAGAAGCCTCATCGGTACCGCCCTGGAACTGTTGCCCTGCGTGAGATCCGTCGATACCAGAAGAGTACCGAGCTGCTGATCCGCAAGCTGCCTTTCCAGCGTCTGGTGCGTGAAATCGCTCAGGACTTCAAGACTGACCTGCGATTCCAGAGCTCGGCGGTGATGGCTCTGCAGGAAGCTAGCGAGGCCTATCTAGTAGGCCTCTTTGAAGATACCAACTTGTGTGCCATTCATGCCAAGCGTGTCACCATCATGCCCAAGGACATCCAGTTGGCCCGTCGCATTCGCGGCGAGCGTGCTTAAGTCGAGACGGCTTCAACTGGCTGCCAGTGCGCTTACATAATTTGTACAAATCGGTCCTTTTCAGGACCACAAATTACATTCAATGGGATACTAATTTGGAGGCTTTAACATAAAATTAAAGAAAATTATTTTCCGTCCCGTTTTTTTAAGCGAATTGAATAATTGTTAATTCATTTTTCCAATTTGTACTGCCTTGATAAAATTTAATAGTAGTCGGAAATTGTCTTTTGATTTGAGTTCCCGGGGTTTTTTATGTGACAGCTGCTGTGCGGTACCGATGGTCAAGACTTTCAAACAGAAAAAATAAAAAAAAATACTAAATGCAGCATAAAAAAATATTAACTGGGCTAATGAATCTGTTGGTTGCTTAATAAACAAAATTTCATATATTTTCTTTATAATTTTAACTGCAGTGCAACCTCCAAGATATTTTTTAATAGGGACGCAAAATAAACAGTTTGTAGCTATATGTAAATATTTCTGAAAATTGTTTATAGTATATTGAAATATTAGATAAAGCTTATATATAATATTAGTTTTTTACAATATATTTTATTTTTTTTTTTTATCAAATGTTTTTTAACAAATTTCGTTTTGAATGTCGGCATGTATTGAGAAAGGGTAGCGTTATATGGAACAACCACGATCAACATAAGACATTCAAACATCAACAAAAAATATAAAAACTTTTGAGCGCTATTTATAAATTAGACATAGCTGCTAAGGAATGCATATGTCTTATAAAAAACAAGAAAAATATTAAAACATGTACTTTTTATATTTTTTCTTTAATATTAACTTAAGTGTGGTCTCAGGCCTCAATGGAATTTATATATGGGACGGATATTAGCAAAATGTAGTGAAAACTATTAATAATAATGCCCCAAAAGCTGGACTGCGCTAAGCAAAGACATAATAAATATAAGAAAACATCGAACAAATACCACATTTTAAGTTAACTATATTTTTAACAATCAGAAAACTATTGCCGAGTGTGTTCTCACAGCCAATTTTGCATGTAGCCAAGGGACAACTTGAAACAAATAAAAAAATACCTCAAGTAATAATAAGTATAAAGACTTGTAGTATTACTTAAAGTAAAATGTTCAAACTTCATTTTTCCTTAGCAAGTTACAAAATATTTCTAGAAATCTTATTTTAAAATGTTTTTTTAAAGTAATTATTCATGTTACGAATGTCAATCTTGAAGTTGATACGGCTATAAAAGGTTACAAAAACAAGAACATAACATTTCTAGCACATTACCTTCTTAATTTATCGTTTTTGAATGTAAAACGATAAAAAAATTATTTAGTTTTAGTATCTTAAGCCCTGAAAATAAGAAAATAAGTTTGCACTTCAAGCAAAAATTAGCAGAGCAAATGACTGATGCCAGACTCACAGTTGAAGTGCTCTCCTCCTCGATTCTCATTCGAACGAAGGAGGTTGGTCACAAGCGCGCGCTCCGTTTTCTATACAAAAAAGTGTAGTTTAGTGAAAAAAAATGTCTGATTCTGCAGTTGCAACGTCCGCTTCCCCAGTGGCTGCTCCCCCAGCGCCAGTTGAGAAGAAGCTGGCCACCAAAAAGGCATCTGGTTCCTTAAAAGCAAAGAAGGCCGCTGCCCCGCCATCGCATCCGCCAACTCAACAAATGGTGGACGCTTCTATTAAGAATTTGAAGGAACGAGGTGGCTCATCTCTTCTGGCAATCAAGAAATACATCACCGCCACCTACAAATGCGATGCCCAGAAGCTGGCTCCATTCATAAAGAAATACTTGAAATCTGCCGTGGTCAATGGAAAGTTGATCCAAACAAAGGGAAAAGGCGCGTCTGGTTCATTCAAACTGTCGGCCTCCGCCAAGAAGGATCCGAAGCCGAAGCCTGCGTCTGCTGAGAAGAAGGTGAAAAGCAAGAAGGTAGCCGTCAAAAAGACCGGAGCCACCGCCAAGAAAGTTGCCGCCGCAGCTACCGACAAGAAGCCCAAGGCTAAGAAGGCTGTGGCCACCAAAAAGACCGCAGAGAAGAAGAAAACAGAGAAGGCGAAGGCCAAGGATGCAAAGAAAACTGGAACCGTGAAGGCGAAGCCAGCAGCAGCGAAGGCCAAGTCGACCGCAGTGAAGCCGAAGGCAGCAAAAGCAGCAAAGGCCAAGCCAGCGGCCTCTGCTAAGCCCAAAAAGGCGGTGAAGAAAGCAGCGGCGCCTGCTACCGCTAAGAAACCGAAAGCCAACACTACGGCTGCCAAGAAGTAAATTGTGAAAAAGTACAGTACCTGGTACATGCTCGCAATCGTAATTTTAGATTTTGAAATCTGAAATTTAAACAAGCCCTTTTCAGGGCTACAACGTTCGTTTACAGGAGAAAGAAACTTTCAATTCACTTATCCGATTATTTTATGGCCATTCGCATTTTTCCACATTTGATTGGACTCGATTAGTTTATGATTAAAAAAGAAATATGTAATAAGAATATGTCATAACTTGTGTCTTAATACAAATAATTATAAGTGTACCCTTGTAGCCGCATTAATTTTAGCTGCTTTACCAGAGTATCTAAATGGAAAGTATATATGGCTCCAAAGTTCTTCAGAAAAAAACATAAATTGAATTTTTATCACGCATTTTATTGGCAAACGGCAAGCTGAAAATTTAGTTTCTTTGGTTAAATATGTTGTGGCCCTGAAAAGGGCCTTTTTGGATCTTCCTCCCCATACGCAGCAGGAGAAAATTACTTGGAGCTGGTGTACTTGGTGACAGCCTTGGTTCCCTCACTGACGGCGTGCTTCGCCAACTCTCCGGGCAGAAGTAGGCGAACAGCCGTTTGGATCTCCCGACTGGTGATAGTCGAGCGCTTGTTGTAGTGAGCCAGACGAGAAGCCTCGGCAGCAATGCGTTCGAAGATATCATTCACAAAGCTGTTCATGATGCTCATCGCCTTCGACGAAATGCCCGTGTCGGGGTGGACCTGCTTCAGGACCTTGTAAATGTAGATGGCGTAGCTCTCCTTCCTCTTCTTGTCGCTCTTGGTGATGTTCTTCTGGGCTTTGCCAGCCTTCTCTGGAAAGGCAGCCTTCCACTAGTTTTCGCCGGCATTTTTCACTTCACTTATGATTTCACAAACACAACTCACTGATCATAATGGTGCCCAAGCGCGTTCAAGTTTATACTTTTTCTCGAGCCATGTTTTCAGGTCTGGGGCACCCACCCCTAACTGAACGCGCAGGCAGACGGAAAAGTATAAATAGTGGCTACCCGGGGCTCGTCGAGCATTCGTTTTCAGTGTGTAAAGTGAACTAAGTGAAATACTCGTAAAGCAAAATGTCTGGTCGTGGAAAAGGTGGCAAAGTGAAGGGAAAGGCGAAGTCCCGCTCCAACCGTGCCGGTCTTCAGTTCCCAGTGGGCCGTATTCACCGTCTGCTCCGCAAGGGCAACTATGCCGACGAGTTGGTGCCGGCGCTCCAGTTTACCTGGCCGCTGCTCTCCGGCGTCACCATTGCCCAGGGTGGAGTGTTGCCCAACATACAGGCTGTTCTGTTGCCCAAAAAGACCGAGAAGAAGGCTTAAACGTTTGATACATACTTGTACATAAACAAACATAAACAAACCCAACCGTCCTTTTCAGGACGACCAAGGTGTTACCAAAGAATTGAAGAATTTTCAATACTAATACCATATTATTAAAACAAGTATAAGGACGTGTGGGAAACTGATGTCGATTTTGTATAAGCGTTGGTCCTATAGCAGTCGGACAGAATAAGACCTAAGAGGTTCATCGCAAAATGGCGAATTTCCGTCAATGCTGTATCTGCGGCACAGCCTGTACAAAATAGATGTGTATCTACCTGAACTACTTTCATTTCAAATCTCATTTTGGTTCAATAAACATATATTATTTATGAAGCATCAACTTTCGAATCAAAGCATTATTGGAAAATGTGTCTCTTTGGAAATTTAAATGGTGGTCCTGAAAAGGACCGATTGCTGAAAAAGTACAAGCTGTACTAGTTTTTTAACCGCCGAAGCCGTACAGGGTGCGGCCTTGCCTCTTCAGTGCGTACACAACGTCCATGGCGGTGACGGTCTTCCTCTTGGCGTGTTCGGTGTAGGTGACGGCATCACGGATAACGTTCTCCAAGAACACCTTCAGAACGCCTCGTGTTTCCTCGTATATAAGTCCGGAGATGCGTTTTACACCGCCACGACGAGCCAAACGGCGGATAGCTGGCTTCGTGATACCCTGGATGTTGTCACGCAGCACTTTGCGATGACGCTTGGCGCCTCCTTTTCCCAAGCCTTTGCCTCCTTTACCACGACCAGTCATATTTCACTTCTCTTCTCTACTGTTAACACACTGCACGGTACGAAAGTCACTGAAGAACTATTTCCAAATTTTCGACGAGCTCATATTTATACCTAAACCCCCAGAAACACGAGCGAGTCCGAACGATATGTTCG
Organism: Drosophila biarmipes; assembly: GCF_025231255.1. NCBI lineage: Eukaryota > Metazoa > Arthropoda > Insecta > Diptera > Drosophilidae > Drosophila > Drosophila biarmipes. The sequence goes on from NC_066612.1 coordinate 24,217,092, forward strand.
TCTCGCTCTCCGCTCGACAACTGAGATGGACTCTGCTTCCCTCTCTTTTCAACCCTCCCCGTTTTGCTATATAAGGAGGTAGCAAATGCGGCTATCGTTTATTGTGTTTTGAAACGTGAAGTGAACGTGAACAGCAGTGAATTCGAAAATGGCCCGTACCAAGCAAACCGCTCGCAAATCGACTGGTGGCAAGGCGCCACGCAAGCAACTGGCTACTAAGGCCGCTCGCAAGAGCGCCCCCGCCACCGGAGGCGTGAAGAAGCCTCATCGGTACCGCCCTGGAACTGTTGCCCTGCGTGAGATCCGTCGATACCAGAAGAGTACCGAGCTGCTGATCCGCAAGCTGCCTTTCCAGCGTCTGGTGCGTGAAATCGCTCAGGACTTCAAGACTGACCTGCGATTCCAGAGCTCGGCGGTGATGGCTCTGCAGGAAGCTAGCGAGGCCTATCTAGTAGGCCTCTTTGAAGATACCAACTTGTGTGCCATTCATGCCAAGCGTGTCACCATCATGCCCAAGGACATCCAGTTGGCCCGTCGCATTCGCGGCGAGCGTGCTTAGGTCGAGACGGCTTCAACTGGCTGCCAGTGCGCTAACATAATTTGTACAAATCGGTCCTTTTCAGGACCACAAATTAATTCAATGAGATACTAATTTTATCTGGAGGCTTTAACATAAAAATAAAGAAAAATTATTTTCCGTCCCGTTTTTTTAAGTGAATTGAATAATTGTTAATTCATTTTTTCCAATTTGTACTGCCTTGATAAATTTAATAGTAGTCGGAAATTGTCTTTTGATTTGAGTTCCCGGGGTTTTTTATGTGACAGCTGCTGTGCGGTACCGATGGTCAAGACTTTCAAACAGAAAAAATAAAAAAAAATACTAAATGCAGCATAAAAAAATATTAACAGGGCTAATGAATCTGTTGGTTGTTTAATAAACAAAATTTCATATATTTTCTTTATAATTTTAACTGCAGTGCAACCTCCAAGATATTTTTTAATAGGGACGCAAAATAAACAGTTTGTAGCTATATGTAAATATTTCTGAAAATTGTTTATAGTATATTGAAATATTAGATAAAGCTAATATATAATATTAGTTTTTTACAATATATTTTATTTTTTTTTTATCAAATGTTTTTTAACAAATTTCGTTTTGAATGTCGGCATGTATTGAGAAAGGGTAGCGTTATATGGAACAACCACGATCAACATAAGACATTCAAACATCAACAAAAAATATAAAAACTTTTGAGCGCTATTTATAAATTAGACATAGCTGCTAAGGAATGCATAACGTCTTATAAAAAACAAGAAAAATATTAAAACATGTACTTTTTATATTTTTTCTTTAATATTAACTTAAGTGTGGTCTCAGGCCTCAATGGAATTTATATATGGGACGGATATTAGCAAAATGTAGTGAAAACTATTAATAACAATGCCCCAAAAGCTGGACTGCGCTAAGCAAAGACATAATAAATATAAGAAAACATCGAACAAATACCACATTTTAAGTTAATTATATTTTTAACAATCAGAAAACTATTGCCGAGTGTGTTCTCACAGCCAATTTTGCATGTAGCCAAGGGACAACTTGAAACAAATAAAAAAATACCTAAAGTAATAATAAGTATAAAGACTTGTAGTATTACTTAAAGTAAAATGTTCAAACTTCATTTTTCCTTAGCAAGTTACAAAATATTTCTAGAAATCTTATTTTAAAATGTTTTTTTAAAGTAATTATTCATGTTACGAATGTCAATCTTGAAGTTGATACGGCTATAAAAGGTTACAAAAACAAGAACATAACATTTCTAGCACATTACCTTCTTAATTTATCGTTTTTGAATGTAAAACGATAAAAAAATTATTTAGTTTTAGTATCTTAAGCCCTGAAAATAAGAAAATAAGTTTGCACTTCAAGCAAAAATTAGCAGAGCAAATGACTGATGCCAGACTCACAGTTGAAGTGCTCTCCTCCTCGATTCTCATTCGAACAAAGGAGGTTGGTCACAAGCGCGCGCTCCGTTTTCTATACAAAAAAGTGTAGTTTAGTGAAAAAAAATGTCTGATTCTGCAGTTGCAACGTCCGCTTCCCCAGTGGCTGCTCCCCCAGCGCCAGTTGAGAAGAAGCTGGCCACCAAAAAGGCATCTGGTTCCGCTGCCTTAAAAGCAAAGAAGGCCGCTGCCCCGCCATCGCATCCGCCAACTCAACAAATGGTGGACGCTTCTATCAAGAATTTGAAGGAACGAGGTGGCTCATCTCTTCTGGCAATCAAGAAATACATCACCGCCACCTACAAATGCGATGCCCAGAAGCTGGCTCCATTCATAAAGAAATACTTGAAATCTGCCGTGGTCAATGGAAAGTTGATCCAAACAAAGGGAAAAGGCGCGTCTGGTTCATTCAAACTGTCGGCCTCCGCCAAGAAGGATCCGAAGCCGAAGCCTGCGTCTGCTGAGAAGAAGGTGAAAAGCAAGAAGGTAGCCGTCAAAAAGACCGGAGCCACCGCCAAGAAAGTTGCCGCCGCAGCTGCCGACAAGAAGCCCAAGGCTAAGAAGGCTGTGGCCACCAAAAAGACCGCAGAGAAGAAGAAAACAGAGAAGGCGAAGGCCAAGGATGCAAAGAAAACTGGAACCGTGAAGGCGAAGCCAGCAGCAGCGAAGGCCAAGTCGACCGCAGTGAAGCCGAAGGCAGCAAAAGCAGCAAAGGCCAAGCCAGCGGCCTCTGCTAAGCCCAAAAAGGCGGTGAAGAAAGCAGCGGCGCCTGCTACCGCTAAGAAACCGAAAGCCAAGACTACGGCTGCCAAGAAGTAAAGTACAGTACCTGGTACATGCTCGCAATCGTAATTTTAGATTTTGAAATCTGAAATTTAAACAAGCCCTTTTCAGGGCTACAACGTTCGTTTACAGGAGAAAGAAACTTTCAATTCACTTATCCGATTATTTTATGGCCATTCGTATTTTTCCACATTTAATTGGACTCGATTAGTTTATGATTAAAAAAGAAATATGTAATAAGAATATGTCATAACTTGTGTCTTAATACAAATAATTATAAGTGTACCCTTGTAGCCGCATTAATTTTAGCTGCTTTACCAGAGTATCTAAATGGAAAGTATATATGGCTCCAAAGTTCTTCAGAAAAAAACACAAATTGAACTTTTATCACGCATTTTATTGGCAAACGGCAAGCTGAAAATTTAGTTTCTTTGGTTAAATATGTTGTGGCCCTGAAAAGGGCCTTTTTGGATCTTCCTCCCCATACGCAGCAGGAGAAAATTACTTGGAGCTGGTGTACTTGGTGACAGCCTTGGTTCCCTCACTGACGGCGTGCTTCGCCAACTCTCCGGGCAGAAGTAGGCGAACAGCCGTTTGGATCTCCCGACTGGTGATAGTCGAGCGCTTGTTGTAGTGAGCCAGACGAGAAGCCTCGGCAGCAATGCGTTCGAAGATATCATTCACAAAGCTGTTCATGATGCTCATCGCCTTCGACGAAATGCCCGTGTCGGGGTGGACCTGCTTCAGGACCTTGTAAATGTAGATGGCGTAGCTCTCCTTCCTCTTGCGCTTCTTCTTCTTGTCGCTCTTGGTGATGTTCTTCTGGGCTTTGCCAGCCTTCTTGGCTGCCTTTCCACTAGTTTTCGGCGGCATTATTCACTTCACTTATGATTTCACAAACACAACTCACTGATCATAATGGTGCCCAAGCGCGTTCAACTTTATACTTTTTCTCGAGCCATGTTTTCAGGTCTGGGGCACCCACCCCTAACTGAACGCGCAGGCAGACGGAAAAGTATAAATATGTGGCTACCCGGGGCTCGTCGAGCATTCGTTTTTAGTGTGTAAAGTGAACTAAGTGAAATACTCGTAAAGCAAAATGTCTGGTCGTGGAAAAGGTGGCAAAGTGAAGGGAAAGGCGAAGTCCCGCTCCAACCGTGCCGGTCTTCAGTTCCCAGTAGGCCGTATTCACCGTCTGCTCCGCAAGGGCAACTATGCCGAGCGAGTTGGTGCCGGCGCTCCAGTTTACCTGGCTGCTGTGATGGAATATCTGGCCGCTGAGGTTCTCGAGTTGGCTGGCAATGCTGCTCGTGACAACAAGAAGACTAGGATTATCCCGCGTCATCTGCAGCTGGCCATCCGCAACGACGAGGAGTTGAACAAGCTGCTCTCCGGCGTCACCATTGCCCAGGGTGGAGTGTTGCCCAACATACAGGCTGTTCTGTTGCCCAAAAAGACCGAGAAGAAGGCTTAAACGTTTGATACATACTTGTACATAAACAAACATAAACAAACCCAACCGTCCTTTTCAGGACGACCAAGGTGTTACCAAAGAATTGAAGAATTTTCAATACTAATACCATATTATTAAAACAATAAGTATAAGGACGTGTGGGAAACTGATGTCGATTTTGTATAAGCGTTGGTCCTATAGCAGTCGGACAGAAATAAGACCTAAGAGGTTCATCGCAAAATGGCGAATTTCTGTCAATGCTGTATCTGCGGCACAGCCTGTACAAAATAGATGTGTATCTACCTGAACTACTTTCATTTCAAATTTCATTTTGGTTCAATAAACATATATTATTTATGAAGCATCAACTTTCGAATCAAAGCATTATTGGAAAATGTGTCTCTTTGGAAATTTAAATGGTGGTCCTGAAAAGGACCGATTGCTGAAAAAGTACAAGCTGTACTAGTTTTTTAACCGCCGAAGCCGTACAGGGTGCGGCCTTGCCTCTTCAGTGCGTACACAACGTCCATGGCGGTGACGGTCTTCCTCTTGGCGTGTTCGGTGTAGGTGACGGCATCACGGATAACGTTCTCCAAGAACACCTTCAGAACGCCTCGTGTTTCCTCGTATATAAGTCCGGAGATGCGTTTTACACCGCCACGACGAGCCAAACGGCGGATAGCTGGCTTCGTGATACCCTGGATGTTGTCACGCAGCACTTTGCGGTGACGCTTGGCGCCTCCTTTTCCCAAGCCTTTGCCTCCTTTACCACGACCAGTCATATTTCACTTCTCTTCTCTACTGTTAACACACTGCACGGTACGAAAGTCACTGAAGAACTATTTCCAAATTTTCGACGAGCTCATATTTATACCTAAACCCCCAGAAACACGAGCGAGTCCGAACGATATGTTCGTCTCGCTCTCCGCTCGACAACTGAGATGGACTCTGCTTCCCTCTCTTTTCAACCCTCCCCGTTTTGCTATATAAGGAGGTAGCAAATGCGGCTATCGTTTATTGTGTTTTGAAACGTGAAGTGAACGTGAACAGCAGTGAATTCGAAAATGGCCCGTACCAAGCAAACCGCTCGCAAATCGACTGGTGGCAAGGCGCCACGCAAGCAACTGGCTACTAAGGCCGCTCGCAAGAGCGCCCCCGCCACCGGAGGCGTGAAGAAGCCTCATCGGTACCGCCCTGGAACTGTTGCCCTGCGTGAGATCCGTCGATACCAGAAGAGTACCGAGCTGCTGATCCGCAAGCTGCCTTTCCAGCGTCTGGTGCGTGAAATCGCTCAGGACTTCAAGACTGACCTGCGATTCCAGAGCTCGGCGGTGATGGCTCTGCAGGAAGCTAGCGAGGCCTATCTAGTAGGCCTCTTTGAAGATACCAACTTGTGTGCCATTCATGCCAAGCGTGTCACCATCATGCCCAAGGACATCCAGTTGGCCCGTCGCATTCGCGGCGAGCGTGCTTAGGTCGAGACGGCTTCAACTGGCTGCCAGTGCGCTAACATAATTTGTACAAATCGGTCCTTTTCAGGACCACAAATTAATTCAATGAGATACTAATTTTATCTGGAGGCTTTAACATAAAAATAAAGAAAAATTATTTTCCGTCCCGTTTTTTTAAGTGAATTGAATAATTGTTAATTCATTTTTTCCAATTTGTACTGCCTTGATAAATTTAATAGTAGTCGGAAATTGTCTTTTGATTTGAGTTCCCGGGGTTTTTTATGTGACAGCTGCTGTGCGGTACCGATGGTCAAGACTTTCAAACAGAAAAAATAAAAAAAAATACTAAATGCAGCATAAAAAAATATTAACAGGGCTAATGAATCTGTTGGTTGTTTAATAAACAAAATTTCATATATTTTCTTTATAATTTTAACTGCAGTGCAACCTCCAAGATATTTTTTAATAGGGACGCAAAATAAACAGTTTGTAGCTATATGTAAATATTTCTGAAAATTGTTTATAGTATATTGAAATATTAGATAAAGCTAATATATAATATTAGTTTTTTACAATATATTTTATTTTTTTTTTATCAAATGTTTTTTAACAAATTTCGTTTTGAATGTCGGCATGTATTGAGAAAGGGTAGCGTTATATGGAACAACCACGATCAACATAAGACATTCAAACATCAACAAAAAATATAAAAACTTTTGAGCGCTATTTATAAATTAGACATAGCTGCTAAGGAATGCATAACGTCTTATAAAAAACAAGAAAAATATTAAAACATGTACTTTTTATATTTTTTCTTTAATATTAACTTAAGTGTGGTCTCAGGCCTCAATGGAATTTATATATGGGACGGATATTAGCAAAATGTAGTGAAAACTATTAATAACAATGCCCCAAAAGCTGGACTGCGCTAAGCAAAGACATAATAAATATAAGAAAACATCGAACAAATACCACATTTTAAGTTAATTATATTTTTAACAATCAGAAAACTATTGCCGAGTGTGTTCTCACAGCCAATTTTGCATGTAGCCAAGGGACAACTTGAAACAAATAAAAAAATACCTAAAGTAATAATAAGTATAAAGACTTGTAGTATTACTTAAAGTAAAATGTTCAAACTTCATTTTTCCTTAGCAAGTTACAAAATATTTCTAGAAATCTTATTTTAAAATGTTTTTTTAAAGTAATTATTCATGTTACGAATGTCAATCTTGAAGTTGATACGGCTATAAAAGGTTACAAAAACAAGAACATAACATTTCTAGCACATTACCTTCTTAATTTATCGTTTTTGAATGTAAAACGATAAAAAAATTATTTAGTTTTAGTATCTTAAGCCCTGAAAATAAGAAAATAAGTTTGCACTTCAAGCAAAAATTAGCAGAGCAAATGACTGATGCCAGACTCACAGTTGAAGTGCTCTCCTCCTCGATTCTCATTCGAACAAAGGAGGTTGGTCACAAGCGCGCGCTCCGTTTTCTATACAAAAAAGTGTAGTTTAGTGAAAAAAAATGTCTGATTCTGCAGTTGCAACGTCCGCTTCCCCAGTGGCTGCTCCCCCAGCGCCAGTTGAGAAGAAGCTGGCCACCAAAAAGGCATCTGGTTCCGCTGCCTTAAAAGCAAAGAAGGCCGCTGCCCCGCCATCGCATCCGCCAACTCAACAAATGGTGGACGCTTCTATCAAGAATTTGAAGGAACGAGGTGGCTCATCTCTTCTGGCAATCAAGAAATACATCACCGCCACCTACAAATGCGATGCCCAGAAGCTGGCTCCATTCATAAAGAAATACTTGAAATCTGCCGTGGTCAATGGAAAGTTGATCCAAACAAAGGGAAAAGGCGCGTCTGGTTCATTCAAACTGTCGGCCTCCGCCAAGAAGGATCCGAAGCCGAAGCCTGCGTCTGCTGAGAAGAAGGTGAAAAGCAAGAAGGTAGCCGTCAAAAAGACCGGAGCCACCGCCAAGAAAGTTGCCGCCGCAGCTGCCGACAAGAAGCCCAAGGCTAAGAAGGCTGTGGCCACCAAAAAGACCGCAGAGAAGAAGAAAACAGAGAAGGCGAAGGCCAAGGATGCAAAGAAAACTGGAACCGTGAAGGCGAAGCCAGCAGCAGCGAAGGCCAAGTCGACCGCAGTGAAGCCGAAGGCAGCAAAAGCAGCAAAGGCCAAGCCAGCGGCCTCTGCTAAGCCCAAAAAGGCGGTGAAGAAAGCAGCGGCGCCTGCTACCGCTAAGAAACCGAAAGCCAAGACTACGGCTGCCAAGAAGTAAAGTACAGTACCTGGTACATGCTCGCAATCGTAATTTTAGATTTTGAAATCTGAAATTTAAACAAGCCCTTTTCAGGGCTACAACGTTCGTTTACAGGAGAAAGAAACTTTCAATTCACTTATCCGATTATTTTATGGCCATTCGTATTTTTCCACATTTAATTGGACTCGATTAGTTTATGATTAAAAAAGAAATATGTAATAAGAATATGTCATAACTTGTGTCTTAATACAAATAATTATAAGTGTACCCTTGTAGCCGCATTAATTTTAGCTGCTTTACCAGAGTATCTAAATGGAAAGTATATATGGCTCCAAAGTTCTTCAGAAAAAAACACAAATTGAACTTTTATCACGCATTTTATTGGCAAACGGCAAGCTGAAAATTTAGTTTCTTTGGTTAAATATGTTGTGGCCCTGAAAAGGGCCTTTTTGGATCTTCCTCCCCATACGCAGCAGGAGAAAATTACTTGGAGCTGGTGTACTTGGTGACAGCCTTGGTTCCCTCACTGACGGCGTGCTTCGCCAACTCTCCGGGCAGAAGTAGGCGAACAGCCGTTTGGATCTCCCGACTGGTGATAGTCGAGCGCTTGTTGTAGTGAGCCAGACGAGAAGCCTCGGCAGCAATGCGTTCGAAGATATCATTCACAAAGCTGTTCATGATGCTCATCGCCTTCGACGAAATGCCCGTGTCGGGGTGGACCTGCTTCAGGACCTTGTAAATGTAGATGGCGTAGCTCTCCTTCCTCTTGCGCTTCTTCTTCTTGTCGCTCTTGGTGATGTTCTTCTGGGCTTTGCCAGCCTTCTTGGCTGCCTTTCCACTAGTTTTCGGCGGCATTATTCACTTCACTTATGATTTCACAAACACAACTCACTGATCATAATGGTGCCCAAGCGCGTTCAACTTTATACTTTTTCTCGAGCCATGTTTTCAGGTCTGGGGCACCCACCCCTAACTGAACGCGCAGGCAGACGGAAAAGTATAAATATGTGGCTACCCGGGGCTCGTCGAGCATTCGTTTTTAGTGTGTAAAGTGAACTAAGTGAAATACTCGTAAAGCAAAATGTCTGGTCGTGGAAAAGGTGGCAAAGTGAAGGGAAAGGCGAAGTCCCGCTCCAACCGTGCCGGTCTTCAGTTCCCAGTAGGCCGTATTCACCGTCTGCTCCGCAAGGGCAACTATGCCGAGCGAGTTGGTGCCGGCGCTCCAGTTTACCTGGCTGCTGTGATGGAATATCTGGCCGCTGAGGTTCTCGAGTTGGCTGGCAATGCTGCTCGTGACAACAAGAAGACTAGGATTATCCCGCGTCATCTGCAGCTGGCCATCCGCAACGACGAGGAGTTGAACAAGCTGCTCTCCGGCGTCACCATTGCCCAGGGTGGAGTGTTGCCCAACATACAGGCTGTTCTGTTGCCCAAAAAGACCGAGAAGAAGGCTTAAACGTTTGATACATACTTGTACATAAACAAACATAAACAAACCCAACCGTCCTTTTCAGGACGACCAAGGTGTTACCAAAGAATTGAAGAATTTTCAATACTAATACCATATTATTAAAACAATAAGTATAAGGACGTGTGGGAAACAGATGTCGATTTTGTATAAGCGTTGGTCCTATAGCAGTCGGCCAGAAATAAGACCTAAGAGGTTCATCGCAAAATGGCGAATTTCCGTCAATGCTGTATCTGCGGCACAGCCTGTACAAAATAGATGTGTATCTACCTGAACCACTTTCATTTCAAATTTCATTTTGGTTCAATAAACATATATTATTTATGAAGCATCAACTTTCGAATCAAAGCATTATTGGAAAATGTGTCTCTTTGGAAATTTAAATGGTGGTCCTGAAAAGGACCGATTGCTGAAAAAGTACAAGCTGTACTAGTTTTTTAACCGCCGAAGCCGTACAGGGTGCGGCCTTGCCTCTTCAGTGCGTACACAACGTCCATGGCGGTGACGGTCTTCCTCTTGGCGTGTTCGGTGTAGGTGACGGCATCACGGATAACGTTCTCCAAGAACACCTTCAGAACGCCTCCTGTTTCCTCGTTTATAAGTCCGGAGATGCGTTTTACACCGCCACGACGAGCCAAACGGCGGATAGCTGGCTTCGTGATACCCTGGATGTTGTCACGCAGCACTTTGCGGTGACGCTTGGCGCCTCCTTTTCCCAAGCCTTTGCCTCCTTTACCACGACCAGTCATATTTCACTTCTCTTCTCTACTGTTAACACACTGCACGGTACGAAAGTCACTGAAGAACTATTTCCAAATTTTCGACGAGCTCATATTTATACCTAAACCCCCAGAAACACGAGCGAGTCCGAAAGATATGTTCGTCTCGCTCTCCGCTCGACAACTGAGATGGACTCTGCTTCCCTCTCTTTTCAACCCTCCCCGTTTTGCTATATAAGGAGGTAGCAAATGCGGCTATCGTTTATTGTGTTTTGAAACGTGAAGTGAACGTGAACAGCAGTGAATTCGAAAATGGCCCGTACCAAGCAAACCGCTCGCAAATCGACTGGTGGCAAGGCGCCACGCAAGCAACTGGCTACAAAGGCCGCTCGCAAGAGCGCCCCCGCCACCGGAGGCGTGAAGAAGCCTCATCGGTACCGCCCTGGAACTGTTGCCCTGCGTGAGATCCGTCGATACCAGAAGAGTACCGAGCTGCTGATCCGCAAGCTGCCTTTCCAGCGTCTGGTGCGTGAAATCGCTCAGGACTTCAAGACTGACCTGCGATTCCAGAGCTCGGCGGTGATGGCTCTGCAGGAAGCTAGCGAGGCCTATCTAGTAGGCCTCTTTGAAGATACCAACTTGTGTGCCATTCATGCCAAGCGTGTCACCATCATGCCCAAGGACATCCAGTTGGCCCGTCGCATTCGCGGCGAGCGTGCTTAAGTCGAGACGGCTTCAACTGGCTGCCAGTGCGCTTACATAATTTGTACAAATCGGTCCTTTTCAGGACCACAAATTACATTCAATGGGATACTAATTTTATCTGGAGGCTTTAACATAAAATTAAAGAAAATTATTTTCCGTCCCGTTTTTATAAGCGAATTGAATAATTGTTAATTCATTTTTCCAATTTGTACTGCCTTGATAAAATTTAATAGTAGTCGGAAATTGTCTTTTGATTTGAGTTCCCGGGGTTTTTTATGTGACAGCTGCTGTGCGGTACCGATGGTCAAGACTTTCAAACAGAAAAAATAAAAAAAAATACTAAATGCAGCATAAAAAAATATTAACTGGGCTAATGAATCTGTTGGTTGCTTAATAAACAAAATTTCATATATTTTCTTTATAATTTTAACTGCAGTGCAACCTCCAAGATATTTTTTAATAGGGACGCAAAATAAACAGTTTGTAGCTATATGTAAATATTTCTGAAAATTGTTTATAGTATATTGAAATATTAGATAAAGCTAATATATAATATTAGTTTTTTACAATATATTTTATTTTTTTTTTTTATCAAATGTTTTTTAACAAATTTCGTTTTGAATGTCGGCATGTATTGAGAAAGGGTAGCGTTATATGGAACAACCACGATCAACATAAGACATTCAAACATCAACAAAAAATATAAAAACTTTTAAGCGCTATTTATAAATTAGACATAGCTGCTAAGGAATGCATAACGTCTTATAAAAAACAAGAAAAATATTAAAACATGTACTTTTTATATTTTTTCTTTAATATTAACTTAAGTGTGGTCTCAGGCCTCAATGGAATTTATATATGGGACGGATATTAGCAAAATGTAGTGAAAACTATTAATAATAATGCCCCAAAAGCTGGACTGCGCTAAGCAAAGACATAATAAATATAAGAAAACATCGAACAAATACCACATTTTAAGTTAACTATATTTTTAACAATCAGAAAACTATTGCCGAGTGTGTTCTCACAGCCAATTTTGCATGTAGCCAAGGGACAACTTGAAACAAATAAAAAAATACCTAAAGTAATAATAAGTATAAAGACTTGTAGTATTACTTAAAGTAAAATGTTCAAACTTCATTTTTCCTTAGCAAGTTACAAAATATTTCTAGAAATCTTATTTTAAAATGTTTTTTTAAAGTAATTATTCATGTTACGAATGTCAATCTTGAAGTTGATACGGCTATAAAAGGTTACAAAAACAAGAACATAACATTTCTAGCACATTACCTTCTTAATTTATCGTTTTTGAATGTAAAACGATAAAAAAATTATTTAGTTTTAGTATCTTAAGCCCTGAAAATAAGAAAATAAGTTTGCACTTCAAGCAAAAATTAGCAGAGCAAATGACTGATGCCAGACTCACAGTTGAAGTGCTCTCCTCCTCGATTCTCATTCGAACGAAGGAGGTTGGTCACAAGCGCGCGCTCCGTTTTCTATACAAAAAAGTGTAGTTTAGTGAAAAAAAATGTCTGATTCTGCAGTTGCAACGTCCGCTTCCCCAGTGGCTGCTCCCCCAGCGCCAGTTGAGAAGAAGCTGGCCACCAAAAAGGCATCTGGTTCCGCTGCCTTAAAAGCAAAGAAGGCCGCTGCCCCGCCATCGCATCCGCCAACTCAACAAATGGTGGACGCTTCTATCAAGAATTTGAAGGAACGAGGTGGCTCATCTCTTCTGGCAATCAAGAAATACATCACCGCCACCTACAAATGCGATGCCCAGAAGCTGGCTCCATTCATAAAGAAATACTTGAAATCTGCCGTGGTCAATGGAAAGTTGATCCAAACAAAGGGAAAAGGCGCGTCTGGTTCATTCAAACTGTCGGCCTCCGCCAAGAAGAATCCGAAGCCGAAGCCTGCGTCTGCTGAGAAGAAGGTGAAAAGCAAGAAGGTAGCCGTCAAAAAGACCGGAGCCACCGCCAAGAAAGTTGCCGCCGCAGCTGCCGACAAGAAGCCCAAGGCTAAGAAGGCTGTGGCCACCAAAAAGACCGCAGAGAAGAAGAAAACAGAGAAGGCGAAGGCCAAGGATGCAAAGAAAACTGGAACCGTGAAGGCGAAGCCAGCAGCAGCGAAGGCCAAGTCGACCGCAGTGAAGCCGAAGGCAGCAAAAGCAGCAAAGGCCAAGCCAGCGGCCTCTGCTAAGCCCAAAAAGGCGGTGAAGAAAGCAGCGGCGCCTGCTACCGCTAAGAAACCGAAAGCCAAGACTACGGCTGCCAAGAAGTAAATTGTGAAAAAGTACAGTACCTGGTACATGCTCGCAATCGTAATTTTAGATTTTGAAATCTGAAATTTAAACAAGCCCTTTTCAGGGCTACAACGTTCGTTTACAGGAGAAAGAAACTTTCAATTCACTTATCCGATTATTTTATGGCCATTCGCATTTTTCCACATTTGATTGGACTCGATTAGTTTATGATTAAAAAAGAAATATGTAATAAGAATATGTCATAACTTGTGTCTTAATACAAATAATTATAAGTGTACCCTTGTAGCCGCATTAATTTTAGCTGCTTTACCAGAGTATCTAAATGGAAAGTATATATGGCTCCAAAGTTCTTCAGAAAAAAACATAAATTGAATTTTTATCACGCATTTTATTGGCAAACGGCAAGCTGAAAATTTAGTTTCTTTGGTTAAATATGTTGTGGCCCTGAAAAGGGCCTTTTTGGATCTTCCTCCCCATACGCAGCAGGAGAAAATTACTTGGAGCTGGTGTACTTGGTGACAGCCTTGGTTCCCTCACTGACGGCGTGCTTCGCCAACTCTCCGGGCAGAAGTAGGCGAACAGCCGTTTGGATCTCCCGACTGGTGATAGTCGAGCGCTTGTTGTAGTGAGCCAGACGAGAAGCCTCGGCAGCAATGCGTTCGAAGATATCATTCACAAAGCTGTTCATGATGCTCATCGCCTTCGACGAAATGCCCGTGTCGGGGTGGACCTGCTTCAGGACCTTGTAAATGTAGATGGCGTAGCTCTCCTTCCTCTTGCGCTTCTTCTTCTTGTCGCTCTTGGTGATGTTCTTCTGGGCTTTGCCAGCCTTCTTGGCTGCCTTTCCACTAGTTTTCGGCGGCATTATTCACTTCACTTATGATTTCACAAACACAACTCACTGATCATAATGGTGCCCAAGCGCGTTCAACTTTATACTTTTTCTCGAGCCATGTTTTCAGGTCTGGGGCACCCACCCCTAACTGAACGCGCAGGCAGACGGAAAAGTATAAATATGTGGCTACCAGGGGCTCGTCGAGCATTCGTTTTTAGTGTGTAAAGTGAACTAAGTGAAATACTCGTAAAGCAAAATGTCTGGTCGTGGAAAAGGTGGCAAAGTGAAGGGAAAGGCGAAGTCCCGCTCCAACCGTGCCGGTCTTCAGTTCCCAGTAGGCCGTATTCACCGTCTGCTCCGCAAGGGCAACTATGCCGAGCGAGTTGGTGCCGGCGCTCCAGTTTACCTGGCTGCTGTGATGGAATATCTGGCCGCTGAGGTTCTCGAGTTGGCTGGAAATGCTGCTCGTGACAACAAGAAGACTAGGATTATCCCGCGTCATCTGCAGCTGGCCATCCGCAACGACGAGGAGTTGAACAAGCTGCTCTCCGGCGTCACCATTGCCCAGGGTGGAGTGTTGCCCAACATACAGGCTGTTCTGTTGCCCAAAAAGACCGAGAAGAAGGCTTAAACGTTTGATACATACTTGTACATAAAAAACAAACCCAACCGTCCTTTTCAGGACGACCAAGGTGTTACCAAAGAATTGAAGAATTTTCAATACTAATACCATATTATTAAAACAATAAGTATAAGGACGTGTGGGAAACTGATGTCGATTTTGTATAAGCGTTGGTCCTATAGCAGTCGGACAGAAATAAGACCTAAGAGGTTCATCGCAAAATGGCGAATTTCTGTCAATGCTGTATCTGCGGCACAGCCTGTACAAAATAGATGTGTATCTACCTGAACTACTTTCATTTCAAATTTCATTTTGGTTCAATAAACATATATTATTTATGAAGCATCAACTTTCAAATCAAAGCATTATTGGAAAATGTGTCTCCTTTGGAAATTTAAATGGTGGTCCTGAAAAGGACCGATTGCTGAAAAAGTACAAGCTGTACTAGTTTTTTAACCGCCGAAGCCGTACAGGGTGCGGCCTTGCCTCTTCAGTGCGTACACAACGTCCATGGCGGTGACGGTCTTCCTCTTGGCGTGTTCGGTGTAGGTGACGGCATCACGGATAACGTTCTCCAAGAACACCTTCAGAACGCCTCGTGTTTCCTCGTATATAAGTCCGGAGATGCGTTTTACACCGCCACGACGAGCCAAACGGCGGATAGCTGGCTTCGTGATACCCTGGATGTTGTCACGCAGCACTTTGCGATGACGCTTGGCGCCTCCTTTTCCCAAGCCTTTGCCTCCTTTACCACGACCAGTCATATTTCACTTCTCTTCTCTACTGTTAACACACTGCACGATACGAGTCACTGAAGAACTATTTCCAAATTTTCGACGAGCTCATATTTATACCTAAACCCCCAGAAACACGAGCGAGTCCGAACGATATGTTCGTCTCGCTCTCCGCTCGACAACTGAGATGGACTCTGCTTCCCTCTCTTTTCAACCCTCCCCGTTTTGCTATATAAGGAGGTAGCAAATGCGGCTATCGTTTATTGTGTTTTGAAACGTGAAGTGAACGTGAACAGCAGTGAATTCGAAAATGGCCCGTACCAAGCAAACCGCTCGCAAATCGACTGGTGGCAAGGCGCCACGCAAGCAACTGGCTACTAAGGCCGCTCGCAAGAGCGCCCCCGCCACCGGAGGCGTGAAGAAGCCTCATCGGTACCGCCCTGGAACTGTTGCCCTGCGTGAGATCCGTCGATACCAGAAGAGTACCGAGCTGCTGATCCGCAAGCTGCCTTTCCAGCGTCTGGTGCGTGAAATCGCTCAGGACTTCAAGACTGACCTGCGATTCCAGAGCTCGGCGGTGATGGCTCTGCAGGAAGCTAGCGAGGCCTATCTAGTAGGCCTCTTTGAAGATACCAACTTGTGTGCCATTCATGCCAAGCGTGTCACCATCATGCCCAAGGACATCCAGTTGGCCCGTCGCATTCGCGGCGAGCGTGCTTAGGTCGAGACGGCTTCAACTGGCTGCCAGTGCGCTAACATAATTTGTACAAATCGGTCCTTTTCAGGACCACAAATTAATTCAATGAGATACTAATTTTATCTGGAGGCTTTAACATAAAAATAAAGAAAAATTATTTTCCGTCCCGTTTTTTTAAGTGAATTGAATAATTGTTAATTCATTTTTTCCAATTTGTACTGCCTTGATAAATTTAATAGTAGTCGGAAATTGTCTTTTGATTTGAGTTCCCGGGGTTTTTTATGTGACAGCTGCTGTGCGGTACCGATGGTCAAGACTTTCAAACAGAAAAAATAAAAAAAAATACTAAATGCAGCATAAAAAAATATTAACTGGGCTAATGAATCTGTTGGTTGTTTAATAAACAAAATTTCATATATTTTCTTTATAATTTTAACTGCAGTGCAACCTCCAAGATATTTTTTAATAGGGACGCAAAATAAACAGTTTGTAGCTATATGTATATATTTCTGAAAATTGTTTAGAGTATTTTGAAATATTAGATAAAGCTAATATATAATATTAGTTTTTTACAATATATTTTATTTTTTTTTTATCAAATGTTTTTTAACAAATTTCGTTTTGAATGTCGGCATGTATTGAGAAAGGGTAGCGTTATATGGAACAACCACGATCAACATAAGACATTCAAACATCAACAAATAATATAAAAACTTTTGAGCGCTATTTATAAATTAGACATAGCTGCTAAGGAATGCATAACGTCTTATAAAAAACAAGAAAAATATTAAAACATGTACTTTTTATATTTTTTCTTTAATATTAACTTAAGTGTGGTCTCAGGCCTCAATGGAATTTATATATGGGACGGATATTAGCAAAATGTAGTGAAAACTATTAATAACAATGCCCCAAAAGCTGGACTGCGCTAAGCAAAGACATAATAAATATAAGAAAACATCGAACAAATACCACATTTTAAGTTAATTATATTTTTAACAATCAGAAAACTATTGCCGAGTGTGTTCTCACAGCCAATTTTGCATGTAGCCAAGGGACAACTTGAAACAAATAAAAAAATACCTAAAGTAATAATAAGTATAAAGACTTGTAGTATTACTTAAAGTAAAATGTTCAAACTTCATTTTTCCTTAGCAAGTTACAAAATATTTCTAGAAATCTTATTTTAAAATGTTTTTTTAAAGTAATTATTCATGTTACGAATGTCAATCTTGAAGTTGATACGGCTATAAAAGGTTACAAAAACAAGAACATAACATTTCTAGCACATTACCTTCTTAATTTATCGTTTTTGAATGTAAAACGATAAAAAAATTATTTAGTTTTAGTATCTTAAGCCCTGAAAATAAGAAAATAAGTTTGCACTTCAAGCAAAAATTAGCAGAGCAAATGACTGATGCCAGACTCACAGTTGAAGTGCTCTCCTCCTCGATTCTCATTCGAACGAAGGAGGTTGGTCACAAGCGCGCGCTCCGTTTTCTATACAAAAAAGTGTAGTTTAGTGAAAAAAAATGTCTGATTCTGCAGTTGCAACGTCCGCTTCCCCAGTGGCTGCTCCCCCAGCGTCAGTTGAGAAGAAGCTGGCCACCAAAAAGGCATCTGGTTCCGCTGCCTTAAAAGCAAAGAAGGCCGCTGCCCCGCCATCGCATCCGCCAACTCAACAAATGGTGGACGCTTCTATCAAGAATTTGAAGGAACGAGGTGGCTCATCTCTTCTGGCAATCAAGAAATACATCACCGCCACCTACAAATGCGATGCCCAGAAGCTGGCTCCATTCATAAAGAAATACTTGAAATCTGCCGTGGTCAATGGAAAGTTGATCCAAACAAAGGGAAAAGGCGCGTCTGGTTCATTCAAACTGTCGGCCTCCGCCAAGAAGGATCCGAAGCCGAAGCCTGCGTCTGCTGAGAAGAAGGTGAAAAGCCGTCAAAAAGACCGGAGCCACCGCCAAGAAAGTTGCCGCCGCAGCTGCCGACAAGAAGCCCAAGGCTAAGAAGGCTGTGGCCACCAAAAAGACCGCAGAGAAGAAGAAAACAGAGAAGGCGAAGGCCAAGGATGCAAAGAAAACTGGAACCGTGAAGGCGAAGCCAGCAGCAGCGAAGGCCAAGTCGACCGCAGTGAAGCCGAAGGCAGCAAAAGCAGCAAAGGCCAAGCCAGCGGCCTCTGCTAAGCCCAAAAAGGCGGTGAAGAAAGCAGCGGCGCCTGCTACCGCTAAGAAACCGAAAGTCAAGACTACGGCTGCCA
Source organism: Drosophila biarmipes (assembly GCF_025231255.1). Lineage (NCBI taxonomy): Eukaryota > Metazoa > Arthropoda > Insecta > Diptera > Drosophilidae > Drosophila > Drosophila biarmipes. The sequence goes on from NC_066612.1 coordinate 24,235,356, forward strand.
AGAAGTAAATTGTGAAAAAGTACAGTACCTGGTACATGCTCGCAATCGTAATTTTAGATTTTGAAATATGAAATTTAAACAAGCCCTTTTCAGGGCTACAACGTTCGTTTACAGGAGAAAGAAACTTTCAATTCACTTATCCGATTATTTTATGGCCATTCGCATTTTTCCACATTTAATTGGACTCGATTAGTTTATGATTAAAAAAGAAATATGTAATAAGAATATGTCATAACTTGTGTCTTAATACAAATAATTATAAGTGTACCCTTGTAGCCGCATTAATTTTAGCTGCTTTACCAGAGTATCTAAATGGAAAGTATATATGGCTCCAAAGTTCTTCAGAAAAAAACACAAATTGAACTTTTATCACGCATTTTATTGGCAAACGGCAAGCTGAAAATTTAGTTTCTTTGGTTAAATATGTTGTGGCCCTGAAAAGGGCCTTTTTGGATCTTCCTCCCCATACGCAGCAGGAGAAAATTACTTGGAGCTGGTGTACTTGGTGACAGCCTTGGTTCCCTCACTGACGGCGTGCTTCGCCAACTCTCCGGGCAGAAGTAGGCGAACAGCCGTTTGGATCTCCCGACTGGTGATAGTCGAGCGCTTGTTGTAGTGAGCCAGACGAGAAGCCTCGGCAGCAATGCGTTCGAAGATATCATTCACAAAGCTGTTCATGATGCTCATCGCCTTCGACGAAATGCCCGTGTCGGGGTGGACCTGCTTCAGGACCTTGTAAATGTAGATGGCGTAGCTCTCCTTCCTCTTGCGCTTCTTCTTCTTGTCGCTCTTGGTGATGTTCTTCTGGGCTTTGCCAGCCTTCTTGGCTGCCTTTCCACTAGTTTTCGGCGGCATTATTCACTTCACTTATGATTTCACAAACACAACTCACTGATCATAATGGTGCCCAAGCGCGTTCAACTTTATACTTTTTCTCGAGCCATGTTTTCAGGTCTGGGGCACCCACCCCTAACTGAACGCGCAGGCAGACGGAAAAGTATAAATATGTGGCTACCCGGGGCTCGTCGAGCATTCGTTTTTAGTGTGTAAAGTGAAATACTCGTAAAGCAAAATGTCTGGTCGTGGAAAAGGTGGCAAAGTGAAGGGAAAGGCGAAGTCCCGCTCCAACCGTGCCGGTCTTCAGTTCCCAGTAGGCCGTATTCACCGTCTGCTCCGCAAGGGCAACTATGCCGAGCGAGTTGGTGCCGGCGCTCCAGTTTACCTGGCTGCTGTGATGGAATATCTGGCCGCTGAGGTTCTCGAGTTGGCTGGAAATGCTGCTCGTGACAACAAGAAGACTAGGATAATCCCGCGTCATCTGCAGCTGGCCATCCGCAACGACGAGGAGTTGAACAAGCTGCTCTCCGGCGTCACCATTGCCCAGGGTGGAGTGTTGCCCAACATACAGGCTGTTCTGTTGCCCAAAAAGACCGAGAAGAAGGCTTAAACGTTTGATACATACTTGTACATAAAAAACAAACCCAACCGTCCTTTTCAGGACGACCAAGGTGTTACCAAAGAATTGAAGAATTTTCAATACTAATACCATATTATTAAAACAATAAGTATAAGGACGTGTGGGAAACTGATGTCGATTTTGTATAAGCGTTGGTCCTATAGCAGTCGGACAGAATAAGACCTAAGAGGTTCATCGCAAAATGGCGAATTTCTGTCAATGCTGTATCTGCGGCACAGCCTGTACAAAATAGATGTGTATCTACCTGAACTACTTTCATTTCAAATTTCATTTTGGTTCAATAAACATATATTATTTATGAAGCATCAACTTTCAAATCAAAGCATTATTGGAAAATGTGTCTCCTTTGGAAATTTAAATGGTGGTCCTGAAAAGGACCGATTGCTGAAAAAGTACAAGCTGTACTAGTTTTTTAACCGCCGAAGCCGTACAGGGTGCGGCCTTGCCTCTTCAGTGCGTACACAACGTCCATGGCGGTGACGGTCTTCCTCTTGGCGTGTTCGGTGTAGGTGACGGCATCACGGATAACGTTCTCCAAGAACACCTTCAGAACGCCTCGTGTTTCCTCGTATATAAGTCCGGAGATGCGTTTTACACCGCCACGACGAGCCAAACGGCGGATAGCTGGCTTCGTGATACCCTGGATGTTGTCACGCAGCACTTTGCGATGACGCTTGGCGCCTCCTTTTCCCAAGCCTTTGCCTCCTTTACCACGACCAGTCATATTTCACTTCTCTTCTCTACTGTTAACACACTGCACGATACGAGTCACTGAAGAACTATTTCCAAATTTTCGACGAGCTCATATTTATACCTAAACCCCCAGAAACACGAGCGAGTCCGAACGATATGTTCGTCTCGCTCTCCGCTCGACAACTGAGATGGACTCTGCTTCCCTCTCTTTTCAACCCTCCCCGTTTTGCTATATAAGGAGGTAGCAAATGCGGCTATCGTTTATTGTGTTTTGAAACGTGAAGTGAACGTGAACAGCAGTGAATTCGAAAATGGCCCGTACCAAGCAAACCGCTCGCAAATCGACTGGTGGCAAGGCGCCACGCAAGCAACTGGCTACTAAGGCCGCTCGCAAGAGCGCCCCCGCCACCGGAGGCGTGAAGAAGCCTCATCGGTACCGCCCTGGAACTGTTGCCCTGCGTGAGATCCGTCGATACCAGAAGAGTACCGAGCTGCTGATCCGCAAGCTGCCTTTCCAGCGTCTGGTGCGTGAAATCGCTCAGGACTTCAAGACTGACCTGCGATTCCAGAGCTCGGCGGTGATGGCTCTGCAGGAAGCTAGCGAGGCCTATCTAGTAGGCCTCTTTGAAGATACCAACTTGTGTGCCATTCATGCCAAGCGTGTCACCATCATGCCCAAGGACATCCAGTTGGCCCGTCGCATTCGCGGCGAGCGTGCTTAGGTCGAGACGGCTTCAACTGGCTGCCAGTGCGCTAACATAATTTGTACAAATCGGTCCTTTTCAGGACCACAAATTAATTCAATGAGATACTAATTTTATCTGGAGGCTTTAACATAAAAATAAAGAAAAATTATTTTCCGTCCCGTTTTTTTAAGTGAATTGAATAATTGTTAATTCATTTTTTCCAATTTGTACTGCCTTGATAAATTTAATAGTAGTCGGAAATTGTCTTTTGATTTGAGTTCCCGGGGTTTTTTATGTGACAGCTGCTGTGCGGTACCGATGGTCAAGACTTTCAAACAGAAAAAATAAAAAAAAATACTAAATGCAGCATAAAAAAATATTAACTGGGCTAATGAATCTGTTGGTTGTTTAATAAACAAAATTTCATATATTTTCTTTATAATTTTAACTGCAGTGCAACCTCCAAGATATTTTTTAATAGGGACGCAAAATAAACAGTTTGTAGCTATATGTATATATTTCTGAAAATTGTTTAGAGTATTTTGAAATATTAGATAAAGCTAATATATAATATTAGTTTTTTACAATATATTTTATTTTTTTTTTATCAAATGTTTTTTAACAAATTTCGTTTTGAATGTCGGCATGTATTGAGAAAGGGTAGCGTTATATGGAACAACCACGATCAACATAAGACATTCAAACATCAACAAATAATATAAAAACTTTTGAGCGCTATTTATAAATTAGACATAGCTGCTAAGGAATGCATAACGTCTTATAAAAAACAAGAAAAATATTAAAACATGTACTTTTTATATTTTTTCTTTAATATTAACTTAAGTGTGGTCTCAGGCCTCAATGGAATTTATATATGGGACGGATATTAGCAAAATGTAGTGAAAACTATTAATAACAATGCCCCAAAAGCTGGACTGCGCTAAGCAAAGACATAATAAATATAAGAAAACATCGAACAAATACCACATTTTAAGTTAATTATATTTTTAACAATCAGAAAACTATTGCCGAGTGTGTTCTCACAGCCAATTTTGCATGTAGCCAAGGGACAACTTGAAACAAATAAAAAAATACCTAAAGTAATAATAAGTATAAAGACTTGTAGTATTACTTAAAGTAAAATGTTCAAACTTCATTTTTCCTTAGCAAGTTACAAAATATTTCTAGAAATCTTATTTTAAAATGTTTTTTTAAAGTAATTATTCATGTTACGAATGTCAATCTTGAAGTTGATACGGCTATAAAAGGTTACAAAAACAAGAACATAACATTTCTAGCACATTACCTTCTTAATTTATCGTTTTTGAATGTAAAACGATAAAAAAATTATTTAGTTTTAGTATCTTAAGCCCTGAAAATAAGAAAATAAGTTTGCACTTCAAGCAAAAATTAGCAGAGCAAATGACTGATGCCAGACTCACAGTTGAAGTGCTCTCCTCCTCGATTCTCATTCGAACGAAGGAGGTTGGTCACAAGCGCGCGCTCCGTTTTCTATACAAAAAAGTGTAGTTTAGTGAAAAAAAATGTCTGTTGCAGTTGCAACGTCCGCTTCCCCAGTGGCTGCTCCCCCAGCGCCAGTTGAGAAGAAGCTGGCCACCAAAAAGGCATCTGGTTCCGCTGCCTTAAAAGCAAAGAAGGCCGCTGCCCCGCCATCGCATCCGCCAACTCAACAAATGGTGGACGCTTCTATCAAGAATTTGAAGGAACGAGGTGGCTCATCTCTTCTGGCAATCAAGAAATACATCACCGCCACCTACAAATGCGATGCCCAGAAGCTGGCTCCATTCATAAAGAAATACTTGAAATCTGCCGTGGTCAATGGAAAGTTGATCCAAACAAAGGGAAAAGGCGCGTCTGGTTCATTCAAACTGTCGGCCTCCGCCAAGAAGGATCCGAAGCCGAAGCCTGCGTCTGCTGAGAAGAAGGTGAAAAGCAAGAAGGTAGCCGTCAAAAAGACCGGAGCCACCGCCAAGAAAGTTGCCGCCGCAGCTGCCGACAAGAAGCCCAAGGCTAAGAAGGCTGTGGCCACCAAAAAGACCGCAGAGAAGAAGAAAACAGAGAAGGCGAAGGCCAAGGATGCAAAGAAAACTGGAACCGTGAAGGCGAAGCCAGCAGCAGCGAAGGCCAAGTCGACCGCAGTGAAGCCGAAGGCAGCAAAAGCAGCAAAGGCCAAGCCAGCGGCCTCTGCTAAGCCCAAAAAGGCGGTGAAGAAAGCAGCGGCGCCTGCTACCGCTAAGAAACCGAAAGTCAAGACTACGGCTGCCAAGAAGTAAATTGTGAAAAAGTACAGTACCTGGTACATGCTCGCAATCGTAATTTTAGATTTTGAAATATGAAATTTAAACAAGCCCTTTTCAGGGCTACAACGTTCGTTTACAGGAGAAAGAAACTTTCAATTCACTTATCCGATTATTTTATGGCCATTCGCATTTTTCCACATTTAATTGGACTCGATTAGTTTATGATTAAAAAAGAAATATGTAATAAGAATATGTCATAACTTGTGTCTTAATACAAATAATTATAAGTGTACCCTTGTAGCCGCATTAATTTTAGCTGCTTTACCAGAGTATCTAAATGGAAAGTATATATGGCTCCAAAGTTCTTCAGAAAAAAACACAAATTGAACTTTTATCACGCATTTTATTGGCAAACGGCAAGCTGAAAATTTAGTTTCTTTGGTTAAATATGTTGTGGCCCTGAAAAGGGCCTTTTTGGATCTTCCTCCCCATACGCAGCAGGAGAAAATTACTTGGAGCTGGTGTACTTGGTGACAGCCTTGGTTCCCTCACTGACGGCGTGCTTCGCCAACTCTCCGGGCAGAAGTAGGCGAACAGCCGTTTGGATCTCCCGACTGGTGATAGTCGAGCGCTTGTTGTAGTGAGCCAGACGAGAAGCCTCGGCAGCAATGCGTTCGAAGATATCATTCACAAAGCTGTTCATGATGCTCATCGCCTTCGACGAAATGCCCGTGTCGGGGTGGACCTGCTTCAGGACCTTGTAAATGTAGATGGCGTAGCTCTCCTTCCTCTTGCGCTTCTTCTTCTTGTCGCTCTTGGTGATGTTCTTCTGGGCTTTGCCAGCCTTCTTGGCTGCCTTTCCACTAGTTTTCGGCGGCATTATTCACTTCACTTATGATTTCACAAACACAACTCACTGATCATAATGGTGCCCAAGCGCGTTCAACTTTATACTTTTTCTCGAGCCATGTTTTCAGGTCTGGGGCACCCACCCCTAACTGAACGCGCAGGCAGACGGAAAAGTATAAATATGTGGCTACCCGGGGCTCGTCGAGCATTCGTTTTTAGTGTGTAAAGTGAAATACTCGTAAAGCAAAATGTCTGGTCGTGGAAAAGGTGGCAAAGTGAAGGGAAAGGCGAAGTCCCGCTCCAACCGTGCCGGTCTTCAGTTCCCAGTAGGCCGTATTCACCGTCTGCTCCGCAAGGGCAACTATGCCGAGCGAGTTGGTGCCGGCGCTCCAGTTTACCTGGCTGCTGTGATGGAATATCTGGCCGCTGAGGTTCTCGAGTTGGCTGGAAATGCTGCTCGTGACAACAAGAAGACTAGGATTATCCCGCGTCATCTGCAGCTGGCCATCCGCAACGACGAGGAGTTGAACAAGCTGCTCTCCGGCGTCACCATTGCCCAGGGTGGAGTGTTGCCCAACATACAGGCTGTTCTGTTGCCCAAAAAGACCGAGAAGAAGGCTTAAACGTTTGATACATACTTGTACATAAAAAACAAACCCAACCGTCCTTTTCAGGACGACCAAGGTGTTACCAAAGAATTGAAGAATTTTCAATACTAATACCATATTATTAAAACAATAAGTATAAGGACGTGTGGGAAACTGATGTCGATTTTGTATAAGCGTTGGTCCTATAGCAGTCGGACAGAATAAGACCTAAGAGGTTCATCGCAAAATGGCGAATTTCCGTCAATGCTGTATCTGCGGCACAGCCTGTACAAAATAGATGTGTATCTACCTGAACTACTTTCATTTCAAATTTCATTTTGGTTCAATAAACATATATTATTTATGAAGCATCAACTTTCGAATCAAAGCATTATTGGAAAATGTGTCTCTTTGGAAATTTAAATGGTGGTCCTGAAAAGGACCGATTGCTGAAAAAGTACAAGCTGTACTAGTTTTTTAACCGCCGAAGCCGTACAGGGTGCGGCCTTGCCTCTTCAGTGCGTACACAACGTCCATGGCGGTGACGGTCTTCCTCTTGGCGTGTTCGGTGTAGGTGACGGCATCACGGATAACGTTCTCCAAGAACACCTTCAGAACGCCTCGTGTTTCCTCGTATATAAGTCCGGAGATGCGTTTTACACCGCCACGACGAGCCAAACGGCGGATAGCTGGCTTCGTGATACCCTGGATGTTGTCACGCAGCACTTTGCGGTGACGCTTGGCGCCTCCTTTTCCCAAGCCTTTGCCTCCTTTACCACGACCAGTCATATTTCACTTCTCTTCTCTACTGTTAACACACTGCACGGTACGAAAGTCACTGAAGAACTATTTCCAAATTTTCGACGAGCTCATATTTATACCTAAACCCCCAGAAACACGAGCGAGTCCGAAAGATATGTTCGTCTCGCTCTCCGCTCGACAACTGAGATGGACTCTGCTTCCCTCTCTTTTCAACCCTCCCCGTTTTGCTATATAAGGAGGTAGCAAATGCGGCTATCGTTTATTGTGTTTTGAAACGTGAAGTGAACGTGAACAGCAGTGAATTCGAAAATGGCCCGTACCAAGCAAACCGCTCGCAAATCGACTGGTGGCAAGGCGCCACGCAAGCAACTGGCTACAAAGGCCGCTCGCAAGAGCGCCCCCGCCACCGGAGGCGTGAAGAAGCCTCATCGGTACCGCCCTGGAACTGTTGCCCTGCGTGAGATCCGTCGATACCAGAAGAGTACCGAGCTGCTGATCCGCAAGCTGCCTTTCCAGCGTCTGGTGCGTGAAATCGCTCAGGACTTCAAGACTGACCTGCGATTCCAGAGCTCGGCGGTGATGGCTCTGCAGGAAGCTAGCGAGGCCTATCTAGTAGGCCTCTTTGAAGATACCAACTTGTGTGCCATTCATGCCAAGCGTGTCACCATCATGCCCAAGGACATCCAGTTGGCCCGTCGCATTCGCGGCGAGCGTGCTTAAGTCGAGACGGCTTCAACTGGCTGCCAGTGCGCTTACATAATTTGTACAAATCGGTCCTTTTCAGGACCACAAATTACATTCAATGGGATACTAATTTTATCTGGAGGCTTTAACATAAAAATAAAGAAAATTATTTTCCGACCCGTTTTTTTAAGCGAATTGAATAATTGTTAATTCATTTTTGCAATTTGTACTGCCTTGATAAAATTTAATAGTAGTCGGAAATTGTCTTTTGATTTGAGTTCCCGGGGTTTTTTATGTGACAGCTGCTGTGCGGTACCGATGGTCAAGACTTTCAAACAGAAAAAATAAAAAAAAATACTAAATGCAGCATAAAAAAATATTAACTGGGCTAATGAATCTGTTGGTTGCTTAATAAACAAAATTTCATATATTTTCTTTATAATTTTAACTGCAGTGCAACCTCCAAGATATTTTTTAATAGGGACGCAAAATAAACAGTTTGTAGCTATATGTAAATATTTCTGAAAATTGTTTATAGTATATTGAAATATTAGATAAAGCTAATATATAATATTAGTTTTTTACAATATATTTTATTTTTTTTTTTATCAAATGTTTTTTAACAAATTTCGTTTTGAATGTCGGCATGTATTGAGAAAGGGTAGCGTTATATGGAACAACCACGATCAACATAAGACATTCAAACATCAACAAAAAATATAAAAACTTTTAAGCGCTATTTATAAATTAGACTAAGGAATGCATAACGTCTTATAAAAAACAAGAAAAATATTAAAACATGTACTTTTTATATTTTTTCTTTAATATTAACTTAAGTGTGGTCTCAGGCCTCAATGGAATTTATATATGGGACGGATATTAGCAAAATGTAGTGAAAACTATTAATAATAATGCCCCAAAAGCTGGACTGCGCTAAGCAAAGACATAATAAATATAAGAAAACATCGAACAAATACCACATTTTAAGTTAACTATATTTTTAACAATCAGAAAACTATTGCCGAGTGTGTTCTCACAGCCAATTTTGCATGTAGCCAAGGGACAACTTGAAACAAATAAAAAAATACCTAAAGTAATAATAAGTATAAAGACTTGTAGTATTACTTAAAGTAAAATGTTCAAACTTCATTTTTCCTTAGCAAGTTACAAAATATTTCTAGAAATCTTATTTTAAAATGTTTTTTTAAAGTAATTATTCATGTTACGAATGTCAATCTTGAAGTTGATACGGCTATAAAAGGTTACAAAAACAAGAACATAACATTTCTAGCACATTACCTTCTTAATTTATCGTTTTTGAATGTAAAACGATAAAAAAATTATTTAGTTTTAGTATCTTAAGCCCTGAAAATAAGAAAATAAGTTTGCACTTCAAGCAAAAATTAGCAGAGCAAATGACTGATGCCAGACTCACAGTTGAAGTGCTCTCCTCCTCGATTCTCATTCGAACGAAGGAGGTTGGTCACAAGCGCGCGCTCCGTTTTCTATACAAAAAAGTGTAGTTTAGTGAAAAAAAATGTCTGATTCTGCAGTTGCAACGTCCGCTTCCCCAGTGGCTGCTCCCCCAGCGCCAGTTGAGAAGAAGCTGGCCACCAAAAAGGCATCTGGTTCCGCTGCCTTAAAAGCAAAGAAGGCCGCTGCCCCGCCATCGCATCCGCCAACTCAACAAATGGTGGACGCTTCTATCAAGAATTTGAAGGAACGAGGTGGCTCATCTCTTCTGGCAATCAAGAAATACATCACCGCCACCTACAAATGCGATGCCCAGAAGCTGGCTCCATTCATAAAGAAATACTTGAAATCTGCCGTGGTCAATGGAAAGTTGATCCAAACAAAGGGAAAAGGCGCGTCTGGTTCATTCAAACTGTCGGCCTCCGCCAAGAAGGATCCGAAGCCGAAGCCTGCGTCTGCTGAGAAGAAGGTGAAAAGCAAGAAGGTAGCCGTCAAAAAGACCGGAGCCACCGCCAAGAAAGTTGCCGCCGCAGCTGCCGACAAGAAGCCCAAGGCTAAGAAGGCTGTGGCCACCAAAAAGACCGCAGAGAAGAAGAAAACAGAGAAGGCGAAGGCCAAGGATGCAAAGAAAACTGGAACCGTGAAGGCGAAGCCAGCAGCAGCGAAGGCCAAGTCGACCGCAGTGAAGCCGAAGGCAGCAAAAGCAGCAAAGGCCAAGCCAGCGGCCTCTGCTAAGCCCAAAAAGGCGGTGAAGAAAGCAGCGGCGCCTGCTACCGCTAAGAAACCGAAAGCCAAGACTACGGCTGCCAAGAAGTAAATTGTGAAAAAGTACAGTACCTGGTACATGCTCGCAATCGTAATTTTAGATTTTGAAATCTGAAATTTAAACAAGCCCTTTTCAGGGCTACAACGTTCGTTTACAGGAGAAAGAAACTTTCAATTCACTTATCCGATTATTTTATGGCCATTCGCATTTTTCCACATTTAATTGGACTCGATTAGTTTATGATTAAAAAAGAAATATGTAATAAGAATATGTCATAACTTGTGTCTTAATACAAATAATTATAAGTGTACCCTTGTAGCCGCATTAATTTTAGCTGCTTTACCAGAGTATCTAAATGGAAAGTATATATGGCTCCAAAGTTCTTCAGAAAAAAACATAAATTGAATTTTTATCACGCATTTTATTGGCAAACGGCAAGCTGAAAATTTAGTTTCTTTGGTTAAATATGTTGTGGCCCTGAAAAGGGCCTTTTTGGATCTTCCTCCCCATACGCAGCAGGAGAAAATTACTTGGAGCTGGTGTACTTGGTGACAGCCTTGGTTCCCTCACTGACGGCGTGCTTCGCCAACTCTCCGGGCAGAAGTAGGCGAACAGCCGTTTGGATCTCCCGACTGGTGATAGTCGAGCGCTTGTTGTAGTGAGCCAGACGAGAAGCCTCGGCAGCAATGCGTTCGAAGATATCATTCACAAAGCTGTTCATGATGCTCATCGCCTTCGACGAAATGCCCGTGTCGGGGTGGACCTGCTTCAGGACCTTGTAAATGTAGATGGCGTAGCTCTCCTTCCTCTTGCGCTTCTTCTTCTTGTCGCTCTTGGTGATGTTCTTCTGGGCTTTGCCAGCCTTCTTGGCTGCCTTTCCACTAGTTTTCGGCGGCATTATTCACTTCACTTATGATTTCACAAACACAACTCACTGATCATAATGGTGCCCAAGCGCGTTCAACTTTATACTTTTTCTCGAGCCATGTTTTCAGGTCTGGGGCACCCACCCCTAACTGAACGCGCAGGCAGACGGAAAAGTATAAATATGTGGCTACCCGGGGCTCGTCGAGCATTCGTTTTTAGTGTGTAAAGTGAACTAAGTGAAATACTCGTAAAGCAAAATGTCTGGTCGTGGAAAAGGTGGCAAAGTGAAGGGAAAGGCGAAGTCCCGCTCCAACCGTGCCGGTCTTCAGTTCCCAGTAGGCCGTATTCACCGTCTGCTCCGCAAGGGCAACTATGCCGAGCGAGTTGGTGCCGGCGCTCCAGTTTACCTGGCTGCTGTGATGGAATATCTGGCCGCTGAGGTTCTCGAGTTGGCTGGAAATGCTGCTCGTGACAACAAGAAGACTAGGATTATCCCGCGTCATCTGCAGCTGGCCATCCGCAACGACGAGGAGTTGAACAAGCTGCTCTCCGGCGTCACCATTGCCCAGGGTGGAGTGTTGCCCAACATACAGGCTGTTCTGTTGCCCAAAAAGACCGAGAAGAAGGCTTAAACGTTTAATACATACTTGTACATAAAAAACAAACCCAACCGTCCTTTTCAGGACGACCAAGGTGTTACCAAAGAATTGAAGAATTTTCAATACTAATACCATATTATTAAAACAATAAGTATAAGGACGTGTGGGAAACAGATGTCGATTTTGTATAAGCGTTGGTCCTATAGCAGTCGGCCAGAAATAAGACCTAAGAGGTTCATCGCAAAATGGCGAATTTCCGTCAATGCTGTATCTGCGGCACAGCCTGTACAAAATAGATGTGTATCTACCTGAACCACTTTCATTTCAAATTTCATTTTGGTTCAATAAACATATATTATTTATGAAGCATCAACTTTCGAATCAAAGCATTATTGGAAAATGTGTCTCTTTGGAAATTTAAATGGTGGTCCTGAAAAGGACCGATTGCTGAAAAAGTACAAGCTGTACTAGTTTTTTAACCGCCGAAGCCGTACAGGGTGCGGCCTTGCCTCTTCAGTGCGTACACAACGTCCATGGCGGTGACGGTCTTCCTCTTGGCGTGTTCGGTGTAGGTGACGGCATCACGGATAACGTTCTCCAAGAACACCTTCAGAACGCCTCGTGTTTCCTCGTATATAAGTCCGGAGATGCGTTTTACACCGCCACGACGAGCCAAACGGCGGATAGCTGGCTTCGTGATACCCTGGATGTTGTCACGCAGCACTTTGCGGTGACGCTTGGCGCCTCCTTTTCCCAAGCCTTTGCCTCCTTTACCACGACCAGTCATATTTCACTTCTCTTCTCTACTGTTAACACACTGCACGGTACGAAAGTCACTGAAGAACTATTTCCAAATTTTCGACGAGCTCATATTTATACCTAAACCCCCAGAAACACGAGCGAGTCCGAAAGATATGTTCGTCTCGCTCTCCGCTCGACAACTGAGATGGACTCTGCTTCCCTCTCTTTTCAACCCTCCCCGTTTTGCTATATAAGGAGGTAGCAAATGCGGCTATCGTTTATTGTGTTTTGAAACGTGAAGTGAACGTGAACAGCAGTGAATTCGAAAATGGCCCGTACCAAGCAAACCGCTCGCAAATCGACTGGTGGCAAGGCGCCACGTAAGCAACTGGCTACTAAGGCCGCTCGCAAGAGCGCTCCCGCCACCGGAGGCGTGAAGAAGCCTCATCGGTACCGCCCTGGAACTGTTGCCCTGCGTGAGATCCGTCGATACCAGAAGAGTACCGAGCTGCTGATCCGCAAGCTGCCTTTCCAGCGTCTGGTGCGTGAAATCGCTCAGGACTTCAAGACTGACCTGCGATTCCAGAGCTCGGCGGTGATGGCTCTGCAGGAAGCTAGCGAGGCCTATCTAGTAGGCCTCTTTGAAGATACCAACTTGTGTGCCATTTTTCCAATTTGTACTGCCTTGATAAAATTTAATAGTAGTCGGAAATTGTCTTTTGATTTGAGTTCCCGGGGTTTTTTATGTGACAGCTGCTGTGCGGTACCGATGGTCAAGACTTTCAAACAGAAAAAATAAAAAAAAATACTAAGTGCAGCATAAAAAAATATTAACTGGGCTAATGAATCTGTTGGTTGCTTAATAAACAAAATTTCATATATTTTCTTTATAATTTTAACTGCAGTGCAACCTCCAAGATATTTTTTAATAGGGACGCAAAATAAACAGTTTGTAGCTATATGTAAATATTTCTGAAAATTGTTTATAGTATATTGAAATATTAGATAAAGCTAATATATAATATTAGTTTTTTACAATATATTTTATTTTTTTTTTTATCAAATGTTTTTTAACAAATTTCGTTTTGAATGTCGGCATGTATTGAGAAAGGGTAGCGTTATATGGAACAACCACGATCAACATAAGACATTCAAACATCAACAAAAAATATAAAAACTTTTAAGCGCTATTTATAAATTAGACATAGCTGCTAAGGAATGCATAACGTCTTATAAAAAACAAGAAAAATATTAAAACATGTACTTTTTATATTTTTTCTTTAATATTAACTTAAGTGTGGTCTCAGGCCTCTATGGAATTTATATATGGGACGGATATTAGCAAAATGTAGTGAAAACTATTAATAATAATGCCCCAAAAGCTGGACTGCGCTAAGCAAAGACATAATAAATATAAGAAAACATCGAACAAATACCACATTTTAAGTTAACTATATTTTTAACAATCAGAAAACTATTGCCGAGTGTGTTCTCACAGCCAATTTTGCATGTAGCCAAGGGACAACTTGAAACAAATAAAAAAATACCTCAAGTAATAATAAGTATAAAGACTTGTAGTATTACTTAAAGTAAAATGTTCAAACTTCATTTTTCCTTAGCAAGTTACAAAATATTTCTAGAAATCTTATTTTAAAATGTTTTTTTAAAGTAATTATTCATGTTACGAATGTCAATCTTGAAGTTGATACGGCTATAAAAGGTTACAAAAACAAGAACATAACATTTCTAGCACATTACCTTCTTAATTTATCGTTTTTGAATGTAAAACGATAAAAAAATTATTTAGTTTTAGTATCTTAAGCCCTGAAAATAAGAAAATAAGTTTGCACTTCAAGCAAAAATTAGCAGAGCAAATGACTGAGCCAGACTCACAGTTAAAGTGCTCTCCTCCTCGATTCTCATTCGAACGAAGGAGGTTGGTCACAAGCGCGCGCTCCGTTTTCTATACAAAAAAGTGTAGTTTAGTGAAAAAAAATGTCTGATTCTGCAGTTGCAACGTCCGCTTCCCCAGTGGCTGCTCCCCCAGCGCCAGTTGAGAAGAAGCTGGCCACCAAAAAGGCATCTAGTTCCGCTGCCTTAAAAGCAAAGAAGGCCGCTGCCCCGCCATCGCATCTGCCAACTCAACAAATGGTGGACGCTTCTATCAAGAATTTGAAGGAACGAGGTGGCTCATCTCTTCTGGCAATCAAGAAATACATCACCGCCACCTACAAATGCGATGCCCAGAAGCTGGCTCCATTCATAAAGAAATACTTGAAATCTGCCGTGGTCAATGGAAAGTTGATCCAAACAAAGGGAAAAGGCGCGTCTGGTTCATTCAAACTGTCGGCCTCCGCCAAGAAGGATCCGAAGCCGAAGCCTGCGTCTGCTGAGAAGAAGGTGAAAAGCAAGAAGGTAGCCGTCAAAAAGACCGGAGCCACCGCCAAGAAAGTTGCCGCCGCAGCTACCAAGAAGCCCAAGGCTAAGAAGGCTGTGGCCACCAAAAAGACCGCAGAGAAGAAGAAAACAGAGAAGGCGAAGGCCAAGGATGCAAAGAAAACTGGAACCGTGAAGGCGAAGCCAGCAGCAGCGAAGGCCAAGTCGACCGCAGTGAGCCGAAGGCAGCAAAAGCAGCAAAGGCCAAGCCAGCGGCCTCTGCTAAGCCCAAAAAGGCGGTGAAGAAAGCAGCGGCGCCTGCTACCGCTAAGAAACCGAAAGCCAAGACTACGGCTGCCAAGAAGTAAATTGTGAAAAAGTACAGTACCTGGTACATGCTCGCAATCGTAATTTTAGATTTTGAAATCTGAAATTTAAACAAGCCCTTTTCAGGGCTACAACGTTCGTTTACAGGAGAAAGAAACTTTCAATTCACTTATCCGATTATTTTATGGCCATTCGCATTTTTCCACATTTGATTGGACTCGATTAGTTTATGATTAAAAAAGAAATATGTAATAAGAATATGTCATAACTTGTGTCTTAATACAAATAATTATAAGTGTACCCTTGTAGCCGCATTAATTTTAGCTGCTTTACCAGAGTATCTAAATGGAAAGTATATATGGCTCCAAAGTTCTTCAGAAAAAAACATAAATTGAATTTTTATCACGCATTTTATTGGCAAACGGCAAGCTGAAAATTTAGTTTCTTTGGTTAAATATGTTGTGGCCCTGAAAAGGGCCTTTTTGGATCTTCCTCCCCATACGCAGCAGGAGAAAATTACTTGGAGCTGGTGTACTTGGTGACAGCCTTGGTTCCCTCACTGACGGCGTGCTTCGCCAACTCTCCGGGCAGAAGTAGGCGAACAGCCGTTTGGATCTCCCGACTGGTGATAGTCGAGCGCTTGTTGTAGTGAGCCAGACGAGAAGCCTCGGCAGCAATGCGTTCGAAGATATCATTCACAAAGCTGTTCATGATGCTCATCGCCTTCGACGAAATGCCCGTGTCGGGGTGGACCTGCTTCAGGACCTTGTAAATGTAGATGGCGTAGCTCTCCTTCCTCTTGCGCTTCTTCTTCTTGTCGCTCTTGGTGATGTTCTTCTGGGCTTTGCCAGCCTTCTTGGCTGCCTTTCCACTAGTTTTCGGCGGCATTATTCACTTCACTTATGATTTCACAAACACAACTCACTGATCATAATGGTGCCCAAGCGCGTTCAACTTTATACTTTTTCTCGAGCCATGTTTTCAGGTCTGGGGCACCCACCCCTAACTGAACGCGCAGGCAGACGGAAAAGTATAAATATGTGGCTACCCGGGGCTCGTCGAGCATTCGTTTTTAGTGTGTAAAGTGAACTAAGTGAAATACTCGTAAAGCAAAATGTCTGGTCGTGGAAAAGGTGGCAAAGTGAAGGGAAAGGCGAAGTCCCGCTCCAACCGTGCCGGTCTTCAGTTCCCAGTAGGCCGTATTCACCGTCTGCTCCGCAAGGGCAACTATGCCGAGCGAGTTGGTGCCGGCGCTCCAGTTTACCTGGCTGCTGTGATGGAATATCTGGCCGCTGAGGTTCTCGAGTTGGCTGGAAATGCTGCTCGTGACAACAAGAAGACTAGGATTATCCCGCGTCATCTGCAGCTGGCCATCCGCAACGACGAGGAGTTGAACAAGCTGCTCTCCGGCGTCACCATTGCCCAGGGTGGAGTGTTGCCCAACATACAGGCTGTTCTGTTGCCCAAAAAGACCGAGAAGAAGGCTTAAACGTTTGATACATACTTGTACATAAAAAACAAACCCAACCGTCCTTTTCAGGACGACCAAGGTGTTACCAAAGAATTGAAGAATTTTCAATACTAATACCATATTATTAAAACAATAAGTATAAGGACGTGTGGGAAACAGATGTCGATTTTGTATAAGCGTTGGTCCTATAGCAGTCGGCCAGAAATAAGACCTAAGAGGTTCATCGCAAAATGGCGAATTTCCGTCAATGCTGTATCTGCGGCACAGCCTGTACAAAATAGATGTGTATCTACCTGAACCACTTTCATTTCAAATTTCATTTTGGTTCAATAAACATATATTATTTATGAAGCATCAACTTTCGAATCAAAGCATTATTGGAAAATGTGTCTCTTTGGAAATTTAAATGGTGGTCCTGAAAAGGACCGATTGCTGAAAAAGTACAAGCTGTACTAGTTTTTTAACCGCCGAAGCCGTACAGGGTGCGGCCTTGCCTCTTCAGTGCGTACACAACGTCCATGGCGGTGACGGTCTTCCTCTTGGCGTGTTCGGTGTAGGTGACGGCATCACGGATAACGTTCTCCAAGAACACCTTCAGAACGCCTCGTGTTTCCTCGTATATAAGTCCGGAGATGCGTTTTACACCGTCACGACGAGCCAAACGGCGGATAGCTGGCTTCGTGATACCCTGGATGTTGTCACGCAGCACTTTGCGGTGACGCTTGGCGCCTCCTTTTCCCAAGCCTTTGCCTCCTTTACCACGACCAGTCATATTTCACTTCTCTTCTCTACTGTTAACACACTGCACGGTACGAAAGTCACTGAAGAACTATTTCCAAATTTTCGACGAGCTCATATTTATACCTAAACCCCCAGAAACACGAGCGAGTCCGAAAGATATGTTCGTCTCGCTCTCCGCTCGACAACTGAGATGGACTCTGCTTCCCTCTCTTTTCAACCCTCCCCGTTTTGCTATATAAGGAGGTAGCAAATACGGCTATCGTTTATTGTGTTTTGAAACGTGAAGTGAACGTGAACAGCAGTGAATTCGAAAATGGCCCGTACCAAGCAAACCGCTCGCAAATCGACTGGTGGCAAGGCGCCACGTAAGCAACTGGCTACTAAGGCCGCTCGCAAGAGCGCTCCCGCCACCGGAGGCGTGAAGAAGCCTCATCGGTACCGCCCTGGAACTGTTGCCCTGCGTGAGATCCGTCGATACCAGAAGAGTACCGAGCTGCTGATCCGCAAGCTGCCTTTCCAGCGTCTGGTGCGTGAAATCGCTCAGGACTTCAAGACTGACCTGCGATTCCAGAGCTCGGCGGTGATGGCTCTGCAGGAAGCTAGCGAGGCCTATCTAGTAGGCCTCTTTGAAGATACCAACTTGTGTGCCATTCATGCCAAGCGTGTCACCATCATGCCCAAGGACATCCAGTTGGCCCGTCGCATTCGCGGCGAGCGTGCTTAAGTCGAGACGGCTTCAACTGGCTGCCAGTGCGCTTACATAATTTGTACAAATCGGTCCTTTTCAGGACCACAAATTACATTCAATGGGATACTAATTTTATCTGGAGGCTTTAACATAAAATTAAAGAAAATTATTTTCCGTCCCGTTTTTTTAAGCGAATTGAATAATTGTTAATTCATTTTTCCAATTTGTACTGCCTTGATAAAATTTAATAGTAGTCGGAAATTGTCTTTTGATTTGAGTTCCCGGGGTTTTTTATGTGACAGCTGCTGTGCGTTACCGATGGTCAAGACTTTCAAACAGAAAAAATAAAAAAAAATACTAAGTGCAGCATAAAAAAATATTAACTGGGCTAATGAATCTGTTGGTTGCTTAATAAACAAAATTTCATATATTTTCTTTATAATTTTAACTGCAGTGCAACCTCCAAGATATTTTTTAATAGGGACGCAAAATAAACAGTTTGTAGCTATATGTAAATATTTCTGAAAATTGTTTATAGTATACTGAAATATTAGATAAAGCTAATATATAATATTAGTTTTTTACAATATATTTTATTTTTTTTTTTTATCAAATGTTTTTTAACAAATTTCGTTTTGAATGTCGGCATGTATTGAGAAAGGGTAGCGTTTAATGGAACAACCACGATCAACATAAGACATTCAAACATCAACAAAAAATATAAAAACTTTTAAGCGCTATTTATAAATTAGACATAGCTGCTAAGGAATGCATAACGTCTTATAAAAAACAAGAAAAATATTAAAACATGTACTTTTTATATTTTTCTTTAATATTAACTTAAGTGTGGTCTCAGGCCTCTATGGAATTTATATATGGGACGGATATTAGCAAAATGTAGTGAAAACTATTAATAATAATGCCCCAAAAGCTGGACTGCGCTAAGCAAAGACATAATAAATATAAGAAAACATCGAACAAATACCACATTTTAAGTTAACTATATTTTTAACAATCAGAAAACTATTGCCGAGTGTGTTCTCACAGCCAATTTTGCATGTAGCCAAGGGACAACTTGAAACAAATAAAAAAATACCTAAAGTAATAATAAGTATAAAGACTTGTAGTATTACTTAAAGTAAAATGTTCAAACTTCATTTTTCCTTAGCAAGTTACAAAATATTTCTAGAAATCTTATTTTAAAATGTTTTTTTAAAGTAATTATTCATGTTACGAATGTCAATCTTGAAGTTGATACGGCTATAAAAGGTTACAAAAACAAGAACATAACATTTCTAGCACATTACCTTCTTAATTTATCGTTTTTGAATGTAAAACGATAAAAAAATTATTTAGTTTTAGTATCTTAAGCCCTGAAAATAAGAAAATAAGTTTGCACTTCAAGCAAAAATTAGCAGAGCAAATGACTGATGCCAGACTCACAGTTGAAGTGCTCTCCTCCTCGATTCTCATTCGAACGAAGGAGGTTGGTCACAAGCGCGCGCTCCGTTTTCTATACAAAAAAGTGTAGTTTAGTGAAAAAAAATGTCTGATTCTGCAGTTGCAACGTCCGCTTCCCCAGTGGCTGCTCCCCCAGCGCCAGTTGAGAAGAAGCTGGCCACCAAAAAGGCATCTGGTTCCGCTGCCTTAAAAGCAAAGAAGGCCGCTGCCCCGCCATCGCATCCGCCAACTCAACAAATGGTGGACGCTTCTATTAAGAATTTGAAGGAACGAGGTGGCTCATCTCTTCTGGCAATCAAGAAATACATCACCGCCACCTACAAATGCGATGCCCAGAAGCTGGCTCCATTCATAAAGAAATACTTGAAATCTGCCGTGGTCAATGGAAAGTTGATCCAAACAAAGGGAAAAGGCGCGTCTGGTTCATTCAAACTGTCGGCCTCCGCCAAGAAGGATCCGAAGCCGAAGCCTGCGTCTGCTGAGAAGAAGGTGAAAAGCAAGAAGGTAGCCGTCAAAAAGACCGGAGCCACCGCCAAGAAAGTTGCCGCCGCAGCTACCGACAAGAAGCCCAAGGCTAAGAAGGCTGTGGCCACCAAAAAGACCGCAGAGAAGAAGAAAACAGAGAAGGCGAAGGCCAAGGATGCAAAGAAAACTGGAACCGTGAAGGCGAAGCCAGCAGCAGCGAAGGCCAAGTCGACCGCAGTGAAGCCGAAGGCAGCAAAAGCAGCAAAGGCCAAGCCAGCGGCCTCTGCTAAGCCCAAAAAGGCGGTGAAGAAAGCAGCGGCGCCTGCTACCGCTAAGAAACCGAAAGCCAAGACTACGGCTGCCAAGAAGTAAATTGTGAAAAAGTACAGTAGCTGGTACATGCTCGCAATCGTAATTTTAGATTTTGAAATCTGAAATTTAAACAAGCCCTTTTCAGGGCTACAACGTTCGTTTATAGGAGAAAGAAACTTTCAATTCACTTATCCGATTATTTTATGGCCATTCGCATTTTTCCACATTTGATTGGACTCGATTAGTTTATGATTAAAAAAGAAATATGTAATAAGAATATGTCATAACTTGTGTCTTAATACAAATAATTATAAGTGTACCCTTGTAGCCGCATTAATTTTAGCTGCTTTACCAGAGTATCTAAATGGAAAGTATATATGGCTCCAAAGTTCTTCAGAAAAAAACATAAATTGAATTTTTATCACGCATTTTATTGGCAAACGGCAAGCTGAAAATTTAGTTTCTTTGGTTAAATATGTTGTGGCCCTGAAAAGGGCCTTTTTGGATCTTCCTCCCCATACGCAGCAGGAGAAAATTACTTGGAGCTGGTGTACTTGGTGACAGCCTTGGTTCCCTCACTGACGGCGTGCTTCGCCAACTCTCCGGGCAGAAGTAGGCGAACAGCCGTTTGGATCTCCCGACTGGTGATAGTCGAGCGCTTGTTGTAGTGAGCCAGACGAGAAGCCTCGGCAGCAATGCGTTCGAAGATATCATTCACAAAGCTGTTCATGATGCTCATCGCCTTCGACGAAATGCCCGTGTCGGGGTGGACCTGCTTCAGGACCTTGTAAATGTAGATGGCGTAGCTCTCCTTCCTCTTGCGCTTCTTCTTCTTGTCGCTCTTGGTGATGTTCTTCTGGGCTTTGCCAGCCTTCTTGGCTGCCTTTCCACTAGTTTTCGGCGGCATTATTCACTTCACTTATGATTTCACAAACACAACTCACTGATCATAATGGTGCCCAAGCGCGTTCAACTTTATACTTTTTCTCGAGCCATGTTTTCAGGTCTGGGGCACCCACCCCTAACTGAACGCGCAGGCAGACGGAAAAGTATAAATATGTGGCTACCCGGGGCTCGTCGAGCATTCGTTTTTAGTGTGTAAAGTGAACTAAGTGAAATACTCGTAAAGCAAAATGTCTGGTCGTGGAAAAGGTGGCAAAGTGAAGGGAAAGGCGAAGTCCCGCTCCAACCGTGCCGGTCTTCAGTTCCCAGTAGGCCGTATTCACCGTCTGCTCCGCAAGGGCAACTATGCCGAGCGAGTTGGTGCCGGCGCTCCAGTTTACCTGGCTGCTGTGATGGAATATCTGGCCGCTGAGGTTCTCGAGTTGGCTGGAAATGCTGCTCGTGACAACAAGAAGACTAGGATTATCCCGCGTCATCTGCAGCTGGCCATCCGCAACGACGAGGAGTTGAACAAGCTGCTCTCCGGCGTCACCATTGCCCAGGGTGGAGTGTTGCCCAACATACAGGCTGTTCTGTTGCCCAAAAAGACCGAGAAGAAGGCTTAAACGTTTGATACATACTTGTACATAAAAAACAAACCCAACCGTCCTTTTCAGGACGACCAAGGTGTTACCAAAGAATTGAAGAATTTTCAATACTAATACCATATTATTAAAACAATAAGTATAAGGACGTGTGGGAAACAGATGTCGATTTTGTATAAGCGTTGGTCCTATAGCAGTCGGCCAGAAATAAGACCTAAGAGGTTCATCGCAAAATGGCGAATTTCCGTCAATGCTGTATCTGCGGCACAGCCTGTACAAAATAGATGTGTATCTACCTGAACCACTTTCATTTCAAATTTCATTTTGGTTCAATAAACATATATTATTTATGAAGCATCAACTTTCGAATCAAAGCATTATTGGAAAATGTGTCTCTTTGGAAATTTAAATGGTGGTCCTGAAAAGGACCGATTGCTGAAAAAGTACAAGCTGTACTAGTTTTTTAACCGCCGAAGCCGTACAGGGTGCGGCCTTGCCTCTTCAGTGCGTACACAACGTCCATGGCGGTGACGGTCTTCCTCTTGGCGTGTTCGGTGTAGGTGACGGCATCACGGATAACGTTCTCCAAGAACACCTTCAGAACGCCTCGTGTTTCCTCGTATATAAGTCCGGAGATGCGTTTTACACCGCCACGACGAGCCAAACGGCGGATAGCTGGCTTCGTGATACCCTGGATGTTGTCACGCAGCACTTTGCGGTGACGCTTGGCGCCTCCTTTTCCCAAGCCTTTGCCTCCTTTACCACGACCAGTCATATTTCACTTCTCTTCTCTACTGTTAACACACTGCACGGTACGAAAGTCACTGAAGAACTATTTCCAAATTTTCGACGAGCTCATATTTATACCTAAACCCCCAGAAACACGAGCGAGTCCGAAAGATATGTTCGTCTCGCTCTCCGCTCGACAACTGAGATGGACTCTGCTTCCCTCTCTTTTCAACCCTCCCCGTTTTGGTATATAAGGAGGTAGCAAATGCGGCTATCGTTTATTGTGTTTTGAAACGTGAAGTGAACGTGAACAGCAGTGAATTCGAAAATGGCCCGTACCAAGCAAACCGCTCGCAAATCGACTGGTGGCAAGGCGCCACGTAAGCAACTGGCTACTAAGGCCGCTCGCAAGAGCGCTCCCGCCACCGGAGGCGTGAAGAAGCCTCATCGGTACCGCCCTGGAACTGTTGCCCTGCGTGAGATCCGTCGATACCAGAAGAGTACCGAGCTGCTGATCCGCAAGCTGCCTTTCCAGCGTCTGGTGCGTGAAATCGCTCAGGACTTCAAGACTGACCTGCGATTCCAGAGCTCGGCGGTGATGGCTCTGCAGGAAGCTAGCGAGGCCTATCTAGTAGGCCTCTTTGAAGATACCAACTTGTGTGCCATTCATGCCAAGCGTGTCACCATCATGCCCAAGGACATCCAGTTGGCCCGTCGCATTCGCGGCGAGCGTGCTTAGGTCGAGACGGCTTCAACTGGCTGCCAGTGCGCTAACATAATTTGTACAAATCGGTCCTTTTCAGGACCACAAATTAATTCAATGAGATACTAATTTTATCTGGAGGCTTTAACATAAAATTAAAGAAAATTATTTTCCGTCCCGTTTTTTTAAGCGAATTGAATAATTGTTAATTCATTTTTCCAATTTGTACTGCCTTGATAAAATTTAATAGTAGTCGGAAATTGTCTTTTGATTTGAGTTCCCGGGGTTTTTTATGTGACAGCTGCTGTGCGGTACCGATGGTCAAGACTTTCAAACAGAAAAAATAAAAAAAAATACTAAATGCAGCATAAAAAAATATTAACTGGGCTAATGAATCTGTTGGTTGCTTAATAAACAAAATTTCATATATTTTCTTTATAATTTTAACTGCAGTGCAACCTCCAAGATATTTTTTAATAGGGACGCAAAATAAACAGTTTGTAGCTATATGTATATATTTCTGAAAATTGTTTAGAGTATTTTGAAATATTAGATAAAGCTAATATATAATATTAGTTTTTTACAATATATTTTATTTTTTTTTTATCAAATGTTTTTTAACAAATTTCGTTTTGAATGTCGGCATGTATTGAGAAAGGGTAGCGTTATATGGAACAACCACGATCAACATAAGACATTCAAACATCAACAAAAAATATAAAAACTTTTGAGCGCTATTTATAAATTAGACATAGCTGCTAAGGAATGCATAACGTCTTATAAAAAACAAGAAAAATATTAAAACATGTCCTTTATATATTTTTTCTTTAATATTAACTTAAGTGTGGTCTCAGGCCTCAATGGAATTTATATATGGGACGGATATTAGCAAAATGTAGTGAAAACTATTAATAACAATGCCCCAAAAGCTGGACTGCGCTAAGCAAAGACATAATAAATATAAGAAAACATCGAACAAATACCACATTTTAAGTTAACTATATTTTTAACAATCAGAAAACTATTGCCGAGTGTGTTCTCACAGCCAATTTTGCATGTAGCCAAGGGACAACTTGAAACAAATAAAAAAATACCTAAAGTAATAATAAGTATAAAGACTTGTAGTATTACTTAAAGTAAAATGTTCAAACTTCATTTTTCCTTAGCAAGTTACAAAATATTTCTAGAAATCTTATTTTAAAATGTTTTTTTAAAGTAATTATTCATGTTACGAATGTCAATCTTGAAGTTGATACGGCTATAAAAGGTTACAAAAACAAGAACATAACATTTCTAGCACATTACCTTCTTAATTTATCGTTTTTGAATGTAAAACGATAAAAAAATTATTTAGTTTTAGTATCTTAAGCCCTGAAAATAAGAAAATAAGTTTGCACTTCAAGCAAAAATTAGCAGAGCAAATGACTGATGCCAGACTCACAGTTGAAGTGCTCTCCTCCTCGATTCTCATTCGAACGAAGGAGGTTGGTCACAAGCGCGCGCTCCGTTTTCTATACAAAAAAGTGTAGTTTAGTGAAAAAAAATGTCTGATTCTGCAGTTGCAACGTCCGCTTCCCCAGTGGCTGCTCCCCCAGCGCCAGTTGAGAAGAAGCTGGCCACCAAAAAGGCATCTGGTTCCGCTGCCTTAAAAGCAAAGAAGGCCGCTGCCCCGCCATCGCATCCGCCAACTCAACAAATGGTGGACGCTTCTATCAAGAATTTGAAGGAACGAGGTGGCTCATCTCTTCTGGCAATCAAGAAATACATCACCGCCACCTACAAATGCGATGCCCAGAAGCTGGCTCCATTCATAAAGAAATACTTGAAATCTGCCGTGGTCAATGGAAAGTTGATCCAAACAAAGGGAAAAGGCGCGTCTGGTTCATTCAAACTGTCGGCCTCCGCCAAGAAGGATCCGAAGCCGAAGCCTGCGTCTGCTGAGAAGAAGGTGAAAAGCAAGAAGGTAGCCGTCAAAAAGACCGGAGCCACCGCCAAGAAAGTTGCCGCCGCAGCTACCGACAAGAAGCCCAAGGCTAAGAAGGCTGTGGCCACCAAAAAGACCGCAGAGAAGAAGAAAACAGAGAAGGCGAAGGCCAAGGATGCAAAGAAAACTGGAACCGTGAAGGCGAAGCCAGCAGCAGCGAAGGCCAAGTCGACCGCAGTGAAGCCGAAGGCAGCAAAAGCAGCAAAGGCCAAGCCAGCGGCCTCTGCTAAGCCCAAAAAGGCGGTGAAGAAAGCAGCGGCGCCTGCTACCGCTAAGAAACCGAAAGCCAAGACTACGGCTGCCAAGAAGTAAATTGTGAAAAAGTACAGTACCTGGTACATGCTCGCAATCGTAATTTTAGATTTTGAAATCTGAAATTTAAACAAGCCCTTTTCAGGGCTACAACGTTCGTTTACAGGAGAAAGAAACTTTCAATTCACTTATCCGATTATTTTATGGCCATTCGCATTTTTCCACATTTAATTGGACTCGATTAGTTTATGATTAAAAAAGAAATATGTAATAAGAATATGTCATAACTTGTGTCTTAATACAAATAATTATAAGTGTACCCTTGTAGCCGCATTAATTTTAGCTGCTTTACCAGAGTATCTAAATGGAAAGTATATATGGCTCCAAAGTTCTTCAGAAAAAAACATAAATTGAATTTTTATCACGCATTTTATTGGCAAACGGCAAGCTGAAAATTTAGTTTCTTTGGTTAAATATGTTGTGGCCCTGAAAAGGGCCTTTTTGGATCTTCCTCCCCATACGCAGCAGGAGAAAATTACTTGGAGCTGGTGTACTTGGTGACAGCCTTGGTTCCCTCACTGACGGCGTGCTTCGCCAACTCTCCGGGCAGAAGTAGGCGAACAGCCGTTTGGATCTCCCGACTGGTGATAGTCGAGCGCTTGTTGTAGTGAGCCAGACGAGAAGCCTCGGCAGCAATGCGTTCGAAGATATCATTCACAAAGCTGTTCATGATGCTCATCGCCTTCGACGAAATGCCCGTGTCGGGGTGGACCTGCTTCAGGACCTTGTAAATGTAGATGGCGTAGCTCTCCTTCCTCTTGCGCTTCTTCTTCTTGTCGCTCTTGGTGATGTTCTTCTGGGCTTTGCCAGCCTTCTTGGCTGCCTTTCCACTAGTTTTCGGCGGCATTATTCACTTCACTTATGATTTCACAAACACAACTCACTGATCATAATGGTGCCCAAGCGCGTTCAACTTTATACTTTTTCTCGAGCCATGTTTTCAGGTCTGGGGCACCCACCCCTAACTGAACGCGCAGGCAGACGGAAAAGTATAAATATGTGGCTACCCGGGGCTCGTCGAGCATTCGTTTTTAGTGTGTAAAGTGAACTAATTGAAATACTCGTAAAGCAAAATGTCTGGTCGTGGAAAAGGTGGCAAAGTGAAGGGAAAGGCGAAGTCCCGCTCCAACCGTGCCGGTCTTCAGTTCCCAGTAGGCCGTATTCACCGTCTGCTCCGCAAGGGCAACTATGCCGAGCGAGTTGGTGCCGGCGCTCCAGTTTACCTGGCTGCTGTGATGGAATATCTGGCCGCTGAGGTTCTCGAGTTGGCTGGAAATGCTGCTCGTGACAACAAGAAGACTAGGATTATCCCGCGTCATCTGCAGCTGGCCATCCGCAACGACGAGGAGTTGAACAAGCTGCTCTCCGGCGTCACCATTGCCCAGGGTGGAGTGTTGCCCAACATACAGGCTGTTCTGTTGCCCAAAAAGACCGAGAAGAAGGCTTAAACGTTTGATACATACTTGTACATAAAAAACAAACCCAACCGTCCTTTTCAGGACGACCAAGGTGTTACCAAAGAATTGAAGAATTTTCAATACTAATACCATATTATTAAAACAATAAGTATAAGGACGTGTGGGAAACTGATGTCGATTTTGTATAAGCGTTGGTCCTATAGCAGTCGGCCAGAAATAAGACCTAAGAGGTTCATCGCAAAATGGCGAATTTCCGTCAATGCTGTATCTGCGGCACAGCCTGTACAAAATAGATGTGTATCTACCTGAACCACTTTCATTTCAAATTTCATTTTGGTTCAATAAACATATATTATTTATGAAGCATCAACTTTCGAATCAAAGCATTATTGGAAAATGTGTCTCTTTGGAAATTTAAATGGTGGTCCTGAAAAGGACCGATTGCTGAAAAAGTACAAGCTGTACTAGTTTTTTAACCGCCGAAGCCGTACAGGGTGCGGCCTTGCCTCTTCAGTGCGTACACAACGTCCATGGCGGTGACGGTCTTCCTCTTGGCGTGTTCGGTGTAGGTGACGGCATCACGGATAACGTTCTCCAAGAACACCTTCAGAACGCCTCGTGTTTCCTCGTATATAAGTCCGGAGATGCGTTTTACACCGCCACGACGAGCCAAACGGCGGATAGCTGGCTTCGTGATACCCTGGATGTTGTCACGCAGCACTTTGCGGTGACGCTTGGCGCCTCCTTTTCCCAAGCCTTTGCCTCCTTTACCACGACCAGTCATATTTCACTTCTCTTCTCTACTGTTAACACACTGCACGGTACGAAAGTCACTGAAGAACTATTTCCAAATTTTCGACGAGCTCATATTTATACCTAAACCCCCAGAAACACGAGCGAGTCCGAAAGATATGTTCGTCTCGCTCTCCGCTCGACAACTGAGATGGACTCTGCTTCCCTCTCTTTTCAACCCTCCCCGTTTTGCTATATAAGGAGGTAGCAAATGCGGCTATCGTTTATTGTGTTTTGAAACGTGAAGTGAACGTGAACAGCAGTGAATTCGAAAATGGCCCGTACCAAGCAAACCGCTCGCAAATCGACTGGTGGCAAGGCGCCACGTAAGCAACTGGCTACTAAGGCCGCTCGCAAGAGCGCTCCCGCCACCGGAGGCGTGAAGAAGCCTCATCGGTACCGCCCTGGAACTGTTGCCCTGCGTGAGATCCGTCGATACCAGAAGAGTACCGAGCTGCTGATCCGCAAGCTGCCTTTCCAGCGTCTGGTGCGTGAAATCGCTCAGGACTTCAAGACTGACCTGCGATTCCAGAGCTCGGCGGTGATGGCTCTGCAGGAAGCTAGCGAGGCATATCTAGTAGGCCTCTTTGAAGATACCAACTTGTGTGCCATTCATGCCAAGCGTGTCACCATCATGCCCAAGGACATCCAGTTGGCCCGTCGCATTCGCGGCGAGCGTGCTTAAGTCGAGACGGCTTCAACTGGCTGCCAGTGCGCTTACATAATTTGTACAAATCGGTCCTTTTCAGGACCACAAATTACATTCAATGGGATACTAATTTTATCTGGAGGCTTTAACATAAAATTAAAGAAAATTATTTTCCGTCCCGTTTTTTTAAGCGAATTGAATAATTGTTAATTCATTTTTCCAATTTGTACTGCCTTGATAAAATTTAATAGTAGTCGGAAATTGTCTTTTGATTTGAGTTCCCGGGGTTTTTTATGTGACAGCTGCTGTGCGGTACCGATGGTCAAGACTTTCAAACAGAAAAAATAAAAAAAAATACTAAATGCAGCATAAAAAAATATTAACTGGGCTAATGAATCTGTTGGTTGCTTAATAAACAAAATTTCATATATTTTCTTTATAATTTTAACTGCAGTGCAACCTCCAAGATATTTTTTAATAGGGACGCAAAATAAACAGTTTGTAGCTATATGTATATATTTCTGAAAATTGTTTAGAGTATTTTGAAATATTAGATAAAGCTAATATATAATATTAGTTTTTTACAATATATTTTATTTTTTTTTTATCAAATGTTTTTTAACAAATTTCGTTTTGAATGTCGGCATGTATTGAGAAAGGGTAGCGTTATATGGAACAACCACGATCAACATAAGACATTCAAACATCAACAAATAATATAAAAACTTTTGAGCGCTATTTATAAATTAGACATAGCTGCTAAGGAATGCATAACGTCTTATAAAAAACAAGAAAAATATTAAAACATGTACTTTTTATATTTTTTCTTTAATATTAACTTAAGTGTGGTCTCAGGCCTCAATGGAATTTATATATGGGACGGATATTAGCAAAATGTAGTGAAAACTATTAATAATAATGCCCCAAAAGCTGGACTGCGCTAAGCAAAGACATAATAAATATAAGAAAACATCGAACAAATACCACATTTTAAGTTAACTATATTTTTAACAATCAGAAAACTATTGCCGAGTGTGTTCTCACAGCCAATTTTGCATGTAGCCAAGGGACAACTTGAAACAAATAAAAAAATACCTCAAGTAATAATAAGTATAAAGACTTGTAGTATTACTTAAAGTAAAATGTTCAAACTTCATTTTTCCTTAGCAAGTTACAAAATATTTCTAGAAATCTTATTTTAAAATGTTTTTTTAAAGTAATTATTCATGTTACGAATGTCAATCTTGAAGTTGATACGGCTATAAAAGGTTACAAAAACAAGAACATAACATTTCTAGCACATTACCTTCTTAATTTATCGTTTTTGAATGTAAAACGATAAAAAAATTATTTAGTTTTAGTATCTTAAGCCCTGAAAATAAGAAAATAAGTTTGCACTTCAAGCAAAAATTAGCAGAGCAAATGACTGATGCCAGACTCACAGTTGAAGTGCTCTCCTCCTCGATTCTCATTCGAACGAAGGAGGTTGGTCACAAGCGCGCGCTCCGTTTTCTATACAAAAAAGTGTAGTTTAGTGAAAAAAAATGTCTGATTCTGCAGTTGCAACGTCCGCTTCCCCAGTGGCTGCTCCCCCAGCGCCAGTTGAGAAGAAGCTGGCCACCAAAAAGGCATCTGGTTCCGCTGCCTTAAAAGCAAAGAAGGCCGCTGCCCCGCCATCGCATCCGCCAACTCAACAAATGGTGGACGCTTCTATTAAGAATTTGAAGGAACGAGGTGGCTCATCTCTTCTGGCAATCAAGAAATACATCACCGCCACCTACAAATGCGATGCCCAGAAGCTGGCTCCATTCATAAAGAAATACTTGAAATCTGCCGTGGTCAATGGAAAGTTGATCCAAACAAAGGGAAAAGGCGCGTCTGGTTCATTCAAACTGTCGGCCTCCGCCAAGAAGGATCCGAAGCCGAAGCCTGCGTCTGCTGAGAAGAAGGTGAAAAGCAAGAAGGTAGCCGTCAAAAAGACCGGAGCCACCGCCAAGAAAGTTGCCGCCGCAGCTACCGACAAGAAGCCCAAGGCTAAGAAGGCTGTGGCCACCAAAAAGACCGCAGAGAAGAAGAAAACAGAGAAGGCGAAGGCCAAGGATGCAAAGAAAACTGGAACCGTGAAGGCGAAGCCAGCAGCAGCGAAGGCCAAGTCGACCGCAGTGAAGCCGAAGGCAGCAAAAGCAGCAAAGGCCAAGCCAGCGGCCTCTGCTAAGCCCAAAAAGGCGGTGAAGAAAGCAGCGGCGCCTGCTACCGCTAAGAAACCGAAAGCCAAGACTACGGCTGCCAAGAAGTAAATTGTGAAAAAGTACAGTAGCTGGTACATGCTCGCAATCGTAATTTTAGATTTTGAAATCTGAAATTTAAACAAGCCCTTTTCAGGGCTACAACGTTCGTTTACAGGAGAAAGAAACTTTCAATTCACTTATCCGATTATTTTATGGCCATTCGCATTTTTCCACATTTGATTGGACTCGATTAGTTTATGATTAAAAAAGAAATATGTAATAAGAATATGTCATAACTTGTGTCTTAATACAAATAATTATAAGTGTACCCTTGTAGCCGCATTAATTTTAGCTGCTTTACCAGAGTATCTAAATGGAAAGTATATATGGCTCCAAAGTTCTTCAGAAAAAAACATAAATTGAATTTTTATCACGC
This sequence comes from Drosophila biarmipes, assembly GCF_025231255.1. Classification (NCBI taxonomy): domain Eukaryota; kingdom Metazoa; phylum Arthropoda; class Insecta; order Diptera; family Drosophilidae; genus Drosophila; species Drosophila biarmipes. The sequence goes on from NC_066612.1 coordinate 24,266,380, forward strand.
ATTTTATTGGCAAACGGCAAGCTGAAAATTTAGTTTCTTTGGTTAAATATGTTGTGGCCCTGAAAAGGGCCTTTTTGGATCTTCCTCCCCATACGCAGCAGGAGAAAATTACTTGGAGCTGGTGTACTTGGTGACAGCCTTGGTTCCCTCACTGACGGCGTGCTTCGCCAACTCTCCGGGCAGAAGTAGGCGAACAGCCGTTTGGATCTCCCGACTGGTGATAGTCGAGCGCTTGTTGTAGTGAGCCAGACGAGAAGCCTCGGCAGCAATGCGTTCGAAGATATCATTCACAAAGCTGTTCATGATGCTCATCGCCTTCGACGAAATGCCCGTGTCGGGGTGGACCTGCTTCAGGACCTTGTAAATGTAGATGGCGTAGCTCTCCTTCCTCTTGCGCTTCTTCTTCTTGTCGCTCTTGGTGATGTTCTTCTGGGCTTTGCCAGCCTTCTTGGCTGCCTTTCCACTAGTTTTCGGCGGCATTATTCACTTCACTTATGATTTCACAAACACAACTCACTGATCATAATGGTGCCCAAGCGCGTTCAACTTTATACTTTTTCTCGAGCCATGTTTTCAGGTCTGGGGCACCCACCCCTAACTGAACGCGCAGGCAGACGGAAAAGTATAAATAGTGGCTACCCGGGGCTCGTCGAGCATTCGTTTTCAGTGTGTAAAGTGAACTAAGTGAAATACTCGTAAAGCAAAATGTCTGGTCGTGGAAAAGGTGGCAAAGTGAAGGGAAAGGCGAAGTCCCGCTCCAACCGTGCCGGTCTTCAGTTCCCAGTAGGCCGTATTCACCGTCTGCTCCGCAAGGGCAACTATGCCGAGCGAGTTGGTGCCGGCGCTCCAGTTTACCTGGCTGCTGTGATGGAATATCTGGCCGCTGAGGTTCTCGAGTTGGCTGGAAATGCTGCTCGTGACAACAAGAAGACTAGGATTATCCCGCGTCATCTGCAGCTGGCCATCCGCAACGACGAGGAGTTGAACAAGCTGCTCTCCGGCGTCACCATTGCCCAGGGTGGAGTGTTGCCCAACATACAGGCTGTTCTGTTGCCCAAAAAGACCGAGAAGAAGGCTTAAACGTTTGATACATACTTGTACATAAAAAACAAACCCAACCGTCCTTTTCAGGACGACCAAGGTGTTACCAAAGAATTGAAGAATTTTCAATACTAATACCATATTATTAAAACAATAAGTATAAGGACGTGTGGGAAACAGATGTCGATTTTGTATAAGCGTTGGTCCTATAGCAGTCGGCCAGAAATAAGACCTAAGAGGTTCATCGCAAAATGGCGAATTTCCGTCAATGCTGTATCTGCGGCACAGCCTGTACAAAATAGATGTGTATCTACCTGAACCACTTTCATTTCAAATTTCATTTTGGTTCAATAAACATATATTATTTATGAAGCATCAACTTTCGAATCAAAGCATTATTGGAAAATGTGTCTCTTTGGAAATTTAAATGGTGGTCCTGAAAAGGACCGATTGCTGAAAAAGTACAAGCTGTACTAGTTTTTTAACCGCCGAAGCCGTACAGGGTGCGGCCTTGCCTCTTCAGTGCGTACACAACGTCCATGGCGGTGACGGTCTTCCTCTTGGCGTGTTCGGTGTAGGTGACGGCATCACGGATAACGTTCTCCAAGAACACCTTCAGAACGCCTCGTGTTTCCTCGTATATAAGTCCGGAGATGCGTTTTACACCGCCACGACGAGCCAAACGGCGGATAGCTGGCTTCGTGATACCCTGGATGTTGTCACGCAGCACTTTGCGGTGACGCTTGGCGCCTCCTTTTCCCAAGCCTTTGCCTCCTTTACCACGACCAGTCATATTTCACTTCTCTTCTCTACTGTTAACACACTGCACGGTACGAAAGTCACTGAAGAACTATTTCCAAATTTTCGACGAGCTCATATTTATACCTAAACCCCCAGAAACACGAGCGAGTCCGAAAGATATGTTCGTCTCGCTCTCCGCTCGACAACTGAGATGGACTCTGCTTCCCTCTCTTTTCAACCCTCCCCGTTTTGCTATATAAGGAGGTAGCAAATACGGCTATCGTTTATTGTGTTTTGAAACGTGAAGTGAACGTGAACAGCAGTGAATTCGAAAATGGCCCGTACCAAGCAAACCGCTCGCAAATCGACTGGTGGCAAGGCGCCACGTAAGCAACTGGCTACTAAGGCCGCTCGCAAGAGCGCTCCCGCCACCGGAGGCGTGAAGAAGCCTCATCGGTACCGCCCTGGAACTGTTGCCCTGCGTGAGATCCGTCGATACCAGAAGAGTACCGAGCTGCTGATCCGCAAGCTGCCTTTCCAGCGTCTGGTGCGTGAAATCGCTCAGGACTTCAAGACTGACCTGCGATTCCAGAGCTCGGCGGTGATGGCTCTGCAGGAAGCTAGCGAGGCCTATCTAGTAGGCCTCTTTGAAGATACCAACTTGTGTGCCATTCATGCCAAGCGTGTCACCATCATGCCCAAGGACATCCAGTTGGCCCGTCGCATTCGCGGCGAGCGTGCTTAAGTCGAGACGGCTTCAACTGGCTGCCAGTGCGCTTACATAATTTGTACAAATCGGTCCTTTTCAGGACCACAAATTACATTCAATGGGATACTAATTTTATCTGGAGGCTTTAACATAAAATTAAAGAAAATTATTTTCCGTCCCGTTTTTTTAAGCGAATTGAATAATTGTTAATTCATTTTTCCAATTTGTACTGCCTTGATAAAATTTAATAGTAGTCGGAAATTGTCTTTTGATTTGAGTTCCCGGGGTTTTTTATGTGACAGCTGCTGTGCGTTACCGATGGTCAAGACTTTCAAACAGAAAAAATAAAAAAAAATACTAAGTGCAGCATAAAAAAATATTAACTGGGCTAATGAATCTGTTGGTTGCTTAATAAACAAAATTTCATATATTTTCTTTATAATTTTAACTGCAGTGCAACCTCCAAGATATTTTTTAATAGGGACGCAAAATAAACAGTTTGTAGCTATATGTAAATATTTCTGAAAATTGTTTATAGTATATTGAAATATTAGATAAAGCTAATATATAATATTAGTTTTTTACAATATATTTTATTTTTTTTTTTTATCAAATGTTTTTTAACAAATTTCGTTTTGAATGTCGGCATGTATTGAGAAAGGGTAGCGTTTAATGGAACAACCACGATCAACATAAGACATTCAAACATCAACAAAAAATATAAAAACTTTTAAGCGCTATTTATAAATTAGACATAGCTGCTAAGGAATGCATAACGTCTTATAAAAAACAAGAAAAATATTAAAACATGTACTTTTTATATTTTTCTTTAATATTAACTTAAGTGTGGTCTCAGGCCTCTATGGAATTTATATATGGGACGGATATTAGCAAAATGTAGTGAAAACTATTAATAATAATGCCCCAAAAGCTGGACTGCGCTAAGCAAAGACATAATAAATATAAGAAAACATCGAACAAATACCACATTTTAAGTTAACTATATTTTTAACAATCAGAAAACTATTGCCGAGTGTGTTCTCACAGCCAATTTTGCATGTAGCCAAGGGACAACTTGAAACAAATAAAAAAATACCTCAAGTAATAATAAGTATAAAGACTTGTAGTATTACTTAAAGTAAAATGTTCAAACTTCATTTTTCCTTAGCAAGTTACAAAATATTTCTAGAAATCTTATTTTAAAATGTTTTTTTAAAGTAATTATTCATGTTACGAATGTCAATCTTGAAGTTGATACGGCTATAAAAGGTTACAAAAACAAGAACATAACATTTCTAGCACATTACCTTCTTAATTTATCGTTTTTGAATGTAAAACGATAAAAAAATTATTTAGTTTTAGTATCTTAAGCCCTGAAAATAAGAAAAAAAGTTTGCACTTCAAGCAAAAATTAGCAGAGCAAATGACTGATGCCAGACTCACAATTGAAGTGCTCTCCTCCTCGATTCTCATTCGAACGAAGGAGGTTGGTCACAAGCGCGCGCTCCGTTTTCTATACAAAAAAGTGTAGTTTAGTGAAAAAAAATGTCTGATTCTGCAGTTGCAACGTCCGCTTCCCCAGTGGCTGCTCCCCCAGCGCCAGTTGCCCCGCCATCGCATCCGCCAACTCAACAAATGGTGGACGCTTCTATCAAGAATTTGAAGGAACGAGGTGGCTCATCTCTTCTGGCAATCAAGAAATACATCACCGCCACCTACAAATGCGATGCCCAGAAGCTGGCTCCATTCATAAAGAAATACTTGAAATCTGCCGTGGTCAATGGAAAGTTGATCCAAACAAAGGGAAAAGGCGCGTCTGGTTCATTCAAACTGTCGGCCTCCGCCAAGAAGGATCCGAAGCCGAAGCCTGCGTCTGCTGAGAAGAAGGTGAAAAGCAAGAAGGTAGCCGTCAAAAAGACCGGAGCCACCGCCAAGAAAGTTGCCGCCGCAGCTACCGACAAGAAGCCCAAGGCTAAGAAGGCTGTGGCCACCAAAAAGACCGCAGAGAAGAAGAAAACAGAGAAGGCGAAGGCCAAGGATGCAAAGAAAACTGGAACCGTGAAGGCGAAGCCAGCAGCAGCGAAGGCCAAGTCGACCGCAGTGAAGCCGAAGGCAGCAAAAGCAGCAAAGGCCAAGCCAGCGGCCTCTGCTAAGCCCAAAAAGGCGGTGAAGAAAGCAGCGGCGCCTGCTACCGCTAAGAAACCGAAAGCCAAGACTACGGCTGCCAAGAAGTAAATTGTGAAAAAGTACAGTAGCTGGTACATGCTCGCAATCGTAATTTTAGATTTTGAAATCTGAAATTTAAACAAGCCCTTTTCAGGGCTACAACGTTCGTTTACAGGAGAAAGAAACTTTCAATTCACTTATCCGATTATTTTATGGCCATTCGCATTTTTCCACATTTGATTGGACTCGATTAGTTTATGATTAAAAAAGAAATATGTAATAAGAATATGTCATAACTTGTGTCTTAATACAAATAATTATAAGTGTACCCTTGTAGCCGCATTAATTTTAGCTGCTTTACCAGAGTATCTAAATGGAAAGTATATATGGCTCCAAAGTTCTTCAGAAAAAAACATAAATTGAATTTTTATCACGCATTTTATTGGCAAACGGCAAGCTGAAAATTTAGTTTCTTTGGTTAAATATGTTGTGGCCCTGAAAAGGGCCTTTTTGGATCTTCCTCCCCATACGCAGCAGGAGAAAATTACTTGGAGCTGGTGTACTTGGTGACAGCCTTGGTTCCCTCACTGACGGCGTGCTTCGCCAACTCTCCGGGCAGAAGTAGGCGAACAGCCGTTTGGATCTCCCGACTGGTGATAGTCGAGCGCTTGTTGTAGTGAGCCAGACGAGAAGCCTCGGCAGCAATGCGTTCGAAGATATCATTCACAAAGCTGTTCATGATGCTCATTGCCTTCGACGAAATGCCCGTGTCGGGGTGGACCTGCTTCAGGACCTTGTAAATGTAGATGGCGTAGCTCTCCTTCCTCTTGCGCTTCTTCTTCTTGTCGCTCTTGGTGATGTTCTTCTGGGCTTTGCCAGCCTTCTTAACTGCCTTTCCACTAGTTTTCGGCGGCATTATTCACTTCACTTATGATTTCACAAACACAACTCACTGATCATAATGGTGCCCAAGCACGTTCAACTTTATACTTTTTCTCGAGCCATGTTTTCAGGTCTGGGGCACCCACCCCTAACTGAACGCGCAGGCAGACGGAAAAGTATAAATATGTGGCTACCCGGGGCTCGTCGAGCATTCGTTTTTAGTGTGTAAAGTGAACTAAGTGAAATACTCGTAAAGCAAAATGTCTGGTCGTGGAAAAGGTGGCAAAGTGAAGGGAAAGGCGAAGTCCCGCTCCAACCGTGCCGGTCTTCAGTTCCCAGTAGGCCGTATTCACCGTCTGCTCCGCAAGGGCAACTATGCCGAGCGAGTTGGTGCCGGCGCTCCAGTTTACCTGGCTGCTGTGATGGAATATCTGGCCGCTGAGGTTCTCGAGTTGGCTGGCAATGCTGCTCGTGACAACAAGAAGACTAGGATTATCCCGCGTCATCTGCAGCTGGCCATCCGCAACGACGAGGAGTTGAACAAGCTGCTCTCCGGCGTCACCATTGCCCAGGGTGGAGTGTTGCCCAACATACAGGCTGTTCTGTTGCCCAAAAAGACCGAGAAGAAGGCTTAAACGTTTGATACATACTTGTACATAAAAAACAAACCCAACCGTCCTTTTCAGGACGACCAAGGTGTTACCAAAGAATTGAAGAATTTTCAATACTAATACCATATTATTAAAACAATAAGTATAAGGACGTGTGGGAAACAGATGTCGATTTTGTATAAGCGTTGGTCCTATAGCAGTCGGCCAGAAATAAGACCTAAGAGGTTCATCGCAAAATGGCGAATTTCCGTCAATGCTGTATCTGCGGCACAGCCTGTACAAAATAGATGTGTATCTACCTGAACCACTTTCATTTCAAATTTCATTTTGGTTCAATAAACATATATTATTTATGAAGCATCAACTTTCGAATCAAAGCATTATTGGAAAATGTGTCTCTTTGGAAATTTAAATGGTGGTCCTGAAAAGGACCGATTGCTGAAAAAGTACAAGCTGTACTAGTTTTTTAACCGCCGAAGCCGTACAGGGTGCGGCCTTGCCTCTTCAGTGCGTACACAACGTCCATGGCGGTGACGGTCTTCCTCTTGGCGTGTTCGGTGTAGGTGACGGCATCACGGATAACGTTCTCCAAGAACACCTTCAGAACGCCTCGTGTTTCCTCGTATATAAGTCCGGAGATGCGTTTTACACCGCCACGACGAGCCAAACGGCGGATAGCTGGCTTCGTGATACCCTGGATGTTGTCACGCAGCACTTTGCGGTGACGCTTGGCGCCTCCTTTTCCCAAGCCTTTGCCTCCTTTACCACGACCAGTCATATTTCACTTCTCTTCTCTACTGTTAACACACTGCACGGTACGAAAGTCACTGAAGAACTATTTCCAAATTTTCGACGAGCTCATATTTATACCTAAACCCCCAGAAACACGAGCGAGTCCGAAAGATATGTTCGTCTCGCTCTCCGCTCGACAACTGAGATGGACTCTGCTTCCCTCTCTTTTCAACCCTCCCCGTTTTGCTATATAAGGAGGTAGCAAATACGGCTATCGTTTATTGTGTTTTGAAACGTGAAGTGAACGTGAACAGCAGTGAATTCGAAAATGGCCCGTACCAAGCAAACCGCTCGCAAATCGACTGGTGGCAAGGCGCCACGTAAGCAACTGGCTACTAAGGCCGCTCGCAAGAGCGCTCCCGCCACCGGAGGCGTGAAGAAGCCTCATCGGTACCGCCCTGGAACTGTTGCCCTGCGTGAGATCCGTCGATACCAGAAGAGTACCGAGCTGCTGATCCGCAAGCTGCCTTTCCAGCGTCTGGTGCGTGAAATCGCTCAGGACTTCAAGACTGACCTGCGATTCCAGAGCTCGGCGGTGATGGCTCTGCAGGAAGCTAGCGAGGCCTATCTAGTAGGCCTCTTTGAAGATACCAACTTGTGTGCCATTCATGCCAAGCGTGTCACCATCATGCCCAAGGACATCCAGTTGGCCCGTCGCATTCGCGGCGAGCGTGCTTAAGTCGAGACGGCTTCAACTGGCTGCCAGTGCGCTTACATAATTTGTACAAATCGGTCCTTTTCAGGACCACAAATTACATTCAATGGGATACTAATTTTATCTGGAGGCTTTAACATAAAATTAAAGAAAATTATTTTCCGTCCCGTTTTTTTAAGCGAATTGAATAATTGTTAATTCATTTTTCCAATTTGTACTGCCTTGATAAAATTTAATAGTAGTCGGAAATTGTCTTTTGATTTGAGTTCCCGGGGTTTTTTATGTGACAGCTGCTGTGCGTTACCGATGGTCAAGACTTTCAAACAGAAAAAATAAAAAAAAATACTAAATGCAGCATAAAAAAATATTAACTGGGCTAATGAATCTGTTGGTTGCTTAATAAACAAAATTTCATATATTTTCTTTATAATTTTAACTGCAGTGCAACCTCCAAGATATTTTTTAATAGGGACGCAAAATAAACAGTTTGTAGCTATATGTAAATATTTCTGAAAATTGTTTATAGTATATTGAAATATTAGATAAAGCTAATATATAATATTAGTTTTTTACAATATATTTTATTTTTTTTTTTATCAAATGTTTTTTAACAAATTTCGTTTTGAATGTCGGCATGTATTGAGAAAGGGTAGCGTTATATGGAACAACCACGATCAACATAAGACATTCAAACATCAACAAAAAATATAAAAACTTTTAAGCGCTATTTATAAATTAGACTAAGGAATGCATAACGTCTTATAAAAAACAAGAAAAATATTAAAACATGTACTTTTTATATTTTTCTTTAATATTAACTTAAGTGTGGTCTCAGGCCTCTATGGAATTTATATATGGGACGGATATTAGCAAAATGTAGTGAAAACTATTAATAATAATGCCCCAAAAGCTGGACTGCGCTAAGCAAAGACATAATAAATATAAGAAAACATCGAACAAATACCACATTTTAAGTTAACTATATTTTTAACAATCAGAAAACTATTGCCGAGTGTGTTCTCACAGCCAATTTTGCATGTAGCCAAGGGACAACTTGAAACAAATAAAAAAATACCTCAAGTAATAATAAGTATAAAGACTTGTAGTATTACTTAAAGTAAAATGTTCAAACTTCATTTTTCCTTAGCAAGTTACAAAATATTTCTAGAAATCTTATTTTAAAATGTTTTTTTAAAGTAATTATTCATGTTACGAATGTCAATCTTGAAGTTGATACGGCTATAAAAGGTTACAAAAACAAGAACATAACATTTCTAGCACATTACCTTCTTAATTTATCGTTTTTGAATGTAAAACGATAAAAAAATTATTTAGTTTTAGTATCTTAAGCCCTGAAAATAAGAAAAAAAGTTTGCACTTCAAGCAAAAATTAGCAGAGCAAATGACTGATGCCAGACTCACAATTGAAGTGCTCTCCTCCTCGATTCTCATTCGAACGAAGGAGGTTGGTCACAAGCGCGCGCTCCGTTTTCTATACAAAAAAGTGTAGTTTAGTGAAAAAAAATGTCTGATTCTGCAGTTGCAACGTCCGCTTCCCCAGTGGCTGCTCCCCCAGCGCCAGTTGCCCCGCCATCGCATCCGCCAACTCAACAAATGGTGGACGCTTCTATCAAGAATTTGAAGGAACGAGGTGGCTCATCTCTTCTGGCAATCAAGAAATACATCACCGCCACCTACAAATGCGATGCCCAGAAGCTGGCTCCATTCATAAAGAAATACTTGAAATCTGCCGTGGTCAATGGAAAGTTGATCCAAACAAAGGGAAAAGGCGCGTCTGGTTCATTCAAACTGTCGGCCTCCGCCAAGAAGGATCCGAAGCCGAAGCCTGCGTCTGCTGAGAAGAAGGTGAAAAGCAAGAAGGTAGCCGTCAAAAAGACCGGAGCCACCGCCAAGAAAGTTTCCGCCGCAGCTACCGACAAGAAGCCCAAGGCTAAGAAGGCTGTGGCCACCAAAAAGACCGCAGAGAAGAAGAAAACAGAGAAGGCGAAGGCCAAGGATGCAAAGAAAACTGGAACCGTGAAGGCGAAGCCAGCAGCAGCGAAGGCCAAGTCGACCGCAGTGAAGCCGAAGGCAGCAAAAGCAGCAAAGGCCAAGCCAGCGGCCTCTGCTAAGCCCAAAAAGGCGGTGAAGAAAGCAGCGGCGCCTGCTACCGCTAAGAAACCGAAAGCCAAGACTACGGCTGCCAAGAAGTAAATTGTGAAAAAGTACAGTAGCTGGTACATGCTCGCAATCGTAATTTTAGATTTTGAAATCTGAAATTTAAACAAGCCCTTTTCAGGGCTACAACGTTCGTTTACAGGAGAAAGAAACTTTCAATTCACTTATCCGATTATTTTATGGCCATTCGCATTTTTCCACATTTGATTGGACTCGATTAGTTTATGATTAAAAAAGAAATATGTAATAAGAATATGTCATAACTTGTGTCTTAATACAAATAATTATAAGTGTACCCTTGTAGCCGCATTAATTTTAGCTGCTTTACCAGAGTATCTAAATGGAAAGTATATATGGCTCCAAAGTTCTTCAGAAAAAAACATAAATTGAATTTTTATCACGCATTTTATTGGCAAACGGCAAGCTGAAAATTTAGTTTCTTTGGTTAAATATGTTGTGGCCCTGAAAAGGGCCTTTTTGGATCTTCCTCCCCATACGCAGCAGGAGAAAATTACTTGGAGCTGGTGTACTTGGTGACAGCCTTGGTTCCCTCACTGACGGCGTGCTTCGCCAACTCTCCGGGCAGAAGTAGGCGAACAGCCGTTTGGATCTCCCGACTGGTGATAGTCGAGCGCTTGTTGTAGTGAGCCAGACGAGAAGCCTCGGCAGCAATGCGTTCGAAGATATCATTCACAAAGCTGTTCATGATGCTCATTGCCTTCGACGAAATGCCCGTGTCGGGGTGGACCTGCTTCAGGACCTTGTAAATGTAGATGGCGTAGCTCTCCTTCCTCTTGCGCTTCTTCTTCTTGTCGCTCTTGGTGATGTTCTTCTGGGCTTTGCCAGCCTTCTTAACTGCCTTTCCACTAGTTTTCGGCGGCATTATTCACTTCACTTATGATTTCACAAACACAACTCACTGATCATAATGGTGCCCAAGCGCGTTCAACTTTATACTTTTTCTCGAGCCATGTTTTCAGGTCTGGGGCACCCACCCCTAACTGAACGCGCAGGCAGACGGAAAAGTATAAATATGTGGCTACCCGGGGCTCGTCGAGCATTCGTTTTTAGTGTGTAAAGTGAACTAAGTGAAATACTCGTAAAGCAAAATGTCTGGTCGTGGAAAAGGTGGCAAAGTGAAGGGAAAGGCGAAGTCCCGCTCCAACCGTGCCGGTCTTCAGTTCCCAGTAGGCCGTATTCACCGTCTGCTCCGCAAGGGCAACTATGCCGAGCGAGTTGGTGCCGGCGCTCCAGTTTACCTGGCTGCTGTGATGGAATATCTGGCCGCTGAGGTTCTCGAGTTGGCTGGCAATGCTGCTCGTGACAACAAGAAGACTAGGATTATCCCGCGTCATCTGCAGCTGGCCATCCGCAACGACGAGGAGTTGAACAAGCTGCTCTCCGGCGTCACCATTGCCCAGGGTGGAGTGTTGCCCAACATACAGGCTGTTCTGTTGCCCAAAAAGACCGAGAAGAAGGCTTAAACGTTTGATACATACTTGTACATAAAAAACAAACCCAACCGTCCTTTTCAGGACGACCAAGGTGTTACCAAAGAATTGAAGAATTTTCAATACTAATACCATATTATTAAAACAATAAGTATAAGGACGTGTGGGAAACAGATGTCGATTTTGTATAAGCGTTGGTCCTATAGCAGTCGGCCAGAAATAAGACCTAAGAGGTTCATCGCAAAATGGCGAATTTCCGTCAATGCTGTATCTGCGGCACAGCCTGTACAAAATAGATGTGTATCTACCTGAACCACTTTCATTTCAAATTTCATTTTGGTTCAATAAACATATATTATTTATGAAGCATCAACTTTCGAATCAAAGCATTTTTGGAAAATGTGTCTCCTTTGGAAATTTAAATGGTGGTCCTGAAAAGGACCGATTGCTGAAAAAGTACAAGCTGTACTAGTTTTTTAACCGCCGAAGCCGTACAGGGTGCGGCCTTGCCTCTTCAGTGCGTACACAACGTCCATGGCGGTGACGGTCTTCCTCTTGGCGTGTTCGGTGTAGGTGACGGCATCACGGATAACGTTCTCCAAGAACACCTTCAGAACGCCTCGTGTTTCCTCGTATATAAGTCCGGAGATGCGTTTTACACCGCCACGACGAGCCAAACGGCGGATAGCTGGCTTCGTGATACCCTGGATGTTGTCACGCAGCACTTTGCGGTGACGCTTGGCGCCTCCTTTTCCCAAGCCTTTGCCTCCTTTACCACGACCAGTCATATTTCACTTCTCTTCTCTACTGTTAACACACTGCACGGTACGAAAGTCACTGAAGAACTATTTCCAAATTTTCGACGAGCTCATATTTATACCTAAACCCCCAGAAACACGAGCGAGTCCGAACGATATGTTCGTCTCGCTCTCCGCTCGACAACTGAGATGGACTCTGCTTCCCTCTCTTTTCAACCCTCCCCGTTTTGCTATATAAGGAGGTAGCAAATACGGCTATCGTTTATTGTGTTTTGAAACGTGAAGTGAACGTGAACAGCAGTGAATTCGAAAATGGCCCGTACCAAGCAAACCGCTCGCAAATCGACTGGTGGCAAGGCGCCACGTAAGCAACTGGCTACTAAGGCCGCTCGCAAGAGCGCTCCCGCCACCGGAGGCGTGAAGAAGCCTCATCGGTACCGCCCTGGAACTGTTGCCCTGCGTGAGATCCGTCGATACCAGAAGAGTACCGAGCTGCTGATCCGCAAGCTGCCTTTCCAGCGTCTGGTGCGTGAAATCGCTCAGGACTTCAAGACTGACCTGCGATTCCAGAGCTCGGCGGTGATGGCTCTGCAGGAAGCTAGCGAGGCCTATCTAGTAGGCCTCTTTGAAGATACCAACTTGTGTGCCATTCATGCCAAGCGTGTCACCATCATGCCCAAGGACATCCAGTTGGCCCGTCGCATTCGCGGCGAGCGTGCTTAAGTCGAGACGGCTTCAACTGGCTGCCAGTGCGCTTACATAATTTGTACAAATCGGTCCTTTTCAGGACCACAAATTACATTCAATGGGATACTAATTTTATCTGGAGGCTTTAACATAAAATTAAAGAAAATTATTTTCCGTCCCGTTTTTTTAAGCGAATTGAATAATTGTTAATTCATTTTTCCAATTTGTACTGCCTTGATAAAATTTAATAGTAGTCGGAAATTGTCTTTTGATTTGAGTTCCCGGGGTTTTTTATGTGACAGCTGCTGTGCGGTACCGATGGTCAAGACTTTCAAACAGAAAAAATAAAAAAAAATACTAAATGCAGCATAAAAAAATATTAACTGGGCTAATGAATCTGTTGGTTGCTTAATAAACAAAATTTCATATATTTTCCTTATAATTTTAACTGCAGTGCAACCTCCAAGATATTTTTTAATAGGGACGCAAAATAAACAGTTTGTAGCTATATGTAAATATTTCTGAAAATTGTTTATAGTATATTGAAATATTAGATAAAGCTAATATATAATATTAGTTTTTTACAATATATTTTATTTTTTTTTTTTTATCAAATGTTTTTTAACAAATTTCGTTTTGAATGTCGGCATGTATTGAGAAAGGGTAGCGTTATATGGAACAACCACGATCAACATAAGACATTCAAACATCAACAAAAAATATAAAAACTTTTAAGCGCTATTTATAAATTAGACATAGCTGCTAAGGAATGCATAACGTCTTATAAAAAACAAGAAAAATATTAAAACATGTACTTTTTATATTTTTTCTTTAATATTAACTTAAGTGTGGTCTCAGGCCTCAATGGAATTTATATATGGGACGGATATTAGCAAAATGTAGTGAAAACTATTAATAATAATGCCCCAAAAGCTGGACTGCGCTAAGCAAAGACATAATAAATATAAGAAAACATCGAACAAATACCACATTTTAAGTTAACTATATTTTTAACAATCAGAAAACTATTGCCGAGTGTGTTCTCACAGCCAATTTTGCATGTAGCCAAGGGACAACTTGAAACAAATAAAAAAATACCTAAAGTAATAATAAGTATAAAGACTTGTAGTATTACTTAAAGTAAAATGTTCAAATTTCATTTTTCCTTAGCAAGTTACAAAATATTTCTAGAAATCTTATTTTAAAATGTTTTTTTAAAGTAATTATTCATGTTACGAATGTCAATCTTGAAGTTGATACGGCTATAAAAGGTTACAAAAACAAGAACATAACATTTCTAGCACATTACCATCTTAATTTATCGTTTTTGAATGTAAAACGATAAAAAAATTATTTAGTTTTAGTATCTTAAGCCCTGAAAATAAGAAAATATGTTTGCACTTCAAGCAAAAATTAGCAGAGCAAATGACTGATGCCAGACTCACAGTTGAAGTGCTCTCCTCCTCGATTCTCATTCGAACGAAGGAGGTTGGTCACAAGCGCGCGCTCCGTTTTCTATACAAAAAAGTGTAGTTTAGTGAAAAAAAATGTCTGATTCTGCAGTTGCAACGTCCGCTTCCCCAGTGGCTGCTCCCCCAGCGCCAGTTGAGAAGAAGCTGGCCACCAAAAAGGCATCTGGTTCCGCTGCCTTAAAAGCAAAGAAGGCCGCTGCCCCGCCATCGCATCCGCCAACTCAACAAATGGTGGACGCTTCTATCATGAATTTGAAGGAACGAGGTGGCTCATCCCTTCTGGCAATCAAGAAATACATTACCGCCACCTACAAATGCGATGCCCAGAAGCTGGCTCCATTCATAAAGAAATACTTGAAATCTGCCGTGGTCAATGGAAAGTTGATCCAAACAAAGGGAAAAGGCGCGTCTGGTTCATTCAAACTGTCGGCCTCCGCCAAGAAGGATCCGAAGCCGAAGCCTGCGTCTGCTGAGAAGAAGGTGAAAAGCAAGAAGGTAGCCGTCAAAAAGACCGGAGCCACCGCCAAGAAAGTTGCCGCCGCAGCTGCCGACAAGAAGCCCAAGGCTAAGAAGGCTGTGGCCACCAAAAAGACCGCAGAGAAGAAGAAAACAGAGAAGGCGAAGGCCAAGGATGCAAAGAAAACTGGAACCGTGAAGGCGAAGCCAGCAGCAGCGAAGGCCAAGTCGACCGCAGTGAAGCCGAAGGCAGCAAAAGCAGCAAAGGCCAAGCTAGCGGCCTCTGCTAAGCCCAAAAAGGCGGTGAAGAAAGCAGCGGCGCCTGCTACCGCTAAGAAACCGAAAGCCAAGACTACGGCTGCCAAGAAGTAAATTGTGAAAAAGTACAGTACCTGGTACATGCTCGCAATCGTAATTTTAGATTTTGAAATCTGAAATTTAAACAAGCCCTTTTCAGGGCTACAACGTTCGTTTACAGGAGAAAGAAACTTTCAATTCACTTATCCGATTATTTTATGGCCATTCGCATTTTTCCACATTTAATTGGACTCGATTAGTTTATGATTAAAAAAGAAATATATAATAAGAATATGTCATAAATTGTGTCTTAATACAAATAATTATAAGTGTACCCTTGTAGCCGCATTAATTTTAGCTGCTTTACCAGAGTATCTAAATGGAAAGTATATATGGCTCCAAAGTTCTTCAGAAAAAAACACAAATTGAACTTTTATCACGCATTTTATTGGCAAACGGCAAGCTGAAAATTTAGTTTCTTTGGTTAAATATGTTGTGGCCCTGAAAAAGGCCTTTTTGGATCTTCCTCCCCATACGCAGCAGGAGAAAATTACTTGGAGCTAGTGTACTTGGTGACAGCCTTGGTTCCCTCACTGACGGCGTGCTTCGCCAACTCTCCGGGCAGAAGTAGGCGAACAGCCGTTTGGATCTCCCGACTGGTGATAGTCGAGCGCTTGTTGTAGTGAGCCAGACGAGAAGCCTCGGCACCAATGCGTTCGAAGATATCATTCACAAAGCTGTTCATGATGCTCATCGCCTTCGACGAAATGCCCGTGTCGGGGTGGACCTGCTTCAGGACCTTGTAAATGTAGATGGCGTAGCTCTCCTTCCTCTTGCGCTTCTTCTTCTTGTCGCTCTTGGTGATGTTCTTCTGGGCTTTGCCAGCCTTCTTGGCTTCCTTTCCACTAGTTTTCGGCGGCATTATTCACTTCACTTATGATTTCACAAACACAACTCACTGATCATAATGGTGTCCAAGCGCGTTTAACTTTATACTTTTTCTCGAGCCATGTTTTCAGGTCTGGGGCACCTAACCCTAACTAAACGCGCAGGCAGACGGAAAAGTATAAAGTCCTGCTCCGGAAAGGCAAAGTCCCGCTCCAACCGTGCCGGTCTTCAATTCCCAGTGGGCCGTATTCACCGTCTGCTCCGCAAGGGCAACTATGCCGAGCGAGTTGGTGCCGGCGCTCCAGTTTACCTGGCTGCTGTGATGGAATATCTGGCCGCTGAGGTTCTCGAGTTGGCTGGAAATGCTGCTCGTGACAACAAGAAGACTAGGATTATCCCGCGTCATCTGCAGCTGGCCATCCGCAACGACGAGGAGTTGAACAAGCTGCTCTCCGGCGTCACCATTGCCCAGGGTGGAGTGTTGCCCAACATACAGGCTGTTCTGTTGCCCAAAAAGACCGAGAAGAAGGCTTAAACGTTTGAGATGCGGAGCCAATTGCATACTTATACTTAAAAAACAAACCCAACCGTCCTTTTCAGGACGACCAAGGTGTTACCAAAGAATTGAAGAATTTTCAACACTAATACCATATTATTAAAACAATAAGTATAAGGACGTGTGGGAAACAGATGTATATTTTGTATAAGCGTTGGTCCTATAGAACGGCCAGAAATAAGATCTGAAGTATTCTAAGAGGTTCATCGCAAAATGGCGAATTTCCGTCAATGCTGTATCTGCGGCACAGCCTGTACAAAATAGATGTGTATCTACCTGAACTACTTTCATTTCAAATTTCATTTTGGTTCAATAAACATATATTATTTATGAAGCATCAACTTTCGAATCAAAGCATTTTTGGAAAATGTGTCTCCTTTGGAAATTTAAATGGTGGTCCTGAAAAGGACCGATTGCTGAAAAAGTACAAGCTGTACTAGTTTTTTAACCGCCGAAGCCGTACAGGGTGCGGCCTTGCCTCTTCAGTGCGTACACAACGTCCATGGCGGTGACGGTCTTCCTCTTGGCGTGTTCGGTGTAGGTGACGGCATCACGGATAACGTTCTCCAAGAACACCTTCAGAACGCCTCGTGTTTCCTCGTATATAAGTCCGGAGATGCGTTTTACACCGCCACGACGAGCCAAACGGCGGATAGCTGGCTTCGTGATACCCTGGATGTTGTCACGCAGCACTTTGCGATGACGCTTGGCGCCTCCTTTTCCCAAGCCTTTGCCTCCTTTACCACGACCAGTCATATTTCACTTCTCTTCTCTACTGTTAACACACTGCACGGTACGAAAGTCACTGAAGAACTATTTCCAAATTTTCGACGAGCTCATATTTATACCTAAACCCCCAGAAACACGAGCGAGTCCGAAAGATATGTTCGTCTCGCTCTCCGCTCGACAACTGAGATGGACTCTGCTTCCCTCTCTTTTCAACCCTCCCCGTTTTGCTATATAAGGAGGTAGCAAATGCGGCTATCGTTTATTGTGTTTTGAAACGTGAAGTGAACGTGAACAGCAGTGAATTCGAAAATGGCCCGTACCAAGCAAACCGCTCGCAAATCGACTGGTGGCAAGGCGCCACGCAAGCAACTGGCTACAAAGGCCGCTCGCAAGAGCGCCCCCGCCACCGGAGGCGTGAAGAAGCCTCATCGGTACCGCCCTGGAACTGTTGCCCTGCGTGAGATCCGTCGATACCAGAAGAGTACCGAGCTGCTGATCCGCAAGCTGCCTTTCCAGCGTCTGGTGCGTGAAATCGCTCAGGACTTCAAGACTGACCTGCGATTCCAGAGCTCGGCGGTGATGGCTCTGCAGGAAGCTAGCGAGGCCTATCTAGTAGGCCTCTTTGAAGATACCAACTTGTGTGCCATTCATGCCAAGCGTGTCACCATCATGCCCAAGGACATCCAGTTGGCCCGTCGCATTCGCGGCGAGCGTGCTTAAGTCGAGACGGCTTCAACTGGCTGCCAGTGCGCTTACATAATTTGTACAAATCGGTCCTTTTCAGGACCACAAATTACATTCAATGGGATACTAATTTTATCTGGAGGCTTTAACATAAAATTAAAGAAAATTATTTTCCGTCCCGTTTTTTTAAGCGAATTGAATAATTGTTAATTCATTTTTCCAATTTGTACTGCCTTGATAAAATTTAATAGTAGTCGGAAATTGTCTTTTGATTTGAGTTCCCGGGGTTTTTTATGTGACAGCTGCTGTGCGGTACCGATGGTCAAGACTTTCAAACAGAAAAAATAAAAAAAAATACTAAATGCAGCATAAAAAAATATTAACTGGGCTAATGAATCTGTTGGTTGTTTAATAAACAAAATTTCATATATTTTCTTTATAATTTTAACTGCAGTGCAACCTCCAAGATATTTTTTAATAGGGACGCAAAATAAACAGTTTGTAGCTATATGTATATATTTCTGAAAATTGTTTAGAGTATTTTGAAATATTAGATAAAGCTAATATATAATATTAGTTTTTTACAATATATTTTATTTTTTTTTTATCAAATGTTTTTTAACAAATTTCGTTTTGAATGTCGGCATGTATTGAGAAAGGGTAGCGTTATATGGAACAACCACGATCAACATAAGACATTCAAACATCAACAAAAAATATAAAAACTTTTAAACGCTATTTATAAATTAGACATAGCTGCTAAGGAATGCATAACGTCTTATAAAAAACAAGAAAAATATTAAAACATGTACTTTTTATATTTTTTCTTTAATATTAACTTAAGTGTGGTCTCAGGCCTCAATGGAATTTATATATGGGACGGATATGAGCAAAATGTAGTGAAAACTATTAATAACAATGCCCCAAAAGCTGGACTGCGCTAAGCAAAGACATAATAAATATAAGAAAACATCCAACAAATACCACATGTTAAGTTAATTATATTTTTAACAATCAGAAAACTATTGCCGAGTGTGTTCTCACAGCCAATTTTGCATGTAGCCAAGGGATAACTTGAAACAAATAAAAAAATACCTAAAGTAATAATAAGTATAAAGACTTGTAGTATTACTTAAAGTAAAATGTTCAAACTTCATTTTTCCTTAGCAAGTTACAAAATATTTCTAGAAATCTTATTTTAAAATGTTTTTTTAAAATAATTATTCATGTTACGAATGTCAATCTTGAAGTTGATACGGCTATAAAAGGTTACAAAAACAAGAACATAACATTTCTAGCACATTACCTTCTTAATTTATCGTTTTTGAATGTAAAACGATAAAAAAATTATTTAGTTTTAGTATCTTAAGCCCTGAAAATAAGAAAAAAAGTTTGCACTTCAAGCAAAAATTAGCAGAGCAAATGACTGATGCCAGACTCACAATTGAAGTGCTCTCCTCCTCGATTCTCATTCGAACGAAGGAGGTTGGTCACAAGCGCGCGCTCCGTTTTCTATACAAAAAAGTGTAGTTTAGTGAAAAAAAATGTCTGATTCTGCAGTTGCAACGTCCGCTTCCCCAGTGGCTGCTCCCCCAGCGCCAGTTGCCCCGCCATCGCATCCGCCAACTCAACAAATGGTGGACGCTTCTATCAAGAATTTGAAGGAACGAGGTGGCTCATCTCTTCTGGCAATCAAGAAATACATCACCGCCACCTACAAATGCGATGCCCAGAAGCTGGCTCCATTCATAAAGAAATACTTGAAATCTGCCGTGGTCAATGGAAAGTTGATCCAAACAAAGGGAAAAGGCGCGTCTGGTTCATTCAAACTGTCGGCCTCCGCCAAGAAGGATCCGAAGCCGAAGCCTGCGTCTGCTGAGAAGAAGGTGAAAAGCAAGAAGGTAGCCGTTAAAAAGACCGGAGCCACCGCCAAAAAAGTTGCCGCCGCAGCTGCCGACAAGAAGCACAAGGCTAAGAAGGCTGTGGCCACCAAAAAGACCGCAGAGAAGAAGAAAACAGAGAAGGCGAAGGCCAAAGATGCAAAGAAAACTGGAACCGTGAAGGCGAAGCCAGCAGTAGCGAAGGCCAAGTCGACCGCAGTGAAGCCGAAGGCAGCAAAAGCAGCAAAGGCCAAGCTAGCGGCCTCTGCTAAGCCCAAAAAGGCGGTGAAGAAAGCAGCGGCGCCTGCTACCGCTAAGAAACCGAAAGCCAAGACTACGGCTGCCAAGAAGTAAATTGTGAAAAAGTACAGTACCTGGTACATGCTCGCAATCGTAATTTTAGATTTTTAAATCTGAAATTTAAACAAGCCCTTTTCAGGGCTACAACGTTCGTTTACAGGAGAAAGAAACTTTCAATTCACTTATCCGATTATTTTATGGCCATTCGCATTTTTCCACATTTGATTGGACTCGATTAGTTTATGATTAAAAAAGAAATATATAATAAGAATATGTCATAAATTGTGTCTTAATACAAATAATTATAAGTGTACCCTTGTAGCCGCATTAATTTTAGCTGCTTTACCAGAGTATCTAAATGGAAAGTATATATGGCTCCAAAGTTCTTCAGAAAAAAACACAAATTGAACTTTTATCACGCATTTTATTGGCAAACGGCAAGCTGAAAATTTAGTTTCTTTGGTTAAATATGTTGTGGCCCTGAAAAAGGCCTTTTTGGATCTTCCTCCCCATACGCAGCAGGAGAAAATTACTTGGAGCTAGTGTACTTGGTGACAGCCTTGGTTCCCTCACTGACGGCGTGCTTCGCCAACTCTCCGGGCAGAAGTAGGCGAACAGCCGTTTGGATCTCCCGACTGGTGATAGTCGAGCGCTTGTTGTAGTGAGCCAGACGAGAAGCCTCGGCAGCAATGCGTTCGAAGATATCATTCACAAAGCTGTTCATGATGCTCATCGCCTTCGACGAAATGCCCGTGTCGGGGTGGACCTGCTTCAGGACCTTGTAAATGTAGATGGCGTAGCTCTCCTTCCTCTTGCGCTTCTTCTTCTTGTCGCTCTTGGTGATGTTCTTCTGGGCTTTGCCAGCCTTCTCTGGAAAGGCAGCCTTCCACTAGTTTTCGGCGGCATTATTCACTTCACTTATGATTTCACAAACACAACTCACTGATCATAATGGTGCCCAAGCGCGTTTAACTTTATACTTTTTCTCGAGCCATGTTTTCAGGTCTGGGGCACCCACCCCTAACTGAACGCGCAGGCAGACGGAAAAGTATAAATATGTGGCTACCCGGGGCTCGTCGAGCATTCGTTTTTAGTGTGTAAAGTGAACTAAGTGAAATACTCGTAAAGCAAAATGTCTGGTCGTGGAAAAGGTGGCAAAGTGAAGGGAAAGGCGAAGTCCCGCTCCAACCGTGCCGGTCTTCAGTTCCCAGTAGGCCGTATTCACCGTCTGCTCCGCAAGGGCAACTATGCCGAGCGAGTTGGTGCCGGCGCTCCAGTTTACCTGGCTGCTGTGATGGAATATCTGGCCGCTGAGGTTCTCGAGTTGGCTGGAAATGCTGCTCGTGACAACAAGAAGACTAGGATTATCCCGCGTCATCTGCAGCTGGCCATCCGCAACGACGAGGAGTTGAACAAGCTGCTCTCCGGCGTCACCATTGCCCAGGGTGGAGTGTTGCCCAACATACAGGCTGTTCTGTTGCCCAAAAAGACCGAGAAGAAGGCTTAAACGTTTGATACATACTTGTACATAAACAAACATAAACAAACCCAACCGTCCTTTTCAGGACGACCAAGGTGTTACCAAAGAATTGAAGAATTTTCAATACTAATACCATATTATTAAAACAATAAGTATAAGGACGTGTGGGAAACAGATGTCGATTTTGTATAAGCGTTGGTCCTATAGCAGTCGGCCAGAAATAAGACCTAAGAGGTTCATCGCAAAATGGCGAATTTCCGTCAATGCTGTATCTGCGGCACAGCCTGTACAAAATAGATGTGTATCTACCTGAACTACTTTCATAAATTTCATTTTGGTTCAATAAACATATATTTTTTATGAAGCATCATCTTTCGAATCAAAGCATTATTGGAAAATGTGTCTCCTTTGGAAATTTAAATGGTGGTCCTGAAAAGGACCGATTGCTGAAAAAGTACAAGCTGTACTAGTTTTTTAACCGCCGAAGCCGTACAGGGTGCGGCCTTGCCTTTTCAGTGCGTACACAACGTCCATGGCGGTCTTCCTCTTGGCGTGTTCGGTGTAGGTGACGGCATCACGGATAACGTTCTCCAAGAACACCTTCAGAACGCCTCGTGTTTCCTCGTATATAAGTCCGGAGATGCGTTTTACACCGCCACGACGAGCCAAACGGCGGATAGTGATACAGCTTCGTGATACCCTGGATGTTGTCACGCAGCACTTTGCGGTGACGCTTGGCGCCTCCTTTTCCCAAGCCTTTGCCTCCTTTACCACGACCAGTCATATTTCACTTCTCTTCTCTACTGTTAACACACTGCACGGTACGAAAGTCACTGAAGAACTATTTCCAAATTTTCGACGAGCTCATATTTATACCTAAACCCCCAGAAACACGAGCGAGTCCGAACGATATGTTCGTCTCGCTCTCCGCTCGACAACTGAGATGGACTCTGCTTCCCTCTCTTTTCAACCCTCCCCGTTTTGCTATATAAGGAGGTAGCAAATGCGGCTATCGTTTATTGTGTTTTGAAACGTGAAGTGAACGTGAACAGCAGTGAATTCGAAAATGGCCCGTACCAAGCAAACCGCTCGCAAATCGACTGGTGGCAAGGCGCCACGTAAGCAACTGGCTACTAAGGCCGCTCGCAAGAGCGCTCCCGCCACCGGAGGCGTGAAGAAGCCTCATCGGTACCGCCCTGGAACTGTTGCCCTGCGTGAGATCCGTCGATACCAGAAGAGTACCGAGCTGCTGATCCGCAAGCTGCCTTTCCAGCGCCTGGTGCGTGAAATCGCTCAGGACTTCAAGACTGACCTGCGATTCCAGAGCTCGGCGGTGATGGCTCTGCAGGAAGCTAGCGAGGCCTATCTATCAGGACCACAAATTACATTCAATGGGATACTAATTTTATCTGGAGGCTTTAACATAAAATTAAAGAAAATTATTTTCCGTCCCGTTTTTTTAAGCGAATTGAATAATTGTTAATTCATTTTTCCAATTTGTACTGCCTTGATAAAATTTAATAGTAGTCGGAAATTGTCTTTTGATTTGAGTTCCCGGGGTTTTTTATGTGACAGCTGCTGTGCGGTACCGATGGTCAAGACTTTCAAACAGAAAAAATAAAAAAAAATACTAAATGCAGCATAAAAAAATATTAACTGGGCTAATGAATCAGTTGGTTGCTTAATAAACAAAATTTCATATATTTTCTTTATAATTTTAACTGCAGTGCAACCTCCAAGATATTTTTTAATAGGGACGCAAAATAAACAGTTTGTAGCTATATGTAAATATTTCTGAAAATTGTTTATAGTATATTGAAATATTAGATAAAGCTAATATATAATATTAGTTTTTTACAATATATTTTATTTTTTTTTTTTATCAAATGTTTTTTAACAAATTTCGTTTTGAATGTCGGCATGTATTGAGAAAGGGTAGCGTTATATGGAACAACCACGATCAACATAAGACATTCAAACATCAACAAAAAATATAAAAACTTTTAAGCGCTATTTATAAATTAGACATAGCTGCTAAGGAATGCATAACGTCTTATAAAAAACAAGAAAAATATTAAAACATGTACTTTTTATATTTTTTCTTTAATATTAACTTAAGTGTGGTCTCAGGCCTCAATGGAATTTATATATGGGACGGATATTAGCAAAATGTAGTGAAAACTATTAATAACAATGCCCCAAAAGCTGGACTGCGCTAAGCAAAGACATAATAAATATAAGAAAACATCCAACAAATACCACATGTTAAGTTAATTATATTTTTAACAATCAGAAAACTATTGCCGAGTGTGTTCTCACAGCCAATTTTGCATGTAGCCAAGGGATAACTTGAAACAAATAAAAAAATACCTAAAGTAATAATAAGTATAAAGACTTGTAGTATTACTTAAAGTAAAATGTTCAAACTTCATTTTTCCTTAGCAAGTTACAAAATATTTCTAGAAATCTTATTTTAAAATGTTTTTTTAAAATAATTATTCATGTTACGAATGTCAATCTTGAAGTTGATACGGCTATAAAAGGTTACAAAAACAAGAACATAACATTTCTAGCACATTACCTTCTTAATTTATCGTTTTTGAATGTAAAACGATAAAAAAATTATTTAGTTTTAGTATCTTAAGCCCTGAAAATAAGAAAATAAGTTTGCACTTCAAGCAAAAATTAGCAGAGCAAATGACTGATGCCAGACTCACAGTTGAAGTGCTCTCCTCCTCGATTCTCATTCGAACGAAGGAGGTTGGTCACAAGCGCGCGCTCCGTTTTCTATACAAAAAAGTGTAGTTTAGTGAAAAAAAATGTCTGATTCTGCAGTTGCAACGTCCGCTTCCCCAGTGGCTGCTCCCCCAGCGCCAGTTGCCCCGCCATCGCATCCGCCAACTCAACAAATGGTGGACGCTTCTATCAAGAATTTGAAGGAACGAGGTGGCTCATCTCTTCTGGCAATCAAGAAATACAATTTTATGGCCATTCGCATTTTTCCACATTTAATTGGACTCGATTAGTTTATGATTAAAAAAGAAATATGTAATAAGAATATGTCATAACTTGTGTCTTAATACAAATAATTATAAGTGTACCCTTGTAGCCGCATTAATTTTAGCTGCTTCACCAGAGTATCTAAATGGAAAGTATATATGGCTCCAAAGTTCTTCAGAAAAAAACACAAATTGAACTTTTATCACGCATTTTATTGGCAAACGGCAAGCTGAAAATTTAGTTTCTTTGGTTAAATATGTTGTGGCCCTGAAAAAGGCCTTTTTGGATCTTCCTCCCCATACGCAGCAGGAGAAAATTACTTGGAGCTAGTGTACTTGGTGACAGCCTTGGTTCCCTCACTGACGGCGTGCTTCGCCAACTCTCCGGGCAGAAGTAGGCGAACAGCCGTTTGGATCTCCCGACTGGTGATAGTCGAGCGCTTGTTGTAGTGAGCCAGACGAGAAGCCTCGGCAGCAATGCGTTCGAAGATATCATTCACAAAGCTGTTCATGATGCTCATCGCCTTCGACGAAATGCCCGTGTCGGGGTGGACCTGCTTCAGGACCTTGTAAATGTAGATGGCGTAGCTCTCCTTCCTCTTCTTGTCGCTCTTGGTGATGTTCTTCTGGGCTTTGCCAGCCTTCTCTGGAAAGGCAGCCTTCCACTAGTTTTCGCCGGCATTTTTCACTTCACTTATGATTTCACAAACACAACTCACTGATCATAATGGTGCCCAAGCGCGTTCAAGTTTATACTTTTTCTCGAGCCATGTTTTCAGGTCTGGGGCACCCACCCCTAACTGAACGCGCAGGCAGACGGAAAAGTATAAATAGTGGCTACCCGGGGCTCGTCGAGCATTCGTTTTCAGTGTGTAAAGTGAACTAAGTGAAATACTCGTAAAGCAAAATGTCTGGTCGTGGAAAAGGTGGCAAAGTGAAGGGAAAGGCGAAGTCCCGCTCCAACCGTGCCGGTCTTCAGTTCCCAGTGGGCCGTATTCACCGTCTGCTCCGCAAGGGCAACTATGCCGACGAGTTGGTGCCGGCGCTCCAGTTTACCTGGCTGCTGTGATGGAATATCTGGCCGCTGAGGTTCTTGAGTTGGCTGGCAATGCTGCTCGTGACAACAAGAAGACTAGGATTATCCCGCGTCATCTGCAGCTGGCCATCCGCAACGACGAGGAGTTGAACAAGCTGCTCTCCGGCGTCACCATTGCCCAGGGTGAAGTGTTGCCCAACATACAGGCTGTTCTGTTGCCCAAAAAGACCGAGAAGAAGGCTTAAACGTTTGAGATGCGGAGCTAATTGCGTACTTGTACATAAAAAACAAACCCAACCGTCCTTTTCAGGACGACCAAGGTGTTACCAAAGAATTGAAGAATTTTCAATACTAATACCATATTATTAAAAAAATAAGTATAAGGACGTGTGGGAAACAGATGTCGATTTTGTATAAGCGTTGGTCCTAAGCAGTCGGCCAGAAATAAAATCTGAAGTATTCTAAGAGGTTCATCGCAAAATGGCGAATTTCCGTCAATGCTGTATCTGCGGCACAGCCTGTACAAAATAGATGTGTATCTACCTGAACTACTTTCATAAATTTCATTTTGGTTCAATAAACATATATTATTTATGAAGCATCATCTTTCGAATCAAAGCATTATTGGAAAATGTGTCTCCTTTGGAAATTTAAATGGTGGTCCTGAAAAGGACCGATTGCTGAAAAAGTACAAGCTGTACTAGTTTTTTAACCGCCGAAGCCGTACAGGGTGCGGCCTTGCCTCTTCAGTGCGTACACAACGTCCATGGCGGTCTTCCTCTTGGCGTGTTCGGTGTAGGTGACGGCATCACGGATAACGTTCTCCAAGAACACCTTCAGAACGCCTCGTGTTTCCTCGTATATAAGTCCGGAGATGCGTTTTACACCGCCACGACGAGCCAAACGGCGGATAGTGATACGGCTTCGTGATACCCTGGATGTTGTCACGCAGCACTTTGCGGTGACGCTTGGCGCCTCCTTTTCCCAAGCCTTTGCCTCCTTTACCACGACCAGTCATATTTCACTTCTCTTCTCTACTTAACACACTGCACGAAACGAAAGTCACTGAAGAACTATTTCCAAATTTTCGACGAGCTCATATTTATACCTAACCCCCAGAAACACGAGCGAGTCCGAACGATATGTTCGTCTCGCTCTCCGCTCGACAACTGAGATGGGCTCTGCTTCCCTCTCTTTTCAACCCTCCCCGTTTTGCTATATAAGGAGGTAGCAAATGCGGCTATCGTTTATTGTGTTTTGAAACGTGAAGTGAACGTGAACAGCAGTGATTTCGAAAATGGCCCGTACCAAGCAAACCGCTCGCAAATCGACTGGTGGCAAGGCGCCACGCAAGCAACTGGCTACTAAGGCCGCTCGCAAGAGCGCCCCCGCCACCGGAGGCGTGAAGAAGCCTCATCGGTACCGCCCTGGAACTGTTGCCCTGCGTGAGATCCGTCGATACCAGAAGAGTACCGAGCTGCTGATCCGCAAGCTGCCTTTCCAGCGTCTGGTGCGTGAAATCGCTCAGGACTTCAAGACTGACCTGCGATTCCAGAGCTCGGCGGTGAAGGCTCTTCAGGAAGCTAGCGAGGCCTATCTAGTAGGCCTCTTTGCAGATACCAACTTGTGTGCCATTCATGCCAAGCGTGTCACCATCATGCCCAAGGACATCCAGTTGGCCCGTCGCATTCGCGGCGAGCGTGCTTAAGTCGAGACGGCTTCAACTGGCTGCCAGTGCGCTAACATAATTTGTAAAAATCGGTCCTTTTCAGGACCACAAATTACATTCAATGGGATACTAATTTTATCTGGAGGCTTTAACATAAAAATAAAGAAAATTATTTTCCGACCCGTTTTTTTAAGCGAATTGAATAATTGTTAATTCATTTTTGCAATTTGTACTGCCTTGATAAAATTTAATAGTAGTCGGAAATTGTCTTTTGATTTGAGTTGCCGGGGTTTTTTATGTGACAGCTGCTATGCGGCACCGATGGTCAAGACTTTCAAACAGAAAAAATAAAAAAAAATACTAAATGCAGCACAAAAAAATATTAACTGGGCTAATGAATCTGTTGGTTGTTTAATAAACAAAATTTCATATATTTTCTTTATAATTTTAACTGCAGTGCAACCTCCAAGATATTTTTTAATAGGGACGCAAAATAAACAGTTTGTAGCTATATGTATCTATTTCTGAAAATTGTTTATAGTATATGGAAATATTAGATAAAGCTAATATATAATATTAGTTTTTTACAATATATTTTATTTTTTTTTTTTATCAAATGTTTTTTAACAAATTTCGTTTTGAATGTCGGCATGTATTGAGAAAGGGTAGCGTTATATGGAACAACCACGATCAACATAAGACATTCAAACATCAACAAAAAATATAAAAACTTTTAAGCGCTATTTATAAATTAGACATAGCTGCTAAGGAATGCATAACGTCTTATAAAAAACAAGAAAAATATTAAAACATGTACTTTTTATATTTTTTCTTTAATATTAACTTAAGTGTGGTCTCAGGCCTCAATGGAATTTATATATGGGACGGATATTAGCAAAATGTAGTGAAAACTATTAATAACAATGCCCCAAAAGCTGGACTGCGCTAAGCAAAGACATAATAAATATAAGAAAACATCGAACAAATACCACATTTTAAGTTAATTATATTTTTAACAATCAGAAAACTATTGCCGAGTGTGTTCTCACAGCCAATTTTGCATGTAGCCAAGGGACAACTTGAAACAAATAAAAAAATACCTAAAGTAATAATAAGTATAAAGGCTTGTAGTATTACTTAAAGTAAAATGTTCAAACTTCATTTTTCCTTAGCAAGTTACAAAATATTTCTAGAAATCTTATTTTAAAATGTTTTTTTAAAATAATTATTCATGTTACGAATGTCAATCTTGAAGTTGATACGGCTATAAAAGGTTACAAAAACAAGAACATAACATTTCTAGCACATTACCTTCTTAATTTATCGTTTTTGAATGTAAAACGATAAAAAAATTATTTAGTTTTAGTATCTTAAGCCCTGAAAATAAGAAAATAAGTTTGCACTTCAAGCAAAAATTAGCAGAGCAAATGACTGATGCCAGACTCACAGTTGAAGTGCTCTCCTCCTCGATTCTCATTCGAACGAAGGAGGTTGGTCACAAGCGCGCGCTCCGTTTTCTATACAAAAAAGTGTAGTTTAGTGAAAAAAAATGTCTGATTCTGCAGTTGCAACGTCCGCTTCCCCAGTGGCTGCTCCCCCAGCGCCAATTGAGAAGAAGCTGGCCACCAAAAAGGCATCTGGTTCCGCTGCCCTAAAAGCAAAGAAGGCCGCTGCCCCGCCATCGCATCCGCCAACTCAACAAATGGTGGACGCTTCTATCATGAATTTGAAGGAACGAGGTGGCTCATCCCTTCTGGCAATCAAGAAATACATTACCGCCACCTACAAATGCGATGCCCAGAAGCTGGCTCCATTCATAAAGAAATACTTGAAATCTGCCGTGGTCAATGGAAAGTTGATCCAAACAAAGGGAAAAGGCGCGTCTGGTTCATTCAAACTGTCGGCCTCCGCCAAGAAGGATCCGAAGCCGAAGCCTGCGTCTGCTGAGAAGAAGGTGAAAAGCAAGAAGGCAGCCGTCAAAAAGACCGGAGCCACCGTCTGCTGAGAAGAAGGTGAAAAGCAAGAAGGTAGCCGTCAAAAAGACCGGAGCCACCGTCAAGAAAGTTGCCGCCGCAGCTGCCGACAAGAAGCACAAGGCTAAGAAGGCTGTGGCCACCAAAAAGACCGCAGAGAAGAAGAAAACAGAGAAGGCGAAGGCCAAGTATGCAAATAAAACTGGAACCGTGAAGGCGAAGCCAGCAGCAGCGAAGGCCAAGTCGACCGCAGTGAAGCCGAAGGCAGCAAAAGCAGCAAAGGCCAAGCTAGCGGCCTCTGCTAAGCCCAAAAAGGCGGTGAAGAAAGCAGCGGCGCCTGCTACCGCTAAGAAACCGAAAGCCAAGACTACGGCTGCCAAGAAGTAAATTGTGAAAAAGTACAGTACCTGGTACATGCTCGCAATCGTAATTTTAGATTTTGAAATCTGAAATTTAAACAAGCCCTTTTCAGGGCTACAACGTTCGTTTACAGGAGAAAGAAACTTTCAATTCACTTATCCGATTATTTTATGGCCATTCGCATTTTTCCACATTTAATTGGACTCGATTAGTTTATGATTAAAAAAGAAATATGTAATAAGAATATGTCATAACTTGTGTCTTAATACAAATAATTATAAGTGTACCCTTGTAGCCGCATTAATTTTAGCTGCTTCACCAGAGTATCTAAATGGAAAGTATATATGGCTCCAAAGTAAGTTCTTCAGAAAAAAACACAAATTGAACATTTATCACGCATTTTATTGGCAAACGGCAAGCTGAAAATTTAGTTTCATTGGTTAAATATGTTGTGGCCCTGAAAAGGGCCTTTTTGGATCTTCCTCCCCATACGCAGCAGGAGAAAATTACTTGGAGCTGGTGTACTTGGTGACAGCCTTGGTTCCCTCACTGACGGCGTGCTTCGCCAACTCTCCGGGCAGAAGTAGGCGAACAGCCGTTTGGATCTCCCGACTGGTGATAGTCGAGCGCTTGTTGTAGTGAGCCAGACGAGATGCCTCGGCAGCAATGCGTTCGAAGATATCATTCACAAAGCTGTTCATGATGCTCATCGCCTTCGACGAAATGCCCGTGTCGGGGTGGACCTGCTTCAGGACCTTGTAAATGTAGATGGCGTAGCTCTCCTTCCTCTTGCGCTTCTTCTTCTTGTCGCTCTTGGTGATGTTCTTCTGGGCTTTGCCAGCCTTCTTGGCTTCCTTTCCACTAGTTTTCGGCGGCATTATTCACTTCACTTATGATTTCACAAACACAACTCACTGATCATAATGGTGTCCAAGCGCGTTTAACTTTATACTTTTTCTCGAGCCATGTTTTCAGGTCTGGGGCACCTAACCCTAACTAAACGCGCAGGCAGACGGAAAAGTATAAAGTCCTGCTCCGGAAAGGCAAAGTCCCGCTCCAACCGTGCCGGTCTTCAATTCCCAGTGGGCCGTATTCACCGTCTGCTCCGCAAGGGCAACTATGCCGAGCGAGTTGGTGCCGGCGCTCCAGTTTACCTGGCTGCTGTGATGGAATATCTGGCCGCTGAGGTTCTCGAGTTGGCTGGCAATGCTGCTCGTGACAACAAGAAGACTAGGATTATCCCGCGTCATCTGCAGCTGGCCATCCGCAACGACGAGGAGTTGAACAAGCTGCTCTCCGGCGTCACCATTGCCCAGGGTGGAGAGTTGTCCAACATACAGGCTGTTCTGTTGCCCAAAAAGACCGAGAAGAAGGCTTAAACGTTTGAGATGCGGAGCTAATTGCGTACTTGTACATAAAAAACAAACCCAACCGTCCTTTTCAGGACGACCAAGGTGTTACCAAAGAATTGAAGAATTTTCAATACTAATACCATATTATTAAAAAAATAAGTATAAGGACGTGTGGGAAACAGATGTCGATTTTGTATAAGCGTTGGTCCTAAGCAGTCGGCCAGAAATAAGATCTGAAGTATTCTAAGAGGTTCATCGCAAAATGGCGAATTTCCGTCAATGCTGTATCTGCGGCACAGCCTGTACAAAATAGATGTGTATCTACCTGAACTACTTTCATAAATTTCATTTTGGTTCAATAAACATATATTATTTATGAAGCATCATCTTTCGAATCAAAGCATTATTGGAAAATGTGTCTCCTTTGGAAATTTAAATGGTGGTCCTGAAAAGGACCGATTGCTGAAAAAGTACAAGCTGTACTAGTTTTTTACCCGCCGAAGCCGTACAGGGTGCGGCCTTGCCTCTTCAGTGCGTACACAACGTCCATGGCGGTGACGGTCTTCCTCTTGGCGTGTTCGGTGTAGGTGACGGCATCACGGATAACGTTCTCCAAGAACACCTTCAGAACGCCTCGTGTTTCCTCGTATATAAGTCCGGAGATGCGTTTTACACCGCCACGACGAGCCAAACGGCGGATAGCTGGCTTCGTGATACCCTGGATGTTATCACGCAGCATTTTGCGGTGACGCTCGGCGCCTCCTTTTACCAAGCCTTTGCCTCCTTTACCACGACCAGTCATATTTCACTTCTCTTCTACTGTTAACATACTGCACGATACGAAAGTCACTGAAGAACTATTTCCAAACTTTCGACGAGCTCATATTTATACCTAAACCCCCAGAAACACGAGCGAGTCCGAACGATATGTTCGTCTCGCTCTCCGCTTTACAACCGAGATGGACGCTGCTTCCCTCTCTTTTCAACCCTCCCCGTTTTGCTATATAAGGAGGTAGCAAAAGCGGCTATCGTTTATTGGGAAACGCCTCGCCACCGGACGCATGGAACTGTTGCCCTGCGTGAGATCCGTCGATACCAGAAGAGTACCGAGCTGCTGATCCGCAAGCTACCTTCCCAGCGTCTGGTGCGTGAAATCGCTCAGGACTTCAAGACTGACCTGCGATTCCAGATCTCTGCAGGAAGCTAGCGAGGCCTATCTGGTTGGCCTCTTTAAAGATACCAACTTGTGCGCCATCCAGTTGGCCCGTCGTATTCGCGGGCATGCTTAAGTCGAGACGGCTTTAACTGGCTGCCAGTGCGCTTAAATAATTTGTACGAATCGGTCCTTTTCAGAACCACAAATTACATTCAATGAGATACTAATTTTTATCTGGAGGCTTTAACATAAAAATACAACAATTTTTTTCCGTCCCGTTTTCTTAAGCGAATTAAATAATTATTTTTAAATTATTTTGCATCTCTTACTGCCCTGAAAAAATTAAATAGTAATCGGAAATTGTCTTTTGATTTGAGTTGCTGGGGTGGCAAGGATGATCAAGAATTTCAAACATAAATAAATATTTAAAAAAATATTACATGCAAGATGAAAAAAAAATTACTTCGGCTAATTAATCTATTGGTTGTTTAATAAACAAAATGTCTTATATATATTTTTTTAATTTTACCTTTAGTGCAACCTCTAAGAAGTTTCGTATAAGGGACGCAAAATAAACAGTTCGTTGGTATATATATTTCTGAAGTAGTTTATCGTACATTGAAAAAGTAGATTAACCTGATATATAACAATAATTTTTTACAAATTTAAGTTGTTTTTTTATCAAATGTTTTCTACAAATTTTATTTTTGAATATAGGTATGTATTTAGAAAGGGTTAACCCTACCCTTTCTGGACCTTCTACCCTTATGGAACAAAAACGATCAACATTAGACGCTACGTAAAAATTAGACATAATTGATGCATAATGTTTTATAAAAACCAGAAAATTATTAAAACATGTTCTTTTTATATTTTTTCATTTATAGTAACCTAAGTCTGTGGACTCAGGCCTCAATGGAATTTATATATTGGACACATTTTAGCAAAATGTACTAAAAAGTATTAATAAACATGCCTCAAATGCAGCACTGCCTTACGTGAAGACATAATAAATATAAGAAAACATCAAAGAAATACCTCGTTTTAAGTTATTCATATTTTTTACAGTCGAAAACTCTTGTCGAGCGTATTCTCACGCCCAACTTTGCACGTACCCCAGAGACAATTTGAAACAAAAATTAAAATACCTATAATTCTATGCAAAGAATACTTTTCCTTTTTAAAAACTAAATTTTATGGAAAATATTACTTCTGTTCTATTCATAAGTGCCTTTAATTCTTCGGACATTATTTGTATACCTTAACCTTTTAACTCTTGCACACACTTCGTTGCTTTATGCTTGTCAAATATAAATTTCGAGATTAGCCCCTGTTTAGAGGAGGCATTAATTTATGCCATCTTTTTTGCGAATGTTAAACGAGGGAGTATAGAACGGTGTTAAAAGAAGAGCCGAGAATGTGGTTCGATTTCAAATGCATTTATTGCTGTAGCGAGAGCGAACGAACTGCTTCGTACCAGCGATCAAAAGCGAATGAAAGATGAGTGTGCAGGTCCGAGAGATCAGCGAGCACAGCGAAGTGCCGATGAAGTGGCACATTTCTTCCCGACAGGAGTGACTTCCGCGATCCTAATGCGATATCGCGGACGATAGTTTTCATCTTCTAGAAGTCACTTAGAAGTGTCTTCCACGATAGAAAATGCTTGCAGCGTTATTTTGTTTACATTGTTGCTGTCAGTGATGCTGACCAAATGGAAAACAATAAATGGTTTTAAAATGATTTTAAATTGATTTCTGCGGCTGCTCCCGACATGCTGCCCCCGTTGGAAGAGTCATGCTTCCAAGTGAAGTGGTTTATAGGGGCAGTACCACAAGCTTCCTCATTGCCCGCTTGCATAGTCCAGAGTCGGTTCGGATGACTGCAACTCGTTCGACGCCATCCTCTCCGGAGACGGTGCTCTCGACCCTGCCGAGGCGCAACCGCAAAGGGGGTATGTTGTCCTCTTTGATGAGGAGCATCCTGCAGCAGCGAAAGGTAGTCGGCGCCAAAAGGTTTGTTGCATTTGGCATACGCGCTGCCACCGGCTCAAGCGATCGATGTTCAGATGGGTGACATCAGGCTCATTCATTGGGGTGAATGTAGATCCAATGAGAAAGTTGCAGGCGTAAGAACGCTAATGTCATCTGGGTTTTCTGAAATGGGACAGAACGGCCGTGAGTTAAAAATTGTGGAAATTTCACAAACTAAAGTGCGCAGTTCATGAAATGAGAGAATTGATTTTCCAACAACACGGACGAAATGATATTTTGCGGATTCGACCGCGTCCTCCCACAGGCCACCAAAGTGCGGGGAACGAGGTGGGATGAAATTCCACCGGATCATGATGTGTTCGACTAGCTTGTGCTTTAATCTAAAACATTGAATGCACTTGTTGATGACAGCAGAAACCGTTTTTCGCCCTCCAATGGGCCAGAATCTCTGTCGTAAAGCGGCTAACAAGCTCTGTGCTCCTGCATGAAGGAACTTGGGATGAAAATGATCAATGATAGCTAAGGTTATATGATGAGACTTGGGAAGAATCATAGGGTGCTTGGCATCGAAATCCAGCTGCGAATTATGAAGACGTACGCCGACGCGCATTGAACCTCCTGCATCTATAAATGGGTTTAAGGATATAAGTTTACTCCTCGGCGACAGCTTCATCTTCAAGGTTAGTGCCTTGTGATCTTCGGCGAAATGCACGCGCTGAAACCCTTTAATGAGTAGATGAGTACCACCTATGATTTCCTCGACTGTAAGCTTTCCTTTATGCCATACTCGATCCTTGCTGACCCTTTGAAGGAACCGGTCCTTCACTCCAAAGTTTTGATCCCACCAGCTCAATAGGGGTACATCCACGAGATAAGATATCCACCGGATTCTGCCGTGACGGTACGTGCTTCCAAGTCATTCCCTTAGTTCTCTCCTGTATCTGCGAAATCCTGTTCGAAACGAAAATGTTAAAATACGATGGAGGTAGGCGGATCCAAGCAACTATTGTCGAATCTGACCAACAATGAAAGGTGCAAGATCGAGGTGCCATTTGTGCCACTTAAGAGGCAAGCTCGGACAGTAAAAGAACGGAAGAAATCTCTAGATTTGCAATCGTGAGGGTCTTCAAGGGTGCGACTCTTAACTTTGAGCAAAGTAGGTTCAACGAAACGATACCCTGATCGAACATAAATGCAAGCTCCGTAAACTGCCATGCTTGCATCGCAAAATCCATGGGTTTCGCACGATGAGTTATGCTGTAGAACAAAGCGTGGAAACTTCAAGCAAGCAACTGTGGCGATCTGCGACATGTGCTCCAACCAAGCGGAATGTAAAGATTGCGGCAGGGATTCATCCCAGCCGAGTTTATCCTTCCATAAGACCAGCATTAAAATTTTAAGCTTGGTTATGATTGGGGCTATTAGTCCAAGGGGATCGTAAAGGGGATCGTAAAGCGATAGCCGACAGGATGCTGCGCTTAGTTGCGGATTTTTCTGTCTATTCGTTTAAGAAACTGAAAAGCAAGCTATCCGATAGCGGGTCCCAAGATAAACCTAACGCCTTTTTAACGTCGGTTCCGTCGTGGAAATTTAAAGCTTTTTCCCGATCCCCAGGTTCGTTGGAACACCATTTGCGAATTGGAAAATGTCCTCTTTCCAAGAGCCCCTTGATTTATTGACGAATTTCAACGACATTCCTGCGATTAGATCATCCACGTAGAAGTTTGTGCGTATGATTCTAGCTGCTACTGGAAATTCCGCTTCTTCAATCCCGAAGTGGACTTCGCTGAGCCGTTTTCGCAGTTTTGTCGTTGTACCTTCCAGTTTTTGGACGCAATGGTGGGGTAGATAATACTGATGAGCTGCAGCATTTTTAGTTGTTAGAGACATGTGGCCAAGGTTCGGGTACTCCTCTATAAAGGCTTTATATTGCGACTTCAGCTCTCAGTTTCTAGCTAATTTTGTATCGAGTGTTTAAAACGAAGAAGCGCACGATCATATGAAACTCCTAGAGCATCGAAACTAGTTTTGGCAGGAAGTAGTACCGAATATTGGCCAGATTCAAGCTGAGTGTATTCCTGCTGAAATAGCTGCTCGCAAAGAGCTTCCTCTTTCGAAATGGTTTTTGTAGAATCTGCACAATTGTCGATTTCCCAAAATCTCTTTATTATCTTAAAGATCGACTCCGACTCCGAGATAAGGAAACTAAAGATGAGCGAACGGAAGATCCTACCGTTAGACACCATGAGACGATCCAGCCAAGTCTGGTTTTCTGCAGAGTGAGTAAATTGCCTAATCGAATTTGTCCAATACAAAGCAGCTCGAAGAATATGCTTGCTCCAAGAAGCAAGTCGATGCGTTGACTTTTGTAAAGAAGCGGGTCGTCGAGCTCGACATTTTCTGGTATTTTCCATTCAGAGGCGTTAAGATCGAAATGCGGGTGGTAATCGGTGATTGACTGGGTGACAGCAGCTGAGAGCGAAGTGCTCGACTGCGCGAAAATATAAACCGATTTATCCGAAGCGAGCGAGGATTGACCGATTCCTGATATGGAGATGAGTGAACGATGGACCTTGAGCTGAAGTCGATTGGCGAAGCGAGGGGTGAAAAAATTGATTTAAGAAGCCGAATCGAGCAGGGCCCTGCATGGCACGAACACACCACAGCGATTTTTTACGTAGACTATGGCGGTAGCAAGTAACACGTATTCGGCTCTAGTCGGTGATGAAGCTAAAGGCGGTGTTTTGGACAAGGCTACAGAGACGTGAGATGATCCTTGCGGAAGTATTTTTGGAACAGGCTGGGCCAGGGCTGCAACGGGATTTGGTTCCAAATGAAGAATGATGATGCAGAATGAATGATGCCTCCGGTGGCAGTGTCTACAGTTGCCAGACTTGCATTGCTGTAGGCTGTGTCCTTTTCGAAGGCAGTTGAGACAAAGATGTAGCCTTTTTGACTCTCTATACCGCTGATTGGGGTTCAATCCTAAAAATTGTGGGCATTTTGTCAAATAATGTTCCGTAGAGGCGCGAGCTCAGGTTTTTTCGTATGTTTGTTTGACAATTTGAATTTTTTTTATAGTTTGTAGGGTTCACGAAAGTCACCGCACGAAATTTGCGCTGCACATACACTTGGGCCAGCGAAAACCAAATACCGAATTTGAGGGTAATGACGGAACCGTAAGCAAAGGGCAACGACCTCTGCCTGGCGAGCGAAGCTGTATAACACTTTCCGTTATGCAAAAGGTTCAGACTGAACAGCAGCCGATTCTAACTGTACAATGTATGTATGTATGTAGGTATATGCGAATACCGTGCGAAGCTATGCGAAAAGGGTTTGTGTGTGTGTGTCCCTGCATTAATTTATGTCACCTTTTTTGCGAATGTTTAACGAGGGAGTATTATGCGGTGTCGGAACTGTTTTTAAAGAAAAGCCGAGAATGTGGTTCGATTTCAAATGCATTTATTCCTGTAGTGAGAGCGAACGAACTGCTTCGTACCAGCGATCAAAAGCGAATGAAAGATGAGAGTGTGTGTCCGAGAGATCAGCGGGCGAAGTCGCTTTTCTCGGCCTATCTTATTCTTCTCACCCACACATCCAAAATAGATAATTAGGAAGCTTTTGTTTACATTGTTGTTGTCAGTGATGCTGGCCAAATGAAAAACAATAAATGGCTTTAAAATGATTTTAAATTGATTTCTGCGGCTGCTTCCGACAGCCCCATCTTTGCTAGCAACAAGCTTTCTGATATATCATTTAAATTTAATCCTAACTTATCTATCGTTACGGAAATCCTGTCTTTGTACTCTAACCTATAAATCCTCTTGTCCTCCTCTGGGAACGTCTTGCTTATTTCGTACTTATAATTTTTTATGAACATAGTTTCTCTGGTTTGTTCTTCATTAATTTATTTTGTTAGATTGTTGAACATTATACTGATATTGCTACCCGTCTTTTCTCAATCATTGTACTTCTTCATGTATTCTACTTAACTCTGGTTCTAGCCTTTCTGCATATTCTGCATCTAGATTCCCTCTTATCGATTTACCGACTGAACCGTTTATTATCCTCTCGTTCTCCTACTCTTTGGACATATAGCTTCTAATCTTGCTTTTATCATTTCTGATTTGTTTTGAAATGCTATCAGCAGATCCTTCGTTTCTGTATCTTCAACAATGACCCTGAGCGTTTGCTGTATGCCTTCTTCTGCTTCTTGATATTTCTGTAGCATTAGTATGTATATAAGTGTCTTCAGCGTCTGTATTATCTTCGCCGTGTCTAAGTTAATTTGTGCCAACGGGTCGTCTCCTTTTAACGGCCGGATCTCAAAAGTTCCATGTATATTTTTAAATCTTCTGTGCTCTTTGTAAATCTTCTGTGGTCTTGTTGTCGTTAAGGTCAGGCCATTGTCTTCCAAAAGCTTGTGTTTTAAGAACCGAGGGGTAAGCTTATCCCTTCTGTTTTCCTTCCTAAATATCGTATGTCACAATTTATTTATGCGCTGCTCCTAGAATCAGCTCCTTACCTCTCTAAGTGCGACTAATCCTACATTTGATCTCTATTCTACTTCCGCTCCTTTACAACCATCAAATTTACCAGAGTCTCCTTCGTACTTCGGAATAATTTCTACCAGGTCATTACCTTGATAGCTTCTAAAACGCCTGTAGTCGCCGTTGCTGTAGGCCCACTCACCTCTCATTTATTACTCTTGAACTGTCTATTTTTTCCTTTTTATCTTTCTTGTTTTTTGTTGTTTAGTAGTGTACTTAGGTATATAATGTGTGCTTAATTTAGTGTTACTTTAATTTTTCGTTCGTTTCCTATTTTTGTTT
Organism: Drosophila biarmipes; assembly: GCF_025231255.1. Taxonomy (NCBI): domain Eukaryota; kingdom Metazoa; phylum Arthropoda; class Insecta; order Diptera; family Drosophilidae; genus Drosophila; species Drosophila biarmipes. Next base: position 24,305,161 of record NC_066612.1, read on the forward strand.
TAACTGTGTAGATCCGCGAGTTTCCATGTGGTGAAATGGAGTTCTGGAATTAATTTAAAATAAGTACTTCATCTCTCGGATTATTTAAAAAATAACAACAATGTGTTTTATTATAGTCTTTAAAAAATTTCTTTTATTTATTTCCTATTTTTATCATTATTTCCGTCTCCTACTTTCATCTTTAATATTTAAACTATTTACCTTTTTCTATTCATTGTTACCCGGTATGCTGAAGCTAGCTGATCAGATGTGCGATACGGCATCACAACCAAATGCGGACTGTTTTGACTTGTTTGGACCATCCCCATGATAAATGACTACCCTGTTCGTTACAGTGTATCGCTTAATACATGTGAATAGTCTCATATCACGTTTCTTTTGTTACTTTACCTACTAATTTTTTATATTTATTTGTTTATTATTATATATTCGCATTGCAGTGTAACGCCTAATAAATGTTAATGGGTTTATATCACATTATTCTTTTATTATTTTTATCGAATCCTTTGCTAAGCGGACGCCCTGTGTTCCACAGCTCGCCTCTTAATACAAGTGAAAGCATAACCGATACAAATTATTATTAAGTATTTAAGTGTTCATGGTACTTTACCCCATTCCCATGCTAAACGGCCTCTCTGTGTAATACAGTACACCGTTCAATACATGCGAACGGAGGGATTACTTTATTTCTGAATTATAAATCTCATTGTATCTAAAACGATCAAACCAACCACTCCGCTTCTGTTTTGGCTTGAACTGCACTGCTGTCTTCAACCTCCCATTTGTCACCGATCAAGAAAGACTACCACCAATACTGCAACACCCTCTGTCTTTATTTCGCCAACGATCGAGCGTTCGGCCGAGCAATTCTGGTGCATCGAACCATCGACACCCACAACCGTCTGCCGACGCTTGTCGACAGCCGACCGTTCGATCGAACTGCTCGACGCAATTTTGAACCATCGATGCTCTTGACCGCTCGCCGACGTTTGACTACGAGCCTTTTGTTGCAGTTAAATTAAAATTCCAACTCAACTCTTCCAATTATTAAACACGTTCTATGTGAAAATATATTCATATTAACTTATTTTCACCCTGTTGTTGTTCAGCTTCGGACACTATCCCCAATCACCTTTCACATTTCTCTGCCTGCAGTTCGAATTACTGCCTTTATTCCTACTGATTACAACACTCTTTGATTGAATTTTTAGACCCTTGCAGAGACGTTTCCGACTCTATAAAGTGTATATATTCTTGATCAGCATCAATAGACGAATCGATCTAGCAAACTAGTCTATCAATTTTAAAGCTATCGCGCTGAAACTTTCCCAAAAGTCTTATTTTATTGCATGTAGTATATACGTCGGAACAAGCCGGATCGGACAACTATATCTTTTAGCTCCCAAAGAACCATCGGGGAAAAAATTAAAGAAAGAAGTATATCTTTGGTGTTTTTTAACATATAATAAAATACGCTTTAACATAACATTTTTTAATTGGTTTTGAATTTCGAATTAAATTTTATCAAAATCGGACGACTATATCATAAAGCAACCATAGGAACAATCGGAAAATTAGTGGTAAAATAATATGAAACAAATTATAGCTTTGGTGCTTTTTGACATAAAACCTTCTAAGCTTGGAAATAACACTTTTTCATTAGTTCGGAATTTCGAAGTAAATTTTATCAAAATCGGACGACTTTATCATATATATATGATATATATATACGCCAACTAGTCTCTCAATTTCAAAGAAAAGGCTAAAACTTTCCCAAAAGTCTTTTTTCATTGCAGGTAGTATATAAGTCTGAACCAGCCGGATCGGACAACTATATCTTTCAGGTCCCAAAGGAACTATCGAGGAAAAATTTTAAAAAAGAAGTATATCTTTGGTGTTTTTGAACATATAATTAAAAGTATATAATTTTATCAAAATCGGACGACTATATCATATAGCACCCATAGGAACGATCGGAAAATTCGTGGGAAAATAATATGAAATAAAATATAGCTTTGGGGCTTTTTGACATATTATCTTTTAATATTGGGAATATAATTTTTATATTTTTAGGAATTTCGAAGTGAATCTAACATATTGAAGTCAAATAAAATGGTCTGAAAAAAAGAATGAAATATTTTTTTTTATATCCTTGCCGAGGGTCGATCTAGCCATGTCCGTCTGTCCGTACGTTTCTACGCAAACTAGTCTCTCAGTTTTAAAGATATCAGGTTGAAACTTCCCAAAAGTCTTCTTGCTATGGCAGGTAGTTTATAAGTCGGAACCATCCGGATCGGACAACTATATCTTATAGCTCCCATAGGGACTATCGGGGAAAAAATTAAAAAAAAATTATATCTTTCGTGTTTTTTAACATATACCTTTCTAATCTTGGATATAACATTTTTAAATTAGTTCTGAATTTCGAGTTAAATTTTATCAAAATCGGACGACTATATCTTATAGCTCCCATAGGAACAATCGGAAAATTAGTGGTAAATAATATTTAAAAATTATATATTCGGTGTTTTTTAACTTATGACCTCCTACGCTTGGAAATAACATTTTTTATTTGGTTTTGAATTTCGAATTAAATTTTATAAAAATCGGAAGACTATATCATATAGCTGCCATAGGAACAATCGGAAAATTAGTCGGAAAACATGAAATAAAAATTATATCTTAAGTGTTTTTAAACATATAACCTTATAAGCTTGAAAATAGCATTGTTTCATTAGTTCTGAATTTCGAATTAAATTTTATTAAATTCGGACGACTTTATCATATAGCTGTCATAGGAACGATCGGATAATTGGTGGGAAATATTGTGAAACAAGTTATATATTTGGGGCTTTTTGACATATTATCTTATAATATTGGGAATATACATTTTTATATTTTTTAGAATTTCGAATATATTTAATAAAATTATTGATTATTTTTTATAACTGCAATGGTATACAAACTTCGGTTTGCCGAAGTTATCTTCCTTTCTTGTTTAATATCACTGAAGTCAGCAACGATCCGTAAAAATTAAATTTTTATGGTGTTACTAAAGTTGTTTATTTATTATAACTGCAAGGGTATAAAAACTTCGGCTTTCCGAAGTTAACTTCCTTTCCTGTTTTTATTTTTTTAATTAACTTTATTTTTCCCATCCGTTTCAGCCACTTCTATCTACCCACTCTTACATAATAATGATACACATAATATTGTACAGTGATGGAAAAAATAATAGAAACGAATTTTCACTTTGGGTTTAAATTGCTATAATAACACTCCTTTTAATAAAAATACTGAAAACAATACCTTTTATTTAAATTTTAACGAAGAATAACCACAAATTTCGACCAAATACAACCGCGTTACTATTATTTATTTTAAAAAGGAGATTATGATTAAGTACCGTTATCAATGTTATTAACCCAATGGGTTTCATAAATATTCCTAAAGGTAGAACTTAAAAAGAAGCCTTAAAGTGAAATAAATATATTCGTTTCTATTAGTTTTTCCATCACTGTATATCCTTATCATTCTTCGTCGTCTCAGATCCTTCCTCAAGTGCTAGGGTAGAAACCGTCCTCGGGCAAAGGGCCACCAGTTGCACCATTAACTTAAGGGAAAGGTATTCCAATTAGGTTTGGGAAGCCTCCCAATAATAAAGAGTAGCAAGTTGTGGTTTCTTTGACAATATATCTCAAACTGAATTCTTTATTTTATTATTCGTCTTTCAATGATTAAATGTTTACATTTCATTATGCTGATCTAGCAGAATGGAATTTAAATTAAGGGGTTATATACCTTTTTGATTATTATTTTTTACACTGAAGTAATTGTTTATTGATAGAACATGATTTTTTTTTCTAAACAACAAGCGTTTGTTCTTGAAATAATATAAATAATTTACGAAGTTATGGCAATTCTCTCGGAACCCTTTTTTTCATAGTGACTTGCGGTGACCACGATAGAAGTAGCAGGTCACCTGAAATCAATAAACCAAAAAATTTTTATAAGTATAGTATTATTTCCAGTTCGTGAACGATTATTTTCAAGAATATTTCGTTTTTTCTGCATACAGTAACCTTTCCAAAAAGTTGATTTTTTGAGTTTTAAAAATTTTATTAAAAAATTCTGATCTGCGAAATCAACATTGGCGCATAAAAACTGAATCGTTCACGAACTCGGCACAATCATTACGAAAAATCAAATCTTCTTGTGCAATCGCGGTCACAGCAAAGGCACTTTTGGAAAAACACGACTTTGAAATAATCGCATTCAAAAAAAACGGTAAAACGAGCAGCAGAGTTACATTTACGGTTCTTTGATGCTGATGCTTCGGAAGCTCGTGAAAAACTGATCTTCGAGGGTTTGTATGGTTGAAAACACAGTCACTTTTCCAGAAAACATCAGACCTTATGTTTTCCGCTTCTTAAAAAGAAAAGGGTTTTAGACGAAGGGTTTAGATGACGGCGCAGTCATTGCTTGCCAGGCCCTGCTTGACGCTGTCCGCAGCCGTGACGAACCACGCCTCAAAACGCTGCTTTCCTGTCAAACTATTATTCGGATCTCTATAAAAATTTGGGAAAATGTTCTCTAGGGGATATACTTAAGGATTCAGCAAAAAAAATTTTTCGTTTTTTTGAAAAGAAAAAAAAGGTATATAACCCCTTAAGGCAGATGAATATGTGGGGTTTCGATCTTAAGTTGTCCAACATGGTTGCCAACATGTTTGGCTTCGGTGGGGGTACACCGAGGGCTATTTGTGAGGCGGTAACTCGTGCTCCATTTTCTATACAAAAAAAATGTATTTTAGTAAGAAAATTGTCTGATTCTGGAGTTTCAACGTCCGCTTCCCCAGTGGCTGCTCACCCACCGCCAGTTGAGAAGAAGCTGGCCACCAAAAAGGCATCTGGTTCCGCTGCCTCCAACAAATGCGATACCCAGAAGCTGGCTCGATTCATCAAGAAATACTTGAAATCGGACGTTGTCAATATAAAGCTGATCGAAACAAAGGAAAAGGGCGCGTCTGGCTCATTCAAACCTTCGTCCTCCGCCAAGAAGGATCCAAAGCCAAAGCCTATGTGTGCTGAGAAGAAGGTAAAAAGCAAGAAGGTAGCCTTCAAAAAGACCGAAGCCACCGCCAAGAAATGTTTAAGGATTGTTGCTGACGTCAGTGATATTAAAAAAAAATATTTCAATCTTTTTTTCAGACCCTTTTTTTGTCCGATTTTTATTAAATTGAATTCGAAATTCTTAAAAATACAAAAAAATAATATTCCCAATATTATAAGATATGTCAAAGAGGCTTAAAGTTTTAATTTGTGTCATATTATTTTCGCACCAGTTTTCCGATCGTTCCTATGACAGCTTTATGATATAGTCGTCCGATTTAGATACAATTTAATTCGAAATTCAGAACTAATTAGAAAAGGTTACTTCCAAGCTTATAAGGTTATATGTTAAAAAACACCAAAAATATAATTTTTCATATTTCCAACTAATTTTCCGATTGTTTCTATGGCAGCTATATGATATATAAGTCAGATTTTGATACAATTTTATTCAAAATTGAGAACTAATTAAAAAATGTAATTTCCAAGCGTAGGAGGATATAATTTTTTCTATTATTTTACCACTAATTTTTCGATTGTTTCTATGGCATCTATATGATAGAGTCGTCCGATTTTGATAAAATTCAGAACTAATTAAAAAATGTCATTTCAAAGCTTAGAAGATTATATGTTAAAAAACACCGAAGATATAATTTTTTTTTTAATTTTTCCCCGAAAGTTCCCATTGGATCTATAAGATGTAGTTTTCCGATCCGGCTGGTTCCGACGTATATACTACCAATAGAAATATGACTTTTGGGAAAGTTTCAGCCCGATAGCCTTAAAATTGAGAGACTAGTTTGCGTAGAAACGGACGGTCTAGTGACGCTGATCCACAACCGTTCACTGTAGACGAATTCGACATCCTAACGGACCTGGTACAGTTACTTGCTCCATTGCATATTGCAACAAAGCAAGTATCTTCCAATTCTACAGTGACGGTTTTATTATGTATTCCCATAACATGTAGTCTTTTTGGGCACTTTAAATCCTTAAGTCTAGTAAGGGATTAGCAGCCTGTAAATTTTTGATATACAGCATTGGCACCAGGCTGACAAAGTATGAAGAGCGTTCTTTGCCGCGAATGGGAACATTGCTAGACCCAAGATTCAAAAAACAAGGCTTCCGTTCTCCTTTTAACGTTGTACAGGCCGAAAAGCTTTTCATTAACAACTCTTGTGATTCCGGACCCCATGGAGCAGAGCCACCCCACCTTCTCAAAACCCCCAAACCCTATTCACATTTATTCAAAAAAATATTAGTGAATAACAAATATAGAATAGATGCGATTATCGATCTCAGACAGTACTTTTATCTAAAGCCCTGTGAAGAAAATGTAGATCCCCTAGAATTATGGAAGGTAAGTGTTCCAGTTTTCACTAAACATAAGGAAAAACATAACTAACATTTCTATTCCTGAATAGTTACCTTATAAATTATGTTAATGATAAGATAATATAATAATTTTGATTTATTTTTTTTTTTTTGTATAGCTTATAGCTTTTGTATATAGCTTAAAAAAGAAAAAACCTTTATGTGGAAAAAATGAAGTAAGTATGACTATACTATCGATGTTTTCTAAACGTTGGGCACATCGATGTTTACCGGGACGATATTAATGTTTTTCCATTTCGGCATCCCGATGAAACATCGATGTTTTTCTTTGAAAACATCGTAAACACCGATGTCCGTGAACATCGATGTTTATCCACCTCATATTATATTTACCGAAAGTATAGTTGAAAAATATCGGTCGAAACAACGAGGTTTTTAACATTTTTAGAAACATCGATGTCTCTTAATGACTAGTCGCTCCAGCAAAGAAATGGGACTTTATACGCAAATCGATTTTGTATTTCAGTGTTTTTCAAGTGTGTTACAGTGTTACCCCCCTTTCCATAGAGTCCATCCGTTCTAAACGGTTGAGATTTTTCTACAGAGCCCATCTGCAATAACATGTTAAATAAGCAGAACAACGCTATTGCTGAGAGGCTGGCTTGATCGGTAAACTTTAGTAAACCCCTAGAAAAATTGGTAATAAAAAAAATATGAGGTGCTATCCCAATTGGAATAAGGACCCAAAAGCCGGAAAAAATGTTTGTTGAAGGGACCTTTTGTAGAAGGTTCGGAGTTGAAAACTAGGAAGGAAATTTGGGCTGTAAAGGATGATTTTCTGTGTGGAATTGAGGCGGACATTGGCATTGAAGCGTTGGTTGGAATCTAAAAAAGGTTGCTTGGACCAACCATGCATGATGCCTACACTTGCTAGTGATACAGATGTGAGCGCTTGTGCAATCCTGGAATTGCTGCGTACAAAGCACAACTTACTGCGTTGATGGGACTGTCATATCATACTTTTATTTTATGATTAGGGCCGATTCGAGTGCACAAAACGCGAATGTTGACTATGATTTCAACCTCAATGCGTTATATTTGGCGTTGTCACAGAAACGTCTTCTAACCAAATTTGACGGTTTTGATGGTTTCTAAATCCTCCAAATTTGGACAGACACTTTAAATAAAAACAACTTACAAATGCTTCCCAAGAATAAAACTTTATTTAACTAATGAAATCTACGAAAATCTGCATACTACAATTTTATATTTACTTTGGGTTATATTTAAAATTAAGCATTTTATAAACCGTATTCAAATAATAAGCTAAAATAGCCTGATAGTGGTAACAATTGCTCGAACTTTAAAATACTACAGTGGCTCGAAGCTTATTTCGTGCAAGAGAAAAATTAAATTTTAAATCGTCATTGCTGCTAAACTAGGAACGATATCAACAAAATTTAAACGCAGTAATTCAAATAAACTCTTAATTTATTAATATAACAAAACAAAATTACTTAATCTAAAAAAACAAAACAAATTTTCATATAAAACTAAAAAACAAGGCATTTCTGGCGTCGAAGCTTAATTCGTGCAAAGACTTTAAACTCAAAAAAAACATAAAAAAGGGACTTTTCAATCCGTTTTTTTTCTGTATACTTGTTTATTTGTATTCTTAAATAAACATTTTATACGTTTTCGGAGCTGGTTACACTAAAGTAAAATTTACCGGTAATTTTTGGCTATGGGTCCGCAAACAACGATCGAGCAAAGGGAATTAGTCCTTAAACACTTTAAGGATGGATAAACCCAGCGTGCCATAGCCGAAATGGTTTGCTTAAGCCCCAGTACGGTGCAATATATAATTCAAAGATTTGTTCGCGAAAATCGAGAGGAAGATAGGGGCCGAGTTGCGCCGAACAAAATTTTTAACGACCACGAGGAGCGCCGAATAGTCCGAAAAGTTAGGGAAACCCCCAAACTATCGGCTCCAAAAATCGCTGCAGAGATAGAAGAGGAAATGGGCAAAAAATGTTGCCCAGACACAATTCGCAACGTACTGCACAAGCATAATTTTAATGGTCGAGTTGCTCTAAAGAAACCATTCATCAGCGACAAGAACAGAATTGTTCGTTTCAAGTTCGCCAAGGAGATGGAGACTAAGCCGATTTCGTACTGGAATGACGTTATTTTTGCGGACGAATCCAAATACAACATTTTCGGGTCGGATGGGAGGCATTATGTTTGGCGGCGTCCGAATACGGAGCTAGATACAAAAAATCTAAAAGCTACGGTCAAGCACGGTGGAGGCCATGTTATGGTTTGGGGCTGTATGGCTGCGTCTGGGGTGAGAAACCTAGTCTTCATTGATGGCATTATGGATGCTAAGATGTATTTATATATTTTAAAAGAAAACTTACTACAAAGCGCAGAAAGCTTGGGAATACTGGACCGTTCCATTTTTTATCAAGACAACGACCCGAAGCACACTGCTGCCGATGTGAAGTTTTGGTTGGTCTGGAACTGTCCACACACCATAAAAACACCAGCACAATCCCCAGATTTAAACGTTATTGAAAATTTGTGGGAGATTTTGGACCAAGCGATCCGCAAAAGGAAAATTTCTAACAAAACTGAGCTAAAGAGTGCCTTATTGGAAGAGTGGCGTAAAATTCCTGTGGAAACAACAAAGAAATTAGTGGAGTCCATGGGAAATCGTCTTAAATCGGTTAAGAAACAAAAAGGCGGTCCAACAAAATATTAAATTTAAGAAAAAAAAAATGTTACAATATATTTAAGTGCTTGCACGAATTAAGCTTCGACGCCAGAAATGCCTTATTTTTAAGTTTTATATGAAAATTTGTTTTGTTTTTTTAGATTAAGGAATTTTGTTTTGTTATATTAATAAATGAAGAGTTTATTTGAATTATTGCGTTTAAATTTTGTTGATATCGTTCCTAGTTTGGCAGCAATGACAATTTAAAATTTAATTTTTCTCTTGCACGAAATAAGCTTCGAGCCACTGTACATTTCGGAGTAGTTATCGAAATGTTGTGTAAACGATATTTTATAGTACGGTGCTTAATATTGAAGTAACAAAGTAAAACCTATTTCTGGTTAAAATTTATTGTTAAAAAAAGTCTTAGTTATTGAGAAAAATTATAAAAACATGCTGCCTTTGCAAAAAGTTGTCAGACCTGTCGTGAAAAATGTCACATTTTTTGCTGGATAGGTTAACAATTTCGGTTAATTCTTAATTTAATTAAACGTAGTTAATTTTTAGAGGGTAAATAGGTAAGCAGCACAAGACGTCATAACTTTAGGAATACCGTACTTATTGTTGAAATGCGTTTTTGATATAACGGTAGCCTCGTTGGTTTGGTCAAATGTTTTTAATTTTGGGCGAAGAAACCTTTCTATAAAAATTATCTTACGCCATTGGTTTGGTCAAATTTTATGAATTTTGGGCAAAGAATCCCTTCCATAAAGGGAAGAACGTCCCACAAAAAATAAAACTTTTGATTCATTTACGTTACACCTGTTTGAAAAAAAATTCTATGTTTTCTCCGCTGCATCCTGGCCTCTTAAAGTTTTTGCCATTTCGAGTGCTCTAGAGCAAGAATTACTGCATATGGCCATTTGGTTTACGCTTAAAAGCTTAAATTAAGTTTAACCCTTATTGAAAAATGGTCAAAATAAGTCAAAAAAATTGGATAATTATTCAATATTTCAGCCTTTATAATCTTTCCGTCATCGGTTTCTATGACACTCCTGATAAAGAATTTTTTAACGCTCTATTTCTCGCAGTTACACACTAGGTAATGTCCACAGCTAGCTTGTGCGTAAATAGCATCAATAATTAGTACAGCTTTACTGAAAGCACGTATTTTTGAACCGATTATTGAGATAACAAACAGGTACAAATATAAGAAACACAATGTTGATTTCCTTCCCCTAAACGCGCCTCCCCTAGGTGTTTTCGACGTTGTTTTTTTGTTTTTTCCTTCAATTTCATATTTTGGTTTCCACGCGGCTCCTGCATGAACACAGCCAAAGATCAAATTTCTTATTCTTTGGGCCGCGGCTAACGGCGCTCATCGAAAATCACTAAATTTGGTATTTTTCTAGTATATTCTTAGCTCATCTGAGTGCCACTCACTCACTCCTATGGCTAGCTTGGGGTTGTCGTCGATGTATGTAAGTACTTTAGTGTCTCGGAAATTGCTTTTTTTGCGACCCCAACCATTCTTTTTCGTAAAATGTGTTCTACCACGCAGAAGTCATAATTAAGTGACTTTTGAATGACAGACGATAAATTTAACGCCCTCTTGCTTGCAGGGAATAATCGCATAACAACCGCTGCAGAGATGCATATTTTGAAAATTTCACTAAAATATAGGTGTATTAATTTTGCAGTTGATGGTAATACTCTAACAATAGCATATATGATTATATATGTATGTATGTACGTATTTACCTCCAGACTGCGCACAACACACGTGAACAAAACTAAGCGAATATCGCACTCACACATTCAGAGACGACCTCTCTCTGCTCTTGAAATCACCACTATTTGTTGTTGGCCGCAGCGCTTGTTTTGCTTATATTACCATGTAAAGTGCCAACTAAGAATCAGTACTTGCCGCGGCATCGACGTGTCAGTTTGTAGTATATTAGTCGCACCATAGTAGCTCCAAGAGAAGCATATCTAACGAGAAAAAAACAAACACAATGGCGGACAAGGTAAATGTGTGCATTGTGGGCTCTGGAAACTGGTGAGTGCAATTAATTAGCCGTAAGCAGATGCACTTACATAATTGCCTGCACTCCCTCCCACATATTAACCTTGTACATGCAGGGGTTCGGCGATAGCGAAAATCGTGGGTGCCAACGCCGCTGCTTTACCGGAATTCGAAGAACGGGTGACCATGTTCGTCTACGAGGAGCTGATTGAGGGCAAAAAGCTGACGGAGATTATTAACGAGACGCACGAGAACGTCAAGTACTTGAAAGGACACAAGCTGCCACCGAATGTGGTAAGTGAGTTTAAATTAGGGGCTAAGTTGTTTATTAAGTTTATGTAACTGATGCGGACTGTTAACACCATTTGCTTACATAAAGGCTTAATGGGTTGATCTTGGCCAAATTATCTAATCAGTCGAATCTGCGTCTATTTTTACACACGCTCTCGCTCTCTTGCTGCAGTTTTCAGGGCCAGCATATCAGTCACAACACCCCTGGCACCACCTTCGCTCTCTTCTCCACGTTCTCTTGCAAAAGAGCTAGCCAAGTGCCTTCGACGTAGGTCAAGGCCAGTGGGTTTGCAGGGCTGCCACAGATGCGACAATATGTTATATACATCAATAATAGGAAAGCTGATAAGCAGGCGATCCACTTAACACGCGAGCGTTTCTACACATGTACTTGCTGCCCAAAGCACTCGGATTTTTTTTTCGGCGATTATAGATAGGCCCAAATGGGTCTACCCATACAGGTCTTTAGTGTAGGTTTGGTACCTCATTACCATTCAAGTTCTAACTTTGCCCTATAAAATGACGCGGCATTTGTTTGTCAATAATTTTCCTACAGTTGTGTGTGGGTATGTAACAATTTTGGCAAAGTACGCTGTTAAAAACATGTTAACTGCGTTTTTGAATTCTTAGGTTAACTTTTTATTTTTTCGACTTTGTTAGGTATTATGATTATATTATTTTTCTGATTGTTTATAAGTAAGACGCACATTGTACGTATATAATCAAGCATAACAAGCTCAGACAACCAATCTAGAGAGCCTTACTATTTAAAACGTCTTGGCTGGTGAGAAAAGAAAATTCCAAACGTTTAGGTGGAACACGTGCTGGACGAATGATTTCCTTGATCCGTCTGCAGGTTATTTAACCTTCAGCGTGCTTATCGGAATTTTTTTTTTTCGATCCGTCTGAAGGTTCCTTCACTTAACCTTCAGCGTGCTTATCAGAATTTTTTTTAATTTTGTCATACTCGTTATAAAATTTTACAGGTTGCTGTGCCCGACCTGGTTGAGGCCGCCAAGAGCGCAGATATTTTAATCTTCGTTGTGCCCCACCAATTTATTCCAAACTTTTGCAAACAGCTGCTGGGTAAGATCAAGCCGAACGCCATCGCTATTTCTTTAATCAAAGGATTCGACAAGGCCGAGGGCGGTGGCATCGATCTGATTTCGCATATAATCACGCGTCACCTAAAGGTAAGATGACGTCGCAGTAGTGAAACGGAAAATTAAAGCCTTTTGCCCCAGATTCCGTGCGCCGTGCTTATGGGCGCCAACCTGGCCAATGAGGTGGCTGAAGGAAACTTCTGCGAAACGACCATCGGTTGCACGGATAAAAAGTACGGTAAGGTGCTGCGCGATCTCTTCCAGGCAAATCACTTCCGTGTTGTGGTCGTGGACGACGCTGACGCTGTAGAAGTCTGCGGAGCCCTTAAGAATATTGTTGCCTGCGGAGCGGGCTTTGTGGATGGCCTGAAGCTTGGCGACAACACAAAGGCAGCAGTAATCCGGCTGGGCCTCATGGAGATGATTCGCTTCGTGGACGTCTTCTACCCCGGAAGCAAGTTGTCTACCTTCTTTGAGAGTTGCGGTGTTGCAGACCTGATCACGACGTGTTACGGTAATTTTTTGGGCCAAAAATTATGATTTTGGAGCAGAGTTATATTTAGCAGTTCATAATTAAATATAAGAAAGTCTGATTTCTCGAAAAGATATCATCTCATCTATCTTCTCTCGAAAAGTTAAAGTCCACGTTAAGGACCCGAGCCTCAATGTGACTGCTAACGCATTCACGGACTCATACATTCTGTGTGCCGTCAACATACAAATCATCTGATGTCAACTTTTGGTGACAAAATGTATGATGTTGGCCTTAGCAAAATATTAAGTATTTTTTATAAAGTAATTTATAAGCTTAGTCAGGATCTAAAGTTGAGTCTTTCGAACCATGTTCGTATAACTGTCTGTCCGTCCGTTCGAACGTTGACACTTCGGTAACTATTAAGGCTAGAGAGTTTGAATTTTAGATTTTAGAGCTTCTTGCGCAGCGCATTTTTATTTCAGCACAGTGCTAGGCGCACTCACAAACGCTAATAACGCTCAAACCGGTAAAGCGCCGAAATTATTGAACATTCAGTAAAAGTGTGTGTTGACTTTTTTTTGTTCATTAATAATGCTGGTTCAGTTAAACTGGATTTAACAGAGTCAGTAGTGCCGTTGCCGTCCATTGATGCCATCGCTTTGACATGGTCTTTGCCATATGTACCGCGGTAATAGAAATCGAATTTTATTTTGAGTCTGAAACACAGTAACGGATATCTTATTGTTGAATCCTCTAACTACAGTGCTTTTCTCTATTTTTCTATTATTATTCATTTTTTTTAGGTATTAAGTAAAGTCCCGTTTGTGAAGGTGGTATAACTATATGGCCGCTCCGCTAGAACGGAATAACGCCATCGCCATTGTCTAAAACAAATGTTTCAAGATAATGTTTTGTACTGTAATATCTTTTATTTTGTATACCCTTGAAGACGGTATAATGATTTCAGTCAGAAGTTTGCAATGCAGTGAAGGAGACGTTTCGGACCCCATAAAGGATAAATATTCTTGATCAGCGTCACAAGACGAGTCGATTTAGCCATGTCCGTCCGTCTGGCCGTCTGTCCGTCCGTTTCTACACAAACTAGTCTCTCAGTTTTTATCTATCGGGCTGAAGCATTCCCAAAAGTCTTCTTTCTATTGCAGGTGGTATATAAGTCGGAACCAGCCAACTATATCTTATAGCTCCCATAGGAACTATCGGGGAAAAAATTAAAAAAATTATATCTTCGGTGCTTTTCAGCATATAACCTCCTACGCTTGGCAATAACATTTTTAATTGGTTTTGATTTTCATATATTTCATATATCATATAGCTGCCATAGAAACGATCGCAAAATAAGTCGGTAAATATGAAAAAATTATATCTTATTAAAATTACTCTAACATATAGATGTCAAAAAAATGGTGTTAAAAAATAATAAAATCATTTTTTTTTACTAATATTTAAGTGAGCAACAATCCTTAAAAATTGCACATGGTGTTACTAAAGTAGATTATTTCCTACAACTGCAAGGGTATACAAACTTCGGCTTGCCGAAGTTAACTTCCTTTCTTGTTTAACAAAATGTACGGCAGTATAATACGATGTGTTACGCAATCACTTAAACTAAAAGTGAGTCTACACGCAGAAACTTAAATGTGGACTGGACGTCTTCTTTTTATTTCACTTATACCCTTGCAGATGGTATAATGATTTCAGTCAGAAGTTTGCAACGCAGTGAAGGAGACGTTTCCGACCTCATAAAGTATATATATTCTTGATCAGCGTCACAAGACGAGTCGATCTAGCCATGTCCGTCTGTCCGTCCGTTTTTACGCAAACTAGTCTCTTAGTTTTAAAGCTATCGGGCTGAAACTTTGCCAAAAACCTTATTTCTATTGCAGGTAGTATATAGCACCTATAGAAACTATCGGGGAAAAAATGAAAAAAAAATATATCTATGTTGTTTTTTAACATATAATCTCCTACGCATGAGAATAACATTTTTTAATTGGTTTCGAATTTCGAATTAAATTTTATCAAAATCGGACGATTATATCATATAGCACCCATAGGAACGATCGGAAAATTCGTGGGAAAATAATAGAAATAAACTATAGCTTTGGGGCTTTTTGACATATTATCTTTTAATATTGGGAATATAATTTTTATATTTTTAGGAATTTCGAAGTGAATCTAACATATAGAAGTCAAATAAAATGGTCTGAAAAAAAGAATGAAATATTTTTTTTTATATCCTTGACGAGGGTCGATCTAGCCATGTCCGTCTGTCCGTACGTTTCTACGCAAACTAGTCTCTCAGTTTTAAAGATATCAGGTTGAAACTTCCCAAAAGTCTTCTTTCTGTTGCAGGAAGTATATAAGTCGGAAGCAGCCGGATCGGACAACTATATCTTATAGCTCCCATAGGAACTATCAGGGAAAAAATTTTTTAAAAAATTATATCTTTCGTGTTTTTAACATATACCTTTCTAAGCTTGGATATAACATTTTTAAATTAGTTCTGAATTTCGAATTAAATTTTATCAAAATCGGACGACTATATCATATAGCTCCCATGGTAACAATCAGAAGATTAGTGGTAAAATAATATTGAAAAATTATATCTTTGGTGTTTTTCAACTTATAACCTCCTACGCTTGGAAATAACATTTTGTATTTCGTTCTGAATTTCGAATTAAATTGTATCTAAATCGGACGACTATATCATAAAGCTGTCATAGGAACTATCGGAAAATTGGTGGGAAAATAATATGAAACAAATTATAGCTTTGATGCTTTATGACATATAACCTTCTAAGCTTGGAAATAACATTTTTTAATTAGTTCTGAATTTTGAATTACATTTTATCAAAATCGGACGACTATATAATATAGCTCCCATAGGGACAATCGGAAAACATGAAATAAAAATGATATCTTTGGTGTTTCTTAACATATGACCTTATTAGCTTGAAAATAACGTTTTTTTATTAGTTCTGAATTTCGAATTAAATTTTATTAAAATCGGTCGACTATATAATATAGCTGTCATATAAACGATCGGATAATTGGTGGGAAATAATGTGAAACAAATTATTGGGGCTTTTTGACATATCTTATAATATTGGGAATATACATTTTTATATTTTTAAGAATTTCGAATTCAATTTAATAAAATTATTTATTCTTTTTTATAACTGCAAGGGTATACAAACTTGCCGAAGTTCACTTCCTTTCTTGTTTTTCGATTTTTTCTTAAGTTTAATTTTATATAGAGATTTTAATTTTGTTGTTTTTGATTAGGGTGGTATAAGAAAAAGGGATTTAGATTGTAGTTACGCTTCTAAAATGTTTAAAGGAATGTTACTCTAAAAAATTCTTAAATCAATTTTGGACAATATTTTACAGGTGGACGAAATCGCCGAGTGTCTGAGGCATTTGTGACTTCCGGGAAAACTATTGAGGAGTTGGAGAAGGAAATGTTGAACGGTCAGAAGCTGCAGGGCCCACCCACTGCCGAGGAGGTTAACTACATGCTTAAGAACAAGGGTCTAGAGGACAAGTACGTTTAAAATAGTAATGTAATGGTACTCTTAGGTCTAAAACGCCACTTTATTGATTGCAGATTCCCTCTGTTCACGGCTATCCACAAAATATGCACAAACCAGCTTAAGCCCAACGATTTAATTGATTGCATACGCAATCACCCTGAGCATATGTAAGTGTTTTGTTTGCGTTTGTCATGTTTTGATTCCGGCGTCCTGAAAATCCCCCGAAATTAGCCCTTGCTTTGTATTGTAGTTATGATTTAAATTGTGGCTTTATTTTAAGTTTATCTATTTTCTCTTAAACTACAGTTATGCACCTTTTGTTTATATTATTCATTATTTGCTTTCCTAATTTAACCAAAACATTAACTAAAGTCAGTTTAACAATAATAAAAACTGAATAATAAACTTTAAACAAAAATCCAAATTTAAAAATTTTTCAAACGGTAAATTACATAAAAAAAAAATCATTCACAATTTCGATTCACATCCTAAACTCTTAGTCATTGCTAATTCATAAAAGCTAATATTTTTCGTTCATTAAAAATAAGTTATCTTTTCTTTTTATGTTACTTTCATAGGGATACGTCCATCATGCCGTCGCCAAAACTTTAAACTGTGTTACATCCAAACAAGATCATTCAAATGTTTATTGTAAATACTACTTTTACCCGCATAGATCAAATCAACACAAGTCATCATCACCAATGCTTATAAAGATAAAACCATATATATCCATAGTCAGATCAAAGTCAGATTTTTTTTCAAAGAACCAAAACCACAAGTGTTTTATTTGTTAAACGTAATTAAAATTGTTAAAATAAATATAATATTATAAAATAATAATTGTTTTAGGTATCAATGAAATTATCCTTTTTCATTTTACATAAAATTAAAAATTATATAAAATTGGCAGCTTTAAATCGGAAAATTTGATGGTAAATTCTGTTACGCTTGGACCTCAACCTATTGCAAAGACATTTGTTTTTTGCTGCAGTTTTTTTCTTATATTAACATATTTATTTTAAGAGGGATATGTAAATTAATATTAGTGGTAATGAGAGCCGAGTAAAAAAATTGCTAAATCAGAAACTTAATAACGTTAAAATTATTAAAATAGTAAACAAAAAACGAAAATGCCTTGATCATCAGATACCCGTTACTCAGTTAAAGGTAACAAAACTGAAATGGATATACATATGTACATACATATACAATCAACAAAGCGAGATTGTCATGCGACGTAGACGCTTCCGTATATCTGTCACATATTTTTCGCAGAATTACATATATATAAACCTTACTTTAAGAGTAACGGTTATAATGAATGTAATACGATTATTTTTAGTAAAAAATATATCTTAAAGTCGTTGCGATGCTGTGTGGGTTGCAAGGCAAATATTCGAAATACTGTTCCTTTCTTTGCCTTTGGAATAGCCAATCAGTTGCCCAGCAAAGACAAGGGTTATTCAAAAAAAGGTGATATCCGTTAAATAAGCGTTGGTCACTTAGCAACAAATAGGGAATGGTAGAATTAAGAATAAGGGGATGGTCATGTTAATACCACCTTCCCATTTTTGACAATTTTGAAACTCCGAATCTCACAGAGCACATACAACGTCTACCATCCAGTAACGTTTTAAATAAGCACAACAACTCTACGCGAACAAATTCGACTAAAAGTCTGCAGATTTTAGCCATATGCTGAAAAAAATTGGAACTCATTATTTTCTAAATGATAAATAAAGTTCATTAAATATAAATGTGTTGCTTTTCGTTTAATTATAATATAATTTCATTTTATTATTAAATAAACCTATTTACTTTATATTTTACTGCAGACGCAACCTTAGCTTTACACCAGCGGTTCGCATGACAGTGAAATTAAAAACAATGAATTATTTAAAATTTAAAAAACATTTTTCGTTCATATCTAAAACCTTTCATTTTCAAAAGTTTGCGACATCATAGTTTATGTATTAATAGTGAATGTTTCAATTTGCAATGTTAAAAAGAAGAACTCAGAGTTGCACCGTCAAACTTTGATGGGGAAATAACTGGGAAGTAGTCAGAAAATTTTTGGAAAATTACGAACGTGGAAATAGTGGAAATAAAAATGGAAAAAACTACTCAAGTTGTGTTAAATTTAAGAATGTTTGTGACGGAAATAGCATTTTTTTTCATTGGGTAATTGTCATGGCTAAGCAATTTACATTGTTGTTCATGTCTTAGTATGTAATGGTTTAGTTTCTAGATTAAATTTTTTTTTTTTACCTTTTACTGAATTTTTTAGAATTTAAGGAGCCATCGGATTTGCCACAAACAATCATAGATCCGAGAACTTTTTTTCTAAACATTAGCGAGAAAAGTTAAAAAAAATTTCATGATTAAAGTTCCTTTATTTCATTTTTATTACTATCTGGTCGGCGATAGTTAAACACATTAAAAACTGACGTTATTGGGTAGGCCAAAACAATATTCAAGCCTAGTCCACATTCACAGGTCTCTAAAAAAAAACGCACTTTTCGCGCCGGGTAGGACAAGGTTAAAAGATTGCGTAACTCATTCTATATATTTCGCCGCCTACCTACATACATAGTTTATCCGTTTGAAGCGGTTGGGATTTTTGACAAATGTGAAACTCTGATTCCTATAGGACACATCCAGCATCTACCATCTTATTTCAGCTAGTCTAAAGACCTGTGGCTAATCAAATCAAACCTATGGAAAACGATAATAGCTGGTTCAGCGAATCTTACCACACCTGTAATTATTTTCACTGACACGAAGAAGAACTCAGAGTTGCGCCGAAAAAACGAATGGTAAATGTGGATGAGTCCCTGTGGGAATACGCTATTACTGTCGTACAATACAAACATTTATAACAAAAAAAAAAGATAAGTCAATATTTTACAAATTATTATCTTGAATCTTTCGTTACGACGTTGGGGTTAGCCCGTTCCAAAAATGCGGAGAAATAATTCTTCCACATTCTCGGATCGGATGTAACCTAATGTAAAAATAAAAATCTTTTGTAAAACGAAAAAATTGTTTTCTGCCAACGCTGCACAGTATTTTGGGACTAAGGGCACTACTTAAATAAGGTGTACTAGTTATACGTGTTTCTAGGATTTCGCAGGGGTCCAACACTATCAAAATTTGCCATCAGTCGCCTGGAACTGTTTTGACTGTAACCAGTGGAATTTATTTATTTTTTGGTTTTCATTCCGATTGGGTGTTAAATAAGTTATTTATAACTCCTTTGATACAAAAATATACATTTTGTATTTCACAGGCAAAATTTGTAAATCATCCAAAGAAGACGAGAGCGTTCATACGTACATATGTGTCAACCACATAAAGTGTATTTTTTCAACACAACTCCGCCTCAATGAATTTAAAGAGTCCATTCTATTTAACACTAACCGGTTGACTTAAGGTAATGCGTATAGGTTGTTGTATTGTCAGCTTATTTTTGAAACTGAGAAAAAACACCGAAGTCTGTTTTAATAAAACAAATTTTGTTTATCCTTAAATAGCAAGGAAGCAAGGCTATGCGCATAAAAAATATATTTTAATGTTGTTACCATAAGTGTTGTAAAATAATTAAAAAGCTAGTGAAGAGAGATTTTTAGTCAAATACTAATTGGACTCCACAGATATTATGATTAAACATTTTTTAATTTTTTTTCGTTTTAATGGATTTGTTGTTCAGGTAAACCACCGTTTATGTTTAAAATCCCTCAGTATAAAAACAAAGAAGTACGTGTCCCTTTATATGCTTTATACCAACTTTTTATCTTGTGCCGAAAAATATCAGCGTTCGTAGGCACCCTTATCCGATGCGTGGAAACCAATTTGTTTTATATAATTATTGTTAGATTTTTACGAGCGCAAGACATTTCAGGTAAAATCGGAGCCAATTGAGCGCAAGCACGGCGCGGCACATTCGCATAACAAATTTCCGCAGCGTACGAAACTAAGGAACCTATAACTTAGGCGCCAACTCTGCTCTTATTGTTTCTGATATAACAGCGATCACACAATTAGACGGACATGGCTAGTTGGCTAGTCATCCTGACCACGAATATATATATATGTTTATATATACTTTATACAGTCGAATACTTCTTCTAAATAAAATATGTCATTCTGCTCTACGACTAACATTTATTAATATGAATATGAAACTTTAAGTCAAGTACTCAGTTCGGCTAAGAGTTTCACGCGCCGAGCAATTATATTCCTTAAAGTGTGTAAAATTTTTGAACGTTTACCCGAAATACATGCAGCACGTCCTTACTATCAAGCACGAGAGAGCGACTATTATATACCGGTACTTAGCTATGGGAATTGTGTCGGAGATAGAGATATACCAGTGCAAAGCGTCTGTTCTCAATATTAAATACACTATTTGCTTATAAATTTTAAATAAATGGTCCACATTGTGCCATATTAATGGACATTGGTAAAGAAAGTAAAACATCGTTTCCTTTTTTAAACAAATTAAAAAATTTGGGTGCTTGATGTGTTTTAGAGTGATTAGCGTCATTGTGGGCGTGCTGAAACCAAGACTTTAGCTTTCATGGATTCCGAGATCTCAGTGTTCAGATGTACGGACTTTACTAGATCGCCGACTGATTCCGATCAAGAATTTTATACGTTAAAGGGTCAAAAAAGCTTTCTTCCACCTGTTAAATGCTTTCCAACGAATCTAGTAAAATTTTTTACTGTGCGAGTAACGGTAAAACATCTATAAGTTTCTTACTCTATGATGGCGCAAACTTTTTGGGAGTAGCCTGCTAACGGCTTCAAGCACAGCCATTGATCTATGCAATTTTTTTATGGAAATCGCCAAGACCTGGCGCGTGGTACACCAAAACGTAAATTATTTATCTAAGTAGAAATCCATTTTAAGGCGCATCCACCTACCAAATTTAACGCTTAAAAAGGGTATTGTCATAAAACTTTATGCAAGTTCAATGTTCACAACGCTTGCTTGAATAAAATCGTTTCCTTGATAAATTCCTTGCTGAGCGCTGCACGGAGCGGTTTTTACTAGAGGTGGCGTACTATCGATAGTCGGCGCCATCGATAGTCGACGATGATTTATTTTAAACAATCGATATTGTCGATAGTGCCATCGATATTGGCTCGATAGTATAGCCTAACAAAAAATATATTTTTTAGGCAAATATAATAAAAATATGCCGGGTTCGCCTCTCCGATATTATTTGGCCTGCCTTGCTGAATGTTCTTTCTTTGCAAAGATATTTGGCGAAAAGGCATTGACACTTTATGTCCACAAATGACGTCACTGCGATATTCAAACCATTACAAAGATTGCTGAGAACTTTGTAAAAGTTTCGGTAAAATAATTATACATCAGCACATTTCTTAAGTGCACATTGCTGGGTAATTTATACCGAGCATCCAATAGACGAGTGTATTGCACGAACCCTACGTTTTCTACAATATTGTAGGCCTGCACATCTTTGGCAACCATTTCAGTTGTATCTTTATCTATGTCGGCCTTTCTGTTTGAATTTGAATCATACACGACGGCTATTTTTAAGTGGGAAACCACAGAAATCATGCTCGATCTGGAACTGCTGCTTCCAGATGCAGTGTCGTTCCTCTCAGCACGTACAATTTGTGTGCTCGATTTTGGGCTTCTACTTTCCACGTCAGGATGGAAGCTTTTTAAATGGTCGTGCAAGTTAGATGTATACCCGCTTGTCTTGTATTCTTTGCCACAATCGAGACACTTGGAATATTTCGATGGGCCACTATCCAAGGTGTCTGCTGCCATCGATAGTGTGCTTTTTGCATCCCTACAATTTTTTTTCGCGCATTTTCTGTGTCGGCGTAAACTGCTAAAAACGAGGACAAATTGAAAAACAAAAAAAAATTAATTAAATTAATATGGATCCTTTTGCACCATCGATAGTTCTCCGACTATAGTTTTTACTGCTTAGATAAGTTAGCATGTAATCAAATTGAATCCCGCACACTGTGGCGGCGCGTCTCGGTGCATATCGGTGCGACGCAGCGTGTCACTGCGTAAATGCTCGAAGAAGCATTCGATCGGCATTTGCCGCGCCGATATCTTTTATTCTCGGAATCTTTATAATGAAGAACAGCTAAAAACTACTTCATCGTCTGATGTGCTGGATATTTTTCAATTGTAAAGGGTGAATAGTAAAGCAATATAAATTAAAATTAATTTAGCATATAAAAATTGTATTCCAAACAATAGAAAACAAAGAATTCGATTATAAAATCGAATGTACCGATTACAGTACATTCGCCCCGACAACTTCGCTTCAGTGTGCGTTCCTGTAGCGATAATTCTATCGCCTATCGTCGATAGTAAATAACAGATCAAATATTCCAAATTTGAAAACGTACGAAACATTTTAAAGTTAGAAATAAATATTTAAATATTTTGCAGAAAATAAGCCGTTTTCACTAATAAGCCACTAGCCGTTAGAAGCGCCACCAATTGGTGCTTTATGCTTGATGGCGCTTATGCCAGAGGTATAGGTCAGATGGCGCTAGCATCTATCTCTTTTGCACTCCTTCCTTGCAAGCAAAAGGACGATAATTTTATCCCATATCGTCCAGAAGTCACTTCTGAAAGATAGAAAGAAGATAGTACACATTTCACAAAAACAAAATATACATGCGATATATGTAGAGAGAAAGAAGAAAATTCGAAGTCACTTCTGAGCGATAGAAAGGCGACAGCACACATTTCGATCGCAAAGAAGTAACTTTTGAGACACTTCTGGACGATAGATAGACGATAGCGCACATTTTACAAAAACAAAAACGGTCGCGATCGCGAAGAAGTAACTTCTGAGACACTTCTGGACGATAGTTAGACAATAGCACATATTTTACGAAAACAAAAAGGGTCGCGATCTCGAAGAAGTATCTTCCGAGACACTTCTGGACGATACAGTGGCTCGAAGCTTATTTCGTGCAAGAGAAAAATTAAATTTTAAATCGTCATTGCTGCTAAACTAGGAACGATATCAACAAAACGCAGTAATTCAAATAAACTCTTCATTTATTAATATAACAAAACAAAATTACTTAATCTAAAAAAACAAAACAAATTTTCATATAAAACTAAAAAACAAGGCATTTCTGGCGGCGAAGCTTAATTCGTGCAAAGACTTTAAACTCAAAAAAAACATAAAAAAGGGACTTTTCAATCCGTTTTTTTTCTGTATACTTGTTTATTTGTATTCTTAAATAAACATTTTATACGTTTTTTGAGCTGGTTACACTAAAGTAAAATTTACCGTTAATTTTTGGCTATGGGTCCGCGAACAACGATCGAGCAAAGGTAATTAGTCCTTAAACACTTTAAGGATGGATAAACCCAGCGTGCCATAGCTGAAATGGTTTGCTTAAGCCCCAGTACGGTGCAATATATAATTCAAAGATTTGTTCGCGAAAATCGAGTGGAAGATAAGGGCCGAGTTGCGCCGAACAAAATTTTTAACGACCACGAGGAGCGCCGAATAGTCCGAAAAGTTAGGGAAAACCCCAAACTATCGGCTCCAAAAATCGCTGCAGAGATAGAAGAGGAAATGGACAAAAATGTTGCCCAGACACAATTCGCAACGTACTGCACAATCATAATTTTAATGGTCGAGTTGCTCTAAAGAAACCATTCATCAGCGACAAGAACAGAATTGTTCGTTTCAAGTTCGCCAAGGAGATGGAGACTAAGCCGATTTCGTACTGGAATGACGTTATTTTTGCGGACGAATCCAAATACAACATTTTCGGGTCGGATGGGAGGCATTATGTTTGGCGGCGTCCGAATACGGAGCTGAAACAACAAAGAAATTAGTGGAGTCCATGGGAAATCGTCTTAAATCGGTTAAGAAACAAAATATTAAATTTAAGAAATAAAAATGTTACAATATATTTAAGTGCTTGCACGAATTAAGCTTCGACGCCAGAAATGCTTTATTTTTAAGTTTTATATGAAAATTTGTTTTGTTTTTTAAGTTTAAGTAATTTTGTTTTGTTATATTAATAAATGAAGAGTTTATTTGAATTATTGCGTTTAAATTTTGTTAATATCGTTCCTAGTTTAGCAGCAATGACAATTTAAAATTTAATTTTTCTCTTGCACGAAATAAGCTTCGACCCACTGTACATAGATGATACAAAAAAAAAGTTACTTGGAAAAAGGAGGACACTATAATTCCCGTTACCTTTTTATTCTGAAAATTGCTCTCCCTTTTTACATGCGCTGTTGTTTTACGACCGAGCATCCGTTTATTTCGCAATTTTTTAGTGATCAGTCCAGTTTTGTATAAAACTTTGTGTGGCCTTAATTTTCGAAATTTTTAAAATGTATAAAAATTTAAAATCTCCAACTCAACGAACAGTGCGAATCTACGTGAAGCTGTACGTTTACTTCAAGATATCTTCACATTACCTTGATCGATTTCAGTGAAATAAGCATTTAAAGATTCTCCACCTGATTATAAAAGGTAATTTCTCCAAATTTATTTTTATTTGAAATATACAAAAAAATTTGCTTTTGTTTATTTTAGAAATGGTTATTATTAAATTTCTCATGTGAACGGAGCTGGGCATAAATAATATTATTAAGCAGCATTTCCGATAAGCCAAGGACCGTGTCTACAAGAGCTCAAAGTCCTTATGGGAAAAATAAATACAAAATATTGCCTAACATGCATGTAACTTCAAAATAATTTCCAGAAGTCACTTTGGCGATATCGCATTCGGATCCAAGGTACCATCAATCCCTGCGTAACACAAACAAAAATATGATCATTCGTTGCACTCGTTTACGAAGCTTAAAATGAAATCAAAATGCTTACTCGTAAGTGATTATTTCGGCTGCGGGAAGTGAGTTAATTGAGCAAAAATGTTTGCATGGTAATCGAGATGATTCGATCGTACCCGTTGCAGATCTTTGGTCGGCAGAGCAGCCAGCGACTTGGGCAGAGCCAAATGAGATCCGCAAAAAATGAATTTTTCCCTCTTTCCTCTCTTGCTACGTCTCCGCAAAAATGTGCGTAAAAAGGCAAAAAATAAAATAAATTAAATAAAAAAAAAAAATAATTATACTTTTGTGAACCCTAGCATTTTAAAAATCGAGACATTTTTTCGTAAATGTAAATTCAAACAATTCAAATAATGTGTAGAGTTTCTAAAATATCATTTTTTTTGTTAATAAGTTTATCATAATTATTTATTAATAAGTGAATATTAAAAAATATATTTTTTTTATAACGATTTGCACAGTCGGATATGTCTATAAATACCATGGTTTCATGGGCAAAGGAATATGGATTGACAAACGAGACATGCCCAATAAACAGAACAACAACGGATTAGCGGACCGTTTCTTTTTCTTCTTCTTCTGGAAGGCACGCGTCCTTTTTCGTCCTTCTTTTCACTCTCGCTTACTCAATTGAAAAAAAATGGAGTTACCCACGCCAACATTGTTTAATAAATAAAACCAGTGATTTAAAAAAATATATATACGATCTCCCGCAGACCAATATTTTTTTAATACTGAATGTAAAAACAGTTAAATAAAAGGGAATACAAAATTCCCAAAAACACAGTGGCGGAAGAAAAAATTGCAGTGCAAAATATAAATTTTTGTAGTAAAAAACAAGAAATGGTGAGAAAACCAAAAGCAATAAGAAAGAAACCTAAATTTAGCTTGCCGAACCCTTGAAGGTCGTTCCCATAAGCATTGTATCCACAGAGTTTTCCAATTTTTGTAAAAATTAATTACAGAACAATTAAGATACTCAGCCAGGTTTTCACACTTTTTCAAAGCGAAAATTGATGCTTTGGTTTGCAAAAAACGATTTTTTTTTGTTTTGAAAACGACTTTTTGTTATGAAATGTAAATGACTCTTTTTTGTTGCTTAAAAAGAAAGTAAGAATTACTCATTGGCTTGATGACATTTATTTACCACCATCACAGTTGGTTGTGCATTTTGTTTATAATTAAATAATTTCTGACCCTACCTCAAATTTTAACACTTAATATATTCCTTAGCAATAACAATTTTTGATTTTGCAAAGGCCTACTGTGTAAGTAGGCATGGACGGTGTGAAAATAAAACTACCTATAAAATATTAGTGAAGATCGCACCTACAGCACACAAAAGTTGATTTTATTTTTATAGCCGTTACTCATAGAGTAAAAGGGTCATTCGTCAGAAAGTATGTAACAGGAAGGAAGAGCTTCCGACCCCATAAAATATATATATTCTTGATAATCTGAGTCTGAATCT
Source organism: Drosophila biarmipes (assembly GCF_025231255.1). NCBI lineage: Eukaryota > Metazoa > Arthropoda > Insecta > Diptera > Drosophilidae > Drosophila > Drosophila biarmipes. Next base: position 24,332,082 of record NC_066612.1, read on the forward strand.
AAGCAACTGCAGAATAAAGGAACTTTGATGCACTTTTCAAGGTTGTTACACTTTCTTACAATTTTCCGCAAAATTGGGATCCTAACCTGGTGTATATGTTCTCGGCAAAACTACCAAAGCCCACGCTCTCATTATAGTAGGAATCCATCTAAAATAAAGTCAAAATTCCTATGTGGCTGGAGCTTGATTCATTTTTGATGGCACACTACCGAACACTCTTCCGATCTGTCAGTTCCCGTCCAAAGACACAAATTGAATGGTAGAAGTTCCAAAAATAAAATTCTTTGACACGATCTGTGTTCGAAGAAAACCACCCCGTACGTATATGTCCACTAGGGTGGTCCAAAAAATTAAAACTAGTTCTCACCGTTTTACATGAAAATTTGCGGTCTGTAAAAAATTTAATCAAAAATAAAAACAATTTTTATTGAGATTTAAACCTTGTGAATCGTCCTGAAAGTTTGCTTTATAATTACTCACGCAACATGTGTTCCAGCCAGAAATTTCGGTTTCCCACCCCCAGTTTGTCAACATTCAAAACTCTGTCAATTTCAGTAAAAAATTTACATTCCAAGATGTTTCTGGTTGGACAACTAAAATCCGAATTTGACACAACGGGCTTATCATCTAAGATATACGTTTTACCTAGTGCCCTCTATAGGACTAGATTTTCTGTAAAAACCGTATTACAAAGCGCAAAAGATGTAACTCAAATGCTAGTTACCATTTGGAATCAAAGGGGTATTCCAGTCCGGCCCCACCATCATATTTTTAAAACCATATCGCTGCTTTACAAGGATTATTTTAGCCTAATAAAATCTTAATAAAATAGGAAAGCTTCACGGTAATATTATTTACGAATTGTTTTTTAAGACTTAATGCAAATTATAATATAGTATTGTCAATATTTTCAAAAATTAAATAAAATTGGATCTTATACGACTATGCAAATTCTGATTTTAGCAACTTTAACAGTTTTTCAATTTTTAAAGCTTTCAAAGTAGTTCGAAAAGGTGACAAACAAGTTTGATAAATAAAACCAAGAAAAGGCCACCCATATGAAAATTAGATATTTGATCAAGGGCAACAGTGCGGTTATAAGCTTTGAAACCAATTCGAAACACAATTATACTTTTAATTCCAGTTTTATACATAGTTCTTGCACCATAAGTTTAATATAAACAAGAAAGAAAGTTAACTTCGGCAAGCCGAAGTTTGTATACAGTTTGTATATCTTGCAGTTATAAGAAATAATCAACTTTAGTAAATAATTTTTTCATATTATTTTCCCACTAATTTCGATTGTTCCTATGACAGCTATATGATATAGTCGTCAGACTTTTATAAAATTTATTTCGAATTTCAGAACTAAGAAACAAATTTTTTTTCCAAGCCTAGAAGGTTATATGTTTAATATAATGTTTTCATATTTTCCGACTAATTTTCCGATCGTTACTATGGCAGCTATATGATATAGTCGTCCGATTTTGATAAAATGTAATTCGAAATTCAAAACCAATTAAAAAATGTTATTTCCAAGCGTACGAGGATATATGTTAAAAAACACCAAAGATATAATTTTTTTTAATTTTTCCCCGATAGTTCCCATAGGAGCTATAAGATATAGTTGTCCGATCCGGCTGGTTCCGACATATATAATACCTGCAATAGAAAAGATATTTGGAAAAGTTTAAGCCCGATAGCTTTACAACTGAGAGAATAGTTTGCGTAAAAACGGACGGACAGAGGGACAGACGGACATAGCAAGATCGACCGTCTAGTAAAAACAAGAAAGAACGCTATTGTCGAGTGCCTTGACTATCATATACCCGTTAAGCTGAGTAACGGGTAGAGGAGCAAAAGGTATACATAAAATATGTTAGTGGGCTTAAGCGTTTAAGCCGTTTGTGGGCGTGGTACCGCGCTGAAACAAACTTGCGCTGCGCTGGAAACCCAGGAATCTGCATGCCAAGTTCTAGTTCTAGCTTTTATAGTTTCCGAGATCTCAGCGTTCATTCGGACAGACGGAATCGCGTCCTTCTACCTGTTACTTACTTTCCGAAGAATCTTTTACTCTACGAGTAACGGGTATAAAGACTTTCTTTAATTTATTCTTAAACTGTTTATAATATTCATTTATGATCACACTTTCCCTTCAGTTCCGAAAACCAGTTTTCCTTGGCAATCCGGAGGGACATGTCAGCGGCGGAAAAGCAAGGCACGCTTCATATTTCCTAGGGGAAAATGCAAAGAAAACTTGTTCGTTTTAATAATTTGTTTTTAATGTTTGTCATTGCTTTTCTTAAACATGGGTCCGGGTCCTCGGAATCCCTGGCCAACGCACCTGAAGAAACAAGGGCATGTGTTTAAAGAAATGTGTTTATTGTATACTTGTATATTTATCTTTTCGAACTGTGTGAAACCCTTTGCGGGATTTTGATTGGCATAAAACATTTTATCACGCTACCTTCGGGTAACAGAACCTGAATTTTCTAGGTTATGTTGTAAAACCTTAAAAAAAATATTAAAAAGGGACCTAAGTTAAACGTGGATTAACGCACAACATCTTGCACAACTTGACTTAATTTTTTTTCAAAAAAATATATTTTTTATTATTAAATTAAAAAGTGTCGCAGCGTGTAATTTAAACAGCTGCTGCTTCTCTTTTCTTTTGGTTTTTTTTTTGAACATACGGTGAAGCGCAAACAAAAGGATCCGCTGAATGTTGTCTCTCTGAGACCCGCGGGCAGGCAGATTATAAGACACAGAAAGAGAGGGTACCGCTTTTATCGGCACTCTTCTACGCTGTTTCGAATTATCTGCTGACGACGACAGCAGCATACAGCTTTCGGCAGAAAAAAACAAAAATCTTTTGCGCTCGGACATGTCCCGGCGAGCCTACTGCGACTTCCTTCAGGTTATGACGCAGCACTCGTTTGACGAACTGTAACATCCGCTCCTATACAAGCAATTGAAAACCCATTCGATGCTTCTGCGCCAGCTCCAAATGAACCGAACTGTCCGTCAAGCACGTGAACAAGGCGACCCAACTCTTCTCTCTGGGATACAGTCAGCAGCAGTGGCTCAAAGTAGTCCAATCCAGTGAACTTGAATAGCTATCCCCCCGCATCCAGTCGGTCCTCTGGAAGCGGTCCCATTATCGGCGGCATCGGCCGCGTTCGCTGCAACTTGCACTCGTTGCACGACGAAATTACTTCCTTCACCACTCGTCTCATCTTCGTGACCCAGAATCTCGTCTGGATCTGGGCAATCGTCGCATCCACGTTTTGATGCCTCATCTGGTCGTGAAAGTGGCTCACAATAAATTCCGTAATTCTGTGCCTGTGTGACAATATTAAGGGCCTCTTCGCACTAAACGGCATACACAGCGCGGCATCAACTCTGCCATGAACTCGCAGAACTCCGTTTTCAACCACGTAAGGCGCCAGACATCAAATCTCACTCGAGTTGGCGACGTCCTTTCCGCATTCCGCCGACCTCATCTCGCCGGGGAACGATTCCCATTGGGCCTGTCTGCAAACCTCAAGACCCAGGCTGTGGTCCTCACCAGGCGACTGAAGCTCGAGAATCTCTGGATCGCAATGGCGAAATCATTTGTGGCCATCAATGCAAACTCACTGGGCAACTCCTCTTCATCAGGCGCATGTGGAACACGCTCGGTTCCCTCCTCAGGCACCGGCCAGACGTTCGATGGCTGCCTCAAAAATGCGGGTCCGCTTAGACAACGTGATTCCGGCCTAAGGTCCGCCTTATTCTGCGACCGCGTCGCATCATCCGCTGCGTTGTCAGTTGTAGGTACCCATCGCCACTGGGTAACTTTCAACCACTCCAAAATCGCCGCCATTAGGTTGCCAACAAACTCCTTGTCCATCTCAACACCGTTTTTGAGTTCGTCCACAACACCGTCTCTCTGATGTCCTCACTTTGCTCTTCCTAGACAGTGTTCATCACGTGCAACTCGATGGTCCAAACTGCTCCAAGCCCAAAATAGTGACGAGAGCATCAGAACTGTCCCACGGCGTCCGACTCCCTGCGCCAGCCCGCAAAGGCTTTGCCTATCTCCTCCGGTAGTGGTTCGTCCCACTGGATCTTCTGCCTACAGATCTTTCTCAACAACAGCTTCGCTGTAATCATCAGGCAGAACCGGAATCTCAATGGGTGGAACGTTGACATCAGCAGGCTCATTACTCCCTCTTTGTAGGGACTCGATCTCCACTTAGGACGCTACTTGGCACTCGGTGATACTCCTCGTTGAATTTGAAGTCGTCCGTGGCTACCTGCCAGCGCATTCCAAGGATCTTCTGCTCAGCCTCACCCCAGCTGGCGCTCTTGACTTGTCCAGGTGGTCCCAACGCCGCTTCCACAATGGGTGAGCTGGATGAAAACTGGCATTATTCGAATCCAGCCTCCGCATGTATCTCCTACACTCGGGTAGATACACTGATAGCTTCACCCTCTGTAGCGAAACTGTCCACATAGACAGGCTGTTTAGCTGGCTGCGTATAAGCTGCTCCGGGCGGTCAAACCTAAACCGCAGCTGCACCATCACGGCGCTGACGTTCCCAGGGTGAATCAGCAGCAACTTCACTGTCTGGCGTGCTTCATCCTTAAACGCACAGTTAAAGATCGGCTACTCCTCGGGCTGCCCTCCAAATACAGGCAGGCAGGCACTGCTCGCACCGACACAGCTATGTGGGACCGGCCCGACACCTTTAGTTGAGGGCTCACCTGCTTCAGTTCCTCCTCCAACACCGCAATCCTTTTCAAAGGGTCCGACGTGAGGGGATCGCTCATCTCCGGTTCTGAACTCGCAGCTGCTTCACTAATCGCTGGCTGCTGATCCGCTCGCATTGCTGTATGGTTGGCTTCCCCTCCACTCAGCCGCGTGCTTACCGCTCCTTGCGCTTCCTGACCGCTGGCTGCGGTCTCCTTAACTGACTCGGGCTGCGTCTCCCTGTCGCTGGCGGCGACTCCGTCCGTTCCCAGTGCTCGTCGCTGGCTGCGACTCCTCTACTGGTACGGGAAGTGCTCCTGGCAACTCTCTAGCTGGTCGTCAAGCCGTCCTGCAACGCAAGTTGCCCTTGCAGTCTCCCTAGGACTACGAATAAAATGAGTTGCCTTTTTATCGACTACCCCACACTTGTAGGTACGTAGAGAGGGCGGCGTGCGCGTGGCGTACGCGCGTTTTATTCTGTGAACAATTCAAATCAGCCTCATACATTTCAAACTAACTTAATCTTACCGCAGTGCGCCCTCCTACAACTCACTAGACAATGATAGGCACATTTTTTGGCGGCATTAAATATACCGATATTAGTAGGCACACACTTCAAGGGCCAACAAATCTATACGAGATCAGATAACTTAACAAATACTACATTTTCCTTACAATACTTATTCTACCTATCGATTAAATTGTTTGACCGTCGACAAAAACAAAATAAACATATATCGTGATACGCGACTGAAAGGCTATAGAACCCATTAAAGAAAAAACAAAAGGGTCACGATTGCGAAAAGTAACTTCTAAGACACCTTCAGACGATAGATAAAAAAAAAACAAAATTGTTGGGCAAAAAGGAGGACGCCATAGTTTGCAGTTAACCCCTTATTTATGAAAATTCCTCCCTTTTGACCCACGCTATTATTATTCAGTCAGTACAGCTTTGTATAAAATTTATGAGTTTACAAAAAGTTGCTGGAGGTTTCGTCGAAGTGACTCCGAGAAGTGTCGGTACGGAAGGACGATAATTTTTATCTTCTAAAAGTCACCTTTCCAATACTGAAGTGACCGCTTATCGCCTCTACTCTCAAAATACTGTCTCATAAGGATTTCATCAGCTTTATTTGATCGAATTTGGAATTCAGACTTTTCTTACAAAAATGAATATCTAATTTTCTTTGCATAGGGTTCTAGAATACCACAAATTTCATTTTTCAGAGCTATCGTAGCTTGATCTGCGTTAAACGCAATAAAAAACCCATATTTCATAAAGCGCGGATAAAAAAAAAAGGCAAGCCTTGCCTTGTAACAATTGAAAAATCCTTCTTGAAATGGCTTATGCATGAACTAAAAGGCCTCCTTGACTTCGGGTATTTTTAAATGAATTTTCTGAGCTTTGTTTTGCAGTCCGCAAATAATTGTCAGAGTAAAGTACTTATTTGTTATTTGGCTTCCTCGTACCTCTTTGCGATACATTGATACTCAAAAAATTAAAACACTGTGTACGGCAGTCTACGTGGAGACGAAGCCCACCAGGAGGGTATGCGAAGGCGACTAATATGTTTACACAGAAGAAATTAAAATCTACAAGTGTCGCCCGATGGTCACGAGTGATACGTCTATCGAAATGTACTGTAAAAACTAAGAGGATTGCAAACCAAGACTTTAAGAAACTCAATTGGTTTGGGGGAAAGAGCGGTAAAAGTGTAAAAGTGAAAATTTGGTCGGTCTTTTGAAGTCGGTGGAAATATATACACCGCTTTTTACCTAGCTGTATTCTCATTTAAAATACTCGTCAAATGACACTTTAACTTTTAAGATCGTTTAAAAGTAAAAAGCACAACAACAAAATATTTAAATTATTTTTAAAAATTTCGGTTTGCAGTTACCATTATTTCTGTTTCATAAAACGTTTTGCATCAAATTATTTAAGTTTTCAAGATGATGAAAAAAAAGTTCAAAAAGTAGAATTTTACAAAAATTCATCCTCTTCAATAAGTACCGAGTTGGTTAAGAAAAGTTTTGTAGTGTAGATCGTATATTACATTTTCGTCACAAAAGTTAATATCAGAACTTTTGATTGTTTAAGGTGCGATCGTCACTATATTTGTACCTCGTTAAGAGGTGTATTTGTTTGATCGATACTAATGCAAGAACAAAAACATCGACTTATCGATATCAGTATCCGTACTTTTACAGTTCTAAGTTCCCTGTTGTTGGTCAATTGGTAAGAAGAAGGGACATAATAGAATGGACATAATAATATATGTACACAGATAACTGTTAAACAGTTGTTATCGCTGGTATTTTTGATGGTGGCGTCATATGTGCACTCATATTTACATATATGTATGTATGTTTGCCTTTTGTAGTTTTTCAATGATTGCAGTTCATCATTCCAGTTACTAATAAAATAATTTGAACTGCCAATGTGAAAAGTGATAACAAATATATTACAGACGTTCCAGCAGTTACTCAAAACAAGTAACAGGTATAACGCATGGAATAACACAGCTGTAGATGATGGATCCGCAGAAGATCGCTGAGATGGCCAGCCTTCTTCGTCAGAACGGCGACAAAATATTGAGCTCCGAGTTTACCTTAACGTTATCAGGTGAGTAAGCTGAAACCAAACTCATACGAATCCCAGCAAAAGGAAGCACACAAAAAGATATATGACGGGGTTTTGTTACGGCCCCCATTTCCAGAGTGTTCTCTTATCGCAGCTTTCCTCGCATTTTTTGGCATAGGTTCTGCCTTGCGGGCGCTGAACGATTCCCTCACTCTCATCGCAGATATTGAGATTGGTTCCAGCGGCGTTTATCAGCAGCACCAGTCCTTTAAAGTAGTCAAACCCATTAACGCGAAATCCAGCGTTTTTTCCGATCTGCAGTTAGTTCACGATTTTGTGCAGAAGACGACGTTGCTAAGGCTAACCTACTTCCCCTGCGAGCTTTACTTTGAGGCGGCCATCGACATCGCAAAGTTTCGAGCACTGCGTCGGCTTGAGGTGAACAAAATCAACATCTGTCAGGTAGTGGGAATCCAACCGCTGCGGGGCCAGCTGCAACACCTGATCTGCGTGAGGAGCTTGACCTGCTTAGATGACATAATTATACGATGTGGCGGTGACAACTCCAACGGTTTTGTGTGGAACGAACTACAGTCAGCCGATTTTAGCTACAACAACCTGCGCAGCGTAGACTCAGCCCTAGAGTTTGCCCAGAACCTGCAACACTTAAACCTTCAGCATAACAAGCTCAACAGTGTGGCCGCCGTCAAATGGCTTCCGCATCTAAAGACTTTGAACCTGAGCTACAACTGCCTTAAACACATTCCTCAGATCCACATGGAGGCTTGTAAGCGGCTACAGTTGCTAAATATTAGCAACAACTATATAGAGGAGCTACAGGACGTGGCAAAGCTGGACGCCCTAAGAAACCTGGATCTGTCCCATAACTGTCTGCTGGAGCACTCGCAGCTGCTACCTCTAAGTGCCCTGTTTGCCCTTAACGTACTGAACGTTCAGGGCAATCCGCTGGCTTGCCATCCCGTACATCGACTGGCGACAGCAAAGTATCTGGCCAAGAACTCGGCGTCGGTAAAATTTGTTTTGGACTTTGAGCCACTGTCTAAGGCGGAGAAGGCGCTGACGGGCAGCCAGAGATGTCGCTACATAGAATCGCTGATCAACCGACATCCCAGAAGTAGCTCCATATCCATAAACAGCTCCAGCTCCTCTATTAACAACAGGGATGGCTATCAGTTTTCCTGCGTCGGCTCTCAGCATTCGGTAATAGTCAAGGGTCATGAATACCCAGTGATGGCAGAACAGTCGATGTCAACACCAACCTCACAATTTACCAAAAAGTCAGTATCGACAAAGATAAGGACAGTGGAAATAGAGGAGAATACTGAAATTACGGCAGAATCGTCCACTGTTTCCTCTCAAAGGCTGCACTCCGAAGGTGGTGCCGATTCCTCCCATTTGGAGACTAAAAAGCAAATTGAGACACTTCGACTCACTTATGGCAATGAATGGTTAAGGGCCGGCAATGCAGAGTTGATGCTGGGAATCAAATCGCCGCAACCTACTGAACTGGAGCGCGACGAGGCTCGTAAACTGTTTAATGAGTTCTTAGGGGAGTTTTCAGTTTCATCAAGCGAAATAGTTAATTCTCAAGCTGATCCTGAACATATCAAAAGTAGCTGGTCTCCAGCAAATAACTCTTGGTTGAATACAACCTTTAACACCACGCTGACCCCTATCAAGTCGGATGCTAACGATACAAGTGAGCTAACTTTTTATGAGACCTGCACTGAGGGAGAAATGACAAATTACGAAAGCCTCGGCAGCACCACAAATAAATGGGCGTCTGAGAAGGCATTGCCTGATAAGCACAAAGAGCTTTTGAGGCTCTTTGCAAATGCCTCATCTGCAGGTCAGGATGAGAATCCAGGTGAATAATTTTAGCAATGTTGGAAATTTGCTTTCTAAAATGTACTTGTATATTTAAGTATCTGATGCCGAATCTGACGAGGAAACCTTTATAGTCTATCATGAGCAAAAGCCTAGCGAAGCTCTTTTTTTCACCATATCTTCAAATTTTATACGTGAAAAAGATACGCTAACCGAAAGGTGGGCCTAAATTTAATTAAAATGTAACTTTTTATTCAAATATTCTTGTCATTCTGTTACCGAGTAGAACCAAAACCAAATGGAGTCTAAAAATATTGGAGTCATGCGAGCGGGTAAAGTCCAATACTTTAAGAATAATATTCAACACGATGAGAAAGGATAAACAGGAACGAATATACTGCGTTGACAGTACATTGTGTAAGGTAAATAAATTTGTGAATGTCTAGTTACAGGTAATAAAGCTCTTATTTGACCTTAAGCAGGAACTGGAAAAGAAACTACGAGACATCCTTTCTCAGCGTCATCTCATCGAAATGAATATTTCTATCTATCGCTGTATGAGTTGTGTAACTCAATTTACAATAGAGCAGAAGAGCAAGCGATATTTAAAAAAAGGTTATAACGTAAGTTTCCTACTGAGAACACTTTATTTTAATTTGAGATTCAAACAATCTTAGACTTGCGATGTCCAGACTGTCGCAGTGTTTATGTGGCCGAAGTAACTGAGTTGTGCCCCTCCTTAATCAAACTTTCGGAGGAAGTGCTTGCTGAGCCCAAACATTTCCCAGCTGTGATTGGGGAGGAAAACCTTGGTAAGACGATTACTGGGTCAGCAAATAATGAAGAAAGCAACAGTATTGGCAAGTCTTTATACAATTTAATTATTTTCGTTCAAATTTTTGAAGATTTTTTGGTTATGTTTATGTGTTTGGTTTCTAACACATTTTTTCTAGTTGTCAGGCCCTTTATTGACACTTGGTAAGGGGCTTGTAATAAATAAATGGTTATTGTTTTGTTTGTTACTATGCTTATGCTATGGGTTTTTTAATTTCTTTAAAGCGTGAAATAAAATAAAGTGTTAGAAACATTCTTGCATTAAAGAAAAAGGGCGTGCAAACCAGTATGCAATTTTTAATAAATAATTATAAATTTATATTACTAATGAATGAAAATCAACTTGTTAAAAGTAAGACGAATTTATGTACACATTTCTATCGTTTTGAAAATCCGATAATTATATGAGTAATCAGAGTTTAATTTCGGATTTTGTCCTTTCGTGTGTTATCTAAATAAATCATAAAACGGTGCTTATGGACACACGAATTGACACATTTCATGAAATAAGGCAACATATGGCCATCGGATTAATGCAGTACTAGTCAACTTTCATTTGATTTCGAAATCACGAAACGGCGTTTTATTTCATGAAATGAAAGCGTAATATGGTCATTGCATAAAGGCAGTATACTTTAAACTTGTTAACTTAACATTAATTTCATTTGTATTTTTTGTTTATTTTATTTTGCACGAGAACACAAATTGAAAATGGCTAAATTGAACCTAACTTACGTATTGTGTTGTATCTTTGGACTTTTGCTCTAGCCCTCCAACCCACAACAGTTTAATTGTTGTCATATAACAAATAATTAATACTTCAGTAACAAACTACAGGCTTACAACTGCTAAAAATACAGCCAAGCGTACGTCTTTGATGGAAGCAAGCAACAGTTAATATGACAATTTATATAGATTTTATTTTATCAAATGCCTTGCCATTTTTTTTTTTTGTAATGTGAAGCAGCATTTGAGCATGATGCTAAAGGGAGCTTACGTATTAATTGTGGTTGGCATTTGTTACATTTAAAACTGTTTTATATTAATTTTCACGTTTGGTATTCAACTTTCCCATTTTAATAAGGCAAAACAATGCTGTTTCCATTAAATAAATATAAATTAAAAAGAGAACCTTATCGACTCATTAACATTTTAGGTTCCGCCAGTTCACTAAACGAAAGCAGTTCTTGTTCGAAAATTACTAACTCGCAGAGCTCTTTCGACTCAAATCAGTCCGTTGTGGGTAGTTCTAACACGAATCGTGATCTAGAGTTTCGGGCAAACGAAAGTGATGTGGACATCATCTCCAATCCGAGCCAGTCAAGCATAGAGGTGCTAGATCCCAAATACGGACAGAACTCCAGTCGCAAAACCTCAGAAGAGCGCCAACTATCACATCTGGAAACGTTAAGGGAACGAAAGTTTTGTTTAACTCAGACGGAACAGGATCGGATTGCGGCTCCCGCATCATCGTGTGAGTCTCAAGTTCCGCTAACAGAAAGCAGCTCGTCAGGATCTATTACCGACAGCATATGTACAACTTACGAGCAGCTGGGCATTGCTGCGCCGACAAATCTTTCAAACTTGCTGCTTACTGAATCTGTAAATAGTCAAATAAGTAGTTCATATACGAACTCAAATAGCCGTTTAAAAAAAGCTGAGAAAGTTAGCCCTTTACCGTTTGCTGCCGTATTTCATTCAACTAATCTGATCATGTCCAGCTCAAAGAAGATGGTAGACTCGGAAGCTAATGTTTTGGGTAGTCAACCCTACAAATTTAACTATATTGACTTTAATGACATCGATCACCGTCTTAAGCTCTTCTTTTACCAGCACAAGTTTAAAGAGGATGGTGAACATTTTAAGTGGTTGGCAAAGGGACGCTTCTTTAACGAGCAGACCCAAGCCCTGGGAGAAGGAATCTTCGTGATGTCCAACTGCAATTGCTTCCTAATGGAATCGTTTGCAATACCCCAAGAGGATGTGGCCAAGTGGCTTCGGCAAGTCGTAAGGGTGTCGGTTGATAGATTACAGGCGGTTGAACTGCTGCCATGGAAGCTTGGATTTTCCTTTACTTTAAAGGATTGGGGTGGATTTATCTTGCTGTTGCACGACACGCTTACGACTGACAGCTTACTTCTTTTCTTGCGACGTATGTTATATTTACACAAAGTTTATTGGAGAAAATATTTAACACTTTTTGCTTATAGATAATCCTCTACCAGAGAAGTGCAAACTTAATTACAAACCATCCACCACCGCCCTCAGCAACTCGTTGAAGACTTTTGCATCCGAACTAGTTAAAATGTGCTCCATGCTTTCTAGCTGCCAATGGATTCGTGAACAAGAGAAGAACTGCTTTGAACCCTGTCTGCTTATAATCACAGAGTCACATGTGTTTATATCGGTCAATTTAAAACTCTCATGGCTTTCAAACAAAACTCAGGATAAATCAATGCACCCGGAACTAACCCTGAGACAGCCCATAAGCAACTTAGTAGAGGTGGAACGCATTACAGATCAAAAATATGTGATGAACTTTAATGACGAGACCCAAAACAAGTGCGAGATATGGCAGTTGGTTTTTGAAACGCATAACAATTCAACATATTGTATGAATGTCATCGGTACGAGATGGGAGCGTCTTTTCGGCGTTCCATTCAGTGTCTCTGAAACGTAGCACAAATCTTCGCCAAAGGACCAACTAAAACGTTTAAGTTTTAATTTACTGTGCAAAGCTGAGGATTTTCGATAGATTTTTTACCTTCGTAGATGAGTCGCAGGCTAAGCCTTATAGTTGTTGAAAAATGGAGCTTACTTATGTAAATTTAAAAGCTAAAAGAATTTTTAAAAAAATTATAAAGCACGGTCCTTTTAGATTCACAGAAGAAGCTTTACAAACTACGCTACTTTGAGCTGATTTAACTCGTGAAACACGGATCTATATTATATCAGAACGAAAAACTTGACAAATTAAAGAAAAACATTTTAATGTGTTTTGCCACTTTTAACATAACTTTAAAGTACTTTTTTTTTGTTTTCGCATACATTTTTATGTACAGAAAACTAACATTTTTTATGCTGAGCTTATTTGGTGTCTGTGAAACAAATACATTTTTTGCTCAATAAGTTTGTTTCGAACCTTGTCACATAGTTTTTTATGTGCGTCGGTACTCTTAAGGCTTGCGCACACTTGGGCGGTGCCGTGCCGCCCGTCTCACTGTTTTTATCGCGTAGAGAAGTTCGCATGTAATAATATGAAAGCCCGCACACTGACGCGGCGCGTCTCGGTCCGACGCAGGGCGTTACCGCTGTGTACCAGACCGCTTAGAAGTTCCACGCTACAATCAACACATCGCTTTAAACAACCTCATTACTTATCGACCAGCTGGTCCGCGATCCAATCCAGATGTTCCTCCTTGAATCGAGGATCTGCCATGGTCAGAGCTGTTGATTTGGAGCTATGGTAATAGAGCACTGACACTGCGAAGAAAAAGCGACATAAAGATATGCGTGTAAGCACTATTTCCAAAGCTTACTGATGCGTTGTACCAATGATAAAAAAACTAGACCTATTGGCCAGTGCTGATTTTCTTCACCTGAGGGGTGACGATGTTGGTAGATGATCCAGAAATGTTGGGAGGCGGACAGAAGGAAGTACAGGGTAATGCTGACCATTAAGAGCTTGCAGTTCCGCAGGATTATGAAGGAGGCACCGACTTGGTACACACACGTTGAGTGCAACGCAATGGTGAACAGCACATACTCCGTAATAATCAGAGTGTCCTGAATGCTGAAATAAGCTGACGTATTCTAGTAAGCAAAATTATCCGAGTCTTAAATACTCACACAAATATAACAATGGCTGTCTGCAACTGGTTTCTGGCCAGCGAAAGCCCAAATGCGTTTATGAGAAGGTCTACTCCCAAAAAGGCGATCTGTAGCAAAAGCACCCAGGAGTACCGTAGCAGAGTTAGCTTCATTGCACCAACTTAATGGCGATCATTTGCTTGTGTAGTTAGTTTATTGTGCCTTTACTGTGCGGGATTTGTTGTGTCCTTCGTCCTGTAAACGCAAAGCTACCACAATCGGTTGCCATGCGCTGGCTTTGATACCACAAAATTATCGATAAGCAAACGTCCTTTTTAAAAAGTGATGTTTAATTAATGTTAATAGCCCTTGCACACCGCCACTTAAAATCGGTGTTGCAATTATAAGCCCAGTAAACACATCGTCGAAAAACACGAGCCTAACAATGAGTTGCTTAAGCAAAAATCTCCAAATCAATAACTTAAAAAAAATATAGTTGCGCTTAAGCTTTTTTTCGGGATGTAAGGAAATTTACTGGGTCAGCAAATAATGAAGAAAGCAACAGTATTGGCAAGTCTTTATACAATTTAATTATTTTCGTTCAAATTTTTGAAGATTTTTTGGTTATGTTTATGTGTTTGGTTTCTAACACATTTTTTCTAGTTGTCAGGCCCTTTATTGACACTTGGTAAGGGGCTTGTAATAAATAAATGGTTATTGTTTTGTTTGTTACTATGCTTATGCTATGGGTTTTTTAATTTCTTTAAAGCGTGAAATAAAATAAAGTGTTAGAAACATTCTTGCATTAAAGAAAAAGGGCGTGCAAACCAGTATGCAATTTTTAATAAATAATTATAAATTTATATTACTAATGAATGAAAATCAACTTGTTAAAAGTAAGACGAATTTATGTACACATTTCTATCGTTTTGAAAATCCGATAATTATATGAGTAATCAGAGTTTAATTTCGGATTTTGTCCTTTCGTGTGTTATCTAAATAAATCATAAAACGGTGCTTATGGACACACGAATTGACACATTTCATGAAATAAGGCAACATATGGCCATCGGATTAATGCAGTACTAGTCAACTTTCATTTGATTTCGAAATCACGAAACGGCGTTTTATTTCATGAAATGAAAGCGTAATATGGTCATTGCATAAAGGCAGTATACTTTAAACTTGTTAACTTACATTAATTTCATTTGTATTTTTTGTTTATTTTATTTTGCACGAGAACACAAATTGAAAATGGCTAAATTGAACCTAACTTACGTATTGTGTTGTATCTTTGGACTTTTGCTCTAGCCCTCCAACCCACAACAGTTTAATTGTTGTCATATAACAAATAATTAATACTTCAGTAACAAACTACAGGCTTACAACTGCTAAAAATACAGCCAAGCGTACGTCTTTGATGGAAGCAAGCAACAGTTAATATGACAATTTATATAGATTTTATTTTATCAAATGCCTTGCCATTTTTTTTTTTTTGTAATGTGAAGCAGCATTTGAGCATGATGCTAAAGGGAGCTTACGTATTAATTGTGGTTGGCATTTGTTACATTTAAAACTGTTTTATATTAATTTTCACGTTTGGTATTCAACTTTCCCATTTTAATAAGGCAAAACAATGCTGTTTCCATTAAATAAATATAAATTAAAAAGAGAACCTTATCGACTCATTAACATTTTAGGTTCCGCCAGTTCACTAAACGAAAGCAGTTCTTGTTCGAAAATTACTAACTCGCAGAGCTCTTTCGACTCAAATCAGTCCGTTGTGGGTAGTTCTAACACGAATCGTGATCTAGAGTTTCGGGCAAACGAAAGTGATGTGGACATCATCTCCAATCCGAGCCAGTCAAGCATAGAGGTGCTAGATCCCAAATACGGACAGAACTCCAGTCGCAAAACCTCAGAAGAGCGCCAACTATCACATCTGGAAACGTTAAGGGAACGAAAGTTTTGTTTAACTCAGACGGAACAGGATCGGATTGCGGCTCCCGCATCATCGTGTGAGTCTCAAGTTCCGCTAACAGAAAGCAGCTCGTCAGGATCTATTACCGACAGCATATGTACAACTTACGAGCAGCTGGGCATTGCTGCGCCGACAAATCTTTCAAACTTGCTGCTTACTGAATCTGTAAATAGTCAAATAAGTAGTTCATATACGAACTCAAATAGCCGTTTAAAAAAAGCTGAGAAAGTTAGCCCTTTACCGTTTGCTGCCGTATTTCATTCAACTAATCTGATCATGTCCAGCTCAAAGAAGATGGTAGACTCGGAAGCTAATGTTTTGGGTAGTCAACCCTACAAATTTAACTATATTGACTTTAATGACATCGATCACCGTCTTAAGCTCTTCTTTTACCAGCACAAGTTTAAAGAGGATGGTGAACATTTTAAGTGGTTGGCAAAGGGACGCTTCTTTAACGAGCAGACCCAAGCCCTGGGAGAAGGAATCTTCGTGATGTCCAACTGCAATTGCTTCCTAATGGAATCGTTTGCAATACCCCAAGAGGATGTGGCCAAGTGGCTTCGGCAAGTCGTAAGGGTGTCGGTTGATAGATTACAGGCGGTTGAACTGCTGCCATGGAAGCTTGGATTTTCCTTTACTTTAAAGGATTGGGGTGGATTTATCTTGCTGTTGCACGACACGCTTACGACTGACAGCTTACTTCTTTTCTTGCGACGTATGTTATATTTACACAAAGTTTATTGGAGAAAATATTTAACACTTTTTGCTTATAGATAATCCTCTACCAGAGAAGTGCAAACTTAATTACAAACCATCCACCACCGCCCTCAGCAACTCGTTGAAGACTTTTGCATCCGAACTAGTTAAAATGTGCTCCATGCTTTCTAGCTGCCAATGGATTCGTGAACAAGAGAAGAACTGCTTTGAACCCTGTCTGCTTATAATCACAGAGTCACATGTGTTTATATCGGTCAATTTAAAACTCTCATGGCTTTCAAACAAAACTCAGGATAAATCAATGCACCCGGAACTAACCCTGAGACAGCCCATAAGCAACTTAGTAGAGGTGGAACGCATTACAGATCAAAAATATGTGATGAACTTTAATGACGAGACCCAAAACAAGTGCGAGATATGGCAGTTGGTTTTTGAAACGCATAACAATTCAACATATTGTATGAATGTCATCGGTACGAGATGGGAGCGTCTTTTCGGCGTTCCATTCAGTGTCTCTGAAACGTAGCACAAATCTTCGCCAAAGGACCAACTAAAACGTTTAAGTTTTAATTTACTGTGCAAAGCTGAGGATTTTCGATAGCTTTTTTACCTTCGTAGATGAGTCGCAGGCTAAGCCTTATAGTTGTTGAAAAATGGAGCTTACTTATGTAAATTTAAAAGCTAAAAGAATTTTTAAAAAAATTATAAAGCACGGTCCTTTTAGATTCACAGAAGAAGCTTTACGAACTACGCTACTTTGAGCTGATTTAACTCGTGAAACACGGATCTATATTATATCAGAACGAAAAACTTGACAAATTAAAGAAAAACATTTTAATGTGTTTTGCCACTTTTAACATAACTTTAAAGTACTTTTTTTTTGTTTTCGCATACATTTTTATGTACAGAAAACTAACATTTTTTATGCTGAGCTTATTTGGTGTCTGTGAAACAAATACATTTTTTGCTCAATAAGTTTGTTTCGAACCTTGTCACATAGTTTTTTATGTGCGTCGGTACTCTTAAGGCTTGCGCACACTTGGGCGGTGCCGTGCCGCCCGTCTCACTGTTTTTATCGCGTAGAGAAGTTCGCATGTAATAATATGAAAGCCCGCACACTGACGCGGCGCGTCTCGGTCCGACGCAGGGCGTTACCGCTGTGTACCAGACCGCTTAGAAGTTCCACGCTACAATCAACACATCGCTTTAAACAAC
Source organism: Drosophila biarmipes (assembly GCF_025231255.1). Classification (NCBI taxonomy): domain Eukaryota; kingdom Metazoa; phylum Arthropoda; class Insecta; order Diptera; family Drosophilidae; genus Drosophila; species Drosophila biarmipes. Next base: position 24,349,803 of record NC_066612.1, read on the forward strand.
CTCATTACTTATCGACCAGCTGGTCCGCGATCCAATCCAGATGTTCCTCCTTGAATCGAGGATCTGCCATGGTCAGAGCTGTTGATTTGGAGCTATGGTAATAGAGCACTGACACTGCGAAGAAAAAGCGACATAAAGATATGCGTGTAAGCACTATTTCCAAAGCTTACTGATGCGTTGTACCAATGATAAAAAAACTAGACCTATTGGCCAGTGCTGATTTTCTTCACCTGAGGGGTGACGATGTTGGTAGATGATCCAGAAATGTTGGGAGGCGGACAGAAGGAAGTACAGGGTAATGCTGACCATTAAGAGCTTGCAGTTCCGCAGGATTATGAAGGAGGCACCGACTTGGTACACACACGTTGAGTGCAACGCAATGGTGAACAGCACATACTCCGTAATAATCAGAGTGTCCTGAATGCTGAAATAAGCTGACGTATTCTAGTAAGCAAAATTATCCGAGTCTTAAATACTCACACAAATATAACAATGGCTGTCTGCAACTGGTTTCTGGCCAGCGAAAGCCCAAATGCGTTTATGAGAAGGTCTACTCCCAAAAAGGCGATCTGTAGCAAAAGCACCCAGGAGTACCGTAGCAGAGTTAGCTTCATTGCACCAACTTAATGGCGATCATTTGCTTGTGTAGTTAGTTTATTGTGCCTTTACTGTGCGGGATTTGTTGTGTCCTTCGTCCTGTAAACGCAAAGCTACCACAATCGGTTGCCATGCGCTGGCTTTGATACCACAAAATTATCGATAAGCAAACGTCCTTTTTAAAAAGTGATGTTTAATTAATGTTAATAGCCCTTGCACACCGCCACTTAAAATCGGTGTTGCAATTATAAGCCCAGTAAACACATCGTCGAAAAACACGAGCCTAACAATGAGTTGCTTAAGCAAAAATCTCCAAATCAATAACTTAAAAAAAATATAGTTGCGCTTAAGCTTTTTTTCGGGTTGTAAGGAAATTTAAAAAAAAAAACGATTTCGTAACTGAATTCCGATAATCGCTGTTAGCCTCCGGGGCTATGGAATAGGACTAGGAATGGGAATAAGAAAGTAGAAGGGATTCCCATTGAAATAGAATTTGGATAAGTTGGACTAAAGATCGTCAGAAATTCGATATCCGACGGCTGGCTTCCACAGGCTGAAAGAAAAATAATCGATGTATACCTACATCAATGTTTTTCCTTAATAGATACATCGAATTTTCTTTGGGTATAATTCCATTTCCATGTCATAATTAAAACGAATAGCACAATTTAATCAAATGTGCAAAAGTTTCTTTGTCAGCTGATTTGTCAAAATAGTTCCATAAAGCAGGTTGCCTATATTTCTTCTTCTTACTTTGGAACGTGCTCTCTCCCCCTTGACAGACTACTATATTAGACAAAAAAACATTACAAATCATATGAATTAATCTACTAATTATAGTATTACCATTGCTGCTCTGCTCATTTAATGTCTTCTCCATTTCGATGCGGCGCCAACAGTATTTGTCGAAATGTATACTAATTTTTTAGTGTATTTTAATAACTTACCTAATTGATAAAAAATGTGTTTAGCTTTAAAGCAAAAGATTATCTCTAATAAATAAACTTGTTGATTTTATGTTTTAACTAAAAACATAGATGTTTACGTTCACAAACATCGATGGTCCCAAACATCGATTGTTTTTCAGCTTTATTAACTTACCAAAATTTTTCCATGCATAGTAGAGGTGGGTACAGAGGAGACATCGAACATTGATGTTTCAAAACCTTTGTGTTTCCCGGGTTTTGAAAAACTTCGTTGTATCGGTACAACGTCGATGTTCTTACCAGCTCTAGTGCCGGCCGCTAAGGGTGAATTCCTGTCTCATCAGCGCAACAAGCGCTTAGCAAATCCCGCTCCCAATCACTGAAGTCACATGAAAACTTTAATAAGTAAACATCACAATCAACATCCCATTTATATAATAATTTTCGTTTTTGTTTTAGTTCATTACATGGATGTTGTTGGACTCAACAACACTACCGCATAGTCAAGATACTTGCTATCGATATTAATCGTAGACATCCTCAATGTTGAGATGTTGTTGACGCTGAAGACTTGCAGAGTCTAGAGTCTAGAAGTCACTTCTGGTAGATAGAAAGACGATAGTACACATTTTACAAAAACAAAATGTACATATATCGCTTAGAACAACACATTTACAAAAACAAAAAGGGCCGCGATAGCGATGAAGTTACTTTTGAGACAAAAACAAAATTACTGCCGTTACCTTTTTATTTCTGAAAATTCCTCTCCCTATTGACCCACGCTTCGTCCGAGCGTTAGTTTATTTCGCAATTTGCTTGTGGTCAATCCAGTTTTGTATTAAATTTTTGTGTTTTTCTTTGTTTTTCGGATTTTTTTTTAAAATTGTATAACACATAAAAGTTGACAACTCAACGAAGATTGCAATTTTACGTGAAGCTGTACGATTACTTTAAGATATTTTCACATTACCTGGCTTGATTGCAATGAAATAAGCATTCAACGATTCCTCATATATTTATAAAGGTAATTCCTTCAAATTTTTTTTATTTTAATTTTTTTTATTTCAGAAATTTGTATAATTAAATTTTTCATGTCAACGGAACGGACATAATTAAAAAAAAAACAAGTTTTTTATTCAAGATATTCAATTGGGAAAGGCATTTAGTGATCCTTCATATAATTATAAAGGTAATTCCATGAAATTTATTTTTATTTTAAATGAAAAAAGAAACACTTTTCGTAGTCACTTTGGCGACGCTTCTAGAAGTATCGCCGAAGTCACTCCTGGAAGTGTCGTCAAAGTAACTTCTAGAAACTTCACATTTCTTTACGACGGGAGTCACTTCTGCGATCCGAATGTGATACCGCGAACGATAGTTTCACTTAGAAGTGTCATCCGCGATTGAAAATACTTACAGGCAGTTTATTCCTCCAAAATGTTGTTCTGAATGTCGTGATGACACCAGAAAGTGTAGGTGATTAATATTCTAATTTAATCCTCCAGATAGATTAGCGTTTCCGGCTTCATGAAGTGAATATATTCTTTATCAGGATCACCAGCCTAGTCGATCTAGACATGTCCGTTGTTCGTCCGTCTACCTATCCATCCGTATGAACGCTGAGATCTCGGAAACTTCAAAAGCTAGAACGTTGCAGATTCTTGAGCTTCTTGCGAACCGCTTTCAAACGCCCACAATCCGCGAATAACCGTACCGCCTACAGTTGTTACGCTATAAAAAAAGTTATCTGAAATGTATTTGTCTCATCAATACCTATCTATTGACCTAAAAAATGTTTGCCACGCTCACTTTAATGCCCAAAAACAGACAAAATCTGTCTGCCGCCTACATAGCATACACTGAAATAGCGGATAGGTGGCGCTTTGCAATCGCTTTGCTGCTTTCCTATTTTATTTTGCTCCTTCAATCTAAGTTAAGGGTATCTCGTCTAAAGCGTTCTTCCTTGTTTTGTCTAGTAATTGTGTTAAGTTGTTATAAAAATTAAAAATGTTTGATTTAGTAACAACTTTTTGCCAGTTAAAATTTATATTTTTTGCATACTCAGGTATGTTACAGGTATCACCGAGATTTGAGTTAATAACTTTTAATATATTTTATAAAACACTATAAGATGTATAATTTACCATCAATTTATTAAGAACTTTAATACTTTTGGCTTTCTACCTGGAAATATTTTAATAATCACTAGACGGTACGATAATGCCATGTCAGTGTGTCCGTCCGTTTCTACGCAAACTAGTCTCTTAGTTTTAAAGGTGTCGTTCTCAAACTTTCCCAAAAGTCTTCTGTCTTTTGCAGGTAGTATATAAGTGGGAAGAATACGGATCGGTCACATATCTCATGGCTCCCATAGGAATAATCGGTAAACATATTTTTTTAATTATATCGTTGGTGTTTTTTAACATTTAACCTCCTACGCTTGGAAATAACATTTTTTAATTAGTTCTGAATTTTCAATTTAATGTTATCAGTATCGGACAACTATATCATAAGACTGCCATAGCTTTTTGGTGTTTTCGGACATATCACTGTGGGCGGCTTTCCACGTAGTGACGAAGTGGAACAGGAGAGTGTGCAAAGGCGACCAATATATGTAAACGAAGATATTAAAATCTACAGTAATCGTCCAATAGTTTCGAGTGATGGCCATAATTTTCATGCTAGAAATTTATTTTTTCGTTAAAATGTATTTGTCTCATTAAAACCTTTAGATTGACCTAAACAAATTTTTGCCACGCCTACTTTAACGCCCACAAATGGCTAAAACGCTTAAAACTGTCTGCCACATAAAACATATGCATAACATAACATATACCGAAAAGCCGATAGGTGGCGATTTCCAATATTTCTTTGCTGCTTAAATATCTCAATTTTTAATTTACTTCCTCAATGAGTAACGGTTAGTGGAGGCACTCGACTATAGCGTTCTTCCTTGTTTGTTTTCAAGATTTCAAATTTAATGTAATAAGCTTTCTTATATTTTCAGCAGCCATCTCGCTCGTTCTTATTATAATAACCTTATGGCGTTTATATTTCTGAGTTACTTAACATTCTGTTAGGAAATATATGTAAATAAGATCAACAAACTATTTTTTTAACAATTCTAAATTTTTAAATTAATTTTTATTTTATTTGTTTTTATAAGTTATTTCTTAATATATTTACTATTTAATTAGTTATTATTATTATTTTCACACAAATCAATTTTTCTTGTAATGAAAAGTGCTTAGGTATTGCTAATTTTTAGGTTTTTTAGGGCTAAGTCCAAGGTCAAAATTATTTTAGAAATCAAGCTAGGCAAAGAAACGATTAATTTCGAATTTCAGAATTAGAAAAGAAAACGTATGTCAGATTCCGATCAATACAAGCGAGTCAAAGCGATGGACACTAACGAAAATTTTCTAATAGAAGCCTCGGTCGAACAAAGAATTCCACAATTACATACATGATCTAGAATTAGTTTAATAGGTCCAGATATATTAAGTACTCTTCCGTGGCATGAAACAAGCCCCAAAGTAATATTTACAATGATAGGAAATGTAATTATGGGTACTGTACGGGAAATAAACGCCAAACCTTTAACTGGAAAACCTGGAAAACTACAACTTTGTATCCAAGATTTTTCAACAAAATATGATATTTTGATTGGAAGAGATATAATATATAAACATCGATAAAGAATATGAAAAGTTAAATAACAAAATTTTTAATTTCACCTCTAAAAAACCAAGTTACAATATAAACTTACCAAGCGATAATTCGCTTTCGATAAATATAATACCCCTTTATCCGACGCATTGGTCCATACTATTGTTCTCTGCTGTAATCTATATAAGCTAGTGTTTTACAAAATAAAGATTAGTTTGAAATATCAACTCAGCAAATATGGATTTCTTTCTTTTGGGATTGAACATCTTTACATTTTGGTCCTTCGAGCTAACCTTTGTAGTCATCCCCCACCAGTGGTAAGAGGCTCAGAGTTGTAGCTGGCACCTTAAAGTCTGATTTGTTGCGAGCGCACGATAAGCTACAGGCTGCAAAAATAAAATAAAATAAAAAACCTGTGTCTTTCCCCATTAGTGGTAAGAGCCCAAGTAAATAACAAATAACACAAGTTTTACTTGTTAAATCGACATCAGCGACATCAACATAAGCGAGCTCAACGGGGAACATCACCAACGGAAGCAGTAGACAAGATAGCTTTAAAATTTCTTCACATTAAATATCCCATTCATATACACATATATACATATATATATATTATATACATATTTTTTTATATAATTATTTTATACATACATTTTTTAAATTATTTTTTCCGAACAAATTTTAAAGTTCTTAGAGGCTTAGGCAAGCCTAACAAAAGAGGTAAGAGAGATTGAGGCTGGTCAATCCTCAAACTTGATAACATAAAAACAAAATTCACCGCAAACCACACCAATTTGTTAAAATGCGGAGTAGTCAATCATGATTACTTTAACGAAAAAATGTTCGATGGAATTTGTAAAGTAATTAAAACTCTTAAAAATAAGTATAGCAACACGAAAGCTATGTCTGAAACCCAAGTAGAAGCAAAAAAAACTGAAAAAGACCCAGTCTGGAGAAAACCCATCAGGAGCTCTGTCAGGCTAGCTGGGAAATTTGCAGCTTTGGAGTTAAGAAAATTGAATTTATATGGAGTTGGACAGATAATAAAATAAAGGAGTTCTACAAAATCTATGAGAATAATTTATCTTTCGACAAAAGCGTCGAACTTTGGACATCCTGAAAGAAAGGATGAATGCTTCCGAAGCAAAAACGGAAGGCAATAGTGGGGTTATGGTAAAGGAAAAGGCTGATAACCTTCCTGTATTACCAAAAATTAAAGTTCCCACCTTTTCTGGAGAAGGAAAAGAGTGGGACATATTTTCGGAATCATTTAAGGAAATAATTTTCATGAGCACATCTCTAAAATTTAATTACTTAAAAACCGCTCTCAAATAGGCTCTGCCGAAAATTATAATTCCGTTTGGCAACTTTTAGCCAAGCGGTATGTAAACAAGAGACAAATATTCTCTGATCAGCTGAATCGGTATTGACTCAATAAATGAATCGATTAATTTAATAAAGACAAAAGGGCCCCGCGCGTAACAAGCACGTGCTTGGTGTCGTTGGGCCACTTGTTTGTACTGTTCGAAGTGCATCAACGTCCATATATATAAAAAAAAGCAAGTTTAAGTGAAGATGTTGATGTGATTTTCGCGCACATCGTCATTCGAAAATGCATATAGAAGCGTTACAGTTATATAAAACGCACATAAAGAAAACTAAAGAAATCTAATTACTAGACGAAGTAATGGACTTCTTAGCACAACGTTATAGTTCTATTGCCTCTTCAAATGCTGAGGAAAAGAAGCCTTTTAAAAAAATGGTAAACACCTCTGTTAAAGACGGTTGTCTACTTTGTAAAATGGTTGGCCACTTTGTGAAAAATTGCTATAAATTGAATGAGTCCGGTGGAAAGAGGGGAATTTATAAAAAAACAGCGCTCGTGCAATAGATGCTTTAAGCATTCTTCATTTAAAAAGTGTAATTCTAAATATTTATGTTCAGTTTGCAAGAAACCACATCATACAATGCTCCATGTATCAACAGAAAAAAGTGAGAAAGTAAACACTTGTGTCACAAAAGAACTAGCTTTTCTAGCCACAGCCCTAATTAAAGTAAAGTCAAAAAATGGTGGCTATGAAAGACTAAGAGCATTAATAGATAGGTCGCAGTGCACTATTATATCGGAAGAAGCTGCACAAATATTAAATTTAATAAGGAAAAAGAGTATCACTGAAGTTATAGAGTGTCAGACACTTGTATCTTAAAGCATAAAGTGAATTTAAGTATTAAAAATGCGCGATAATAAAAAAGATTCACTTAACATTGAAGCCATCATTCTTCCAAAACTAAAGAAAGCTTTGCCAAGCCAAACTTTAAATATTGATAAATCTAAGTGGACGAAATATACGTTGGCGGACCCTCACATTAATAAACCAAGTAGGGTGGATCTTATTATAGGAGTGGATTTATATATCCATATAATTAAAGTTAAAATAGACGGAATACTAGGCCAAATTACGGAATTCGGATAGATTGTATCCGGGTGCACTAAATCAAAAGGTGAAAAATTAATTGTGGCTACTACTGTGGAAGTAGAAAAGATCGGTTTTGGGAAATGGAAAATGAAAATAATGATATTGAGGAAGAAATTTGTGAAAAACATTTTTAGAGACCACTAAAATAGAAAAAAATGGGAGATATGTAATAAAAATTCCATTTAAAAATGAAAAAGAATTAGGAGACTCCAAAGCGCAAGCCATAGCTCAATTTTATAATTTGGAAAGAAAATTAAACAAAAATATAAAACTTAAAGAAAATTATATTAAATTCATGCATGAATATATATACTTGGGCCACATGATAGAGTCCAAGAAAGAAGGAAAATATTATTTACCCCATCAAGGTGATGTAAGAGAATTAAGCCTTCAATAAAATGAAGGGTAGTTTTCGATGCCTCAGCGAAAAGTACAAACAATAAAAGTCTAAATGACATTATGTGGGTTGGATTAAGAGTCCAAAAAGATATAGTTGCTATCATTGTCAAATGGCGTAAATGGCCATTTGTAATATCGGCGGACATTGAGAAAAGGAAGATTTGACACAAGGTCACTTCCTGATAGGAAGGCCAACATTAGGACCTATAGGACCATTTCCGAGGAAAGAATTGGAAATTTAGATAGATGGAAAATAATTGAGAAAATGAAAATAGAATTTTGGCTTAAATGGAAGAATGATTATTTAAACACTCTTCAACAAAGAAATAAATGTAAATTAGGAATTAAGATGAAAATTGTCATCCCGCTAGATGGCCCTTGGGAAAAGTAGAAGAAATACATAAGTGAAAAGACGAGTCAGAGTAGTAAAAGTCAAACTACCAGATTTACAAAAGTTTGTCTTTTAACTGGAATTGAGGCTGAAGAGAGCGAATCACCTTTCTCGGTCAAGCAGACTAAGGGTACGCGCAGGAGCCCTAGAATCCATAAGCTTGGAATAATGGCGATAATGTTAATGCTAATGTTATTTTGCCAGGTGTCTAATGCAAGTTCACCTACGCAAGGACAACAAAAGTGGTCAATCAAGAAATTACACGAGACTAATTCAATTTACTTAGATCTAATGGGAGACGGCGAAGTCATAGCCTCATCTTGGGATCTAATTGTATATTACAACATGGATCCATATTTCAACATGATAAGAAAGGGAGAACTGTTGAATGGAAAAATGAGAGTGGTGTGTGACAAGCTTCATGGGTTTGAAGATCAATGTAATACGGTTCTTGATAATACTCAACGACAGATAACAGATTTTGAAGATAACTATAAAAAAGATATAGATGCTATTATTGTCAAATGGCGTAAATCGCCATTTGTAATATCGGCGGACATTGAGAAAATGTACCGGGAAATAAACATTGATGAAGAAGATCAATAATATTTGCACATTATTTGGAGAGATTCACCAAATAAAAAATTAAGAGAAAAAATTAGGAAAAGATATAGGCGAGCTCCATTCGAGTTTATGGGCTCTCTCTATCACATACTTTTTGGTATAATGGACGCTGAAGATAGGGATAACTTAAAGGGTAACATGAAGAACCTCTTAGAGAACCAGCAAAATACTGCAGAATTGGTTCAAAGGCAAACCTCTGTAGTAGAATCAACAATAAATTACTTTAAAAGAACTACGGATGATATCAACTCAAATTTTCGAAGTATGAATACGCGAATAGAAACAGAAGTTTTGAAAGAAAGGTACTATGTCTATGAAGATAAACAATCAACATCTTTAATTGAAGAATGTGAAAAGATTTAAGCAGGTGTAATAAGCTTACTCATAGATATAAACCATGGTAGATTGAATCGAAATATTTTAAAGCCAATGCAGTTAAAAAAAGAAATTTCCAGAATTAAGGATGCATTACTAGAAACCTTAGTAGTACCAGGTAAAAGAACAGAACGGAGTTATTTTGAATGTCAAAATTCCCTTATTTGGAGTAATTCCTTTGCCAGTCACAATTAACAATGAGGTAATTATGGTAGACTTAAATTCTAAATATTTAGTTTACAATTTTGAAATAGATTCCTATTCTCTAATGTCGGAAGCTACTTTAAATAGGTGTCAAAAATGGAAAGCTAATAACGTAATATGTGAGATAATTGGCCTTGGAGTAGCGCTAATGACAATACTTGCGAAATAACTCCCTTTAAACCAAATAGTCCCTCTAATTGTATTTATAAAAGAAAACGACTCAGATCAATTTATACTGAGTTGAGTTTCAAAAGAAAAGTAGGTGGCTATTTAGGGTTCCAGAAATAACTAAAGCTAGAATACAATGTAATAATTTACCGCAAGAATTAATAGACCTGCCTGAGTAAGGAATCTTAACGATTGTGTCTGGTTGCACTATAAGAACAGACGACAAAATATTAATAGTTCATCATTGTATTAAGTCAGAAGCTTATGAGTCAATATCAGTTTCTTATGTAAGTAATATAAGTAAGATTCGAAGTATTGTTTGGAATCTATTAACATTACCGATTATTGACCATAACAAAGAATTAGCTAAACTAAAAAATGAATTAAAAGAAATAAGATAAAATCACTAAGAATTAAAAGGACTGAAATTTCATCACATGACAGGTCATGCGGCATTAATCGTAGGTTTAATAATTTTAGTGATTTTAGTGATTTTAGTTGTTTATATAAGACGAATAAATGTATCAAGACGAATGCAGGCCATAATTCTTCCTGGCCCCTTGCAGAATGTTCACACATGAACATGGCATTGTTTGCAATATTGATATGCCTCACACTGTTAGTTTGGAAATACCAATTGTAATCTGTAAGCCAAAATATCAGTGCATGAATTCAAATGCTATCAACCCTGTTATAAGTTGAGTAACGCCAATGCAGCGTTCCAAAATTATTTCTAAGAACGCTTATCTGTTTTTATTTTACTGCGCCCCCTTTCCCCGACGCATTGGTCCATACTATTGTACTCAGCCGTAATCTATATAAGCTAGTGTTTTACAAAATAAAATTCAGTTTGAAATTCCAACTCAGGAAATGTGGATTTCTTTCTTTTAAGATTGAACATCTTTACAATTTTTATATATTTATTTAGTTATTGTGTGTACCATGGACGTCAATAAAAAATTTGAACTCTAGTTTTTGGGTATCTGCCTACAATAAGAGAGAGAATGATAAAAAAAATCATAGCTAGAATTCACATCAGCATGCGAGAGGACTTACGCCCATTTTTTTTATTTGAAATATCATTACGAATAGTGTTTAAACTGCAAGAATAAATATAAGTAAGAGGCAAACGAGAAGTATTTGGTGAAAAAATATAACAAGTAATTGAGATTAATAGGGGTTTGTGATAAACGTCACAAATGCTAAAGAATTATCGCTGCAACATATGGTAAAATTAATTCAGGATGTAAAAAATAACATCTAGAATATTACTAGGAAGCTCATCAATGACTAAAATTTCGTGGGGAAGATGCAAATTACTAGAAACCATTGCTCATGACTCAACATCAACAGCCCTCACGAGCGAAGATATATTGAAGTCGCCCAAATCTTCCAGCTACTGGTATAGGTGGGCAAGTCATGCATCAATCGCAAGGTATTGTAAAAATAAAATATTTGCATACCAACTAGCTAGTTTGGCGAATTGAAAAATGTTGTATACCCGTAACTTGTAAAGTACTGAAGGCTTGTGCTATACGTCGCTAGAAAAGTATTTTAAAATTATGGTTAAAAGTTTTTTTTTAAATTTTTTTTACCCTTTTTCTCATTTTTCAAAAATGGTTTTAACGATTTCAAATGAAATTGTAAGGAGTAAAGCCATTAAGATGCCTTAACATTTGAAAGTCACATAAAAATGATTTTACTTTTATCAAATTGGGTGTATGTTCCGCATAAAAAAAATTGAATACTATTTATTTTATGAAAGTAGATGAATTATATGATTGATTTTTAACACAACAAGAAAGGAAGTTAACTTCGGCAAGCCGAAGTTTGTATACCCTTGAAGTTATAAGAAATAAACAACTTTAGTAAATAGTTTGTTTCCCGATCGTTCCTATGAAAGCTATACGAGGTGTGTTCAAAAAGTAAGGTGACTTTGTATTTTCAAGAAAAACTATTCATTAATTTATCAATATTAATGTTGTCCCCTTCAAAGTAATCCCCCTCAGATACAATCACTTATGCCAACGGTTTTTCCAATCCTCAAAGCACTTCCCATAAGCACTTTTCGGTATAGCCTTGAGCTCTTCCAGCGATGCAGTCTTTATCTCTTCAATCGTTGCAAATCTCCGTCCTTTCATAGGTCTCCTTAGTTTTGGGAACAAGAAAAAGTCACATGGGGCCAAATCCGGAAAATATGGTGGCTGAGGCATTATTGTGTTGTTGTTTTTGGCCAAAAAATCTGTCATAAGCAAAGATGAGTGAGCAGGGGCATTATCGTGATGCAAAAGCCATGAATTGATTTTGCACAATTCTGGACGTTTCTTTCGTATTGCTTCTCGCAAACGGCGCATAACTTCCAGATAATACGGTTTATTGACCGTACGACCATATGGTAAGAACTCCTGATGCACAACGCCATGGTAATCGAAGAATACAGTGATCAAAACTTTGACATTTGATCGAACTTGGCGTGCTTTTTTCGGTCTTGGCTCACCTGGGCTCTTCCATTGTGACGATTGGGCTTTGGTTTCGAAATCGTAACCATATACCCATGATTCGTCACCAGTTATGACCCTTTTGAGTAAATCGTCGTTGACGTCATCCAACAGCTCTTGAGCGATGCTCATGCGACAGTTCTTTTGGTCAAAATTCATCAATTTTGGAACAAACTTCGGTGACACACGACTCATGCCCAAAGTGTTTGAAAAAATTTCATGGCACGAGTCAAGCGATATACCGACATCTTCAGCAACTTCTCTGATAGTGATTGGACGATTTTTCAAAACAATTTTCTTCACTGCTTGAACGTTTTTATCAGTTGTTGACGTGCTTGGGCGTCCAGAGCGAGGCTCGTCATTGGCATCTTCCCGGCCATCTTGGAAGAGTTTGTACCACTTGTAAACATTTTTTTTACTCAGAACAGTTTCACCGTATGCCACTGTCAACATTTCAAGTGTTTCGGAGCACTTAATTTTATTTTTACACAGAAAGCAAAAAATCGCTGAGCACGCAAAACAACTTGTTACCTTTACGCCTCTTACAACTAAACAAAAGAGGGGATTTAATTGAAACTTGGTACAGATGTTAGGGAAGAGTGTACCAACATAACAATAAAAAAAAAAACGATAATCGAAAAAATGTTGCCCGCGAAATTTGAAAAGTGACCTTACTTTTTGAACACACCTCGTATGATATAGTCCCCCGATTTTGATAAAATTTAATTCAAAATTCAAAACTAATTTATAAATGTTATTTCCAATCTTAGAAGGTTATATGTTGAAAAACACCAAAGTTATAATTTTTTTATATTATTTCACCACTAATTTGCCGATCTTTTCTATAACAGCTTTATGATATAGTCGTCCGATTTTGATAAAATTGAATTCGAAATTCTAAACCAATTAAAAACTGTTATTTCCAAGCAGAGGAGATTATATGTTAAAAAACACCGAAGATATAATTTTTTCATTTCATTATTTAACCAATTTTTTTCGATTGTTCCTATGGCAGCCATATGATATAGTCGACAGATTTTGATAAAATTTAATTCGAAATTCAGAACTAATTTAAAAATGTTATTTCCAAGCTTAGAAGGTTATTTGCTAAAAAACACCGAAGATATAATTTTTTTTTTAATTTTTTCTCCGATAGTTCTTATGGAAGCTATAAGATATAGTTGTCCGATCCGGCTCCTGTTCCGACATATATACTACCTGCACAAGAAAGCAGACTTTTGGGAGAGTTTCAGCCCGATAGCTTTAAAACTGAGAGACTAGTTTGCGTAGAAACGGACGGACAGACGGACATGGCTAGATCGACTCGTCTAGTGACGCTGATCAAGAATATATATACTTTATGGGGTCGGAAACGTTTCCTTCACTGCGTTGCAAACTTCTGACTGATATCATTATACTCTCTGCAAGGGTATAAAAAGTACTGATATCAAACAAAAACATCTCTGAACAAGGTAAAACTACATTCGGTACACACTGGTATTTGCCCCCTTTGTATTTTTCAAATATATCTATTAAAGATGCGACGATTTTGCATGATTGCCTTAAACTCATAAATAAAGTGGATTTCAAATGTCTCAGAAATTGTGGAATAAGAAACAGGTATATGGTATAATTATCAGTACCGCCTTAACACAAAAATCAGGCCAGTTAATACTATAACTAATAGAAAGATACTCCTTTATGCAAAAATTAGAAAGAATTATTGCATATACCTTAAGATTTATTGAGGTAAAGTTAAAAAAGAAATCGTTTCCCACATATTTGACAGTGAGTGAATTGAAATTGGCAAGAATTTTAAAATTAAAACAGCAATAGGAAAGTCAATTTAGTTCAGAAATAAATTGCTTAAGGCACCAACAGGATATTGGAACTAAAAGAAAAATATTAGGATTAAATCCATTTTTAGATAAAGATGGATAAATAAGAGTGGAGGTAGATTACAGAACTCCAGCGCAGAATTTTCTGTAAAACATCCTTTAATTTTAGATAAGTGTCACTTAACCTAATTAATAATCAGAAATGCACATTGCAGGGCGGAATTAATCTTATGCGAAATTATATTCAAAGAAAAAAACAGCCCAAAGCAATACCTTAACCAATGTGTTAAATGTGCAAGATACAGACAAATTACGGCTGAACAAATCATGGGAAATTTACCAAATTTGTATGTATGGCAACCAAGACTATCCCTTTAGAAGTTGTAAGTGATTTGACTTCAGATGCCTTTTTAGATGCACTAAGGAGATTCTTTTCCAGAAGAGGAAAATGTGCTAAAATGTTTTCAGATAATGGGACAAACTTCGTGGGGGCCTCCAGAAAATTGGATGAAGATCTACAGAAGGCACTCAACGAAAATATTAAAATTATCCCAACATTAGAAAGCGAACAAATTGAATGGAATTTTATTCCCCCGGCAGAACCTCACTTCGGAGGTATTTGGGAAGCTGGAGTGAAATCTGTTAAGTTTCGCCTAAAAAGAATAATTGGGGATAATAATCTGACTTATGAGGAGATGGCAACTCTATTATGGCAAATTGAAGAGGTATTAAATTCAAGACAATTATATACAACTAATACTGACATTGACGATTGGGAAGTTTTGACACAAGATCACTTCCTGATAGGAAGGCCAACATTAGGACCTATAGGACCATTTCCGAGGAAAGAATTGGAAATTTAGATAGATGGAAAATAATTGAGAAAATGAAAATAGAATTTTGGCTTAAATGGAAGAATGATTATTTAAACACTCTTCAACAAAGAAATAAATGTAAATTAGGAATTAAGATGAAAATTGTCATCCCGCTAGATGGCCCTTGGGAAAAGTAGAAGAAATACATAAGTGAAAAGACGAGTCAGAGTAGTAAAAGTCAAACTACCAGATTTACAAAAGTTTGTCTTTTAACTGGAATTGAGGCTGAAGAGAGCGAATCACCTTTCTCGGTCAAGCAGACTAAGGGTACGCGCAGGAGCCCTAGAATCCATAAGCTTGGAATAATGGCGATAATGTTAATGCTAATGTTATTTTGCCAGGTGTCTAATGCAAGTTCACCTACGCAAGGACAACAAAAGTGGTCAATCAAGAAATTACACGAGACTAATTCAATTTACTTAGATCTAATGGGAGACGGCGAAGTCATAGCCTCATCTTGGGATCTAATTGTATATTACAACATGGATCCATATTTCAACATGATAAGAAAGGGAGAACTGTTGAATGGAAAAATGAGAGTGGTGTGTCACAAGCTTCATGGGTTTGAAGATCAATGTAATACGGTTCTTGATAATACTCAACGACAGATAACAGATTTGGAAGATAACTATAAAAAAGATATAGATGCTATTATTGTCAAATGGCGTAAATCGCCATTTGTAATATCGGCGGACATTGAGAAAATGTACCGGGAAATAAACATTGATGAAGAAGATCAATAATATTTGCACATTATTTGGAGAGATTCACCAAATAAAAAATTAAGAGAAAAAATTAGGAAAAGATATAGGCGAGCTCCATTCGAGTTTATGGGCTCTCTCTATCACATACTTTTTGGTATAATGGACGCTGAAGATAGGGATAACTTAAAGGGTAACATGAAGAACCTCTTAGAGAACCAGCAAAATACTGCAGAATTGGTTCAAAGGCAAACCTCTGTAGTAGAATCAACAATAAATTACTTTAAAAGAACTACGGATGATATCAACTCAAATTTTCGAAGTATGAATACGCGAATAGAAACAGAAGTTTTGAAAGAAAGGTACTATGTCTATGAAGATAAACAATCAACATCTTTAATTGAAGAATGTGAAAAGATTTAAGCAGGTGTAATAAGCTTACTCATAGATATAAACCATGGTAGATTGAATCGAAATATTTTAAAGCCAATGCAGTTAAAAAAAGAAATTTCCAGAATTAAGGATGCATTACTAGAAACCTTAGTAGTACCAGGTAAAAGAACAGAACGGAGTTATTTTGAATGTCAAAATTCCCTTATTTGGAGTAATTCCTTTGCCAGTCACAATTAACAATGAGGTAATTATGGTAGACTTAAATTCTAAATATTTAGTTTACAATTTTGAAATAGATTCCTATTCTCTAATGTCGGAAGCTACTTTAAATAGGTGTCAAAAATGGAAAGCTAATAACGTAATATGTGAGATAATTGGCCTTGGAGTAGCGCTAATGACAATACTTGCGAAATAACTCCCTTTAAACCAAATAGTCCCTCTAATTGTATTTATAAAAGAAAACGACTCAGATCAATTTATACTGAGTTGAGTTTCAAAAGAAAAGTAGGTGGCTATTTAGGGTTCCAGAAATAACTAAAGCTAGAATACAATGTAATAATTTACCGCAAGAATTAATAGACCTGCCTGAGTAAGGAATCTTAACGATTGTGTCTGGTTGCACTATAAGAACAGACGACAAAATATTAATAGTTCATCATTGTATTAAGTCAGAAGCTTATGAGTCAATATCAGTTTCTTATGTAAGTAATATAAGTAAGATTCGAAGTATTGTTTGGAATCTATTAACATTACCGATTATTGACCATAACAAAGAATTAGCTAAACTAAAAAATGAATTAAAAGAAATAAGATAAAATCACTAAGAATTAAAAGGACTGAAATTTCATCACATGACAGGTCATGCGGCATTAATCGTAGGTTTAATAATTTTAGTGATTTTAGTGATTTTAGTTGTTTATATAAGACGAATAAATGTATCAAGACGAATGCAGGCCATAATTCTTCCTGGCCCCTTGCAGAATGTTCACACATGAACATGGCATTGTTTGCAATATTGATATGCCTCACACTGTTAGTTTGGAAATACCAATTGTAATCTGTAAGCCAAAATATCAGTGCATGAATTCAAATGCTATCAACCCTGTTATAAGTTGAGTAACGCCAATACAGCGTTCCAAAATTATTTCTAAGAACGCTTATCTGTTTTTATTTTACTGCGCCCCCTTTCCCCGACGCATTGGTCCATACTATTGTACTCTGCCGTAATCTATATAAGCTAGTGTTTTACAAAATAAAATTCAGTTTGAAATTCCAACTCAGGAAATGTGGATTTCTTTCTTTTAAGATTGAACATCTTTACAATTTTTATATATTTATTTAGTTATTGTGTGTACCATGGACGTTAATAAAAAATTTGAACTCTAGTTTTTGGGTATCTGCCTACAATAAGAGAGAGAATGATAAAAAAATCATAGCTAGAATTCACATCAGCATGCGAGAGGACTTACGCCCATTTTTTTTATTTGAAATATCATTACGAATAGTGTTTAAACTGCAAGAATAAATATAAGTAAGAGGCAAACGAGAAGTATTTGGTGAAAAAATATAACAAGTAATTGAGATTAATAGGGGTTTGTGATAAACGTCACAAATGCTAAAGGATTATCGCTGCAACATATGGTAAAATTAATTCAGGATGTAAAAAATAACATCTAGAATATTACTAGGAAGCTCATCAATGACTAAAATTTCGTGGGGAAGATGCAAATTACTAGAAACCATTGCTCATGACTCAACATCAACAGCCCTCACGAGCGAAGATATATTGAAGTCGCCCAAATCTTCCAGCTACTGGTATAGGTGGGCAAGTCATGCATCAATCGCAAGGTATTGTAAAAATAAAATATTTGCATACCAACTAGCTAGTTTGGCGAATTGAAAAATGTTGTATACCCGTAACTTGTGTAAAGTACTGAAGGCTTGTGCTATACGTCGCTAGAAAAGTATTTTAAAATTATGGTTAAAAGTTTTTTTTTTTAATTTTTTTTACCCTTTTTCTCATTTTTCAAAAATGGTTTTAACGATTTCAAATAAAATTGTAAGAAGTAATGCCATTAAGATTCCTTAACAATTGAAAGTCACATAAAAATGATTTTACTTTTATCAAATTGGGTGTATGTTCCGCATAAAAAAATTGAATACTATTTATTTTATGAAAGTAGATGAATTATATGATTGATTTTTAACACAACAAGAAAGGAAGTTAACTTCGGCAAGCCGAAGTTTGTATACCCTTGAAGTTATAAGAAATAAACAACTTTAGTAAATAGTTTGTTTCCCGATCGTTTCTATGAAAGCTATATGATAAAGTCCCCCGATTTTGATAAATTCGAAATTCAAAACTAATTTATAAATGTTATTTCCAATCTTAGAAGGTTATGTGTTAAAAAACACCAAAGTTATAATTTTTTATATTATTTTACCACTAATTTACCGATCGTTTCTATGACAGCTTTATGATATAGTCGTCCGATTTTTATAAAATTGAATTCGAAATTCTAAACCAATTAAAAACTGTTATTTCCAAGTATAGGAGATTATATGTTAAAAAACACCGAAGATATAATTTTTTCATATTATTTAACCAGTAATTTTTCGATTGTTCCTATGGCAGCCATATGATATAGTCGATAGATTTTGATAAAATTTAATTCGAAATTCAGAACTAATTTAAAAATGTTATTTCCAAGCTTAGAAGGTTATTTGCTAAAAAACACCCAAGATATAATTTTTTTTTAATTTTTTCTCCGATAGTTCTTATGGAAGCTATAAGATATAGTTGTCCGATCCGGCTCCTGTTCCGACATATATACTACCTGCACAAGAAAGCAGACTTTTGGGAGAGTTTCAGCCCGATAGCTTTAAAACTGAGAGACTAGTTTGCGTAGAAACGGACGGACAGACGGACATGGCTAGATCGACTCGTCTAGTGACGCTGATCAAGAATATATATACTTTTGGAAACGTTTCCTTCACTGCGTTGCAAGGGTATAAAAAGTACTGATATCAAACAAAAACATCTCTGAACAAGGTAAAACTACATTCGGTACACACTGGTATTTGCCCCCTTTGTATTTTTCAAATATATCTATTAAAGATGCGACGATTTTGCATGATTGCCTTAAACTCATAAATAAAGTGGATTTCAAATGTCTCAGAAATTGTGGAAGCTTCGGAAAACCAAAGTACAAGTTCATGAATTGTCTGATGCGTCCTCTATGATTATAGTTAGGAAGAGCAAGGTTAATCCGAAGAAAAAGAGAAAAACCATCCCTAAATTAGAGCTATGTGCTGCACATCTTCTATCAAAACTAATAGAGTTGGGACAGCAAGGACTAAAAATGGGAATAATAAAGACAAATTTATTCGACGACGAACTGACGAAACAAGAAAATTTAAGAATATTGATTGGAGACACGTTAGATCAGAAGACAATCCAGGAGACGTCAAGAGGAATAACACCAGAAAAGATGCTAGAATGTGCAATATGGCCGAATAAGAAACAGGTATATGGTATAATTATCAGTACCGCCTTAACACAAAAATCAGGCCAGTTAATACTATAACTAATAGAAAGATACTCCTTTATGCAAAAATTAGAAAGAATTATTGCATATACCTTAAGATTTATTGAGGTAAAGTTAAAAAAGAAATCGTTTCCCACATATTTGACAGTGAGTGAATTGAAATTGGCAAGAATTTTAAAATTAAAACAGCAATAGGAAAGTCAATTTAGTTCAGAAATAAATTGCTTAAGGCACCAACAGGATATTGGAACTAAAAGAAAAATATTAGGATTAAATCCATTTTTAGATAAAGATGGATAAATAAGAGTGGAGGTAGATTACAGAACTCCAGCGCAGAATTTTCTGTAAAACATCCTTTAATTTTAGATAAGTGTCACTTAACCTAATTAATAATCAGAAATGCACATTGCAGGGCGGAATTAATCTTATGCGAAATTATATTCAAAGAAAAAAACAGCCCAAAGCAATACCTTAACCAATGTGTTAAATGTGCAAGATACAGACAAATTACGGCTGAACAAATCATGGGAAATTTACCAAATTTGTATGTATGGCAACCAAGACTATCCCTTTAGAAGTTGTAAGTGATTTGACTTCAGATGCCTTTTTAGATGCACTAAGGAGATTCTTTTCCAGAAGAGGAAAATGTGCTAAAATGTTTTCAGATAATGGGACAAACTTCGTGGGGGCCTCCAGAAAATTGGATGAAGATCTACAGAAGGCACTCAACGAAAATATTAAAATTATCCCAACATTAGAAAGCGAACAAATTGAATGGAATTTTATTCCCCCGGCAGAACCTCACTTCGGAGGTATTTGGGAAGCTGGAGTGAAATCTGTTAAGTTTCGCCTAAAAAGAATAATTGGGGATAATAATCTGACTTATGAGGAGATGGCAACTCTATTATGGCAAATTGAAGAGGTATTAAATTCAAGACAATTATATACAACTAATACTGACATTGACGATTGGGAAGTTTTGACACAAGATCACTTCCTGATAGGAAGGCCAACATTAGGACCTATAGGACCATTTCCGAGGAAAGAATTGGAAATTTAGATAGATGGAAAATAATTGAGAAAATGAAAATAGAATTTTGGCTTAAATGGAAGAATGATTATTTAAACACTCTTCAACAAAGAAATAAATGTAAATTAGGAATTAAGATGAAAATTGTCATCCCGCTAGATGGCCCTTGGGAAAAGTAGAAGAAATACATAAGTGAAAAGACGAGTCAGAGTAGTAAAAGTCAAACTACCAGATTTACAAAAGTTTGTCTTTTAACTGGAATTGAGGCTGAAGAGAGCGAATCACCTTTCTCGGTCAAGCAGACTAAGGGTACGCGCAGGAGCCCTAGAATCCATAAGCTTGGAATAATGGCGATAATGTTAATGCTAATGTTATTTTGCCAGGTGTCTAATGCAAGTTCACCTACGCAAGGACAACAAAAGTGGTCAATCAAGAAATTACACGAGACTAATTCAATTTACTTAGATCTAATGGGAGACGGCGAAGTCATAGCCTCATCTTGGGATCTAATTGTATATTACAACATGGATCCATATTTCAACATGATAAGAAAGGGAGAACTGTTGAATGGAAAAATGAGAGTGGTGTGTCACAAGCTTCATGGGTTTGAAGATCAATGTAATACGGTTCTTGATAATACTCAACGACAGATAACAGATTTGGAAGATAACTATAAAAAAGATATAGATGCTATTATTGTCAAATGGCGTAAATCGCCATTTGTAATATCGGCGGACATTGAGAAAATGTACCGGGAAATAAACATTGATGAAGAAGATCAATAATATTTGCACATTATTTGGAGAGATTCACCAAATAAAAAATTAAGAGAAAAAATTAGGAAAAGATATAGGCGAGCTCCATTCGAGTTTATGGGCTCTCTCTATCACATACTTTTTGGTATAATGGACGCTGAAGATAGGGATAACTTAAAGGGTAACATGAAGAACCTCTTAGAGAACCAGCAAAATACTGCAGAATTGGTTCAAAGGCAAACCTCTGTAGTAGAATCAACAATAAATTACTTTAAAAGAACTACGGATGATATCAACTCAAATTTTCGAAGTATGAATACGCGAATAGAAACAGAAGTTTTGAAAGAAAGGTACTATGTCTATGAAGATAAACAATCAACATCTTTAATTGAAGAATGTGAAAAGATTTAAGCAGGTGTAATAAGCTTACTCATAGATATAAACCATGGTAGATTGAATCGAAATATTTTAAAGCCAATGCAGTTAAAAAAAGAAATTTCCAGAATTAAGGATGCATTACTAGAAACCTTAGTAGTACCAGGTAAAAGAACAGAACGGAGTTATTTTGAATGTCAAAATTCCCTTATTTGGAGTAATTCCTTTGCCAGTCACAATTAACAATGAGGTAATTATGGTAGACTTAAATTCTAAATATTTAGTTTACAATTTTGAAATAGATTCCTATTCTCTAATGTCGGAAGCTACTTTAAATAGGTGTCAAAAATGGAAAGCTAATAACGTAATATGTGAGATAATTGGCCTTGGAGTAGCGCTAATGACAATACTTGCGAAATAACTCCCTTTAAACCAAATAGTCCCTCTAATTGTATTTATAAAAGAAAACGACTCAGATCAATTTATACTGAGTTGAGTTTCAAAAGAAAAGTAGGTGGCTATTTAGGGTTCCAGAAATAACTAAAGCTAGAATACAATGTAATAATTTACCGCAAGAATTAATAGACCTGCCTGAGTAAGGAATCTTAACGATTGTGTCTGGTTGCACTATAAGAACAGACGACAAAATATTAATTGTTCATCATTGTATTAAGTCAGAAGCTTATGAGTCAATATCAGTTTCTTATGTAAGTAATATAAGTAAGATTCGAAGTATTGTTTGGAATCTATTAACATTACCGATTATTGACCATAACAAAGAATTAGCTAAACTAAAAAATGAATTAAAAGAAATAAGATAAAATCACTAAGAATTAAAAGGACTGAAATTTCATCACATGACAGGTCATGCGGCATTAATCGTAGGTTTAATAATTTTAGTGATTTTAGTGATTTTAGTTGTTTATATAAGACGAATAAATGTATCAAGACGAATGCAGGCCATAATTCTTCCTGGCCCCTTGCAGAATGTTCACACATGAACATGGCATTGTTTGCAATATTGATATGCCTCACACTGTTAGTTTGGAAATACCAATTGTAATCTGTAAGCCAAAATATCAGTGCATGAATTCAAATGCTATCAACCCTGTTATAAGTTGAGTAACGCCAATGCAGCGTTCCAAAATTATTTCTAAGAACGCTTATCTGTTTTTATTTTACTGCGCCCCCTTTCCCCGACGCATTGGTCCATACTATTGTACTCAGCCGTAATCTATATAAGCTAGTGTTTTACAAAATAAAATTCAGTTTGAAATTCCAACTCAGGAAATGTGGATTTCTTTCTTTTAAGATTGAACATCTTTACAATTTTTATATATTTATTTAGTTATTGTGTGTACCATGGACGTCAATAAAAAATTTGAACTCTAGTTTTTGGGTATCTGCCTACAATAAGAGAGAGAATGATAAAAAAAATCATAGCTAGAATTCACATCAGCATGCGAGAGGACTTACGCCCATTTTTTTTATTAGAAATATCATTACGAATAGTGTTTAAACTGCAAGAATAAATATAAGTAAGAGGCAAACGAGAAGTATTTGGTGAAAAAATATAACAAGTAATTGAGATTAATAGGGGTTTGTGATAAGCGTCACAAATGCTAAAGGATTATCGCTGCAACATAAGGTAAAATTAATTCAGGATGTAAAAAATAACATCTAGAATATTACTAGGAAGCTCATCAATGACTAAAATTTCGTGGGGAAGATGCAAATTACTGGAAACCATTGCTCATGACTCAACATCAACAGCCCTCACGAGCGAAGATATATTGAAGTCGCCCAAATCTTCCAGCTACTTGTATAGGTGGGCAAGTCATGCATCAATCGCAAGGTATTGTAAAAATAAAATATTTGCATACCAACTAGCTAGTTTGGCGAATTGAAAAATGTTGTATACCCGTAACTTGTAAAGTACTGAAGGCTTGTGCTATACGTCGCTAGAAAAGTATTTTAAAATTATGGTTAAAAGTTTATTTTTAAATTTTTTTTACCCTTTTTCTCATTTTTCAAAAATGGTTTTAACGATTTCAAATGAAATTGTAAGGAGTAAAGCCATTAAGATTCCTTAACATTTGAAAGTCACATAAAAATGATTTTACTTTTATCAAATTGGGTGTATGTTCCGCATAAAAAAAATTGAATACTTTTTATTTTATGAAAGTAGATGAATTATATGATTGATTTTTAACACAACAAGAAAGGAAGTTAACTTCGGCAAGCCGAAGTTTGTATACCCTTGAAGTTATAAGAAATAAACAACTTTAGTAAATAGTTTGTTTCCCGATCGTTCCTATGAAAGCTATACGAGGTGTGTTCAAAAAGTAAGGTGACTTTGTATTTTCAAGAAAAACAATTCATTAATTTATCAATATTAATGTTGTCCCCTTCAAAGTAATCCCCCTCAGATACAATCACTTATGCCAACGGTTTTTCCAATCCTCAAAGCACTTCCCATAAGCACTTTTCGGTATAGCCTTGAGCTCTTCCAGCGATGCAGTCTTTATCTCTTCAATCGTTGCAAATCTCCGTCCTTTCATAGGTCTCTTTAGTTTTGGGAACAAGAAAAAGTCACATGGGGCCAAATCCGGTGAATATGGTGGCTGAGGCATTATTGTGTTGTTGTTTTTGGCCAAAAAATCTGTCATAAGCAAAGATGAGTGAGCAGGGGCATTATCGTGATGCAAAAGCCATGAATTGATTTTGCACAATTCTGGACGTTTCTTTCGTATTGCTTCTCGCAAACGGCGCATAACTTCCAGATAATACGGTTTATTGACCGTACGACCATATGGTAAGAACTCCTGATGCACAACGCCATGGTAATCGAAGAATATAGTGATCAAAACTTTGACATTTGATCGAACTTGGCGTGCTTTTTTCGGTCTTGGCTCACCTGGGCTCTTCCATTGTGACGATTGGGCTTTGGTTTCGAAATCATAACCATATACCCATGATTCGTCACCAGTTATGACCCTTTTGAGTAAATCGTCGTTGACGTCATCCAACATCTCTTGAGCGATGCTCATGCGACGGTTCTTTTGGTCAAAATTCATCAATTTTGGAACAAACTTCGGTGACACACGACTCATGCCCAAAGTGTTTGAAAAAATTTCATGGCACGAGTCAAGCGATATACCGACATCTTCAGCAACTTCTCTGATAGTGATTGGACGATTTTTCAAAACAATTTTCTTCACTGCTTGAACGTTTTTATCAGTTGTTGACGTGCTTGGGCGTCCAGAGCGAGGCTCGTCATTGGCATCTTCCCGGCCATCTTGGAAGAGTTTGTACCACTTGTAAACATTTTTTTTACTCAGAACAGTTTCACCGTATGCCACTGTCAACATTTCAAGTGTTTCGGAGCACTTAATTTTATTTTTACACAGAAAGCAAAAAATCGCTGAGCACGCAAAACAACTTGTTACCTTTACGCCTCTTACAACTAAACAAAAAAGGGGATTCAATTGAAACTTGGTACAGATGTTAGGGAAGAGTGTACCAACATAACAATAAAAAAAAAAACGATAATCGAAAAAATGTTGCCCGCGAAATTCGAAAAGTGACCTTACTTTTTGAACACACCTCGTATGATATAGTCCCCCGATTTTGATAAAATTTAATTCAAAATTCAAAACTAATTTATAAATGTTATTTCCAATCTTAGAAGGTTATATGTTAAAAAACACCAAAGTTATAATTTTTTTATATTATTTCACCACTAATTTGCCGATCTTTTCTATAACAGCTTTATGATATAGTCGTCCGATTTTGATAAAATTTAATTCGAAATTCTAAACCAATTAAAAACTGTTATTTCCAAGCAGAGGAGATTATATGTTAAAAAACACCGAAGAAATAATTTTTTCATATTATTTAACCAGTAATTTTTCGATTGTTCCTATGGCAGCCATATGATATAGTCGACAGATTTTGATAAAATTTAATTCGAAATTCAGAACTAATTTAAAAATGTTATTTCCAAGCTTAGAAGGTTATTTGCTAAAAAACACCCAAGATATAATTTTTTTTTAATTTTTTCTCCGATAGTTCTTATGGAAGCTATAAGATATAGTTGTCCAATCCGGCTCCTGTTCCGACATATATACTACCTGCACAAGAAAGAAGACTTTTGGGAGAGTTTCCGCCCGATTGCTTTAAAACTGAGAAACTAGTTTGCCTAGGACAGACGGACATGGCTAGATCGACTCGTCTAGTGACGCTGATCAAGAAACGTTTCCTTCACTGCGTTGCAAACTTCTGACTGATATCATTATACTCTCTGCAAGGTTATAAAAAGTACTGATATTAAACAAAAACATCTCTGAACGAGGTAAAAACTACATTCGGTACACACTGGTATTTGCCCCCTTTGCATTTTTCAAATATATCTATAAAAGATGCGACAATTTTGCATGATTGCCTTAAACTCATAAATTGTTATGTGTTTTAAGGAACAGAGGAAGTGATGATATTTGCTTCTAGCGATTTCAAAATGACTGCAGTCCTCTGTATGTTGCAATATGAAAAGTATTGTACAATCATTTTTGCTGCTCTTTACAATCCTATTTTTTTTTATCATGGATTTAAAATTTGAACTAATTTGTGTGATTTTAGTAACGGGAGGTTGAAAAGGAGTGTTTTGTGTATTAGCAGACTACTCATTTTGTTTTACTAATGTTGTTGTCAACTAGAGCTGGAAAAAACATCGCCGATGTATCGATACATCGAATTTTTTTTTAATTAATATAATACATCGTGCTTACAAATATTTATGTTTTTTTTTGTTCGGTGTTTTTATGTTTACCCACCACCACTTGAACAGCAGGCCTGTCGAATTTTTTTAAAAATGTCGTTTCGTTAATATTTATCATAATGATATTTAAAAATATTAACTTAAAATATCAATATATGGATAATATCTTTTGTTTCTTCAAAATATTTAAATATTTATGGGAGAGGACATCACACGCTGCTCATTTAAAATTCAAAGAGCACATTACCCTTAATATGTTATATTCAAGAAAACTAAAAACTTTATTAAATCAATTTCAAATTTTTTTTTATTAAATACAAGAATGCTAAATAAAAGATAAGGTTTTTATATATTTTTATGCATTTATCACAAATTTTGCCAGCAAAACAGTAGTCAAATAAAGTATTTTAGGAAATTGTCATTTTTCAGATGCAACTGAACTTTCAAGAGTAATAAGGCAAGCAAGATTTGGTCTAGTTTGCTTCTGAGTGTTCCAGAAGTCCAAGGGATACGGCCTTAACGTCACCAACTATTAGAAAAGACCAAAATATCATATACAAATATTATCGATATTTTATATTTAGGACCAAAAAATATCGCTATAATATTTTGAAATGCAATCGATATTTTGATATATTTTTGACACCCTTATCGGGCAGTTTAAGAATATTGGTTAACAAAACAAATATTTTGATTACAATTTTTCAATTTTTTGCCCAATTTAGTTGCCTATGACGAAAAAAAAACCATATCGACAATTCCAAGAAAGGGGACAAAGTCCGGAAAGACTTCTGTGTGGACGGCCGTCCACATAATGCATATTATATGGAAAAGTTTCAGATTAAGCATATTATCTTGCATGATAAACAGAATGCATCCAAATTTAACTTTTCAGTTCAATCATTCGTTAAAGACAATTCGTAATGTCGAACCGCAAGAAGAAATTGAGCCGTTTCTGGTGCTATTCATCCGTTTTGGGCAAGGTCACTCCAATTGTTAAGGATAACGCCAATAATGAGATATGATATGTTATTGCAAATAATTGTACGTTAATGGCATTAATTTAACTGTTCAGGACAGTCAAAAATTACAAAATTCGAAACAATTGCGTTGATTTAATATAACCTTTGTGCCAATATTTACATTCAAGTAATGTTGAGCTCAAACTAAAACCTGGGATAATTGGAATGTAAAACAAACAAATAAATTATATTGCTTTCCCACAAAGATCCATCCACTATCTATTATCCGTCAAACGGATGATCCGTTAGGTTTTGCCCAGCTAGACTTTTTTTTTCCGGTGCAACACTAATTCTTCTTGTCAGTGAAGATTGAAACATTCACTGCGAAAACGTAAACAATGATGACAGGGAGCAATCGAAAATGGCCAGTGCAGAAGCAAAAGGTTTGGTTAGATCAGCTAAATCAGCTGTCTTTCGATGGTAAATAGTGGATGTGCTCTTTGGGACTCGGAGTTTCACATATGATAGGAGGTACAAAAGCATATTAGCCAAAGGTCTTCAGATCAGCTGTAATCGGATGGTAGATGGGAATTGGAGTTTCAGATTTCTCGAAATCGCAACCGTTTCGAACGGATAGACTCTATGGGAAGGGGGTATTAGTAAATTACTTACTTAAAACGTTAAATTCTTTTTGGAGATATTTTAAATGATGCCAAGTGTGAAACATATGTTTGTGGAATTATTTTGTGTTCCTGTGATGTTAGAAGTGTGAAATAAAATTTGCCGCCGTTTAGGCGACGCGACCGAGTTCATGCATGTGTTCAATATCAGCTCACAGAGATTACGGACCGTTGGAAAAAGGTGTGACTGATTATTAATTAAAAATATTTAATTATTTAATAATTATTTTCTTTCATTCGCATGTAGTAAACTTGATTTTTTAGGGGCTGTCCATTTTACGTTTTTTAATCAATAATTTATAATTTTTTTTTATTTTTCATTTTGTATTGATTGTTTTATTTAAGTTTTTTCTTCAACAAAAAACAACAATTATTGTTACTGAGCCTATTTTTTCCGATTCGTTAATTTGTTTTTACATTGCTCATCGCTTTCCTGAAACATATTTCCGTACCCTCTGAATCCTTAGCCAACGCTCACGAAAAAGTAGAAAGAGAGTAAACTTCGGCAGGCCGATGTTTGTATACCCTTGGAGTTGAAAGAAATAATCAATCACCATGTTCAATTCTTATGGATCGTTCCTAGCTTCAGAGATATAAAAACCAATATTTTTTTTAATACATTTTTTATTTAATTTAAAATTCTTAAAAATTCAAAATATGATATTACCAATAGTTTATATAATGTATATAATATATATAATAATAATATCTCAAAAGACACCAAAGATATAATGTGTGTATATTATTTTTTCAACAATTTTCCGGTTGTTCCCATGGCAGCTTTATGATATAGTCGTCCGATTTTAATACAATTTAATTCGAAATTAAGAAGTAATTAAGAATTGTTATTTTCAAGCTTAGGAGGTTATATATTAGAAAACACCAAAGACATAATTTAGTAAATTATTTTCCCATCTGATTATTACTATCGTTCCTATGGCAGCTATATGATAAAGTCGTGCGTTTTTGATATAATTAAATTCCAAGTTCAGAACTAATTAAAAAAATGTATTTTTCAAGTGTAGGAAATTATTTGATACAAAACATTAAAGATATAATTAATATAAATGTGTTTTCCGAATATTCCTATTGTTAAAAAATAGTTATCCGATCGGGCTGGGTATAAAAATATTTTTTATTTAAAAAACATGTATATAATTTAAAGAAACCTGCTTTTTCTCCTTTCATAACTCCAACAGAATGCGCAAGGGCTCTTCTTCTTTTGTTTTTTTATGAACAATTTAATTTTAAAAACTTTGCTCATACTACAAGAAATACATTTTTTTTTACTATTGCAGCTTCTAAACTAAACAAGAAAAGAAGTAAGCTTCGGCAAGTTGAAGTTGCAGGTATAACATTTTAAATTTATAAGGATTTTTGGTAGCTTCAGTGATAATAACAAAAATTATTTCACTATTTCTCTGACCGCTTCTTTAACAGCGTTTCTTAGAGCCCTCCGATTTTGATTAAAATTAATTCGAAACTCTTAAAAATATAAAATATAATATTCCCAATATTATGAGATAATATGCCAAAAAACTCCGAAGTTATAATTTGTTTCATATTATTTTTCCTCCAGTTTTTCTTATTAAAAATGGAATTAACATTTTTGAACGTTAAATGTTAAAAATATACCAAAGGTATATTTTTTAAACATTTATTTTTATCGAATTTATCTATAGAAGCTATAAGATATAGTTCTTTTAAACTGCGAGAATAATTTGCGTAGAAACGGACGGAAAGACTGACAGGGCTAGATCGGCTCGTCTAGTGATGCTAATCAAGAATATATATACTTTATGGGGTCGGAAACGTCTCCTTCACTGCGTTGCAAACTTCTGACTGAAATTATTATACCCGGTGCAAGGGTATAAACAGCTACAGACTTATGATACCTAAGTTTGAACTGTAACTGATTTTTTGTGACACTATTACGCTAACTTCTAGAATCCGCCTCTAACGGTCTCTTTTTTTTTAGATTTGGATCTTTATATTCGCCGAAAACAACTAGGAAAGGTTAGACTAAGGGACTAATAAGACCGATAGGTCTACACGCGTTGGTTTGGAAACTTACCCATCAAAACCGTAGGTATCACAGAAATTCGAGCAATTTATTTTTTTCAGAAAAATTAACGAAAAATTACGAGGAGTGTTAACATACAATAAATATCGATTATTGAGTATTTATCGAATTTTTTTTTACGTTATTTTTTAACGTGGAAATGCCGATATTTTTGCGAATGAATCGCAAGAACATGGCTTGTTGCTCTTGTGCTTCTGACCTATGTATGTATGTTTACACCTGAAAATTAGCAACGTATATTAGTTTAAATTAATAACAAACAAAAATTGTTTACTTTTACTAACATGTTTTTTTCTTCGTGTCCGGAAAAAAATAGTACATTTTTCACGACAGTGCTGCCAACTTTTTTGCAAAAGGTGGCATGTTTTTATATTTCTCAATAAATACAGCTTCTGTTTTTACCAGAATTAGGTTTTTTACTGTAATACTAAGTACCGTACTATACATATTTCGTTATCACAACATTTAGATAACTATTTTAAAGTTCGAGCAATTCAATACCGCTGTCAGGCTGGACAGTTGGCGGAAGCTTTTTAAACCAGTTACTCGTAGGTTAAAAGGGTATACTATATTCGTCAGAAAGTATGTAACTGGAAAACGGAAGAGTTTCCGACCCCATAAAGTATAGATATTCTTGATCAGGATCACTAGCCGAGTCGATCTAGCCATGTCCGTCTGTCGGCCGTCCGTATGAACTAGAGCTTCCTACGTTTGTTTCAGCGGGGTGCCACGCCCACTTTAACGCCTGCAATCCGCAAAAATCTGTAGCGCCTACAGTTTTTATGAAAAAAAAATTTAAATGAAATGTATTTGTCTCATCAATACCTATCATCAATACACTTTAGCGCCCAACAAAACTGTGGTGTCCACAATTGTCATGCCTGAAAATTAATTTTGCTAAAACGTATTTGTCTCATTAATACCTATCGATTGACCCAAAAAAATGTGCCACGCCCACTTTAACGTCCAAAAACCGCCCAAAACTGTGGTGGCCACATTTGTCATGCTAGAAATTTTTTTTGCTAAAATGTGTTTGTCTCATTAAAACCTTTCGATTGATCTAAAAAATGTTTGCCACGCCCACTAACGCCCCAAACGGGTAAAATGCTTAAAACTGTCAGCCGCCCATATAACATATACCAAAGTAGGGTGTATATATATATGTACATACATATTATATATCTCCATTTTCATTTTGCTGAGTTACGGGTATCTGATAGTCGGGGCACTCGACTATAGCATTCCTCCTTGTTTTAGCTTAATTTTTAAAGACGGCTTATAAAATTCCTATTTTTAAATATAACCAGAATGAAATAATTTTAGTATGCAGATAATTTAAAGATTTTATTAGCGTGTCCTCAATAAAGTTTTATTATTAGCAAGCATTTGTAACTTTGTTTATTTTTTATAAGGGGGATTTTAAAACAGTCAAAAATTACGTCTGTGACACCGAAATTCGCATTTCGGCGGGAAATTTAGTTGGAAGGGATTCCAGTGACACCCCAGGTTAACCTATTATATCGGCAATACGTTTTCCACAGTGCTCTTCATTTGTAGAACACTGGACTCCATCACTACCAGCTACTTGGCAGCTTATGTGCTGATGTAGGCCGCGCTGTTTTCTTTATGGAGTGAGCTATTACCAGGACTCTGGCCGCCTTTCTGCATTATCAGCGGTACAACTCCGTTTCCATCCCGGCTCCAAATCCTCCAAGGCCCATGCTGTATATTGGGAATCGGAGCTGCAGATGGCACGAAAAATATGTCCAAGCATCCGAGACACTAAAATAAAGCCTTAAAATACTTATTAGCATATACAAAAAGATTCCTTTAAACATTCCATTCATTTTTATTTGGTCAGCCATAGGTATTCAGATCATATTTAATCGGATGGTAAATGGTGGAAGTACCATGTGGGAATCGGAGTTTCACATTTGTCTAAAATCGCAACCGTTTCGAACGGATGGACTCTATGGGAAGGACGTATGACGTCCGCGGCACAGTGGTTTTGCCTTCTGACATGTCACACCGAACCTATTCTAAGATGTCAATTTTGTGACAAAAATGGCCGTGTTTAGCAGAACATTTCACAGGGAACAAAAATTTGCGTTCTTCTGCTGCTCGCTCATGAAATATTACAACGGAATAAAGTAACATATGATACTTCTAAAATTGCACCAGACAATTATAAATGTTTTTAAGTTGGTCTTAAGTTGAATGTTTATACCGGTTACTAGTAGAAAAAAGGGGTATTTCTATTGTATTCAGAAATCAGATTTCTGCTGCTGAACGCTGATAAATGGTGCCACGCCTACTCTAGACCACACATACCGCCCGCAAACTTTGAAAAATCATTCATATAGTATTTCGAAAACTATTAAGTCTCAAAAACTATGGCGCCTTCAGTTTTCATGCTAAAATAAAAATCGATTGACCTAAAAAAAGTTTGACGCGCCCAATCAGACGACCTAAAAATGTCCATAACGATTAAATATACCTGTGGCCCACATTACCATATACTGAAATCGCGTGTGTGTGCCGTCTTGTAGTCCCGCTTATATATCTCCATCTACCCTTTGCCCTTCTAAGCTCACCAACGGGTATTTAATAGTGGATACACTTGACTTAAGCGTCTTCCTTTGTTTAAATTTGTATTTCATATAGATTTTAAAAACTAGACTGCTTATAGAGTATTTTTTATATATTGTAAATAATAATAATAAATTATAGTAATATATATATCATCCATAAAATAAATAAAAATTTATGTTAGATGCATTTATTTTTAGACAAATCGAGCATATTCGAATGGGTGCTGGAGACGATTATGTACTTCAAATAGGGCCATCTTGCCAGCGTGTCGGCGAAATCTTCTGTAGTACTGCTTGTTCAATACGGAATAAAAGTTTATGGGAATATGGTGGGCCCAACTCTGATCGCGTTCAGCACTGTGACGATCTAGAAACAAAAACTTCTTTGCGGAAGTGACTTCGGCGGCCCTTATATGCCAGATAAGCCATGTGGAATTTAAGCTAACCAAGACCAGAAACCAAAGCGTCATCGTCTCAGCCATTTTAAAAAAGAGCTAGGTGGTCAAAACCTAGCTCCAAAGTCGCCCACTGGTTGCAGGTCGTCAGCAGTTTTTAAGATCTGTTTATTCCATTTAGATTTATTCTGACTGCTGCCGTTCCACTTTTGGAGTGTGATCAGCGTTTTTGACTAGGGCTATAAAGAGGGTTGGCTGTGAGTGCTAGGTCGGCAGTCACTTTTCGTTCTTTACATCTGCAGAAAGAAGAGACACCTAGGAAACCATCTGCAATGGCATTCAATTTTAGTCACCTCCTCATCGCCGGTGTTTTGGCATTATCCGCAGTGTCCTCCGAGACCATCCAGCTGCAGCCCACTCAGGGTATCCTTATCCCAGCTCCCCTGGCTGAGAACATTCGTGTGTCTCGCGCTGCCTACGGCGGGTATGGAGCTCCAGCTGCATCTGCTCCATCTGCACCAGCCTACTCGTCTCCACCGTCCTCCTATTCTGCTCAAGCTGCCCAGTCCTACTCTGCTCCTGCTGCACCCTCGAACTCGGCTCCATCCGCACCCACCTATTTAGCCCCGTTACCCATTCAATCGCCTACGTGCCCCAAAAACTATTTGTTCAGCTGCCAGCCCTCTCTGCAGCCCGTGCCCTGTAGTGCTACGTCCAGTAGTTACGGATCCGCCGGGGCCTACTCTCAATATGTACCTCACTACGCTGTACCCTTCGTCCGAGAACTGTAAGGCGCGAACCGAATCACTTTAGTACATATGAAAAAAATAAAGCGTTAAAATATAATCTAAATCGACTTTTTTAAATGAAAACAAATATTATTGGTTCTTTATAGAAACCAAAGACCAGTAAATAACTAACAGTGAGCAAAATATTTTTTTGTACAACACAATTTTTTTGAGCATTTTTGGGAACTATTCTAGATATGTTTACAAAAATATGTTATTATTATGTATGAACATAACGAAAGAAAAGCAAAAAAAATTACGAGAACTTAGGCACAAAAATATAAACTCTACGGAAATCGTTTTTTGTTAAGCTTTTCTTATTGTGTACTACATCCTACTTTCCGCTATTCATTTAAACTGCGGTCCTGGTTGAGATCAGGCAAAATCGGTCGAGGTAAAGATTTCTTTCTAGATTTAATGAAAAATATATTTCATTTGTATTTGGATAAACGTAGCTTAGTAAAAATTCGTTGGCAAGTCACCTATGCCAAAGAAAGCTAGGTGATCAAAACATTGCTCCAAAGTCGCCCTCTGGTTGCAGGTCGTCAGCAGTTTTAAGGCTCTGCTTATTTCCTTTAAATTTTTTCTGATTGCTAACGTTTTACTTCGGGAGTGCGATCAGCGTTTTTGGCTTGGGCTTCAAAAAGAGTTGGCTCTGAGGGATTCGTTAATTCACCATTAGTTCTTTAGATCTGCAGCAAGAAGAAACTAATAGAATACCATCTGCACACTATAATTTTTATATTTACTTCGGGGTTTATTTAATAATAGGCATTTTATTAACCGTCTTAAAAAATTTGCTAAAAACAAGAAAGAAAGTTAACTTTGGCAAGCCGAAGTTTGTATACCCTTGCAGTTATAAAAAATAATCAATAATTTTATTAAATTGAATTCGAAATTCTTAAAAATATAAAAATTTATATTCCCAATATTATACGATAATATGTCAAAAAGCCCCAAAGCTATAATTTGTTTCACATTATTTCCTACCAAATATCCGATCGTTCCTATTTCAACTATATGATATAGTCGTAAAATTTAATTTGAAATTCAGAACTAATTAAAAAATGTTATTTTCAAGCTCATAAGGTTTTATGTTAAAAAACACAAAAGATATAATTTTTATTTCATGTTTTCCTACTAAATTTCCGATCGTTCCTATGGCAGCTATATATATATAGTCGTCCGATTTTGATAAAATTTAATTCGAAATTCAAAACCAAATAAAAAATGTTATTTCCATGCGTAGGAGGTTATAAGTTAAAAAACACCGAAGATATAATTTTTCAATATTATTTTACCATTAATTTTTCGATTGTTTCTATGGGAGCTATATGATATAGTCGTTCAATTTTGATACAATTTAATTCGAAATTTAGAACTAATTTAAAAATATTATATCCAATCTTAGAAAGGTATATGTTAAAAAAACACCGAAGATATATATTTTTTTTATTTTTTCCCCGACAGTTTCTATGGGAGTTATAAGATATAGTTGTCCGATCCGGCTGGTTCCGACGTATATACTACCTGCAATAGAAAGAAGACTTTTGGGAAAGTTTCAGCCCGATAGCTTTAAAACTGAGAGACTAGTTTGCGTAGAAACGGACGGACGGACAGACGGACGGCCAGACGGACATGTCTAGTTCGACTCGTCTTGTGACGCTGATCAAGAATATATACGAGTATATTTTATGGGGTCGAAACGTCTCCTTCACTGCGTTGCAAACTTCTGACTGAAATTATTATATCCTCTGTAAGGGTATAAAAACCGTCTGCAAACCGTCCAGCCTGACAGTGGTACCCATTTGCTAGAACTTTCAAATACAAAAATGTTGTGTTAACGAATTATTACTTACTAAGTATTGTGGTAAAAAACAAAACATATTTCTGGTATTATTAATGTAAACTAATAAACTTTGCAAATTTTCAGCGGTAAGCATAGGTTATTAGCACAAGACGACATTGCCAAAGTATTTACTTACTTACTTACGACGGAAAGTACAACTTTAAATTATCTGTTTGCAAACGAAAATCGTAGGAGCTTCCAAGGATTATCCTCTGCATCCTAACCTCTCGAATTTTTTGTTTTCGCAAGTACTCTATAGCAAGATTTGTGGATATGACATTTTAGTTTACTTTAAAAAATGTTGACAATTTAAGAATGTAAGTAAACCAATATAGCAGCCGCAAGAAGCTGTTCACGGCTGCAGTAGCCTGGAAGGTTATTCACATTTTTTAATTTTTTCTTTTATTTTGCACATTATGCGCTTTCAACAAGTATTACTTTTGTAATTTTTTAATAAAAACATAAATTATGTTTACAACTTATTGAAAAATGGTCAACATTTAATGTACGTATCCAGCCCTGGTAATTTTCGGTAATTTTTCCGAGAAAAGGAAATTGCTTGAATTTCTGTGACACCTACGGTTTTGATGGGTTGGTTTCCAAACCAACCGTCCCCAAATCCGTCGCCGGTTTCTGCGACTCTGTGACTATGTTAAACAGAAGCTATAAATTGTTTCAAATTATTTTCCCACCAATTTTCAGATCGTACCTATGACAGTCATATGGTATAGTCGACCGTCGATATAGCCATGTCCGTCTGTCCGTTCGTTTCTACGCAAACTAGTATCTCAGTTTTACAGCTATCGGGCTGAAACTTTCCCAAAAAGTCTTCCTTCTTTTTCACGTAGTATATAAGTCGGAATCAGCCGGATCGGACAACTATATCTTATAGCTCCAATAGGAACTCGCGGGGAAAAAATTAAAAAAAAGTATATCTTTGGTGTTATTCTAACATATAACCTCCCACGTTTGGAAATAACTCTTTTTAATTACATCTGAATTTCGAATTAAATTTTATCAAAATTGGACGACTATATCATATAGCTGCCATAGGAACGATCGGAAAATTCGTGGGAAAATAATTATGATGTTGTTTTTTAACATACAACCTCATACGCCTGGAAATAACATTTTTAATTAGTTATAAATTTCGAATTGAATTTTATCAAAATCTAGCTGTTATAGGAAAGATCGGAAAATGGGTAGGAAACTAATATGAATCAAATTATAGTTTCGGTGTTTTTTTACATATTATTTTATAATATTGGAAATATATATACATTTTCCTTAAGAATTTTGAATTAAAGTTAATAAAAATCGTACGACTCTAACATATAGCTGTCAAAAAAAACGGTCCGAGAAATAATGAAATAATTTTGTTTTAATATTACTAAAGCCAGCAACAATCTATAAAAATTTCACATGGTTCTACTAACGTTGATTATTTCTTATAACTGCAAGGGTATACAAAGTTCGGCAACCCGAAGTTAATTTCCGTTCTTGTTTTGCTAATGTCATTTCTTTGTCAAAGTGGTTTTAAGGTGTGCTATTTAAAGAAAAATTTTCTAGACATTGAACTAAAGGAAAATATGCGAAAAATCATTTAATGTTTCTATGCAATACGAATTTGGTGAAGAAAACTTGTAATTATATAATTTAAATTTAAAATTTAACTAAAAATATTTAGAAAATTTGTTTTTAAAAAATATACCCTGAAATTGTTTATAATAAATAAATTATTAAACGACCGAAGTCTAAAAAATATGTTAGGTTTAATTTCCGATTTTTAACTACACAACCCTTATTTAAACAATTATATAAGTAATAAATGAGGTCAAACGGTATGACATATAAATAAAAAACAAAAAAATCGAAAATAATACCAAAACGCTCGCTAAGTATAAATTGGTACAAGTATAAATTAGTAACTTAAATTGCCCCAAAATTTTTATTTATTTTTATTTAGCGATTTCTTTGTTAAACATTTTGACAAAGTAATTTGGAAATGTACTGTACATAATCTTAAGGTCTACCCGCAAAAAACTGAAGACCATTTGAATGTGGCTATGGTTTAAATTGGTGGTAATGTAAAAACGAAAATAATACCAAAACGCTCGCTAAATATAAATTGGTACAAGTATAAATTAGTATCTTGAATTGCCCCAAAATTTTTATTTATTTTTATTTAGCGATCTCTTTGTTAAACATTTTGCCAAAGTAATTTGGAAATGTACTGTACATAATCTTAAGGTCTACCCGCAAAAAACTGAAGACCATTTGAATGTGGCTATGGTTTGAATTGGTGGTAATGGTAGCTTTTAATTTGAAGTACATGAAAACGGAAAATTTAAAAAGACCTAAATTAAACTTCGAATTGAACGAAAATAAAACTACTTATACAGAATACAAGAGGCTTACAAATGAAACTGACCAAATTGTATACTGATAGTTCTTCCTTGTCTTCCCATGTTATTGTGGTTACAGAAACCTGGTTAAAATCCGGAAATATGGAACTTTGTAAGACTAATGGATTTATTCAAAACATTGCATA
Organism: Drosophila biarmipes; assembly: GCF_025231255.1. Classification (NCBI taxonomy): domain Eukaryota; kingdom Metazoa; phylum Arthropoda; class Insecta; order Diptera; family Drosophilidae; genus Drosophila; species Drosophila biarmipes. Next base: position 24,388,322 of record NC_066612.1, read on the forward strand.
GCCGTCATCTGTGTTAAATTTATGCATTGTGCTGCGCAATCAAGTTTTTCGAGCGGGCCACGCCGTTAAGCAAATCTGCTGAGACAGAGAGTAAATGAGTAAGATATTAAGTGTGCAAGCTCTGCGCACACTGACTGTGGCACGGTCAAGAATCAGATTTCCATTATTAACCGTGGCTTATACGGAGACAAAGCGTGCATCGGCGCCTACAGCACTGTAGTTGCTTCGTGCATTTCGCAACCAACTTGTCTGCCGAAGCAGGCCGAGTTGCGCGCGTGTCCCTGTGTAGTAATAATGCCTTTGGGTATTAATATCGGAAATTTGGTACCTCTCACCAAGGGTAATGAGCGATTTTTAAAAGTTTTTTTTTACTGATAAATGGGCCGGGCCTTTGCTAAGAACTGGGTGTGGGGCAATTTTTATTTGGAGTGCATAATTCGAATGCCAACGACTCACATTGAATAGCTTGCACGAATATAGAAAAAGAAAACCTGAATTATCTACAGTTTCCAAGTCCTGCCGCATGCGAAACGAAATGTAAGTCTCAACCTTCATATAGGAATAAGAGTCTTCAGCTAATACATAGTAGAAATGAATGATTAGATCGATTTAGCGTCGCTTGTGAACAGCTCCGAGTTTTTATATTTTTCAGTGATTTTGTGCGAGTATTCTGTGTGTATTTATTTACAAAATTTTAAATAGATCTCCCAGTAAACGGGTATGTGTTTATATGTAGTTATTTTAACATTTCTATTAGATTTGTTTAATCTGTTAGCTTTGTTAGTGTAACTTACGCTCTCTAAACTTGCTAAAACTCTTTCAATCCCTCTCAATCTCCCTCGCTCTATTTTATAACAGTAATTTACCCTCTCTATAACCTGCTGAATTTCTGGTATACTTTTTAGGTGTTATTTCTGTAATTCTCTCTCTCTCTTTTCCTTGCTTGATTTACATTGTATTTGTTCATGCTTGAAGTTGTTAGTGTCGCACAAGTCACGCTTAGTGCCTTTGTGATTTTTGAATTTGATCCCAGTGCGAAATTTACTTTAAGGTATTTTTCATATTTTATTTCATATCCTAAACATTATTATAATGGCTGTTTTCTGTTCTAAGAAAAATTGTACACTTGCGTCTTCAACTAAAGACCCCTATATTTTTTGATGGTTTTGCGATTTAATGACGCACGTCAAATGTGCAGGATTTACCGGCAGAGCTAAAGATTTTATTGATCTTAACTCTGGTCTTATGTTGTCATGTGGGTCCTGCAAGGAAATGGTGGTTGAGATGAGCGGCTTTATGAAGCAAACTCGATACAGCCTAGTGCTTTTAGGCAACTCAATAAGGGTTTAATACCGTCTGTGCCCAGTTTAATAATAAACAAGAAAGGAAGTTAACTTCGGCAAGCCGAAGTTTGTATATTGTAGTAATCCGATTTTTATTAAATTGAATTCGAAATTCTTAAAAATATAAAAAATTATATTCCCAATAGTATAAGATAATATGTCAAAAAGCCCCAAAGTTTTTTTCATATTATTCTCACACCAATTTTCTGACCGTTCCTCTGACAGCTATATGATATAGTCGTCCGACTTTGATAAAATTTAATTCGAAATTCAGAACTAATAAAAAAAATGTTATTTCAAGCTTAGAAAGTTATATGTTAAAAAACACCCAAAATATAACTTTTATTTAAGGGTTTCCGACTGATTTTCAGATCTTTCCTATGGCAGATATATAATGCAGTCGTGCGATTTTGATTAAATTTAATTCGAAATTCAGAACTAATTTAAAAATGTTATATTCAAGCTTAAAAAGGTATATGTTAATAAATAGCAATTGTCATTTCATTTTTTAAAAAAATTTTTTCCCGGTACTTCCTATGGGAGCTATAAGATATAGTTGTCCGATCCGGCTGGTTCCGACTTTTATACTATCTGCAAAAATAAGAAGACTTTTGGGAGAGTTTCAGCCCGATAGCTTTAAAACTGAGAGACTAGTTTGCGTAAAAACGGACGGCTAGACGGACATGGCTAGATCGACGCTGATCAAGAATATATACGAGTATATTTTATGGGGTCGGAAACGTATCCTTCACTGCGTTGCATACTTCTGACTGAAATCATTATACCCTCTGCAAGTTTATGAAAGGCCTTCGAAGGCCAATTCGACGAATCGAGATATTTGACCGTACTACATATCGGTGGTTTCACGCCATATGATCCAATGAAACCTTTTGTGTGCCTTATTTAAGACTGCATTTCTAAATTTTGGGGAAGTGTGGTGAATATGTGAGTTTATGGCGCCTGAATTTTGGAAATTTTCAATGAAACCGAAGGGCTTATGAACAACAAAGATTGAAAGATCTGGTCTTTCTGGTCGAGGAACACATTGATATTGGGTAAAATAACTGGGGTCTTTGAGTATCCTATTATCACTAGCCTTTCTATAATCGAAAGCAAAATATTCTTTTATAAACGGAAAAAACAATAATTGATTTGGTGACTTCAATTTTATGCGCGGTTTTAATGCATGCTTCCGTGCTTTCCCGACGCTACCCAGACAAAAAAGACAGTAGTTTGTGGGGTTGGAAAACAACCCAGCGCCGATCAGCAAGTCGACATGGTTAGGATTGAAAAAGTTAGGATCTGCTAGCAAAATGGAATTTGAAATCCAAGGAATTGGAGAGATTGCAGTTGAATTATGCATTCAATCGAAAAAATATCACTTCCTGGCGGTATCGTTTTAATTGCAAATTATTTGCGAACTCCTCCATAATAAAATTAACTTGCGACCCCGAGTCTATCAAAATGCAAGCGCACATCTTGTCTCCTCTCAGCAAGGAAACAGTAAGACAAGTAGTAGTACGATTATGTTCATAAAGAATATACTTAATTGCCTGCGCTTAGTTTTTTAAAGTATTTCCCGATTATTCCTATGGGCACTATAAGATAAAGTAGTCCAATCCGGCTGGTTCGACTTATATATTACCTGCAAGGGAATGAAGACTTTTGCGAATGCTTTAGCCCGATAGTTTTGAAACTGAGAGATTATTTTGCGTAGAAACGGACGGACAGACGGGCGGACGGACAGACGAACATAACTAGATCGACTCGTCTAATGCTGATCAGGAGTATAAATACTTTAGGGGTCGGAAACGACTCATTTAATGCGTTGCAAACTTCTGACGGAAATCAGTATACCCTCTGCAAGGGTATAAAGACTCCAATAAAATATGTCTCACAAGTTAGTGGTTCTCAGATGTGGGAATATTTTCAAACCCATGTTTTTGTTTCCGCCCTAGAACGTTTTATTGGTAAATTATTATTATAGATCCTCTCCTTTCCACAAAAGGTCCATTACCTGACTGCTTTAAAAGGGACACACGCCAACGGCCTTACGGTTCAAGTCCGAAGGGCACGCTCATTGAGAAAATCACCGATTGCCTATCTTGGTCGCGTCCCATAGAGGTGAATAGATGTTTTCATATTATCTCTATCACATTTAAATAGTTTTCATTTTAAAAACTGGAGAAGTACATAGAGAGCATTAAACAGAATTTTGGAAAATTCTTTCTAAAAACTATTTCTTTTAACTAAATGCATGATGTCTGACTCAACAATCTCGTCTTGCACTTTAAATGATTCTTAGACAACTTATAAAAAAATTTTATATACGTTTTCGTCTTTTTCTTTTACCCCAAAATGTGCATATTCGAAATTCAACAAACGGTAACCTTTGACTTTTCCCAAAGTCGTCATAATTTTATGGTATAATTGTATTGAGTGTAAAAAAAATTTTACACTTATACGTATACATAAAGAAAATAAAATTGAAATTGAACGTATCGGATCAAACTTAAACTAAATAATGTTTTTTGAAAAGAATTTGTAATATGCTTTGCATATGCAATTACCATACATAAAAGACAGGGGCTAACAATAACTTCCGCAGTTGTTGACTTATGTTGTTTTATCTCTTTACATATTTTCAACCCTAACCCGAAAAGCATCAAGACAAATGTTGGTGCTTTAATAGAAAACAATCGATTAAGAATTAGATGTAGAAAAGATATACAACATTTAGATGGTACCACTAAAAGAAACATTGTTCTTATAAAAACATATCTTTGAGGCGGCAAACAGCAGCTATCCTTGAGTCATCTGTATTAGAAAAAACAACCCAGAACCCGTTACTTAAATAAAAAAATGTTGAAATAAATATTCGCTCATATTTGTATTTCGCCGCTCAAATAAGCTTCCGTTGGTTATCTTAAAATCGGTACCCAGGGAACACCACGAGGACTTAATTAATTTTTTTTATGTTATTTTTTGAAATATTTATATATCATTTGTTAAGTTTTGGATTTTTTAATAATAAAAGTTAACAAGAAAGGAAGTTAACTTCGGCAAGCCGATTTTTGTATACCCTTGCAGCTATAAAAAATAATCAATCATTTTATTAAATTGAATTCAAAATTCTTAAAAGCATAAAAATATATATTCCCAATAATAAAAAATAATATCTCAAAAAGCCCCAAAGCTATAATTTGTTTCACATTATTTCCCAACAATTATCCGATTGTTGCTATGACAGCTATATGATAAAGTCGTCCGATCTTAATAAAATGTAATTCGAAATTCAGAACTAATTAAGAAATGTTATTTTCAAGCTCATAAGGTTATATGTTAAAAAACACGAAAGATATAATTTTTATTTCATGTTTTCCTATTAATTTTTCGATCGTTCCTATGGCACCTATATGATATAGTCGTCCGATTTTGATAAAATTGAATCCGAAATTCAAAGCCAAATAAAAAGTGTTATTTCCAAGCGTAGGAGGTTAAAGGTTAAAAAACACCGAAGATATAATTTTTCAATATTATTTTACCACTAATTTTTCGATTGTTCCTATGGGAGCTATATGATATAGTCGTCCGATTTTGATAAAATTTAATTCGAAAATCAGAGCTAATTTAAAAATGTTATATCTAAGCTTAGAAAGGTATATGTTAAAAAGCACGAAAGATATAATTTTTTTTTAAATTTTCCCGATAGTTCCTATGGGAGCTGTAAGATATAGTTGTCCGATCCGGCTGGTTCCGACTTATGCAATAGAAAGAAGACTTTTGGGAAAGTTTCAGCCCGATAGCTTTAAAACTGAGAGACTAGTTTGCGTAGAAGCGGACGGACGGACAGACGGACGGACAGACGGACACGGCTAGATCGACTCGTCTTGTGACGCTGATCAAGAATATATATACTTTATGGAGTCGGAAACGTCTCCTTCACTGCGTTGCAAACTTCTGACTGAAATCATTATACCCTCTGCAAGGGTATAAATACAGAAACAAATAAATAGGTAGCAATATGCTAACTAGTTAATTTTTCATGTTTTATTTTATAAAAATGTATTTTAAATTAAATTGAATTAAATTATAAATAAATGAATATTAGTGAATATTACTTTTTTTTTGTTTCTTTTTTGTATTAATAAATGTTTAATATAACCTTAAAATAACTAATAACTACTAATTTTTAAATTTTGTTTTTTTAATTTTTTGTTAATAAATAACTAATTTAATTTTTATAACTATATTTATTTTTTTCTATATTATTACAATTGCCTCCCCTGTGCTAACTAAAATACAACTGTGGTAGCTATACGTGGTCTCAAATGTTAACGCAGTGACCCAATCAATATGCGTATTGCAATTGGTTGTAGACGAATCCAAATTTAACAATTAACTAAAACCAGCAGCCGGAGATGAACTGAAAGCATAAGTTAAAATCTCCTCTGACTAAAACTAAACTATTTAAAAACGTGTGCCGCTGAAATAAATCCTTAAACTTTGTTTCAAACTTTGTCAACGAATAAGTCGGACTTTTATATATAAGAATAATCCCAATGAACTTAGAGTTAGTAAAAAAAACGACCACTTGAACAAAGACTAACATTCTCAAAAAGCTCACTTCGAATGAATACAAAAATGCTTCTTTTGGCGCGAGCTCCGCTTGCTACTGACTGGCTGGGGTAAAGCCAGGAATATCATATGCTTCGTTTGTATGTGGATACATCAACGAAGCACAAAAGTGATGACTTAAGCATGAGCTGATCGGAACATACATCGCTTTCGTTCAATGGTAGTGGCCTGGCTAAAAATAATCTGAAAGCTGTTGATAATTTTAACAACTGAGGTCCATAAAGGCTCTTGACGGTGACTGCACTTTGATCGTCCACTAACTCGAATGCTTTCATCTAAAAATTGTATTTAAATAATATTCCCTAAGAACGCTTGTGGCTTCATTAATGAGACCATCTGATGTATTTACATTGACCGCGATCATACCTTTTAGTTTTTAAAATAAGTGAGGTACACAAATCTTATCTTTCAGATGTTTTTAATGCCCTAGCTTGTTCCAGACATCTGTTCCTCAGCTCTGAGCTATGTTGTGCAGATTTAACTGATTCTATAGCTTCCGGGATAAGCTGATCAGTGGGAATCGAGTTGAGCTTCTTCGATCTGTGTCCTGCTTGCTTGAGAAAAGGTGAATCGGTTGGTACTTGAATTTCATCGGAAATTGAGTGCGACTGCAAACGGCTGTCGCACCTTCGTATCTCTGTGAGTTCGAAAAACTTAAAAGGGCTCTATAGCTAAGATCCAAAAATAGCTCTGTATGGATAATGCGATGGCGGCTGAAAAATCCAACGATCACATACTGGCTGCAATTAACTAAGAACGCCGAAAACGATGCTTAAGGCGAGAGTCCAAATGGGAAAACATTTTTGCGCCTACCACAGAAATTTTGTCTATAATAAGTACTGTAAGTTCAATAAATCTAGAACGCAAGATATTTAACGAATCGAGACTTATGCTCCTAAATGCAGCCCAGCGTGATTGACTGGGAGAGAGAACATGGAATAAAGAGTGGAGCCTTGAGCATACAATAATATTTTAACAGAGGTTGGGTAGCGTCCTGCTCTAGCATTATACTCCTTGGTAGGGGACTGAAATATCGTGGAAATAATTCTAATCTTGCCGTCCCATGTTCCGCCTTCTACGAACTCATAAAAACTATAATTTTTTCTTGCATTATGCAAAATGTCCTTAAACAAGAAAGGAAGTTAACTTCGTCAAGCCGAAGTTTGTATACCCTTGCAGTTATCAAAAAATTTTCAATCATTTTATTAAATTTTAATTCAAAATTCTTAAAAATAGAAAAATGTATATTCCCAATATTATAAATAATATGTCAAAATGCCCCAAAGCTATAATTTGTTTCACATTATTTCCCACCAATTATCCGATCGTTCCTATGACAGCTATATGATATAGTCGTCCGATTTTCATAAAATTCGAATTTCAGAACTAATTTAAAAATGTTATATCCAAGCTTAAAAAGGTATATGTTAAAAAACACGAAAGATATATATTTTTTAAAAGTTTTTTTCCCGATAGTTTTCATGGGAGCTATAAGATATAGTTGGCGGATTCGGCTTATATACTACCTGCAATAGAAAGAAGACTTTTGGGAGAGTTTCAGCCCGATAGCTTTAAAACTGAGAGACTAGTTTGCGTAGAAAAGGACGGACAGACGGACGGACAGACGGATCTAGATCGACTCGTCTTGTGACGCTGATCAAGAATATATATACTTTATGGGGTCGGAAACGTCTTCTTCACTGCGTTGCAAACTTCTGACTGAAATCATACTCTCTGCAAGGGTATAAAAAGGGTTTGCTTCAAATTGAGGGATCTAACTAAAGTTAATAAATTGTATTTAAATTGTATTTTTTCTTCAGTTTCATTGTCATTTTTGCCCCTTTTCTTATCAGAAAATGTGGTTTTTTCAAACTAGACCTAATAGCATATACATATTTAGTCCCCGTAACTAAGGCTCAACTAAGCCATCTCACAATCAAACCATATGGTTGATCGCAAGCAAAAGACTACGGATATTTAGAAAGTGATGAAGAGAAAAGTATGGAGATTCTTTGGGAATTGGCTTGAATATTTCCGTTCGGGGCATTGGGGGATATGGAATACTGAATCGACAAACAAATAGCGCCAACAACAACGCCAGTTAGCGCCAACAACATCGGCAACAAAAACAAAACCCTCGCGAATAACTTTGTAAAAACTTTGTACAGTTCTCTTAATATGTAAGCTTAGCCAATAATTGTAAGATTTGTAGTTATATTGGTACACATAAATATCTCAGCTAAGCTTTCCCCCTCCGTTCTCGCATCAGCAGTAGCCACAAAAACGCACACACCCCAGAAGGCGGCGCACGGGATCAGATGCGGGACTTTTGCAAAGGCGGCGAACGGGATCAGAAATGCGAGCAGAGCAAATTCATGTGGACAACAGGAGTCTTTTGCGCTCGGAGTGCGAAAAGTGGTGCAGTCGAGTGACTTGTGCCAAGTGACCCAGGAAGCAAAGGAAGGAGTGGGACGACCTAGACGACCGCGAGGAGAGTGTGCCTGTCCAGGACCAGCGGGGGAGCACCCGGATTCACGAGTGTGTGTGTGCATGAGAGCGAGACAAGTGAGTGAGTGGAGTGAACCGCATTTTGGCCAGCAAGAATCACGTGCAATGAGAAATTTCTGGAAGGCCTCGATGCGGCTTCGCCCAGAGTAGGCTAGAATTTATATAACCATGACCTAACCTAACCCGTAAACCTGCGAGCACTGAGAAAAAAACATGAACCAAGAAATAAAAATGCTCTAATAAATGAATTTCTCGCCTGATTTTAATACAACTCGTAGGAAAAGAATACAATCAAGTTGGCCACGCATAAATATAAATATTTCAGAACAAATGCCTAGATTTTAGGCCATAAATTCTGCCCTAGGGAAAAGTTGTGACCATAATCGATTCCCTCTCTCTCGACCGTAGCGAATGCTATGAGCCGGGCCCAAAAGCGCGTTACCGCTGACCCTTTTCGCTCTGCAACAGACACCGAATAAACTATTTTTCTTACTCCGTATCCCGGTGGCTGGCACTCTACATCTGGCGCCCGAACAGGGACCTGGGGTTTACGAATTTGTAGACGACCTACATATGGCCTAAAGACCCATGTGGGTACATGGAGTGTGAAAATTTTCGGTTCAGTCACTTAGAGGCGAAATTTTTAAATCGGAACGTAAGGAGAGTCACATATCGAGGGATACAACAATTTTAGGGCAGAAAACCGGGAAATATATATATATATTTATAAAATATACCAGCGCATCAAACCTAATCTCAAAGAAAAAAAATATAAAAAAAAACGTAGAATTTAAGCAGAACACATGGCACATTCGGGAGAACTTATACAAAAGCGAGAAATTTGTAACGCACCCAGACACACATACATTTTATTCTAAGCAGAGCAAAGTACATAACCTAAAATCAGAGATTATTTGTTCCAAGATCACGTGGCCAGCAAATCACGTGAGGAAGAAACACATGCAGGCAGATAATCGGAGAAGAAGAGAGACGAGAGCCAACTCAGGTCAGTAGAGTTTTGAAAGCACGAGGTAGGGAAAAGCTAACGTATACTCCCCACAGCGCAGCCATTTTGTTTTTCGTTTCACTCTCATCGTCGTCTCTCTCACATGAGCAGGAGTCGATCAAGTACAGGCAACATGATCACATCAGTTTGGGGGCTTCTCATATAACCGTCGCCGAGTGCGTCGGCAGCTCTCTAAAGCATCGTCGTGAAAAATTTAAAACTACCTCGTTGTCGAACAAAATTTAATCACCGTTGAGAAAATTTAGGAATTAAATCGTCGCTTGACATCGGATTGTGGTCACCATCGTTGCACGTGGGAATTCAATAAATTCTTGGTTACAAATAAAATAAAATTGTTCGATGAAGATTTTAATCAGTTCGAACCTCATTTGACCCTCGTGCAAGAATTTCTCTCGTCCTATCGAAATTTTCCCTGTCGTTTGCGAGTTAACTATTATTTCACAGCAATATGGGCGCGCGTTGGATATCGTATCTCCGGAAGCGTGAATTGGAGGCGATTCTGAAGGAGTTTTCCTTGGAAGCAACCGGAACAGTTAAGGAAATGAGAAGCCGGCTGGCTGCTTTTAATAATCGGGACGATCACGTGCTGGAGATAGCCGAGCGACTACAGGAATGCGAGGCGGAAATTACAGCCGCACTAACGGATAGGAAGCAGTGTTCACCGACTCCGAACCCACACCCACCGGGTCCAACACAGCCGGTCAGCTACATGTCGCAATGCCAGAGTCCTCTTTGTTGGGATTGTGGTCGCAGAGGAGAACGCACTCTCGAGTGTTTCCGTCGAACCCAGCCGGGAAACGAGAGGAGTTTTCGCCCCCTCGGGGAGCGGACGGAGATTGTCTAGGAATTAGGAGAAATCTTACAGGTTCAGTCGAGCAGAATTATTGCGCAGGTGCAAATCGAGGGTCAGGAGTTTAACGCTACTATAGATACCGGAGCTAGCAGAACGCCACACAACGTACGGTAGGTACACACTTATGTCAGCCTGGCGGAAGGCTCACGCAAGGAGATAACCTGGTAGCCAAAGTCCGGTCGGACCAACGTTGGATCACCTTTCCACTGCTAGTTTTCCCTTCGATCATGGAAGACGTGCTATTGGGCATGGACTTCCTCTGTGGCGTGTCTGCCACCCTCCAATGCGGCCGCGCTTCGCTGCAGCTGAACCCTCTCCTAATAAGCAGCCCCACCAACGACTCTCTCTTGACAAACGCGTTCACTCCAGCTAGCAACGATCCAGATAACGAGATGCAAGCCACCCCGACCAGCGGTACTTTAGGGCCTCGAGACGGCAACGCCGTTCGAAATAATCCGTTTCGACAGAATCAAGCTACTGTTTGAGCGGAACCAGTAGAGGAAGGGCGAGCGCCTTCTCCAGCCAGAGGAGGAGCACTAGCCGTAATCACAGCAAACACCGAGCAAGAAGAATTAGAACCCTGGGTAAACAAATTCCTATAGGAGGAATTGGCCAAATTCGAAGGATTGACGGGAGTGTCAAATATCGCTGAGCATACGATCACGATGCGGGATGATAAGCCCATCAAACAGAGGTATTTTCCTAAGAATCCCGCGATGCAGAGGATTATTGATGAGCAGATCGACATATTGCTACGTAATGACTGCATAGAGCCTTCACGAAGCCCCCACAGCGCCCCTATTGTACTCGAGCGCAAGAAATCTGCAGAGATGCGACTATGTGTAGATTTTCGACGATGCATACTCGCTGCCAAGGATAACGCACATCTTGGAGCGTCTACGCCATGCCAAGAACATATCGACGCTCGATTTGAAGAGCAGATATTGGCAAATTCCTGTAGCCGAGTCCAGCCGCGAGTGCGCAGCATTTACAGTCCCCGGGAGGGGCTTGTACCACTGGAAAGTGATGCCGTTTGGCCTCCACTCAGCACCAGCCACATTCCAGCGGGCGCTCAACAGCGTCATAGGACCGGACAACGCGTTTGCGTATTTGGATGATATCATCATCATCGGCCGCACACTGGAGGAGCATGTGCAGCATCTACAAGTAGTATTTCGACGGCTGATGTAGGTGAGTAGGGAATTCACACGGATCCCGACAAGATTTCGGCAGTACGGCAACTGAGACCGCCCACCACATGCAAGGAGTTGAGGAGATGTCTAGGGATCGCGTCATGGTACAGGAGATTTGTACCCAACTTTTCCAGCGTAGTGCAGCCCATGTCTTTGCTACTCAAGAAAGGAAAGAAATGGCAATGGGAGCAGGAGCAGCAAGATGCGTTCGAGGAACTCAAAAGAAAACTCACGGAGGCACCGGATCTCGCCTGCCCCGACTTCAACGAGAAGTTCGTGTTGCAAACAGACGCCAGAGACATCGGCCTAGGAGCAGTTTTAACGCAGAAAATCCAGGGAGAAGAACGAGTCATCGCATTCGCCAGCAGACGCCTCAGGAGAACTACTCCGCCACAGAAAAGGAGTGTCTGGCTATTATATGGGCCATCAGGAAACTCATATGCTACTTGGAAGGTTATCGATTCGAGGTGATAACGGACCACCTCGCCTTGAAGTGGCTCAACTCGATTGATAATCCGCGATATTGCCAGGTATGTCCGCAAGTGTGACACTTGCCAACGGCTCAAAGTCAGCCAAAACAAACCGGCGGGAAAAATGTTCACCAGACTGGTTAACGAGCCGTTCGATACCGTCTGCGCCGATTTTATTGGGCCCCTTCCGCGATCCAAGAGTGGGAATACGATGCTGCTCGTATTCTTCGACGCCTTTTCGAAATGGGTTAAGATGGTCCCCTTGAGAAAAGCTACTTCGGCGCATCTCGAAAAATCCTTTCGGGAGAGGATTTTGAATCACTTTGGTATTCCCCGAACATTTGTCTGCGATAACGGGACACAATTTACGAGTCGTTCATTAAAAGCTTTCTGCAAGCAGGCGGGAATGGAAATCCCACATACAGTAAAACAATGGTCGCGCAGTATATCGAGGACAAGCAGACGACGTGGGACAAACTTCTGCCCGAACTGAATCTGGCAATTAATAGCAGCATCTCAGACTCAACAGGATTCCAGCGTTCATCGTCCAAGGCAGAGAGCCACGACTCCCAGAGGCCTTGTATGATGAAATGACTCCAAGACTAAGCCACGTTCACCCGAAGCGAAAGCGGAATGGCTACGGGACATTTTCACGGTATTACAGGAAAACACTCATAGAGCTTCGTTAGAGCAGCGGAAGCATTACGATCTCAGGAGACGTGCGTGGAGACCGATTATAGGATCGCTGGTCTTCGTAAAGCAGCATCATTTGTTCAGGGCGGCGGATAACTTTGCCGCTAAGCTAGCACCCAAGTACGAAGGCCCGTACAAAGTAATTAAGTTATTTTCTCCCACCATAGTGCGCTTGCAACACACCCAGAGCGGGCAACGCAGAACGGCATCCCTTAGAGATTTGAAGGAAGCAGTCAACGAGCCAGAAACCCAGAATCTGGTACCCAGACGACTGGACGACAACGAAGACATTTAGATGGCGGAGCAAGTTTAGCGATCGATTGACGCTAAAACCCGTAGCAGAGCAACAGCAACAGCAGAGATACAGAAACCAAGGATACCCGCATCAAGGCGGAAGCAACGGAGAAGCCGGCACGAAGAAATGTACACATCAAGACGAGAGCAGTAGAGGAGCATCCAAGGATACCCACAGACGGCGGGAGCATACACGAAGATAGTAGCGTAGCAGCAGCTCCAGAAGTCCGTACGAAGACTGCACAATAGCAACGAACTTGCCACAAACAAGCCGGCGAGTGACGCTCGATCTGGCAGGGCGAGAGCCAACCAGTAACACTGCGACAGGAGCCAATGTTTGAGTCAGTGGGGCCACTTGCTGGAGGGTGCGCCTTCCCAACGTTCCACTTCCCTAGTGGGAACTCAACGCTCCCAGTGCCACTGTAGCGAACCTTTTTTTCCCCAGGATTACTAACTAAACAATTAAAACCCAGTTAGTAATCGTTAAAACAAAGCACTAATACGGAGTTGTCATTGATTATCCGGCGGGTAAAGAGGAAGTTTCTGTTCCATGCTGGAGCAGAGGAATTCCGGGTACACATTTCAAAAACCGACCGGATCACCATATCTAAACACCCCCCGAAGTAGGAGGGGCATGTGAGGAGTCGTTTGACCCCTCACAAATAGCGCCAACAACAACCCCAGTTAGCGCCAACAACATCGGCAGCCAGCGCCAACAACAACGCCAGTTAGCACCAACAACATCGCCAGCCGCAACGCCCAAAGGCGTCGCCTACAACAACAGCCGCCAGCGGCAATAGCAACAGCAGCCAGCGGCAACAACAACAGCAGCTAACAACAAAAACAAAACCCTCGCGAATAACTTTGTAAAAACTTTGTACAGTTCTCTTAATATGTAAGCTTAGCCAATAATTGTAAGATTTGTAGTTATATTGGTACACAATAAATATCTTAGCTAAGCTTTCCCCCTCCGTTCTAGCATCATGCAGTAGCCACAAAAACGCACACACACCAGAAGACGGCGCACGGGATCAGAAGCGGGACTTTTGCAAAGGCGGCGAACGGGATCAGAAATGCGAGCAGAGCTAATTCATGTGGACAACAGGAGTCTTTTGCGCTCGGAGTGCGAAAAGTGGTGCAGTCGAGTGACTTGTGCCAAGTGACCCAGGAAGCAAAGGAAGGAGTGGGACGACCTAGACGACCTCGAGGAGAGTGTGCCTGCCCAGGACCAGCGGCGGAGCACCCGGATTCACGAGTGTGTGTGTGCATGAGAGCGAGACAGGTGAGTGAGTGGAGTGAACCGCATTTTGGCCAGCAAGAATCACGTGCAATGAGAAATTTCTGGAAGGCCTCGATGCGGCTTCGCCCAGAGTAGGCTAGAATTTATATAACCATGACCTTACCTAACCCGTAAACCTGCGAGCACTGAGAAAAAAACATGAACCAAGAAATAAAAATGCTCTAATAAATGAATTTCTCGCCTGATTTTAATACAACTCGTAGGAAAAGAATACAATCAAGTTGGCCACGCATAAATATAAATATTTCAGAACAAATGCCTAGATTTTAGGCCATAAATTCTGCCCTAGGGAAAAGTTGTGACCATAATCGATTCCCTCTCTCTCGACCGTAGCGAATGCTATGAGCCGGGCCCAAAAGCGCGTTACCGCTGACCCTTTTCGCTCTGCAACAGACACCGAATAAACTATTTTTCTTACTCCGTATCCCGGTGGCTGGCACTCTACATCTGGCGCCCGAACAGGGACCTGGGGTTTACGAATTTGTAGACGACCTACATATGGCCTAAAGACCCATGTGGGTACATGGAGTGTGAAAATTTTCGGTTCAGTCACTTAGAGGCGAAATTTTTAAATCGGAACGTAAGGAGAGTCATATATCGAGGGATACAACAATTTTAGGGCAGAAAACCGGGAAATATATATATATATTTATAAAATATACCAGCGCATCAAACCTAATCTCAAAGAAAAAAAATATAAAAAAAAACGTAGAATTTAAGCAGAACACATGGTACATTCGGGAGAACTTATACAAAAGCGAGAAATTTCTAACGCACCCAGACACACATAAACCTAAAATCAGAGATTATTTGTTCCAAGATCACGTGGCCAGCAAATCACGTGAGGAAGAAACACATGCAGGCAGATAATCGGAGAAGAAGAGAGACGAGAGCCAACTCAGGTCAGTAGAGTTTTGAAAGCACGAGGTAGGGAAAAGCTAACGTATACTCCCCACAGCGCAGCCATTTTGTTTTTCGTTTCACTCTCATCGTCGTCTCTCTCACACGAGCAGGAGTCGATCAAGTACAGGCAACATGATCACATCAGTTTGGGGGCTTCTCATATAACCGTCGCCGAGTGCGTCGGCAGCTCTCTAAAGCATCGTCGTGAAAAATTTAAAACTACCTCGTTGTCGAACAAAATTTAATCACCGTTGAGAAAATTTAGGAATTAAATCGTCGCTTGACATCGGATTGTGGTCACCATCGTTGCACGTGGGAATTCAGTAAATTCTTGGTTACAAATAAAATAAAATTGTTCGATGAAGATTTTAATCAGTTCGAACCTCATTTGACCCTCGTCCAAGAATTTCTCTCGTCCTATCGAAATTTTCCCTGTCGTTTGCGAGTTAACTATTATTTCACAGCAATATGGGCGCGCGTTGGATATCGTATCTCCGGAAGCGTGAATTGGAGGCGATTCTGAAGGAGTTTTCCTTGGAAGCAACCGGAACAGTTAAGGAAATGAGAAGCCGGCTGGCTGCTTTTAATAATCGGGACGATCACGTGCTGGAGATAGCCGAGCGACTACAGGAATGCGAGGCGGAAATTACAGCCGCACTAACGGATAGGAAGCAGTGTTCACCGACTCCGAACCCACACCCACCGGGTCCAACACAGCCGGTCAGCTACATGTCGCAATGCCAGAGTACTCTTTGTTGGGATTGTGGTCGCAGAGGAGTACGCACTCTCGAGTGTTTCCGTCGAACCCAGCCGGGAAACGAGAGGAGTTTTCGCCCCCTCGGGGAGCGGACGGAGATTGTCTAGGAATTAGGAGAAATCTTACAGGTTCAGTCGAGCAGAATTATTGCGCAGGTGCAAATCGAGGGTCAGGAGTTTAACGCTACTATAGATACCGGAGCTAGCAGAACGCCACACAACGTACGGTAGGTACACACTTATGTCAGCCTGGCGGAAGGCTCACGCAAGGAGATAACCTGGTAGCCAAAGTCCGGTCGGACCAACGTTGGATCACCTTTCCACTGCTAGTTTTCCCTTCGATCATGGAAGACGTGCTATTGGGCATGGACTTCCTCTGTGGCGTGTCTGCCACCCTCCAATGCGGCCGCGCTTCGCTGCAGCTGAACCCTCTCCTAATAAGCAGCCCCACCAACGACTCTCTCTTGACAAACGCGTTCACTCCAGCTAGCAACGATCCAGATAACGAGATGCAAGCCACCCCGACCAGCGGTACTTTAGGGCCTCGAGACGGCAACGCCGTTCGAAATAATCCGTTTCGACAGAATCAAGCTACTGTTTGAGCGGAACCAGTAGAGGAAGGGCGAGCGCCTTCCCCAGCCAGAGGAGGAGCACTAGCCGTAATCACAGCAAACACCGAGCAAGAAGAATTAGAACCCTGGGTAAACAAATTCCTATAGGAGGAATTGGCCAAATTCGAAGGATTGACGGGAGTATCAAATATCGCTGAGCATACGATCACGATGCGGGATGATAAGCCCATCAAACAGAGGTATTTTCCTAAGAATCCCGCGATGCAGAGGATTATTGATGAGCAGATCGACATATTGCTACGTAATGACTGCATAGAGCCTTCACGAAGCCCCCACAGCGCCCCTATTGTACTCGAGCGCAAGAAATCTGCAGAGATCCGACTATGTGTAGATTTTCGACGATGCATACCCGCTGCCAAGGATAACGCACATCTTGGAGCGTCTACGCCATGCCAAGAACATATCGACGCTCGATTTGAAGAGCAGATATTGGCAAATTCCTGTAGCCGAGTCCAGCCGCGAGTGCGCAGCATTTACAGTCCCCGGGAGGGGCTTGTACCGCTGGAAAGTGATGCCGTTTGGCCTCCACTCAGCACCAGCCACATTCCAGCGGGCGCTCAACAGCGTCATAGGACCGGACAACGCGTTTGCGTATTTGGATGATATCATCATCATCGGCCGCACACTGGAGGAGCATGTGCAGCATCTACAAGTAGTATTTCGACGGCTGATTTAGGTGAGTAGGGAATTCACACGGATCCCGACAAGATTTCGGCAGTACGGCAACTGAGACCGCCCACCACATGCAAGGAGTTGAGGAGATGTCTAGGGATCGCGTCATGGTACAGGAGATTTGTACCCAACTTTTCCAGCGTAGTGCAGCCCATGTCTTTGCTACTCAAGAAAGGAAAGAAATGGCAATGGGAGCAGGAGCAGCAAGATGCGTTCGAGGAACTCAAAAGAAAACTCACGGAGGCACCGGATCTCGCCTGCCCCGACTTCAACGAGAAGTTCGTGTTGCAAACAGACGCCAGAGACATCGGCCTAGGAGCAGTTTTAACGCAGAAAATCCAGGGAGAAGAACGAGTCATCGCATTCGCCAGCAGACGCCTCAGGAGAACTACTCCGCCACAGAAAAGGAGTGTCTGGCTATTATATGGGCCATCAGGAAACTCATATGCTACTTGGAAGGTTATCGATTCGAGGTGATAACGGACCACCTCGCCTTGAAGTGGCTCAACTCGATTGATAATCCGCGATATTGCCAGGTATGTCCGCAAGTGTGACACTTGCCAACGTCTCAAAGTCAGCCAAAACAAACCGGCGGGCAAAATGTTCACCAGACTGGTTAACGAGCCGTTCGATACCGTCTGCGCCGATTTTATTGGGCCCCTTCCGCGATCCAAGAGTGGGAATACGATGCTGCTCGTATTCTTCGACGCCTTTTCGAAATGGGTTAAGATGGTCCCCTTGAGAAAAGCTACTTCGGCGCATCTCGAAAAATCCTTTCGGGAGAGGATTTTGAATCACTTTGGTATTCCCCGAACATTTGTCTGCGATAACGGGACACAATTTACGAGTCGTTCATTAAAAGCTTTCTGCAAGCAGGCGGGAATGGAAATCCCACATACAGTAAAACAATGGTCGCGCAGTATATCGAGGACAAGCAGACGACGTGGGACAAACTTCTGCCCGAACTGAATCTGGCAATTAATAGCAGCATCTCAGACTCAACAGGATTCCAGCGTTCATCGTCCAAGGCAGAGAGCCACGACTCCCAGAGGCCTTGTATGATGAAATGACTCCAAGACTAAGCCACGTTCACCCGAAGCGAAAGCGGAATGGCTACGGGACATTTTCACGGTATTACAGGAAAACACTCATAGAGCTTCGTTAGAGCAGCGGAAGCATTACGATCTCAGGAGACGTGCGTGGAGACCGATTATAGGATCGGTGGTCTTCGTAAAGCAGCATCATTTGTTCAGGGCGGCGGATAACTTTGCCGCTAAGCTAGCACCCAAGTACGAAGGCCCGTACAAAGTAATTAAGTTATTTTCTCCCACCATAGTGCGCTTGCAACACACCCAGAGCGGGCAACGCAGAACGGCATCCCTTAGAGATTTGAAGGAAGCAGTCAACGAGCCAGAAACCCAGAATCTGGTACCCAGACGACTGGACGACAACGAAGACATTTAGATGGCGGAGCAAGTT
This sequence comes from Drosophila biarmipes, assembly GCF_025231255.1. NCBI lineage: Eukaryota > Metazoa > Arthropoda > Insecta > Diptera > Drosophilidae > Drosophila > Drosophila biarmipes. The sequence continues at coordinate 24,407,083 of NC_066612.1, forward strand.
TAGCGATCGATTGACGCTAAAACCCGTAGCAGAGCAACAGCAACAGCAGAGATACAGAAACCAAGGATACCCGCATCAAGGCGGAAGCAACGGAGAAGCCGGCACGAAGAAATGTACACATCAAGACGAGAGCAGTAGAGGAGCATCCAAGGATACCCACAGACGGCGGGAGCATACACGAAGATAGTAGCGTAGCAGCAGCTCCAGAAGTCCGTACGAAGACTGCACAATAGCAACGAACTTGCCACAAACAAGCCGGCGAGTGACGCTCGATCTGGCAGGGCGAGAGCCAACCAGTAACACTGCGACAGGAGCCAATGTTTGAGTCAGTGGGGCCACTTGCTGGAGGGTGCGCCTTCCCAACGTTCCACTTCCCTAGTGGGAACTCAACGCTCCCAGTGCCACTGTAGCGAACCTTTTTTTCCCCAGGATTACTAACTAAACAATTAAAACCCAGTTAGTAATCGTTAAAACAAAGCACTAATACGGAGTTGTCATTGATTATCCGGCGGGTAAAGAGGAAGTTTCTGTTCCATGCTGGAGCAGAGGAATTCCGGGTACACATTTCAAAAACCGACCGGATCACCATATCTAAACACCCCCCGAAGTAGGAGGGGCATGTGAGGAGTCGTTTGACCCCTCACAAATAGCGCCAACAACAACCCCAGTTAGCGCCAACAACATCGGCAGCCAGCGCCCACAACAACGCCAGTTAGCATCAACAACATCGCCAGCCGCAACGCCCAAAGGCGTCGCCTACAACAACAGCCGCCAGCGGCAATAGCAACAGCAGCCAGCGGCAGCAACAACAGCAGCTAACAACAAAAACAAAACCCTCGCGAATAACTTTGTAAAAACTTTGTACAGTTCTCTTAATATGTAAGCTTAGCCAATAATTGTAAGATTTGTAGTTATATTGGTACACAATAAATATCTTAGCTAAGCTTTCCCCCTCCGTTCTCGCATCATACAGTAGCCACAAAAACGCGCACACACCAGAAGGCGGCGCACGGGATCAGAAGCGGGACTTTTGCAAGGGCGGCGAACGGGATCAGAAATGCGAGCAGAGCAAATTCATGTGGACAACAGGAGTCTTTTGCGCTCGGAGTGCGAAAAGTGGTGCAGTCGAGTGACTTGTGCCAAGTGACCCAGGAAGCAAAGGAAGGAGTGGGACGACCTAGACGACCTCGAGGAGAGTGTGCCTGCCCAGGACCAGCGGCGGAGCACCCGGATTCACGAGTGTGTGTGTGTGTGCATGAGAGCGAGACAGGTGAGTGAGTGGAGTGAACCGCATTTTGGCCAGCAAGAATCACGTGCAATGAGAAATTTCTGGAAGGCCTCGATGCGGCTTCGCCCAGAGTAGGCTAGAATTTATATAACCATGACCTAACCTAACCCGTAAACCTGCGAGCACTGAGAAAAAAACATGAACCAAGAAATAAAAATGCTCTAATAAATGAATTTCTCGCCTGATTTTAATACAACTCGTAGGAAAAGAATACAATCAAGTTGGCCACGCATAAATATAAATATTTCAGAACAAATGCCTAGATTTTAGGCCATAAATTCTGCCCTAGGGAAAAGTTGTGACCATAATCGATTCCCTCTCTCTCGACCGTAGCGAATGCTATGAGCCGGGCCCAAAAGCGCGTTACCGCTGACCCTTTTCGCTCTGCAACAGACACCGAATAAACTATTTTTCTTACTCCGTATCCCGGTGGCTGGCACTCTACATCTGGCGCCCGAACAGGGACCTGGGGTTTACGAATTTGTAGACGACCTACATATGGCCTAAAGACCCATGTGGGTACATGGAGTGTGAAAATTTTCGGTTCAGTCACTTAGAGGCGAAATTTTTAAATCGGAACGTAAGGAGAGTCATATATCGAGGGATACAACAATTTTAGGGCAGAAAACCGGGAAATATATATATATTTATAAAATATACCAGCGCATCAAACCTAATCTCAAAGAAAAAAATATAAAAAAAAACGTAGAATTTAAGCAGAACACATGGTACATTCGGGAGAACTTATACAAAAGCGAGAAATTTCTAACGCACCCAGACACACATAAACCTAAAATCAGAGATTATTTGTTCCAAGATCACGTGGCCAGCAAATCACGTGAGGAAGAAACACATGCAGGCAGATAATCGGAGAAGAAGAGAGACGAGAGCCAACTCAGGTCAGTAGAGTTTTGAAAGCACGAGGTAGGGAAAACCTAACGTATACTCCCCACAGCGCAGCCATTTTGTTTTTCGTTTCACTCTCATCGTCGTCTCTCTCACACGAGCAGGAGTCGATCAAGTACAGGCAACATGATCACATCAGTTTGGGGGCTTCTCATATAACCGTCGCCGAGTGCGTCGGCAGCTCTCTAAAGCATCGTCGTGAAAAATTTAAAACTACCTCGTTGTCGAACAAAATTTAATCACCGTTGAGAAAATTTAGGAATTAAATCGTCGCTTGACATCGAATTGTGGTCACCATCGTTGCACGTGGGAATTCAGTAAATTCTTGGTTACAAATAAAATAAAATTGTTCGATGAAGATTTTAATCAGTTCGAACCTCATTTGACCCTCGTCCAAGAATTTCTCTCGTCCTATCGAAATTTTCCCTGTCGTTTGCGAGTTAACTATTATTTCACAGCAATATGGGCGCGCGTTGGATATCGTATCTCCGGAAGCGTGAATTGAAGGCGATTCTGAAGGAGTTTTCCTTGGAAGCAACCGGAACAGTTAAGGAAATGAGAAGCCGGCTGGCTGCTTTTAATAATCGGGACGATCACGTGCTGGAGATAGCCGAGCGACTACAGGAATGCGAGGCGGAAATTACAGCCGCACTAACGGATAGGAAGCAGTGTTCACCGACTCCGAACCCACACCCACCGGGTCCAACACAGCCGGTCAGCTACATGTCACAATGCCAGAGTCCTCTTTGTTGGGATTGTGGTCGCAGAGGAGTACGCACTCTCGAGTGTTTCCGTCGAACCCAGCCGGGAAACGAGAGGAGTTTTCGCCCCCTCGGGGAGCGGACGGAGATTGTCTACAGGAATCCCCGGAATTAGGAGAAATCTTACAGGTTCAGTCGAGCAGAATTATTGCGCAGGTGCAAATCGAGGGTCAGGAGTTTAACGCTATTATAGATACCGGAGCTAGCAGAACGCCACACAACGTACGGTAGGTACACACTTATGTCAGCCTGGCGGAAGGCTCACGCAAGGAGATAACCTGGTAGCCAAAGTCCGGTCGGACCAACGTTGGATCACCTTTCCACTGCTAGTTTTCCCTTCGATCATGGAAGACGTGCTATTGGGCATGGACTTCCTCTGTGGCGTGTCTGCCACCCTCCAATGCGGCCGCGCTTCGCTGCAGCTGAACCCTCTCCTAATAAGCAGCCCCACCAACGACTCTCTCTTGGCAAACGCGTTCACTCCAGCTAGCAACGATCCAGATAACGAGATGCAAGCCACCCCGACCAGCGGTACTTTAGGGCCTCGAGACGGCAACGCCGTTCGAAATAATCCGTTTCGACGGAATCAAGCTACTGTTTGAGCGGAACCAGTAGAGGAAGGGCGAGCGCCTTCCCCAGCCAGACCAGGGTAGACACCTGACGCTGGAGGAGCACTAGCCGTAATCACAGCAAACACCGAGCAAGAAGAATTAGAACCCTGGGTAAACAAATTCCTATAGGAGGAATTGGCCAAATTCGAAGGATTGACGGGAGTGTCAAATATCGCTGAGCATACGATCACGACGCGGGATGATAAGCCCATCAAACAGAGGTATTTTCCTAAGAATCCCGCGATGCAGAGGATTATTGATGAGCAGATCGACATATTGCTACGTAATGACTGCATAGAGCCTTCACGAAGCCCCCACAGCGCCCCTATTGTACTCGAGCGCAAGAAATCTGCAGAGATGCGACTATGTGTAGATTTTCGACGATGCATACCCGCTGCCAAGGATAACGCACATCTTGGAACGTCTACGCCATGCCAAGAACATATCGACGCTCGATTTGAAGAGCGGATATTGGCAAATTCCTGTAGCCGAGTCCAGCCGCGAGTGCGCAGCATTTACAGTCCCCGGGAGGGGCTTGTACCACTGGAAAGTGATGCCGTTTGGCCTCCACTCAGCACCAGCCACATTCCAGCGGGCGCTCAACAGCGTCATAGGACCGGACAACGCGTTTGCGTATTTGGATGATATCATCATCATCGGCCGCACACTGGAGGAGCATGTGCAGCATCTACAAGAAGTATTTCGACGGCTACGAAAGGCGAACCTTCGTCTCAACGCGAAGAAATGCAGTTTCTTTAAGCGCAGCCTGATGTAGGTGAGTAGGGAATTCACACGGATCCCGACAAGATTTCGGCAGTACGGCAACTGAGACCGCCCACCACATGCAAGGAGTTGAGGAGATGTCTAGGGATCGCGTCATGGTACAGGAGATTTGTACCCAACTTTTCCAGCGTAGTGCAGCCCATGTCTTTGCTACTCAAGAAAGGAAAGAAATGGCAATGGGAGCAGGAGCAGCAAGATGCGTTCGAGGAACTCAAAAGAAAACTCACGGAGGCACCGGATCTCGCCTGCCCCGACTTCAACGAGAAGTTCGTGTTGCAAACAGACGCGATCCAAGAGTGGGAATACGATGCTGTTCGTATTCTTCGACGCCTTTTCGAAATGGGTTAAGATGGTCCCCTTGAGAAAAGCTACTTCGGCGCATCTCGAAAAATCCTTTCGGGAGAGGATTTTGAATCACTTTGGTATTCCCCGAACATTTGTCTGCGATAACGGGACAAAATTTACGAGTCGTTCATTCAAAGCTTTCTGCAAGCAGGCGGGAATGGAAATCCCACATACTGTAAAACAATGGTCGCGCAGTATATCGAGGACAAGCAGACGACGTGGGACAAACTTCTGCCCGAACTGAATCTGGCAATTAATAGCAGCATCTCAGACTCAACAGGATTCCAGCGTTCATCGTCCAAGGCAGAGAGCCACGACTCCCAGAGGCCTTGTATGATGAAATGACTCCAAGACTAAGCTACGTTCACCCGAAGCGAAAGCGGAATGGCTACGGGACATTTTCACGGTAGTACAGGAAAACACTCATAGAGCTTCGTTAGAGCAGCGGAAGCATTACGATCTCAGGAGACGTGCGTGGAGACCGATTATAGGATCGCTGGTCTTCGTAAAGCAGCATCATTTGTTCAGGGCGGCGGATAACTTTGCCGCTAAGCTAGCACCCAAGTACGAAGGCCCGTACAAAGTAATTAAGTTCTTTTCTCCCACCATAGTGCGCTTGCAACACACCCAGAGCGGGCAACGCAGAACGGCATCCCTTAGAGATTTGAAGGAAGCAGTCAACGAGCCAGAAACCCAGAATCTGGTACCCAGACGACTGGACGACAACGAAGACATTTAGATGGCGGAGCAAGTTTAGCGATCGATTGACGCTAAAACCCGTAGCAGAGCAACAGCAACAGCAGAGATACAGAAACCAAGGATACCCGCATCAAGGCGGAAGCAACGGAGAAGCCGGCACGAAGAAATGTACACATCAAGACGAGAGCAGCAGAGGAGCATCCAAGGATACCCACAGACGGCGGGAGCATACACGAAGATAGTAGCGTAGCAGCAGCTCCAGAAGTCCGTACGAAGACTGCACAATAGCAACGAACTTGCCACAAATAAGCCGGCGAGTGACGCTCGATCTGGCAGGGCGAGAGCCAACCAGTAACACTGCGACAGGAGCCAATGTTTGAGTCAGTGGGGCCACTTGCTGGAGGGTGCGCCTTCCCAACGTTCCACTTCCCTAGTGGGAACTCAACGCTCCCAGTGCCACTGTAGCGAACCTTTTTTTCCCCAGGATTACTAACTAAACAATTAAAACCCAGTTAGTAATCGTTAAAACAAAGCACTAATACGGAGTTGTCATTGATTATCCGGCGGGTAAAGAGGAAGTTTCTGTTCCATGCTGGAGCAGAGGAATTCCGGGTACACATTTCAAAAACCGACCGGATCACCATATCTAAACACCCCCCGAAGTAGGAGGGGCATGTGAGGAGTCGTTTGACCCCTCACAAATAGCGCCAACAACAACCCCAGTTAGCGCCAACAACATCGGCAGCCAGCGCCAACAACAACGCCAGTTAGCACCAACAACATCGCCAGCCGCAACGCCCAAAGGCGTCGCCCACAACAACAGCCGCCAGCGGCAATAGCAACAGCAGCCAGCGGCAACAACAACAGCAGCTAACAACAAAAACAAAACCCTCGCGAATAACTTTGTAAAAACTTTGTACAGTTCTCTTAATATGTAAGCTTAGCCAATAATTGTAAGATTTGTAGTTATATTGGTACACAATAAATATCTTAGCTAAGCTTTCCCCCTCCGTTCTAGCATCATGCAGTAGCCACAAAAACGCACACACACCAGAAGACGGCGCACGGGATCAGAAGCGGGACTTTTGCAAAGGCGGCGAACGGGATCAGAAATGCGAGCAGAGCAAATTCATGTGGACAACAGGAGTCTTTTGCGCTCGGAGTGCGAAAAGTGGTGCAGTCGAGTGACTTGTGCCAAGTGACCCAGGAAGCAAAGGAAGGAGTGGGAAGGAGTTTACCTAGACGACCTCGAGGAGAGTGTGCCTGCCCAGGACCAGCGGCGGAGCACCTGGATTCACGAATGTGTGTGTGCATGAGAGCGAGACAGGTGTGTGAGTGGAGTGAACCGCATTTTGGCCAGCAAGAATCACGTGCAATGAGAAATTTCTGGAAGGCCTCGATGCGGCTTCGCCCAGAGTAGGCTAGAATTTATATAACCATGACCTAACCTAACCCGTGAACCTGCGAACACTGAGAAAAAAACATGAACCAAGAAATAAAAATGCTCTAATAAATGTATTTCTCGCCTGATTTTAATACAACTCGTAGGAAAAGAATACAATCAAGTTGGCCACGCATAAATATAAGTATTTCAGAACAAATGCCTAGATTTTAGGCCATAAATTCTGCCCTAGGGAAAAGTTGTGACCATAATCGATTCCCTCTCTCTCGACCTTCTCGTAGCGAATGCTATGAGCCGGGCCCAAAAGCGCGTTACCGCTGACCCTTTTCGCTCTGCAACAGACACCGAATAAACTATTTTTCTTACTCCGTATCCCGGTGGCTGGCACTCTACATCTGGCGCCCGAACAGGGACCTGGGGTTTACGAATTTGTAGACGACCTACATATGGCCTAAAGACCCATCTGGGTACATGGAGTGTGAAAATTTTCGGTTCAGTCACTTAAATCGGAACGTAAGGAGAGTCATATATCGAGGGATACAACAATTTTAGGGCAGAAAACCGGGAAATATATATATAAATATATTTATAAAATATACCAGCGCATCAAACCTAATCTCAAAGAAAAAAATATAAAAAAAAAACGTTGAATTTAAGCAGAACACATGGCACATTCGGGAGAACTTATACAAAAGCGAGAAATTTGTAACGCACCCAGACACACATACATTTATTTCTAAGCAGAGCAAAGTACATAACCTAAAATCAGAGATTATTTGTTCCAAGATCACGTGGCCAGCAAATCACGTGAGGAAGAAACACATGCAGGCAGATAATCGGAGAAGGAGAGAGACGAGAGCCAACTCAGGTCAGTAGAGTTTTGAAAGCACGAGGTAGGGAAAAGCTAACGTATACTCCCCACAGCGCAGCCATTTTGTTTTTCGTTTCACTCTCATCGTCGTCTCTCTCACACGAGCAGGAGTCGATCAAGTACAGGCAACATGATCACATCAGTTTGGGGGCTTCTCATATAACCGTCGCCGAGTGCGTCGGCAGCTCTCTAAAGCATCGTCGTGAAAAATTTAAAACTACCTCGTTGTCGAACAAAATTTAATCACCGTTGAGAATTGGATTCGGATCGGATTGTGGTCACCATCGTTGCACGTGGGAATTCAGTAAATTCTTGGTGACAAATAAAATAAAATTGTTCGATGAAGATTTTAATCAGTTCGAACCTCATTTGACCCTCGTCCAAGAATTTCTCTCGTCCTATCGAAATTTTCCCTGTCGTTTGCCAGTTAACTATTATTTCACAGCAATATGGGCGCGCGTTGGATTTCGTATCTCCGGAAGCGTGAATTGGAGGCGATTCTGAAGGAATTTTCCTTGGAAGCAACCGGAACAGTTAAGGAAATGAGAAGCCGGCTGGCTGCTTTTAATAATCAGGACGATCACGTGCTGGAGATAGCCGAGCGACTACAGGAATGCGAGGCGGAAATTACAGCCGCACTAACGGATAGGAAGCAGTGTTCACCGACTCCGAACCCACACCCACCGGGTCCAACACAGCCGGTCAGCTACATGTCGCAATGCCAGAGTCCTCTTTGTTGGGATTGTGGTCGCAGAGGAGTACGCACTCTCGAGTGTTTCCGTCGAACCCAGCCGGGAAACTAGAGGAGTTTTCGCCCCCTCGGGGAGCGGACGGAGATTGTCTACAGGAATCCCCGGAATTGGGAGAAATCTTACAGGTTCAGTCGAGCAGAATTATTGCGCAGGTGCAAATCGAGGGTCAGGAGTTTAACGCTACTATAGATACCGGAGCTAGCAGAACGCCACACAACGTACGGTAGGTACACACTTATGTCAGCCTGGCGGAAGGCTCACGCAAGGAGATAACCTGGTAGCCAAAGTCCGGTCGGACCAACGTTGGATCACCTTTCCACTGCTAGTTTTCCCTTCGATCATGGAAGACGTGCTATTGGGCATGGACTTCCTCTGTGGCGTGTCTGCCACCCTCCAATGCGGCCGCGCTTCGCTGCAGCTGAACCCTCTCCTAATAAGCAGCCCCACCAACGACTCTCTCTTGACAAACGCGTTCACTCCAGCTAGCAACGATCCAGATAACGAGATGCAAGCCACCGCGACCAGCGGTACTTTAGGGCCTCGAGACGGCAACGCCGTTCGAAATAATCCGTTTCGACGGAATCAAGCTACTGTTTGAGCGGAACCAGTAGAGGAAGGGCGAGCGCCTTCCCCAGCCAGACCAGGGTAGACACCTGACGCTGGAGGAGCACTAGCCGTAATCACAGCAAACACCGAGCAAGAAGAATTAGAACCCTGGGTAAACAAATTCCTATAGGAGGAATTGGCCAAATTCGAAGGATTGACGGGAGTGTCAAATATCGCTGAGCATACGATCACGATGCGGGATGATAAGCCCATCAAACAGAGGTATTTTCCTAAGAATCCCGCGATGCAGAGGATTATTGATGAGCAGATCGACATATTGCTACGTAATGACTGCATAGAGCCTTCACGAAGCCCCCACAGCGTCCCTATTGTACTCGAGCGCAAGAAATCTGCAGAGATGCGACTATGTGTAGATTTTCGACGATGCATACCCGCTGCCAAGGATAACGCACATCTTGGAGCGTCTACGCCATGCCAAGAACATATCGACGCTCGATTTGAAGAGCAGATATTGGCAAATTCCTGTAGCCGAGTCCAGCCGCGAGTGCGCAGCATTTACAGTCCCCGGGAGGGGCTTGTACCACTGGAAAGTGATGCCGTTTGGCCTCCACTCAGCACCAGCCACATTCCAGCGGGCGCTCAACAGCGTCATAGGACCGGACCACGCGTTTGCGTATTTGGATGATATCATCATCATCGGCCGCACACTGGAGGAGCATGTGCAGCATCTACAAGAAGTATTTCGACGGCTACGAAAGGCGAACCTTCGTCTCAACGCGAAGAAATGCAGTTTCTTTAAGCGCAGCCTGATGTAGGTGAGTAGGGAATTCACACGGATCCCGAGAAGATTTCGGCAGTACGGCAACTGAGACCGCCCACCACATGCAAGGAGTTGAGGAGATGTCTAGGGATCGCGTCATGGTACAGGAGATTTGTACCCAACTTTTCCAGCGTAGTGCAGCCCATGTCTTTGCTACTCAAGAAAGGAAAGAAATGGCAATGGGAGCAGGAGCAGCAAGATGCGTTCGAGGAACTCAAAAGAAAACTCACGGAGGCACCGGATCTCGCCTGCCCCGACTTCAACGAGAAGTTCGTGTTGCAAACAGACGCAAGCGACATCGGCCTAGGAGCAGTTTTAACGCAGAAAATCCAGGGAGAAGAACGAGTCATCGCATTCGCCAGCAGACGCCTCAGGAGAACTACTCCGCCACAGAAAAGGAGTGTCTGGCTATTATATGGGCCATCAGGAAACTCATATGCTACTTGGAAAGTTATCGATTCGAGGTGATAACGGACCACCTCGCCTTGAAGTGGCTCAACTCGATTGATAATCCGCGATATTACCAGGTATGTCCGCAAGTGTGACACTTGCCAACGGCTCAAAGTCAGCCAAAACAAACCGGCGGGCAAAATGTTCACCAGACTGGTTAACGAGCCGTTCGATACCGTCTGCGCCGATTTTATTGGGCCCCTTCCGCGATCCAAGAGTGGGAATACGATGCTGCTCGTATTCTTCGACGCCTTTTCGAAATGGGTTAAGATGGTCCCCTTGAGAAAAGCTACTTCGGCGCATCTCGAAAAATCCTTTCGGGAGAGGATTTTGAATCACTTTGGTATTCCCCGAACATTTGTCTGCGATAACGGGACACAATTTACGAGTCGTTCATTCAAAGCTTTCTGCAAGCATACAGTAAAACAATGGTCGCGCAGTATATCGAGGACAAGCAGACGACGTGGGACAAACTTCTGCCCGAACTGAATCTGGCAATTAATAGCAGCATCTCAGACTCAACAGGATTCCAGCGTTCATCGTCCAAGGCAGAGAGCCACGACTCCCAGAGGCCTTGTATGATGAAATGACTCCAAGACTAAGCTACGTTCACCCGAAGCGAAAGCGGAATGGCTACGGGACATTTTCACGGTAGTACAGGAAAACACTCATAGAGCTTCGTTAGAGCAGCGGAAGCATTACGATCTCAGGAGACGTGCGTGGAGACCGATTATAGGATCGCTGGTCTTCGTAAAGCAGCATCATTTGTTCAGGGCGGCGGATAACTTTGCCGCTAAGCTAGCACCCAAGTACGAAGGCCCGTACAAAGTAATTAAGTTCTTTTCTCCCACCATAGTGCGCTTGCAACACACCCAGAGCGGGCAACGCAGAACGGTATCCCTTAGAGATTTGAAGGAAGCAGTCAACGAGCCAGAAACCCAGAATCTGGTACCCAGACGACTGGACGACAACGAAGACATTTAGATGGCGGAGCAAGTTTAGCGATCGATTGACGCTAAAACCCGTAGCAGAGCAACAGCAACAGCAGAGATACAGAAACCAAGGATACCCGCATCAAGGCGGAAGCAACGGAGAAGCCGGCACGAAGAAATGTACACATCAAGACGAGAGCAGCAGAGGAGCATCCAAGGATACCCACAGACGGCGGGAGCATACACGAAGATAGTAGCGTAGCAGCAGCTCCAGAAGTCCGTACGAAGACTGCACAATAGCAACGAACTTGCCACAAACAAGTAACACTGCGACAGGAGCCAATGTTTGAGTCAGTGGGGCCACTTGCTGGAGGGTGCGCCTTCCCAACGTTCCACTTCCCTAGTGGGAACTCAACGCTCCCAGTGCCACTGTAGCGAACCTTTTTTTCCCCAGGATTACTAACTAAACAATTAAAACCCAGTTAGTAATCGTTAAAACAAAGCACTAATACGGAGTTGTCATTGATTATCCGGCGGGTAAAGAGGAAGTTTCTGTTCCATGCTGGAGCAGAGGAATTCCGGGTACACATTTCAAAAACCGACCGGATCACCATATCTAAACACCCCCCGAAGTAGGAGGGGCATGTGAGGAGTCGTTTGACCCCTCACAAATAGCGCCAACAACAACCCCAGTTAGCGCCAACAACATCGGCAGCCAGCGCCAACAACAACGCCAGTTAGCACCAACAACATCGCCAGCCGCAACGCCCAAAGGCGTCGCCTACAACAACAGCCGCCAGCGGCAATAGCAACAGCAGCCAGCGGCAACAACAACAGCAGCTAACAACAAAAACAAAACCCTCGCGAATAACTTTGTAAAAACTTTGTACAGTTCTCTTAATATGTAAGCTTAGCCAATAATTGTAAGATTTGTAGTTATATTGGTACACAATAAATATCTTAGCTAAGCTTTCCCCCTCCGTTCTAGCATCATGCAGTAGCCACAAAAACGCACACACACCAGAAGACGGCGCACGGGATCAGAAGCGGGACTTTTGCAAAGGCGGCGAACGGGATCAGAAATGCGAGCAGAGCAAATTCATGTGGACAACAGGAGTCTTTTGCGCTCGGAGTGCGAAAAGTGGTGCAGTCGAGTGACTTGTGCCAAGTGACCCAGGAAGCAAAGGAAGGAGTGGGAAGGAGTTTACCTAGTCGACCTCGAGGAGAGTGTGCCTGCCCAGGACCAGCGGCGGAGCACCCGGATTCACGAATGTGTGTGTGCATGAGAGCGAGACAGGTGAGTGAGTGGAGTGAACCGCATTTTGGCCAGCAAGAATCACGTGCAATGAGAAATTTCTGGAAGGCCTCGATGCGGCTTCGCCCAGAGAAGGCTAGAATTTATATAACCATGACCTAACCTAACCCGTAAACCTTCGAGCACTGAGAAAAAAACATGAACCAAGAAATAAAAATGCTCTAATAAATGTATTTCTCGCCTGATTTTAATACAACTCGTAGGAAAAGAATACAATCAAGTTGGCCACGCATAAATATAGGTATTTCAGAACAAATGCCTAGATTTTAGGCCATAAATTCTGCCCTAGGGAAAAGTTGTGACCATAATCGATTCCCTCTCTCTCGACCTTCTCGTAGCGAATGCTATGAGCCGGGCCCAAAAGCGCGTTACCGCTGACCCTTTTCGCTCTGCAACAGACACCGAATAAACTATTTTTCTTACTCCGTATCCCGGTGGCTGGCACTCTACATCTGGCGCCCGAACAGGGACCTGGGGTTTACGAATTTGTAGACGACGAAGCGAGAAATTTCTAACGCACCCAGACACTCATATATTTATTTCTAAGCAGAGCAAAGTACATAACCTAAAATCAGAGATTATTTGTTCCAAGATCACGTGGCCAGCAAATCACGTGAGGAAGAAACACATGCAGGCAGATAATCGGAGAAGGAGAGAGACGAGAGCCAACTCAGGTCAGTAGAGTTTTGAAAGCACGAGGTAGGGAAAAGCTAACGTATACTCCCCACAGCGCAGCCATTTTGTTTTTCGTTTCACTCTCATCGTCGTCTCTCTCACACGAGCAGGAGTCGATCAAGTACAGGCAACATGATCACATCAGTTTGGGGGCTTCTCATATAACCGTCGCCGAGTGCGTCGGCAGCTCTCTAAAACATCGTCGTGAAAAATTTAAAGCTACCTCGTTGTCGAACAAAATTTAATCACCGTTGAGAAAATTTAGGAATTAAATCGTCGCTTGACATCGGATTGTGGTCACCATCGTTGCACGTGGGAATTCAGTAAATTCTTGGTGACAAATAAAATAAAATTGTTCGATGAAGATTTTAATCAGTTCGAACCTCATTTGACCCTCGTCCAAGAATTTCTATCGTCCTATCGAAATTTTCCCTGTCGTTTGCCAGTTAACTATTATTTCACAGCAATATGGGCGCGCGTTGGATTTCGTATCTCCGGAAGCGTGAATTGGAGGCGATTCTGAAGGAGTTTTCCTTGCAAGCAACCGGAACAGTTAAGGAAATAAGAAGCCGGCTGGCTGCTTTTAATAATCGGGACGATCACGTGCTGGAGATAGCCGAGCGACTACAGGAATGCGAGGCGGAAATTACAGCCGCACTAACGGATAGGAAGCAGTGTTCACCGACTCCGAACCCACACCCACCGGGTCCAACACAGCCGGTCAGCTACATGTCGCAATGCCAGAGTCCTCTTTGTTGGGATTGTGGTCGCAGAGGAGTACGCACTCTCGAGTGTTTCCGTCGAACCCAGCCGGGAAACGAGAGGAGTTTTCGCCCCCTCGGGGAGCGGACGGAGATTGTCTACAGGAATCCCCGGAATTAGGAGAAATCTTACAGGTTCAGTCGAGCAGAATTATTGCGCAGGTGCAAATCGAGGGTCAGGAGTTTAACGCTACTATAGATACCGGAGCTAGCAGAACGCCACACAACGTACGGTAGGTACACACTTATGTCAGCCTGGCGGAAGGCTCACGCAAGGAGATAACCTGGTAGCCAAAGTCCGGTCGGACCAACGTTGGATCACCTTTCCACTGCTAGTTTTCCCTTCGATCATGGAAGACGTGCTATTGGGCATGGACTTCCTCTGTGGCGTGTCTGCCACCCTCCAATGCGGCCGCGCTTCGCTGCAGCTGAACCCTCTCCTAATAAGCAGCCCCACCAACGACTCTCTCTTGACAAACGAGTTCACTCCAGCTAGCAACGATCCAGATAACGAGATGCAAGCCACCCCGACCAGCGGTACTTTAGGGCCTCGAGACGGCAACGCCGTTCGAAATAATCCGTTTCGACGGAATCAAGCTACTGTTTGAGCGGAACCAGTAGAGGAAGGGCGAGCGCCTTCCCCAGCCAGACCAGGGTAGACACCTGACGCTGGAGGAGCACTAGCCGTAATCACAGCAAACACCGAGCAAGAAGAATTAGAACCCTCGGTAAACAAATTCCTATAGGAGGAATTGGCCAAATTCGAAGGATTGACGGGAGTGTCAAATATCGCTGAGCATACGATCACGACGCGGGATGATAAGCCCATCAAACAGAGGTATTTTCCTAGGAATCCCGCGATGCAGAGGATTATTGATGAGCAGATCGACATATTGCTACGTAATGACTGCATAGAGCCTTCACGAAGCCCTACAGCGCCCCTATTTTACTCGAGCGCAAGAAATCTGCAGAGATGCGACTATGTGTAGATTTTCGACGATGCATACCCGCTGCCAAGGATAACGCACATCTTGGGGCGTCTACGCCATGCCAAGAACATATCGACGCTCGATTTGAAGAGCGGATATTGGCAAATTCCTGTAGCCGAGTCCAGCCGCGAGTGCGCAGCATTTACAGTCCCCGGGAGGGGCTTGTACCACTGGAAAGTGATGCCGTTTGGCCTCCACTCAGCACCAGCCACATTCCAGCGGGCGCTCAACAGCGTCATAGGACCGGACAACGCGTTTGCGTATTTGGATGATATCATCATCATCGGCCGCACACTGGAGGAGCATGTGCAGCATCTACAAGAAGTATTTCGACGGCTACGAAAGGCGAACCTTCGTCTCAACGCGAAGAAATGCAGTTTCTTTAAGCGCAGCCTGATGTAGGTGAGTAGGGAATTCACACGGATCCCGACAAGATTTCGGCAGTACGGCAACTGAGACCGCCCACCACATGCAAGGAGTTGAGGAGATGTCTAGGGATCGCGTCATGGTACAGGAGATTTGTACCCAACTTTTCCAGCGTAGTGCAGCCCATGTCTTTGCTACTCAAGAAAGGAAAGAAATGGCAATGGGAGCAGGAGCAGCAAGATGCGTTCGAGGAACTCAAAAGAAAACTCACGGAGGCACCGGATCTCGCCTGCCCCGACTTCAACGAGAAGTTCGTGTTGCAAACAGACGCCAGCGACATCGGCCTAGGAGCAGTTTTAACGCAGAAAATCCAGGGAGAAGAACGAGTCATCGCATTCGCCAGCAGACGCCTCAGGAGAACTACTCCGCCACAGAAAAGGAGTGTCTGGCTATTATATGGGCCATCAGGAAACTCATATGCTACTTGGAAGGTTATCGATTCGAGGTGATAACGGACCACCTCGCCTTGAAGTGGCTCAACTCGATTGATAATCCGCGATATTGCCAGGTATGTCCGCAAGTGTGACACTTGCCAACGGCTCAAAGTCAGCCAAAACAAACCGGCGGGCAAAATGTTCACCAGACTGGTTAACGAGCCGTTCGATACCGTCTGCGCCGATTTTATTGGGCCCCTTCCGCGATCCAAGAGTGGGAATACGATGCTGCTCGTATTCTTCGACGCCTTTTCGAAATGGGTTAAGATGGTCCCCTTGAGAAAAGCTACTTCGGCGCATCTCGAAAAATCCTTTCGGGAGAGGATTTTGAATCACTTTGGTATTCCCCGAACATTTGTCTGCGATAACGGGACACAATTTACGAGTCGTTCATTCAAAGCTTTCTGCAAGCAGGCGGGAATGGAAATCCCACATACAGTAAAACAATGGTCGCGCAGTATATCGAGGACAAGCAGACGACGTGGGACAAACTTCTGCCCGAACTGAATCTGGCAATTAATAGCAGCATCTCAGACTCAACAGGATTCCAGCGTTCATCGTCCAAGGCAGAGAGCCACGACTCCCAGAGGCCTTGTATGATGAAATGACTCCAAGACTAAGCTACGTTCACCCGAAGCGAAAGCGGAATGGCTACGGGACATTTTCACGGTAGTACAGGAAAACACTCATAGAGCTTCGTTAGAGCAGCGGAAGCATTACGATCTCAGGAGACGTGCGTGGAGACCGATTATAGGATCGCTGGTCTTCGTAAAGCAGCATCATTTGTTCAGGGCGGCGGATAACTTTGCCGCTAAGCTAGCACCCAAGTACGAAGGCCCGTACAAAGTAATTAAGTTCTTTTCTCCCACCATAGTGCGCTTGCAACACACCCAGAGCGGGCAACGCAGAACGGCATCCCTTAGAGATTTGAAGGAAGCAGTCAACGAGCCAGAAACCCAGAATCTGGTACCCAGACGACTGGACGACAACGAAGACATTTAGATGGCGGAGCAAGTTTAGCGATCGATTGACGCTAAAACCCGTAGCAGAGCAACAGCAACAGCAGAGATACAGAAACCAAGGATACCCGCATCAAGGCGGAAGCAACGGAGAAGCCGGCACGAAGAAATGTACACATCAAGACGAGAGCAGCAGAGAAGCATCCAAGGATACCCACAGACGGCGGGAGCATACACGAAGATAGTAGCGTAGCAGCAGCTCCAGAAGTCCGTACGAAGACTGCACAATAGCAACGAACTTGCCACAAACAAGCCGGCGAGTGACGCTCGATCTGGCAGGGCGAGAGCCAACCAGTAACACTGCGACAGGAGCCAATGTTTGAGTCAGTGCTGGAGGGTGCGCCTTCCCAACGTTTCACTTCCCTAGTGGGAACTCAACGCTCCCAGTGCCACTGTAGCGAACCTTTTTTTCCCCAGGATTACTAACTAAACAATTAAAACCCAGTTAGTAATCGTTAAAACAAAGCACTAATACGGAGTTGTCATTGATTATCCGGCGGGTAAAAAGGAAGTTTCTGTTCCATGCTGGAGCAGAGGAATTCCGGGTACACATTTCAAAAACCGACCGGATCACCATATCTAAACACCCCCCGAAGTAGGAGGGGCATGTGAGGAGTCGTTTGACCCCTCACAAATAGCGCCAACAACAACCCCAGTTAGCGCCAACAACATCGGCAGCCAGCGCCAACAACAACGCCAGTTAGCACCAACAACATCGCCAGCCGCAACGCCCAAAGGCGTCGCCTACAACAACAGCCGCCAGCGGCAATAGCAACAGCAGCCAGCGGCAACAACAACAGCAGCTAACAACAAAAACAAAACCCTCGCGAATAACTTTGTAAAAACTTTGTACAGTTCTCTTAATATGTAAGCTTAGCCAATAATTGTAAGATTTGTAGTTATATTGGTACACAATAAATATCTTAGCTAAGCTTTCCCCCTCCGTTCTAGCATCATGCAGTAGCCACAAAAACGCACACACACCAGAAGACGGCGCACGGGATCAGAAGCGGGACTTTTGCAAAGGCGGCGAACGGGATCAGAAATGCGAGCAGAGCAAATTCATGTGGACAACAGGAGTCTTTTGCGCTCGGAGTGCGAAAAGTGGTGCAGTCGAGTGACTTGTGCCAAGTGACCCAGGAAGCAAAGGAAGGAGTGGGAAGGAGTTTACCTAGTCGACCTCGAGGAGAGTGTGCCTGCCCAGGACCAGCGGCGGAGCACCCGGATTCACGAATGTGTGTGTGCATGAGAGCGAGACAGGTGAGTGAGTGGAGTGAACCGCATTTTGGCCAGCAAGAATCACGTGCAATGAGAAATTTCTGGAAGGCCTCGATGCGGCTTCGCCCAGAGAAGGCTAGAATTTATATAACCATGACCTAACCTAACCCGTGAACCTGCGAGCACTGAGAAAAAAACATGAACCAAGAAATAAAAATGCTCTAATAAATGTATTTCTCGCCTGATTTTAATACAACTCGTAGGAAAAGAATACAATCAAGTTGGCCACGCATAAATATAAGTATTTCAGAACAAATGCCTAGATTTTAGGCCATAAATTCTGCCCTAGGGAAAAATTGTGACCATAATCGATTCCCTCTCTCTCGACCTTCTCGTAGCGAATGCTATGAGCCGGGCCCAAAAGCGCGTTACCGCTGACCCTTTTCGCTCTGCAACAGACACCGAATAAACTATTTTTCTTACTCCGTATCCCGGTGGCTGGCACTCTACATCTGGCGCCCGAACAGGGACCTGGGGTACGAATTTGTAGACGACCTACATATGGCCTAAAGACCCATCTGGGTACATGGAGTGTGAAAATTTTCGGTTCAGTCACTTAGAGGCGAAATTTTTAAATCGGAACGTAAGGAGAGTCATATATCGAGGGATACAAAAATTTTAGGGCAGAAAACCGGGAAATATATATATATATTTATAAAATATACCAGCGCATCAAACCTAATCTCAAAGAAAAAAAATACAAAAAAAAAGTAGAATTTAAGCAGAACACATGGCACATTCGGGAGAACTTATACAAAAGCGAGAAATTTCTAACGCACCCAGACACACATACATTTATTTCTAAGCAGAGCAAAGTACATAACCTAAAATCAGAGATTATTTGTTCCAAGATAACGTGGCCAGCAAATCACGTGAGGAAGAAACACATGCAGACAGATAATCGGAGAAGGAGAGAGACGAGAGCCAACTCAGGTCAGTAGAGTTTTGAAAGCACGAGGTAGGGAAAAGCTAACGTATACTCCCCACAGCGCAGCCATTTTGTTTTTCGTTTCACTCTCATCGTCGTCTCTCTCACACGAGCAGGAGTCGATCAAGTACAGGCAACATGATCACATCAGTTTGGGGGCTTCTCATATAACCGTCGCCGAGTGCGTCGGCAGCTCTCTAAAACATCGTCGTGAAAAATTTAAAGCTACCTCGTTGTCGAACAAAATTTAATCACCGTTGAGAAAATTTAGGAATTAAATCGTCGCTTGACATCGGATTGTGGTCACCA
Organism: Drosophila biarmipes; assembly: GCF_025231255.1. Taxonomy (NCBI): domain Eukaryota; kingdom Metazoa; phylum Arthropoda; class Insecta; order Diptera; family Drosophilidae; genus Drosophila; species Drosophila biarmipes. The sequence goes on from NC_066612.1 coordinate 24,426,404, forward strand.
TCGTTGCACGTGGGAATTCAGTAAATTCTTGGTGACAAATAAAATAAAATTGTTCGATGAAGATTTTAATCAGTTCGAACCTCATTTGACCCTCGTCCAAGAATTTCTCTCGTCCTATCGAAATTTTCCCTGTCGTTTTCCAGTTAACTATTATTTCACAGCAATATGGGCGCGCGTTGGATTTCGTATCTCCGGAAGCGTGAATTGGAGGCGATTCTGAAGGAGTTTTCCTTGCAAGCAACCGGAAAAGTTAAGGAAATAAGAAGCCGGCTGGCTGCTTTTAATAATCGGGACGATCACGTGCTGGAGATAGCCGAGCGACTACAGGAATGCGAGGCGGAAATTACAGCCGCACTAACGGATAGGAAGCAGTGTTCACCGACTCCGAGCCCACACCCACCGGATCCAACACAGCCGGTCAGCTACATGTCGCAATGCCAGAGTCCTCTTTGTTGGGATTGTGGTCGCAGAGGAGTACGCACTCTCGAGTGTTTCCGTCGAACCCAGCCGGGAAACGAGAGGAGTTTTCGCCCCCTCGGGGAGCGGACGGAGATTGTCTACAGGAATCCCCGGAATTAGGAGAAATCTTACAGGTTCAGTCGAGCAGAATTATTGCGCAGGTGCAAATCGAGGGTCAGGAGTTTAACGCTACTATAGATACCGGAGCTAGCAGAACGCCACACAACGTACGGTAGGTACACACTTATGTCAGCCTGGCGGAAGGCTCACGCAAGGAGATAACCTGGTAGCCAAAGTCCGGTCGGACCAACGTTGGATCACCTTTCCACTGCTAGTTTTCCCTTCGATCATGGAAGACGTGCTATTGGGCATGGACTTCCTCTGTGGCGTGTCTGCCACCCTCCAATGCGGCCGCGCTTCGCTGCAGCTGAACCCTCTCCTAATAAGCAGCCCCACCAACGACTCTCTCTTGACAAACGAGTTCACTCCAGCTAGCAACGATCCAGATAACGAGATGCAAGCCACCCCGACCAGCGGTACTTTAGGGCCTCGAGACGGCAACGCCGTTCGAAATAATCCGTTTCGACGGAATCAAGCTACTGTTTGAGCGGAACCAGTAGAGGAAGGGCGAGCGCCTTCCCCAGCCAGACCAGGGTAGACACCTGACGCTGGAGGAGCACTAGCCGTAATCACAGCAAACACCGAGCAAGAAGAATTAGAACCCTGGGTAAACAAATTCCTATAGGAGGAATTGGCCAAATTCGAAGGATTGACGGGAGTGTCAAATATCGCTGAGCATACGATCACGATGCGGGATGATAAGCCCATCAAACAGAGGTATTTTCCTAAGAATCCCGCGATGCAGAGGATTATTGATGAGCAGATCGACATATTGCTACGTAATGACTGCATAGAGCCTTCACGAAGCCCCCACAGCGCCCCTATTGTACTCGAGCGCAAGAAATCTGCAGAGATGCGACTATGTGTAGATTTTCGACGATGCATACCCGCTGCCAAGGATAACGCACATCTTGGAGCGTCTACGCCATGCCAAGAACATATCGACGCTCGATTTGAAGAGCAGATATTGGCAAATTCCTGTAGCCGAGTCCAGCCGCGAGTGCGCAGCATTTACAGTCCCCGGGAGGGGCTTGTACCGCTGGAAAGTGATGCCGTTTGGCCTCCACTCAGCACCAGCCACATTCCAGCGGGCGCTCAACAGCGTCATAGGACCGGACAACGCGTTTGCGTATTTGGATGATATCATCATCATCGGCCGCACACTGGAGGAGCATGTGCAGCATCTACAAGAAGTATTTCGACGGCTGATGTAGGTGAGTAGGGAATTCACACGGATCCCGACAAGATTTCGGCAGTACGGCAACTGAGACCGCCCACCACATGCAAGAAGTTGAGGAGATGTCTAGGGATCGCGTCATGGTACAGGAGATTTGTACCCAACTTTTCCAGCGTAGTGCAGCCCATGTCTTTGCTACTCAAGAAAGGAAAGAAATGGCAATGGGAGCAGGAGCAGCAAGATGCGTTCGAGGAACTCAAAAGAAAACTCACGGAGGCACCGGATCTCGCCTGCCCCGACTTCAACGAGAAGTTCGTGTTGCAAACAGACGCCAGCGACATCGGCCTAGGAGCAGTTTTAACGCAGAAAATCCAGGGAGAAGAACGAGTCATCGCATTCGCCAGCAGACGCCTCAGGAGAACTACTCCGCCACAGAAAAGGAGTGTCTGGCTATTATATGGGCCATCAGGAAACTCATATGCTACTTGGAAGGTTATCGATTCGAGGTGATAACGGACCACCTCGCCTTGAAGTGGCTCAACTCGATTGATAATCCGCGATATTGCCAGGTATGTCCGCAAGTGTGACACTTGCCAACGGCTCAAAGTCAGCCAAAACAAACCGGCGGGCAAAATGTTCACCAGACTGGTTAACGAGCCGTTCGATACCGTCTGCGCCGATTTTATTGGGCCCCTTCCGCGATCCAAGAGTGGGAATACGATGCTGCTCGTATTCTTCGACGCCTTTTCGAAATGGGTTAAGATGGTCCCCTTGAGAAAAGCTACTTCGGCGCATCTCGAAAAATCCTTTCGGGAGAGGATTTTGAATCACTTTGGTATTCCCCGAACATTTGTCTGCGATAACGGGACACAATTTACGAGTCGTTCATTCAAAGCTTTCTGCAAGCAGGCGGGAATGGAAATCCCACATACAGTAAAACAATGGTCGCGCAGTATATCGAGGACAAGCAGACGACGTGGGACAAACTTCTGCCCGAACTGAATCTGGCAATTAATAGCAGCATCTCAGACTCAACAGGATTCCAGCGTTCATCGTCCAAGGCAGAGAGCCACGACTCCCAGAGGCCTTGTATGATGAAATGACTCCAAGACTAAGCTACGTTCACCCGAAGCGAAAGCGGAATGGCTACGGGACATTTTCACGGTAGTACAGGAAAACACTCATAGAGCTTCGTTAGAGCAGCGGAAGCATTACGATCTCAGGAGACGTGCGTGGAGACCGATTATAGGATCGCTGGTCTTCGTAAAGCAGCATCATTTGTTCAGGGCGGCGGATAACTTTGCCGCTAAGCTAGCACCCAAGTACGAAGGCCCGTACAAAGTAATTAAGTTCTTTTCTCCCACCATAGTGCGCTTGCAACACACCCAGAGCGGGCAACGCAGAACGGCATCCCTTAGAGATTTGAAGGAAGCAGTCAACGAGCCAGAAACCCAGAATCTGGTACCCAGACGACTGGACGACAACGAAGACATTTAGATGGCGGAGCAAGTTTAGCGATCGAAAACACTCATAGAGCTTCGTTAGAGCAGCGGAAGCATTACGATCTCAGGAGACGTGCGTGGAGACCGATTATAGGATCGCTGGTCTTCGTAAAGCAGCATCATTTGTTAAGGGCGGCGGATAACTTTGCCGCTAAGCTAGCACCCAAGTACGAAGGCCCGTACAAAGTAATTAAGTTCTTTTCTCCCACCATAGTGCGCTTGCAACACACCCAGAGCGGGCAACGCAGAACGGCATCCCTTAGAGATTTGAAGGAAGCAGTCAACGAGCCAGAAACCCAGAATCTGGTACCCAGACGACTGGACGACAACGAAGACATTTAGATGGCGGAGCAAGCTTAGCGATCGATTGACGCTAAAACCCGTAGCAGAGCAACAGCAACAGCAGAGATACAGAAACCAAGGATACCCGCATCAAGGCGGAAGCATCGGAGAAGCCGGCACGAAGAAATGTACACATCAAGACGAGAGCAGCAGAGGAGCATCCAAGGATACCCACAGACGGCGGGAGCATACACGAAGATAGTAGCGTAGCAGCAGCTCCAGAAGTCCGTACGAAGACTGCACAATAGCACTTGCCACAAACAAGCCGGCGAGTGACGCTCGATCTGGCAGGGCGAGAGCCAACCAGTAACACTGCGACAGGAGCCAATGTTTGAGTCAGTGCTGGAGGGTGCGCCTTCCCAACGTTCCACTTCCCTAGTGGGAACTCAACGCTCCCAGTGCCACTGTAGCGAACCTTTTTTTCGCCAGGATTACTAACTAAACAATTAAAACCCAGTTAGTAATCGTTAAAACAAAGCACTAATACGGAGTCGTCATTGATTATCCGGCGGGTAAAGAGGAAGTTTCTGTTCCATGCTGGAGCAGAGGAATTCCGGGTACACATTTCAAAAACCGACCGGATCACCATATCTAAACACCCCCCGAAGTAGGAGGGGCATGTGAGGAGTCGTTTGACCCCTCACAAATAGCGCCAACAACAACCCCAGTTAGCGCCAACAACATCGGCAGCCAGCGCCAACAACAACGCCAGTTAGCACCAACAACATCGCCAGCCGCAACGCCCAAAGGCGTCGCCTACAACAACAGCCGCCAGCGGCAATAGCAACAGCAGCCAGCGGCAACAACAACAGCAGCTAACAACAAAAACAAAACCCTCGCGAATAACTTTGTAAAAACTTTGTACAGTTCTCTTAATATGTAAGCTTAGCCAATAATTGTAATATTTGTAGTTATATTGGTACACAATAAATATCTTAGCTAAGCTTTCCCCCTCCGTTCTCGCATCATGCAGTAGCCACAGAAACGCACACACACCAGAAGGCGGCGCACGGGATCAGAAGCGGGACTTTTACAAAGGCGGCGAACGGGATCAGAAATGCGAGCAGAGCAAATTCATGTGGACAACAGGAGTCTTTTGCGCTCGGAGTGCGAAAAGTGGTGCAGTCGAGTGACTTGTGCCAAGTGACCCAGGAAGCAAAGGAAGGAGTGGGAAGGAGTTTACCTAGACGACCTCGAGGAGAGTGTGCCTGCCCAGGACCAGCGGCGGAGCACCCGGATTCACGAGTGTGTGTGTGCATGAGAGCGAGACAGGTGAGTGAGTGGAGTGAACCGCATTTTGGCCAGCAAGAATCACGTGCAATGAGAAATTTCTGGAAGGCCTCGATGCGGCTTCGCCCAAAATAGGCTAGAATTTATATAACCATGACCTAACCTAACCCGTAAACCTGCGAGCACTGAGAAAAAAACATGAACCAAGAAATAAAAATGCTCTAATAAATGTATTTCTCGCCTGATTTTAATACAACTCGTAGGAAAAGAATACAATCAAGTTGGCCACGCATAAATATAAGTATTTCAGAACAAATGCCTAGATTTTAGGCCATAAATTCTGCCCTAGGGAAAAGTTGTGACCATAATCGATTCCCTCTCTCTCGGGCTTCTCGTAGCGAATGCTATGAGCCGGGACCAAATGCGCGTTACGGCTGACCCTTTTCGCTCTGCAACAGACACCGAATAAACTATTTCTCTCACTCCGTATCCCGGTGGCTGGCACTCTACATCTCACGCCAGCCAACCAAATTTTCGTCCTAGACCTTTTTGTCCCATATCTTTACAAATATTATCGGTAAAGAGACCCTGGCGGGACTGAGTATATCCCAGCCGACGAGACTTCTTTACACTATAGTCTGCGCACTTTTTTAGGGCACGAATGCCCGTGCTTATGCTTCTTGTATTCAACGTACGGAGCCAAGTCTGTGTTTGTAACATGTGTTTGTAACATGATCAATGAAGGCTTTTAAACTAGATATAGATTCTTCATTGTTGAAATCCACTTCCGGAGCGTCTTTTCTCTGTTGAAACCCAACTCAAAGATACCCCAGGTTTCTTCTTCCCCTCTGAAACAATATCTCAGCGTTAATACGGACGGACGGACAGACGGTCAAGGCTAGATCAACTAGGCTAGTGACCCTGATCAAGAATATATATATACTTTATGGGGTCGGAAACGCTTCCTTCTGCCTGTTACATACTTTCCGACGAATCTAGTATACCTAGTAACGGGTATGAAAAGGCACAAAAAAAGGCTTTTTCTTATATTTATATAAATACACAGAAAAAAATGCGTCAGAATCAATTTGATATGCGCTGGTAAGTTTGTGTTTTTTCGATAAATATCAATTTTACCATGACATTGATACCAAAAAATGTAATTTTCCGAATTCTCTCTTTTCGAAAATTTCTTGACATCGAAAAAGAGAGGATAGAGCAATATGGCGGCGTTAATTACGTGAGTGGAAGCGAAATAGACCTATTCGAAACTCGACTTGGCTTACTTCAAACATGTTGTCTCGTTTGCACCAACATGGTTTCCATGTCTTTTGAACTTAACGCCCGCGGAAAATGTTGTGCGATAGACCAGCTGGTAAGGTGTCTGTCTCTGATGCTGAAGGTCCCAGGTTCAAGTACGCTCCAAGGCAAAGCTTTGTCAAAGCTTTTTTCTAGAAAAAAGTGTTACCGCTAATGTAAAAATGATATTACTGAAATGTCGTTTTTAACATTTCGATCATATCAAATTGATATGTGACATATCAGGGCCGAATTGATATTGGATTTCATCAAATTGACCATCATATCATATCAATTTTTTTTTCTGTGTAGCAAAAAGTGCAAAACGATTGGAAAACTTAAAAATGTAAAGTTTAGTCGGAAAAAATGTGAAATATGAAAATATAAATATATATACTTGTTAATAAAACTTCTTTAAAATTATTAAATTAAAAATAAAAATTAATTAAAACTGAAAATTTACAGAAAAAAATTTTAAATATGAAAGTATAGATCATAATTATTGGTAATACAATTACTTTAAAAACCGTACTTAGCAAAGTGAGCAGCAACCAGTCAGCAGCAACAAGTCGTGATCGCGCAAAAAACCCAAATTTACGTTGTGTTCTTATCAAAGGAGAAAAAAACAAAATTTACGTTAACTTTTAAGCGGAGAAAAAAGAATTTTATGAGTTTACGCTAAATTGATTGTAAAGGCTAATTTAGGTTAACATGATCGCTTTAAAATTGGATAGCACTTGAGAAATTCGCAAAAATTCCATTCAGCACACGGGCAACATTTTCGTTTACTATGGTTAGTAGTAGACTAAAGATTTTACGTGCACGGTCAGACCTTTTACTCAAAATTTCCTTACCCTTGGCGCATTTAAATGGAATGTCAAGAAAGACAGTGATAAGAGCAAAATGCCCTCAGCAATTAAAATTTTGAATGAACATAATCGTAATTAGGTAGGCCAAGAAATTGGTGTTGGAAAAGGGGAGTCAAGAACGACAAACAAATAGCCAAATTGCAAATGATTCACTTAGCGTTGCCAGCGCTTTATACGCCTTACTCGTAGAGTAAAAGGGTATACTAGATTCGTCAGAAGGTATGTAACAGGTAAAAGGAAGCGTTTTCGACCCTATCAAGTATGTATACCCAAAAAAAATTTGGCACGCCCACTCTAACGCCCACAAACCGCCCGCAACTGTGGTGACCATAGTTGTCATGCTAGAATCTTTTTTTTGCTTAAATAGCCGGTAGGTGGTTCTTTACAATATTTATTTGCTGCTTATGTATCTCCACTTTTATTTTTCTTCACCAAGCTGAGTAACGCATATCTGATAGTCAATGCACTCGACTATAGCGTTCTTCCTTGTTTTCTCTGAAATCTCGTTTGTTTGAGCCGGATCCAAGAAAGAGAGAGCAAAAAATAAAATAGACCAAAACTATTAATATTTATGTATGTTTGCTTAACATGAACAATATTAAGGCCTATAATGTATTCTTTAATTGAAATGTTTGCGATAGTTGTTAAAAAAATGTTTGGTACAATAGCTTTGTTTAAAAAAGTTCTGATCGCCGCGTTTCACTGCTTTTCTCAACCCCTTGGTCGGTTTGTGGCGTTGGAGTGAACTGGCTATTTTTTTGTTTGACAATCAAATACATTGATTAAACTTACCAACAACATAAATAAAAATACATATATTTTAAATGGCATAAGAGAAAGATTTACAGCGCTGTAAAGTTTAAGGCCGCCAATTTCACGTGCACGGATTCGGTCATATTCCCTTAATTTTACTGATCTTTTGACACATTAAAATGCACTAAGAAGAGTACAAATGAGTAAAAGATAAGTACATCCATCATTTAATTTCATTATTAAATATTAAGAGAATATTGTTAATTTAGTTATTTTTGTTGGTGGTGTAAGTGGGAGTACACTATAGGAAATTTTACCCTTTTTTTTACTATCAAAATGTATTAAGATAACATCAATGTCAAATGCAACTAAGAGAAAAGTTAAACAGACTCACCTGTTATTCTTAATAGTTAAAATGGTCAAAGGGTGTAAAACTAAGCAAAAACTGCCGTTTTTTAAATACCATCCAATCAGAGGTGTTTGTAACTTGCGTTTTTGACCTTGATATTGTATTTATTGATTGTGGTGATCGTATAATCGTTTGTAAATTCTTACTTAAAAAAAGCGAAACCTTTAATTTAATTTTAATTTTTGTGTGAGTTCAGCTCGCTCCACCTTTAAAACTTTACAATCTTGTAGAACGTTTAATTCTCATTAAAGTCAGTTAGTTTAAAAGTGCACTTTTTCACACATTCTCTTAAGTTTAGCTTAAAAGACCTCTTACTTAATACTGTATAATTTCCGCATTTTTATCTGGTAAGTTTTATTTCTAGTGCTAGCTTAAAAAAAGTACGCAACTTTCATTGTTATTAAATGTTAATTATTTTAAAAATATTTTACAATATCAGTTCACTTACTTCTAATTTATTAAAAAAAAAAAAGGAAAACAAGAAAGGAAGTTAACTTCAGCAAGCCGATGTTTGTATACCCTTGCTGTTATAAAAAATTATCAATAATTAAAAAAAAAATGTATATTCCCAATATTATAAGATAATATGTCAAAAAGCCCGAAAGCTATAATTTGTTTTACATTATTTCCCCCAATTATGCGATCGTTCCTATGACAGCTATATGATATAGTCGTCCGATTTTGATAAAATTTAATTCGCAATTCAGAACTAATAAAAAAATGTTATTTCCAAGCTTAGAAGGTTATATGTTAAAAAACACCCAAAATATAAGTTTTATTTAAGATTTTCCGACTAATTTTCAGATGGCAGATATATAATGTAGTCGTGCGATTTTAATTAAATTTATTTCGAAATTCAGAACTAATTTAAAAATTTTATGTCCAAGCTTAGAAGGTTATATGTTAAAAAACACCGAAGGTATAATTTTTTTTTTAATTTTTTCCCCGATAGTTCCTATGGGAGCTATAAGATATAGTTGTCCGATCCGGCTAGTACCTGCAATAGAAAGAAGACTTTTGGGAAAGTTTCAGTCCGATAGCTTTAAAACGGAAAGACTAGTTTGCGTAGAAACGGACGGACGGACGGACAGACGGACAAGGCTAGATCGACTCGTCTTGTGACGCTGATCAAGAATATATATACTTTATGGGAAACGTCTCCTTCACTGCGTTGCAAACTTCTGACTGAAATCATTATACCTTCTGCAAGGGTATAAAAATGTTCTAAAAAAGGTATGACTACGGCCATATTTATAATTATATTCCCTTTAATTTTATTCACTTAATTCAAATAACAATGCTTTTAAATATTGTTTGTTTTTAAGTTATTAATTAATGTTAAAAAAAATGTGGTCAAATTTCCCATAGTGCGGTCTGGTGGTACTTAACCATGGACAGATTTTTGATCAGTACCACTAGACGAGTCGACCTAGCCAGGTCCGTCTGTCCGAACATTTCCTGAACCTTTTCCATACAGCGACCGTACGTTTTTTTCAGTAATTTGAATTTTACAATAATCAGAATTAAGTAAATTAAATTGGTAGACTAATGAATTGGTGTAAGGTTAGAGAACAAGAGAATCAAAAATTAAAAAATAGTTCAATTTGTTAATTATTCAATAGAATAAGTTAGCCGCGCACTATACTCTTTCTTAGCGTTGGCAGCGCTTTTCGTTCTCCTGCTCTCTCTTACCGTTGGCAGCGGTCATTTTTTTGACCCGTATTTGTTTTTGCCTGTGCCAAAAAAGAGAGATAAAAAAAAACAACCACTTAAATGTAAATAAACATGTGTTTGTTAAGCATAAACAGTCAACAAAATAACACCAATATGTAACTTGGTTAGGGTATAGGGATAAAAGGACCAACAGTTCAAATTGATAATTATTCAATAAAATATATCTTAGCCACGCACTTTACTCTCTCATAGCGCTGGCAACGCCTTTGCTCTCATTTGTTTACTCTGCTTATGTTTTAGCCAGCGCTAAGAATAAGAGAGCAAAACATAAAATAGACAAAATAGACATAAAACATTTATATTTATGTACACTTGCTAAACATAAACAATCTAAAAGCACATTTTTTACATTTAAATCTAAATTCTTGAACTAGTTATTCAATAAAATATTTGGTCAAACAACTTTGTTTGAAAGATGTATATTCGCCGCGCAATTCAGTTCCGCAGTCCGGTCTCCAGGACATGTCTTAGTGCAAAAAGCTTTTTTCTTTTTATTGTCTGCTCAAAACTGTATGCTGCTGTCGACGCCAGCAGAGAATTCGGAGCAGCGTAGAAGTCTTCCGACGAAAGCAGTTCGGCAAAAAAGAGAGGAAGATCTTCGGATATTACCTTCTCTTTCTGTGGCTTATAATCTGCCTGCCCGCGGCTCTCAGAGAGTAACCTTTGGCCGGTCATTTTTTTGCGTCTCTCTGTTATAAGAGAAAGACCTGGTGCATTCTGTTTGAGTTATGAAAGAGAAATAGCGGCTGTTTAAATTGTGCGCTGTAACTCATTTTAATTTATTAATAAAATTGATATTTTTCGAAAAAAAATCAAGTCAGGTAAGTGCTTCGTTAAGGTAAAGATGTTGTTCATCGATCCACGCTTAAAGAACGTTCCTTTTCCATATTTTTTTTTAGATTTTATAACATAACCCAGAAGGTTCTGGTTCCGTTACCCGAAAGTGGCGTGATAAAATCTTTTAACGGGTTTTACACAGTTTGAAAAGGTAAATATGCAAGTAAACAAGTAAAACACATTTTTTTAAACATACATTATTTTTTTTAGGAACTTTGCCCAGGGATTACGAGAACCCGGACAAATGTTTAAGAAAAGCTATGAAAAACATTAAAAACAAATTTTCTAAAAAACAATCATATATTTAAATGATACAAATTAAATAAAATATAGTGAAAAGTAAATTAATATGTATGTATTTTAAAATCAATTTTTGGAAAGGTGAAAGCTACATGGAAAAATCGCGAACTTCCGAAGGGATTTCCCTGGGACGAGTCCCTTGTAGGTGAAACTTCATAGAATAATCGCAAATTTCCGATGGGGTTTAATTCTCATTAAGGTCAGTTAGTTTAAAAGTGCACTTTTGCACACATTCTCTTAAGTTTAGCTTAAAAGACCTCTTACTTAATACTGTATAATTTCCGCATTTTTATCTGGTAAGTTTCATTTGTAGTGCTAGCTTAAAAAGAGTACGCATCTTTCATTGTTATTAAATGTTAATTATTTTAAAAATATTTTACAATATCAGTTCACTTACTTCTAATTTATTAAAAAAAAAAAGGAAACCAAGAAAGGAAGTTAACTTCAGCAAGCCGAAGTTTGTTTAGCCTTGCTGTTATAAAAAATTATCAATAATTAAAAAAAAATTTATATTCCCAATATTATAAGATAATATGTCAAAAAGCCCGAAAGCTATAATTTGTTTTACATTATTTCCCACCAATTATCCGATCGTTCCTATGACAGCTATATGATATAGTCGTCCGATTTTGATAAAATTTAATTCGAAATTCAGACCTAATAAAAAAATGTTATTTCCAAGCTTAGAAGGTTATATGTTAAAAAACACCCAAAATATAACTTTTATTTAAGGTTTTCCGACTAATTTTCAGATCGTTCCTATGGCAGATATATAATGTAGTCGTGCGATTTTGATTAAATTTAATTCGAAATTCAGAACTAATTTTTATGTTAAAAAAAACCTAAAGCATAATTTTTTTTTAATTTTTTCCCCGATAGTTCCTATGGGAGCTATAAGATATAGTTGTCCGATCCGGCTGAAACCTGCAATAGAAAGAAGACTTTTGGGAAAGTTTCAGCCCGATACCTTTAAAACGGAGAGACTAGTTTGCGTAGAAACGGACGGACGGACGGACAGACGGACAAGGCTAGATCGACTCGTCTTGTGACGCTGATCAAGAATATATATACTTTATGGGAAACGTCTCCTTCACTGCGTTGCAAACTTCTGACTGAAATCATTATACCTTCTGCAAGGGTATAAAAATGTTCTAAAAAAGGTGTGACTACGGCCATATTTATAATTTTATTCCCTTTAATTTTATCCACGTAATTCAAAAAACAATGCTTTTAAATATTGTTTGTTTTTAAGTTATTAATTAATGTTAAAAAAATGTGGTCAAATTTCCCATAGTGCAATCTGGTGGTACTTAACCATGGACAGATTTTTGATCAGTACCACTAGACGAGTCGACCTAGCCAGGTCCGTCTGTCCGAACATTTCCTGAACCTTTTCCATACAGCGACCATACAGTTTTTTTCAGCAATTTGAATTTTACAATAATCAGAATTAAGTAAATTAAATTGGTAGACTAATGAATTGGTGTAAGGTTAGAGAACAGGAGAATCAAAAATTAAAAAATAGTTTAATTTGTTAATTATTCAATAGAATAAGTTAGCCGCGCACTATACTCTTTCTTAGCGTTGGCAGCGCTTTTCGTTCTCCTGCTCTCTCTTACCGTTGGCAGCGGTCATTTTTTTGACCCGTATTTGTTTTTGCCTGTGCCAAAAAAGAGAGATAAAAAAAACAACCACTTAAATGTAAATAAACATGTGTTTGTTAAGCATAAACAGTCAACAAAATAACACCAATATGTAACTTGGTTAGGGTATAGGGATAAAAGGACCAACAGTTCAAATTGATAATTATTCAATAAAATATATCTTAGCCACGCACTTTACTCTCTCATAGCGCTGGCAACGCCTTTGCTCTCATTTGTTTGCTCTGCTTATGTTTTAGCCAGCGCTAAGAATAAGAGAGCAAAACATAAAATAGACAAAATAGACATAAAACATTTATATTTATGTACACTTGCTAAACATAAACAATCTAAAGGCACATATTTTACATTTAAATCTAAATTCTTGAATTAGTTATTTAATAAAATATTTGGTCAAACAACTTTGTTTGAAAGATGTATATTCGCCGCGCAATTCAGTTCCGCAGTCCGGTCGCCAGGACATGTCTTAGTGCAAAAAGCTTTTTTCTTTTATTTTGTCTGCTCAAAACTGTATGCTGCTGTCGACGCCAGCAGAGAATTCGGAGCAGCGTAGAAGTCTTCCGACGAAAGCAGTTCGGCAAAAAAGAGAGGAAGATCTTCGGATATTACCTTCTCTTTCTGTGGCTTATAATCTGCCTGCCCGCGGCTCTCAGAGAGTAACCTTTGGCCGGTCATTTTTTTGCGTCTCTCTGTTATAAGAGAAAGACCTGGTGCATTCTGTTTGAGTTATGAAAGAGAAATAGCGGCTGTTTAAATTGTGCGCTGATACTCATTTTAATTTATTAATAAAATTGATATTTTTCGAAAAAAAATCAAGTCAGGTAAGTGCTTCGTTAAGGTAAAGATGTTGTTCATCGATCCACGCTTAAAGAACGTTCCTTTTCCATATTTTTTTTAGATTTTATAACATAACCCAGAAGGTTCTGGTTCCGTTACCCGAAAGTGGCGTGATAAAATCTTTTAACGGGTTTTACACAGTTTGAAAAGGTAAATGCAAGTAAACAAGTATGTTTTTTTAAACATACATTATTTTTTTAGGAACTTTGCCCAGGGATTACGAGAGCCCGGACAAATGTTTAAGAAAAGCTATGAAAAACATTAAAAACAAATTTTCTAAAAAACAATCATATATTTAAATGATACAAATTAAATAAAATATAGTGAAAAGTAAATTAATATGTATGTATTTTAAAATCAATTTTTGGAAAGGTGAAAGCTACATGGAAAAATCGCGAACTTCCGAAGGGATTTCCCTGGGACGAGTCCCTTGTAGGTGAAACTTCATAGAATAATCGCGAATTTCCGATGGGGTTTAATTCTCATTAAGGTCAGTTAGTTTAAAAGTGCACTTTTGCACACATTCTCTTAAGTTTAGCTTAAAAGACCTCTTACTTAATTCTGTATAATTTCCGCATTTTTATCTGGTAAGTTTCATTTCTAGTGCTAGCTTAAAAAAAGTACGCAACTTTCATTGTTATTAAATGTTAATTATTTTAAAAATATTTTACAATATCAGTTCACTTACTTCTAATTTATTAAAAAAAAAAAATGAAAACAAGAAAGGAAGTTAACTTCAGCAAGCCGAAGTTTGTATACCCTTGCTGTTATAAAAAATTATCAATAATTAAAAAAAAAATGTTATAAAAAATATTATAAGATAATATGTATGTCAAAAAGCCCGAAAGCTATAATTTGTTTTACATTATTTCCCACCAATTATGCGATCGTTCCTATGACAGCTATATGATATAGTCGTCCGATTTTGATAAAATTTAATTCGCAATTCAGAACTAATAAAAAAATGTTATTTCCAAGCTTAGAAGGTTATATGTTAAAAAACACCCAAAATATAAGTTTTATTTAAGATTTTCCGACTAATTTTCAGATGGCAGATATATAATGTAGTCGTGCGATTTTAATTAAATTTATTTCGAAATTCAGAACTAATTTAAAAATTTTATATCCAAGCTTAGAAGGTTATATGTTAAAAAACACCGAAGGTATAATTTTTTTTTAATTTTTTCCCCGATAGTTCCTATGGGAGCTATAAGATATAGTTGTCCGATCCGGCTAGTACCTGCAATAGAAAGAAGACTTTTGGGAAAGTTTCAGTCCGATAGCTTTAAAACGGAAAGACTAGTTTGCGTAGAAACGGACGGACGGACGGACAGGCTAGATCGACTCGTCTTGTGACGCTGATCAAGAATATATATACTTTATGGGAAACGTCTCCTTCACTGCGTTGCAAACTTCTGACTGAAATCATTATACCTTCTGCAAGGGTATAAAAATGTTCTAAAAAAGGTATGACTACGGCCATATTTATAATTATATTCCCTTTAATTTTATTCACTTAATTCAAATAACAATGCTTTTAAATATTGTTTGTTTTTAAGTTATTAATTAATGTTAAAAAAAATGTGGTCAAATTTCCCATAGTGCGGTCTGGTGGTACTTAACCATGGACAGATTTTTGATCAGTACCACTAGACGAGTCGACCTAGCCAGGTCCGTCTGTCCGAACATTTCCTGAACCTTTTCCATACAGCGACCGTACAGTTTTTTTCAGCAATTTGAATTTTACAATAATCAGAATTAAGTAAATTAAATTGGTAGACTAATGAATTGGTGTAAGGTTAGAGAACAAGAGAATAAAAAATTAAAAAATAGTTCAATTTGTTAATTATTCAATAGAATAAGTTAGCCGCGCACTATACTCTTTCTTAGCGTTGGCAGCGCTTTTCGTTCTCCTGCTCTCTCTTACCGTTGGCAGCGGTCATTTTTTTGACCCGTATTTGTTTTTGCCTGTGCCAAAAAAGAGAGATAAAAAAAACAACCACTTAAATGTAAATAAACATGTGTTTGTTAAGCATAAACAGTCAACAAAATAACACCAATATGTAACTTGGTTAGGGTATAGGGATAAAAGGACCAACAGTTCAAATTGATAATTATTCAATAAAATATATCTTAGCCACGCACTTTACTCTCTCATAGCGCTGGCAACGCCTTTGCTCTCATTTGTTTGCTCTGCTTATGTTTTAGCCAGCGCTAAGAATAAGAGAGCAAAACATAAAATAGACAAAATAGACATAAAACATTTATATTTATGTACACTTGCTAAACATAAACAATCTAAAAGCACATTTTTTACATTTAAATCTAAATTCTTGAACTAGTTATTCAATAAAATATTTGGTCAAACAACTTTGTTTGAAAGATGTATATTCGCCGCGCAATTCAGTTCCGCAGTCCGGTCTCCAGGACATGTCTTAGTGCAAAAAGCTTTTTTCTTTTTATTGTCTGCTCAAAACTGTATGCTGCTGTCGACGCCAGCAGGGAATTCGGAGCAGCGTAGAAGTCTTCCGACGAAAGCAGTTCGGCAAAAAAGAGAGGAAGATCTTCGGATATTACCTTCTCTTTCTGTGGCTTATAATCTGCCTGCCCGCGGCTCTCAGAGAGTAACCTTTGGCCGGTCATTTTTTTGCGTCTCTCTGTTATAAGAGAAAGACCTGGTGCATTCTGTTTGAGTTATGAAAGAGAAATAGCGGCTGTTTAAATTGTGCGCTGTGACTCATTTTAATTTATTAATAAAATTGATATTTTTCGAAAAAAAATCAAGTCAGGTAAGTGCTTCGTTAAGGTAAAGATGTTGTTCATCGATCCACGCTTAAAGAACGTTCCTTTTCCATATTTTTTTTTAGATTTTATAACATAACCCAGAAGGTTCTGGTTCCGTTACCCGAAAGTGGCGTGATAAAATCTTTTAACGGGTTTTACACAGTTTGAAAAGGTAAATATGCAAGTAAACAAGTAAAACACATTTTTTTAAACATACATTATTTTTTTTAGGAACTTTGCCCAGGGATTACGAGAACCCGGACAAATGTTTAAGAAAAGCTATGAAAAACATTAAAAACAAATTTTCTAAAAAACAATCATATATTTAAATGATACAAATTAAATAAAATATAGTGAAAAGTAAATTAATATGTATGTATTTTAAAATCAATTTTTGGAAAGGTGAAAGCTACATGGAAAAATCGCGAACTTCCGAAGGGATTTCCCTGGGACGAGTCCCTTGTAGGTGAAACTTCATAGAATAATCGCAAATTTCCGATGGGGTTTAATTCTCATTAAGGTCAGTTAGTTTAAAAGTGCACTTTTGCACACATTCTCTTAAGTTTAGCTTAAAAGACCTCTTACTTAATACTGTATAATTTCCGCATTCTTATCTGGTAAGTTTCATTTCTAGTGCTAGCTTAAAAAGAGTACGCATCTTTCATTGTTATTAAATGTTAATTATTTTAAAAATATTTTACAATATCAGTTCACTTACTTCTAATTTATTAAAAAAAAAAAGGAAACCAAGAAAGGAAGTTAACTTCAGCAAGCCGAAGTTTGTTTAGCCTTGCTGTTATAAAAAATTATCAATAATTAAAAAAAAATTTATATTCCCAATATTATAAGATAATATGTCAAAAAGCCCGAAAGCTATAATTTGTTTTACATTATTTCCCACCAATTATCCGATCGTTCCTATGACAGCTATATGATATAGTCGTCCGATTTTGATAAAATTTAATTCGAAATTCAAAACCAAATAAAAAATGTTATTTCCAAGCGTAGGTCATAAGTATAGCAGTATAAACTTTTACACGAATGAAATAACTGTATTGAACTTCACCGTTCTATTTCACTTCTTATTCGCGATTCCCCGGTTTTACATAGCGTCGCGTTTAACATTCGATTACTTGAAGTTGGCTGCGATCAATATCGATACTTAACATTTTACCAGAGTTGCCAGATTGGCCGCTTTATCACAGAAGATACTTGTAAATGCTAGAGACTATTGAATAGCTAGCCGTTAAATTCAAATACTAGTTAATATACACTTACATCGAAAGGTTAGAGTTACCTATACATATACATAGCAGAGTTGTACTTAGTTATACTTATAGCAAGTAACTTATCCTACTACAATTCGGCCATCCTGACCGGTTGATCACCTGATTCCCTTTATGTTTGGGAATCAGTTTCCTAGCAGTTCCAACAGTCGAGTCAAAATTTTTCACCATTACATAGTCTCCTTTTTATAATTTCTAGCCTTTACTCGACTTTTGTTATACAATTTTTCATGATAATCTTGAACTTGCTTTTGGTGGGTCTTAGCTTTTTTCCTTATCTTTGTTAAACTATCTAATTTCTTATTTTCATTTATGTCCTCTAGGTTTTCCTTAAGTTCATCCATAATCTTTCCTTTTTGTTCTACTCCAAACAGCATTTTACTCGGAAGTTGTCTTATACTTCTGTGCAACGTATTATTTAGAGCATGTTCTATTTTATCTATAACATTGTCCCAGTATACACCTTTACTTTGATCAACTAATTTCGCTATCATTGGTCCAAGGCTCCTGTTAATCCTTTCAACATGACCATTGGCTTGTGGTGAGCTGTGGCTATCTTGATGTGCTTTACATTATATTCTTCCATGAATTCTTCGAAGTCTTTAGATGTAAAACAACTATCCCGGTCTGAAATTATGCATTTTGGCCTACTATAGGCCCTAAAGTAATCTTTCAATGCTGTTATAACCTCCCTAGTGCTTGTTGATTTAGTTGAATAAAGTCTTACAAACTTTGTAAATCCGTCAACTACCACAAAAATGTGTTTTTTTGCTCTTGACGAGTCTACTGGACCATAATGGTCAATGTGTATTAACTCGAATGGTTTGTTTCCCTTGGGAATACTGTGCAAAAAAACCTTCTCCTTTACCTGATTTTGGTGAAAACGCTACACTCTTAAAACAATTTTCTATATGTGCAACGCACTTTTCTTTTAAATTTGGAAACCAATAAGTTTTTGAAATTATGTCCATCATTTTATCTCTTCCTATATGTCCTATTTCGTTGTGGTATTTATATAGTACCTGATCTTCCATTTCTTCTGGTACATAAAATAGTATCCTATCGTCATTTGCTTTTCTGTACACTACACCATTTCTTATTTCAAATAATTTAAGTTCTGCCTTCTCTAAAATCGTTTTGGCCGGGTGGATCAAATCCTTTGTGGACAATACCCTTGGAATCATAAAAACAAGTCAGCATTGTCTTCACTTTTGACTTCTCCAGGTGCGATTTTGTGGGTTTCGGATCGACCAGCGCCTTCCATTCAGCACTCTGGCGTTTCGTTTCGGGATCATATAGAAAACACCACGTTTCGTCACCAGTCACAATCTTGTAAAGGAAATTCGGGTAATTTTTTTGCCTTTTTAATGATGTCCTTCGAATGTTACATACTGAGCAATTTTTGTAAGTCAGTCAATTTGTGCGGAACAAACCGTACACACACCTTTTGTAAGTCCAAATGTTCGGTCAAAATGCGATAAATCGATGTTTTGGAGATGATCAATTCTATTTCCATGAATTTCAATAATGATTTCGGCTGGCGCTACTAAAGGGCGCTAGATTAAAAAAGTCCTGTTTACTTTAGAACTCACCTTGTATTTCAATTCCGTTGCTCAAATTGGAGTCTTAATTTTCCGATAGGTCTATTTCTTGATCTATTGTCAAAGAGGTATTAAAAATTGTCGTTATCGTTATATTTAAATTATTCCTATCTTTGATACTTATTAAATAATACTTTTTTTTGGTTTATTGTCTTGTAATTTTTAATATAATTATATTATATAATCCTAACATTGGGTTTTTTGCCTATTTCCGAGAAATTGAAATTTCTCACAGTAGACAGTAGTTTTGCCTTCTGAGTGCTGTTGTGGGAAAAAAAGGTAAATTTTACCTATCTATACATTCATATTCGAACTCGGAAAATGTTAGAGGTTCTTTTAAGTTCCTCATTATACTAAATGCCCTATTTTCAAAATCTGGTCTCATATCTTACGTAATTCTTAAGTACTCTTGTGTGTTCATTTTTGCTTTATTTATGTATTCAAATTTTTAAAAATTTCTCATATCATATTCAATTTATTTTTATACCTTTGGAGACGGTGTTATGATTTCAGTCAGATGTTTGAAGTTTGCAAGGCAGTGAAGGAGACCTTTCTGACCTTATAAAGTACATATATTCTTGATTGTATTCTTGAGACGAGACGATCTAGTCTGCTCGTTAGTCTGTTCGTCCGTTTCTACGCAAACTAGACTAGTTTTTAAGCTATCGGGCTGAAACGTCCCCAAAAGTCTTAATTATTTTATTTTATTAAAGTTGGGCAATGTTATCATATAGCTGTCATAGAAACGATTGGAAAATTAGAAAATAATACGAAACAAAATTTAGCTTGGGCGTTTTTTGACTTATTGTCTTATACTATGACGAATATAATTTTTTGTATTTTTAGGAATTTCGAACTAAATTGAATATGACTCGGACAATTCTTATACGGTCAAAGAAATAATTAATTAATTAATTAAAAATTTTTTTTCCCATATTACTGAAGCTAACAATAATCCTTAAAGGGCTCTTGGGGCTTTTTGAAATATATTTTCTTATAATATTGGGCATATAATTTTTTATATTTCTAAGAATTTCGAATTCAGTTTTATAAAAATCGGACTACTCTAATATTTAGATGTCAAGAAAATGGTTTGAAAAAAGAATGAAATAATTGTTTTAATATCACTGAAATCAGCAACAATCCTCAAAAATTTCACATGGTGTTACTAAAGTTGATTATTTCTTCTATCTGCAAGGGTATACAAACTTTGTCTTGCAGAAGTTAATTTCCTTTCCTGTTAGATTTTTATTTTTATTTATTTTGATTTTTCTTTCAACATTTTTTCTTATATATCTTTTTTTAATTTTATTTTTCTTTTTACTTATATATCAAACAAAAACACCCCAGAACGAGGTAAAACATGGAGACGATCGCACTTAATATCATTCCGTAAGCTGTTATTCAATATGCTTGAGTTTAGCTGTATAATTTTCACGTAGCGTGCCGAATGTAAAAAAATTTAACTTGTAAATCTGCTAAATGTAGTTATTTTTACAATAATGTGTCCTATGCCAAAAGTTGAAGAATTTTAAGGGCTATACATACACCTTAAAATTTTATTTGAAATCGTTGAAAACAGAAGAAGGGCTAAAAAATATAAATAAATAAATATAAATAAAAAATATAAAATAAAATATTTCCAAGCGTAGGTCATAAGTATAGCAGGATAAATTTTTACACGAATGAAATAACTGTATTAAACTTGACTGTTCTCTTTCACTTCTTATTCGCGATTCCCCGGTTTTACATAGCGTCGGGTTTAACATTCGATTACTTGAAGTTGGCTGCGATCAATATCGATACCTAACATTTTAGCCGTTAAATTCAAATACTAGTTAATATACACTTACATCGAAAGGTTAGAGTTACCTATACATATACATAGCAGAGTTGTACTTAGTTATACTTATAGCAAGTAACTTATCCTACTACAATTCGGCCATCCTGACCGGTTGATCACCTGATTCCCTTTATGTTTGGGAATCAGTTTCCTGTTTCCAGCAGTTCCAACAGTCGAGTCAAAATTTTTCACCATTACATAGTCTCCTTTTTTATAATTTCTAGCCTTTACTCGACTTTTGTTATACAATTTTTCATGATAATCTTAAACTTGCTTTTGGTGGGTCTTAGCCTTTTTCCTTATCTTTGTTAAACTATCTAATTTCTTATTTTCATTTATGTCCTCTAGGTTTTCCTTAAGTTCATCCATAATCTTTCCTTTTTGTTCTACTCCAAACAGCATTTTACTCGGAAGTTGTCTTATACTTCTGTGCAACGTATTATTTAGAGCATGTTCTATTTTATCTATAACATTGTCCCAGTATACACCTTTACTTTGATCAACTAATTTCGCTATCATTGGTCCAAGGCTCCTGTTAATCCTCCTACCACAAAAATGTGTTTTTTTGCTCTTGACGAGTCTACTGGACCATAATGGTCAATGTGTATTAACTCGAATGGTTTGTTTCCCTTGGGAATACTGTGCAAAAAAACCTTCTCCTTTACCTGATTTTGGTGAAAACGCTACACTCTTAAAACAATTTTCTATATGTGCAACGCACTTTTCTTTTAAATTTGGAAACCAATAAGTTTTTGAAATTATGTCCATCATTTTATCTCTTCCTATATGTCCTATTTCGTTGTGGTATTTATATAGTACCTGATCTTCCATTTCTTCTGGTACATAAAATAGTATCCTATCGTCATTTGCTTTTCTGTACACTACACCATTTCTTATTTCAAATAATTTAAGTTCTGCCTTCTCTAAAATCGTTTTAAGCTTCTTCATTTTTAAATCCTGTCCTTGACAGATGACTAAATTTTCCTCAAAGCTGTTGGTTTCCACTATTAGAATATAATTGTACCTGCTGAGAGCATCCACATGCTGCATTTTGTTTCCCGCTCTGTGACATATCTCAAGATCATAGTTTTCCATCTTTAAAGCCCATTAGTATTAACTTAAGTGCAATACAGTCGGTTACCAATTTCACATGTTTCCCTTGCAAATATATCCTAAAGCTACGAAGAGCATAGAAAACCGCCAAAGTCTCGAGCTCAAAACTATGTAACTTAGCCTCATCTGCTGTAGTACGCTTAGAGAAATAGAACACAGGATGTAACTTGCCATCATCTTTCCTCTGCAACAGTACAGAAAAAACTCATCTCTTCTTCACCAAATTGAAATGGTTTGTCCTTCCTTAACAAGTCATACAAAGGTTTTGCTATTGTAGAGAAATCTTTTATAAACCTTCGAAGATATGAAGAAAGTCCCAAAAAAACTTTGTACTGCCTGGACTTTGTGGGAACTGGAAAATTTTGTTACGGCTTCAATGCCCTTTTCATCTGCCCTAATGCCATTCTCAGAAATCAAAAATCCCAAATACTTTATATTTGCTTTCAAAACTTACATTTATCCATTCTAAGTTCTAATTTGTTCTGTGTAAGTCTTTTAAAGATTTCATCTAATGTTTCTAAATGTTCGTTAATATCCATATACACTACTACTTTGTTTTCTCTAATCATATCATCGAAGATTTTATTAACAAAGCGTTGAAAAACAGCTGGTGCATTTTTGATACCCATTGGCATTCTTAAAAACTCGAATTGTCCTAGTGGTGTTACGAATGAAGTATATTTTACAGATTCCTCATCCTTAAGATCTAACTTTGAGAATACTTTTTTGTCAACTAATTTATCTAATAAATCATCTATGTGTGGCAGAGGGTAATTGTCTTTTAGCAGTGTTTTGTTCAGTTTCCTATAATCAATGCATAATCTAATCTTTCTTCTTAACTAATACTATTGGATATGCAAATTCTGATTCGCTTGGTCTTTTTATCTCGCTTTTCAAATATTCGTCTATTAATTTTTGAAGCTTGTCCTTTTCTGTATATGAAAATCGTCGAGGACTGCAACTGAAAGGTTTTGCATTATCTAAACATAGTTTCATTTCTGCTTTAATCATTGGTTTTTCAGGTCTAATTGCTTTCACATAACTGTTTTTAAGTATTTTTAAAAAACGACATGGTAGGTAGTGCTTTTGTCCCAGTTAAAATCTATAGTTTCACTGCTTGTAAAGTCGATATCAAGTATTTCGGTTTCAAAATTTTCAATTTCCAGTTGCCCTTTTGTACCTGTAATCGTAGGTTCTTTAATGATCGTTTTCTGTGTATTTTGACTGTCTTGCTTTGAATTTGTGAATTCAGTTGTTTCACCGTTAAATCTCATAACTGTCTGATCAATATCTTCGTTGTTTTGCCTTGTAACTGTTTGACCTATGCTTTTACTATTCTGTCCCATAACTGTTTGACTTACATTTTCACTATTTTGTCTCATAACTGTTTGACCTTTGCTTCTACTATTCTGTCCCATAACTGGTTGACTTACATTTTCACTATTTTGTCTCATAACTGTTTGACTCGTTTCTTCATTACATAATGGGCTTCTATTTATACCAAAATATTTTTCTTTGACTTCATGTAATTGGGCCTCCCTGGGCATCAAAGATATTTTAAGCAACGAAATAGGACTGCCAGAGTCTAAGATGCATGCTGTAACCATAGGAGATATAATTTGACTGTCAAAATGGATTTTAATATACCTTACATATTTATTTACAGCATTTCCCTTTCTTTCCTAACATTGTCTTTGCCTTAAAATACACTGCGAACTTTTCGCCATAATGCCACTGCATTGGATTTTAATATACCTTACATATTTATTTACAGCATTTCCCTTTCTTTCCTAACATTGTCTTTGCCTCAAAAAACACTGCGAACTTTTCGCCATAATGCAGTGGCAGTGTATTTTGAGGCAAAGACAATGTTAGGAAAGAAAGGGAAATGCTGTAAATAAATATGTAAGGTATATTAAAATCCAATGCAGTGGCATTATGGCGAAAAGTTCGCAGTGTATTTTAAGGCAAAGACAATGTTAGGAAAGAAAGGGAAATGCTGTAAATAAATATGTAAGGTATATTAAAATCCAATGCAGTGGCATTATGGCGAAAAGTTCGCAGTGTATTTTAAGGCAAAGACAATGTTAGGAAAGAAAGGGAAATGCTGTAAATAAATATGTAAGGTATATTAAAATCCATTTTGACAGTCAAATTATATCTCCTATGGTTACAGCATGCATCTTAGACTCTGGCAGTCCTATTTCGTTGCTTAAAATATCTTTGATGCCCAGGGAGGCCCAATTACATGAAGTCAAAGAAAAATATTTTGGTATAAATAGAAGCCCATTATGTAATGAAGAAACGAGTCAAACAGTTATGAGACAAAATAGTGAAAATGTAAGTCAACCAGTTATGGGACAGAATAGTAGAAGCAAAGGTCAAACAGTTATGAGACAAAATAGTGAAAATGTAAGTCAAACAGTTATGGGACAGAATAGTAAAAGCATAGGTCAAACAGTTACAAGGCAAAACAACGAAGATATTGATCAGACAGTTATGAGATTTAACGGTGAAACAACTGAATTCACAAATTCAAAGCAAGACAGTCAAAATACACAGAAAACGATCATTAAAGAACCTACGATTACAGGTACAAAAGGGCAACTGGAAATTGAACATGTTGAAACCGAAATACTTGATATCGACTTTACAAGCAGTGAAACTATAGATTTTAACTGGGACAAAAGCACTACCTATGAAATACCATGTCGTTTTTTAAAAATACTTAAAAACAGTTATGTGAAAGCAATTAGACCTGAAAAACCAATGATTAAAGCAGAAATGAAACTATGTTTAGATAATGCAAAACCTTTCAGTTGCAGTCCTCGACGATTTTCATATACAGAAAAGGACAAGCTTCAAAAATTAATAGACGAATATTTGAAAAGCGAGATAAAAAGACCAAGCGAATCAGAATTTGCATATCCAATAGTATTAGTTAAGAAGAAAGATTAGATTATGCATTGATTATAGGAAACTGAACAAAACACTGCTAAAAGACAATTACCCTCTGCCACACATAGATGATTTATTAGATAAATTAGTTGACAAAAAAGTATTCTCAAAGTTAGATCTTAAGGATGAGGAATCTGTAAAATATACTTCATTCGTAACACCACTAGGACAATTCGAGTTTTTAAGAATGCCAATGGGTATCAAAAATGCACCAGCTGTTTTTCAACGCTTTGTTAATAAAATCTTCGATGATATGATTAGAGAAAACAAAGTAGTAGTGTATATGGATATTAACGAACATTTAGAAACATTAGATGAAATCTTTAAAAGACTTACACAGAACAAATTAGAACTTAGAATGGATAAATGTAAGTTTTGAAAGCAAATATAAAGTATTTGGGATTTTTGATTTCTGAGAATGGCATTAGGGCAGATGAAAAGGGCATTGAAGCCGTAACAAAATTTTCCAGTTCCCACAAAGTCCAGGCAGTACAAAGTTTTTTTGGGACTTTCTTCATATCTTCGAAGGTTTATAAAAGATTTCTCTACAATAGCAAAACCTTTGTATGACTTGTTAAGGAAGGACAAACCATTTCAATTTGGTGAAGAAGAGATGAGTTTTTTCTGTACTGGTACAGAGGAAAGATGATGGCAAGTTACATCCTGTGTTCTATTTCTCTAAGCGTACTACAGCAGATGAGGCTAAGTTACATAGTTTTGAGCTCGAGACTTTGGCGGTTTTCTATGCTCTTCGTAGCTTTAGGATATATTTGCAAGGGAAACATGTGAAATTGGTAACCGACTGTATTGCACTTAAGTTAATACTAATGGGCTTTAAAGATGGAAAACTATGATCTTGAGATATGTCACAGAGCGGGAAACAAAATGCAGCATGTGGATGCTCTCAGCAGGTACAATTATATTCTAATAGTGGAAACCAACAGCTTTGAGGAAAATTTAGTCATCTGTCAAGGACAGGATTTAAAAATGAAGAAGCTTAAAACGATTTTAGAGAAGGCAGAACTTAAATTATTTGAAATAAGAAATGGTGTAGTGTACAGAAAAGCAAATGACGATAGGATACTATTTTATGTGCCAGAAGAAATGGAAGATCAGGTACTATATAAATACCACAACAAAATAGGACATATAGGAAGAGATAAAATGATGGACATAATTTCAAAAACTTATTGGATTCCAAATTTAAAAGAAAAGTGCGTTGCACATATAGAAAATCAGGTAAAGGAGAAGGTTTTTTTGCACAGTATTCCCAAAGGAAACAAACCATTCGAGTTAATACACATTGACCATTATGGTCCAGTAGACTCGTCAAGAGCAAAAAAACACATTTTTGTGGTAGTTGACGGATTTACAAAGTTTGTAAGACTTTATTCAACTAAATCAACAAGCACTAGGGAGGTTATAACAGCATTGAAAGATTACTTTAGGGCCTATAGTAGGCCAAAATGCATAATTTCAGACCGGGATAGTTGTTTTACATCTAAAGACTTCGAAGAATTCATGGAAGAATATAATGTGAAGCACATCAAGATAGCCACAGGCTCACCACAAGCCAATGGTCATGTTGAAAGGATTAACAGGAGCCTTGGACCAATGATAGCGAAATTAGTTGATCAAAGTAAAGGTGTATACTGGGACAATGTTGTAGATAAAATAGAACATGCTCTAAATAATACGTTGCACAGAAGTATAAGACAACTTCCGAGTAAAATGCTGTTTGGAGTAAAACAAAAAGGAAAGATTGTGGATGAACTTAAGGAAAAGCTAGAGGACATAAATGAAAATAAGAAATTAGATAGTTTAACAAAGATAAGGAAAAAAGCTAAGACCCACCAAAAGCAAGTTCAAGATTATAATGAAAAATTGTATAACAAAAGTCGAGTAAAGGCTAGAAATTATAAAAAAGGAGACTATGTAATGGTGAAAAATTTTGACTCGACTGTTGGAACTGCTAGGAAACTGATTCCCAAACATAAAGGGAATCAGGTGATCAACCGGTCAGGATGGCCGAATTGTAGTAGGATAAGTTACTTGCTATAAGTATAACTAAGTACAACTCTGCTATGTATATGTATAGGTAACTCTAACCTTTCGATGTAAGTGTATATTAACTAGTATTTGAATTTAACGGCTAGCTATTCAATAGTCTCTAGCATTTACAAGTATCTTCTGTGATAAAGCGGCCAATCTGGCAAATCTGGTAAAATGTTAAGTATCGATATTGATCGCAGCCAACTTCAAGTAATCGAATGTTAAACCCGACGCTATGTAAAACCGGGGAATCGCGAATAAGAAGTGAAAGAGAACAGTCAAGTTTAATACAGTTATTTCATTCGTGTAAAAATTTATCCTGCTATACTTATGACCTACGCTTGGAAATATTTTATTTTATATTTTTTATTTATATTTATTTATTTATATTTTTTAGTTTTACCTCGTTCTGGGATGTTTTTGTTTGATATATAAGTAAAAAGAAAAATAAAATTAAAAAAAGATATATAAGAAAAAATGTTGAAAGAAAAATCAAAATAAATAAAAATAAAAATCTAACAGGAAAGGAAATTAACTTCTGCAAGACAAAGTTTGTATACCCTTGCAGATAGAAGAAATAATCAACTTTAGTAACACCATGTGAAATTTTTGAGGATTGTTGCTGATTTCAGTGATATTAAAACAATTATTTCATTCTTTTTTCAAACCATTTTCTTGACATCTAAATATTAGAGTAGTCCGATTTTTATAAAACTGAATTCGAAATTCTTAGAAATATAAAAAATTATATCCCCAATATTATAAGAAAATATATTTCAAAAAGCCCCAACTTTAAGGATTATTGTTAGCTTCAGTAAAAAAAAATTTTTAATAAATTAATTAATTATTTCTTTGACCGTATAAGAATTGTCCAAGTCATATTCAATTTAGTTCGAAATTCCTAAAAATACAAAAAATTATATTCGTCATAGTATAAGACAATAAGTCAAAAAACGCCCAAGCTAAATTTTGTTTCGTATTATTTTCTAATTTTCCAATCGTTTCTATGACAGCTATATGATAACATTGCCCAACTTTAATAAAATAAAATAATTAAGACTTTTGGGGACGTTTCAGCCCGATAGCTTAAAAACTAGTCTAGTTTGCGTAGAAACGGACGAACAGACTAACGAGCAGACTAGATCGTCTCGTCTCAAGAATACAATCAAGAATATATGTACTTTATAAGGTCAGAAAGGTCTCCTTAACTGCCTTGCAAACTTCAAACATCTGACTGAAATCATAACACCCTCTCCAAAGGTATAAAAATAAATTGAATATGATATGAGAAATTTTTAAAAATTTGAATACATAAATAAAGCAAAAATGAACACACAAGAGTGCTTAAGAATTACGTAAGATATGAGACCAGATTTTGAAAATAGGGCATTTAGTATAATGAGGAACTTAAAAGAACCTCTAACATTTTCCGAGTTCGAATATGAATGTATAGATAGGTAAAATTTACCTTTTTTTCCCACAACAGCACTCAGAAGGCAAAACTACTGTCTACTGTGAGAAATTTCAATTTCTCGGAAATAGGCAAAAAACCCAATGTTAGGATTATATAATATAATTATATTAAAAATTACAAGACAATAAACCAAAAATAAGTATTATTTAATAAGTATCAAAGATAGGAATAATTTAAATATAACGATAACGACAATTTTTAATACCTCTTTGACAATAGATCAAGAAATAGACCTATCGGAAAATTAAGACTCCAATTTGAGCAACGGAATTGAAATACAAGGTGAGTTCTAAAGTAAACAGGACTTTTTTAATCTAGCGCCCTTTAGTAGCGCCAGCCGAAATCATTATTGAAATTCATGGAAATAGAATTGATCATCTCCAAAACATCGATTTATCGCATTTTGACCGAACATGTGGGCTTACAAAAGGTGTGTGCACGGTTTGTTCCGCACAAATTGACTGACTTCCAAAAATTGCTCAGAATGTAACATTCGAAGGACATCATTAAAAAGGCAAAAAAAATGACCCAAATTTCCTTTACAAGATTGTGACTGGTGACGAAACGTGGTGTTTTCTAATTGATCCCGAAACGAAACGCCAGAGTGCTGAATGGAAGGCGCCGGTCGATCCGAAACCCACAAAATCGCACCTGGAGAAGTCAAAAGTGAAGACAATGCTGACTTGTTTTTATGATTCCAAGGGTATTGTCCACAAAGGATTTGATCCACCCGGCCAAAACGATTTTAGAGAAGGCAGAACTTAAATTATTTGAAATATTGAAATTGGACTGCCAGAGTCTAAGATGCATGCTGTAACCACAGGAGATATAATTTGACTGTCAAAATGGATTTTAATATACCTTACATATTTATTTACAGCATTTCCCTTTCTTTCCTAACATTGTCTTTGCCTTAAAATACACTGCGAACTTTTCGCCATAATGCCACTGCATTGGATTTTAATATACCTTAAATATTTATTTACAGCATTTCCCTTTCTTTCCTAACATTGTCTTTGCCTTAAAATACACTGCGAACTTTTCGCCATAATGCCACTGCATTGGATTTTAATATACCTTACATATTTATTTACAGCATTTCCCTTTCTTTCCTAACATTGTCTTTGCCTCAAAATACACTGCGAACTTTTCGCCATAATGCAGTGGCAGTGTATTTTGAGGCAAAGACAATGTTAGGAAAGAAAGGGAAATGCTGTAAATAAATATGTAAGGTATATTAAAATCCATTTTGACAGTCAAATTATATCTCCTATGGTTACAGCATGCATCTTAGACTCTGGCAGTCCAATTTCGTTGCTTAAAATATCTTTGTTGCCCAGGGAGGCCCAATTACATGAAGTCAAAGAAAAATATTTTGGTATAAATAGAAGCCCATTATGTAATGAAGAAACGAGTCAAACAGTTATGAGACAAAATAGTGAAAATGTAAGTCAACCAGTTATGGGACAGAATAGTAGAAGCAAAGGTCAAACAGTTATGAGACAAAATAGTGAAAATGTAAGTCAAACAGTTATGGGACAGAATAGTAAAAGCATAGGTCAAACAGTTACAAGGCAAAACAACGAAGATATTGATCAGACAGTTATGAGATTTAACGGTGAAACAACTGAATTCACAAATTCAAAGCAAGACAGTCAAAATACACAGAAAACGATCATTAAAGAACCTACGATTACAGGTACAAAAGGGCAACTGGAAATTGAACATGTTGAAACCGAAATACTTGATATCGACTTTACAAGCAGTGAAACTATAGATTTTAACTGGGACAAAAGCACTACCTATGAAATACCATGTCGTTTTTTAAAAATACTTAAAAACAGTTATGTGAAAGCAATTAGACCTGAAAAACCAATGATTAAAGCAGAAATGAAACTATGTTTAGATAATGCAAAACCTTTCAGTTGCAGTCCTCGACGATTTTCATATACAGAAAAGGACAAGCTTCAAAAATTAATAGACGAATATTTGAAAAGCGAGATAAAAAGACCAAGCGAATCAGAATTTGCATATCCAATAGTATTAGTTAAGAAGAAAGATTAGATTATGCATTGATTATAGGAAACTGAACAAAACACTGCTAAAAGACAATTACCCTCTGCCACACATAGATGATTTATTAGATAAATTAGTTGACAAAAAAGTATTCTCAAAGTTAGATCTTAAGGATGAGGAATCTGTAAAATATACTTCATTCGTAACACCACTAGGACAATTCGAGTTTTTAAGAATGCCAATGGGTATCAAAAATGCACCAGCTGTTTTTCAACGCTTTGTTAATAAAATCTTCGATGATATGATTAGAGAAAACAAAGTAGTAGTGTATATGGATATTAACGAACATTTAGAAACATTAGATGAAATCTTTAAAAGACTTACACAGAACAAATTAGAACTTAGAATGGATAAATGTAAGTTTTGAAAGCAAATATAAAGTATTTGGGATTTTTGATTTCTGAGAATGGCATTAGGGCAGATGAAAAGGGCATTGAAGCCGTAAAAAATTTTCCAGTTCCCACGAAGGTTCAGGCAGTACAAAGTTTTTTGGGACTTTCTTCATATCTTCGAAGGTTTATAAATGATTTCTCTACAATAGCAAAACCTTTGTATGACTTGTTAAGGAAGGACAAACCATTTCAATTTGGTGAAGAAGAGATGAGTTTTTATCTGTACTGTTGCAGAGGAAAGATGATGGCAAGTTACATCCTGTGTTCTATTTCTCTAAGCGTACTACAGCAGATGAGGCTAAGTTACATAGTTTTGAGCTCGAGACTTTGGCGGTTTTCTATGCTCTTCGTAGCTTTAGGATATATTTGCAAGGGAAACATGTGAAATTGGTAACCGACTGTATTGCACTTAAGTTAATACTAATGGGCTTTAAAGATGGAAAACTATGATCTTGAGATATGTCACAGAGCGGGAAACAAAATGCAGCATGTGGATGCTCTCAGCAGGTACAATTATATTCTAATAGTGGAAACCAACAGCTTTGAGGAAAATTTAGTCATCTGTCAAGGACAGGATTTAAAAATGAAGAAGCTTAAAACGATTTTAGAGAAGGCAGAACTTAAATTATTTGAAATAAGAAATGGTGTAGTGTACAGAAAAGCAAATGACGATAGGATACTATTTTATGTGCCAGAAGAAATGGAAGATCAGGTACTATATAAATACCACAACGAAATAGGACGTATAGGAAGAGATAAAATGATGGACATAATTTCAAAAACTTATTGGTTTCCAAATTTAAAAGAAAAGTGCGTTGCACATATAGAAAATCAGGTAAAGGAGAAGGTTTTTTTGCACAGTATTCCCAAAGGAAACAAACCATTCGAGTTAATACACATTGACCATTATGGTCCAGTAGACTCGTCAAGAGCAAAAAAACACATTTTTGTGGTAGGAGGATTAACAGGAGCCTTGGACCAATGATAGCGAAATTAGTTGATCAAAGTAAAGGTGTATACTGGGACAATGTTATAGATAAAATAGAACATGCTCTAAATAATACGTTGCACAGAAGTATAAGACAACTTCCGAGTAAAATGCTGTTTGGAGTAGAACAAAAAGGAAAGATTATGGATGAACTTAAGGAAAACCTAGAGGACATAAATGAAAATAAGAAATTAGATAGTTTAACAAAGATAAGGAAAAAGGCTAAGACCCACCAAAAGCAAGTTTAAGATTATCATGAAAAATTGTATAACAAAAGTCGAGTAAAGGCTGGAAATTATAAAAAAGGAGACTATGTAATGGTGAAAAATTTTGACTCGACTGTTGGAACTGCTAGGAAACTGATTCCCAAACATAAAGGGAATCAGGTGATCAACCGGTCAGGATGGCCGAATTGTAGTAGGATAAGTTACTTGCTATAAGTATAACTAAGTACAACTCTGCTATGTATATGTATAGGTAACTCTAACCTTTCGATGTAAGTGTATATTAACTAGTATTTGAATTTAACGGCTAGCTATTCAATAGTCTCTAGCATTTACAAGTATCTTCTGTGATAAAGCGGCCAATCTGGCAAATCTGGTAAAATGTTAAGTATCGATATTGATCGCAGCCAACTTCAAGTAATCGAATGTTAAACCCGACGCTATGTAAAACCGGGGAATCGCGAATAAGAAGTGAAAGAGAACAGTCAAGTTTAATACAGTTATTTCATTCGTGTAAAAATTTATACTGCTATACTTATGACCTACGCTTGGAAATATTTTATTTTATATTTTTTATTTATATTTATTTATTTATATTTTTTAGCCCTTCTTCTGTTTTCAACGATTTCAAATAAAATTTTAAGGTGTATGTATAGCCCTTAAAATTCTTCAACTTTTGGCATAGGACACATTATTGTAAAAATAACTACATTTAGCAGATTTACAAGTTAAATTTTTTTACATTCGGCACGCTACGTGAAAATTATACAGCTACGGAATGAACCTCGTTCTGGGGTGTTTTTGTTTGATATATAAGTAAAAAGAAAAATAAAATTAAAAAAAGATATATAAGAAAAAATGTTGAAAGAAAAATCAAAATAAATAAAAATAAAAATCTAACAGGAAAGGGAATTAACTTCTGCAAGACAAAGTTTGTATACCCTTGCAGATAGAAGAAATAATCAACTTTAGTAACACCATGTGAAATTTTTGAGGATTGTTGCTGATTTCAGTGATATTAAAACAATTATTTCATTCTTTTTTCAAACCATTTTCTTGACATCTAAATATTAGAGTAGTCCGATTTTTATAAAACTGAATTCGAAATTCTTAGAAATATAAAAAATTATATCCCCAATATTATAAGAAAATATATTTCAAAAAGCCCCAACTTTAAGGATTATTGTTAGCTTCAGTAAAAAAAAATTTTTAATAAATTAATTAATTATTTCTTTGACCGTATAAGAATTGTCCAAGTCATATTCAATTTAGTTCGAAATTCCTAAAAATACAAAAAATTATATTCGTCATAGTATAAGACAATAAGTCAAAAAACGCCCAAGCTAAATTTTGTTTCGTATTATTTTCTAATTTTCCAATCGTTTCTATGACAGCTATATGATAACATTGCCCAACTTTAATAAAATAAAATAATTAAGACTTTTGGGGACGTTTCAGCCCGATAGCTTAAAAACTAGTCTAGTTTGCGTAGAAACGGACGAACAGACTAACGAGCAGACTACATCGTCTCGTCTCAAGAATACAATCAAGAATATATGTACTTTATAAGGTCAGAAAGGTCTCCTTCACTGCCTTGCAAACTTCAAACATCTGACTGAAATCATAACACCCTCTCCAAAGGTATAAAAATAAATTGAATATGATATGAGAAATTTTTAAAAATTTGAATACATAAATAAAGCAAAAATGAACACACAAGAGTGCTTAAGAATTACGTAAGATATGAGACCAGATTTTGAAAATAGGGCATTTAGTATAATGAGGAACTTAAAAGAACCTCTAACATTTTCCGAGTTCGAATATGAATGTATAGATAGGTAAAATTTACCTTTTTTTCCCACAACAGCACTCAGAAGGCAAAACTACTGTCTACTGTGAGAAATTTCAATTTCTCGGAAATAGGCAAAAAACCCAATGTTAGGATTATATAATATAATTATATTAAAAATTACAAGACAATAAACCAAAAAAAAGTATTATTTAATAAGTATCAAAGATAGGAATAATTTAAATATAACGATAACGACAATTTTTAATACCTCTTTGACAATAGATCAAGAAATAGACCTATCGGAAAATTAAGACTCCAATTTGAGCAACGGAATTGAAATACAAGGTGAGTTCTAAAGTAAACAGGACATTTTTAATCTAGCGAACTTTAGTAGCGCCAGCCGAAATCATTATTGAAATTCATGGAAATAGAATTGATCATCTCCAAAACATCGATTTATCGCATTTTGACCGAACATGTGGGCTTACAAAAGGTGTGTGCACGGTTTGTTCCGCACAAATTGACTGACTTCCAAAAATTGCTCAGAATGTAACATTCGAAGGACATCATTAAAAAGGCAAAAAAAATGACCCAAATTTCCTTTACAAGATTGTGACTGGTGACGAAACGTGGTGTTTTCTAATTGATCCCGAAACGAAACGCCAGAGTGCTGAATGGAAGGCGCCGGTCGATCCGAAACCCACAAAATCGCACCTGGAGAAGTCAAAAGTGAAGACAATGCTGACTTGTTTTTATGATTCCAAGGGTATTGTCCACAAAGGATTTGATCCACCCGGCCAAAACGATTTTAGAGAAGGCAGAACTTAAATTATTTGAAATATTGAAATTGGACTGCCAGAGTCTAAGATGCATGCTGTAACCACAGGAGATATAATTTGACTGTCAAAATGGATTTTAATATACCTTACATATTTATTTACAGCATTTCCCTTTCTTTCCTAACATTGTCTTTGCCTCAAAATACACTGCTAACTTTGCGCCATAATGCAGTGGCACAAAGACAATGTTAGGAAAGAAAGGGAAATGACTTCAAGTCCTCAAATGTGCGTCGCGACTCTGCTTTGGACAGCTTATCGCCGAATGCTAGGATCAGCTGTTACAACAGATTCTCAGCCGGCTCCATAATACGCGTTGCATTTGCATGCAACCAGCGCTGGGCGATGCCTTTTAGTTTAGCCACAATCACCATTTTTAAGCACACTGCATCCACGTTCGCAAGTTTGCGCAAGATGATCCATCGTAATCCATGATCATTTCTTTGGCAAACGAAAGTGACAAACTTGGCGTTTCTAATTCTTTGTTTACAACTGCCATTCGTCGTTGCCCAACACCGTTGCCTACATCGATATCGGTGCCGTTATCGATATGAGCACTTCCATCGGTGTTTGGTAATTTTTTTGCTCACAGCTTCCTGGAAGTTTTCGCATTGAACTGCTTCCCTCGATGCTCACTGCTTGATTGCAGTTTTCGGGCTTGTTGATAACGTCATTGGCAACTACTTGCGATGCGGTTATTACTTGCAAAAGAATGTTCTGGAGCTCCTTTCTTCCAGCTTCGATTTCAGCGCGTATTTGTTGTAGCGACGATACTCCTTCGGCCACGGCAAGCCACACATCTCCCTTGGGTCGGCATTCTCCGCAGAGAAATGCTCCCCCAAGTCATCCTCTAGATCAAACTCCTGAGCGTGCTCAGCCAAGTCTTTGTTTTCAGCGTCCACCGGTACTGGGGACTCCGTGCGAGTTCCACGAACTAACGGGTCCACGCCGTTTAGTCGGGCGGCGAGTTCGGCCTTATTGGCGATTGTCGGCAAGTTGAGTGCCGCCAACCACCTTTTGAGCTGGAAGACCGAAAATTGTTGTGCATCAATTAGATCAATTTTATGGGTCAGGACCACTTCTGAAGTTTATAGCAGTAAAACTGTTACACGAATGAAATAATGAAAATGCGTCAAGATCAATTTGATATGCGCTGGTAAGTTTGTGTTTTTTCGACAAATATCAATTTTACCATGAAATAATGTAAAATTGATACCAAAAAATGTAATTTTCCGAATTCTCTCTTTTCGAAAATTTCTTGACATCGAAAAAGAGAGGATAGAGCAATATGGCGGCGTTAATTACGTGAGTGGAAGCGAAATAGACCTATTCGAAACTCGACATGGCTTACTTCAAACATGTTGTCTCGTTTGCACTAACATGGTTTCCATCTCTTTTGAACTTAACGCCCGCGGAAAACGTTGTGCGATAGACCAGCTGGTAAGGTGTCTGTCTCTGATGCTGAAGGTCCCAGGTTCAAGTACGCTCCAAGGCAAAGCTTAGTCAAAGCTTTTTTCTAGAAAAAAGTGTTACCGCTAATGTAAAAATGATATTACTGAAATGTCGTTTTTAACATTTCGATCATATCAAATTGATGTTACATATCAGGGCCGAATTGATATTGGATTTCATCAAATTGACCATCATATCATATCAATATTTTTTTCTGTGTAGCAAAAAGTGCAAAACGATTGGAAAACTTAAAAATGTAAAGTTTAGTCGGAAAAAATGTGAAATATGAAAATATAAATATATATACTTGTTAATAAAACTTCTTTAAAATTATTAAATTAAAAATAAAAAATAATTAAAACTGAAAATTTACAGAAAAAAATTTTAAATATGAAAGTATAGATCATAATTATTGGTAATACAATTACTTTAAAAACCGTACTTAGCAAAGTAAGCAGCAACCAGTCAGCAGCAACAAGTCGTGATCGCGCAAAGAACCCAAATTTACGTTGTGTTCTTAGCAAAGGAGAAAAAAACAAAATTTACGTTAACTTTTAAGCGGAGAAAAAAGAATTTTATGAGTTTACGCTAAATTGATTGTAAAGGCTAATTTAGGTTAACATGATCGCTTTAAAATTGGATAGCACTTGAGAAATTCGCACAAATTCCATTCAGCACACGGGCAACATTTTCGTTTACTATGGTTAGTCGTAGACTAAAGATTTTACGTGCACGGTCAGACCTTTTACTCAAAATTTCCTTACCCTTGGCGCATTTAAATGGAATGTCAAGAAAGACAGTGATAAGAGCAAAATGCCCTCAGCAATTAAAATTTTGAATGAACATAATCGTAATTAGGTAGGCCAAGAAATTGGTGTTGGAAAAGGGGAGTCAAGAACGACAAACAAATAGCCAAATTGCAAATGATTCACTTAGCGTTGCCAGCGCTTTATACGCCTTACTCGTAGAGTAAAAGGGTATACTAGATTCGTCAGAAGGTATGTAACAGGTAAAAGGAAGCGTTTTCGACCCTATCAAGTATGTATACCGAAAAAAAATTTGGCACGCCCACTCTAACGCCCACAAACCGCCCGCAACTGTGGTGACCATAGTTGTCATGCTAGAATCTTTTTTTTGCTTAAATAGCCGGTAGGTGGTTCTTTACAATATTTACCAATTTTCACCAAGCTGAGTAACGCATATCTGATAGTCAATGCACTCGACTATAGCGTTCTTCCTTGTTTTCTCTGAAATCTCGTTTGTTTGAGCCGGATCCAAGAAAGAGAGAGCAAAAAATAAAATAGACCAAAACTATTAATATTTATGTATGTTTGCTTAACATGAACAATATTAAGGCCTATAATGTATTCTTTAATTGAAATGTTTGCGATAGTTGTTAAAAAAATGTTTGGTACAATAGCTTTGTTTAAAAAAGTTCTGATATCCGCGTTTCACTGCTTTTCTCAACCCCTTGGTCGGTTTGTGGCGTTGGAGTGAACTGGCTATTTTTTTGTTTGACAATCAAATACATTGATTAAACTTACCAACAACATAAATAAAAATACATATATTTTAAATGGCATAAGAGAAAGATTTACAGCGCTGTATTAATATAATATATAATTATATATATAATACAGCGGTCATATTCCCTTAATTTTATTGATCTTTTGACACATTAAAATGCACTAGGAAGAGTACAAATGAGTAAAAGATAAGTACATCCATCATTTAATTTCATTATTAATTATTAAGAGAATATTGTTAATTTAGTTATTTTTGTTGGTGGTGTAAGTGGGAGTACACTATAGGAAATTTTACCCATTTTTTTACTATCAAAATGTATTAAGATAACATCAATGTCAAATGCAACTAAGAGAAAAGTTAAACAGACTCACCTATTATTCTTAATAGTTAAAATGGTCAAAGGGTGTAAAACTAAGCAAAGAACTGCCGTTTTTAAAATACCATCCAATCAGAGGTGTTTGTAACTTGCGTTTTTGACCTTGATATTATATTTATTGATTGTGGTGATCGTATAATCGTTTGTAAATTCTTACTTAAAAAAAGCGAAATCCTTAAGCTAATTTTTATTTTTGTGTGAGTTCAGCTCGCTCCACCTTTAAAACTTTACAATCTTGTAGAACGTTTAATTCTCATTAAAGTCAGTTAGTTTAAAAGTGCACTTTTTCACACATTCTCTAAGTTTAGCTTAAAAGACCTCTTACTTAATACTGTATAATTTCCGCATTTTTATCTGGTAAGTTTCATTTCTAGTGCTAGCTTACAAAAAGTACGCAACTTTCATTGTTATCAAATGTTAATTATTTTAAAAATATTATACAATATCAGTTCACTTACTTCTAATTTATTAAAAAAAAAAAGGAAAACAAGAAAGGAAGGTAACTTCAGCAAGCCGAAGTTTGTATAGCCTTGCTGTTATAAAAAATTATCAATAATTTAAAATAGATGTATATTCCCAATATTATAAGATAATATGTCAAAAAGCCCGAAAGCTATAATTTGTTTTACATTATTTCCCACCAATTATCCGATCGTTCCTATGACAGCTATATGATATAGTCGTCCGATTTTGATAAAATTTAATTCGAAATTCAGAACTAATAAAAAAATGTTATTTCCAAGCTTAGAAGGTTATATGTTAAAAAACACCCAAAATATAACTTTTATTTAAGGTTTTCCGACTAATTTTCAGATCGTTCCTATGGCAGATATATAATGTAGTCGTGCGATTTTGATTAAATTTAATTCAAAATTCAGAACTAATTTTTATGTAAAAAAACACCGAAGGTATAATTTTTTTTTTTAATTTTTTCCCTGATAGTTCCTATGGCAGCTATAAGATATAGTTGTCCGATCCGGCTGGTACCTGCAATAGAAAGAAGACTTTTGGGAAAGTTTCATCCCGATAGCTTTAAAACGGAGAGACTAGTTTGCATAGAAACGGACGGACAGACAGACGGACGGACAGACGGACAAGGCTAGATCGACTCGTCTTGTGACGCTGATCAAGAATATATATACTTTATGGGAAACGTCTAATTCATTGCGTTGAAAACTTCTGACTGAAATCATTATACCCTCTGCAAGGGTATTAAAATGTTCTAAAAAAGGTGTGAC
Organism: Drosophila biarmipes; assembly: GCF_025231255.1. Classification (NCBI taxonomy): domain Eukaryota; kingdom Metazoa; phylum Arthropoda; class Insecta; order Diptera; family Drosophilidae; genus Drosophila; species Drosophila biarmipes. The sequence goes on from NC_066612.1 coordinate 24,465,945, forward strand.
TACGGCCATATTTATAATTTTATTCCCTTTAATTTTATCCACTTAATTAAAAAAACAATGCTTTTAAATATTGTTTGTTTTTAAGTTATTAGTTAATGTTAAAAAAATGTGGTAAAATTTTCCATAGTGCGTTGTGGTGGTACTTAGCCATGGACAGATTTTCGATCAGTACCACTAGACGAGTCGACCTAGCCAGGTCCGTCTGTCCGAACATTTCCTGAACCTTTTCCATACAGCGACCATACAGTTTTTTTTTCAGCAATTTGAATTTTACAATAATCAGAATTAAGTAAATTAAATTGGTAGACTAATGATGATGGTGTTAGGTTAGAGAACAGGAGAATCAAAAATTAAAAAATAGTTCAATTTGTCAATTATTCAATAGAATAAGTTAGCCGCGCACTATACTCTCTCTTAGCGTTGGCAGCGCTTTTCGTTCTCCTGCTCTCTCTTACCGTTGGCAGCGGTAATTTTTTTTGACCCGCATTTGTTTTTGCCTGTGCCAAAAAAGAGAGATAAAAAAAACAACCACTTAAATGTAAATAAACATGTGTTTGTTAAGCATAAACAATCAACAAAATAACACCAATATGTAACTTGGTTAGGGTATAGGGATAAAAAGACAAACAGTTCAAATTGATAATTATTCAATAAAATATATCTTAGCCACGCACTTTACTCTCTCATAGCGCCGGCAACGCCTTTGCTCTTATTTGTTTGCTCTGCTTATGTTTTAGCCAGCGGTAAGAATAAGAGAGCAAAACATAAAATAGACATAAAACATTTATATGTATGTACACTTGCTAAACATAAACAATCTAAAGGCACATATTTTACATTTAAATCTAAATTCTTGAACTAGTTATTCAATAAAATATTTGGTCAAACAACTTTGTTTGAAAGATGTATATTCGCCGCGCAATTCAGTTCCGCAGTCCGGTCGCCATGACATGTCTTAGTGCAAAAAGCTTTTTTCTTTTTTTTGTCTGCTCAAAACTGTATGTTGCTGTCGACGCCAGCAGAGAATTCGGAGCAGCGTAGAAGTCTTCCGACGAAAGCAGTTCGGCAAAAAAGAGAGGAAGATCTTCGGATATTACCTTCTCTTTCTGTGGCTTATAATCTGCTTGCTCGCGGCTCTTAGAGAGTAACCTTTGGCCGGTCATTTTTTTGCGTCTCTCTGTTATAAGAGAAAGACCTGGTGCATTCTGTTTGAGTTATGAAAGAGGAATAGCGGCTGTTTAAATTGTGCGCCGTAACTCATTTTAATTTATTAATAAAATTTATATTTTTCTACAAAAAAATAAAGTCAGGTAAGTGCTTCTTTAAGGTAAAGATGTTGTGCATCGATCCACGCTTAAAGAACGTTCCTTTTCCATATTTTTTTTAGATTTTATAACATAACCCAGAAGGTTCTGGTTCCGTTACCCGAAAGTGGCGAAGGGATTTCCCTGGGACGAGTCCCTTGTAGGTGAAACTTCATAGAATAATCGCGAATTTCCGATGGGGTTTAATTCTCATTAAGGTCAGCTAGTTTAAAAGTGCACTTTTGCACACATTATCTTAAGTTTAGCTTAAAAGACCTCTTACTTAATACTGTATAATTTCCGCATTTTTATCTGGTAAGTTTCATTTCTAGTGCTAGCTTAAAAAAAGTACGCATCTTTTATTGTTATTAAATGTTAATTATTTTAAAAATATTTTACAATATCAGTTCACTTACTTCTAATTTATTTAAAAAAAAAAGCAAAACAAGAAAGGAAGGTAACTTCAGCAAGCCGAAGTTTGTATAGCCTTGCTGTTATAAAAAATTATCAATAATTTAAAATAAATGTATATTCCCAATATTATAAGATAATATGTCAAAAAGCCCGAAAGCTATAATTTATTTTACATTATTTCCCACCAATTATCCGATCGTTCCTATGACAGCTATATGATATAGTCGTCCGATTTTGATAAAATTTATCTCAAAATTCAGAACTAATAAAAAAATGTTAATTCAAAGCTTAGAAGGTTATATGTTAAAAAACACCCAAAATATAACTTTTATTTAAGGTTTTCCGACTAATTTTCAGATCGTTCCTATGGCAGATATATAATGTAGTCGTGCGATTTTGATTAAATTTAATTCGAAATTCAGAACTAATTTTTATGTTAAAAAACACCGAAGGCATAATTTTTTTAAATTTTTTCCCCGATAGTTCCTATGGGAGCTATAAGATATAGTTGTCCGATCCGGCTGGTACCTGCAATAGAAAGAAGACTTTTGGGAAAGATTCAGCCCGATAGCTTTAAAGCGGCGAGACTAGTTTGCTTAGAAACGAACGGACAGGCGGACGGACAGACATACGGACGGACAGACGGACGGACAGACGGACAGACGGACAAGGCTAGATCGACTCGTCTTGTGACGCTGATCAAGTATATATATACTTTATGGGAAACGTCTCCTTTATTGCGTTGAAAACTTCTGACTGAAATCATTATACCCTCTGCAAGGGTATTAAAATGTTCTAAAAAAGGTGTGACTACGGCCATATTTATAATTTTATTCCCTTTAATTTTATCCACTTAATTAAAAAAACAATGCTTTTAAATATTGTTTGTTTTTAAGTTATTAATTAATGTTAAAAAAATGTGGTCAAATTTCCCATAGTGCGTTGTGGTGGTACTTAGCCATGGACAGATTTTCGATCAATACCACTAGACGAGTCGACCTAGCCAGGTCCGTCTGTCCGAACATTTCCTGAACCTTTTCCATACAGCGACCATACAGTTTTTTTTCAGCAATTTGAATTTTACAATAATCAGAATTAAGTAAATTAAATTGGTAGACTAATGATGATGGTGTTAGGTCAGAGAACAGGAGAATCAAAAATTAAAAAATAGTTCAATTTGTTAATTATTCAATAGAATAAGTTAGCCGCGCACTATACTCTCTCTTAGCGTTGGCAGCGCTTTTCGTTCTCCTGCTCTCTCTTACCGTTGGCAGCGGTAATTTTTTTTGACCCGCATTTGTTTTTGCCTGTGCCAAAAAAGAGAGATAAAAAAAAACAACCACTTAAATGTAAATTCAGAACTAATTTAAAAATGTTATATCCAAGCTTGGAAGGTTATATGTTAAGAAACACCGAAGGTATAATTTTTTTTTAATTTTTTCCCTGATAGTTCCTATGGGAGCTATAAGATATAGTTGTCCGATCCGGCTGGTACCTGCAATAGAAAGAAGACTTTTGGGAAAGTTTCAGACCGATAGCTTTAAAACAAAGAGACTAGTTTGCGTAGAAACGGACGGACAGACAGACTGACGGACAGACGGACAAGGCTAGATCGACTCGTCTTGTGACGCTGATCAAGAATATATATACTTTATGGGAAACTCTCCTTCATTGCGTTGAAAACTTCTGACTGAAATCATTATACCCTCTGCAAGGGTATTAAAATGTTCTAAAAAAGGTGTGACTACGGCCATATTTATAATTTTATTCCCTTTAATTTTATCCACTTAATTAAAAAAACAATGCCTTTAAATATTGTTTGTTTTTAAGTTATTAATTAATGTTAAAAAAATGTGGTCAAATTTCCCATAGTGCGTTGTGGTGGTACTTAACCATGGACAGATTTTCGATCAGTACCACTAGACGAGTCGACCTAGCCAGGTCCGTCTGTCCGAACATTTCCTGAACCTTTTCCATACAGCGACCATACAGTTTTTTTTCAGCAATTTGAATTTTACAATAATCAGAATTAAGTAAATTAAATTGGTAGACTAATGATGATGGTGTTAGGTTAGAGAACAGGAGAATCAAAAATTAAAAAATAGTTCAATTTGTTAATTATTCAATAGAATAATTTAGCCGCGCACTATACTCTCTCTTGCGTTGGTAGCGCTTTTCGTTCTCCTGCTCTCTCTTACCGTTGGCAGCGGTAATTTTTTTTGACAGGCATTTGTTTTTGCCTGTGCTAAAAAAGAGAGATAAAAAAAAACCACCACTTAAATGTAAATAAACATGTGTTTGTTAAGCATAAACAATCAACAAAATAACATCAATATGTAACTTGGTTAGGGTATAGGGATAAAAGGACAAACAGTTCAAATTGATAATTATTCAATAAAATATATCTTAGCCACGCACTTTACTCTCTCATAGCGCTGGCAACGCCTTTGCTCTCATTTGTTTGCTCTGCTTATGTTTTAGCCAGCGGTAAGAATAAGAGAGCAAAACGTAAAATAGACATAAAACATTTATATTTATGTACACTTGAAAAACATTAAAAACAAATTTTCTAAAAAACAATCATATATTTAAATGATACAAATTAAATAAAATATAGTGAAAAGTAAATTAATATGTATGTATTTTAAAATCAATATTTGGAAAGGTGAAAGCTACATGGAACGATCGCGAACTTCCGAAGGGATTTCCCTGGGACGAGTCCATTGTAGGTGAAACTTCATAGAATAATCGCGAATTTCCGATGGGGTTTAATTCTCATTAAGGTCAGTTAGTTTAAAAGTGCACTTTTGCACACATTCTCTTAAGTTTAGCTTAAAAGACCTCTTACTTATTACTGTATAATTTCCGCATTTTTATCTGGTAAGTTTCATTTCTAGTGCTAGCTTAAAAAAAGTACCCAACTTTCATTGTTATTAAATGTTAATTATTTTAAAAATATTTTACAATATCAGTTCACTTACTTCTAATTTATTAAAAAAAAAAAGGAAAACAAGAAAGGAAGTTAACTTCAGCAAGCCGAAGTTTGTATAGCCTTGCTGTTATAAAAAATTATCAATAATTTAAAAAAATGTATATTCCCAATATTATAAGATAATATGTCAAAAAGCCCGAAAGCTATAATTTGTTTTACATTATTTCCCACCAATTATCCGATCGTTCCTATGACAGCTATATGATATAGTCGTCCGATTTTGATAAAATTTAATTCGAAATTCAGAACTAATAAAAAAATGTTATTTCAAAGCTTAGAAGGTTATATGTTAAAAAACACCCAAAATATAACTTTTATTTAAGGTTTTCCGACTAATTTTCAGATCGTTCCTATGGCAGATATATAATGTAGTCGTGCGATTTTGATTAAATTTAATTCGAAATTCAGAACTAATTTTTATGTAAAAAAACACCGAAGGTATAATTTTTTTTTAATTTTTTCCCTGATAGTTCCTATGGGAGCTATAATAGTTGTCCGATCCGGCTGGTACCTGCAATAGAAAGAAGACTTTTGGGAAAGTTTCAGCCCGATAGCTTTAAAACAAAGAGACTAGTTTGCGTAGAAACGGACGGACAGACAGAAGGACAGACAGACGGACAAGGCTAGATCGACTTGTCTTGTGACGCTGATCAAGAATATATATACTTTATGGGAAACGTCTCCTTCATTGCGTTGAAAACTTCTGACTGAAATCATTATACCCTCTGCAAGGGTATTAAAATGTTCTAAAAAAGGTGTGACTACGGCCATATTTATAATTTTATTCCCTTTAATTTTATCCACTTAATTAAAAAAACAATGCTTTTAAATATTGTTTGTTTTTAAGTTATTAATTAATGTTAAAAAAATGTGGTCAAATTTCTTATAGTGCGTTGTGGTGGTACTTAACCATGGACAGATTTTCGATCAATACCACTAGACGAGTCGACCTAGCCAGGTCCGTCTGTCCGAACATTTCCTGAACCTTTTCCATACAGCGACCATACAGTTTTTTTTCAGCAATTTGAATTTTACAATAATCAGAATTAAGTAAATTAAATTGGTAGACTAATGATGATGGTGTTAGGTTAGAGAACAGGAGAATCAAAAATTAAAAAATAGTTCAATTTGTTAATTATTCAATAGAATAAGTTAGCCGCGCACTATACTCTCTCTTAGCGTTGGCAGCGCTTTTCGTTCTCCTGCTCTCTCTTACCGTTGGCAGCGGTAATTTTTTTTGACCCGCATTTGTTTTTGCCTGTGCCAAAAAAGAGAGATAAAAAAAACAACCACTTAAATGTAAATTCAGAACTAATTTAAAAATGTTATATCCAAGCTTGGAAGGTTATATGTTAAGAAACACCGAAGGTATTATTTTTTTTTTTATTTTTTCCCCGATAGTTCCTATGGGAGCTATAAGATATAGTTGTCCGATCCGGCTGGTACCTGCAATAGAAAGAAGACTTTTGGGAAAGTTTCAGCCCGATAGCTTTAAAACAAAGAGACTAGTTTGCGTAGAAACGGACGGACAGACAGACGGACGGACAGACGGACGGACAAGGCTAGATCGACTCGTCTTGTGACGCTGATCAAGAATATATATACTTTATGGGAAACGTCTCCTTCATTGCGTTGCAAACTTCTGACTGAAATCATTATACCCTCTGCAAGGGTATAAAAATGTTCTAAAAAAGGTGTGACTACGGCCATATTTATAATTTTATTCCCTTTAATTTTATCCACTTAATTAAAAAAACAATGCTTTTAAATATTGTTTGTTTTTAAGTTATTAATTAATGTTAAAAAAATGTGGTCAAATTTCCCATAGTGCGTTGTGGGGGTACTTAACCATGGACAGATTTTCGATCAGTACCACTAGACGAGTCGACCTAGCCAGGTCCGTCTGTCCGAACATTTCCTGAACCTTTTCCATACAGCGACCATACAGTTTTTTTCAGCAATTTGAATTTTACAATAATCAGAATTAAGTAAATTAAATTGGTAGACTAATGAATTGGTGTTAGGTTAGAGAACAGGAGAATCAAAAATTAAAAAATAGTTCAATTTGTTAATTATTCAATAGAATAAGTTAGCCGCGCACTATACTCTCTCTTAGCGTTGGCAGCGCTTTTCGTTCTCCTGCTCTCTCTTACCGTTGGCAGCGGTAATTTTTTTTGACCCGCATTTGTTTTTGCCTGTGCCAAAAAAGAGAGATAAAAAAAACAACCACTTAAATGTAAATAAACATGTGTTTGTTAAGCATAAACAATCAACAAAATAACACCAATATGTAACTTGGTTAGGGTATAGGGATAAAAGGACAAACAGTTCAAATAGATAATTATTCAATAAAATATATCTTAGCCACGCACTTTACTCTCTCATAGCGCTGGCAACGCCATTGCTCTCATTTGTTTGCTCTGCTTATGTTTTAGCCAGCGGTAAGAATAAGAGAGCAAAACATAAAATAGACATAAAACATTTATATTTATGTACACTTGCTAAACATAAACAATCTAAAGGCACATATTTTACATTTAAATCTAAATTCTTGAACTAGTTATTCAATAAAATAATTGTTCAAACAACTTTGTTTGAAAGATGTATATTCGCCGCGCAATTCAGTTCCGCAGTCCGGTCGCCAGGACATGTCTTAGTGCAAAAAGCTTTTTTCTTTTATTTTGTCTGCTCAAAACTGTATGCTGCTGTCGACGCCAGCAGAGAATTCGGAGCAGCGTAGAAGTCTTTCGACGAAAGAAGTTCGGCAAAAAAGAGAGGAAGATCTTCGGATATTACCTTCTCTTTCTGTGGCTTATAATCTGCCTGCCCGCGGCTCTCAGAGAGTAACCTTTGGCCGGTCATTTTTTTGCGTCTCTCTGTTATAAGAGAAAGACCTGGTGCATTCTGTTTGAGTTATGAAAGAGAAATAGCGGCTGTTTAAATTGTGCGCTGTAACTCATTTTAATTTATTAATAAAATTTATATTTTTCTAAAAAAAATCAAGTCAGGTAAGTGCTTCTTTAAGGTAAAGATGTTGTGCATCGATCCACGCTTAAAGAACATTCCTTTTCCATATTTTTTTTAGATTTTATAACATAACCCAGAAGGTTCTGGTTCCGTTACCCGAAAGTGGCGTGATAAAATCTTTTAACGGGTTTTACACAGTTTGAAAAGGTAAATATGCAAGTAAACAAGTAAAACACATTTTTTTAAACATACATTATTTTTTTAGGAACTTTGCCCAGGGATTACGAGAACCCGGACAAATGTTTAAGAAAAGCTATGAAAAACATTAAAAACAAATTTTCTAAAAAACAATCATATATTTAAATGATACAAATTAAATAAAATATAGTGAAAAGTAAATTAATATGTATGTATTTTAAAATCAATATTTGGAAAGGTGAAAGCTACATGGAACTATCGCGAACTTCCGAAGGGATTTCCCTGGGACGAGTCCCTTGTAGGTGAAACTTCATAGAATAATCGCGAATTTCCGATGGGGTTTAATTCTCATTAAGGTCAGTTAGTTTAAAAGTGCACTTTTGCACACATTCTCTTAAGTTTAGCTTAAAAGACCTCTTACTTATTACTGTATAATTTCCGCATTTTTATCTGGTAAGTTTCATTTCTAGTGCTAGCTTAAAAAAAGTACCCAACTTTCATTGTTATTAAATGTTAATTATTTTAAAAATATTTTACAATATCAGTTCACTTACTTCTAATTTATTAAAAAAAAAAAAGGAAAACAAGAAAGGAAGTTAACTTCAGCAAGCCGAAGTTTGTATAGCCTTGCTGTTATAAAAAATTATCAATAATTTAAAAAAATGTATATTCCCAATATTATAAGATAATATGTCAAAAAGCCCGAAAGCTATAATTTGTTTTACATTATTTCCCACCAATTATCCGATCGTTCCTATGACAGCTATATGATATAGTCGTCCGATTTTGATAAAATTTAATTCGAAATTCAGAACTAATAAAAAAATGTTATTTCAAAGCTTAGAAGGTTATATGTTAAAAAACACCCAAAATATAACTTTTATTTAAGGTTTTCCGACTAATTTTCAGATCGTTCCTATGGCAGATATATAATGTAGTCGTGCGATTTTGATTAAATTTAATTCGAAATTCAGAACTAATTTTTATGTAAAAAAACACCGAAGGTATAATTTTTTTTTAATTTTTTCCCTGATAGTTCCTATGGGAGCTATAATAGTTGTCCGATCCGGCTGGTACCTGCAATAGAAAGAAGACTTTTGGGAAAGTTTCAGCCCGATAGCTTTAAAACAAAGAGACTAGTTTGCGTAGAAACGGACGGACAGACAGAAGGACGGACAGACGGACAAGGCTAGATCGACTTGTCTTGTGACGCTGATCAAGAATATATATACTTTATGGGAAACGTCTCCTTCATTGCGTTGAAAACTTCTGACTGAAATCATTATACCCTCTGCAAGGGTATTAAAATGTTCTAAAAAAGGTGTGACTACGGCCATATTTATAATTTTATTCCCTTTAATTTTATCCACTTAATTAAAAAAACAATGCTTTTAAATATTGTTTGTTTTTAAGTTATTAATTAATGTTAAAAAAATGTGGTCAAATTTCCCATAGTGCGTTGTGGTGGTACTTAACCATGGACAGATTTTCGATCAATACCACTAGACGAGTCGACCTAGCCAGGTCCGTCTGTCCGAACATTTCCTGAACCTTTTCCATACAGCGACCATACAGTTTTTTTTCAGCAATTTGAATTTTACAATAATCAGAATTAAGTAAATTAAATTGGTAGACTAATGAAAATGGTGTTAGGTCAGAGAACAGGAGAATCAAAAATTAAAAAATAGTTCAATTTGTTAATTATTCAATAGAATAAGTTAGCCGCGCACTATACTCTCTCTTAGCGTTGGCAGCGCTTTTCGTTCTCCTGCTCTCTCTTACCGTTGGCAGCGGTAATTTTTTTTGACCCGCATTTGTTTTTGCCTGTGCCAAAAAAGAGAGATAAAAAAAAACAACCACTTAAATGTAAATTCAGAACTAATTTAAAAATGTTATATCCAAGCTTGGAAGGTTATATGTTAAGAAACACCGAAGGTATAATTTTTTTTTAATTTTTTCCCTGATAGTTCCTATGGGAGCTATAAGATATAGTTGTCCGATCCGGCTGGTACCTGCAATAGAAAGAAGACTTTTGGGAAAGTTTCAGACCGATAGCTTTAAAACAAAGAGACTAGTTTGCGTAGAAACGGACGGACAGACAGACTGACGGACAGACGGACAAGGCTAGATCGACTCGTCTTGTGACGCTGATCAAGAATATATATACTTTATGGGAAACTCTCCTTCATTGCGTTGAAAACTTCTGACTGAAATCATTATACCCTCTGCAAGGGTATTAAAATGTTCTAAAAAAGGTGTGACTACGGCCATATTTATAATTTTATTCCCTTTAATTTTATCCACTTAATTAAAAAAACAATGCTTTTAAATATTGTTTGTTTTTAAGTTATTAATTAATGTTAAAAAAATGTGGTCAAATTTCCCATAGTGCGTTGTGGTGGTACTTAACCATGGACAGATTTTCGATCAGTACCACTAGACGAGTCGACCTAGCCAGGTCCGTCTGTCCGAACATTTCCTGAACCTTTTCCATACAGCGACCATACAGTTTTTTTTCAGCAATTTGAATTTTACAATAATCAGAATTAAGTAAATTAAATTGGTAGACTAATGATGATGGTGTTAGGTTAGAGAACTGGAGAATCAAAAATTAAAAAATAGTTCAATTTGTTAATTATTCAATAGAATAATTTAGCCGCGCACTATACTCTCTCTTGCGTTGGTAGCGCTTTTCGTTCTCCTGCTCTCTCTTACCGTTGGCAGCGGTAATTTTTTTTGACAGGCATTTGTTTTTGCCTGTGCTAAAAAAGAGAGATCAAAAAAAACCACCACTTAAATGTAAATAAACATGTGTTTGTTAAGCATAAACAATCAACAAAATAACATCAATATGTAACTTGGTTAGGGTATAGGGATAAAAGGACAAACAGTTCAAATTGATAATTATTCAATAAAATATATCTTAGCCACGCACTTTACTCTCTCATAGCGCTGGCAACGCCTTTGCTCTCATTTGTTTGCTCTGCTTATGTTTTAGCCAGCGGTAAGAATAAGAGAGCAAAACATAAAATAGACATAAAACATTTATATTTATGTACACTTGCTAAACATAAACAATCTAAAGGCACATATTTTACATTTAAATCTAAATTCTTGAACTAGTTATTTGGTCAAACAACTTTGTTTGAAAGATGTATATTCGCCGCGCAATTCAGTTCCGCAGTCCGGTCGCCAGGACATGTCTTAGTGCAAAAAGCTTTTTTCTTTTTTTTGTCTGCTCAAAACTGTATGCTGCTGTCGACGCCAGCAGAGAATTCGGAGCAGCGTAGAAGTCTTCCGACGAAAGCAGTTCGGCAAAAAAGAGAGGAAGATCTTCGGATATTACCTTCTCTTTCTGTGGCTTATAATCTGCCTGCCCGCGGCTCTCAGAGAGTAACCTTTGGCCGGTCATTTTTTTGCGTCTCTCTGTTATAAGAGAAAGACCTGGTGCATTCTGTTTGAGTTATGAAAGAGAAATAGCGGCTGTTTAAATTGTGCGCTGTGACTCATTTTAATTTATTTATAAAATTGATATTTTTCTAAAAAAAATCAAGTCAGGTAAGTGCTTCTTTAAGGTAAAGATGTTGTGCATCGATCCACGCTTAAGGAACGTTCCTTTTCCAGATTTTTTTTTAGATTTTATAACATAACCCAGAAGGCTCTGGTTCCGTTACCCGAATGTGGCGTCATGAAATCCTCTAACGGGTTATACACAGTTTGAAAAGGTAAATATGCAAGTAAACAAGTAAAACACATTTTTATCTTTATTTTTCTGTGTTAGTATTAGTATGATACAGTAAAAAACAATTTTTATTTGGGTTTGAGCACAAATGGACATTACATTTCGAACATTTTGACCTGGGAAAGCCTAAATTCTACATCTACCTTTTAATCCCCACTGAACCCAGTGACCAATTTGGTCGTATCTTATTGCCTTTGCTGGAGCCATAATATAAGACCTCTTTGGAAATGAAGATTTTGGTGATTCAATCCCTTTGGAAGAAGCTGGAGAACTTTGATCTACAAGATCGGTTGATGAGCTTGGAGAGTTAAAATTTAGTAAACCAAATGCAGGCCGACCCCTTTTTCGGGATCTAACCACATTAGCATTAAGTAGCTCCATGGCAATATCTAGTTGAAAATTTATAAGTGGCATATGTTTTGTTCTTTCAAATGATTGCTTATGATCTCGGCGGTACAGTAGCCAACTATTCACCACTGTCACATTTACACACCAATAAACGATTCGCATGTACCATTTTTTTGAGCGATGATTTACTTTGTATAATTCTAATAGCATATCTGATAGATCAACACCACCCATGTTTCTATTGTACCTATCTACAATAGCTGGACGAGGTATTTTAACCATGATTTTCTCTTTGCGGCACCAACGCATGCACTCAGAAACTGGTGTATCAGCAATATAATTTGAAATTAGCTGAACACATTTGTTATCATACCAGCGACACGAGATCAAGTTATAGGTTGCTTCGACCTTTATATCAAAAGATCCCCTGACATTTGATTGACATTTTTTAGAAGGTTATTGCGAATAGTGCCAACTGCTAAGATGCCTCTTTCCTTTAATGCTATCATCAGGCTTACTGAAGTAAACCAGTTATCAAAAAATAGTTTAAAATTTTGATTGTCAGGAATGTTTGTAGCCAAATGCAAAACAATAACTGAAGGCAGTCCAAGTCCATAAGATTTACAGGTTCCGTCTCCAATGTAAAGGCAATTAAACGAATTTCCAATTCGTTTAATCCCTTCGGACGCATGCCTAATGAGCACAAACGATTTATTAGTTATGAACCTCTTGTGACCAATGTTGTCGGTAGGCAACATTTACTTTTGAAAAAATCCACACTCTTTATAAAACAATTTTCAAGCCCAACTTTATACTCTTATCACAGTCTTACCTATTTTAAAGATGTGTACGTACTTATTTTTTTAATATTTGTCACTAATTTTAGTTACTCGCACTTTTTGTACGGACACTTTTTGGCAAAATTTTTCGGCAGCTGTGGTCGCTTCGAATAATTAGTGATAACTCAGCACACGCTGCAGCTTCGCAAAAATTACCAGAAATGAAAGAACATTAATAAGAGGAATCCCCCATAAAAAAAGTTCACAAAAATTTTGAATCGTAATCGAAATTTAAATTTAAAGTCAATGTTGCCTATAGGCAACAGTGGGCATGAAAGGGTTAATAATTTGTATTTCTTTTTTAAATTTTAATTCTCTTTCTTTTATTATGGGACTGCATACATATACAAATTTGAGAAATAATTTAATTTAATAATAGTTTTAAATATTTTAAATAAGATTTTATCCAGATGGTTAGCCTGGCTTCTGTTTATCGCCCTCTTTGATAAACACTTATTGTGGGACACATAGGCTTTATACAAAATGTATGCACTCATAATGAAAACAATTATTGATAATAATGTATTTGTTAAATCGGTATCAATATTTTTATTTTTATTAATGGCATTAGCAGTGGAGAGCTATTTCTGTACTGCATTTGGATATTGCGTTACTATTCATTTATTTGAAATAAAAATATTCATTTATATTATTTATTTTTAATATAAGTATATATTTAACATTTTCTGATATATTTTTTTGTATAATCATTTCTGAAATATTTTAAATTTAACAATTATTCCTACTTAGGTTTTGGGGGGAACGAGCGTGCTTAAAAGCAGCTTTTGGTTGATGCCACGGGGTTTTGGTTGCTGGTGGCTAATTGGAAGGGGCAAGTTGCATGCTGTAGGGGAGAAACACTCGGCGATCGCAAGAGAGAAGAAACCAAAAACACTTGGAACTGTATGATGTATTTCTCGTGGTGGATTACAATGTGTACTGACTTAAATCTAGTTGACCGCTGCGCTTCAGAGCGCAATGAAGAAAGTGGGAGAGACTGAAAGCGCAAGCATCCAGCGAGGGAGAGGCGGCAATTGGTGAGGGGGGAGAGCGGACCATACCGGGCTTCGCGGCCTGAACATTTTGCCCCCCTTTCTACCACTGGCGCTGCAACAACACTGGCCCTGGTTGCAGGCCCCGGAGAGGATCCAGCCAAATGTTGTTTTCTAGCTGTATATCCTCGGAATACACATCCGCACCCAGGATCAGGGAAATCGTCGCCGGCAGGTAGAAACGCTTGTCGGCCAACGGGAGATCCTTAAACTTCTCGACGACCGTCTCAGGACACTAGTTGTCGGCAACCGAAAGGCGGAAGCGTCAATGCAGCTCGTCGGGTTTTTCAGCCCGGTCTCCAGAATGACTATGCACGTCGGTAGGACGTTGACGCTGTGCCGTTGGAGGAGGAGAGCGTTGGACACGGTATCAAAAAAGCTGAGCGCGGCGGAGAGGCGAGCGCTCTGCGAGTTGGCGCTGCCGAGAAGCGGAGGATGCCGAGAAATTTGGAGGGGCGAGCGCTTTGCGGGTTGGCGGATCTTGCCGGCGCGAACGCTGCTGAGAAGCGGTCCGTCGCTGAGTAACGCCGCTGGGTAGCGAAACGTCGCTAGAAACTGGGATGCTCTGTCAAATGGAGCAGCGGGCGGTGACTCCGGTTGCAAATCCTGCACCGGTCAACGGTTCGACAGTTTCCTTGCGTATGCTCATGGGCGAGGCAATTCGCGCAGTACTTATTTATTAGCATCGCTTAGAGCCGCTTCTGGAACCCCTGACACCTTTTCAGAAGGTGAATTCCTCGGCGGACTCGAACACGGTATCGAAGATTTTCCGTGGGAAATTGCTACTTGTTGCGCTTGTCGAGCTCCTTAAGATACTCTTCCTTCCATCGAGCGCGGAATTGCTGATTAAGAGACTTTAAGTGCTGCCACTACGGACTTGGATTCTGCCGGGTTCCACTATGGATAGAATTGGCCCGCCAACAAGAAAGTGCCCTGGTGTCCTCGGACATGAGAGATAGCGGTCTGGAATACAGTGTGTCGATACATATTTTCGATATCGGCACTAGAGACTTATCGAAAATAACGCCATTTTAGAATTTGGATGGTTAAGTCGGACTGTAAGACGGGGCCAGCATGAAGAATATCATTTAGACTGACCCCATTTTCTGAAGGGCTGGAAGCATTAAATACTACCCGAAGCTTGGTGGTTGTACTTTCCGGCTTGAGTACGGCATGATGCGGAAGGCAATAGCTGGCAGCATCGTGGGTGGGATGTACCTCTCTTATATGGGATCAAGATATTCTTGTATCAAGGAGTCATAATTAGATTTCTGTTGACTATACCATTTTAGGCGTTGCTCATTTCTTAAAAATTGGGCTAACGCGAAGTATCAGGAATATCCAAGAGCGGACTTTACGTTTTCGGAATCACGGAACGGAAGGCTGTCGTAGACCTGCCGATATTGTAACTCGTAATCGTGCGAAGAAAATTTTCTTGACAGGTCACAGAGGTCCACCCTCCAAAATTTGGTTAGAAGTTTATCTAGGGAGGTGTCAGCCGCGTGGGAAATTCGCGTGGGTAGGGCGGGAATCGTATTTTGCCTTGACGTAGGCAATGGTCATGTTAGGATCCAGGCAAAAAGTTTCTCTTGACCAAGAAGAGAGCCTCAGAAGATATATTTGCGCGATTTCGTAAAACTTTGGTTCCGCTAATGGAAGTTCGGGAAACTCCCGGAGAAAATGATGCGGAATCGGACTGGATGAAAGATTTCCCGCTAGTTGCGGAAGAACTTAACTGCAAGCTAGGCTGATTTGGCGGACGAATAGTAAATTTACTGAGCTTTTTGAAATAAGCGGATACTGTCTGGTTTCAGCCTGATACCTGATCTTGGATAACTTGATGAGGCAATTTAATTAAGTTGAAGAGCCACTCATTGATTAAAGTTACCTCAGAACCTGAATCTATCAGCCCACGAGCTTTGAAATTGAAACCCAGGTGACAAATATCGATTCTGTCGGTGCCTAATAAAACTGATCTATACCCTGTCGCCAAGTAATTTTGCACAGGGGTGTGAAATACACGTGAAGAAATGCATGAGAACTTAGATGTATGTATGTGCGTTAGCGCAGTTCGCGCTCACGCAAGGACTTTTGAAATCAAAGAACAACACTAGGCACAAAAAAAATTTCGACGTTGGTCTTGAAATCTTATTTATTTTACTTGAGGATGGGATATTTTTGCTGTTGGATTTAGAAAATTTACGAATGCACATTATATATATTTAGGAGAAAATATATGTAATATATGATATGTAGGACAAATAAGTATGATATGTACGAGGAATGTAATAAATTATATGTAAATTGCGGAAAATTTATATACAAATCTGGCCGGTAATACGTTTTGTAAATGGCGTAAAATCTGGCCGGCAGGTATGTGTTGTAATTTTCGATTTTTTGTGGACTGTATTGGGAATGGAAAAGTCTGTAGCACCGGTAGCCGCTGGAACGGATGTATTTGGTCTTGATCTGGGTGATGGAGTCGAATTGGACGGCGCTGGATGTGAGTTGCCTTGGTGCAGTAGCGTGTGATGGCGGCCGCGGCACTTGAAGCAGCTGTAAGTGCTTTCGCAATCAAGCAGCTGATGTCCTCGTGCAAAACAGTTCAGACACAACCTCTTATCTTTTTTGTAATCACGCCGCTCATCGACAGACATTCGGAGAAAACGTACATGTGCGTACGGGATGGTTTTACCGATCTGGGTGCTACTCTTGCCTCGAAGAAATTTACACTCCGGGACGCGGAATTAGAAGTCGATGCTCTGGTCTGGGACTGATTAGAGGCTGATGGTCTCACGTCATTTATGGCTTCTAGTGTCCGGTGACGCTCAGTTAGGTTAGCCCAAGCTGAGCGAAAACCATCCTTAATAAGAGGTGCCTTGGAAACTATGGTTTGTGCGAAGCCGCTCGTAAATGGCCGTAAACAGATCCATAAAGGTTGGACAGCGAAGATAATCACTGGTGAAAACCTCTGTATCGCACGTAGGAAGCCGGCAGCCTGACGGAATATATGTCAGGGAAGGATCAGCTGGCGATGGGGAAGGTGACGCAAGTCACGGAGTTTGCGCTATCATATCTGCTAGCTCTGACCCGCACCTTTCGTACGCGCTTTAGCAGTAGTCGTACTTAGCTTTGAGAACTGGGAAGCTCTTAAATGCACTTTCTCCTGTTGCTACAATGCAAGCGGTACATGCATCGTACTCTTTTTTGTCACGGATCCATACCTCTCGTATTTCGTCTCGACGAATCTTGTTGACGGATAGCGTAGGAGAGACCACCGAGTGAAGGAGCCTTTTTGGGAGGTGCCGATTTTACCTTTTTAGGTGTAAGCGACCTTGTCGTAATCTTTGGTATTTTCTGTGATGAAACAGGGGATAGTTTGTCAGACCTATCCCTGGACATATCAAACAATGTTGAACAGCTTCATTTCAGTTAAGAGAGCGCTTTGCCTTACCAAAAAAAAAACAAGAGAACAGACAAGATCCCAGTTTTGAACTGGAATGTGTGGAACATTTGGATGCGTTGATATAATTCGCTTTGTATAATTCTGGCCGGTAATAGATTTTGTAAATGGCAGAAAATTTATGTATAAATCTGGCCGACGGGTATGTGTTGTTATTTTCGATTTTTTGTGGACTGTACTGGAAATGGAAAAGATGTGCAAAAATATTTTAGCTAAGGAAACACAATGAAGGAATAGCACTTTATATCTGTAGGGGGTCAATTGGGGGGATCACTTAAAACTTGAAATACTTGAAGTGAACACACAGTGATCAGTGCGCTTAGAATATTTGGCACACTTTACAATTTTTACGGAATTTTAGACGCAGAGGATGCGGATCATCAATATATATTAAAACTAAATATAAAAATTGATTTCATTGATTTGGAATTTGTAATTTGCAGAATTTGACAAATCGCATAAGTCATTACCCCGAATAGACCAATACAGAAAATCACTGTTAGAAACAAAGTATAATAATACTAATATATGAACACAGAGATAAGTTTAATCATTATCAAAGTTTAATTTGGACAATTCTACAGATTCAGACACTAGCTTGAGCACAGTTGAAGAAAAATGTATTACAATGGTACAGTCAAGTACTGATTTCATCAGCACTGCATCAAAGTTTATACCAGTATTCGATGGTAAAGCAGAAAACTTAGGAAGTTTTCTCGATGCATTGGAAATTATAGAATCAATAAAAGGAAAATATGAACAATAAGCTTTTTCGATAATAAAAACATAGCTAAAAGGTGGCGGCAGAAACCTAGTCGCAAATGAGAAAACTATATCAGAAATCATTTTCGGACTTAAAAGCAATGTCAAAGGCGAAACTGTAGAAGTACTTCAGCCTAACTGACGAATCTACAGCAACGAAACCAAACTGCTAACCAATACACGTCAGCGATTGAGCAGATGACGAAAGCTCTAAAAAGTGCGTACATATCAGACGGCCTAACCCTTCAATTTGCCAGAAGTTATTCTACACAGTCTGCAGTTAAGGCAATGACAAAGAATTGCGCAATTGATAAGGTTAAACTTATCATGCAGGCTGGCACCTTCAAAACCATGAATGAAATCATATTCAAGTTCGTAAATAGCTGTACGGAAGCAACTGGACAACAAAATACTGTCCTTTATTATAAAAATTATTCTCAGCCTGGTGGAAACCGCGGACGTGGAAATTTCAGAGGTAACTTTTATGGTCATAATAATAATTATAGCAACTACAACAGTTCCAATTATAATAATAATGAAAGAGGTCAATGCAGAGGAAACAATCGAGGGCGTGGTAACTCAAATCGAGGCCACAATAGCAATAACACCAATAACCATGTGAGAGTAGCCGAAAATACATCGGGAAACTCTCAAGACTCTTTAAGTATTCAACAGTAGAAAATGTAATGGTTCATGCAATACATCTCAGCCAGAATATATATATGTGTCTTTTATTAACGTACCCACAGGAAATAAACTGGTGTTTTTAGTAGACACGGGTGCAGACATTTCAATAATCAAAGAAAATTCTGATGTTTATCATGACATAAACGTTAACTATATAATAGATATAAAATGAATAAGTCAGAAGATTACAAAATCAAAAAGGGTTAACCTCTATTGAGATACAGACAACTAAATATATAACCCAACACGACTTTCATATCGTGGATTTACATTTTGCTATTCCATGCGATGGCATATTAATAATCGCCTTCACAACGAAAAACAACTGTCAATTAGACTTCCTTCCATCCTTCCAATAACACACAGTTCTGGCAACAACTCAATACTTCTTCCAGCAAGATACCAAAATATTAAAAAAATTCAATTAAATTCCAAACCAAGAAATTAAAAATGTTATTTACGAAGCGAGTACAATAGCAACAACAAAAAATGCATTCATAAGATTAATTCTACAAATAAAGATCAAGTGGTCAGTACAAGAAGCTTGTCATATGAATCACTTTCGAATTACGAAGTAGTCAAAACTAATAAGGAATAAAGAGAAAAGTCTGTATTATCTCAACCATCAATGAACTTTCCTTCACAATTTAAGTCACAGCTCTTAAGCTTATGCACCAAATACAGTGATATATTCGGATTGGAAACAGAACCAATCAGTACAAATAATTTCTACAAACAGAAACTTAAATTAAAGGATGATAAACCAGTTTACGTCAAAAATTATAGAAGCCCACACAGTCAGGTGAACGAGATACAGAGGCCAGTCGAAAAATTGATCACCGACGGAATAGTCGAACCTTCTGTATCTGAATATAATAGCCCATTAATACTTGTCCCCAAAGAATCATCTCCCGCTTCAGATTCAGAGAAATGGCGATTGGTGATTGACTATCGTCAAATGAAAAAAAAACTTATTGTCCAATAAATTTCAACTCCCTAGAATTGATGACTTTTAAATCAACTTGGGCGGGAAAAATATTTTTCCTGTCTTGACCTTATGTCAGGATTCCACTTAAATCATTTAATCATTTAAAAGGATGATGACTATTGCATTCTCTGGATTAGAAGCTTCACCAGCATTCCTTTATATGGATGACTTAATAGTTATAGGTTGTTTCGAAAAACATATGCTTAAAAACTTAACAGATGTTTTTGAAAAATGCAGGGAATACAACCTAAAGTTACATCCAGAAAAATGTTCGTTTTTTTATGCATGAGGTGACTTTTCTTGGTCATAAATGCATAGATAAAGGAATACTCTCAGAATTACCCAGTGCCGCAAAATGCGGGCAGCGATGATTTGTAGCCGAACATTCCCGGCACATAACAAGATTATGCAAAAAAAATGGATGGTTGAATGCCAAGACGCATTCCAATATTTAAAAAACAAACTAATGGAGCCAACATTGTTACAATACCCGATTTTAATAAAGAATTCTGCATAATTACGTATCTAAGCAAACATGCATGCGGAGCGGTTTTAACTCAAAACCATGATGGACTCCAACTTCCCATTGCTTATGCATCTAGATCATTCACTAAAGGAGAAAGTAATAAGTGTACTACTAAGCTTGAATACACTGGGCAACATTTTAGACCATATATATATAGAAAACATTTCATAAAAAAACAGACCATAGACCTTTAATGATCTTTAATGATAATCTTCTCAATGATAAATCCCAGTTCTAAGCTGACACATATGAGTCTCGAGTTAGAAGATTGATTTCTCAGTTGAATACCTAAAGGGAAAAGACAACTATGTAGCTGATGCAATATTACGATTAACCATCAAAGACTTAAAAAATATAACTGGCAATATCAATATTGTCACTACAAGATATCAGAATAGACAGAAAATCCGCGCGGAAAATAAAGAAAAAGAATTGGCTACGCAATTTTTAGATAAATCGACTAGGCCCAACGTATATGAAGTCATAAACAATGACGAAGTTCGTAAAGTAGTGACTTTGCATGTAAAAGATATGCAATGCTTATTTAAACAAGACAGAAAAATTACAGCAAGACTCGATGTTAGCGATTTATAAACCAATAGTCCATTTTTCCAAAGGCTTGCACTGCTAACCGGTATACAAAAAATCAGCCAACTCAAAGTCGTTAACTCCTTACTAGACACATTTATGGGACTGGCTGTTGCCCCCAACGGCGAGGTATCTAATCTACTTACTGATGGCGCCAATGAAATCATTCGTGGGCTAGATGCAGTTGGGAAGACCAGCCGTGACTGCTAAGTGATTCATCTTGTACTGGCTAAAATTGATCCCGACTCTAGAAGGAAGCGGTGCTGCGACACCAAGACTTGTTCAAATTCCTTGATGATCGTTGTGTGGATTTTTAATTAAGCCAAGCTGCATCGGCAATCAAACTAGATCCTGGCATCCACACGGACAAGCCTGCTAAAGCGAATTGCGCACTTATTGCAGTGAACCGTGGTAAGTGTGGCTCTGCTGTATAAATGCTCTCAATTTCAAAATCTGAAGACCGAACATCGGCGCTCCTTTGTGAAAGGAAAGTCACTTTGCTTCAATTGCCTACGCCCCGGCCACCGATCTTCACAATGTTAATCAAAACATTCGTGCAAGCACTGCAATGGCCGTCATCATTCTCTTGTACATCCAGAAAACATGGATTTTATGACAATTACTTCTGCAGACACTGCACAGGCCAGTCCTCAAACTTCTGGATGCAGCTCAACTTTTGTCGCCCAGACACAAAACAGCAGCTCATTAACACAGTCAATGGGACTCAAAAGAAGAAACCGCTTTAACGATCTACGATGGATTCCGGTTAGCCGATACTTCGTTTAACACATCTTCACCTGTAGACATTTTACTGGGAAATGAGCAGATTTTGTTCGTCCTGTTAGGTGACAAAAAATATGACACTGATGGAATTATTATTGCCATCAGCTCGATCTTTAGGAGATCAAGGATAACACTAAGCATACACAACGAGACCCTGAGCACGAAGAGGTAGATCAACACTTTCTGACCACACATTCCCGAGATCCAGACGGCAAATAAATCGTTGAATTACCTTTCAAAGACGAATGCCAAGAGTTCGGAGATAGCCTTCAGGGCGCAGTGTCACGCTTCACGCTTCACCTGTCGCGACAATATCAACTACATAACAAACCTGAGGATACCGCGTTATGTACACAACGAATCGGGAAAAATCGAATTACATGGATTTTCAGACGCATCTATAAAGGCATATGCCTCTGTCGTATACAGCCGTGTAAGGAACGCAGACGGCATCTGCTTGGTGTCACTTTTTTTGCAGCTAAAACACGCGTTGCGCCACTAAAGCTCTGTGGCGTGCTATTGCTCACTCGTCTTCTCCGAGCTGTTAAAGAAGGCTTGCGTCATAAGGATGTGCATGCTTGGTGCGATTTCACGATTGACTTTTCGTGGCTGTCGCACACCCCATCAAAGCTGAAGACCTTTATCGCCAACCGTACTTCGGAGATCCTGGATGTCATACCACGCAGCGCATGGCATCATGTTGGCTGTTGGGAATGCTAGCAGCCGATCTCATAAGCTATAAGCTCTTGTGGAAAGGTCCACATTCGCTACACGTCAACGATTTGCTTGCTTCAAAGCTGCGTAGTGGCCTGGACCAAGCTTCGCTGCACTGCTTATGTTACAAGCTTTATAATTCAAAGCAAAATGAAGAAACAGAACCCGTAAAACCACACACTCACGATTGAGGAAATCAGCAAACACCGCATTTATTGTCTAAGGCAGGCTCAAGGAAGCTTCTTTTCCGATCTACACCTGTTGCAAATGGGAACAGCTGTGGCGAATTCGTCAACACTTGAACACTGTCACCGATGTTTGCAAGAACGGTCTGCTTCGCGTAGGTGGGCGTCTCTCAAACTCGCTACTACAGGAGGAAGTCAAGCATCCTATTATTCTGCCGAAACATCATCGCCTTTCTCTGCTTATTTTGAAACAGGAGCACAGGATACATCTTAATCCAGGTGTGACACAACTTTTCGTCATCGTACGCCAACAATATTGGATAGTTGGCGCACGCAATATGATTCGCAAGCTTACACATGATTGTCGCCACAAAACAACTGATCAATACATAGCGGACTTGCCAGCTGTTCGGGTACGTCAAGCATACCTATTTGAAAATACTGGTGCGACTATGCCGAACCGCTTCTCCTCAAGGTGCAAAAGGGGCGGAATCCACGAAAGGAAAAGGGATACATTTGTCTATTTGTCTGCCTATTGACCTCCGCATTCACTTGGAGTTGGCTACAGATCTCAGCACGGAGCCATTTCTCGCTGCTCCTCGTCGTATCATCTCCCGTCGAGGCAAGTGTGCCCACATCTTCAGCGACAACGGTCTCAACGTTGTAGGAGCAAATAAGGTGTTAGACGATATGTATAAACTCATCTTGACGCAGCAGCATAACACTCAAGTAACCCAAGCGTTGGCCAGCGAGGGTATCAAATGGAGTTTTCTACCACCGCACGCACCCCAATGGGGCGGAAACTAGGAATCAGCTGTTCGCATTTGAGCAAATGCACACCCTTCTGCCTTAAATTGAATCCGTCGTCAATTCACGCCCACTCTTCGCTACGTCAGACATCGAGGTTTCCTACTTGTCAGCCGCCCACCTGCTGATTGGACGCCCTTATCGACGCCTTAACCGACTGGATTACTGGCAAAATGTACAGGCAATGCTATAAGGCTTTTGGAAGGGATGGCATCAAGAGTACCTCATTACACTTCAATAGCGCCCTAAGTGGAATACGGAGGGGAAGAACGTTGCTACTGGGGATATGGCGATCATAAAGGATTCAAACACACCCCCCGCCGCTTGGAATTTGGCGCGCGTAATTAAAGTATATCCGGGCGACGACGGGCTGGTACGCGCCGTAAAGCTTCGAACTTCATGTCAGACCCATTTCCAAAATTGCCATTCTTCCTAATTCAGAAACTTAGTTTCAGGGTGGGCCGGTATGTTGAGGAACCCCATAACTAACTACAATGATTTGCTATATTAAATAGCATTCAAGATATTCCTTCTTGAGATGGTCTGGTCTTACAAACCATAAACACTTCAATTGATAATTTCAAATTATCGGGCAATAAAATATTGAAAACATTAAGAGTAGCGCTACTCAATCCGGTGACCCTAATAGATAAACAAGAAGATAAAGAAGCCATTGTGTCTAGCTTCTATGACGAGCCCATACAAGGAGGTCATACTGGCATTTCAAAAACTTTAACAAAAATCAAAAGACATTATTGTTGGAAGAATATGACTCGTGACATCACTCAGTACATACGAAAAATGCCAGAAAGCTAAAATAATTAAACTTTGTAAGACCCCACTTATAATAACAAACACACCCATAAATGTTTTCGACAGAGTGACACTATTGGTCCACTACCAAAATTAGAAAATGGCAACGAGTCACATTAATATGTGACTTAACTAAGTATTTAGTTGCTATACCTGCTCCAAATAAGAATGCTAATACTGTTGCTAAAGCAATATTTGAATTTTTTATCCTGAAGTACGTTCCAATGAAGACGTTCATTACGTAATGAGAACAGAATACAAGAATTCAAGTATAGACAATTTGTGAAAATATTTAAATATTAAAAATATTACATCTACAGCACACCACCACCATACAGTTGGAACAATAGAAAGAAGTCATAGAACTTTTAATGAATACATACGATCTTATATATCGGTTGATAAAACTGATTGGGACGTATGGCTTCAATATTTTGTCTTTTGTTTCAATACCACCCCCTCTATGGCACATAATTATTGTCCATATGAGGAAGTATTTGGTAAAACAAGTAATTTAGCAAAGCAGTTTAATAGCATAGATAGCATAGAAACAAAATATAATATAGATGATTATGCTAAAGAAAGAGCTAGGATAATGATAGAAGAGCGTAAAAATAAAAACAAGAAACTTTACGATCGAAGAGTAAACAATATAGATATATGAGTGGGAGATAAAGTATTATTAAGAAACGAAACAGGTCACAAGTTAGATTATAAATATACTGGTCCGTATAAAGTAACGGAAATAGGAGATAGAAATAATGTTATAATAGTTAATGACAAAAACAAAAAACAGATAGTTCATAAGGATAGACTAAAACTTTTTACTTCATAATCTCTCTCAGTATGGCCATACATAGATATACATATGAATATTTTTGATATATAAATATTTTTGATCATTTCATTTTCTTAAATGTTATTAAGTACAATCTCAAATACAAACAAAATTTTAATATTATAGATAATAATAATTAAAATAACTTCATGAAATTACCTTATTTTTCAAAAGGAGGGAGATGTAATGTATGCCAATATGCGTTCTTATCACATAACATAAATATTCAGCGGCAACACTTTGTAAGCCGAAGTCACAACACTTTGTTCTTATGCCAATAATATACATAGGGCATTGCCTTTGTCACTCAGCGACAGCGTGCCAAGTGCCCACAATCATTTCAAGTGCAAACGTAATATGATCTGCACTTTTAGCAAACCACGTTTAGAGCCGAGCCAGCAGCAGATGGCCGGCTGCTCACCAGGTACGCGGCGAATTCGCGTAGTGACAGCGCGGCGAGGAGCGGTTGGAACGTGAGAGTTTGGAGAACAAGGGAGTTTGGGGAGCAAGAGAGCTTGGAGAGCAAGAGGGTTTGGAGACCAAGAGAGTTTGGAGACCAAGGATGGAGAAAGAGAGAGCGGAGACTTGGCGGGCAGAGCGAGAATGCCGGACTTTGTACGCGGCCGTGAACTTTGGACCAAGAGAGAAAGTTCCAAATCTCGGCAGCGGAGCGGCACACAAGCATGCCATATGCATCACTGAAACCAGCGGGACGGCAGCATCAGGCTGGACTTCGGGATGAGTCGATCACGATCAGTCGATCACAGTCGATCAGTCGATCGCGAGAAGACGAGTCGAAGAGTTAAAACAAGCAGTCGATCAGATATCAAGTGAACAAAAAACCAACCAAGTAAACTACAAGGGAGCCACAACAAGGTTAATCGTCGAAAGCAGCGCCGTGGGAGTCTACAAGGAGCAAGATCGCTACGTCGAGACGTTGAGATTGGGATTACAAGTAATCTCCGAACTGAGACACAGGTGGCTGAGGTACAAGTTTCATCACACGGCTTAGTCAAGCTGAACTGCTTATTTCTGCCAACGAAAACCTGGCGTTACGCCTGGAGGGTCGGCAGTGAAAGCCGGCGACAAGAAATTGTGAGCTCGACAAGAATTGTAAGCCTGTCTAACCCAAGTGTACCTTGCCGCAACCACTACTTTGGCGTGTCCCGCCGTGAGCCCCGTGCGCCAAGTGGAACTGAGCAGGTCGTGGCGCGTCAGTCAGAAGGGAGAGCGGTCGATCAGTACGGTCTCGAGTGGAATTTTCCAGGAGAGCCTACGGCTCCGCGTAACAAGCCAGAAGGGAGAGAAGTCCCACAACTTGCCGACTAGCGGCAAGCCTGAGCGTCGACAACTTGCAAAGGGAGGCCCACAGGAGGGAGTCAAGCCAGGAAGACAACAGTGCTGACCTCTAGACCCAGCCAGTCGGATTTTGCAAAGGTAGTTAAACAAGTCCGCAAGTGGTCATTCAGGTTCGACGGGGCGGAGAAACCGTTCGAGTTCCTGGAACAAGTTGAATGGTCCGCCAACACCTACGGTTTAGAGTTGCTTAAAGGAAAGGCGTTGAAATTGTTCATCGCCAACATCAAGCAATGGAAAACCTGGGCAGAGTTCATTGAGAGCTTTCATTTGTACTTTCTGTCGAGGGATTTCTTCACAAGGCTGTCGGATCATGTCAGGCGACGGAAGCAGGGTTTCAGTGAGTCATTTAAAGACTACATGATCGACATGCAAACAATGACGAAGCCACTAAACTATTCTGCGAGAGACACCTTAAAGATCATCAAGGAAAACTGCACCCCAAGCTTAAGGATCTTCCTAAGGGCATACAAAGAGCTGGACCTGGACACGTTGATGCTATTAGCAGATGAGTACGAAGAACTGGAAAAGGAGTGGGAAGCGTCGCACAAGAAAAACAAGTTCTCGAAGACCAAGTCGTTACCACCAACGCAGGTCACGGCAGAAGGTACGAGGAGAGATAACCAAGAGACACGGAGAAATTACCAATGTTCACCGCCAAAACAAGTCCCACCACGGCAGGCAACAGGAGCACCACGAGGTGGCCAATGGACACCACCACAGCAGCAACAGATGCAACCAGCGCAACCAGACCAGACACACGTCACATATCCCCATGAGGCCTGCCGAAGGTGCGGCGGCCACGGACACTGGGCACGAGGATGTCGACTCTAACGCCCTTTGTTCTCCTGAGTGTGCGGGAGAGTAGGTGTCAGGAGCGTCGAGAGCTGCCAGCAGGCGGGAAATGCCCAGCGATCTCAGCCGCAGAGAGGCGAGCGGGGGTCGCAATATGCGAGTTAATTGAGGAGGAGCAGCAGTTGTTCGCAGCGGTGACGATTGGGGGAGGCACGTACAAGGCCACGATAGACACTGGGGAACAGCGAGCTTAATAAGCAAGGAATTGGTGGACAACCTGGCTGCCCTCGGGAGGATTACGAGGACACGGCGGCAAGTTAGATTGGCAGACGAAAGGTGCGGCGGTATCGATGAACAGCTGGAGGTGGAAATCGCATTCGGGAACAAGCGACTGACCTGCTGAAGGTGCGAGGTGAGCCTGCTGATACTACCAGGGGTAGTGGATTCATTGGTGTTAGGATAGAACTTTCTAACGCAGGTCGGAACCGAGATAAGATGTGCTGGACACGAGGTGATAATACCGGCCAGGAACCGACATAATGGATGGCTCGAGGAGAGGCTATCGGTAGCAGTCGTACAACAGGAAACCGAAGATGACGACACAGCGAATTTCCTGGAGGCAGAGCTATCCAGTTAGCAAATCATGGCTTTGAACATGGCAGAGCATCAAATCACGATGAAGGACGACAAACCAATAAAGCAGCGTTACTACCCCAATAGCCCGAAAGTTCAAGGGGAGATGAATGCGAAGGTGGACGAGCTACTCCAAATGGGATACATAGAGCACTAAACCAACCCAAAGGCAAGTGGAGACCGTGCGTCGACTTCAGCAAATCAACGCCAAATCGATAAAGGATGTCTACCCGATGCCTCGAATAAATTATGTCCTGAGAGGCACGCCACATAAGCAATTTTGACCTGAAGGACGGTTTCTGGCAAATCCCGCTGAACGAAAGCAGCAGGCAGTACACTGCGTTTACAGTGCCGGGAATGGGCTTATTCCAGTGGAGAGTAATGCCGTTTGGACTTCATTCGGCATCTGTGACCTTCCAGCGGCTGTTGGACCGTGTGATTGGTCCCGAGCACAAGGCGATCTTGAAAGAGGTGTTCCGGCGGCTGAAAGACTCAAATTTGAGATTGAACTCGGAAAAATGCTAATTTTTTAAGAAGGAGCTGATATATCTGGGTCATAGAGTGACTAGCGACGGGATAGGCACGGATCCGGAAAACGTAGCGGCCATCGCCGAACTAGAACCGCCGTCAACAGTTATAGAGCTCCGACAGTACCTGGGCGTATCAGTTTGGTACCGGCGATTTGTACCTGACTTCGCAAAAGTGGTCAAACCTCTCAACGATCTGCTGCGCAAGGGCAACAAGTGGGTGTGGACACAGGAACATCAGTCGGCGTTCGAAGAGGTAAAGGCTAGACTGGTGGCAGAACCATTTGTCCTGCAAACGGACGCGAGTGATTACGGTATTGGGGAATTTCGACCCAGAAAACTGGCGTAAAGGTGATCTCTTACTCAAGCCGAACGCTCACCGGTGCTGAGAAAAACTACTCCACGACCGAGAAGGAGTGCTTGGTAATCGTCTTTCCGATCCGAAAACTTAAGCAATATCTGGAAGGGTAGCACTTCAAGGAGGTATTGAAGTGGCTCAACAGCATCGAGAGCCATTTAGAAAGGATCGCCAGATGGGCCCTGGAGTTGCAGCAGTATGCCACAGAAGTACCCGGACTACGTAATGGAGGGAGACACCTTGTACAGGAACATACCACACAGAGCTGGCAGTGAGGATGTCGCAACGTGAAAGATGTGCGTCCCGAAAGCTTTACGAGAAACGGTGCTGGAAGAGAACAACTACTCACCGGCAGCTGGCCACGTAGGAAGCCGAAGGACAATAGCACGTCTGGCAATAGCACGCTCGAGCCCACGTAAGAGGGTGTGAGACATGTATCAGATTCAAGCCGTGCAAGGGAACATTATTGTCAAAGGCAGCCGAGGGGTTCGCAGCGAAGTTGGCCCCAAAATACGATGGACCTTACTAGGTCACGGATTTTCCGTTACCAGTAATCTGCAAAATACGGCACGTGAACACAAAGAAAGAGAGGAACATCCACGTGAGCGAGCTGAATCAACAACAAACATAGAACACAAGCGAGCAGCTACAAGCAGATAAATTAGACGAAAAGCAAAAGTAAAACCCCAAAGAGTCTCAAAAGATACTACGGAATGAGTCCAAGGCTAGCGCAAAAGATTCTTGAGGGATACTACTAAAGGAGTCAAAGGATAACTATAAGGATCTTCAAAGGACATGGCGGAAAAGAACCCGAGGAGGACTCCAAGGATGCTCAAAAGGACACTGAGAAAAGGGTCCAAGGATAGCTCCAAGGATGCCCAAAAGACCCGAGGAAAAGATACCGAGGATAATTCCAAGATCTTTGAAAGTATACGGGGAAAGGAGCCCGAGGATAACTCCAAGGATGCTCAAGGATACGAAGGGAGGAGCCCAAGGATAGTCCCAAGGAGTCTCAAAGGACACGACGGAAAGAAGCCCGAGGAGAACTCCAAGGGTGGTCAAAGGACATTAGGGGAAGAGGCCAAGGATAACTCCAAGGATGCTTAAGGATACGAAACAGGGAATACAAGGATATTTCGAGGAATACGCAAAGGGTACGACTCCAGGGATTCTCCAAACATACTACAAGACAACTACAAAGAGGCGAGGAAAAACAGAAAGATCGACTGGAGGACGGGAAACAGACCGGAACGTCCAAACGGTCGAAGATGACTGATGGGAAAACTTGCAGCAGTAGTCCGCTGAAGGAAGGGGGAAGACGGTACAGATCAGAGAGCTGTACCATAAAAATGGAAATAAAAAGAAAGGGAGAGGCTGAAAGAAATAGAGGGACAAGCAGTCGATCAGATATCAAATGAACAGAAAACCAACCAAGTAAACTACAGGGGAGCCACAACAAGGCGAGTCGTCGAAAGCAGAGCCGTGGGAGCCTACAAGGAGCAAGATCGCTACGTCGAGACGTTCTGGATTGGGATTACAAGGAATCTTCAAACTGAGACACAGGTGGCTGAGGTCCAAGGGGCATCACACGGCTAAGTCAAGGCGATCTGCTTACTCCTGCCAACGCAAAACCTGGCGTTACGCCTAGAGGGTCGGCAGTGAAAGCCGGCGACAAGAAATCGTGAGCTCCGGGGTAAGCCTGTCTAACTCCAGTGTATCTGTACGGTCTTGAGTGGAATTTTCCAGGAGAGCCTACGGTTCCGAGTTGTGAAGTACCGGTGCGGCGCGACCGAGCCCCGAGAGTAACGAGCCAGAAGGAAGAGAAGTCCCGAATCGGCGTATGCACAAGAATCCAACACCAGAAGTCACGCTACGTACCGCCATCAGCAAGCCGGACACAACACCGCAACAGCAACGCAAGGAAGATCGAGCTCGTAGGAACGGCACTGACAGTAAGCGAAAGGGTGAGGCTAAGGTGGAACGTTCGTTTACACAAGGCGTAGAAGCGAAGTGAAGAGCGAGGCAGACTGTCCGCACGATCTGAGCGAAACCGCAGTGGGACCATCTGGATAGAGCAAGGGACAGGCGGTCGGGTGTCGGGAGGAGTGATTCTGGAGAGCTCGTCAGTCTGTTCACCCTAGTCTGAAAACGGTGGCGCGTCAGGGTCAAGCAGCGGACAATAATCTTCAGGGAGCTACAAAACTGAAACACCGTGTCAACGAGGCGAGAGGACATCAAGACAACCCGAACCGTGGACAAGCAAATTATAAAGCCGACTGTAGTTATACCCGCAATAATCCCACTACGAACCCGTAAATTCTGTGCTTTCTCACTGAACTACTGGGCAGTCACATTTATATAAATTTGGTGGGACGAACACACACAATCTACTGAGCTAGCCGCACAAATCTCCTAGCGTGCAGAAAGTAAACAGAATCAGTTCGTTACATCCCATACTGACTGCTTATATACATATGTGCGTGCATAATTTTCTCTATCTGCTCGTTTTACATATTGTTACTTTAATTATAAAACGACTGCTCTGCCGCTGCGCCGACAGCTAGCAAGCCTTAGGCAAAGAGAACCAAGAATCATTCGAATAAAGACGATTTAAACAACCACAACCGATAGTCTAGTTAATTTAAAATGCGATTAAACTAAATCTTACACGCCATTTAGTAAATTAACCTTATTCACTTTTGTTTGGGGAAAATCTTCATGAAAATTAATGAATAGAGCGACCCGAAGTAAGGACGTTTCATTTGTTGAGTTACTATTTCAAACTGATTTCTTTATTAATATTCAACTCTTACGTAGCTATCATGGGACTCTTATTTTACTCTTATCTAATGACCCACGCAGTCATACCTGCTTATCTTTGGGTTTTTATAGCGCACATATGTTATCGCTTAGGTGCCTAAGATATTCGACTCTTTTTGGGACATCCTATATTTGGGTTACAGTTTATGACCTCATTGTAAAATACGGTTTACATAAATATATCTATAAAACGTGTTCATGTTTAAACATTCTGCCAAGGGCCAGCAAGATTCGGTGTGACGTTTTTAAATTTGATTTATAATCTATACAATTTGATAATATGCTAACATTTTTTATATATTTTTTATATGTATTAACGTTTAATAATTTAACCATTTTGCAAACGGTCTCCAAACGTTATAGCTTGCAGTTTCCTGCTTAAGTTACATTTTTGTATGGCAACTTTTATTATAATTATATTGATTACGATACTTAAAATCAAAGAGGTATAACCAGATATATGATGTACATTTAACCCCTTTTATTCTATATGAATTCCTTTCAAATGTGCTAATTCCTTTGTCAGTCTATCAATTTCGGTACTATGGTTTCTAGTGTGATTTTCAAATGAACTCCAAACGATTTTCGGAACGTCCGTAATGTCACCTATATAAGCTGATTATAATGTCCTCTCGGACTTTATATTATATTGCGCTATTAATATTTTATCGTCAGTGCCAGCTGTGCAATCCGACATTAGTGATAAAATTCCTTCTTCTGGTAAATTAACTACATCCATCTTTGTATTTTGACATTGTTTTCTTACTTTGGCGATAAAGCGCACTTTAAATAACCAAGTGCTTTTTGCCTCTAATTCAAGCCAATATGAACTAGAATCTAACATGCGCTTGTATACGCAATTAGCTGGTCTACTTGGTCTCAGCGGTCTCAATTCACATGCCAAATCATTGGCATTACTCCAAGGCCAATTTCCTTCACAAACTCTTCTTTGAGCCTGCCACTTTTGACACTTGTTCAGAGTGGTTTCCGTCATTAAATGGTATGAATCAACCTCAAAATTGTACACTAAATACTCTGAATTTAAGTTGGCTATCATCGAACTCTCCTCTGACCAAACTGGCACTGGTATTACTTTATATAATTTCGATGGGTGTCTGCTAAATAATGGTATCTTAGCATTTATTATCAATTTTTTGTTTACAAACAAGCCCCTAGCTGTTAAAAGCGTATATACCTCATTTAACTCTGTTCCAGTTCTTTTACCTGGTAATACTAGTGTCTCAGATAGACTTTCCTTGATTTTTGATATCTCGCTATTCAGTTGGCTCGGCTTGAGAATATTCGTGTTCAGCCATCCATGATTTATATCAATTAATAAACTAATTATACCTGCTTGTGTCTTTTCACAATTTTCAATTAAACTAGTTAACTGCTTTGTAACCATAAAGAAATTTATAGACTTATAAACGTAATAACTTTCTTGTAGTACAGCCGTCATATTCTCTATACGCTCATTCATATATTTAAAATTAATATTAACTTCCTCATTTGTCTTTTTAAGGATATTAGATAGACAATTGCTTTTTGCCTAGATCGTTTAGGCTGTGTTGGTTATCTAACAAGTTTTTCATATTTTGCTCCATTTGTACCCTATCATTCTCATCCATAATTCCAAACAGTTTGTGATACAAGGACCCCATGAACTCAAATGGAGCACGTTTTGTTCTTTGCTTAATATGCGCAATAAATAATTTAGTATTTTCTTCTAATTCAGTTAGTTGTTTTAAAGTATTGTTTAGAACAAGGTAACACTGATCTTTGAAACTGTAAAGTTTTTAAAACACCCGTATCATCTTGTTCACTAAAACGCTTCCTTTGCTTATCATTTCAAAAAGCATCCATATTAAAAAACAACCAAACTCCAAGAGGACGAGACAATTTCTACTTCGCCCATTGGATGCAAATATATGGCTGACGTTTTATTTATTTTTTCAATTTTATACTTAGGCGTATTTTCAACGGTAAATGATGCATTTGACAGTTGACAAAACATCATTAACATTAGCATAATAATCCCTTAATAATCCCAGCTTTGATATCCTAGATCCACCCCTAGTTATCCTTTTGGGTTGAGATTCTTCTTCATTATCTTCGACAGCCTTGATTCCTACAAGAGGGCAAACCTTGGTAATCGGTCGGGAAATGCATGCGTCCTGCATCTTGACTTTTACTACCCGAACTTTCTCGTCTTTACCCTTATGCACCTCTTGGACTTTTCCTAACGGCCATCTTGATGGATGACAATTTTCATCCTTTATTAGAACTACCTGTCCCGTTTCTATATTGGGGCTATTCCTTTTCCATTTATACCTCTGTTGTAGGGTATGCAAGTAGTCATCTTTCCATTTTATCTAAAAATCTCTTTTAATTTTATGGATTAATTTCCACCTATCCAAGTTCCCTATTTTTTCTTTTTCATTTATAGGCTCAATCACAATCGTCCTATCAAAAAGTGTCCAGGTGTAAGTTTTTCATTTTCCTCTATATCATTATCTGATAAATATAGGGGTCGTGAATTCAACATTCCTTCTATTTGGCATAAAAGTGTTGACATTTCCTCGTATGTCAAGTTTCCGTTACCAATCACCCGTTTTAGGTGATATTTCATAGATTTTACTCCGGCCTCCCAGATACCTCCAAAGTGAGGTCCTGCCGGGGGGATAAAAAGCCACTCAATCCCTTTTTTTCCAAGTTGATTTGCCACCGCTGAATTTTCTTTAATTGCTTTCGCTTACTCTTCGTCTAATTTTCTTGCTGCGCCTACAAAATTTGTTCCATTATCGGAATAAATAGCCGCACACTTCCCTCTTCTTGCGATAAACCGTCTGAGCGCAGCTAGAAACGCGGCGCTTACTACTTCTAAATGTATTGCCTTTGTTACCATACACACAAAGACAGCTATATACCCTTTGCATGTTTTCTGTTTCTGTTTGGGTAGATTTCCCATTACATTTTGTGCCGTGACCTGTCGACATCTTGCACATTTCGTACACTCATTTAATGTATGTTCTCATCAAATTTATTCCACCATGTAAGGTGTGGTTATGAGCATCCTCTATAATTAATGAAGAAATATGCCCTTTGTCGAGAATAATTGGATGTTTTATCTCGAATCTAGCATTGTAATTTTGTAATCTACCGCCTACTCTGATAATTTTATATTGATCAATACATGGATGTAAACTTAGAATTTTGAAGAAATTTTGACTTCTTTATTATTATTTAAACTGTTTAGCTCTGAACCAAATTGATATGCCTGCTCTTTTTTTTATAATTATTTGTTCTGCATATCTAATTTCCTTAACCGATAAATTAACTGGATAAGATATTTTCCTTGTTTTCATATTTATAAATCGAACTATGTAGCATACGACAGTACAGTACAGTATAACTCTTTTTAATTTTTGTATGCAGGAATATTTTTCTAAGAGATTATGAATAATATCCCTATCAGCACGGTATGGACACCTGTTTCTTCCTCA
Source organism: Drosophila biarmipes (assembly GCF_025231255.1). Classification (NCBI taxonomy): domain Eukaryota; kingdom Metazoa; phylum Arthropoda; class Insecta; order Diptera; family Drosophilidae; genus Drosophila; species Drosophila biarmipes. The sequence goes on from NC_066612.1 coordinate 24,500,947, forward strand.
GCTTTTGACTGAGACGGCCAATTCTCTTTTAATTCTTTTAACAAATTTGGCCTATTCCACCATTGACGCTGCGTCCGCTGGATTATCTTCTGATTTAACGTGATTCCACTCTACTTCTGTATATCTACGAATATAACCTTTCTTATGTTTAATAAATTTGACTTTGCTTTTACCACTTTTAATCCAAGCCAACGTTATAGTAGAATCACTCCACGCGTATATCTTGGTTGCATTATCAATCGATTTCACCTTTCACCTTTTGTATTAGTTTACTCAACAGATGAGCTGCGCACAGTTCTAGTTTCGGAATTGTTTTCCTATTTTTGATTGGATTTACCCTGGTTTTACTAGCTACTATTGTTACCAATCTTCCTACGTTAGCATATACTACTGCCGCATATACTTTTTCAGACGCGTCTGCAAACCCATCGAATTTAATTTACTTTGGATCCATCTAGGTATTCTGATTTTTTCCAACAGGAAAAGTTTTTCTTTATATCCCGTCCATTCCTGGGCATTGTCTTTTGATAATTCTTGATCCCAACTATTTTCAGCCAGCCAAAGTTTCTGCACAAGCAGCTTTCCTGTGATGGTTACTGGAGCTAACCATCCTAACGGATCATACATTTTTGATAAGGTGGAAAGTACTGTTCGTTTATTTTCTTTTTTAGCATTTCCTAAATTAACGTTGAACTTAAACACATCCTTTTGGGGTTCCCATTGAAGCCCCAATGTTTTCAAAAACTCATTTTCTTTGATACTTATTACCTTGTTGTCGCTTGTATCTTCTACTACTTTTATTATTTCTTTATTATTCAAAGTCCACTTCCGTAAATTCATATTAACTTTTTTAAATTCGCTAGAAACTTGCTCTATAATGTTTATGGCACTTTCCACTGAATTTGCTCCTGTCATGAGATCATCCATGTATAAGTCATTTCTAATTATTCTTCCAATTTCATCATTCTTACAATTATCTGCTATATCTACTAGAACTCTAGTAGCTAAATATGGAACTGAGGCAGTCCCATAGGTTACTGTTTTTAATTTGTACGATTTTATATTGTCTTCACTAGAGTCTCTCCATAATATATATTGGTATTCTTCATCAATGAATATTTGTCTGTACATTTTTTCTATGTCCGCTGATATGAAGTATTCCCATTTACGCCAATTCAACATTATATCAAAGATTTCTTTCTGGACTCTAGGCCCAACCCACATGATATCATTTAAGCTTTGTTGTTAGTCGTTTTTGCCGAGGCATCAAACACTACTCTTAACTTTGTAGTTGACTGGAATTTCTAAGTACGGCTTGATGGGGTAGGTAGAATTTTCCTTCCCTCTTTGACTCAACCATATGCCCAAGATTAATGTATTCTTTCATAAACAATTTATAGGCATCTCGAAGTTTTTCATTTCGCGGAAACTTCTTCTCCATGTTTATCAATCGAGCCAATGCTTGCGGCTTTGATTCCCCTAAGGATGTATCGTCCTTAAATAGAATTCAAACAATATACTACCATTTGAAATAGAGGTAGTTTTCATAAAATTGTTTTCACAAGCTTCGCTCTCTACATCATTTTTATCTTCATTTACTAGTTCTCAAAGACGTTCTAAGTCTTGCACTTCGATAGTAGTTGCCACTATCGAATGAGTACCTTTTGACTTAGTGCATCCAGAAATTTGTATTCTGGCCTAACAGATCATTAATTTTTGCTATACCCTTCTTTAAAATTTGTGTATATAGATCGGCTCCAATGATTACATCAACTCGGCCTGGCTTATTAAAGTCCGGGTCAGCTTATGAATAATTTTGCCATTTAGTCTTATCTATATTAACTTCTGTTATCGGTAAAGCTTTCATTAATTTGGGCAATATTATTACCTCAGTTACTAACCACTTCTTCGAGTTAGGAGGTTTTATTGTTATTTTAATTTTATATTTGGATACACAAGTATCCGTAGAAGATATCCCACTAATTTCTGTCTTACTTTTAATTTTTGGCAGTTTTAGTATTTGTGCTGCCTCCTCTGATATGATAGTACTTTGCGATCCACTATTAATGAGAGCTCTTAAATTTTCAGAATTTCTGTTGGCAGATTTCACTTGAATTCTTGCAGTTGCAAGTAATGCCTGAGTGGCAGTTACACAAGTGTTGACTTTTTCCAGTTTTTGTATATCTATATGAAGCATCGAATGATGCAATTTATTGCACAAGAAACATAAGTAAGAAAAGGTCCCAGTCTTTAGCATCAACGCTAAATGTGGATACCTCAATTTTAGGTAGACTTGGTAAGTACTCAATTTTACTCACAGCCTCCATTTTAACAGAATCTCTGATACTCTGAACGTGAAACTCTAATTCGCTAAGAGTTTACTTTTGGTCAAAGGTACAACTACCAGCTTCTAATTTTATGTTCGATATAGATCGCCAAAGAAAACGTAACCTGTTCTTTCTAAAATGTAACATACTCAGCTTACCGTCCCGCATTTCTATAAAGGTTTCATCCAAGTAGGTTTTAAGTTCATTAATTTTTTTTTAACCCAGCCTCTTTATCTTCCTTTTCCTCACTAGATTATTTTTTAACTGTTCATATTCAAGTCTTAGTTGACTTATTGTACCTAAAACTTGGTCATATCTCTGTCTGGTAAAGTAATCAGGTTCAATAACACCTGAAATTGAATTGTGAATTGTGAAATTTCGTCCAATATTTTCGCTAATTTCTTTGCATTTCTTATTTATCTCGGCCTGCCTTTTGAGCTCGCCTAAATATTGCTCGGACACCATTTTTTTTTTAAATATATTAATTATAGATATCGCACTATATTTTATATTTTTGCGTCGATAATCCGGATTTTGTAGATTAGCACTTTGTTTGCCGCACTATATACCGATGACCGTATTGCTGATTTTTAGGCCTCAAGCACGCCTAACCGCACTTTTTTTTTAAATGGGTATTTTTGAGAACAACCTTTGGCTATATTTTAAGCCTAAAAAAGGTGTTTTTAAATTAAAACAATAAAAATTCTTCTGAATATTTATGTTCATTTTTATTATTTATTATTCTCTGTTCCTTACCACGGGTGGGGGGTAACAAGATATTTTATTTCGCTGCCTTAGATTTTTTAAGGTGCTGGTTTATAACTCTTAGTCTCTTACCACTGGTGGGGGATTACTTTTAGAGTTCCTCGAAGGAACAAAAATGAATAGAGCGACCCGAAAGAAGGACGTCTTCATTTGTTGAGTTAGTATTTCAAACTGATTTCTTTATTAATATTCAACTCTTACGTAGCTAACATGAGAATCTCATTTTACTCTTATCTAATGACCCACGCAGACATATATATATGAACGTTGATGCACTTCAAACAGTACAAACAAGTGGCCCAACGACACCGTGCACGTGCTTGTTACGCGCGGGGCCCTTTTGTCAATTTGGCCAAAAAATGCGACTTCGCGAGGAAGATGCATACATAAAACAAATAGAGACGGGACACAAATGAAAATATAAGGCATAACTAAGAATTAAGCAAATGAGGTAAAATTTTAGTTTTTAATACCGGGATAGATGTTGAAATGCAAATTAAATGATAAAGTTGATTATAGTTATTACATAGAACGCGAAAGGGCTCGTGCAGACAAAAATTTGATGTACATCGTGGCAAATTTAGAGGATAATAATTTCGTGTTAGTCTAACGAGAACGTTGAATGTTAGGCGGTTTAAAAGTTCTGCAGAATCAATGTCACCTCTTATAAGATTTTGTATAAAAATAGTACCAAGCATTGTTCTACCAATTGCAAGTATGGGTAAATTAAGCAATTGTAATCTACTCTGGTAGGAAGGTAGCCTTACGTTTTGATCCCAGTTCAAACTATGCAGGGAAAATAAGAAAAATTTTTTTGTACCGACTCAATACGGTCGATGTGCGTTATTCCAAAATAAGACGGACAAGGGAGGTAAATAATAATTTGGTCGTATAAGGGTCATTACAATTCTTTTGACCAACGCTTTATAAACCCAAGAACACTCATGGCTTTGTTAACAGTGGACATAATGTGGCAGTCAAATTTAAGTTTAGGGTCAAGAAGAACACCTAAATCGTTAACTGAATATATACGGTCAAGTGGCCTCCCAGATACCTCCAAAGTGAGGTCCTGCCGGGGGAATAAAAAGCCACTCAATCCCTTCTTTTCCAAGTTGATTTGCCACCGCTGAATTTTCTTTAATTGCTTTCGCTTACTCTTCGTCTAATTTTCTTGCTGCGCCTACAAAATTTGTTCCATTATCGGAATAAATAGCCGCACACTTCCCTCTTCTTGCGATAAACCGTCTGAGCGCAGCTAGAAACGCGGCGCTTACTACTTCTAAATGTATTGCTTTTGTTACCATACACACAAAGACAGCTATACACCCTTTGCATGTTTTCTGTCCTCTATTCTTAGAACATCTTATATAATAGGGTCCTGCGTAATCAATACCTGTATTTAGGAATGGGTACGACATTGTTACCCTATATTTGGGTAGATTTCCCATTACATTTTGTGCCGTGACCTGTCGACATCTTACACATTTCGTACACTCATTTAATGTATGTTCTCATCAAATTTATTCCACCATGTAAGGTTTGGTTATGAGCATCCTCTATAATTAATGAAGAAATATGCCCTTTGTCGAGAATAATTGGATGTTTTATCTCGAATCTAGCATTGTAATTTTGTAATCTACCGCCTACTCTGATAATTTTATATTGATCAATACATGGATGTAAACTTAGAATTTTGAAGAAATTTTGACTTCTTTATTATTATTTAAACTGTTTAGCTCTGAACCAAATTGATATGCCTGCTCTTTTTTTTATAATTATTTGTTCTGCATATCTAATTTCCTTAACCGATAAATTACCTGGATATTTATAAATCGAACTATGTAGCATACGACAGTACAGTACAGTACAGTACAGTACAGTATAACTCTTTTTAATTTTTGTATGCAGGAATATTTTTCTAAGAGATTATGAATAATATCCCTATCAGCACGGTATGGACACCTGTTTCTTCCTCAGCTTTTGACTGAGACGGCCAATTCTCTTTTAATTCTTTTAACAAATTTGGCCCATTCCACCATTGACGCTGTGTCCGCTGGATTATCTTCTGATGTAACGTGATTCCACTCTACTTCTGTATATCTACGAATATAACCTTTCTTATGTTTAATAAATTTGACTTTGCTTTTACCACTTTTAATCCAAGCCAACGTTATAGTAGAATCACTCCACGCGTATATCTTGGTTGCATTATCAATCGATTTCACCTTTCACCTTTTGTATTAGTTTACTCAACAGATGAGCTGCGCACAGTTCTAGTTTCGGAATTGCTTTCCTATTTTTGATTGGATTTACCCTGGTTTTACGAGCTACTATTGTTACCAATCTTCCTACCTTAGCATATACTACTGCCGCATATACTTTTTCAGACGCGTCTGCAAACCCATCGAATTTAATTTACTTTGGATCCATCTAGGTATTCTGATTTTTTTCAACAGGAAAAGTTTTTCTTTATATCCCGTCCATTCCTGGGCATTGTCTTTTGATAATTCTTGATCCCAACTATTTTCAGCCAGCCAAAGTTTCTGCACAAGCAGCTTTCCTGTGATGGTTACTGGAGCTAACCATCCTAACGGATCATACATTTTTGATAAGGTGGAAAGTACTGTTCGTTTATTTTCTTTTTTAGCATTTCCTAAATTAACGTTGAACTTAAACTCATCCTTTTGGGGTTCCCATTGAAGCCCCAATGTTTTCACAAACTCATTTTCTTTGATACTTATTACCTTGTTGTCGCTTGTATCTTCTACTACTTTTATTATTTCTTTATTATTCAAAGTCCACTTCCGTAAATTCATATTAACTTTTTTAAATTCGCTAGAAACTTGCTCTATAATGTTTATGGCACTTTCCACTGAATTTGCTCCTGTCATGAGATCATCCATGTATAAGTCATTTCTAATTATTCTTCCAATTTCATCATTCTTACAATTATCTGCTATATCTACTAGAACTCTAGTAGCTAAATATGGAACTGAGGCAGTCCCATAGGTTACTGTTTTTAATTTGTACGATTTTATATTGTCTTCACTAGAGTCTCTCCATAATATATATAGAACGTTGAATGTTAGGCGGTTTAAAAGTTCTGCAGAATCAATGTCACCTCTTATAAGATTTTGTATAAAAATAGTACCAAGCATTGTTCTACCAATTGCAAGTATGGGTAAATTAAGCAATTGTAATCTACTCTGGTAGGAAGGTAGCCTTACGTTTTGATCCCAGTTCAAACTATGCAGGGAAAATAAGAAAAATTTTTTTGTACCGACTCAATACGGTCGATGTGCGTTATTCCAAAATAAGACGGACAAGGGAGGTAAATAATAATTTGGTCGTATAAGGGTCATTACAATTCTTTTGACCAACGCTTTATAAACCCAAGAACACTCATGGCTTTGTTAACAGTGGACATAATGTGGCAGTCATATTCAAAGTCCACTTCCGTAAATTCATATTAACTTTTTTAAATTCGCTAGAAACTTGCTCTATAATGTTTATGGCACTTTCCACTGAATTTGCTCCTGTCATGAGATCATCCATGTATAAGTCATTTCTAATTATTCTTCCAATTTCATCATTCTTACAATTATCTGCTATATCTACTAGAACTCTAGTAGCTAAATATGGAACTGAGGCAGTCCCATAGGTTACTGTTTTTAATTTGTACGATTTTATATTGTCTTCACTAGAGTCTCTCCATAATATATATTGGTATTCTTCATCAATGAATATTTGTCTGTACATTTTTTCTATGTCCGCTGATATGAAGTATTCCCATTTACGCCAATTCAACATTATATCAAAGATTTCTTTCTGGACTCTAGGCCCAACCCACATGATATCATTTAAGCTTTGTTGTTAGTCGTTTTTGCCGAGGCATCAAACACTACTCTTAACTTTGTAGTTGACTGGAATTTCTAAGTACGGCTTGATGGGGTAGGTAGAATTTTCCTTCCCTCTTTGACTCAACCATATGCCCAAGATTAATGTATTCTTTCATAAACAATTTATAGGCATCTCGAAGTTTTTCATTTCGCGGAAACTTCTTCTCCATGTTTATCAATCGAGCCAATGCTTGCGGCTTTGATTCCCCTAAGGACGTATCGTCCTTAAATAGAATTCAAACACTATACCTACCATTTGAAATAGAGGTAGTTTTCATAAAATTGTTTTCACAAGCTTCGCTCTCTACATCATTTTTATCTTCATTTACTAGTTCTCAAAAACGTTCTAAGTCTTGCACTTCGATAGTAGTTGCCACTATCGAATGAGTACCTTTTGACTTAGTGCATCCAGAAACGATCCAACCGAAATTTGTATTCTGGCCTAACAGACCATTAATTTTTGCTATACCCTTCTTTAAAATTTGTGTATATAGATCGGCTCCAATGATTACATCAACTCGGCCTGGCTTATTAAAGTCCGGGTCAGCTTATGAATAATTTTGCCATTTAGTCTTATCTATATTAACTTCTTTTATCGGTAAAGCTTTCATTAATTTGGGCAATATTATTACCTCAGTTACTAACGACTTCTTCGAGTTAGGAGGTTTTATTGTTATTTTAATTTTATATTTGGATACACAAGTATCCGTAGAAGATATCCCACTAATTTCTGTCTTACTTTTAATTTTTGGCAGTTTTAGTATTTGTGCTGCCTTCTCTGATATGATAGTACTTTGCGATCCACTATTAATGAGAGCTCTTAAATTTTCAGAATTTCTGTTGGCAGATTTCACTTGAATTCTTGCAGTTGCAAGTAATGCCTGAGTGGCAGTCACACAAGTGTTGACTTTTTCCAGTTTTTGTATATCTATATGAAGCATCGAATGATGCAATTTATTGCACAAGAAACATAAGTATTCTCTTGAGCATTTTTGATTAAATGAATGTTTTAGGCATCTTGTGCATAATTGCACTTTTTTAGTGATTTCCATTCACTCTGTGGGATTCATCCCTCTAAATCTGTGGCATTGAGTAGCGAAATGCCCCATCATTTTGCAGATCGGACATTTTTCTCCCCAATTCGAATAAAAAAAATTTTAAATTGAAATTTTGGTGCCTTATTTGACATTTTTTGAAATCTATAACATCACTTCTGTATGTCTTTGTTCTTTTTAACATGACTTTCATGTAATTGAAGAGACTGCGTATTAAATTTCCTGAGCTCCATATGAGTAAATAACACATCAACTTTGTCGGTCAGTTTGGCCTTCAGCTTTACGATGTGTATTGCTTCATTTGCGGTATCAATAAAAAGCTTAATCTGCTTGACAGAATCGATATTTAAAATCGTCAAGTCCATCAAGCGATTAAACTGCTCCGAGATAATTTTTCTATGATTTTCGTACCGCTCGGTCAGAAGCTCCCAAGCGGCATCATAATTCTCCACGGAACCTAATAATAGATGAGCGACCACCTTTCGAGCTTCACCTTTTAAGGCGGACTTCAAATAATTGAATTTTAGGGAGTTATTTAGACCTTCCCTTGCATGTATCACTTCCACATACAATTTCTGGAAAAGGTCCCAGTCTTTAGCATCAACGCTAAATGTGGATACCTCAATTTTAGGTAGACTTGGTAAGTTCTCAATTTTACTCACAGCCTCCATTTTAACAGAATCTCGTTCTTTTACTCTGATACTCTGAACGTGAAACTCTAATTCGCTCAGAGTTTACTTTTGGTCAAAGGTACAACTACCAGCTTCTAATTTTATGTTCGATATAGATCGCCAAAGAAAACGTAACCTGTTCTTTCTAAAATGTAACATACTCAGCTTACCGTCCCGCATTTCTATAAAGGTTTCATCCAAGTAGGTTTTAAGTTCATTAATTTTTTTTTAACCCAGCCTCTTTATCTTCCTTTTCCTCACTAGATTATTTTTTAACTGTTCATATTCAAGTCTTAGTTGACTTATTGTACCTAAAACTTGGTCATATCTCTGTCTGGTAAAGTAATCAGGTTCAATAACACCTGAAATTGAATTGTGAATTGTGAAATTTCGTCCAATATTTTCGCTAATTTCTTTGCATTTCTTATTTATCTCGGCCTGCCTTTTGAGCTCGCCTAAATATTGCTCGGACACCATTTTTTTTTTAAATATATTAATTATAGAAAAAAAAATCTTAATTATCTTATCTGTTGTCCGTTGCTGCTGCTGTTTTTAGACGATGCTGTAGTTTCAGTTGCCGATGCTGTAGTTGTAGATGCTGCCGATGTAGTTGTAGTTGCCGCTGATGTACTCGCCGTAAATTTTTATATTTTTTATATATCGCACTAAATTTTATATTTTTGCGTCGATAATCCGGATTTTGTAGATTAGCACTTTGTTTGCCGCACTATATACCGATGACCGTATTGCTGATTTTTAGGCCTCAAGCACGCCTAACCGCACTTTTTTTTTAAATGGGTATTTTTGAGAACAACCTTTGGCTATATTTTAAGCCTAAAAAAGGCGTTTTTAAATTAAAACAATAAAAATTCTTCTGAATATTTATGTTCATTTTTATTATTTATTATTCTCTGTTCCTTACCACGGGTAGATATTTTATTTCGCTGCCTTAGATTTTTTAAGGTGCTGGTTTATAACTCTTAGTCTCTTACCACTGATGGGGGATTGAATAGAGAATTGTTGAGTTACTATTTCAAACTGATTTCTTTGTTAATATTCAACTCTTACGTAGCTAACATGAGAATCTCATTTTACTCTTATCTAATGACCCACGCAGACATATATATATGAACGTTGATGCACTTCAAACAGTACAAACAAGTGGCCCAACGACACCAAGCACGTGCTTGTTACGCGCGGGGCCCTTTTGTCAATTTGGCCAAAAAATGCGACTTCGCGAGGAAGATGCATACATAAAACATATAGAGACGGGACACAAATGAAAATATAAGGCATAACTAAGAATTAAGCAAATGAGGTAAAATTTTAGTTTTTAATACCGGGATAGATGTTGAAATGCAAATTAAATGATAAAGTTGATTATAGTTATTACATAGAACGCGAAAGGGCTCGTGCAGACAAAAATTTGATGTACATCGTGGCAAATTTAGAGGATAATAATTTCGTGTTAGTCTAACGAGAACGTTGAATGTTAGGCGGTTTAAAAGTTCTGCAGAATCAATGTCACCTCTTATAAGATTTTGTATAAAAATAGTACCAAGCATTGTTCTACCAATTGCAAGTATGGGTAAATTAAGCAATTGTAATCTACTCTGGTAGGAAGGTAGCCTTACGTTTTGATCCCAGTTCAAACTATGCAGGGAAAATAAGAAAAATTTTTTTGTACCGACTCAATACGGTCGATGTGCGTTATTCCAAAATAAGACGGACAAGGGAGGTAAATAATAATTTGGTCGTATAAGGGTCATTACAATTCTTTTGACCAACGCTTTATAAACCCAAGAACACTCATGGCTTTGTTAACAGTGGACATAATGTGGCAGTCAAATTTAAGTTTAGGGTCAAGAAGAACACCTAAATCGTTAACTGAATATATACGGTCAAGTGGCCTCCCAGATACCTCCAAAGTGAGGTCCTGCCGGGGGAATAAAAAGCCACTCAATCCCTTCTTTTCCAAGTTGATTTGCCACCGCTGAATTTTCTTTAATTGCTTTCGCTTACTCTTCGTCTAATTTTCTTGCTGCGCCTACAAAATTTGTTCCATTATCGGAATAAATAGCCGCACACTTCCCTCTTCTTGCGATAAACCGTCTGAGCGCAGCTAAAAACGCGGCGCTTACTACTTCTAAATGTATTGCTTTTGTTACCATACACACAAAGACAGCTATACACCCTTTGCATGTTTTCTGTCCTCTATTCTTAGAACATCTTATATAATAGGGTCCTGCGTAATCAATACCTGTATTTAGGAATGGGTACGACATTGTTACCCTATATTTGGGTAGATTTCCCATTACATTTTGTGCCGTGACCTGTCGACATCTTACACATTTCGTACACTCATTTAATGTATGTTCTCATCAAATTTATTCCACCATGTAAGGTTTGGTTATGAGCATCCTCTATAATTAATGAAGAAATATGCCCTTTGTCGAGAATAATTGGATGTTTTATCTCGAATCTAGCATTGTAATTTTGTAATATACCGCCTACTCTGATAATTTTATATTGATCAATACATGGATGTAAACTTAGAATTTTGACTTCTTTATTATTATTTAAACTGTTTAGCTCTGAACCAAATTGATATGCCTGCTCTTTTTTTTATAATTATTTGTTCTGCATATCTAATTTCCTTAACCGATAAATTACCTGGATAAGATATTTTCCTTGTTTTCATATTTATAAATCGAACTATGTAGCATACGACAGTACAGTACAGTACAGTACAGTACAGTACAGTATAACTCTTTTTAATTTTTGTATGCAGGAATATTTTTCTAAGAGATTATGAATAATATCCCTATCAGCACGGTATGGACACCTGTTTCTTCCTCAGCTTTTGACTGAGACTGCCAATTCTCTTTTAATTCTTTTAACAAATTTGGCCCATTCCACCATTGACGCTGTGTCCGCTGGATTATCTTCTGATGTAACGTGATTCCACTCTACTTCTGTATATCTACGAATATAACCTTTCTTATGTTTAATAAATTTGACTTTGCTTATACCACTTTTAGTCCAAGCCAACGTTATAGTAGAATCACTCCACGCGTATATCTTGGTTGCATTATCAATCGATTTCACCTTTCACCTTTTGTATTAGTTTACTCAACAGATGAGCTGCGCACAGTTCTAGTTTCGGAATTGTTTTCCTATTTTTGATTGGATTTACCCTGGTTTTACTAGCTACTATTGTTACCAATCTTCCTACCTTAGCATATACTACTGCCGCATATACTTTTTCAGACGCGTCTGCAAACCCATCGAATTTAATTTACTTTGGATCCATCTAGGTATTCTGATTTTTATCAACAGGAAAAGTTTTTCTTTATATCCCGTCCATTCCTGGGCATTGTCTTTTGATAATTCTTGATCCCAACTATTTTCAGCCAGCCAAAGTTTCTGCACAAGCAGCTTTCCTGTGATGGTTACTGGAGCTAACCATCCTAACGGATCATACATTTTTGATAAGGTGGAAAGTACTGTTGGTTTATTTTCTTTTTTAGCATTTCCTAAATTAACGTTGAACTTAAACTCATCCTTTTGGGGTTCCCATTGAAGCCCCAATGTTTTCACAAACTCATTTTCTTTGATACTTATTACCTTGTTGTCGCTTGTATCTTCTACTACTTTTATTATTTCTTTATTATTCAAAGTCCACTTCCGTAAATTCATATTAACTTTTTTAAATTCGCTAGAAACTTGCTCTATAATGTTTATGGCACTTTCCACTGAATTTGCTCCTGTCATGAGATCATCCATGTATAAGTCATTTCTAATTATTCTTCCAATTTCTTCATTCTTACAATTATCTGCTATATCTACTAGAACTCTAGTAGCTAAATATGGAACTGAGGCAGTCCCATAGGTTACTGTTTTTAATTTGTACGATTTTATATTGTCTTCACTAGAGTCTCTCCATAATATATATTGGTATTCTTCATCAATGAATATTTGTCTGTACATTTTTTCTATGTCCGCTGATATGAAGTATTCCCATTTACGCCAATTCAGCATTATATCAAAGATTTCTTTCTGGACTCTAGGCCCAACCCACATGATATCATTTAAGCTTTGTTGTTAGTCGTTTTTGCCGAGGCATCAAACACTACTCTTAACTTTGTAGTTGACTGGAATTTCTAAGTACGGCTTGATGGGGTAGGTAGAATTTTCCTTCCCTCTTTGACTCAACTATATGCCCACTATTAATGTATTCTTTCATAAACAATTTATAGGCATCTCGAAGTTTTTCATTTCGCGGAAACTTCTTCTCCATGTTTATCAATCGAGCCAATGCTTGCAGCTTTGATTCCCCTAAGGATGTATCGTCCTTAAATAGAATTCAAACAATATACCTACCATTTGAAATAGAGATAGTTTTCATAAAATTGTTTTCACAAGCTTCGCTCTCTACATCATTTTTATCTTCATTTACTAGGTTTCAAAGACGTTCTAAGTCTTGCACTTCGATAGTAGTTGCCACTATCGAATGAGTACCTTTTGACTTAGTGCATCCAGAAATGATCCAACCGAAATTTGTATTCTGGCCTAACAGACCATTAATTTTTGCTATACCCTTCTTTAAAATTTGTGTATATAGATCGGCTCCAATGATTACATCAACTCGGCCTGGCTTATTAAAGTCCGGGTCAGCTTATGAATAATTTTGCCATTTAGTCTTATCTATATTAACTTCTGTTATCGGTAAAGCTTTCATTAATTTGGGCAATATTATTACCTCAGTTACTAACCACTTCTTCGAGTTAGGAGGTTTTATTGTTATTTTAATTTTATATTTGGATACACAAGTATCCGTAGAAGATATCCCACTAATTTCTGTCTTACTTTTAATTTTTGGCAGTTTTAGTATTTGTGCTGCCTTCTCTGATATGATAGTACTTTGCGATCCACTATTAATGAGAGCTCTTAAATTTTCAGAATTTCTGTTGGCAGATTTCACTTGAATTCTTGCAGTTGCAAGTAATGCCTGAGTGGCAGTCACACAAGTGTTGACTTTTTCCAGTTTTTGTATATCTATATGAAGCATCGAATGATGCAATTTATTGCACAAGAAACATAAGTATTCTCTTGAGCATTTTTGATTAAATGAATGTTTTAGGCATCTTGTGCATAATTGCACTTTTTTAGTGATTTCCATTCACTCTGTGGGATTCATCCCTCTAAATCTGTGGCATTGAGTAGCGAAATGCCCCATCATTTTGCAGATCGGACATTTTTCTCCCCAATTCGAATAAAAAAAATTTTAAATTGAAATTTTGGTGCCTTATTTGACATTTTTTGAAATCTATAACATCACTTCTGTATGTCTTTGTTCTTTTTAACATGACTTTCATGTAATTGAAGAGACTGCGTATTAAATTTCCTGAGCTCCATATGAGTAAATAACACATCAACTTTGTCGGTCAGTTTGGCCTTCAGCTTTACGATGTGTATTGCTTCATTTGCGGTATCAATAAAAAGCTTAATCTGCTTGACAGAATCGATATTTAAAATCGTCAAGTCCATCAAGCGATTAAACTGCTCCGAGATAATTTTTCTATGATTTTCGTACCGCTCGGTCAGAAGCTCCCAAGCGGCATCATAATTCTCCACGGAACCTAATAATAGATGAGCGACCACCTTTCGAGCTTCACCTTTTAAGGCGGACTTCAAATAATTGAATTTTAGGGAGTTATTTAGACCTTCCCTTGCATGTATCACTTCCACATACAATTTCTGGAAAAGGTCCCAGTCTTTAGCATCAACGCTAAATGTGGATACCTCAATTTTAGGTAGACTTGGTAAGTACTCAATTTTACTCACAGCCTCCATTTTAACAGAATCTCGTTCTTTTACTCTGATACTCTGAACGTGAAACTCTAATTCGCTAAGAGTTTACTTTTGGTCAAAGGTACAACTACCAGCTTCTAATTTTATGTTCGATATAGATCGCCAAAGAAAACGTAACCTGTTCTTTCTAAAATGTAACATACTCAGCTTACCGTCCCGCATTTCTATAAAGGTTTCATCCAAGTAGGTTTTAAGTTCATTAATTTTTTTTTAACCCAGCCTCTTTATCTTCCTTTTCCTCACTAGATTATTTTTTAACTGTTCATATTCAAGTCTTAGTTGACTTATTGTACCTAAAAATTGGTCATATCTCTTTCTGGTATAGTAATCAGGTTCAATAACACCTGAAATTGAATTGTGAATTGTGAAATTTCGTCCAATATTTTCGCTAATTTCTTTGCATTTCTTATTTATCTCGGCCTGCCTTTTGAGCTCGCCTAAATATTGCTCGGACACCATTTTTTTTTTAAATATATTAATTATAGAAAAAAAAATCTTAATTATCTTATCTGTTGTCCGTTGCTGCTGCTGTTTTTAGACGATGCTGTAGTTTCAGTTGCCGATGCTGTAGTTGTAGATGCTGCCGATGTAGTTGTAGTTGCCGCTGATGTACTCGCCGTAAATTTTTATATTTTTTATATATCGCACTAAATTTTATATTTTTGCGTCGATAATCCGGATTTTGTAGATTAGCACTTTGTTTGCCGCACTATATTCGATGACCGTATTGCTGATTTTTAGGCCTCAAGCACGCCTAACCGCACTTTTTTTTTAAATGGGTATTTTTGAGAACAACCTTTGGCTATATTTTAAGCCTAAAAAAGGTGTTTTTAAATTAAAACAATAAAAATTCTTCTGAATATTTATGTTCATTTTTATTATTTATTATTCTCTGTTCCTTACCACGGGTGGGGGGTAACAAGAGATTTTATTTCGCTGCCTTAGATTTTTTAAGGTGCTGGTTTATAACTCTTAGTCTCTTACCACTGATGGGGGATTGAATAGAGCGACCCAAAAGAAGGACGTCTTAATTTGTTGAGTTACTATTTCAAACTGATTTCTTTGTTAATATTCAACTCTTACGTGATGAGAATCTCATTTTACTCTTATCTAATGACCCACGCAGACATATATATATGAACGTTGATGCACTTCAAACAGTACAAACAAGTGGCCCAACGACACCAAGCACGTGCTTGTTAACTAAGAATTAAGCAAATGAGGTAAAATTTTAGTTTTTAATACCGGGATAGATGTTGAAATGCAAATTAAATGATAAAGTTGATTATAGTTATTACATAGAACGCGAAAGGGCTCGTGCAGACAAAAATTTGATGTACATCGTGGCAAATTTAGAGGATAATAATTTCGTGTTAGTCTAACGAGAACGTTGAATGTTAGGCGGTTTAAAAGTTCTGCAGAATCAATGTCACCTCTTATAAGATTTTGTATAAAAATAGTACCAAGCATTGTTCTACCAATTGCAAGTATGGGTAAATTAAGCAATTGTAATCTACTCTGGTAGGAAGGTAGCCTTACGTTTTGATCCCAGTTCAAACTATGCAGGGAAAATAAGAGAATTTTTTTTGTACCGACTCAATACGGTCGATGTGCACTTGATAATGTGGACTCCAAACCGACGAACAATATTTCAAAATAAGACGGACAAGGGAGGTAAATAATAATTTGGTCGTATAAGGGTCATTACAATTCTTTTGACCAACGCTTTATAAACCCAAGAACACTCATGGCTTTGTTAACAGTGGACATAATGTGGCAGTCAAATTTAAGTTTAGGGTCAAGAAGAACACCTAAATCGTTAACTGAATATATACGGTCAAGTGGCCTCCCAGATACCTCCAAAGTGAGGTCCTGCCGGGGGAATAAAAAGCCACTCAATCCCTTCTTTTCCAAGTTGATTTGCCACCGCTGAATTTTCTTTAATTGCTTTCGCTTACTCTTCGTCTAGCCGCACACTTCCCTCTTCTTGCGATAAACCGTCTGAGCGCAGCTAGAAACGCGGCGCTTACTACTTCTAAATGTATTGCCTTTGTTACCATACACACAAAGACAGCTATATACCCTTTGCATGTTTTCTGTCCTCTATTCTTAGAACATCTTATATAATAGGGTCCTGCGTAATCAATACCTGTATTTAGGAATGGGTACAACATTGTTACCCTATATTTGGGTAGATTTCCCATTACATTTTGTGCCGTGACCTGTCGACATCTTGCACATTTCGTACACTCATTTAATGTATGTTCTCATCAAATTTATTCCACCATGTAAGGTTTGGTTATGAGCATCCTCTATAATTAATGAAGAAATATGCCCTTTGTCGCGAATAATTGGATGTTTTATCTCGAATCTAGCATTGTAATTTTGTAATCTACCGCCTACTCTGATAATTTTATATTGATCAATACATGGATGTAAACTTAGAATTTTGAAGAAATTTTGAATTCTTTATTATTATTTAAACTGTTTAGCTCTGAACCAAATTGATATGCCTGCTCTTTTTTTTATAATTATTTGTTCTGCATATCTAATTTCCTTAACCGATAAATTACCTGGATATTTATAAATCGAACTATGTAGCATACGACAGTACAGTACAGTACAGTACAGTATAACTCTTTTTAATTTTTGTATGCAGGAATATTTTTCTAAGAGATTATGAATAATATCCCTATCAGCACGGTATGGACACCTGTTTCTTCCTCAGCTTTTGACTGAGACGGCCAATTCTCTTTTAATTCTTTTAACAAATTTGACCCATTCCACCATTGACGCTGCGTCCGCTGGATTATCTTCTGATTTAACGTGATTCCACTCTACTTCTGTATGTCTACGAACATAACCTTTCTTATGTTTAATAAATTTGACTTTGCTTTTACCACTTTTAATCCAAGCCAACGTTGTAGTAGAATCACTCCACGCGTATATCTTGGTTGCATTATCAATCGATTTCACCTTTCACCTTTTGTATTAGTTTACTCAACAGATGAGCTGCGCACAGTTCTAGTTTCGGAATTGTTTTCCTATTTTTGATTGGATTTACCCTGGTTTTACTAGCTACTATTGTTACCAATCTTCCTACCTTAGCATATACTACTGCCGCATATACTTTTTCAGACGCGTCTGCAAACCCATCGAATTTAATTTACTTTGGATCCATCTAGGTATTCTGATTTTTTCCAACAGGAAAAGTTTTTCTTTATATCCCGTCCATTCCTGGGCATTGTCTTTTGATAATTCTTGATTCCAACTATTTTCAGCCAGCCAAAGTTTCTGCACAAGCAGCTTTCCTGTGATGGTTACTGGAGCTAACCATCCTAACGGATCATACATTTTTGATAAGGTGGAAAGTACTGTTCGTTTATTTTCTTTTTTAGCATTTCCTAAATTAACGTTGAACTTAAACTCATCCTTTTGGGGTTCCCATTGAAGCCCCAATGTTTTCACAAACTCATTTTCTTTGATACTTATTACCTTGTTGTCGCTTGTATTTTCTACTACTTTTATTATTTCTTTATTATTCAAAGTCCACTTCCGTAAATTCATATTAACTTTTTTAAATTCGCTAGAAACTTGCTCTATAATGTTTATGGCACTTTCCACTGAATTTGCTCCTGTCATGAGATCATCCATGTATAAGTCATTTCTAATTATTCTTCCAATTTCATCATTCTTACAATTATCTGCTATATCTACTAGAACTCTAGTAGCTAAATATGGAACTGAGGCAGTCCCATAGGTTACTGTTTTTAATTTGTACGATTTTATATTGTCTTCACTAGAGTCTCTCCATAATATATATTGGTATTCTTCATCAATGAATATTTGAAGTAGAAGAATATATGAAGTATTCCCATTTACGCCAATTCAACATTATATCAAAGATTTCTTTCTGGACTCTAGGCCCAACCCACATGATATCATTTAAGCTTTGTTGTTAGTCGTTTTTGCCGAGGCATCAAACACTACTCTTAACTTTGTAGTTGACTGGAATTTCTAAGTACGGCTTGATGGGGTAGGTAGAATTTTCCTTCCCTCTTTGACTCAACCATATGCCCAAGATTAATGTATTCTTTCATAAACAATTTATAGGCATCTCGAAGTTTTTCATTTCGCGGAAACTTCTTCTCCATGTTTATCAATCGAGCCAATGCTTGCGGCTTTGATTCCCCTAAGGATGTATCGTCCTTAAATAGAATTCAAACAATATACCTACCATTTGAAATAGAGGTAGTTTTCATAAAATTGTTTTCACAAGCTTCGCTCTCTACATCATTTTTATCTTCATTTACTAGTTCTCAAAAACGTTCTAAGTCTTGCACTTCGATAGTAGTTGCCACTATCGAATGAGTACCTTTTGACTTAGTGCATCCAGAAATGATCCAACCGAAATTTGTATTCTGGCCTAACAGACCATTAATTTTTGCTATACCCTTCTTTAAAATTTGTGTATATAGATCGGCTCCAATGATTACATCAACTCGGCCTGGCTTATTAAAGTCCGGGTCAGCTTATGAATAATTTTGCCATTTAGTCTTATCTATATTAACTTCTGTTATCGGTAAAGCTTTCATTAATTTGGGCAATATTATTACCTCAGTTACTAACCACTTCTTCGAGTTAGGAGGTTTTATTGTTATTTTAATTTTATATTTGGATACACAAGTATCCGTAGAAGATATCCCACTAATTTCTGTCTTACTTTTAATTTTTGGCAGTTTTAGTATTTGTGCTGCCTTCTCTGATATGATAGTACTTTGCGATCCACTATTAATGAGAGCTCTTAAATTTTCAGAATTTCTGTTGGCAGATTTCACTTGAATTCTTGCAGTTGCAAGTAATGCCTGAGTGGCAGTCACACAAGTGTTGACTTTTTCCAGTTTTTGTATATCTATATGAAGCATCGAATGATGCAATTTATTGCACAAGAAACATAAGTATTCTCTTGAGCATTTTTGATTAAATGAATGTTTTAGGCATCTTGTGCATAATTGCACTTTTTTAGTGATTTCCATTCACTCTGTGGGATTCATCCCTCTAAATCTGTGGCATTGAGTAGCGAAATGCCCCATCATTTTGCAGATCGGACATTTTTCTCCCCAATTCGAATAAAAAAAATTTTAAATTGAAATTTTGGTGCCTTATTTGACATTTTTTGAAATCTATAACATCACTTCTGTATGTCTTTGTTCTTTTTAACATGACTTTCATGTAATTGAAGAGACTGCGTATTAAATTTCCTGAGCTCCATATGAGTAAATAACACATCAACTTTGTCGGTCAGTTTGGCCTTCAGCTTTACGATGTGTATTGCTTCATTTGCGGTATCAATAAAATGCTTAATCTGCTTGACAGAATCGATATTTAAAATCGTCAAGTCCATCAAGCGATTAAACTGCTCCGAGATAATTTTTCTATGATTTTCGTACCGCTCGGTCAGAAGCTCCCAAGCGGCATCATAATTCTCCACGGAACCTAATAATAGATGAGCGACCACCTTTCGAGCTTCACCTTTTAAGGCGGACTTCAAATAATTGAATTTTAGGGAGTTATTTAGACCTTCCCTTGCATGTATCACTTCCACATACAATTCCTGGAAAAGGTCCCAGTCTTTAGCATCAACGCTAAATGTGGATACCTCAATTTTAGGTAGACTTGGTAAGTACTTAATTTTACTCACAGCCTCCATTTTAACAGAATCTCGTTCTTTTACTCTGATACTCTGAACGTGAAACTCTAATTCGCTAAGAGTTTACTTTTGGTCAAAGGTACAACTACCAGCTTCTAATTTTATGTTCGATATAGATCGCCAAAGAAAACGTAACCTGTTCTTTCTAAAATGTAACATACTCAGCTTACCGTCCCGCATTTCTATAAAGGTTTCATCCAAGTAGGTTTTAAGTTCATTAATTTTTTTTTAACCCAGCCTCTTTATCTTCCTTTTCCTCACTAGATTATTTTTTAACTGTTCATATTCAAGTCTTAGTTGACTTATTGTACCTAAAACTTGGTCATATCTCTGTCTGGTAAAGTAATCAGGTTCAATAACACCTGAAATTGAATTGTGAATTGTGAAATTTCGTCCAATATTTTCGCTAATTTCTTTGCATTTCTTATTTATCTCGGCCTGCCTTTTGAGCTCGCCTAAATATTGCTCGGACACCATTTTTTTTTAAATATATTAATTATAGAAAAAAAAATCTTAATTATCTTATCTGTTGTCCGTTGCTGCTGCTGTTTTTAGACGATGCTGTAGTTTCAGTTGCCGATGCTGTAGTTGTAGATGCTGCCGATGTAGTTGTAGTTGCCGCTGATGTACTCGCCGTAAATTTTTATATTTTTTATATATCGCACTAAATTTTATATTTTTGCGTCGATAATCCGGATTTTGTAGATTAGCACTTTGTTTGCCGCACTATATACCGATGACCGTATTGCTGATTTTTAGGCCTCAAGCACGCCTAACCGCACTTTTTTTTAAATGGGTATTTTTGAGAACAACCTTTGGCTATATTTTAAGCCTTAAAAAGGTGTTTTTAAATTAAAACAATAAAAATTCTTCTGAATATTTATGTTCATTTTTATTATTTATTATTCTCTGTTCCTTACCACGGGTAGATATTTTATTTCGCTGCCTTAGATTTTTTAAGGTGCTGGTTTATAACTCTTAGTCTCTTACTACTGATGGGGGATTGAATAGAGAATTGTTGAGTTACTATTTCAAACTGATTTCTTTGTTAATATTCAACTCTTACGTGATGAGAATCTCATTTTACTCTTATCTAATGACCCACGCAGACATATATATATGAACGTTGATGCACTTCAAACAGTACAAACAAGTGGCCCAACGACACCAAGCACGTGCTTGTTACGCGCGGGGCCCTTTTGTCAATTTGGCCAAAAAATGCGACTTCGCGAGGAAGATGCATACATAAAACAAATAGAGACGGGACACAAATGAAAATATAAGGCATAACTAAGAATTAAGCAAATGAGGTAAAATTTTAGTTTTTAATACCGGGATAGATGTTGAAATGCAAATTAAATGATAAAGTTGATTATAGTTATTACATAGAACGCGAAAGGGCTCGTGCAGACAAAAATTTGATGTACATCGTGGCAAATTTAGAGGATAATAATTTCGTGTTAGTCTAACGAGAACGTTGAATGTTAGGCGGTTTAAAAGTTCTGCAGAATCAATGTCACCTCTTATAAGATTTTGTATAAAAATAGTACCAAGCATTGTTCTACCAATTGCAAGTATGGGTAAATTAAGCAATTGTAATCTACTCTGGTAGGAAGGTAGCCTTACGTTTTGATCCCAGTTCAAACTATGCAGGGAAAATAAGAGAAATTTTTTTGTACCGACTCAATACGGTCGATGTGCACTTGATAATGTGGACTCCAAACCGACGAACAATATTCCAAAATAAGACGGACAAGGGAGGTAAATAATAATTTGGTCGTATAAGGGTCATTACAATTCTTTTGACCAACGCTTTATAAACCCAAGAACACTCATGGCTTTGTTAACAGTGGACATAATGTGGCAGTCAAATTTAAGTTTAGGGTCAAGAAGAACACCTAAATCGTTAACTGAATATATACGGTCAAGTGGCCTCCCAGATACCTCCAAAGTGAGGTCCTGCCGGGGGAATAAAAAGCCACTCAATCCCTTCTTTTCCAAGTTGATTTGCCACCGCTGAATTTTCTTTAATTGCTTTCGCTTACTCTTCGTCTAATTTTCTTGCTGCGCCTACAAAATTTGTTCCATTATCGGAATAAATAGCCGCACACTTCCCTCTTCTTGCGATAAACCGTCTGAGCGCAGCTAGAAACGCGGCGCTTACTACTTCTAAATGTATTGCCTTTGTTACCATACACACAAAGACAGCTATATACCCTTTGCATGTTTTCTGTCCTCTATTCTTAGAACATCTTATATAATAGGGTCCTGCGTAATCAATACCTGTATTTAGGAATGGGTACGACATTGTTACCCTATATTTGGGTAGATTTCCCATTACATTTTGTGCCGTGACCTGTCGACATCTTGCACATTTCGTACACTCATTTAATGTATGTTCTCATCAAATTTATTCCACCATGTAAGGTGTGGTTATGAGCATCCTCTATAATTAATGAAAAAATATGCCCTTTGTCGAGAATAATTGGATGTTTTATCTCGATTCTAGCATTGTAATTTTGTAATCTACCGCCTACTCTGATAATTTTATATTGATCAATACATAGATGTAAAGTTAGAATTTTGAAGAAATTTTGACTTCTTTATTATTATTTAAACTGTTTAGCTCTGAACCAAATTGATATGCCTGCTCTTTTTTTTATAATTATTTGTTCTGCATATCTAATTTCCTTAACCGATAAATTAACTGGATAAGATATTTTCCTTGTTTTCATATTTATAAATCGAACTATGTAGCATACGACAGTACAGTACAGTATAACTCTTTTTAATTTTTGTATGCAGGAATATTTTTCTAAGAGATTATGAATAATATCCCTATCAGCACGGTATGGACACCTGTTTCTTCCTCAGCTTTTGACTGAGACGGCCAATTCTCTTTTAATTCTTTTAACAAATTTGACCCATTCCACCATTGACGCTGCGTCCGCTGGATTATCTTCTGATTTAACGTGATTCCACTCTACTTCTGTATATCTACGAATATAACCTTTCTTATGTTTAATAAATTTGACTTTGCTTTTACCACTTTTAATCCAAGCCAACGTTATAGTAGAATCACTCCACGCGTATATCTTGGTTGCATTATCAATCGATTTCACCTTTCACCTTTTGTATTAGTTTACTCAACAGATGAGCTGCGCACAGTTCTAGTTTCGGAATTGTTTTCCTATTTTTGATTGGATTTACCCTGGTTTTACTAGCTACTATTGTTACCAATCTTCCTACCTTAGCATATACTACTGCCGCATATACTTTTTCAGACGCGTCTGCAAACCCATCGAATTTAATTTACTTTGGATCCATCTAGGTATTCTGATTTTTTCCAACAGGAAAAGTTTTTCTTTATATCCCGTCCATTCCTGGGCATTGTCTTTTGATAATTCTTGATTCCAACTATTTTCAGCCAGCGAAAGTTTCTGCACAAGCAGCTTTCCTGTGATGGTTACTGGAGCTAACCATCCTAACGGATCATACATTTTTGATAAGGTGGAAAGTACTGTTAGTTTATTTTCTTTTTTAGCATTTCCTAAATTAACGTTGAACTTAAACTCATCCTTTTGGGGTTCCCATTGAAGCCCCAATGTTTTCACAAACTCATTTTCTTTGATACTTATTACCTTGTTGTCGCTTGTATCTTCTACTACTTTTATTATTTCTTTATTATTCAAAGTCCACTTCCGTAAATTCATATTAACTTTTTTAAATTCGCTAGAAACTTGCTCTATAATGTTTATGGCACTTTCCACTGAATTTGCTCCTGTCATGAGATCATCCATGTATAAGTCATTTCTAATTATTCTTCCAATTTCATCATTCTTACAATTATCTGCTATATCTACTAGAACTCTAGTAGCTAAATATGGAACTGAGGCAGTCCCATAGGTTACTGTTTTTAATTTGTACGATTTTATATTGTCTTCACTAGAGTCTCTCCATAATATATATTGGTATTCTTCATCAATGAATATTTGAAGTAGAAGAATATATGAAGTATTCCCATTTACGCCAATTCAACATTATATCAAAGATTTCTTTCTGGACTCTAGGCCCAACCCACATGATATCATTTAAGCTTTGTTGTTAGTCGTTTTTGCCGAGGCATCAAACACTACTCTTAACTTTGTAGTTGACTGGAATTTCTAAGTACGGCTTGATGGGGTAGGTAGAATTTTCCTTCCCTCTTTGACTCAACCATATGCCCAAGATTAATGTATTCTTTCATAAACAATTTATAGGCATCTCGAAGTTTTTCATTTCGCGGAAACTTCTTCTCCATGTTTATCAATCGAGCCAATGCTTGCGGCTTTGATTCCCCTAAGGATGTATCGTCCTTAAATAGAATTCAAACAATATACCTACCATTTGAAATAGAGGTAGTTTTCATAAAATTGTTTTCACAAGCTTCGCTCTCTACATCATTTTTATCTTCATTTACTAGTTCTCAAAAACGTTCTAAGTCTTGCACTTCGATAGTAGTTGCCACTATCGAATGAGTACCTTTTGACTTAGTGCATCCAGAAACGATCCAACCGAAATTTGTATTCTGGCCTAACAGACCATTAATTTTTGCTATACCCTTCTTTAAAATTTGTGTATATAGATCGGCTCCAATGATTACATCAACTCGGCCTGGCTTATTAAAGTCCGGGTCAGCTTATGAATAATTTTGCCATTTAGTCTTATCTATATTAACTTCTTTTATCGGTAAAGCTTTCATTAATTTGGGCAATATTATTACCTCAGTTACTAACGACTTCTTCGAGTTAGGAGGTTTTATTGTTATTTTAATTTTATATTTGGATACACAAGTATCCGTAGAAGATATCCCACTAATTTCTGTCTTACTTTTAATTTTTGGCAGTTTTAGTATTTGTGCTGCCTCCTCTGATATGATAGTACTTTGCGATCCACTATTAATGAGAGCTCTTAAATTTTCAGAATTTCTGTTGGCAGATTTCACTTGAATTCTTGCAGTTGCAAGTAATGCCTGAGTGGCAGTCACACAAGTGTTGACTTTTTCCAGTTTTTGTATATCTATATGAAGCATCGAATGATGCAATTTATTGCACAAGAAACATAAGTATTCTCTTGAGCATTTTTGATTAAATGAATGTTTTAGGCATCTTGTGCATAACTGCACTTTTTCAGTGATTTCCATTCACTCTGTGGGATTCATCCCTCTAAATCTGTGGCATTGAGTAGCGAATTGCCCCATCATTTTGCAGATCGGACATTTTTCTCCCCAATTCGAATAAAAAAAATTTTAAATTGAAATTTTGTGCCTTATTTGACATTTTTTGAAATCTATAACATCACTTCTGTATGTCTTTGTTCTTTTTAACATGACTTTCATGTAATTGAAGAGACTGCGTATTAAATTTCCTGAGCACCATATGAGTAAATAACACATCAACTTTGTCGGTCAGTTTGGCCTTCAGCTTTACGATGTGTATTGCTTCATTTGCGGTATCAATAAAATGCTTAATCTGCTTGACAGAATCGATATTTAAAATCGTCAAGTCCATCAAGCGATTAAACTGCTTCGAGATAATTTTTCTATGATTTTCGTACCGCTTGGTCAGAAGCTCCCAAGCGGCATCATAATTCTCCACGGAACCTAATAATAGATGAGCGACCACCTTTCGAGCTTCACCTTTTAAGGCGGACTTCAAATAATTGAATTTTACGGAGTTATTTAGACCTTTTCTTGCATGTATCACTTCCACATACAATTCCTGGAAAAGGTCCCAGTCTTTAGCATCAACGCTAAATGTGGATACCTCAATTTTAGGTAGACTTGGTAAGTACTCAATTTTACTCACAGCCTCCATTTTAACAGAATCTCGTTCTTTTACTCTGATACTCTGAACGTGAAACTCTAATTCGCTAAGAGTTTACTTTTGGTCAAAGGTACAACTACCAGCTTCTAATTTTATGTTCGATATAGATCGCCAAAGAAAACGTAACCTGTTCTTTCTAAAATGTAACATACTCAGCTTACCGTCCCGCATTTCTATAAAGGTTTCATCCAAGTAGGTTTTAAGTTCATTAATTTTTTTTTAACCCAGCCTCTTTACCTTCCTTTTCCTCACTAGATTATTTTTTAACTGTTCATATTCAAGTCTTAGTTGACTTATTGTACCTAAAACTTGGTCATATCTCTTTCTGGTAAAGTAATCAGGTTCAATAACACCTGAAATTGAATTGTGAAATTTCGTCCAATATTTTCGCTAATTTCTTTGCATTTCTTATTTATCTCGGCCTGCCTTTTGAGCTCGCCTAAATATTGCTCGGACACCATTTTTTTTTTAAATATATTAATTATAGAAAAAAAATCTTAATTATCTTATCTGTTGTCCGTTGCTGCTGCTGTTTTTAGACGATGCTGTAGTTTCAGTTGCCGATGCTGTAGTTGTAGATGCTGCCGATGTAGTTGTAGTTGCCGCTGATGTACTCGCCGTAAATTTTTATATTTTTTATATATCGCACTAAATTTTATATTTTTGCGTCGATAATCCGGATTTTGTAGATTAGCACTTTATTTGCCGCACTATATACCGATGACCGTATTGCTGATTTTTAGGCCTCAAGCACGCCTAACCGCACTTTTTTTTAAATGGGTATTTTTGAGAACAACCTTTGGCTATATTTTAAGCCTAAAAAAGGTGTTTTTAAATTAAAACAATAAAAATTCTTCTGAATATTTATGTTCATTTTTATTATTTATTATTCTCTGTTCCTTACCACGGGTGGGGGGTAACAAGAGATTTTATTTCGCTGCCTTAGATTTTTTAAGGTGCTGGTTTATAACTCTTAGTCTCTTACCACTGGTGGGGGATTACTTTTAGAGTTCCTCGAAGGAACAAAAATGAATAGAGCGACCCGAAAGAAGGACGTCTTCATTTGTTGAGTTACTATTTCAAACTGATTTCTTTATTAATATTCAACTCTTACGTAGCTAACATGAGAATCTCATTTTACTCTTATCTAATGACCCACGCAGACATATATATATGAACGTTGATGCACTTCAAACAAAACAAACAAGTGGCCCAACGACACCAAGCACGTGCTTGTTACGCGCGGGGCCCTTTTGTCAATTTGGCCAAAAAATGCGACTTCGCGAGGAAGATGCATACATAAAACAAATAGAGACGGGACACAAATGAAAATATATAGCATAACTAAGAATTAAGCAAATGAGGTAAAATTTTAGTTTTTAATACCGGGATAGATGTTGAAATGCAAATTAAATGATAAAGTTGATTATAGTTATTACATAGAACGCGAAAGGGCTCGTGCAGACAAAAATTTGATGTACATCGTGGCAAATTTAGAGGATAATAATTTCGTGTTAGTCTAACGAGAACGTTGAATGTTAGGCGGTTTAAAAGTTCTGCAGAATCAATGTCACCTCTTATAAGATTTTGTATAAAAATAGTACCAAGCATTGTTCTACCAATTGCAAGTATGGGTAAATTAAGCAATTGTAATCTACTCTGGTAGGAAGGTAGCCTTACGTTTTGATCCCAGTTCAAACTATGCAGGGAAAATAAGAGAAATTTTTTTGTACCGACTCAATACGGTCGATGTGCACTTGATAATGTGGACTCCAAACCGACGAACAATATTCCAAAATAAGACGGACAAGGGAGGTAAATAATAATTTGGTCGTATAAGGGTCATTACAATTCTTTTGACCAACGCTTTATAAACCCAAGAACACTCATGGCTTTGTTAACAGTGGACATAATGTGGCAGTCAAATTTAAGTTTAGGGTCAAGAAGAACACCTAAATCGTTAACTGAATATATACGGTCAAGTGGCCTCCCAGATACCTCCAAAGTGAGGTCCTGCCGGGGGAATAAAAAGCCACTCAATCCCTTCTTTTCCAAGTTGATTTGCCACCGCTGAATTTTCTTTAATTGCTTTCGCTTACTCTTCGTCTAATTTTCTTGCTGCGCCTACAAAATTTGTTCCATTATCGGAATAAATAGCCGCACACTTCCCTCTTCTTGCGATAAACCGTCTGAGCGCAGCTAGAAACGCGGCGCTTACTACTTCTAAATGTATTGCCTTTGTTACCATACACACAAAGACAGCTATATACCCTTTGCATGTTTTCTGTCCTCTATTCTTCGAACATCTTATATAATAGGGTCCTGCGTAATCAATACCTGTATTTAGGAATGGGTACGACATTGTTACCCTATATTTGGGTAGATTTCCCATTACATTTTGTGCCGTGATCTGTCGACATCTTGCACATTTCGTACACTCATTTAATGTATGTTCTCATTAAATTTATTCCACCATGTAAGGTTTGGTTATGAGCATCCTCTATAATTAATGAAGAAATATGCCCTTTGTCGAGAATAATTGGATGTTTTATCTCGAATCTAGCATTGTAATTTTGTAATCTACCGCCTACTCTGATAATTTTATATTGATCAATACATATTGATCAATAAACTTAGAATTTTTGAAGAAATTTTGACTTCTTTATTATTATTTAAACTGTTTAGCTCTGAACCAAATTGATATGCCTGCTCTTTTTTTTATAATTATTTGTTCTGCATATCTAATTTCCTTAACCGATAAATTAACTGGATAAGATATTTTCCTTGTTTTCATATTTATAAATCGAACTATGTAGCATACGACAGTACAGTACAGTACAGTACAGTATAACTCTTTTTAATTTTTGTATGCAGGAATATTTTTCTAAGAGATTATGAATAATATCCCTATCAGCACGGTATGGACACCTGTTTCTTCCTCAGCTTTTGACTGAGACGGCCAATTCTCTTTTAATTCTTTTAACAAATTTGGCCCATTCCACCATTGACGCTGCATCCGCTGGATTATCTTCTGATTTAACGTGATTCCACTTTACTTCTGTATATCTACGAATATAACCTTTCTTATGTTTAATAAATTTGACTTTGCTTTTACCACTTTTAATCCAAGCCAACGTTATAGTAGAATCACTCCACGCGTATATCTTGGTTGCATTATCAATCGATTTTACCTTTCACCTTTTGTATTAGTTTACTCAACAGATGAGCTGCGCACAGTTCTAGTTTCGGAATTGTTTTCCTATTTTTGATTGGATTTACCCTGGTTTTACTAGCTACTATTGTTACCAATCTTCCTACCTTAGCATATACTACTGCCGCATATACTTTTTCAGACGCGTCTGCAAACCCATCGAATTTAATTTACTTTGGATCCATCTAGGTATTCTGATTTTTTCCAACAGGAAAAGTTTTTCTTTATATCCCGTCCATTCCTGGGCATTGTCTTTTGATAATTCTTGATTCCAACTATTTTCAGCCAGCCAAAGTTTCTGCACAAGCAGCTTTCCTGTGATGGTTACTGGAGCTAACCATCCTAACGGATCATACATTTTTGATAAGGTGGAAAGTACTGTTCGTTTATTTTCTTTTTTAGCATTTCCTAAATTAACGTTGAACTTAAACTCATCCTTTTGGGGTTCCCATTAAAGCCCCAATGTTTTCACAAACTCATTTTCTTTGATACTTATTACCTTGTTGTCGCTTGTATCTTCTACTACTTTTATTATTTCTTTATTATTCAAAGTCCACTTCCGTAAATTCATATTAACTTTTTTAAATTCGCTAGAAACTTGCTCTATAATGTTTATGGCACTTTCCACTGAATTTGCTCCTGTCATGAGATCATCCATGTATAAGTCATTTCTAATTATTCTTCCAATTTCATCATTCTTACAATTATCTGCTATATCTACTAGAACTCTAGTAGCTAAATATGGAACTGAGGCAGTCCCATAGGTTACTGTTTTTAATTTGTACGATTTTATATTGTCTTCACTAGAGTCTCTCCATAATATATATTGGTATTCTTCATCAATGAATATTTGTCTGTACATTTTTTCTATGTCCGCTGATATGAAGTATTCCCATTTACGCCAATTCAACATTATATCAAAGATTTCTTTCTGGACTCTAGGCCCAACCCACATGATATCATTTAAGCTTTGTTGTTAGTCGTTTTTGCCGAGGCATCAAACACTACTCTTAACTTTGTAGTTGACTGGAATTTCTAAGTACGGCTTGATGGGGTAGGTAGAATTTTCCTTCCCTCTTTGACTCAACCATATGCCCAAGATTAATGTATTCTTTCATAAACAATTTATAGGCATCTCGAAGTTTTTCATTTCGCGGAAACTTCTTCTCCATGTTTATCAATCGAGCCAATGCTTGCGGCTTTGATTCCCCTAAGGATGTATCGTCCTTAAATAGAATTCAAACAATATACCTACCATTTGAAATAGAGGTAGTTTTCATAAAATTGTTTTCACAAGCTTCGCTCTCTACATCATTTTTATCTTCATTTACTAGTTCTCAAAAACGTTCTAAGTCTTGCACTTCGATAGTAGTTGCCACTATCGAATGAGTACCTTTTGACTTAGTGCATCCAGAAACGATCCAACCGAAATTTGTATTCTGGCCTAACAGACCATTAATTTTTGCTATACCCTTCTTTAAAATTTGTGTATATAGATCGGCTCCAATGATTACATCAACTCGGCCTGGCTTATTAAAGTCCGGGTCAGCTTATGAATAATTTTGCCATTTAGTCTTATCTATATTAACTTCTGTTATCGGTAAAGCCTTCATTAATTTGGGCAATATTATTGCCTCAGTTACTAACGACTTCTTCGAGTTAGGAGGTTTTATTGTTATTTTAATTTTATATTTGGATACACAAGTATCCGTAGAAGATATCCCACTAATTTCTGTCTTACTTTTAATTTTTGGCAGTTTTAGTATTTGTGCTGCCTCCTCTGATATGATAGTACTTTGCGATCCACTATCAATGAGAGCTCTTAAATTTTCAGAATTTCTGTTGGCAGATTTCACTTGAATTCTTGCAGTTGCAAGTAATGCCTGAGTGGCAATCACACAAGTGTTGACTTTTTCCAGTTTTTGTATATCTATATGAAGCATCGAATGATGCAATTTATTGCACAAGAAACATAAGTATTCTCTTGAGCATTTCGATTAAATGAATATTTTAGGCATCTTGTGCATAATTGCACTTTTTTAGCGATTTCCATTCACTCTGTGGGATTCATCCCTCTAAATCTGTGGCATTGAGTAGCAAAATGCCCCATCATTTTGCAGATCGGACATTTTTCTCCCCAATTCGAATAAAAAAAATTTTAAATTGAAATTTTGTGCCTTATTTGACATTTTTTGAATAGGTTTTTCTTCCTGAAAAGAGCAAGTCACACATAATCGCTGCTCAAAAAAATCTTTAACATCACTTCTGTATGTCTTTGTTCTTTTTAACATGACTTTCATATAATTGAAGAGACTGCGTATTAAATTTCCTGAGCACCATATGAGTAAATAACACATCAACTTTGTCGGTCAGTTTGGCCTTCAGCTTTACGATGTGTATTGCTTCATTTGCGGTATCAATAAAATGCTTAATCTGCTTGACAGAATCGATATTTAAAATCGTCAAGTCCATCAAGCGATTAAACTGCTCCGAGATAATTTTTCTATGATTTTCGTACCGCTTGGTCAGAAGCTCCCAAGCGGCATCATAATTCTCCACGGAACCTAATAATAGATGAGCGACCACCTTTCGAGCTTCACCTTTTAAGGCGGACTTCAAATAATTGAATTTTAGGGAGTTATTTAGACCTTCCCTTGCATGTATCAATTCCACATACAATTCCTGGAAAAGGTCCCAGTCTTTAGCATCAACGCTAAATGTGGATACCTCAATTTTAGGTAGACTTGGTAAGTTCTCAATTTTACTCACAGCCTCCATTTTAACAGAATCTCGTTCTTTTACTCTGATACTCTGAACGTGAAACTCTAATTCGCTCAGAGTTTACTTTTGGTCAAAGGTACAACTACCAGCTTCTAATTTTATGTTCGATATAGATCGCCAAAGAAAACGTAACCTGTTCTTTCTAAAATGTAACATACTCAGCTTACCGTCCCGCATTTCTATAAAGGTTTCATCCAAGTAGGTTTTAAGTTCATTAATTTTTTTTTAACCCAGCCTCTTTATCTTCCTTTTCCTCACTAGATTATTTTTTAACTGTTCATATTCAAGTCTTAGTTGACTTATTGTACCTAAAACTTGGTCATATCTCTGTCTGGTAAAGTAATCAGGTTCAATAACACCTGACTTTATTAAATATGCGTGGTTGGACAGATATTCATTCTCCGTTTCGTTTATAAAACGTAATTCTTCGGTAGTGAAATTTCGTCCAACATTTTCGCTAATTTCTTTGCATTTCTTATTTATCTCGGCCTGCTTTTTGAGCTCGCCTAAATATTGCTCGGACACCATTTTTTTTTTAAATATATTAATTATAGAAAAAAAAAATCTTAATTATCTTATCTGTTGTCCGTTGCTGCTGCTGTTTTTAGACGATGCTGTAGTTTCAGTTGCCGATGCTGTAGTTGTAGATGCTGCCGATGTAGTTGTAGTTGCCGCTGATGTACTCGCCGTAAATTTTTATATTTTTTATATATCGCACTAAATTTTATATTTTTGCGTCGATAATCCGGATTTTGTAGATTAGCACTTTATTTGCCGCACTATATACCGATGACCGTATTGCTGATTTTTAGGCCTCAAGCACGCCTAACCGCACTTTTTTTTAAATGGGTATTTTTGAGAACAACCTTTGGCTATATTTTAAGCCTAAAAAAGGTGTTTTTAAATTAAAACAATAAAAATTCTTCTGAATATTTATGTTCTTTTTTATTATTTATTATTCTCTGTTCCTTACCACGGGTGGGGGGTAACAAGAGATTTTATTTCGCTGCCTTAGATTTTTTAAGGTGCTGGTTTATAACTCTTAGTCTCTTACCACTGGTGGGGGATTACTTTAGAGTTCCTCGAAGGAACAAAAATGAATAGAGCGACCCGAAAGAAGGACGTCTTCATTTGTTGAGTTACTATTTCAAACTGATTTCTTTGTTAATATTCAACTCTTACGTAGCTAACATGAGAATCTCATTTTACTCTTATCTAATGACCCACGCAGACATATATATATGAACGTTGATGCACTTCAAACAAAACAAACAAGTGGCCCAACGACACCAAGCACGTGCTTGTTACGCGCGGGGCCCTTTTGTCAATTTGGCCAAAAAATGCGACTTCGCGAGGAAGATGCATACATAAAACGAATAGAGACGGGACACAAATGAAAATATATAGCATAACTAAGAATTAAGCAAATGAGGTAAAATTTTAGTTTTTAATACCGGGATAGATGTTGAAATGCAAATTAAATGATTAAGTTGATTATAGTTATTACATAGAACGCGAAAGGGCTCGTGCAGACAAAAATTTGATGTACATCGTGGCAAATTTAGAGGATAATAATTTCGTGTTAGTCTAACGAGAACGTTGAATGTTAGGCGGCTTAAAAGTTCTGCAGAATCAATGTCACCTCTTATAAGATTTTGTATAAAAATAGTACCAAGCATTGTTCTACCAATTGCAAGTATGGGTAAATTAAGCAATTGTAATCTACTCTGGTAGGAAGGTAGCCTTACGTTTTGATCCCAGTTCAAACTATGCAGGGAAAATAAGAGAAATTTTTTTGTACCGACTCAATACGGTCGATGTGCACTTGATAATGTGGACTCCAAACCGACGAACAATATTCCAAAATAAGACGGACGAGGGAGGTAAATAATAATTTGGTCGTATAAGGGTCATTACAATTCTTTTGACCAACGCTTTATAAACCCAAGAACACTCATGGCTTTGTTAACAGTGAACATAATGTGGCAGTCAAATTTAAGTTTAGGGTCAAGAAGAACACCTAAATCGTTAACTGAATATATACGGTCAAGTGGCGTATTTTTTAGAAAGTAACTGATAAACGTAGGAGTACCCCTATAAAAAGTCATAACGTTTCAATTTAGGCAATTCAAATTTAAAAGGTTGTACTCACACCATCCATGAAAACAATCAATATCTGACAGTAAGTCAAATACCGACGCTTTATCATTGTATGATAAGCAAAGCTTGACATCATCAGCATACATTAGTACACGAGAATGTGTTATGATTGAGTGAAGATCGTTAATAAACAAAGTAAACAACAAAGGGCCCAAATGACTACCCTGAGGCACTCCAGATGTCACGTAGATCAATTTTCAAACAGCATTCTTGAATATAACCCTCTGAGTCCTACCATTCAAGTAGCATGAAATCCAAGATAATAGATTACCAGGAGACCCAAGCTGATTTAATTTAAAAAAAAGAAGTGAGTGGTTAACGGAGTCAAAGGCCTTACTAAAATCTGTATATACAATGTCAGTCTGCATTTTTTTCTTAAACACATTTATTACAATAGATGACAATTCAAGAAGGTTGGTGGCGGTCGATCTTCGCTTAACAAAACCATGCTGACACGGTGATATAAGCGAGGAACATAAATGTTGCAAATGAGAAGTGATAATACGTTTAAATACTTTAGGAATTGCCGTCAATTTAGAAATAACTCTATAATTTTGGGCATCTGCCTTCGCACCTTTTTTATGGAGTGGAATAATAAAAGAGTGCTTCCAGACAGAAGGAAAAACTGATGATGAAATAGACAAATTAAAAAGTTTAAGAATCGGTTTACAAATGGTTGATGCACAAAACTTAAGCACACATCCAGGAAGTCCATTTGGACCGGGAGAACATGTTGGCGTTGTTGTTGCTAAATCTCTTACGAGAGAGCTTTTGGTGATTACAGGGGAGAAAATACAATTTGCCCTATTTAAGGGATTAGGGTAGTTAGAATTTGACCAAGCTGTCGAACTATAAGTAGTTTGGAAAAATTCAGCAAATTAAAATCTGTTCGAGCCACAAAATATTTCGAAAAATCTGCTGGTCTACCCGATTTTTTATACTTTTTATAAGTGTTAGATTTAATGTTTTTAAGTCTTTAAAGTGCATTGGTAAACCAAGGAGGTCTGTTTAGGTTTGAAAGAAACCGATCAGGTACGCATTCATTAAAAAACGTATTTAAGACTGTATAGAATAGTTCAGTGGCACTTTCAATGTCTGTACAATTGTACAAGTCTGTCCAATAATAATGAGAAATCATATCGTTCAGTTTATTATCAGGTCAAAGCCAGGTGGAATATAAGAACATGTAACAAAAACAGATAAAGATTGCAAAGAAACTTTTACACTTAGAAATTCAATTTCATTGGGTATATGAATGAGAATTCTTTAAGATGTTAGGCTAGAGCTAACGGCAATCAGGACACCGCCCCCCTACGTGAGTGGCGATCGGTCCTATAAGTATTAAAGTTATTAGCCAGAACTTCAGAGTTGGATATCCCTGGTTTCAGCCAAGTTTCCGTAAAATGTAAAATATCTTCTGTAAATGCAGAGGAGTCAGCATAAAACTTGGGTAGCTTCATATTTAATCCCCTAACATTTTGATACGCCAACATTAAAGTTTTTAGTTTTTTGACACAGTGGGGCCTGTTATTTGTTCTCGGTTTATTTGGGACAAATTCTTTAATTACTAAACCATCATTAAGCCAAAAGTTTTCAGAAAGTAAAACATTAAAAATGTCAGACGGAGCAAATATTTTAAAAGAAGATATCCTACGAGCATATGAAAATCGAAATTGTTTAACTGCAATATCTTCGGATGGGAATTTTTCACGTATAAATTCCAGAACATCCTCAGATGTGGTATCTGGGGTGAATCTAGAAACAAATAATTGCTTCCTTTGTGGAACAACTGAAAGTTTCTTACGCTCCCCAGTAGCAGTCTGAACCTCACTAGGCTGAGATCCAGAACCTGTGCCAGCAAGAGAGAGAGAGAGAGAGAAAGAGTTGCAGAAAATAGCTCCGAAAAAGTCTACTAGAAATTCAGCGGGTGCATAGAGAGCAGATTACAGTTATAAAATAGAGCGAGGGAGATTGAGAGAGAGTAAAAAAGCTTTAGCAAGTTTAGGAGCGTAAGTTACAAAAACAAAGCTATATTAAACAAATCTAATAGAAATGCTAAAATAACTATTAACACGTACCCGTTTACTGAGAGATCTATTTAGAATTACTAGCACAATTGTTAGGCTAATCTTTGTAAATAAATACACACAGAACACTCGCACAAAATCACTGGAAAAGACAAAAACTCGAAGCACAAAAGTAAAAACAGCTGTTCACAAGCGTCGCTAAATCGATATATACCTGCTTATCTTTGGGATATTCGACCCTTCTTGGGACATCCCATATTTGGGTTACAGTTTATGACCTCATTATAAAATGCGGTTTACATAAATATATCTATAAAACGTGTTCATGTTTGAACAATTAACTTTATTCACTTTTGTTTGGGGAATTAGCTTCATCCACTTTTGTGTTATTAAAGTTTTTTTTTTATTATATCCATCTCCCCTTGGTAGAAATTATTTTGTATCCACTTAGGCTGCTGTCAATTACAAGACTTTCCGTTTTCCGTTGACCGCTCGCTCCCAACTTGTTTTATTTTTTTTTTACTTATGTATTTATTTGTACACTGTAGGCTTACGTATAAAAAATTAAGCTACAGGAAGGAATGACAGCCATAGCTGCTGAGATTTTCGACTTC
Organism: Drosophila biarmipes; assembly: GCF_025231255.1. Lineage (NCBI taxonomy): Eukaryota > Metazoa > Arthropoda > Insecta > Diptera > Drosophilidae > Drosophila > Drosophila biarmipes. Next base: position 24,537,905 of record NC_066612.1, read on the forward strand.
AATGTTCTTATTGATTTTATTGCCAAAGGGCATATGGCAGAGACGCCGGTTGTATTCTCAATTAAAATACGCGTTGAATGACACCTGAACGGATGCTCCGTTCCAAAGTAATACTCAAAAGAAGATTTTCGGGGTCCTCTCAAATTGAAAATTGTATCTTGTTTGTCAGTATGACAGTTTGTACGGAAACGTTATTTAAGAGTCCTGAAAATTTTAGACGATGTTAATATAAGAAACCTAATATAAGAAACTTTAGTTTTACTTTTGGACATGAAGGACGGTTACTGGCAAATCCCGCTGAAAGAAAGCAGTGCCGGGAAAGGGCTTATTCCAGTGGAGAGTAATGCCGCTTGGACTCCATTCGGCATCTGTGATCTTCCAGCTGCTGTTGGACCGTGTGATTGGTCCAGAGACGTCGCCGCACGTATTTGCGTACCACGACGATATTATACTGATCGGGCGCACGCTAGAAGAGCACAAGGCGAACTTGAAAGAGGTGTTCCGGCGGCTGAAAGACGCAAATTTGAGATTGAACTCGGAAAAATGCCAATTTTTTAAGAAGGAACTGATATATCTGGGTCATAGAGTGACTAGGGACGGGATAGGCACGGATCCAGAAAAGGTAGCGGCCATCGCCGAACTAGAACCGTCGTCAACAGTTATAGAGCTTCGACAGTACCTGGGCGTAGCAGTATGGTACCGGCGATTTGTACCTGACTTCGCAAAAGTGGTAAAACCTCTCAACGATTTGCTGCGCAAGGGCAACAAGTGGGTGTGGACACAGGAACATCAGTCGGCGTTCGAAGAGGTAAAGGCTAGACTGGTGGCAGAAACGTACTGGCGTGCCCGGATTTTGAAAAACCATTTGTCCTGCAAACGGACGCGAGTGATTACGGTATTGGGGCAATTTTGACCCAGGAAACTGAATGTGGTGAAAAGGTGATCTCTTACTCAAGCCGAACGCTCAACGGTGCTGCGAAAAACTACTCCACGACCGAAAAAGAATGCTTGGAAATCGTCTGGGCGATCCGAAAACATAAGCCATATCTGGTAGGGTACCACTGCAAGGTGGTAACCGATCACATGGCACTGAAGCCCACGTAAAAGGGTGTGAAGACATGTATCAGATTCAAGCCGAATCAGATGCAGGCGGCTGGGAAAATGCTAATGCAGGTGCCAGAGGAATCATGGGCTACAGTATGTGCAGACTTCGTCGGACCCCTGCCGCGTTCAAAACACGGCAACGAAATGCTGCTGGTGCTGATAGACCGGTTCTCCAAGTGGACTGAATTGGTGCTGCTGCGGAGCGCGACGGCCGAGTCCCTAAAAAAAGCGTTCAGGGAACGCATCATCGCAAGGTTTGGGGTCTCGAAGGTAGTCATAACGGACAACGGTGTACAACAGCAAAATCTTCAAGAGTTTCCTGGCCGAGATGGTAGCCAAGTAACAGTTCGCGGCTCCATATACCCCGCAAGAGAACCCGACGGAGAGAGTAAATAGGACCGTGAAGGCAATGATAGCGCAGTTCACAGGGCAGGATCAAAACTGGACGAGAAATGGCCTGAGATTATGCTGGCAGTAAAAACGAGTGTTTCAGAATCCACAGGCTACACACGAACGTTTATTACTCAAGGCAGAGAACCAAGACTACCGAGCGCCCTATACGACAGAGAGACCTTGGGAACAGGGCGACCCACTGAGACCCCAGGGAGAAGGCCAACAAACTCGGGGAAATCTTCGATATTGTAAGGCGGAATCTGGAGAGAGTCTCCCAGGATCATGCTTGGTATTACAACCTAAGGAGGAGACAATGGACACCAGCGGTGGGGGACGTCGTGTGGGCTAAGGAACATTATTTGTCAAAGGCGGCCGAGGGGTTCGCAGCGAAGTTGGCCCCAAAATACGATGGACCTTACTAGGTCACGGATTTTCCGTCACCAGTAATCTGCAAAATACGGCACGTGAACACAAAGAAAGAGAGGAACATCCACGTGAGCGACCTAAATCAACAACAAACATAGAACACAAGCGAACAGCTACAAGCATATAAATTAGACGAAAAGCAAAAGTAAATGAGTTCAAGGCTAGCGCAAAAGATTCTTGACACTACTAAAGGAGCCAAAGGATAACTCTAAGGATCTTCAAAGGACATGGCGGAAAAGAACCCGAGGAGGACTCCAAGGATACTCAAAAGGACACTGAGAAAAGGGTCCAAGGATAGCTCCAAGGATGCCCAAAGGACCCGAGGAAAAGATACCGAGGAAAAGATACCGAGGATAATTTCAAAGGAGCCCGAGGATAACTCCAAGGATGCTCAAGGATACGAAGGGAGGAGCCCAAGGATAGTCCCAAGGAGTCTCAAAGGACACGACGGAAAGAAGCCCGAGGAGAACTCCAAGGGTGGTCAAAGGACATAAGGGGAAGGGGCCAAGGATAACTCCAAGGATGCTTAAGGATACGAAACAGGGAATACAAGGATATTTCGAGGAATACGCAAAGGGTACTACTCCAGGGATTCTCCAAACATACTACAAGTCAACTACAAAGAGGCGAGGAAAAACAGAAAGAACGACTGAGGGACAGGAAACAGACCGGAACGTCCAAACGGTCGAAGATGACTGATGGGAAAACTTGCAGCAGTAGTCCGCCGAAGCAAGGGGGAAGACGGTACAGATCAGAGAGCTGTACCATAAAAATGTAAATAAAAAGAAAGGGAGAGGCTGAAAGAAATAGAGGGACAAGCAGTCGATCAGATATCAAATGAACAGAAAACCAACCAAGTAAACTACAAGGGAGCCACAACAAGGCGAGTCGTCTAAAGCAGAGCCGTGGGAGCCTACAAGGAGCAAGATCGCTACGTCGAGACGTTCTGGATTGGGATTACAAGTAATCTCCAAACTGAGACACAGGTGGCTGAGGTCCAAGGGGCATCACACGGCTAAGTAAAGGCGATCTGCTTACTCCTGCCAACGCAAAACCTGGCGTTACGCCTAGAGGGTCGGCAGTGAAAGCCGGCGACAAGAAATCGTGAGCGCCGGGGTAAGCCTGTCTAACTCCAGTGTATCAGTACGGTCTCGAGTGAAATTTTCCAGGAGAGCCTACGGTTCCGAGTTGTGAAGTACCGGAGCGGCGCGACCGAGCCCCGAGAGTAACGAGCCAGAAGGGAGAGAAGTCCCGAATCGTCGTATGCCCGAGAATCCAACACCAGAAGTCACGCTACGTACAGCCACCCAGTCAGGAGCAGTTCGCAGGACACCGCCATCAGCAAGCCGGACACCACACCGCAACAGCCACGCAAGGAAGATCGAGCCCGTAGGAACGGCACTGACAGTAAGCAAAAGGGTGAGGCTAAGGTGGAACGTTCGTTAACACAAGGCGTAGAAGCGAAGTGAAGAGCGAGGCAGTCTGTCCGCACGATCTGAGCGAAATCGACCATCTGGACAGAGCAAGGGACAGGCGGTCGGGTGTCGAGAGGAGCGATTCTGGAGAGGTAGTCAGTCACCCTAGTCTGAAAACGATGACGCTTCTCTACGCACGCACGACTGACCCCATAGCGAGTCTGAATCGTTGCCAAGCAGTCACCGAGTCAACGCGTCAGGGACAAGCAGCGGACAAGGATCTTCAGGGAGCTACAAAACTGAAACACCGTGTCAACGAGGCGAGAGGACATCAAGACAACCGAACCGTGGATAAGCAAATTATAAAGCCGACTGTAGTTATACCCGCAATAAACCCACTACGAACCCGTAAATTCTGTGCTTTCTTATTATTCTTATTCTTATTGGTGGGACGAACACACACAATCTACTGAGCTAGCCGCACAAATCTCCTAGCGTGCAGAAAGTAAACAAAATCAGTTCGATACATCCCATACTGTCCGCTTATATATATATGTGCATGCATAAGTTTCTCTCTCTGCCCGTTTTACATATTGTTACTTATTGCAGCTGCCTCTGCGCCGACAGCTAGCAAGCCTTAGGCAAAGAGAACAAAGATTCATTCGAATAAAGACGATTAAAACAACCAAAACCGATAGTCTAGTTAATTTAAAATGCGATTGAACTAAAGCTTACACGCCATTTAGTAAATTAACCTTATTCACTTTTGTTTGGGGAATAAGCTTCATGATAATTAGCTTTAGCGCTTAAGCTACAAGACTTTCCGTTTTCCGTTGATCGCTCGCTCCCAACTTGTTTTATTTTTTCTTTACTTATGTATTTATGTGTACACTGTAGGCTTACGTATAAAAAATCAAGCTACAGGAAGGAATGACAGCCATAGCTGCTGAGGTTTTCGACTTCAATGTTCTTTGATTTTATTGCCAAAGGGCATATGGCAGAGACGCCGGTTGTATTCTCAATTAAAATACGTGTTGAATGACACCTGAACGGATGCTCCGTTCCAAAGTAATACTCAAAAGAAGATTTTCGGGGTCCTCTCAAATTGAAAATTGTATCTTGTTTGTCAGTATGTCAGTTTGTACGAAAACGTTATTTAAGAGTCCTGAAAATTCTAGACGATGTTAATTTAAGAAACCTAATATAAGAAACTTTAGTTTTACTTTTGGACCTGAAGGACGCTTACTGGCAAATCCCGCTGAAAGAAAGCAGTGCCGGGAAAGGGCTTATTCCAGTGGAGAGTAATGCCGCTTGGACTCCATTCGGCATCTGTGATCTTCCAGCTGCTGTTGGACCGTGTGATTGGTCCAGAGACGTCGCCGCACGTATTTGCGTACCACGACGATATTATACTGATCGGGCGCACGCTAGAAGAGCACAAGGCGAACTTGAAAGAGGTGTTCCGGCGGCTGAAAGACGCAAATTTGAGATTGAACTCGGAAAAATGCCAATTTTTTAAGAAGGAACTGATATATCTGGGTCATAGAGTGACTAGGGACGGGATAGGCAAGGATCCTGAAAAGGTAGCGGCCATCGCCGAACTAGAGCCGCCGTAAACAGTTATAGAGCTTCGACAGTACCTGGGCGTAGCAGTATGGTACCGGCGATTTGTACCTGACTTCGCAAAAGTGGTCAAACCTCTCAACGATCTGCTGCGCAAGGGCAACAAGTGGGTGTGGACACAGGAACATCAGTCGGCGTTCGAAGAGGTAAGGGCTAGACTGGTGGCAGAAACGTACTGGCGTGCCCGGATTTTGAAAAACCATTTGTCCTGCAAACGGACGCCAGTGATTACGGTATTGGGGCAATTTTGACCCAGGAAACTGAATGTGGTGAAAAGGTGATCTCTTACTCAAGCCGAACGCTCAACGGTGCTGAGAAAAATTACTCCACGACCGAGAAGGAGTGCTTGGCAATTGTCTGGGCGATCCGAAAACTTAAGCCATATCTGGAAGGGTACCACTTCAAGGTGGTAACCGACCACATGGCACTGAAGCCCACGTAAGAGGGTGTGAAGCGGCTGGGAAAATGCTAATGCAGGTGCCAGAGGAATCATGGGCTACAGTATGTGCAGACTTTGTCGGACCCCTGCCGCGTTCAAAACACGGCAACGAAATGCTGCTGGTGCTGATAGACCGGTTCTCCAAGTGGACTGAATTGGTGCTGCTGCGGAGCGCGACGGCCGAGTCCCTAAAAAAAGCGTTCAGGGAACGCATCATCGAAAGGTTTGGGGTCACGAAGGTAGTCATAACGGACAACGGTGTACAACAGCAAAATCTTCAAGAGTTTCCTGGCCGAGATGGTAGCCAAGTAACAGTTCGCGGCTCCATATACCCCGCAAGAGAACCCGACGGAGAGAGACGGAGAGATTATGCTGGCAGTAAAAACGAGTGTTTCAGAATCCACAGGCTATACACGAACGTTTATTACTCAAGGCAGAGAACCAAGACTACCGAGAGCCCTATACGACAGAGAGACCTTGGGAACAGGGCGACCCACTGAGACCCCTGAGACGAGGCCAACAAACTCGGGAAAATCTTCGATATTGTAGGGCAGAATATGGAGAGAGTCTCCCAGGATTAGGCTAGGCATTACAACCTAAGGAGGAGACAATGAACACCAGCGGTGGGGGACGTCGTGTGGGCTAAGGAACATTATTTGTCAAAGGCGGCCGAGGGGTTCGCAGCGAAGTTGGCCCCATAATACGACGGACCTTACTAGGTCACGGATTTTCCGTCACCAGTAATCTGCAAAATACGGCACGTGAACACAAAGAAAGAGAGGAACATCCACGTGAGCGAGCTGAATCAACAACAAACATAGAACACAAGCGAGCAGCTACAAGCAGATAAATTAGACGAAAAGCAAAAGTAAAACCCCAAAGAGTCTCAAAAGATACTACGGAATGAGTCCAAGGCTAGCGCAAAAGATTCTTGAGGGATACTACTAAAGGAATCAAAGGATAACTCTAAGGATCTTCAAAGGACATGGCGGAAAAGAACCCGAGGAGGACTCCAAGGATACTCAAAAGGACACTGAGAAAAGGGTCCAAGGATAGCTCCAAGGATGCCCAAAGGACCCGAGGAAAAGATACCGAGGAAAAGATACCGAGGATAATTTCAAAGGAGCCCGAGGATAACTCCAAGGATGCTCAAGGATACGAAGGGAGGAGCCCAAGGATAGTCCCAAGGAGTCTCAAAGGACACGACGGAAAGAAGCCCGAGGAGAACTCCAAGGGTGGTCAAAGGACATTAGGGGAAGAGGACAAGGATAACTCCAAGGATGCTTAAGGATACGAAACAGGGAATACAAGGAATACGCAAAGGGTACTACTCCAGGGATTCTCCAAACATACTACAAGTCAACTACAAAGAGGCGAGGAAAAACAGAAAGAACGACTGGAGGACGGGAAACAGACCGGAACGTCCAAACGGTCGAAGAAGACTGATGGGAAAACTTGCAGCAGTAGTCCGCCGAAGGAAGGGGGAAGACGGTACAGATCAGAGAGCTGTACCATAAAAATGGAAATAAAAAGAAAGGGAGAGGCTGAAAGAAATAGAGGGACAAGCAGTCGATCAGATATCAAGTGAACAGAAAACCAACCAAGTAAACTACAGGGGAGCCACAACAAGGCGAGTCGTCGAAAGCAGCACCGTGGGAGCCTACAAGGAGCAAGATTGCTACGTCGAGACGTTCTAGATTGGGATTACAAGTAATCTCCAAACTGAGACACAGGTGGCTGAGGACCAAGGGGCATCACACGGCTAAGTCAAGGCGATCTGCTTACTCCTGCCAACGCAAAACCTGGCGTTACGCCTAGAGGGTCGGGGGTAAGCCTGTCTAACTCCAGTGTATCAGTACGGTCTCGAGTGAAATTTTCCAGGAGAGCCTACGGTTCCGAGTTGTGAAGTACCGGAGCGGCGCGACCGAGCCCCGAGAGTAACGAGCCAGAAGGGAGAGAAGTCCCGAATCGTCGTATGCCCGAGAATCCAACACCAGAAGTCACGCTACGTACAGCCACCCAGTCAGGAGCAGTTCGCAGGACACCGCCATCAGCAAGCCGGACACCAAATCGCAACAGCCACGCAAGGAAGATCGAGCCCGTAGGAACGGCACTGACAGTAAGCGAAAGGGTGAGGCTAAGGTGGAACGTTCGTTTACACAAGGCATAGAAGCGAAGTGAAGAGCGAGGCAGTCTGTCCGCACGATCTGAGCGAAATCGCAGTGGGACCATCTGGACAGAGCAAGGGACAGGCTGGAGAGGTAGTCAGTCACCCTAGTCTGAAAACGATGACGCTTCTCTAAGCACGCACGACTGACCCCATAGCGAGTCTGAATCGTTGCCAAGCAGTCACCGAGACAACGCGTCAGGGACAAGCAGCGGACAAGGATCTTCAGGGAGCTACAAAACTGAAACACCGTGTCAACGAGGCGAGAGGACATCAAGACAACCGAACCGTGGATAAGCAAATTATAAAGCCGACTGTAGTTATACCCGCAATAAACCCACTACGAACCCGTAAATTGTGCTTTCTTATTGAACTACTGGGCGGTCACGTTTATATAAATTTGGTGGGACGAACACACACAATCTACTGAGGTAGCCGCACAAATCTCTTAGCGTGCAGAAAGTAAACAAAATCAGTTCGATACATCCCATACTGTCCGCTTATATATATATGTGCATGCATAAGTTTCTCTCTCTGCCCGTTTTACATATTGTTACTTATTGCAGCTGCCTCTGCGCCGACAGCTAGCAAGCCTTAGGCAAAGAGAACAAAGATTCATTCGAATAAAGACGATTAAAACAACCAAAACCGATAGTCTAGTTAATTTAAAATGCGATTGAACTAAAGCTTACACGCCATTTAGTAAATTAACCTTATTCACTTTTGTTTGGGGAATAAGCTTCATGAAAATTAGCTTTATTCACTTTTGTTTGTGGAATTAGCTCCATCCACTATTGTATTATTAAAGTTTTTATTTTATTATATCCATCTTCCCTTGGTAGAAATGTTTCCGTTTTCCGTTGATCGCTCGCTCCCAACTTGTTTTATTTTTCCTTTATTTATGTATTTATGTGTACACTGTAGGCTTACGTATAAAAAATCAAGCTACAGGAAGGAATGACAGCCATAGCTGCTGAGGTTTTCGACTTCAATGTTCTTTGATTTTATTGCCAAAGGGCATATGGCAGAGACGCAGGTTGTATTCTCAATTAAAATACGTGTTGAATGACACCTGAACGGATGCTCCGTTCCAAAGTAATACTCAAAAGAAGATTTTCGGGGTCCTCTCAAATTGAAAATTGTATCTTGTTTGTTAGTATGTCAGTTTGTACGAAAACGTTATTTAAGAGTCCTGAAAATTCTAGACGATGTTAATATAAGAAACCTAATATAAGAAACTTTAGTTTTACTTTTGGACCTGAAGGACGGTCCAAGGGCTTATTCCAGTGGAGAGTAATGCCGTTTGGACTCCATTCGGCATCTGTGACCTTCCAGCTGCTGTTGGACCGTGTGATTGGTCCAGAGACGTCGCCGCACGCATTTGCGTACCACGACGGTATTATAGTGATCGGGCGCACGCTAGAAGAGCACAAGGCGAACTTGAAAGAGGAGTTCCGGCGGCTGAAAGACGCAAATTTAAGATTGAACTCGGAAAAATGCTAATTTTTTAAGAAGGAGCTGATATATCTGGTTCATAGAGTGACTAGCGACGGGATAGGCACGGATCCGGAAATAGTAGCGGCCATCGCCGAACTAGAACCGCCGTCAACAGTTATAGAGCTCCGACAGTACCTGGGCGTAGCAGTATGGTACCGGCGATTTGTACATGACTTCGCAAAAGTGGTCAAACCTCTCAACGATCTGCTGCGCAAGGGCAACAAGCGGGTGTGGACACAGGAACATCAGTCGGCGTTCGAAGAGGTAAAGGCTAGACTGGTGTCAGAAACGTACTGGCGTGCCCGGATTTTGAAAAACCATTTGTCCTGCAAACGGACGCGAGTGATTACGGTATTGGGGCAATTTTGACCCAGGAAACTGAATGTGGTGATCTCTTACTCAAGCCGAACGCTCAACGGTGCTGAGAAAAACTACTCCACGACCGAGAAGGAGAGCTTGGCAATCGTCTGGGCGATCCGAAACCTTAAGCCATATCTGGAAGGGTACCACTTCAAGGTGGTAACCGACCACATGGCACTGAAGCCCACGTAAGAGGGTGTATCAAATTCAAGCCGAATCAGATGCAGGCGGCTGGGAAAATGCTAATGCAGGTGGCAGAGGAATCATGGGCTACAGTATGTGAAGACTTCGTCGGACCCCTGCCGCGTTCAAAACACGGCAACGAAATGCTGGTGGTGCTGATAGACTGGTTCTCCAAGTGGACTGAATTGGTGCTGCTGCGGAGCGCGACGGCGGAATCTGGAGAGAGTCTCCCAGGATCATGCTTGGTATTACAACCTAAGGAGGAGACAATGGACACCAGCGGTGGGGGACGTCGTGTGGGCTAAGGAACATTATTTGTCAAAGGCGGCCGAGGGGTTCGTAGCGAAGTTGGCCCCAAAATACGACGGACCTTATCAGGTCACGGATTTTCCGTCACCAGTAATCTGCAAAATACGGCACGTGAACACAAAGAAAGAGAGGAACATCCACGTGAGCGAGCTGAATCAACAACAAACATAGAACACAAGCGAGCAGATACAAGCAGATAAATTAGACGAAAAGCAAAAGTAAAACCCCAAAGAGTCTCAAAAGATACTACGGAATGAGTCCAAGGCTAGCGCAAAAGATTCTTGAGGGATACTACTAAAGGAATCAAAGGATAACTCTAAGGATCTTCAAAGGACATGGCGGAAAAGAACCCGAGGAGGACTCCAAGGATGCTCAAAAGGACACTGAGAAAAGGGTCCAAGGATAGCTCCAAGGATGCCCAAAAGACCCGAGGAAAAGATACCGAGGATAATTCCAAGATCTTTGAAAGGATACGAGGAAAGGAGCCCGAGGATAACTCTAAGGATGCTCAAGGATACGAAGGGAAGAGCCCAAAGATAGTCCCAAGGAATCTCAAAGGACACGACGGAAAGAAGCCCGAGGAGAACTCCAAGGGTGGTCAAAGGACATTAGGGGAAGAGAACAAGGATAACTCCAAGGATGCTTAAGAATACGAAACAGGGAATACAAGGATATTTCGAGGAATACGCAAAGGGTACTACTCCAGGGATTCTCCAAACATACTACAAGTCAACTACAAAGAGGCGAGGAAAAACAGAAAGAACGACTGAGGGACGGGAAACAGACCGGAACGTCCAAACGGTCGAAGATGACTGATGGGAAAACTTGCAGCAGTAGTCCGCCGAAGGAAGGGGGAAGACGGTACAGATCAGAGAGCTGTACCATAAAAATGGAAATAAAAAGAAAGGGAGAGGCTGAAAGAAATAGAGGGACAAGCAGTCGATCAGATATCAAGTGAACAGAAAACCAACCAAGTAAACTACAAGGGAGCCACAACAAGGCGAGTCGTCTAAAGCAGAGCCGTGGGAGCCTACAAGGGGCAAGATCGCTACGTCGAGACGTTCTAGATTGGGATTACAAGTAATCTCCAAACTGAGACACAGGTGGCTGAGGTCCAAGGGGCATCACACGGCTAAGTCAAGGCGATCAGCTTACTCCTGCCAACGCAAAACCTGGCGTTACGCCTGGAGGGTCGGCAGTGAAAGCCGGCGACAAGAAATCGTGAGCTCGGGGGTAAGCCTGTCTAACTCCTGTGTATCAGTACGGTCTCGAGTGGAATTTTCCAGGAGAGCCTACGGTTCCGAGTTGTGAAGTACCGGAGCGGCGCGACCGAGCCCCGAGAGTAACGAGCCAGAAGGGAGAGAAGTCCCGAATCGGCGTATGCTCGAGAATCCAACACCAGAAGTCACGCTACGTACAGCCACCCAGTCCGGAGCAGTTCGCAGGACACCGCCATCAGCAAGCCGGACACCACACCGCAACAGCCACGCAAGGAAGATCGAGCCCGTAGGAACGGCACTGACAGTAAGCAAAAGGGTGAGGCTAAGGTGGAACGTTCGTTTACACAAGGCGTAGAAGCGAAGTGAAGAGCGAGGCAGTCTGTCCGCACGATCTGAGCGAAATCGAGGAGTGATTCTGGAGAGGTAGTCAGTCACCCTAGTCTGAAAACGATGACGCTTCTCTAAGCACGCACGACTGACCCCATAGCGAGTCTGAATCGTTGCCAAGCAGTCACCGAGTCAACGCGTCAGGGACAAGCAGCGGACAAGGATCTTCAGGGAGCTACAAAACTGAAACACCGTGTCAACGAGGCGAGAGGACATCAAGACAACCGAACCGTGGATAAGCAAATTATAAAGCCGACTGTAGTTATACCCGCAATAAACCCACTACGAACCCGTAAATTCTGTGCTTTCTCATTGAACTACTGGGCGGTCACGTTTATATAAATTTGGTGGGACGAACACACACAATCTACTGAGCTAGCCGCACAAATCTCTTAGCGTGCAGAAAGTAAACAAAATCAGTTCGATACATCCCATACTGTCCGCTTATATATATATGTGCATGCATAAGTTTCTCACTCTGCCCGTTTTACATATTGTTACTTATTGCAGCTCCCGCTGCGCCGACAGCTAGCAAGCCTTAGGCAAAGAGAACAAAGATTCATTCGAATAAAGACGATTAAAACAACCACAACCGATAGTCTAGTTAATATAAAATGCGATTGAACTAAAGCTTACACGCCATTTAGTAAATTAACCTTATTCACTTTTGTTTGGGGAATAAGCTTCATGAAAATTAGCTTTATTCACTTTTGTTTGTGAAATTAGCTCCATTCACTATTGTATTATTAAAGTTTTTATTTTATTATATCCATCTCCCCTTGGTAGAAATTATTTTGTATCCACTTAAGCTGCTGTCAATTACAAGACTTTCCGTTTTCCGTTGATCGCTCGCTCCCAACTTGTTTTATTTTTTCTTTACTTATGTATTTATGTGTACACTGTAGGCTTACGTATAAAAAGCAAGCTACAGGAAGGAATGACATCCATAGCTGCTGAGGTTTTCGACTTCAATGTTCTTTGATTTTATTGCCAAAGGGCATATGGCAGAGACGCCGGTTGTATTCTCAATTAAAATACGTGTTGAATGACACCTGAACGGATGCTCCGTTCCAAAGTAATACTCAAAAGAAGATTTTCGGGGTCCTCTCAAATTGAAAATTGTATCTTGTTTGTCAGTATGTCAGTTTGTACGAAAACGTTATTTAAGAGTCCTGAAAATTCTAGATGATGTTAATATAAGAAACCTAATATAAGAAACTTTAGTTTTACTTTTGGACCTGAAGGACGGTCCAAGGGCTTATTCCAGTGGAGAGTAATGCCGTTTGGACTCCATTCGGCATCTGTGACCTTCCAGCTGCTGTTGGACCGTGTGATTGGTCCAGAGACGTCGCCACACGCATTTGCGTACCACGACGGTATTATAGTGATCGGGCGCACGCTAGAAGAGCACAAGGCGAACTTGAAAGAGGTGTTCCGGCGGCTGAAAGACGCAAATTTAAGATTGAACTCGGAAAAATGCTAATTTTTTAAGAAGGAGCTGATATATCTGGTTCATAGAGTGACTAGCGACGGGATAGGCACGGATCCGGAAATAGTAGCGGCCATCGCCGAACTAGAACCGCCGTCAACAGTTATAGAGCTCCGACAGTACCTGGGCGTAGCAGTATGGTACCGGCGATTTGTACATGACTTCGCAAAAGTGGTCAAACCTCTCAACGATCTGCTGCGCAAGGGCAACAAGTGGGTGTGGACACAGGAACATCAGTCGGCGTTCGAAGAGGTAAGGGCTAGACTGGTGGCAGAAACGTACTGGCGTGCCCGGATTTTGAAAAACCATTTGTCCTGCAAACGGACGCGAGTGATTACGGTATTGGGGCAATTTTGACACAGGAAACTGAATGTGGTGATCTCTTACTCAAGCCGAACGCTCAACGGTGCTGAGAAAAACTACTCTACGACCGAGAAGGAGTGCTTGGCAATCGTCTGGGCGATCCGAAACCTCAAGCCATATCTGGAACGGTACCACTTCAAGGTGGTAACCGACCACATGGCACTGAAGCCCACGTAAGAGGGTGTGAAGACATGTATCAAATTCAAGCCGAATCAGATGCAGGCGGCTGGGAAAATGCTAATGCAGGTGCCAGAGGAATCATGGGCTACAGTATGTGAAGACTTCGTCGGACCCCTGCCGCGTTCAAAACACGGCAACGAAATGCTGGTGGTGCTGATAGACTGGTTCTCCAAGTGGACTGAATTGGTGCTGCTGCGGAGCGCGACGGCGGAATCTGGAGAGAGTCTCCCAGGATCATGCTTGGTATTACAACCTAAGGAGGAGACAATGGACACCAGCGGTGGGGGACGTCGTGTGGGCTAAGGAACATTATTTGTCAAAGGCGGCCGAGGGGTTCGTAGCGAACTTGGCCCCAAAATACGACGGACCATATCAGGTCACGGATTTTCCGTCACCAGTAATCTGCAAAATACGGCACGTGAACACAAAGAAAGAGAGGAACATCCACGTGAGCGAGCTGAATCAACAACAAACATAGAACACAAGCGAGCAGATACAAGCAGATAAATTAGACGAAAAGCAAAAGTAAAACCCCAAAGAGTCTCAAAAGATACTACGGAATGAGTCCAAGGCTAGCGCAAAAGATTCTTGAGGGATACTACTAAAGGAATCAAAGGATAACTCTAAGGATCTTCAAAGGACATGGCGGAAAAGAACCCGAGGAGGACTCCAAGGATGCTCAAAAGGACACTGAGAAAAGGGTCCAAGGATAGCCCAAGGATGCCCAAAAGACCCGAGGAAAAGATACCGAGGATAATTCCAAGATCTTTGAAAGGATACGAGGAAAGGAGCCCGAGGATAACTCTAAGGATGCTCAAGGATACGAAGGGAAGAGCCCAAAGATAGTCCCAAGGAATCTCAAAGGACACGACGGAAAGAAGCCCGAGGAGAACTCCAAGGGTGGTCAAAGGACATTAGGGGAAGAGAACAAGGATAACTCCAAGGATGCTTAAGAATACGAAACAGGGAATACAAGGATATTTCGAGGAATACGCAAAGGGTACTACTCCAGGGATTCTCCAAACATACTACAAGTCAACTACAAAAAGGCGAGGAAAAACAGAAAGAACGACTGAGGGACGGGAAACAGACCGGAACGTCCAAACGGTCGAAGATGACTGATGGGAAAACTTGCAGCAGTAGTCCGCCGAAGGAAGGGGGAAGACGGTACAGATCAGAGAGCTGTACCATAAAAATGTAAAGGCTGAAAGAAATAGAGGGACAAGCAGTCGATCAGATATCAAATGAACAGAAAACCAACCAAGTAAACTACAAGGGAGCCACAACAAGGCGAGTCGTCTAAAGCAGAGCCGTGGGAGCCTACAAGGAGCAAGATCGCTACGTCGAGACGTTCTAGATTGGGATTACAAGTAATCTCCAAACTGAGACACAGGTGGCTGAGGTCCAAGGGGCATCACACGGCTAAGTCAAGGCGATCTGCTTACTCCTGCCAACGCAAAACCTGGCGTTACACCTAGAGGGTCGGGGGTAAGCCTGTCTAACTCCAGTGTATCAGTACGGTCTCGAGTGAAATTTTCTAGGATAGCCTACGGTTCCGAGTTGTGAAGTACCGGAGCGGCGCGACCGAGGCCCGAGAGTAACGAGCCAGAAGGGAGAGAAGTCCCGAATCGTCGTATGCCCGAGAATCCAACACCAGAAGTCACGCTACGTACAGCCACCCAGTCAGGAGCAGTTCGCAGGACACCGCCATCAGCAAGCCGGACACCACACCGCAACAGCCACGCAAGGAAGATCGAGCCCGTAGGAACGGCACTGACAGTAAGCAAAAGGGTGAGGCTAAGGTGGAACGTTCGTTTACACAAGGCGTAGAAGCGAAGTGAAGAGCGAGGCAGTCTGTCCGCACGATCTGAGCGAAATCGCAGTGGGACCATCTGGACAGAGCAAGGGACAGGCGGTCGGGTGTCGAGAGGAGCGATTCTAAAGAGGTAGTCAGTCACCCTAGTCTGAAAACGATGACGCTTCTCTACGCACGCACGACTGACCCCATAGCGAGTCTGAATCGTTGCCAAGCAGTCACCGAGTCAACGCGTCAGGGACAAGCAGCGGACAAGGATCTTCAGGGTGCTACAAAACTGAAACACCGTGTCAACGAGGCGAGAGGACATCAAGACAACCGAACCGTGGATAAGCAAATTATAAAGCCGACTGTAGTTATACCCGCAATAAACCCACTATGAACCCGTAAATTCTGTGCTTTCTTATTGAACTACTGGGCGGTCACGTTTATATAAATTTGGTGGGACGAACACACATAATCTACTGAGCTAGCCGCACAAATCTCCTAGCGTGCAGAAAGTAAACAAAATCAGTTCGATACATCCCATACTGTCCGCTTATATATATATGTGCATGCATAAGTTTCTCTCTCTGCCCGTTTTACATATAGTTACTTATTGCAGCTGCCTCTGCGCCGACAGCTAGCAAGCCTTAGGCAAAGAGAACAAAGATTCATTCGAATAAAGACGATTAAAACAACCACAACCGATAGTCTAGTTAATATAAAATGCGATTGAACTAAAGCTTACACGCCATTTAGTAAATTAACCTTATTCACTTTTGTTTGGGGAATAAGCTTCATGAAAATTAGCTTTATTCACTTTTGTTTGTGAAATGAGCTCCATTCACTATTGTATTATTAAAGTTTTTATTTTATTATATCCATCTCCCCTTGGTAGAAATTATTTTGTATCCACTTAAGCTGCTGTCAATTACAAGACTTTCCCTTTTCCGTTGATCGCTCGCTCCCAACTTGTTTTATTTTTTCTTTACTTATGTATTTATGTGTACACTGTAGGCTTACGTATAAAAAATCAAGCTACAGGAAGGAATGACAGCCATAGCTGCTGAGGTTTTCGACTTCAATGTTCTTTGATTTTATTGCCAAAGGGCATATGGCAGAGACGCCGGTTGTATTCTCAATTAAAATACGTGTTGAATGACACCTGAACGGATGCTCCGTTCCAAAGTAATACTCAAAAGAAGATTTTCGGGGTCCTCTCAAATTGAAAATTGTATCTTGTTTGTCAGTATGTCAGTTTGTACGAAAACGTTATTTAAGAGTCCTGAAAATTCTAGATGATGTTAATATAAGAAACCTAATATAAGAAACTTTAGTTTTACTTTTGGACCTGAAGGACGGTCCAAGGGCTTATTCCAGTGGAGAGTAATGCCGTTTGGACTCCATTCGGCATCTGTGACCTTCCAGCTGCTGTTGGACCGTGTGATTGGTCCAGAGACGTCGCCGCACGCATTTGCGTACCACGACGGTATTATAGTGATCGGGCGCACGCTAGAAGAGCACAAGGCGAACTTGAAAGAGGTGTTCCGGCGGCTGAAAGACGCAAATTTAAGATTGAACTCGGAAAAATGCTAATTTTTTAAGAAGGAGCTGATATATCTGGTTCATAGAGCGACTAGCGACGGGATAGGCACGGATCCGGAAATAGTAGCGGCCATCGCCGAACTAGAACCGCCGTCAACAGTTATAGAGCTCCGACAGTACCTGGGCGTAGCAGTATGGTACCGGCGATTTGTACATGACTTCGCAAAAGTGGTCAAACCTCTCAACGATCTGCTGCGCAAGGGCAACAAGTGGGTGTGGACACAGGAACATCAGTCGGCGTTCGAAAAGGTAAAGGCTAGACTGGTGTCAGAAACGTTCTGGCGTGCCCGGATTTTGAAAAACCATTTGTCCTGCAAACGGACGCGAGTGATTACGGTATTGGGGCAATTTTGACACAGGAAACTGAATGTGGTGATCTCTTACTCAAGCCGAACGCTCAACGGTGCTGAGAAAAACTACTCCACGACCGAGAAGGAGAGCTTGGCAATCGTCTGGGCGATCCGAAACCTTAAGCCATATCTGGAAGGGTACCACTTCAAGGTGGTAACCGACCACATGGCACTGAAGCCCACGTAAGAGGGTGTATCAAATTCAAGCCGAATCAGATGCAGGCGGCTGGGAAAATGCTAATGCAGGTGGCAGAGGAATCATGGGCTACAGTATGTGAAGACTTCGTCAGAGCCCTGCCGCGTTCAAAACACGGCAACGAAATGATGGTGGTGCTGATAGACTGGTTCTCCAAGTGGACTGAATTGGTGCTGCTGCGGAGCGCGACGGCGGAATCTGGAGAGAGTCTCCCAGGATCATGCTTGGTATTACAACCTAAGGAGGAGACAATGGACACCAGCGGTGGGGGACGTCGTGTGGGCTAAGGAACATTATTTGTCAAAGGCGGCCGAGGGGTTCGTAGCGAAGTTGGCCCCAAAATACGACGGACCTTATCAGGTCACGGATTTTCCGTCACCAGTAATCTGCAAAATACGGCACGTGAACACAAAGAAAGAGAGGAACATCCACGTGAGCGAGCTGAATCAACAACAAACATAGAACACAAGCGAGCAGATACAAGCAGATAAATTAGACGAAAAGCAAAAGTAAAACCCCAAAGAGTCTCAAAAGATACTACGGAATGAGTCCAAGGCTAGCGCAAAAGATTCTTGAGGGATACTACTAAAGGAATCAAAGGATAACTCTAAGGATCTTCAAAGGACATGGCGGAAAAGAACCCGAGGAGGACTCCAAGGATGCTCAAAAGGACACTGAGAAAAGGGTCCAAGGATAGCTCCAAGGATGCCCAAAAGACCCGAGGAAAAGATACCGAGGATAATTCCAAGATCTTTGAAAGGATACGAGGAAAGGAGCCCGAGGATAACTCTAAGGATGCTCAAGGATACGAAGGGAGGAGCCCAAGGATAGTCCCAAGGAATCTCAAAGGACACGACGGAAAGAAGCCCGAGGAGAACTCCAAGGGTGGTCAAAGGACATTAGGGGAAGAGAACAAGGATAACTCCAAGGATGCTTAAGAATACGAAACAGGGAATACAAGGATATTTCGAGGAATACGCAAAGGGTACTACTCCAGGGATTCTCCAAACATACTACAAGTCAACTACAAAGAGGCGAGGAAAAACAGAAAGAACGACTGAGGGACGGGAAACAGACCGGAACGTCCAAACGGTCGAAGATGACTGATGGGAAAACTTGCAGCAGTAGTCCGCCGAAGGAAGGGGGAAGACGGTACAGATCAGAGAGCTGTACCATAAAAATGGAAATAAAAAGAAAGGGAGAGGCTGAAAGAAATAGAGGGACAAGCAGTCGATCAGATATCAAATGAACAGAAAACCAACCAAGTAAACTACAAGGGAGCCACAACAAGGCGAGTCGTCTAAAGCAGAGCCGTGGGAGCCTACAAGGAGCAAGATCGCTACGTCGAGACGTTCTAGATTGGGATTACAAGTAATCTCCAAACTGAGAGACAGGTGGCTGAGGTCCAAGGGGCATCACACGGCTAAGTCAAGGCGATCTGCTTACTCCTGCCAACGCAAAACCTGGCGTTACGCCTAGAGGGTCGGCAGTGAAAGCCGGCGACAAGAAATCGTGAGCTCCGGGGTAAGCCTGTCTAACTCCAGTGTATCAGTACGGTCTCGAGTGAAATTTTCCAGGAGAGCCTACGGTTCCGAGTTGTGAAGTACCGGAGCGGCGCGACCGAGGCCCGAGAGTAACGAGCCAGAAGGGAGAGAAGTCCCGAATCGTCGTATGCCCGAGAATCCAACACCAGAAGTCACGCTACGTACAGCCACCCAGTCAGGAGCAGTTCGCAGGACACCGCCATCAGCAAGCCGGACACCACACCGCAACAGCCACGCAAGGAAGATCGAGCCCGTAGGAACGGCACTGACAGTAAGCAAAAGGGTGAGGCTAAGGTGGAACGTTCGTTTACACAAGGCGTAGAAGCGAAGTGAAGAGCGAGGCAGTCTATCCGCACGATCTGAGCGAAATCGCAGTGGGACCATCTGGATAGAGCAAGGGACAGGCGGTCGGGTGTCGAGAGGAGCGATTCTGGAGAGGTAGTCAGTCACCCTAGTCTGAAAAAGATGACGCTTCTCTACGCACGCACGACTGACCCCATAGCGAGTCTGAATCGTTGCCAAGCAGTCACCGAGTCAACGCGTCAGGGACAAGCAGCGGACAAGGATCTTCAGGGAGCTACAAAACTGAAACACCGTGTCAACGAGGCGAGAGGACATCAAGACAACCGAACCGTGGATAAGCAAATTATAAAGCCGACTGTAGTTATACCCGCAATAAACCCACTATGAACCCGTAAATTCTGTGCTTTCTTATTGAACTACTGGGCGGTCACGTTTATATAAATTTGGTGGGACGAACACACATAATCTACTGAGCTAGCCGCACAAATCTCCTAGCGTGCAGAAAGTAAACAAAATCAGTTCGATACATCCCATACTGTCCGCTTATATATATATGTGCATGCATAAGTTTCTCTCTCTGCCCGTTTTACATATAGTTACTTATTGCAGCTGCCTCTGCGCCGACAGCTAGCAAGCCTTAGGCAAAGAGAACAAAGATTCATTCGAATAAAGACGATTAAAACAACCACAACCGATAATCTAGTTAATATAAAATGCGATTGAACTAAAGCTTACACGCCATTTAGTAAATTAACCTTATTCGCTTTTGTTTGGGGAATAAGCTTCATGAAAATTAGCTTTATTCACTTTTGTTTGTGAAATTAGCTCCATTCACTATTGTATTATTAAAGTTTTTATTTTATTATATCCATCTCCCCTTGGTAGAAATTATTTTGTATCCACTTAAGCTGCTGTCAATTACAAGACTTTCCGTTTTCCGTTGATCGCTCGCTCCCAACTTGTTTTATTTTTTCTTTACTTATGTATTTATGTGTACACTGTAGGCTTACGTATAAAAAATCAAGCTACAGGAAGGAATGACAGCCATAGCTGCTGAGGTTTTCGACTTCAATGTTCTTTGATTTTATTGCCAAAGGGCATATGGCAGAGACGCCGGTTGTATTCTCAATTAAAATACGTGTTGAATGACACCTGAACGGATGCTCCGTTCCAAAGTAATACTCAAAAGAAGATTTTCGGGGTCCTCTCAAATTGAAAATTGTATCTTGTTTGTCAGTATGTCAGTTTGTACGAAAACGTTATTTAAGAGTCCTGAAAATTCTAGACGATGTTAATATAAGAAACCTAATATAAGAAACTTTAGTTTTACTTTTGCACCTGAAGGACGGTCCAAGGGCTTATTCCAGTGGAGAGTAATGCCGTTTGGACTCCATTCGGCATCTGTGACCTTCCAGCTGCTGTTGGACCGTGTGATTGGTCCAGAGACGTCGCCGCACGCATTTGCGTACCACGACGGTATTATAGTGATCGGGCGCACGCTAGAAGAGCACAAGGCGAACTTGAAAGAGGTGTTCCGGCGGCTGAAAGACGCAAATTTAAGATTGAACTCGGAAAAATGCTAATTTTTTAAGAAGGAGCTGATATATCTGGTTCATAGAGCGACTAGCGACGGGATAGGCACGGATCCGGAAATAGTAGCGGCCATCGCCGAACTAGAACCGCCGTCAACAGTTATAGAGCTCCGACAGTACCTGGGCGTAGCAGTATGGTACCGGCGATTTGTACATGACTTCGCAAAAGTGGTCAAACCTCTCAACGATCTGCTGCGCAAGGGCAACAAGTGGGTGTGGACACAGGAACATCAGTCGGCGTTCGAAGAGGTAAAGGCTAGACTGGTGTCAGAAACGTACTGGCGTGCCCGGATTTTGAAAAACCATTTGTCCTGCAAACGGACGCGAGTGATTACGGTATTGGGGCAATTTTGACCCAGGAAACTGAATGTGGTGAAAAGGTGATCTCTTACTCAAGCCGAACGCTCAACGGTGCTGAGAAAAACTACTCCACGACCGAAAAGGAGTGCTTGGCAATCGTCTGGGCGATCCGAAAACTTAAGCCATATCTGGAAGGGTACCACTTCAAGGTGGTAACCGAACACATGGCACTGAAGCCCACGTAAGAGGGTGTGAAGACATGTATCAGATTCAAGCCGAATCAGATGCAGGCGGCTGGGAAAATGCTAATGCAGGTGCCAGAGGAATCATGGGCTACAGTATGTGCAGACTTCGTCGGACCCCTGCCGCGTTCAAAACACGGCAACGAAATGCTGCTGGTGCTGATAGACCGGTTTCCAAGTGGACTGAATTGGTGCTGCTGCGGAGCGCGATGGCCGAGTCCCTAAAGAAAGCGTTCAGGGAACGCAACAACGCAAGTTTTAGGGTCTCGAAGGTAGTCATAACGGACAACGGTGTACAACAGCAAAATCTTCAAGAGTTTCCTGGCCGAGATGGTAGCCAAGTAACAGTTCGCGGCTCCATATACCCCGCAAGAGAACCCAACGGAGAGAGTAAATAGGACCGTGAAGGCAATGATAGCGCAGTTCACAGGGCAGGGTCAAAACTGGACGAGAAATGGCCTGAGATTATGCTGGCAGTAAAAACGAGTGTTTCAGAATCCACAGGCTACACACCAATGTTTATTACTCAAGGCAGAGAACCAGGACTACCGAGCGCCCTATACGACAGAGAGACCTTGGGAAGAGGGCGACCCACTGAGACCCCTGAGACAAGGCCAACAAATTCGGGGAAATCTTCGATATTGTAAGTCGGAATATGGAGAGAGTCTCCCAGGATCAGGCTAGGCATTACAACCTAAGGAGGAGACAATGGACACCAGCGGTGGGGGACGTCGTGTGGGCTAAGGAACATTATTTGTCAAAGGCGGCCGAGGGGTTCGTAGCGAAGTTGGCCCCAAAATACGACGGACCTTATCAGGTCACGGATTTTCCGTCACCAGTAATTTGCAAAATACGGCACGTGAACACAAAGAAAGAGAGGAACATCCACGTGAGCGAGCTGAATCAACAACAAACATAGAACACAAGCGAGCAGATACAAGCAGATAAATTAGACGAAAAGCACAAGTAAAACCCCAAAGAGTCTCAAAAGATACTACGGAATGAGTCCAAGGCTAGCGCAAAAGATTCTTGAGGGATACTACTAAAGGAATCAAAGGATAACTCTAAGGATCTTCAAAGGACATGGCGGAAAAGAACCCGAGGAGGACTCCAAGGATGCTCAAAAGGACACTGAGAAAAGGGTCCAAGGATAGCTCCAAGGATGCCCAAAAGACCCGAGGAAAAGATACCGAGGATAATTCCAAGATCTTTGAAAGGATACGAGGAAAGGAGCCCGAGGATAACTCTAAGGATGCTCAAGGATACAAAGGGAAGAGCCCAAAGATAGTCCCAAGGAATCTCAAAGGACACGACGGAAAGAAGCCCGAGGAGAACTCCAAGGGTGGTCAAAGGACATTAGGGGAAGAGAACAAGGATAACTCCAAGGATGCTTAAGAATACGAAACAGGGAATACAAGGATATTTCGAGGAATACGCAAAGGGTACTACTCCAGGGATTCTCCAAACATACTACAAGTCAACTACAAAAAGGCGAGGAAAAACAGAAAGAACGACTGAGGGACGGGAAACAGACCGGAACGTCCAAACGGTCGAAGATGACTGATGGGAAAACTTGCAGCAGTAGTCCGCCGAAGGAAGGGGGAAGACGGTACAGATCAGAGAGCTGTACCATAAAAATGTAAATAAAAAGAAAGGGAGAGGCTGAAAGAAATGGAGGGACAAGCAGTCGATCAGATATCAAATGAACAGAAAACCAACCAAGTAAACTACAAGGGAGCCACAACAAGGCGAGTCGTCTAAAGCAGAGCCGTGGGAGCCTACAAGGAGCAAGATCGCTACGTCGAGACGTTCTAGATTGGGATTACAAGTAATCTCCAAACTGAGACACAGGTGGCTGAGGTCCAAGGGGCATCACACGGCTAAGTCAAGGCGATCTGCTTACTCCTGCCAACGCAAAACCTGGCGTTACGCCTAGAGGGTCGGGGGTAAGCCTGTCTAACTCCAGTGTTTCAGTACGGTCTCGAGTGAAATTTTCCAGGAGAGCCTACGGTTCCGAGTTGTGAAGTACCGGAGCGGCGCGACCGAGCCCCGAGAGTAACGAGCCAGAAGGGAGAGAAGTCCCGAATCGTCGTATGCCCGAGAATCCAACACCAGAAGTCACGCTACGTACAGCCACCCAGTCAGGAGCAGTTCGCAGGACACCGCCATCAGCAAGCCGGACACCACACCGCAACAGCCACGCAAGGAAGATCGAGCCCGTAGGAACGGCACTGACAGTAAGCAAAAGGGTGAGGCTAAGGTGGAACGTTCGTTAACACAAGGCGTAGAAGCGAAGTGAAGAGCGAGGCAGTCTGTCCGCACGATCTGAGCGAAATCGCAGTGGGACCATCTGGGCAGAGCAAGGGACAGGCGGTCGGGTGTCGAGAGGAGCGATTCTGGAGAGGTAGTCAGTCACCCTAGTCTGAAAACGATGACGCTTCTCTACGCACGCACGACTGACCCCATAGCGAGTCTGAATCGTTGCCAAGCAGTCACCGAGTCAACGCGTCAGGGACAAGCAGCGGACAAGGATCTTCAGGGAGCTACAAAACTGAAACACCGTGTCAACGAGGCGAGAGGACATCAAGACAACCGAACCGTGGATAAGCAAATTATAAAGCCGACTGTAGTTATACCCGCAATAAACCCACTATGAACCCGTAAATTCTGTGCTTTCTTATTGAACTACTGGGCGGTCACGTTTATATAAATTTGGTGGGACGAACACACACAATCTACTGAGCTAGCCGCACAAATCTCCTAGCGTGCAGAAAGTAAACAAAATCAGTTCGATACATCCCATACTGTCCGCTTATATATATATGTGCATGCATAAGTTTCTCTCTCTGCCCGTTTTACATATTGTTACTTATTGCAGCTGCCTCTGCGCCGACAGCTAGCAAGCCTTAGGCAAAGAGAACAAAGATTCATTCGAATAAAGACGATTAAAACAACCAAAACCGATAGTCTAGTTAATTTAAAATGCGATTGAACTAAAGCTTACACGCCATTTAGTAAATTAACCTTATTCACTTTTGTTTGGGGAATAAGCTTCATGAAAATTAGCTTTATTCACTTTTGTTTGTGAAATGAGCTCCATTCACTATTGTATTATTAAAGTTTTTATTTTATTATATCCATCTCCCCTTGGTAGAAATTATTTTGTATCCACTTAAGCTGCTGTCAATTACAAGACTTTCCCTTTTCCGTTGATCGCTCGCTCCCAACTTGTTTTATTTTTTCTTTACTTATGTATTTATGTGTACACTGTAGGCTTACGTATAAAAAATCAAGCTACAGGAAGGAATGACAGCCATAGCTGCTGAGGTTTTCGACTTCAATGTTCTTTGATTTTATTGCCAAAGGCATATGGCAGAGACGCCGGTTGTATTCTCAATTAAAATACGTGTTGAATGACACCTGAACGGATGCTCCGTTCCAAAGTAATACTCAAAAGAAGATTTTCGGGGTCCTCTCAAATTGAAAATTGTATCTTGTTTGTCAGTATGTCAGTTTGTACGAAAACGTTATTTAAGAGTCCTGAAAATTCTAGACGATGTTAATATAAGAAACCTGAAGGACGGTTACTGGCAAATCCCGCTGAAAGAAAGCAGTGCCGGGAAAGGGCTTATTCCAGTGGAGAGTAATGCCGTTTGGACTCCATTCGGCATCTGTGACCTTCCAGCTGCTGTTGGACCGTGTGATTGGCCAGAGACGTCGCCGCACGCATTTGCGTACCACGACGGTATTATAGTGATCGGGCGCACGCTAGAAGAGCACAAGGCGAACTTGAAAGAGGTTTTCCGGCGGCTGAAAGACGCAAATTTAAGATTGAACTCGGAAAAATGCTAATTTTTTAAGAAGGAGCTGATATATCTGGTTCATAGAGTGACTAGCGACGGGATAGGCACGGATCCGGAAATAGTAGCGGCCATCGCCGAACTAGAACCGCCGTCAACAGTTATAGAGCTCCGACAGTACCTGGGCGTAGCAGTATGGTACCGGCGATTTGTACATGACTTCGCAAAAGTGGTCAAACCTCTCAACGATCTGCTGCGCAAGGGCAACAAGTGGGTGTGGACACAGGAACATCAGTCGGCGTTCGAAGAGGTAAGGGCTAGACTGGTGGCAGAAACGTACTGGCGTGCCCGGATTTTGAAAAACCATTTGTCCTGCAAACGGACGCGAGTGATTACGGTATTGGGGCAATTTTGACACAGGAAACTGAATGTGGTGATCTCTTACTCAAGCCGAACGCTCAACGGTGCTGAGAAAAACTACTTCACGACCGAGAAGGAGTGCTTGGCAATCGTCTGGGCGA
Source organism: Drosophila biarmipes (assembly GCF_025231255.1). Lineage (NCBI taxonomy): Eukaryota > Metazoa > Arthropoda > Insecta > Diptera > Drosophilidae > Drosophila > Drosophila biarmipes. The sequence goes on from NC_066612.1 coordinate 24,563,711, forward strand.
TCCGAAACCTCAAGCCATATCTGGAAGGGTACCACTTCAAGGTGGTAACCGACCACATGGCACTGAAGCCCACGTAAGAGGGTGTGAAGACATTTATCAGATTCAAGCCGAATCAGATGCAGGCGGCTGGGAAAATGCTAATGCAGGTGCCAGAGGAATCATGGGCTACAGTATGTGAAGACTTCGTCAGAGCCCTGCCGCGTTCAAAACACGGCAACGAAATGATGGTGGTGCTGATAGACTGGTTCTCCAAGTGGACTGAATTGGTGCTGCTGCGGAGCGCGACGGCGGAATCTGGAGAGAGTCTCCCAGGATCATGCTTGGTATTACAACCTAAGGAGGAGACAATGGACACCAGCGGTGGGGGACGTCGTGTGGGCTAAGGAACATTATTTGTCAAAGGCGGCCGAGGGGTTCGCAGCGAAGTTGGCCCCAAAATACGACGGACCTTAGTAGGTCACGGATTTTCCGTCACCAGTAATCTGCAAAATACGGCACGTGAACACAAAGAAAGAGAGGAACATCCACGTGAGCGAGCTGAATCAACAACAAACATAGAACACAAGCGAGCAGATACAAGCAGATAAATTAGACGAAAAGCAAAAGTAAAACCCCAAAGAGTCTCAAAAGATACTACGGAATGAGTCCAAGGCTAGCGCAAAAGATTCTTGAGGGATACTACTAAAGGAATCAAAGGATAACTCTAAGGATCTTCAAAGGACATGGCGGAAAAGAACCCGAGGAGGACTCCAAGGATGCTCAAAAGGACACTGAGAAAAGGGTCCAAGGATAGCTCCAAGGATGCCCAAAAGACCCGAGGAAAAGATACCGAGGATAATTCCAAGATCTTTAAAAGGATACGAGGAAAGGAGCCCGAGGATAACTCTAAGGATGCTCAAGGATACGAAGGGAGGAGCCCAAGGATAGTCCCAAGGAATCTCAAAGGACACGACGGAAAGAAGCCCGAGGAGAACTCCAAGGGTGGTCAAAGGACATTAGGGGAAGAGAACAAGGATAACTCCAAGGATGCTTAAGAATACGAAACAGGGAATACAAGGATATTTCGAGGAATACGCAAAGGGTACTACTCCAGGGATTCTCAAAACATACTACAAGTCAACTACAAAGAGGCGAGGAAAAACAGAAAGAACGACTGAGGGACGGGAAACAGACCGGAACGTCCAAACGGTCGAAGATGACTAATGGGAAAACTTGCAGCAGTAGTCCGCCGAAGGAAGGGGGAAGACGGTACAGATCAGAGAGCTGTACCATAAAAATGGAAATAAAAAGAAAGGGAGAGGCTGAAAGAAATAGAGGGACAAGCAGTCGATCAGATATCAAATGAACAGAAAACCAACCAAGTAAACTACAAGGGAGCCACAACAAGGCGAGTCGTCTAAAGCAGAGCCGTGGGAGCCTACAAGGAGCAAGATCGCTACGTCGAGACGTTCTAGATTGGGATTACAAGTAATCTCCAAACTGAGACACAGGTGGCTGAGGTCCAAGGGGCATCACACGGCTAAGTCAAGGCGATCTGCTTACTCCTGCCAACGCAAAACCTGGCGTTACGCCTAGAGGGTCGGCAGTGAAAGCCGGCGACAAGAAATCGTGAGCTCCGGGGTAAGCCTGTCTAACTCCAGTGTTTCAGTACGGTCTCGAGTGAAATTTTCCAGGAGAGCCTACGGTTCCGAGTTGTGAAGTACCGGAGCGGCGCGACCGAGCCCCGAGAGTAACGAGCCAGAAGGGAGAGAAGTCCCGAATCGTCGTATGCCCGAGAATCCAACACCAGAAGTCACGCTACGTACAGCCACCCAGTCAGGAGCAGTTCGCAGGACACCGCCATCAGCAAGCCGGACACCACACCGCAACAGCCACGCAAGGAAGATCGAGCCCGTAGGAACGGCACTGACAGTAAGCAAAAGGGTGAGGCTAAGGTGGAACGTTCGTTAACACAAGGCGTAGAAGCGAAGTGAAGAGCGAGGCAGTCTGTCCGCACGATCTGAGCGAAATCGCAGTGGGACCATCTGGACAGAGCAAGGGACAGGCGGTCGGGTGTCGAGAGGAGCGATTCTGGAGAGGTAGTCAGTCACCCTAGTCTGAAAACGATGACGCTTCTCTACGCACGCACGACTGACCCCATAGCGAGTCTGAATCGTTGCCAAGCAGTCACCGAGTCAACGCGTCAGGGACAAGCAGCGGACAAGGATCTTCAGGGAGCTACAAAACTGAAACACCGTGTCAACGAGGCGAGAGGACATCAAGACAACCGAACCGTGGATAAGCAAATTATAAAGCCGACTGTAGTTATACCCGCAATAAACCCACTACGAACCCGTAAATTCTGTGCTTTCTTATTGAGCTACTGGGCGGTCACGTTTATATAAATTTGGTGGGACGAACACACACAATCTACTGAGCTAGCCGCACAAATCTCCTAGCGTGCAGAAAGTAAACAAAATCAGTTCGATACATCCCATACTGTCCGCTTATATATATATGTGCATGCATAAGTTTCTCTCTCTGCCCGTTTTACATATTGTTACTTATTGCAGCTGCCTCTGCGCCGACAGCTAGCAAGCCTTAGGCAAAGAGAACAAAGATTCATTCGAATAAAGACGATTAGAACAACCACAACCGATAGTCTAGTTAATATAAAATGCGATTGAACTAAAGCTTACACGCCATTTAGTAAATTAACCTTATTCACTTTTGTTTGGGGAATAAGCTTCATGAAAATTAGCTTTATTCACTTTTGTTTGTGAAATGAGCTCCATTCACTATTGTATTATTAAAGTTTTTATTTTATTATATCCATCTCCCCTTGGTAGAAATTATTTTGTATCCACTTAAGCTGCTGTCAATTACAAGACTTTCCGTTTTCCGTTGATCGCTCGCTCCCAACTTGTTTTATTTTTTCTTTACTTATGTATTTATGTGTACACTGTAGGCTTACGTATAAAAAATCAAGCTACAGGGAGGAATGACAGCCATAGCTGCTGAGGTTTTCGACTTCAATGTTCTTTGATTTTATTGCCAAAGGCATATGGCAGAGACGCCGGTTGTATTCTCAATTAAAATACGTGTTGAATGACACCTGAACGGATGCTCCGTTCCAAAGTAATACTCAAAAGAAGATTTTCGGGGTCCTCTCAAATTGAAAATTGTATCTTGTTTGTCAGTATGTCAGTTTGTACGAAAACGTTATTTAAGAGTCCTGAAAATTCTAGACGATGTTAATATAAGAAACCTAATATAAGAAACTTTAGTTTTACTTTTGGACCTGAAGGACGGTCCAAAAGCTTATTCCAGTGGAGAGAAATGCCGTTTGGACTCCATTCGGCATCTGTGACCTTCCAGCTGCTGTTGGACCGTGTGATTGGTCCAGAGACGTCGCCGCACGCATTTGCGTACCACGACGGTATTATAGTGATCGGGCGCACGCTAGAAGAGCACAAGGCGAACTTGAAAGAGGTGTTCCGGCGGCTGAAAGACGCAAATTTAAGATTGAACTCGGAAAAATGCCAATTTTTTAAGAAGGAGCTGATATATCTGGTTCATAGAGTGACTAGCGACGGGATAGGCACGGATCCGGAAATAGTAGCGGCCATCGCCGAACTAGAACCGCCGTCAACAGTTATAGAGCTCCGACAGTACCTGGGCGTAGCAGTATGGTACCGGCGATTTGTACATGACTTCGCAAAAGTGGTCAAACCTCTCAACGATCTGCTGCGCAAGGGCAACAAGTGGGTGTGGACACAGGAACATCAGTCGGCGTTCGAAGAGGTAAAGGCTAGACTGGTGTCAGAAACGTACTGGCGTGCCCGGATTTTGAAAAACCATTTGTCCTGCAAACGGACGCGAGTGATTACGGTATTGGGGCAATTTTGACCCAGGAAACTGAATGTGGTGAAAAGGTGATCTCTTACTCAAGCCGAACGCTCAACGGTGCTGAGAAAAACTACTCCACGACCGAAAAGGAGTGCTTGGCAATCGTCTGGGCGATCCGAAAACTTAAGCCATATCTGGAAGGGTACCACTTCAAGGTGGTAACCGAACACATGGCACTGAAGCCCACGTAAGAGGGTGTGAAGACATGTATCAGATTCAAGCCGAATCAGATGCAGGCGGCTGGGAAAATGCTAATGCAGGTGCCAGAGGAATCATGGGCTACAGTATGTGCAGACTTCGTCGGACCCCTGCCGCGTTCAAAACACGGCAACGAAATGCTGCTGGTGCTGATAGACCGGTTTCCAAGTGGACTGAATTGGTGCTGCTGCGGAGCGCGATGGCCGAGTCCCTAAAGAAAGCGTTCAGGGAACGCAACAACGCAAGTTTTAGGGTCTCGAAGGTAGTCATAACGGACAACGGTGTACAACAGCAAAATCTTCAAGAGTTTCCTGGCCGAGATGGTAGCCAAGTAACAGTTCGCGGCTCCATGTACCCCGCAAGAGAACCCGACGGAGAGAGTAAATAGGACCGTGAAGGCAATGATAGCGCAGTTCACAGGGCAGGGTCAAAACTGGACGAGAAATGGCCTGAGATTATGCTGGCAGTAAAAACGAGTGTTTCAGAATCCACAGGCTACACACCAATGTTTATTACTCAAGGCAGAGAACCAGGACTACCGAGCGCCCTATACGACAGAGAGACCTTGGGAACAGGGCGACCCACTGAGACCCCTGAGACAAGGCCAACAAATTCGGGGAAATCTTCGATATTGTAAGGCGGAATATGGAGAGAGTCTCCCAGGATCAGGCTAGGCATTACAACCTAAGGAGGAGACAATGGACACCAGCGGTGGGGGACGTCGTGTGGGCTAAGGAACATTATTTGTCAAAGGCGGCCGAGGGGTTCGCAGCGAAGTTGGCCCCAAAATACGACGGACCTTAGTAGGTCACGGATTTTCCGTCACCAGTAATCTGCAAAATACGGCACGTGAACACAAAGAAAGAGAGGAACATCCACGTGAGCGAGCTGAATCAACAACAAACATAGAACACAAGCGAGCAGTTACAAGCAGATAAACTAGACGAAAAGCAAAAGTCAATGAGTCCAAGGCTAGCGCAAAAGATTCTTGAGGGATACTACTAAAGGAGTCAAAGGATAACTCTAAGGATCTTCAAAGGACATGGCGGAAAAGAACCCGAGGAGGACTCCAAGGATGCTCAAAAGGACACTGAGAAAAGGGTCCAAGGATAGCTCCAAGGATGCCCAAAGGACCCGAGGAAAAGATACCGAGGATAATTCCAAGATCTTTGAAAGGATACGGGGAAAGGAGCCCGAGGATAACTCTAAGGATGCTCAAGGATACGAAGGGAGGAGCCCAAGGATAGTCCCAAGGAGTCTCAAAGGACACGACGGAAAGAAGGAGAACTCCAAGGGTGGTCAAAGGACATTAGGGGAAGAGAACAAGGATAACTCCAAGGATGCTTAAGAATACGAAACAGGGAATACAAGGATATTTCGAGGAATACGCAAAGGGTACTACTCCAGGGATTCTCCAAACATACTACAAGTCATACTACAACTACAAAGAGGCGAGGAAAAACAGAAAGAACGACTGAGGGACGGGAAACAGACCGGAACGTCCAAACGGTCGAAGATGACTGATGGGAAAACTTGCAGCAGTAGTCCGCCGAAGGAAGGGGGAAGACGGTACAGATCAGAGAGCTGTACCATAAAAATGGAAATAAAAAGAAAGGGAGAGGCTGAAAGAAATAGAGGGACAAGCAGTCGATCAGATATCAAGTGAACAGAAAACCAACCAAGTAAACTACAAGGGAGCCACAACAAGGCGAGTCGTCTAAAGCAGAGCCGTGGGAGCCTACAAGGAGCAAGATCGCTACGTCAAGACGTTCTGGATTGGGATTACAAGTAATCTCCAAACTGAGACACAGGTGGCTGAGGTCCAAGGGGCATCACACGGCTAAGTCAAGGCGATCTGCTTACTCCTGCCAACGCAAAACCTGGCGTTACGCCTGGAGGGTCGGCAGTGAAAGCCGGTGACAAGAAATCGTGAGCTCGGGGGTAAGCCTGTCTAACTCCTGTGTATCAGTACGGTCTCGAGTGGAATTTTCCAGGAGAGCCTACGGTTCCGAGTTGTGAAGTACCGGAGTGGCGCGACCGAGCCCCGAGAGTAACGAGCCAGAAGGGAGAGAAGTCCCGAATCGGCGTATGCTCGAGAATCCAACACCAGAAGTCACGCTACGTACAGCCACCCAGTCCGGAGCAGTTCGCAGGACACCGCCATCAGCAAGCCGGACACCACACCGCAACAGCCACGCAAGGAAGATCGAGCCCGTAGGAACGGCACTGACAGTAAGCAAAAGGGTGAGGCTAAGGTGGAACGTTCGTTTACACAAGGCGTAGAAGCGAAGTGAAGAGCGAGGCAGTCTGTCCGCACGATCTGAGCGAAATCGCAGTGGGACCATCTGGACAGAGCAAGGGACAGGCGGTCGGGTGTCGAGAGGAGTGATTTTGGAGAGGTAGTCAGTCACCCTAGTCTGAAAACGATGACGCTTCTCTAAGCACGACTGACCCCATAGCGAGTCTGAATCGTTGCCAAGCAGTCACCGAGTCAACGCGTCAGGGACAAGCAGCGGACAAGGATCTTCAGGGAGCTACAAAACTGAAACACCGTGTCAACGAGGCGAGAGGACATCAAGACAACCGAACCGTGGATAAGCAAATTATAAAGCCGACTGTAGTTATACCCGCAATAAACCCACTACGAACCCGTAAATTCTGTGCTTTCTCATTGAACTACTGGGCGGTCACGTTTATATAAATTTGGTGGGACGAACACACACAATCTACTGAGCTAGCCGCACAAATCTCCTAGCGTGCACAAAGTAAACAAAATCAGTTCGTTACATCCCATACTGACCGCTTATATATATATGTGCATGCATAAGTTTCTCTCTCTGCCCGTTTTACATATTGTTACTTATTGCAGCTGCCTCTGCGCCGACAGCTAGCAAGCCTTAGGCAAAGAGAACAAAGATTCATTCGAATAAAGACGATTAAAACAACCACAACCGATAGTATAGTTAATTTAAAATGCGATTGAACTAAAGCTTACACGACATTTAGTAAATTAACCTTATTCACTTTTATTTGGGGAATAATCTTCATGATAATTAGCTTTATTCACTTTTGTTTGTGGAATTAGCTCTATCCACTATTGTATTATTAAAGTTTTGATTTTATTATATCCATCTCCCCTTGGTAGAAATTTTTTTGTATCCACTTAAGCTGCTGTCAATTACAAGACTTTCCCTTTTCCGTTGATCGCTCGCTCCCAACTTGTTTTATTTTTTCTTTACTTATGTATTTATGTGTACACTGTAGGCTTACGTATAAAAAATCAAGCTACAGGAAGGAATGACAGCCATAGCTGCTGAGGTTTTCGACTTCAATGTTCTTTGATTTTATTGCCAAAGGGCATATGGCAGAGACGCCGGTTGTATTCTCAATTAAAATACGTGTTGAATGACACCTGAACGGATGCTCCGTTCCAAAGTAATACTCAAAAGAAGATTTTCGGGGTCCTCTCAAATTGAAAATTGTATCTTGTTTGTCAGTATGTCAGTTTGTACGAAAACGTTATTTAAGAGTCCTGAAAATTCTAGACGATGTTAATATAAGAAACCTGAAGGACGGTTACTGGCAAATCCCGCTGAAAGAAAGCAGTGCCGGGAAAGGGCTTATTCCAGTGGAGAGTAATGCCGTTTGGACTCCATTCGGCATCTGTGACCTTCCAGCTGCTGTTGGACCGTGTGATTGGCCAGAGACGTCGCCGCACGCATTTGCGTACCACGACGGTATTATAGTGATCGGGCGCACGCTAGAAGAGCACAAGGCGAACTTGAAAGAGGTGTTCCGGCGGCTGAAAGACGCAAATTTGAGATTGAACTCGGAAAAATGCCGATTTTTTAAAAAGGAGCTGATATATCTGGGTCATAGCGACGGGATAGGCACGGATCCAGAAAAGGTAGCGGCCATCGCCGAACTAGAACCGTCGTCAACAGTTATAGAGCTTCGACAGTACCTGGGCGTAGCAGTATGGTACCGGCGATTTGTACCTGACTTCGCAAAAGTGGTAAAACCTCTCAACGATTTGCTGCGCAAGGGCAACAAGTGGGTGTGGACACAGGAACATCAGTCGGCGTTCGAAGAGGTAAAGGCTAGACTGGTGGCAGAAACGTACTGGCGAGCCCGGATTTTGAAATACCATTTGTCCTGCAAACGGACGCGAGTGATTACGGTATTGGGGCAATTTTGACCCAGGAAACTGAATGTGGTGAAAAGGTGATCTCTTACTCAAGCCGAACGCTCAACGGTGCTGAGAAAAACTACTCCACGACCGAAAAGGAGTGCTTGGCAATCGTCTGGGCGATCCGAAAACTTAAGCCATATCTGGAAGGGTACCACTTCAAGGTGGTAACCGAACACATGGCACTGAAGCCCACGTAAGAGGGTGTGAAGACATGTATCAGATTCAAGCCGAATCAGATGCAGGCGGCTGGGAAAATGCTAATGCAGGTGCCAGAGGAATCATGGGCTACAGTATGTGCAGACTTCGTCGGACCCCTGCCGCGTTCAAAACACGGCAACGAAATGCTGCTGGTGCTGATAGACCGGTTTCCAAGTGGACTGAATTGGTGCTGCTGCGGAGCGCGATGGCCGAGTCCCTAAAGAAAGCGTTCAGGGAACGCAACAACGCAAGTTTTGGGGTCTCGAAGGTAGTCATAACGGACAACGGTGTACAACAGCAAAATCTTCGAGAGTTTCCTGGCCGAGATGGTAGCCAAGTAACAGTTCGCGGCTCCATATACCCCGCAAGAGAACCCGACGGAGAGAGTAAATAGGACCGTGAAGGCAATGATAGCGCAGTTCACAGGGCAGGGTCAAAACTGGACGAGAAATGGCCTGAGATTATGCTGGCAGTAAAAACGAGTGTTTCAGAATCCACAGGCTACACACCAATGTTTATTACTCAAGGCAGAGAACCAGGACTACCGAGCGCCCTATACGACAGAGAGACCTTGGGAACAGGGCGACCCACTGAGACCCCTGAGACAAGGCCAACAAATTCGGGGAAATCTTCGATATTGTAAGGCGGAATATGGAGAGAGTCTCCCAGGATCAGGCTAGGCATTACAACCTAAGGAGGAGACAATGGACACCAGCGGTGGGGGACGTCGTGTGGGCTAAGGAACATTATTTGTCAAAGGCGGCCGAGGGGTTCGCAGCGAAGTTGGCCCCAAAATACGACGGACCTTAGTAGGTCACGGATTTTCCGTCACCAGTAATCTGCAAAATACGGCACGTGAACACAAAGAAAGAGAGGAACATCCACGTGAGCGAGCTGAATCAACAACAAACATAGAACACAAGCGAGCAGTTACAAGCAGATAAATTAGACGAAAAGCAAAAGTCAATGAGTCCAAGGCTAGCGCAAAAGATTCTTGAGGGATACTACTAAAGGAGTCAAAGGATAACTCTAAGGATATTCAAAGGACATGGCGGAAAAGAACCCGAGGAGGACTCCAAGGATGCTAAAAAGGACACTGAGAAAAGGTCCAAGGATAGCTCCAAGGATGCCCAAAGGACCCGAGGAAAAGATACCGAGGATAATTCCAAGATCTTTGAAAGGATACGGGGAAAGGAGCCCGAGGATAACTCTAAGGATGCTCAAGGATACGAAGGGAGGAGCCCAAGGATAGTCCCAAGGAGTCTCAAAGGACACGACGGAAAGAAGCCCGAGGAGAACTCCAAGGGTGGTCAAAGGACATTAGGGGAAGAGAACAAGGATAACTCCAAGGATGCTTAAGAATACGAAACAGGGAATACAAGGATATTTCGGGGAATACGCAAAGGGTACTACTCCAGGGATTCTCAAAACATACTACAAGTCATACTACAACTACAAAGAGGCGAGGAAAAACAGAAAGAACGACTGAGGGACGGGAAACAGACCGGAACGTCCAAACGGTCGAAGATGACTGATGGGAAAACTTGCAGCAGTAGTCCGCCGAAGGAAGGGGGAAGACGGTACAGATCAGAGAGCTGTACCATAAAAATGGAAATAAAAAGAAAGGGAGAGGCTGAAAGAAATAGAGGGACAAGCAGTCGATCAGATATCAAGTGAACAGAAAACCAACCAAGTAAACTACAAGGGAGCCACAACAAGGCGAGTCGTCTAAAGCAGAGCCGTGGGAGCTTACAAGGAGCAAGATCGCTACGTCAAGACGTTCTGGATTGGGATTACAAGTAATCTCCAAACTGAGACACAGGTGGCTGAGGTCCAAGGGGCATCACACGGCTAAGTCAAGGCGATCTGCTTACTCCTGCCAACGCAAAACCTGGCGTTACGCCTGGAGGGTCGGCAGTGAAAGCCGGTGACAAGAAATCGTGAGCTCGGGGGTAAGCCTGTCTAACTCCTGTGTATCAGTACGGTCTCGAGTGGAATTTTCCAGGAGAGCCTACGGTTCCGAGTTGTGAAGTACCGGAGCGGCGCGACCGAGCCCCGAGAGTAACGAGCCAGAAGGGAGAGAAGTCCCGAATCGTCGTATGCCCGAGAATCCAACACCAGAAGTCACGCTACGTACAGCCACCCAGTCAGGAGCAGTTCGCAGGACACCACCATCAGCAAGCCGGACACCACACCGCAACAGCCACGCAAGGAAGATCGAGCCCGTAGGAACGGCACTGACAGTAAGCAAAAGGGTGAGGCTAAGGTGGAACGTTCGTTTACACAAGGCGTAGAAGCGAAGTGAAGAGCGAGGCAGTCTGTCCGCACGATCTGAGCGAAATCGCAGTGGGACCATCTGGACAGAGCAAGGGACAGGCGGTCGGGTGTCGAGAGGAGTGATTTTGGAGAGGTAGTCAGTCACCCTAGTCTGAAAACGATGACGCTTCTCTAAGCACGACTGACCCCATAGCGAGTCTGAATCGTTGCCAAGCAGTCACCGAGTCAACGCGTCAGGGACAAGCAGCGGACAAGGATCTTCAGGGAGCTACAAAACTGAAACACCGTGTCAACGAGGCGAGAGGACATCAAGACAACCGAACCGTGGATAAGCAAATTATAAAGCCGACTGTAGTTATACCCGCAATAAACCCACTACGAACCCGTAAATTCTGTGCTTTCTTATTATTCTTATTCTTATTGGTGGGACGAACACACACAATCTACTGAGCTAGCCGCACAAATCTCCTAGCGTGCACAAAGTAAACAAAATCAGTTCGTTACATCCCATACTGACCGCTTATATATATATGTGCATGCATAAGTTTCTCTCTCTGCCCGTTTTACATATTGTTACTTATTGCAGCTGCCTCTGCGCCGACAGCTAGCAAGCCTTAGGCAAAGAGAACAAAGATTCATTCGAATAAAGACGATTAAAACAACCACAACCGATAGTATAGTTAATTTAAAATGCGATTGAACTAAAGCTTACACGACATTTAGTAAATTAACCTTATTCACTTTTATTTGGGGAATAATCTTCATGATAATTAGCTTTATTCACTTTTGTTTGTGGAATTAGCTCCATCCACTATTGTATTATTAAAGTTTTGATTTTATTATATCCATCTCCCCTTGGTAGAAATTTTTTTGTATCCACTTAAGCTGCTGTCAATTACAAGACTTTCCGTTTTCCGCTGATCGCTCGCTCCCAACTTGTTTTATTTTTTCTTTACTTATGTATTTATGTGTACACTGTAGGCTTACGTATAAAAAATCAAGCTACAGGAAGGAATGACAGCCATAGCTGCTGAGGTTTTCGACTTCAATGTTCTTTGATTTTATTGCCAAAGGGCATATGGCAGAAACGCCGGTTGTATTCTCAATTAAAATACGTGTTGAATGACACCTGAACGGATGCTCCGTTCCAAAGTAATACTCAAAAGAAGATTTTCGGGGTCCTCTCAAATTGAAAATTGTATCTTGTTTGTCAGTATGTCAGTTTGTACGAAAACGTTATTTAAGAGTCCTGAAAATTCTAGACGATGTTAATATAAGAAACCTGAAGGACGGTTACTGGCAAATCCCGCTGAAAGAAAGCAGTGCCGGGAAAGGGCTTATTCCAGTGGAGAGTAATGCCGTTTGGACTCCATTCGGCATCTGTGACCTTCCAGCTGCTGTTGGACTGTGTGATTGGCCAGAGACGTCGCCGCACGCATTTGCGTACCACGACGGTATTATAGTGATCGGGCGCACGCTAGAAGAGCACAAGGCGAACTTGAAAGAGGTGTTCCGGCGGCTGAATGACTCAAAATTGAGATTGAACTCGGAAAAATGCCAATTTTTTAAGAAGGAGCTGATATATCTGGGTCATAGAGTGACTAGCGACGGGATAGGCACGGATACGGAAAAGGTAGCGGCCATCGCCGAACTAGAACCGCCGTCAACAGTTATAGAGCTTTGACAGTACCTGGGCGTAGCAGTATGGTACCGGCGATTTGTACCTGACTTCGCAAAAGTGGTCAAACCTCTCAACGATCTGCTGCGCAAGGGCAAAAAGTGGGTGTGGACACAGGAATATCAGTCGGCGTTCGAAGAGGTAAGGGCTAGACTGGTGGCAGAAACGTACTGGCGAGCCCGGATTTTGAAAAACCATTTGTCCTGCAAACGGACGCGAGTGATTACGGTATTGGGGCAATTTTGACCCAGGAAACTGAATGTGGTGAAAAGGTGATCTCTTACTCAAGCCGAACGCTCAACGGTGCTGAGAAAAACTACTCCACGACCGAGAAGGAGTGCTTGGCAATCGTCTGGGCGATCCGAAAACTTAAGCCATATCTGGAAGGGTACCACTTCAAGGTGGTAACCGAACACATGGCACTGAAGCCCACGTAAGAGGGTGTGAAGACATGTATCAGATTCAAGCCGAATCAGATGCAGGCGGCTGGGAAAATGCTAATGCAGGTGCCAGAGGAATCATGGGCTACAGTATGTGCAGACTTCGTCGGACCCCTGCCGCGTTCAAAACACGGCAACGAAATGCTGCTGGTGCTGATAGACCGGTTTCCAAGTGGACTGAATTGGTGCTGCTGCGGAGCGCGACGGTCGAGTCCCTAAAGAAAGCGTTCAGGGAACGCATCAACGCAAGGTTTGGGGTCTCGAAGGTAGTCATAACGGACAACGGTGTACAACAGCAACATCTTCAAGAGTTTCCTGGCCGAGATGGTAGCCAAGTAACAGTTCGCGGCTCCATATACCCCGCAAGAGAACCCGACGGAGAGAGTAAATAGGACCGTGAAGGCAATGATAGCGCAGTTCACAGGGCAGGGTCAAAACTGGACGAGAAATGGCCTGAGATTATGCTGGCGGTAAAAACGAGTGTTTCAGAATCCACAGGCTACACACGAACGTTTATTACTCAAGGCAGAGAACCAAAACTACCGAGCGCCCTATACGAAAGGGGGACCTTGGGAACAGGGCGACCCACTGAGACCCCAGGGACAAGGCCAACAAACTCGGGGAAATCTTCGATATTGTAAGGCGGAATCTGGAGAGAGTCTCCCAGGGTCAGGCTTGGCATTACAACCTAAGGAGGAGACAATGGACACCAGCGGTGGGGGACGTCGTGTGGGCTAAGAAACATTATTTGTCAAAGGCGGCCGAGGGGTTCGCAGCGAAGTTGGCCCCAAAATACGACGGACCTTAGTAGGTCACGGATTTTCCGTCACCAGTAATCTGCAAAATACGGCACGTGAACACAAAGAAAGAGAGGAACATCCACGTGAGCGAGCTGAATCAACAACAAACATAGAACACAAGCGAGCAGTTACAAGCAGATAAATTAGACGAAAAGCAAAAGTCAATGAGTCCAAGGCTAGCGCAAAAGATTCTTGAGGGATACTACTAAAGGAGTCAAAGGATAACTCTAAGGATCTTCAAAGGACATGGCGGAAAAGAACCCGAGAAGGACTCCAAGGATGCTCAAAAGGACACTGAGAAAAGGGTCCAAAGATAGCTCCAAGGATGCCCAAAAGACCCGAGGAAAAGATACCTAGGAAAAGATACCGAGGATAATTCCAAGATCTTTGAAAGGATACGGGGAAAGGAGCCCGAGGATAACTCCAAGGATGCTCAAGGATACGAAGGGAGGAGCCCAAGGATAGTCCCAAGGAGTCTCAAAGGACACGACGGAAAGAAGGAGAACTCCAAGGGTGGTCAAAGGACATTAGGGGAAGAGAACAAGGATAACTCCAAGGATGCTTAAGGATACGAAACAGGGAATACAAGGATATTTCGAGGAATACGCAAAGGGTACTACTCCGGGCATTCTCCAAACATACTATAAGTCAACTACAAAGAGGCAAGGAAAAACAGAGAGAACGACTGGAGGACGGGAAACAGACCGGAACGTCCAAACGGCCGAAGATGACTGATGGGAAAACTTGCAGCAGTAGTCCGCAGAAGGAAGGGGGAAGAGATCTGTACCATAAAAATGGAAATACGACAAGAAATCGTGAGCACGGGGGTAAGCCTTTCTAACTCCAGTGTATCAGTATGGTCTCGAGTGGAATTTTCCAGGAGAGCCTACGGTTCCGAGTTGTGAAGTACCGGAGAGGCGCGACCGAGCCCCGAGAGTAACGAGCCAGAAGGGAGAGAAGTCCCGAATCGGCGTATGCCCGAGAATCCAACACCAGAAGTCACGCTACGTACAGCCACCCAATCAGGAGCAGTTCCCAGGACACCGCCATCAGCAAGCTGGACACCACACCGCAACAGCCACGCAAGGAAGATCGAGCCCGTAGGAACGGCACTGACAGTAAGCAAAAGGGTGAGGCTAAGGTGGAACGTTCGTTTACACAAGGAGTAGAAGCGAAGTGAAGAGCGAGGCAGTCTGTCCGCACGATCTGAGCGAAATCGCAGTGGGACCATCTGGACAGAGCAAGGGACAGGCGGTCGGGTGTCGAGAGGAGTGATTTTGGAGAGGTAGTCAGTCACCCTAGTCTGAAAACGATGACGCTTCTCTAAGCACGACTGACCCCATAGCGAGTCTGAATCGTTGCCAAGCAGTCACCGAGTCAACGCGTCAGGGACAAGCAGCGGACAAGGATCTTCAGGGAGCTACAAAACTGAAACACCGTGTCAACGAGGCGAGAGGACATCAAGACAACCGAACCGTGGATAAGCAAATTATAAAGCCGACTGTAGTTATACCCGCAATAAACCCACTACGAACCCGTAAATTCTGTGCTTTCTCATTGAACTACTGGGCGGTCACGTTTATATAAATTTGGTGGGACGAACACACACAATCTACTGAGCTAGCCGCACAAATCTCCTAGCGTGCAGAAAGTAAACAAAATCAGTTCGTTACATCCCATACTGACCGCTTATAAATATATGTGCATGCATAAGTTTTTCTCTCTGCCCGTTTTACATATTGTTACTTATTGCAGCTGCCGCTGCGCCGACAGCTAGCAAGCCTTAGGCAAAGAGAACAAAGATTCATTCGAATAAAAACGATTAAAACAACCACAACCGATAGTCTAGTTAATTTAAAATGCAATTGAACTAAAGCTCACACGCCATTTAGTAAATTAGCCTTATTCACTTTTATTTGGGGAATAATCTTCATGATAATTAGCTTTAGCGCTTAAGCTACAAGACTTTCCGTTTTCCGTTGATCGCTCGCTCCCAACTTGTTTTATTTTTTCTTTACTTATGTATTTATGTGTACACTGTAGGCTTACGTATAAAAAATCAAGCTACAGGAAGGAATGACAGCCATAGCTGCTGAGGTTTTCGACTTAAATGTTCCTTGATTTTATTGCCAAAGGGCATATGGCAGAAACACCGGTTGTATTCTCAATTAAAATACGTGTTGAATGACACCTGAACGGATGCTCCGTTCCAAAGTAATACTCAAAAGAAGATTTTCGGGGTCCTCTCAAATTGAAAATTGTATCTTGTTTGTCAGTATGTCAGTTTGTACGAAAACGTTATTTAAGAGTCCTGAAAATTCTAGACGATGTTAATATAAGAAACCTAATATAAGAATCTTTAGTTTTACTTTTGGACCTGAAGGACGCTTACTGGCAAATCCCGCTGAAAGAAAGCAGTGCCGGGAAAGGGCTTATTCCAGTGGAGAGTAATGCCGTTTGGACTCCATTCGGCATCTGTGACCTTCCAGTTGCTGTTGGACCGTGTGATTGGTCCAGAGACGTCGCCGCACGCATTTGCGTACCACGACGGTATTATAGTGATCGGGCGCACGCTAGAAGAGCACAAGGCGAACTTGAAAGAGGTGTTCCGGCGGCTGAAAGACGCAAATTTGAGATTGAACTCGGAAAAATGCCAATTTTTTAAAAAGGAGCTGATATATCTGGGTCATAGCGACGGGATAGGCACGGATCCGGAAAAGGTAGCGGCCATCGCCGAACTAGAACCGTCGCCAACAGTTATAGAGCTTCGACAGTACCTGGGCGTAGCAGTATGGTACCGGCGATTTGTACCTGACTTCGCAAAAGTGGTCAAACCTCTCAACGATCTGCTGCGCAAGGGCAACAAGTGGGTGTGGACACAGGAACATCAGTCGGCGTTCGAAGAGGTAAAGGCTAGACTGGTGGCAGAAACGTACTGGCATGCCTGGATTTTGAAAAACCATTTGTCCTGCAAACGGACGCGAGTGATTACGGTATTGGGGCATTGACCCAGGAAACTGAATGTGGTGAAAAGGTGATCTCTTACTCAAGCCGAACGCTCAACGGTGCTGAGAAAAACTACTCCACGACCGAAAAGGAGTGCTTGGCAATCGTCTGGGCGATCCGAAAACTTAAGCCATATCTGGAAGGGTACCACTTCAAGGTGGTAACCGAACTCATGGCACTGAAGCCCACGTAAGAGGGTGTGAAGACATGTATCAGATTCAAGCCGAATCAGATGCAGGCGGCTGGGAAAATGCTAATGCAAGAGAACCCGACGGAGAGAGTAAATAGGACCGTGAAGGCAATGATAGCGCAGTTCACAGGGCAAGGTCAAAACTGGACGAGAAATGACCTGAGATTATGCTGGCAGTAAAAACGAGTGTTTCAGAATCCACAGGCTACACACCAACGTTTATTACTCAAGGCAGAGAACCAAGACTACCGAGCGCCCTATACGACAGAGAGACCTTGGGAACAGGGCGACCCACTGAGACCCCTGAGACAAGGCCAACAAATTCGGGGAAATCTTCGATATTGTAAGGCGGAATATGGAGAGAGTCTCCCAGGATCAGGCTAGGCATTACAACCTAAGGAGGAGACAATGGACACCAGCGGTGGGGGACGTCGTGTGGGCTAAGGAACATTATTTGTCAAAGGCGGCCGAGGGGTTCGCAGCGAAGTTGGCCCCAAAATACGACGGACCTTAGTAGGTCACGAATTTTCCGTCACCAGTAATCTGCAAAATACGGCACGTGAACACAAAGAAAGAGAGGAACATCCACGTGAGCGAGCTGAATCAACAACAAACATAGAACACAAGCGAGCAGTTACAAGCAGATAAACTAGACGAAAAGCAAAAGTCAATGAGTCCAAGGCTAGCGCAAAAGATTCTTGAGGGATACTACTAAAGGAGTCAAAGGATAACTCTAAGGATCTTCAAAGGACATGGCGGAAAAGAACCCGAGGAGGACTCCAAGGATGCTCAAAAGGACACTGAGAAAAGGGTCCAAGGATAGCTCCAAGGATGCCCAAAGGACCCGAGGAAAAGATACCGAGGATAATTCCAAGATCTTTGAAAGGATACGGGGAAAGGAGCCCGAGGATAACTCTAAGGATGCTCAAGGATACGAAGGGAGGAGCCCAAGGATAGTCCCAAGGAGTCTCAAAGGACACGACGGAAAGAAGCCCGAGGAGAACTCCAAGGGTGGTCAAAGGACATTAGGGGAAGAGAACTAGGATAACTCCAAGGATGCTTAAGAATACGAAACAGGGAATACAAGGATATTTCGAGGAATACGCAAAGGGTACTACTCCAGGGATTCTCCAAACATACTACAAGTCAACTACAAAGAGGCGAGGAAAAACAGAAAGAACGACTGAGGGACGAAAAACAGACCGGAACGTCCAAACGGTCGAAGATTACTGATGGGAAAACTTGCAGCAGTAGTCCGCCGAAGGAAGGGGGAAGACGGTACAGATCAGAGAGCTGTACCATAAAAATGGAAATAAAAAGAAAGGGAGAGGCTGAAAGAAATAGAGGGACAAGCAGTCGATCAGATATCAAGTGAACAGAAAACCAACCAAGTAAACTACAAGGGAGCCACAACAAGGCGAGTCGTCTAAAGCAGAGCCGTGGGAGCCTACAAGGAGCAAGATCGCTACGTCGAGACGTTCTAGATTGGGATTACAAGTAATCTCCAAACTGAGACACAGGTGGCTGAGGTCCAAGGGGCATCACACGGCTAAGTCAAGGCGATCTGCTTACTCCTGCCAACGCAAAACCTGGCGTTACGCCTAGAGGGTCGGCAGTGAAAGCCGGCGACAAGAAATCGTGAGCTCCGGGGTAAGCCTGTCTAACTCCAGTGTATCAGTACGGTCTCGAGTGGAATTTTCCAGGAGAGCCTACGGTTCCGAGTTGTGAAGTACCGGTGCGGCGCGACCGAGCCCCGAGAGTAACGAGCCAGAAGGGAGAGAAGTCCCTAATCGGCGTATGCTCGAGAATCCAACACCAGAAGTCACGCTACGTACAGCCACCCAGTCAGGAGCAGTTCGCAGAACACCGCCATCAGCAAACCGGACACCACACCGCAACAGCCACGCAAGGAAGATCGAGCCCGTAGGAACGGCACTGACAGTAAGCAAAAGGGTGAAACTAAGGTGGAACGTTCGTTTACACAAGGCGTAGAAGCGAAGTGAAGAGCGAGGCAGTCTGTCCGCACGATCTGAGCGAAATCGCAGTGGGATTATCTGGACAGAGCAAGGGACAGGCGGTCGGGTGTCGAGAGGAGTGATTCTGGAGAGGTAGTCAGTCACCCTAGTCTGAAAACGATGACGCTTCTCTAAGCACGCACGTTCGTTTACACAAGGCGTAGAAGCGAAGTGAAGAGCGAGGCAGTCTGTCCGCACGATCTAAGCGAAATCGCAGTGGGACCATCTGGACAGAGCAAGGGACAGGCGGTCGGGTGTCGAGAGGAGTGATTTTGGAGAGGTAGTCAGTCACCCTAGTCTGAAAACGATGACGCTTCTCTAAGCACGACTGACCCCATAGCGAGTCTGAATCGTTGCCAAGCAGTCACCGAGTCAACGCGTCAGGGACAAGCAGCGGACAAGGATCTTCAGGGAGCTACAAAACTGAAACACCGTGTCAACGAGGCGAGAGGACATCAAGACAACCGAACCGTGGATAAGCAAATTATAAAGCCGACTGTAGTTATACCCGCAATAAACCCACTACGAACCCGTAAATTCTGTGCTTTCTCATTGAACTACTGGGCGGTCACGTTTATATAAATTTGGTGGGACGAACACACACAATCTACTGAGCTAGCCGCACAAATCTCCTAGCGTGCAGAAAGTAAACAAAATCAGTTCGTTACATCCCATACTGACCGCTTATATATATATGTGCATGCATAAGTTTCTCACTCTGCCCGTTTTACATATTGTTACTTATTGCAGCTCCCGCTGCGCCGACAGCTAGCAAGCCTTAGGCAAAGAGAACAAAGATTCATTCGAATAAAGACGATTAAAACAACCACAACCGATAGTCTAGTTAATTTAAAATGCGATTGAACTAAAGCTTACACGCCATTTAGTAAATTAACCTTATTCACTTTTGTTTGGGGAATAAGCTTCATGAAAATTAGCTTTATTCACTTTTGTTTGTGAAATTAGCTCCATTCACTATTGTATTATTAAAGTTTTTATTTTATTATATCCATCTCCCCTTGGTAGAAATTATTTTGTATCCACTTAAGCTGCTGTCAATTACAAGACTTTCCCTTTTCCGTTGATCGCTCGCTCCCAACTTGTTTTATTTTTTCTTTACTTATGTATTTATGTGTACACTGTAGGCTTACGTATAAAAAATCAAGTTACAGGAAGGAATGACAGCCATAGCTGCTGAGGTTTTCGACTTCAATGTTCTTTGATTTTATTGCCAAAGGGCATATGGCAGAGACGCCGGTTGTATTCTCAATTAAAATACGTGTTGAATGACACCTGAACGGATGCTCCGTTCCAAAGTAATACTCAAAAGAAGATTTTCGGGGTCCTCTCAAATTGAAAATTGTATCTTGTTTGTCAGTATGTCAGTTTGTACGAAAACGTTATTTAAGAGTCCTGAAAATTCTAGACGATGTTAATATAAGAAACCTAATATAAGAAACTTTAGTTTTACTTTTGGACCTGAAGGACGCTTACTGGCAAATCCCGCTGAAAGAAAGCAGTGCCGGGAAAGGGCTTATTCCAGTGGAGAGGCGGCTGAAAGACGCAATTTTGAGATTGAACTCGGAAAAATGCCAATTTTTTAAGAAGGAGCTGATATATCTGGGTCATAGAGTGACTAGCGACGGGATAGGCACGGATCCGGAAAAGGTAGCGGCCATCGCCGAACTAGAACCGCCGTCAACAGTTATAGAGCTCCGACAGTACCTGGGCTTAGCAGTATGGTACCGGCGATTTGTACATGACTTCGCAAAAGTGGTCAAACCTCTCAACGATCTGCTGCGCAAGGGCAACAAGTGGGTGTGGACACAGGAACATCAGTCGGCGTTCGAAGAGGTAAAGGCTAGACTGGTGTCAGAAACGTACTGGCGTGCCCGGATTTTGAAAAACCATTTGTCCTGCAAACGGACGCGAGTGATTACGGTTTTGGGGCAATTTTGACCCAGGAAACTACTCCACGACCGAGAAGGAGTGCTTGGCAATCGTCTGGGCGATCCGAAAACTTAAGCCATATCTGGAAGGGTACCACTTCAAGGTGGTAACCGACCACATGGCACTGAAGCCCACGTAAGAGGGTGTGAAGACATGTATCAAATTCAAGCCGAATCAGATGCAGGCGGCTGGGAAAATGCTAATGCAGGTGCCAGAGGAATCATGGGCTACAGTATGTGCAGACTTCGTCGGACCCCTGCCGCGTTCAAAACACGGCAACGAAATGCTGCTGGTGCTGATAGACCGGTTCTCCAAGTGGACTGAATTGGTGCTGCTGCAGAGCGCGACGGCCGAGTCCCTAAAGAAAGCGTTCAGGGAACGCAACAACGCAAGTTTTGGGGTCTCGAAGGTAGTCATAACGGACAACGGTGTACAACAGCAAAATCTTCAAGAGTTTCCTGGCCGAGATGGTAGCCAAGTAACAGTTCGCGGCTCCATATACCCCGCAAGAGAACCCGACGGAGAGAGTAAATAGGACCGTGAAGGCAATGATAGCGCAGTTCACAGGGCAGGGTCAAAACTGGACGAGAAATGGCCTGAGATTATGCTGGCAGTAAAAACGAGTGTTTCAGAATCCACAGGCTACACACCAATGTTTATTACTCAAGGCAGAGAACCAGGACTACCGAGCGCCCTATACGACAGAGAGACCTTGGGAACAGGGCGACCCACTGAGACCCCTGAGACAAGGCCAACAAATTCGGGGAAATCTTCGATATTGTAAGGCGGAATATGGAGAGAGTCTCCCAGGATCAGGCTAGGCATTACAACCTAAGGAGGAGACAATGGACACCAGCGGTGGGGGACGTCGTGTGGGCTAAGGAACATTATTTGTCAAAGGCGGCCGAGGGGTTCGCAGCGAAGTTGGCCCCAAAATACGACGGACCTTAGTAGGTCACGGATTTTCCGTCACTAGTAATCTGCAAAATACGGCACGTGAACACAAAGAAAGAGAGGAACATCCACGTGAGCGAGCTGAATCAACAACAAACATAGAACACAAGCGAGCAGTTACAAGCAGATAAACTAGACGAAAAGCAAAAGTCAATGAGTCCAAGGCTAGCGCAAAAGATTCTTGAGGGATACTACTAAAGGTGTCAAAGGATAACTCTAAGGATCTTCAAAGGACATGGCGGAAAAGAACCCGAGGAGGACTCCAAGGATGCTCAAAAGGACACTGAGAAAAGGGTCCAAGGATAGCTCCAAGGATGCCCAAAGGACCCGAGGAAAAGATACCGAGGATAATTCCAAGATCTTTGAAAGGATACGGGGAAAGGAGCCCGAGGATAACTCTAAGGATGCTCAAGGATACGAAGGGAGGAGCCCAAGGATAGTCCCAAGGAATCTCAAAGGTCACGACGGAAAGAAGCCCGAGGAGAACTCCAAGGGTGGTCAAAGGACATTAGGGGAAGAGAACAAGGATAACTCCAAGGATGCTTAAGAATACGAAACAGGGAATACAAGGATATTTCGAGGAATACGCAAAGGGTACTACTCCAGGGATTCTCCAAACATACTACAAGTCAACTACAAAGAGGCGAGGAAAAACAGAAAGAACGACTGAGGGACGGGAAACAGACCGGAACGTCCAAACGGTCGAAGATGACTGATGGGAAAACTTGCAGCAGTAGTCCGCCGAAGGAAGGGGGAAGACGGTACAGATCAGAGAGCTGTACCATAAAAATGGAAATAAAAAGAAAGGGAGAGGCTGAAAGAAATAGAGGGACAAGCAGTCGATCAGATATCAAGTGAACAGAAAACCAACCAAGTAAACTACAAGGGAGCCACAACAAGGCGAGTCGTCTAAAGCAGAGCCGTGGGAGCCTACAAGGAGCAAGATCGCTACGTCGAGACGTTCTAGATTGGGATTACAAGTAATCTCCAAACTGAGACACAGGTGGCTGAGGTCCAAGGGGCATCACACGGCTAAGTCAAGGCGATCTGCTTACTCCTGCCAACGCAAAACCTGGCGTTACGCCTAGAGGGTCAGCAGTGAAAGCCGGCGACAAGAAATCGTGAGCTCCGGGGTAAGCCTGTCTAACTCCAGTGTATCAGTACGGTCTCGAGTGGAATTTTCCAGGAGAGCCTACGGTTCCGAGTTGTGAAGTACCGGTGCGGCGCGACCGAGCCCCGAGAGTAACGAGCCAGAAGGGAGAGAAGTCCCTAATCGGCGTATGCTCGAGAATCCAACACCAGAAGTCACGCTACGTACAGCCACCCAGTCAGGAGCAGTTCGCAGAACACCGCCATCAGCAAACCGGACACCACACCGCAACAGCCACGCAAGGAAGATCGAGCCCGTAGGAACGGCACTGACAGTAAGCAAAAGGGTGAAACTAAGGTGGAACGTTCGTTTACACAAGGCGTAGAAGCGAAGTGAAGAGCGAGGCAGTCTGTCCGCACGATCTGAGCGAAATCGCAGTGGGATTATCTGGACAGAGCAAGGGACAGGCGGTCGGGTGTCGAGAGGAGTGATTCTGGAGAGGTAGTCAGTCACCCTAGTCTGAAAACGATGACGCTTCTCTAAGCACGCACGTTCGTTTACACAAGGCGTAGAAGCGAAGTGAAGAGCGAGGCAGTCTGTCCGCACGATCTAAGCGAAATCGCAGTGGGACCATCTGGACAGAGCAAGGGACAGGCGGTCGGGTGTCGAGAGGAGTGATTTTGGAGAGGTAGTCAGTCACCCTAGTCTGAAAACGATGACGCTTCTCTAAGCACGACTGACCCCATAGCGAGTCTGAATCGTTGCCAAGCAGTCACCGAGTCAACGCGTCAGGGACAAGCAGCGGACAAGGATCTTCAGGGAGCTACAAAACTGAAACACCGTGTCAACGAGGCGAGAGGACATCAAGACAACCGAACCGTGGATAAGCAAATTATAAAGCCGACTGTAGTTATACCCGCAATAAACCCACTACGAACCCGTAAATTCTGTGCTTTCTCATTGAACTACTGGGCGGTCACGTTTATATAAATTTGGTGGGACGAACACACACAATCTACTGAGCTAGCCGCACAAATCTCCTAGCGTGCAGAAAGTAAACAAAATCAGTTCGTTACATCCCATACTGACCGCTTATATATATATGTGCATGCATAAGTTTCTCACTCTGCCCGTTTTACATATTGTTACTTATTGCACCTCCCGCTGCGCCGACAGCTAGCAAGCCTTAGGCAAAGAGAACAAAGATTCATTCGAATAAAGACGATTAAAACAACCACAACCGATAGTCTAGTTAATTTAAAATGCGATTGAACTAAAGCTTACACGCCATTTAGTAAATTAACCTTATTCACTTTTGTTTGGGGAATAAGCTTCATGAAAATTAGCTTTATTCACTTTTGTTTGTGAAATTAGCTCCATTCACTATTGTATTATTAAAGTTTTTATTTTATTATATCCATCTCCCCTTGGTAGAAATTATTTTGTATCCACTTAAGCTGCTGTCAATTACAAGACTTTCCCTTTTCCGTTGATCGCTCGCTCCCAACTTGTTTTATTTTTTCTTTACTTATGTATTTATGTGTACACTGTAGGCTTACGTATAAAAAATCAAGTTACAGGAAGGAATGACAGCCATAGCTGCTGAGGTTTTCGACTTCAATGTTCTTTGATTTTATTGCCAAAGGGCATATGGCAGAGACGCCGGTTGTATTCTCAATTAAAATACGTGTTGAATGACACCTGAACGGATGCTCCGTTCCAAAGTAATACTCAAAAGAAGATTTTCGGGGTCCTCTCAAATTGAAAATTGTATCTTGTTTGTCAGTATGTCAGTTTGTACGAAAACGTTATTTAAGAGTCCTGAAAATTCTAGACGATGTTAATATAAGAAACCTAATATAAGAAACTTTAGTTTTACTTTTGGACCTGAAGGACGCTTACTGGCAAATCCCGCTGAAAGAAAGCAGTGCCGGGAAAGGGCTTATTCCAGTGGAGAGGCGGCTGAAAGACGCAATTTTGAGATTGAACTCGGAAAAATGCCAATTTTTTAAGAAGGAGCTGATATATCTGGGTCATAGAGTGACTAGCGACGGGATAGGCACGGATCCGGAAAAGGTAGCGGCCATCGCCGAACTAGAACCGCCGTCAACAGTTATAGAGCTCCGACAGTACCTGGGCTTAGCAGTATGGTACCGGCGATTTGTACATGACTTCGCAAAAGTGGTCAAACCTCTCAACGATCTGCTGCGCAAGGGCAACAAGTGGGTGTGGACACAGGAACATCAGTCGGCGTTCGAAGAGGTAAAGGCTAGACTGGTGTCAGAAACGTACTGGCGTGCCCGGATTTTGAAAAACCATTTGTCCTGCAAACGGACGCGAGTGATTACGGTTTTGGGGCAATTTTGACCCAGGAAACTACTCCACGACCGAGAAGGAGTGCTTGGCAATCGTCTGGGCGATCCGAAAACTTAAGCCATATCTGGAAGGGTACCACTTCAAGGTGGTAACCGACCACATGGCACTGAAGCCCACGTAAGAGGGTGTGAAGACATGTATCAAATTCAAGCCGAATCAGATGCAGGCGGCTGGGAAAATGCTAATGCAGGTGCCAGAGGAATCATGGGCTACAGTATGTGCAGACTTCGTCGGACCCCTGCCGCGTTCAAAACACGGCAACGAAATGCTGCTGGTGCTGATAGACCGGTTCTCCAAGTGGACTGAATTGGTGCTGCTGCGGAGCGCGACGGCCGAGTCCCTAAAGAAAGCGTTCAGGGAACGCAACAACGCAAGTTTTGGGGTCTCGAAGGTAGTCATAACGGACAACGGTGTACAACAGCAAAATCTTCAAGAGTTTCCTGGCCGAGATGGTAGCCAAGTAACAGTTCGCGGCTCCATATACCCCGCAAGAGAACCCGACGGAGAGAGTAAATAGGACCGTGAAGGCAATGATAGCGCAGTTCACAGGGCAGGGTCAAAACTGGACGAGAAATGGCCTGAGATTATGCTGGCAGTAAAAACGAGTGTTTCAGAATCCACAGGCTACACACCAATGTTTATTACTCAAGGCAGAGAACCAGGACTACCGAGCGCCCTATACGACAGAGAGACCTTGGGAACAGGGCGACCCACTGAGACCCCTGAGACAAGGCCAACAAATTCGGGGAAATCTTCGATATTGTAAGGCGGAATATGGAGAGAGTCTCCCAGGTTCAGGCTAGGCATTACAACCTAAGGAGGAGACAATGGACACCAGCGGTGGGGGACGTCGTGTGGGCTAAGGAACATTATTTGTCAAAGGCGGCCGAGGGGTTCGCAGCGAAGTTGGCCCCAAAATACGACGGACCTTAGTAGGTCACGGATTTTCCGTCACTAGTAATCTGCAAAATACGGCACGTGAACACAAAGAAAGAGAGGAACATCCACGTGAGCGAGCTGAATCAACAACAAACATAGAACACAAGCGAGCAGTTACAAGCAGATAAACTAGACGAAAAGCAAAAGTCAATGAGTCCAAGGCTAGCGCAAAAGATTCTTGAGGGATACTACTAAAGGAGTCAAAGGATAACTCTAAGGATCTTCAAAGGACATGGCGGAAAAGAACCCGAGGAGGACTCAGGAGGAGGATGCTCAAAAGGACACTGAGAAAAGGGTCCAAGGATAGCTCCAAGGATGCCCAAAGGACCCGAGGAAAAGATACCGAGGATAATTCCAAGATCTTTGAAAGGATACGGGGAAAGGAGCCCGAGGATAACTCTAAGGATGCTCAAGGATACGAAAGGAGGAGCCCAAGGATAGTCCCAAGGAATCTCAAAGGTCACGACGGAAAGAAGCCCGAGGAGAACTCCAAGGGTGGTCAAAGGACATTAGGGGAAGAGAACAAGGATAACTCCAAGGATGCTTAAGAATACGAAACAGGGAATACAAGGATATTTCGAGGAATACGCAAAGGGTACTACTCCAGGGATTCTCCAAACATACTACAAGTCAACTACAAAGAGGCGAGGAAAAACAGAAAGAACGACTGAGGGACGGGAAACAGACCGGAACGTCCAAACGGTCGAAGATGACTGATGGGAAAACTTGCAGCAGTAGTCCGCCGAAGGAAGGGGGAAGACGGTACAGATCAGAGAGCTGTACCATAAAAATGGAAATAAAAAGAAAGGGAGAGGCTGAAAGAAATAGAGGGACAAGCAGTCGATCAGATATCAAGTGAACAGAAAACCAACCAAGTAAACTACAAGGGAGCCACAACAAGGCGAGTCGTCTAAAGCAGAGCCGTGGGAGCCTACAAGGAGCAAGATCGCTACGTCGAGACGTTCTGGATTGGGATAACAAGTAATCTCCAAACTGAGACACAGGTGGCTGAGGTCCAAGGGGCATCACACAGCAAAGTCAAGGCGATCAGCTTACTCCTGCCACCGCAAAACCTGGCGTTACGCCCGGAGGGTCGGCAGTGAAAGCCGGTCACAAGAAATCGTGAGCTCGGGGGTAAGCCTGTCTAACTCCTGTGTATCAGTACGGTCTCGAGTGGAATTTTCCAGGAGAGCCTACGGTTCCGAGTTGTGAAGTACCGGAGCGGCGCGACCGAGCCCCGAGAGTAACGAGCCAGAAAGGAGAGAAGTCTCGAATCGGCGTATGCCCGAGAATCCAACACCAGAAGTCACGCTACGTACAGCCACCCAGTCAGGAGCAGTTCGCAGGACACCGCCATCAGCAAGCCGGACACCACACCGCAACAGCCACGCAAGGAAGATCGAGCCCGTAGGAACGGCACTGACAGTAAGCAAAAGGGTGAGGCTAAGGTGGAACGTTCGTTTACACAAGGCGTAGAAGCGAAGTGAAGAGCGAGGCAGTCTGTCCGCACGATCTGAGCGAAATCGCAGTGGGATTATCTGGACAGAGAAAGGGACAGGCGGTCGGGTGTCGAGAGGAGTGATTTTGGAGAGGTAGTCAGTCACCCTAGTCTGAAAACGATGACGCTTCTCTAAGCACGCACGACTGACCCCATAGCGAGTCTGAATCGTTGCCAAGCAGTCACCGAGTCAACGCGTCAGGGACAAACAGCGGACAAGGATCTTCAGGGAGCTACAAAACTGAAACACCGTGTCAACGAGGCGAGAGGACATCAAGACAACCGAACCGTGGATAAGCAAATTATAAAGCCGACTGTAGTTATACCCGCAATAAACCCACTACGAACCCGTAAATTCTGTGCTTTCTCATTGAACTACTGGGCGGTCACGTTTATATAAATTTGGTGGGACGAACACACACAATCTACTCAGCTAGCCGCACAAATCTCCTAGCGTGCAGAAAGTAAACAAAATCAGTTCGTTACATCCCATACTGACCGCTTATATATATATGTGCATACATAAGTTTCTCTCTCTGCCCGTTTTACATATTGTTACTTATTGCAGCTGCCGCTGCGCCGACAGCTAGCAAGCCTTAGGCAAAGAGAACAAAGATTCATTCGAATAAAGACGATTAAAACAACCACAACCGATAGTATAGTTAATTTAAAATGCGATTGAACTAAAGCTTACACGCCATTTAGTAAATTAACCTTATTCACTTTTATTTGGGGAATAATCTTCATGATAATTAGCTTTATTCACTTTTGTTTGTGGAATTAGCTCCATCCACTATTGTATTATTAAAGTTTTGATTTTATTATATCCATCTCCCCTTGGTAGAAATTTTTTTGTATCCACTTAAGCTGCTGTCAATTACAAGACTTTCCGTTTTCCGTTGATCGCTCGCTCGCAACTTGTTTTATTTTTTCTTTACTTATGTATTTATGTGTACACTGTAGGCTTACGTATAAAAAATCAAGCTACATGAAGGAATGACAGCCATAGTTGCTGAGGTTTTCGACTTCAATGTTCTTTGATTTTATTGCCAAAGGGCATATGGCAGAGACGCCGGTTGTATTCTCAATTAAAATACGTGTTGAATGACACCTGAACGGATGCTCCGTTCCAAAGTAATACTCAAAAGAAGATTTTCGGGGTCCTCTCAAATTGAAAATTGTATCTTGTTTGTCAGTATGTCAGTTTGTACGAAAACGTTATTTAAGAGTCCTGAAAATTCTAGACGATGTTAATATAAGAAACCTGAAGGACGGTTACTGGCAAATCCCGCTGAAAGAAAGCAGTGCCGGGAAAGGGCTTATTCCAGTGGAGAGTAATGCCGTTTGGACTCCATAGCGGCCATCGCCGAACTAGAACCGCCGTCAACAGTTATAGAGCTCCGACAGTACCTGGGCATAGCAGTATGGTACCGCCGATTTGTACATGACTTCGCAAAAGTGGTCAAACCTCTCAACGATCTGCTGCGCCAAGGGCAACAAGTGGGTGTGGACACAGGAATATTAGTCGGCGTTCGAAGAGGTAAAGGCTAGACTGGTGGCAGAAACGTACTGGCGAGCCCGGATTTTGAAATACCATTTGTCCTGCAAACGGACGCGAGTGATTACGGTATTGGGGCAATTTTGACCCAGGAAACTGAATGTGGTGATATCTTACTCAAGCCGAACGCTCAACGGTGCTGAGAAAAACTACTCCACGACCGAGAAGGAGTGCTTGGCAATCGTCTGGGCGATCCGAAAACTTAAGCCATATCTGGAAGGGTACCACTTCAAGGTGGTAACCGACCACATGGCACTGAAGCCCACGTAAGAGGGTGTGAAGACATTTATTAGATTCAAGCCGAATCAGATGCAGGCGGCTGGGAAAATGCTAATGCAGGTGCCAGAGGAATCATGGGCTACAGTATGTGCAGACTTCGTCGGACCCCTGCCGCGTTCAAAACACGGCAACGAAATGCTGCTGGTGCTGATAGACCGGTTTCCAAGTGGACTGAATTGGTGCTGCTGCGGAGCGCGACGGCCGAGTCCCTAAAGAAAGCGTTCAGGGAACGCATCAACGCAAGGTTTGGGGTCTAGAAGGTAGTCATAACGGACAACAGTGTACAACAGCAAAATCTTCAAGAGTTTCCTGGCCGAGATGGTAGCCAAGTAACAGTTCGCGGCTCCATATACCCCGCAAGAGAACCCGACGGAGAGAGTAAATAGGACCGTGAAGACAATGATAGCGCAGTTCACAGGGCAGGATCAAAACTGGACGAGAAATGGCCTGAGATTATGCTGGCGGTAAAAACGAGTGTTTCAGAATCCACAGGCTACACACCAATGTTTATTACTCAAGGCAGAGAACCAAGACTACCGAGTGCCCTATACGACAGAGGGACCTTGGGAACAGGGCGACCCACTGAGACCCCAGGGACAAGGCCAACAAACTCGGGGAAATCTTCGATAGGATGCCCAAAAGACCCGAGGAAAAGATACCGAGGAAAAGATACCGAGGATAATTCCAAGATCTTTGAAAGGATACGGGGAAAGGAGCCCGAGGATAACTCCAAGGATGCTCAAGGATACGAAGGGAGGAGCCCAAGGATAGTCCCAAGGAGTCTCAAAGGACACGACGGAAAGAAGCCCGAGGAGAACTCCAAGGGTGGTCAAAGGACTTTAGGGGAAGAGGCCAAGGATAACTCCAAGGATGCTTAAGGATACGAAACAGGGAATACAAGGATATTTCGAGGAATACGCAAAGGGTACTACTCCGGGCATTCTCCAAACATACTATAAGTCAACTACAAAGAGGCAAGGAAAAACAGAAAGAACGACTGGAGGACGGGAAACAGACCGGAACGTCCAAACGGCCGAAGATGACTGATGGGAAAACTTGCAGCAGTAGTCCGCCGAAGGAAGGGGGAAGACGGTACAGATCAGAGATCTGTACCATAAAAATGGAAATAAAAAGAAAGGGAGAGGCTGAAAGAAATAGAGGGACAAGCAGTCGATCAGATATCAAGTGAACAGAAAACCAACCAAGTAAACTACAAGGGAGCCACAACAAGGTGAGTCGTCTAAAGCAGAGCCGTTGGAGCCTACAAGGAGCAAGATCGCTACGTCGAGACGTTCTGGATTGGGATTACAAGTAATCTCCAAACTGAGACACAGGTGGCTGAGGTCCAAGGGGCATCACACGGCTAAGTCAAGGCGATCTGCTTACTCCTGCCAACGCAAAACCTGGCGTTACGCCTGGAGGGTCGGCAGTGAAAGCCGGTGACAAGAAATCGTGAGCTCGGGGGTAAGCCTGTCTAACTCCTGTGTATCAGTACGGTCTCGAGTGGAATTTTCCAGGAGAGCCTACGGTTCCGAGTTGTGAAGTACCGGAGCGGCGCGACCGAGCCCCGAGAGTAACGAGCCAGAAGAGAGAGAAGTCCCGAATCGTCGTATGCCCGAGAATCCAACACCAGAAGTCACGCTACGTACAGCCACCCAGTCAGGAGCAGTTCGCAGGACACCGCCATCAGCAAGCCGGACACCACACCGCAACAGCCACGCAAGGAAGATCGAGCCCGTAGGAACGGCACTGACAGTAAGCAAAAGGGTGAGGCTAAGGTGGAACGTTCGTTTACACAAGGCGTAGAAGCGAAGTGAAGAGCGAGGCAGTCAGTCCGCACGATCTGAGCGAAATCGCAGTGGGACCATCTGGACAGAGCAAGGGACAGGCGGTCGGGTGTCGAGAGGAGTGATTCTGGAGAGATAGTCAGTCACCCTAGTCTGAAAACGATGACGCTTCTCTAAGCACGCACGACTGACCCCATAGCGAGTCTGAATCGTTGCCAAGTCAACGTTGACTAGTCAACGCGTCAGGGACAAGCAGCGGACAAGGATCTTCAGGGAGCTACAAAACTGAAACACCGTGTCAACGAGGCGAGAGGACATCAAGACAACCGAACCGTGGATAAGCAAATTATAAAGCCGACTGTAGCTATACCCGCAATAAACCCACTACTAACCCGTAAATACTGTGCTTTCTCATTGAACTACTGGGCGGTCACGTTTATATAAATTTGGTGGGACGAACACACACAATCTACTGAGCTAGCCGCACAAATCTCCTAGCGTGCAGAAAGTAAACCAAATCAGTTCGTTACATCCCATACTGACCGCTTATAAATATATGTGCATGCATAAGTTTCTCTCTCTGCCCGTTTTACATATTGTTACTTATTGCAGCTCCCGCTGCGCCGACAGCTAGCAAGCCTTAGGCAAAGAGAACAAAGATTCATTCGAATAAAGACGATTAAAACAACCACAACCGATAGTCTAGTTAATATAAAATGCGATTGAACTAAAGCTTACACGCCATTTAGTAAATTAACCTTATTCACTTTTGTTTGGGGAATAAGCTTCATGAAAATTAGCTTTATTCACTTTTGTTTGTGAAATTAGCTCCATCCACTATTGTATTATTAAAGTTTTGATTTTATTATATCCATCTCCCCTTGGTAGAAATTTTTTTGTATCCACTTAAGCTGCTGTCAATTACAAGACTTTCCGTTTTCCGTTGATCGCTCGCTCGCAACTTGTTTTATTTTTTCTTTACTTATGTATTTATGTGTACACTGTAGGCTTACGTATAAAAAATCAAGCTACATGAAGGAATGACAGCCATAGTTGCTGAGGTTTTCGACTTCAATGTTCTTTGATTTTATTGCCAAAGGGCATATGGCAGAGACGCCGGTTGTATTCTCAATTAAAATACGTGTTGAATGACACCTGAACGGATGCTCCGTTCCAAAGTAATACTCAAAAGAAGATTTTCGGGGTCCTCTCAAATTGAAAATTGTATCTTGTTTGTCAGTATGTCAGTTTGAACGAAAACGTTATTTAAGAGTCCTGAAAATTCTAGACGATAGTTGTATAAGAGACCTGAAGGACGGTTACTGGCAAATCCCGCTGAAAGAAAGCAGTGCCGGGAAAGGGCTTATGCCAGTGGAGAGTAATGCCGTTTGGACTCCATTCGGCATCTGTGACCTTCCAGTTGCTGTTGGACCGTGTGATTGGTCCAGAGACGTCGCCGCACGCATTTGCGTACCACGACGGTATTATAGTGATCGGGCGCACGCTAGAAGAGCACAAGGCGAACTTGAAAGAGGTGTTCCGGCGGCTGAAAGACGCAAATTTGAGATTGAACTCGGAAAAATGCCGATTTTTTAAAAAGGAGCTGATATATCTGGGTCATAGCGACGGGATAGGCACGGATCCAGAAAAGGTAGCGGCCATCGCCGAACTAGAACCGTCGTCAACAGTTATAGAGCTTCGACAGTACCTGGGCGTAGCAGTATGGTACCGGCGATTTGTACCTGACTTCGCAAAAGTGGTAAAACCTCTCAACGATTTGCTGCGCAAGGGCAACAAGTGGGTGTGGACACAGGAACATCAGTCGGCGTTCGAAGAGGTAAAGGCTAGACTGGTGGCAGAAACGTACTGGCGAGCCCGGATTTTGAAATACCATTTGTCCTGCAAACGGACGCGAGTGATTACGGTATTGGGGCAATTTTGACCCAGGAAACTGAATGTGGTGAAAAGGTGATCTCTTACTCAAGCCGAACGCTCAACGGTGCTGAGAAAAACTACTCCACGACCGAAAAGGAGTGCTTGGCAATCGTCTGGGCGATCCGAAAACTTAAGCCATATCTGGAAGGGTACCACTTCAAGGTGGTAACCGAACACATGGCACTGAAGCCCCATAAGAGGGTGTGAAGACATGTATCAGATTCAAGCCGAATCAGATGCAGGCGGCTGGGAAAATGCTAATGCAGGTGCCAGAGGAATCATGGGCTACAGTATGTGCAGACTTCGTCGGACCCCTGCCGCGTTCAAAACACGGCAACGAAATGCTGCTGGTGCTGATAGACCGGTTTCCAAGTGGACTGAATTGGTGCTGCTGCGGAGCGCGACGGCCGAGTCCCTAAAGAAAGCGTTCAGGGAACGCAACAACGCAAGTTTTGGGGTCTCGAAGGTAGTCATAACGGACAACGGTGTACAACAGCAAAATCTTCAAGAGTTTCCTGGCCGAGATGGTAGCCAAGTAACAGTTCGCGGCTCCATATACCCCGCAAGAGAACCCGACGGAGAGAGTAAATAGGACCGTGAAGGCAATGATAGCGCAGTTCACAGGGCAGGGTCAAAACTGAACGAGAAATGGCCTGAGATTATGCTGGCAGTAAAAACGAGTGTTTCAGAATCCACAGGCTACACACCAATGTTTATTACTCAAGGCAGAGAACCAGGACTACCGAGCGCCCTATAAGACAGAGAGACCTTGGGAACAGGGCGACCCACTGAGACCCCTGAGACAAGGCCAACAAATTCGGGGAAATCTTCGATATTGTAAGGCGGAATATGGAGAGAGTCTCCCAGGATCAGGCTAGGCATTACAACCTAAGGAGGAGACAATGGACACCAGCGGTGGGGGACGTCGTGTGGGCTAAGGAACATTATTTGTCAAAGGCGGCCGAGGGGTTCGCAGCGAAGTTGGCCCCAAAATACGACGGACCTTAGTAGGTCACGGATTTTCCGTCACCAGTAATCTGCAAAATACGGCACCTGAACACAAAGAATGAGAGGAACATCCACGTGAGCGAGCTGAATCAACAACAAACATAGAACACAAGCGAGCAGCTACAAGCAGATAAATTAGACGAAAAGCAAAAGTAAAACCCCAAAGAGTCTCAAAAGATACTACGGAATGAGTCCAAGGCTAGCGCAAAAGATTCTTGAGGGATACTACTAAAGGAGTCAAAGGATAACTCTAAGGATCTTCAAAGGACATGGCGGAAAAGAGCCCGAGTAGGACTCCAAGGATGAGACACTGAGAAAATGGTCCAAGGATAGCTCCAAGGATGCCCAAAAGACCCGAGGAAAAGATACCGAGGAAAAGATACCGAGGATAATTCCAAGATCTTTGAAAGGATACGGGGAAAGGAGCCCGAGGATAACTCCAAGGATGCTCAAGGATACGAAGGGAGGAGCCCAAGGATAGTCCCAAGGAGTCTCAAAGGACACGACGGAAAGAAGGAGAACTCCAAGGGTGGTCAAAGGACATTAGGGGAAGAGGCCAAGGATAACTCCAAGGATGCTTAAGGATACGAAACAGGGAATACAAGGATATTTCGAGGAATACGCAAAGGGTACTACTCCGGGCATTCTCCAAACATACTATAAGTCAACTACAAAGAGGCAAGGAAAAACAGAGAGAACGACTGGAGGACGGGAAACAGACCGGAACGTCCAAACGGCCGAAGATGACTGATGGGAAAACTTGCAGCAGCAGTAGTCCGCCGAAGGAAGGGGGAAGACGGTACAGATCAGAGAGCTGTACCATAAAAATGGAAATAAAAAGAAAGGGAGAGGCTGAAAGAAATAGAGGGACAAGCAGTCGATCAGATATCAAGTGAACAGAAAACCAACCAAGTAAACTACAGGGGAGCCACAACAAGGCGAGTCGTCTAAAGCAGAGCCGTGGGAGCCTACAAGGAGCAAGATCGCTACGTCGAGACGTTCTGGATTGGGATAACAAGTAATCTCCAAACTGAGACACAGGTGGCTGAGGTCCAAGGGGCATCACACGGCTAAGTCAAGGCGATCTGCTTACTCCTGCCAACGCAAAACCTGGCGTTACGCCTAGAGGGTCGGCAGTGAAAGCCGGCGACAAGAAATCGTGAGCTCCGGGGTAAGCCTGTCTAACTCCAGTGTATCAGTACGGTCTCGAGTGGAATTTTCCAGGAGAGCCTACGGTTCCGAGTTGTGAAGTACCGGAGCGGCGCGACCAAGCCCCGAGAGTAACGAGCCAGAAGGGAGAGAAGTCCCGAATCGGCGTATGCCCGAGAATCCAACACCAGAAGTCACGCTACGTACAGCCACCCAATCAGGAGCAGTTCCCAGGACACCGCCATCAGCAAGCCGGACACCACACCGCAACAGCCACGCAAGGAAGATCGAGCCCGTAGGAACGGCACTGACAGTAAGCAAAAGGGTGAGGCTAAGGTGGAACGTTCGTTTACACAAGGCGTAGAAGCGAAGTGAAGAGCGAGGCAGTCTGTCCGCACGATCTGAGCGAAATCGCAGTGGGACCATCTGGACAGAGCAAGGGACAGGCGGTCGGGTGTCGAGAGGAGTGATTTTGGAGAGGTAGTCAGTCACCCTAGTCTGAAAACGATGACGCTTCTCTAAGCACGACTGACCCCATAGCGAGTCTGAATCGTTGCCAAGCAGTCACCGAGTCAACGCGTCAGGGACAAGCAGCGGACAAGGATCTTCAGGGAGCTACAAAACTGAAACACCGTGTCAACGAGGCGAGAGGACATCAAGACAACCGAACCGTGGATAAGCAAATTATAAAGCCGACTGTAGTTATACCCGCAATAAACCCACTACGAACCCGTAAATTCTGTGCTTTCTCATTGAACTACTGGGCGGTCACGTTTATATAAATTTGGTGGGACGAACACACACAATCTACTGAGCTAGCCGCACAAATCTCCTAGCGTGCAGAAAGTAAACAAAATCAGTTCGTTACATCCCATACTGACCGCTTATATATATATGTGCATGCATAAGTTTCTCTCTCTGCCCGTTTTACATATTGTTACTTATTGCAGCTGCCTCTGCGCCGACAGCTAGCAAGCCTTAGGCAAAGAGAACAAAGATTCATTCGAATAAAGACGATTAAAACAACCACAACCGATAGTATAGTTAATTTAAAATGCGATTGAACTAAAGCTTACACGACATTTAGTAAATTAACCTTATTCACTTTTATTTGGGGAATAATCTTCATGATAATTAGCTTTATTCACTTTTGTTTGTGGAATTAGCTCCATCCACTATTGTATTATTAAAGTTTTGATTTTATTATATCCATCTCCCCTTGGTAGAAATTTTTTTGTATCCACTTAAGCTGCTGTCAATTACAAGACTTTCCCTTTTCCGTTGATCGCTCGCTCCCAACTTGTTTTATTTTTTCTTTACTTATGTATTTATGTGTACACTGTAGGCTTACGTATAAAAAATCAAGCTACAGGAAGGAATGACAGCCATAGCTGCTGAGGTTTTCGACTTCAATGTTCTTTGATTTTATTGCCAAAGGGCATATGGCAGAGACACCTGAACGGATGCTCCGTTCCAAAGTAATACTCAAAAGAAGATTTTCGGGGTCCTCTCAAATTGAAAATTGTATCTTGTTTGTCAGTATGTCAGTTTGTACGAAAACGTTATTTAAGAGTCCTGAAAATTCTAGACGATGTTAATATAAGAAACCTAATATAAGAAACTTTAGTTTTACTTTTGGACCTGAAGGACGGTCCAAGGGCTTATTCCAGTGGAGAGTAATGCCGTTTGGACTCCATTCGGCATCTGTGACCTTCAAGCTGCTGTTGGACCGTGTGATTGGTCCAGAGACGTCGCCGCACGCATTTGCGTACCACGACGGTATTATAGTGATCGGGCGCACGCTAGAAGAGCACAAGGCGAACTTGAAAGAGGTGTTCCGGCGGCTGAAAGACGCAAATTTGAGATTGAACTCGGAAAAATGCCAATTTTTTAAAAAGGACCTGATATATCTGGGTCATAGCGACGGGATAGGCACGGATCCGGAAATAGTAGCGGCCATCGCCGAACTAGAACCGCCGTCAACAGTTATAGAGCTCCGACAGTACCTGGGCGTAGCAGTATGGTACCGGCGATTTGTACATGTCTTCGCAAAAGTGGTCAAACCTCTCAACGATCTGCTGCGCAAGGGCAACAAGTGGGTGTGGACACAGGAACATCAGTCGGCGTTCGAAGAGGTAAAGGCTAGACTGGTGTCAGAAACGTACTGGCGTGCCCGGATTTTGAAAAACCATTTGTCCTGCAAACGGACGCGAGTGATTACGGTATTGGGGCAATTTTGACCCAGGAAACTGAATGTGGTGAAAAGGTGATCTCTTACTCAAGCCGAACGCTCAACGGTGCTGAGAAAAATTACTCCACGACCGAGAAGGAGTGCTTGGCAATCGTCTGGGCGATCCGAAAACTTAAGCCATATCTGGAAGGGTACCACTTCAAGGTGGTAACCGAACACATGGCACTGAAGCCCACGTAAGAGGGTGTGAAGATATGTATCAGATTCAAGCCGAATCAGATGCAGGCGGCTGTGAAAATGCTAATGCAGGTGCCAGAGGAATCATGGGCTACAGACTGAATTGGTGCTGCTGCGGAGCGCGACGGCCGATTCTCCCGAGTGTTTCAGAATCCACAGGCTACACACGAACGTTTATTACTCAAGGCAGAGAACCAAGACTACCGAGCGCCCTATACGACAGAGAGACCTTGGGAACAGGGCGACCCACTGAGACCCCAGGGACAAGGCCAACAAACTCGGGGAAATCTTCGAGATTGTAAGGCGGAATCTGGAGAGAGTCTCCCAGGATCAGGCTAGGCATTACAACCTAAGGAGGAGACAATGGACACCAGCGGTGGGGGACGTCGTGTGGGCTAAGGAACATTATTTGTCAAAGGCGGCCGAGGGGTTCGCAGCGAAGTTGGCCCCAAAATACGACGGACCTTAGTAGGTCACGGATTTTCCGTCACTAGTAATCTGCAAAATACGGCACCTGAACACAAAGAATGAGAGGAACATCCACGTGAGCGAGCTGAATCAACAACAAACATAGAACACAAGCGAGCAGCTACAAGCAGATAAATTAGACGAAAAGCAAAAGTAAAACCCCAAAGAGTCTCAAAAGATACTACGGAATGAGTCCAAGGCTAGCGCAAAAGATTCTTGAGGGATACTACTCTAAGGATCTTCAAAGGACATGGCGGAAAAGAACCCGAGGAGGACTCCAAGGATGCTCAAAAGGACACTGAGAAAAGGGTCCAAGGATAGCTCCAAGGATGCCCAAAAGACCCGAGGAAAAGATACCGAGGAAAAGATACCGAGGATAATTCCAAGATCTTTGAAAGGATACGGGGAAAGGAGCCCGAGGATAACTCCAAGGATGCTCAAGGATACGAAGGGAGGAGCCCAAGGATAGTCCCAAGGAGTCTCAAAGGACACGACGGAAAGAAGCCCGAGGAGAACTCCAAGGGTGGTCAAAGGACATTAGGGAAAGAGGCCAAGGATAACTCCAAGGATGCTTAAGGATACGAAACAGGGAATACAAGGATATTTCGAGGAATACGCAAAGGGTACTACTCCAGGGATTCTCCAAACATACTATAAGTCAACTACAAAGAGGCAAGGAAAAACAGAAAGAACGACTGGAGGACGGGAGGACGGGAAACAGACCGGAACGTCCAAACGGTCGAAGATGACTGATGGGAAAACTTGCAGCAGCAGTAGTCCGCCGAAGGAAGGGGGAAGACGGTACAGATCAGAGAGCTGTACCATAAAAATGGAAATAAAAAGAAAGTGAGAGGCTGAAAGAAATAGAGGGACAAGCAGTCGATCAGATATCAAGTGAACAGAAAACCAACCAAGCAAACTACAAGGGAGCCACAACAAGGCGAGTCGTCTAAAGCAGAGCCGTGGGAGCCTACAAGGAGCAAGATCGCTACGTCGAGACGTTCTGTTTACACAAGGCGTAGAAGCGAAGTGAAGAGCGAGGCAGTCTGTCCGCACGATCTGAGCGAAATCGCAGTGGGACCATCTGGACAGAGCAAGGGACAGGTGGTCGGGTGTCGAGAGGAGTGATTCTGGAGAGGTAGTCAGTCACCCTAGTCTAAAAACGATGACGCTTCTCTAAGCACGCACGACTGACCCCATAGCGATTCTGAATCGTTGCCAAGCAGTCACCGAGTCAACGCGTCAGGGACAAGCAGCGGACAAGGATCTTCAGGGAGCTACAAAAATTAAAACACCGTGTCAACGAGGCGAGAGGACATCAAAACAACCGAACCGTGGATAAGCAAATTATAAAGCCGACTGTAGTTATACCCGCAATAAACCCACTACGAACCCGTAAATTCTGTGCTTTCTCATTGAACTACTGGGCGGTCACGTTTATATAAATTTGGTGGGACGAACACACACAATCTACTGAGCTAGCCGCACAAATCTCCTAGCGTGCAGAAAGTAAACAAAATCAGTTCGTTACATCCCATACTGACCGCTTATATATATATGTGCATGCATAAGTTTCTCTCTCTGCCCGTTTTACATATTGTTACTTATTGCAGCTGCCGCTGCGCCGACAGCTAGCAAGCCTTAGGCAAAGAGAACAAAGATTCATTCGAATAAAAACGATTAAAACAACCACAACCGATAGTCTAGTTAATTTAAAATGCAATTGAACTAAAGCTCACACGCCATTTAGTAAATTAGCCTTATTCACTTTTATTTGGGGAATAATCTTCATGATAATTAGCTTTATTCACTTTTGCTTGTGGAATTAGCTCCATCCACTATTGTATTATTAAAGTTTTTATTTTATTATATCCATCTCCCCTTGGTAGAAATTATTTTGTATCCACTTAAGCTGCTGTCAATTACAAGACTTTCCGTTTTCCGTTGATCGCTCGCTCCCAACTTGTTTTATTTTTTCTTTACTTATGTATTTATGTGTACACTGTAGGCTTACGTATAAAAAATCAAGCTACAGGAAGGAATGACAGCCATAGCTGCTGAGGTTTTCGACTTCAATGATTTCTTTGATTTTATTGCTAAAGGGCATTTGGCAGAGACGGCGGTTGTATTCTCAATTAAAATACGCGTTGAATGACACCTGAACGGATGCTCCGTTCCAAAGTAATACTCAAAAGAAGATTTTCGGGGTCCTCTCAAATTGAAAATTGTATCTTGTTTGTCAGTATGTCAGTTTGAACGAAAACGTTATTTAAGAGTCCTGAAAATTCTAGACGATAGTAATATAAAGGACCTGAAGGACGGTTACTGGCAAATCCCGCTGAAAGAAAGCAGTGCCGGGAAAGGGCTTATGCCAGTGGAGAGAAATGCCGTTTTGGACTCCATTCGGCATCTGTGACCTTCCAGTTGCTGTTGGATCGTGTGATTGGTCCAGAGACGTCGCCGCACGCATTTGCGTACCACGACGGTATTATAGTGATCGGGCGCACGCTAGAAGAGCACAAGGCGAACTTGAAAGAGGTGTTCCGGCGGCTGAAAGACGCAAATTTGAGATTGAACTCGGAAAAATGACAATTTTTTAAAAAGGAGCTGATATATCTGGGTCATAGCGACGGGATAGGCACGGATCCGGAAATAGTAGCGGCCATCGCCGAACTAGAACCGCCGTCAACAGTTATAGAGCTCCGACAGTACCTGGGCGTAGCAGTATGGTACCGGCGATTTGTACATGACTTCGCAAAAGTGGTCAAACCTCTCAACGATCTGCTGCGCAAGGGCAACAAGTGGGTGTGGACACAGGAACATCAGTCGGCGTTCGAAGAGGTAAAGGCTAGACTGGTGTCAGAAACGTACTGGCGTGCCCGGATTTTGAAAAACCATTTGTCCTGCAAACGGACGCGAGTGATTACGGTATTGGGGCAATTTTGACCCAGGAAACTGAATGTGGTGAAAAGGTGATCTCTTACTCAAGCCGAACGCTCAACGGTGCTGAGAAAAATTACTCCACGACCGAGAAGGAGTGCTTGGCAATCGTCTGGGCGATCCGAAAACTTAAGCCATATCTTGAAGGGTACCACTTCAAGGTGGTAACCGACCACATGGCACTAAAGCCCACGTAAGAGGGTGTGAAGATATGTATCAGATTCAAGCCGAATCAGATGCAGGCGGCTGTGAAAATGCTAATGCAGGTGCCAGAGGAATCATGGGCTACAGACTGAATTGGTGCTGCTGCGGAGCGCGACGGCCGATTCCCTAAAGAAAGCGTTCAGGGAACGCATCAACGCAAGGTTTGGGGTCTCGAAGGTAGTCATAACGGACAACGGTGTACAACAACAAAATCTTCAAGAGTTTCCTGGCCGAGATGGTAGCCAAGTAACAGTTCGCGGCTCCATATACCCCGCAAGAGAACCCGACGGAGAGAGTAAATAGGACCGTGAAGACAATGATAGCGCAGTTCACAGGGCAGGATCAAAACTGGACGAGAAATGGCCTGAGATTATGCTGGCAGTAAAAACGAGTGTTTCAGAATCCACAGGCTACACACGAACGTTTATTACTCAAGGCAGAGAACCAAAACTACCGAGCGCCCTATACGACAGAGAGACCTTGGGAACAGGGCGACCCACTGAGACCCCAGGGACAAGGCCAACAAACTCGGGGAAATCTTCGAGATTGTAAGGCGGAATCTGGAGAGAGTCTCCCAGGATCAGGTTAGGCATTACAACCTAAGGAGGAGACAATGAACACCAGCGGTGGGGGACGTCGTGTGGGCTAAGGAACATTATTTGTCAAAGGCGGCCGAGGGGTTCGCAGCGCAGTTGGCCACAAAATACGACGGACCTTAGTAGGTCACGGATTTTCCGTCACCAGTAATCTGCAAAATACGGCACCTGAACACAAAGAAAGAGAGGGACATCCACGTGAGCGAGCTGAATCAACAACAAACATAGAACACAAGCGAGCAGCTACAAGCAGATAAATTAGACGAAAAGCAAAAGTAAAACCCCAAAGAGTCTCAAAAGATACTACGGAATGAGTCCAAGGCTAGCGCAAAAGATTCTTGAGGGATACTACTAAAGGAGTCAAAGGATAACTCTAAGGATCTTCAAAGGACATGGCGGAAAAGAACCCGAGTAGGACTCCAAGGATGAGACACTGAGAAAATGGTCCAAGGATAGCTCCAAGGATGCCCAAAAGACCCGAGGAAAAGATACCGAGGAAAAGATACCGAGGATAATTCCAAGATCTTTGAAAGGATACGGGGAAAGGAGTCCGAGGATAACTCCAAGGAAGCTCAAGGATACGAAGGGAGGAGCCCAAGGATAGTCCCAAGGAGTCTCAAAGGACACGACGGAAAGAAGCCCGAGGAGAACTCTAAGGGTGGTCAAAGCACATTAGGGAAAGAGGCCAAGGATAACTCCAAGGATGCTTAAGGATACGAAACAGGGAATACAAGGATATTTCGAGGAATACGCAAAGGGTACTACTCCAGGGATTCTCCAAACATACTATAAGTCAACTACAAAGAGGCAAGGAAAAACAGAAAGAACGACTGGAGGACAGGAAACAGACCGGAACGTCCAAACGGTCGAAGATGACTGATGGGAAAACTTGCAGCAGCAGTAGTCCGCCGAAGGAAGGGGGAAGACAGTACAGATCAGAGAGCTGTACCATAAAAATGGAAATAAAAAGAAAGAAAGGCTGAAAGAAAGGGACAAGCAGTCGATCAGATATCAAGTGAACAGAAAACCAACCAAGTAAACTACAAGGGAGCCACAACAAGGC
This sequence comes from Drosophila biarmipes, assembly GCF_025231255.1. Lineage (NCBI taxonomy): Eukaryota > Metazoa > Arthropoda > Insecta > Diptera > Drosophilidae > Drosophila > Drosophila biarmipes. The sequence continues at coordinate 24,606,815 of NC_066612.1, forward strand.
GAGTCGTCTAAAGCAGAGCCGTGGGAGCCTACAAGGAGCAAGATCGCTACGTCGAGACGTTCTGTTTACACAAGGCGTAGAAGCGAAGTGAAGAGCGAGGCAGTCTGTCCGCACGATCTGAGCGAAATCGCAGTGGGACCATCTGGACAGAGCAAGGGACAGGTGGTCGGGTGTCGAGTGGAGCGATTCTGGAGAGGTAGTCAGTCACCCTAGTCTAAAAACGATGACGCTTCTCTAAGCACGCACGACTGACCCCATAGCGATTCTGAATCGTTGCCAAGCAGACACCGAGTCAACGCGTCAGGGACAAGCAGCGGACAAGGATCTTCAGGGAGCAACAAAACTGAAACACCGTGTCAACAAGGCGAGAGGACATCAAAACAACCGAACCGTGGATAAGCAAATTATAAAGCCGACTGTAGTTATACCCGCAATAAACCCACTACGAACCCGTAAATTCTGTGCTTTCTCATTGACCCACTGGGCGGTCACGTTTATATAAATTTGGTGGGACGAACACACACAATCTACTGAGCTAGCCACACAAATCTCCTAGCGTGCAGAAAGTAAACAAAATCAGTTCGTTACATCCCATACTGACCGCTTATATATATATGTGCATGCATAAGTTTCTCACTCTGCCCGTTTTACATATTGTTACTTATTGCAGCTGCCTCTGCGCCGACAGCTAGCAAGCCTTAGGCAAAGAGAACAAAGATTCATTCGAATAAAAACGATTAAAACAACCACAACCGATAGTCTAGTTAATTTAAAATGCGATTGAACTAAAGCTCACACGCCATTTAGTAAATTAACCTTATTCACTTTTATTTGGGGAATAATCTTCATGATAATTAGCTTTATTCACTTTTGCTTGTGGAATTAGCTCCATCCACTATTGTATTATTAAAGTTTTTATTTTATTATATCCATCTCCCCTTGGTAGAAATTATTTTGTATCCACTTAAGCTGCTGTCAATTACAAGACTTTCCCTTTTCCGTTGATCGCTCGCTCCCAACTTGTTTTATTTTTTCTTTACTTATGTATTTATGTGTACACTGTAGGCTTACGTATAAAAAATCAAGCTACAGGAAGGAATGACAGCCATAGCTGCTGAGGTTTTCGACTTCAATGTTCTTTGATTTTATTGCCAAAGGGCATATGGCAGAGACGCCGGTTGTATTCTCAATTAAAATACGTGTTGAATGACACCTAAACGGATGCTCCGATCCAAAGTAATACTCAAAAGAAGATTTTCGGGGTCCTCTCAAATTGAAAATTGTATCTTGTTTGTCAGTATGTCAGTTTGAACGAAAACGTTATTTAAGAGTCCTGAAAATTCTAGACGATAGTAATATAAGAGACCTGAAGGACGGTTACTGGCAAATCCCGCTGAAAGAAAGCAGTGCCGGGAAAGGGCTTATGCCAGTAGAGAGTAATGCCGTTTGGACTCCATTCGGCATCTGTGATCTTCCAGTTGCTGTTGGACCGTGTGATTGGTCCAGAGACGTCGCCGCACGCATTTGCGTACCACGACGGTATTATAGTGATCGGGCGCACGCTAGAAGAGCACAAGGCGAAATTGAAAGAGGTATTCCGGCGGCTGAAAGACGCAAATTTGAGATTGAACTCGGAAAAATGCCAATTTTTTAAGAAGGAGCTGATATATCTGGGTCATAGAGTGACTAGCGACGGGATAGGCACGGATCCGGAAAAGGTAGCGGCCATCGCCGAACTAGAACCGTCGTTAACAGTTATAGAGCTTCGACAGTACCTGGGCGAAGCAGTATGGTACCGGCGATTTGTACCTGACTTCGCAAAAGTGGTCAAACCTCTCAACGATCTGCTGCGCAAGGGCAACAAGTGGGTGTGGACACAGGAACATCAGTCGGCGTTCGAAGAGGTAAAGGCTAGACTGGTGGCAGAAACGTACTGGCGTGCCCGGATTTTGAAAAACCATTTGTCCAGCAAACGGACGCGGTATTGGGGCAATTTTGACCCAGGACACTGAATGTGGTGAAAAGGTGATCTCTTACTCAAGCCGAACGCTCAACGGTGCTGAGAAAAACTACTCCACGACCGAGAAGGAGTGCTTGGAAATCGTCTGGGCGATCCGAAAACATAAGCCATATCTGGAAGGGTACCACTACAAGGTGGTAACCGAACCCATGGCACTGAAGTCCACGTAAGAGGGTGTGAAGATATGTATCAGATTCAAGCCGAATCAGATGCAGACTTCGTTGGACCCCTGCCGCGTTCAAAACACGGCAACGAAATGCTGCTGGTGCTGATAGACCGGTTCTCCAAGTGGACTGAATTGGTGCTGCTGCGGAGCGCGACGGACGATTCCCTTAAGAAAGCGTTCAGGGAACGCATCAACGCAAGGCTTGGGGTCTCGAAGGTAGTCATAACGGACAACGGTGTACAACAGCAAAATCTTCAAGAGTTTCCTGGCCGAGATGGTAGCCAAGTAACAGTTCGCGGCTCCATATACCCCGCAAGAGAACCCGACGGAGAGAGTAAATAGGACCGTGAAGACAATGATAGCGCAGTTCACAGGGCAGGATCAAAACTGGACGAGAAATGGCCTGAGATTATGCTGGCAGTAAAAACTAGTGTTTCAGAATCCACAGGCTACACACCAATGTTTATTACTCAAGGCAGAGAACCAAGACTACCGAGCGCCCTATACGACAGAGAGACCTTGGGAACAGGGCGACCCACTGAGACCCCAGGGACAAGGCCAACAAACTCGGGGAAATCTTCGATATTGTAAGGCGGAATCTGGAGAGAGTCTCCCAGGATCATGCTTGGTATTACAACCTAAGGAGGAGACAATGGACACCAGCGGTGGGGGACGTCGTGTGGGCTAAGAAACATTATTTGTCAAAGGCGGCCGAGGGGTTCGCAGCGAAGTTGGCCCCAAAATACGACGGAACTTACTAGGTCACGGATTTTCTGTCACCAGTAATGTGCAAAATACGGCACGTGAACACAAAGAAAGAGAGGAACATCCACGTGAGCGAGCTGAATCAACAACAAACATAGAACACAAGCGAGCAGCTACAAGCAGATAAATTAGACGAAAAGCAAAAGTAAAACCCCAAAGAGTCTCAAAAGATACTACGGAATGAGTCCAACGCTAGCGCAAAAGATTCTTGAGGGATACTACTAAAGGAGTCAAAGGATAACTCTAAGGATCTTCAAAGGACATGGCGGAAAAGAACCCGAGGAGGACTCCAAGGATGCTCAAAAGGACACTGAGAAAAGGGTCCAAGGATAGCTCCAAGGATGCCCAAAAGACCCGAGGAAAAGATACCGAGGATAATTCCAAGATCTTTGAAAGGATACGGGGAAAGGAGCCCGAGGATAACTCCAAGGATGCTCAAGGATACGAAGGGAGGAGCCCAAGGATAGTCCCAAGGAGTCTCAAAGGACACGACGGAAAGAAGCCCGAGGAGAACTCCAAGGGTGGTCAAAGGACATTAGGGGAAGAGGCCAAGGATAACTCCAAGGATGCTTAAGGATACGAAACAGGGAATACAAGGATATTTCGAGGAATACGCAAAGGGTACGACTCCAGGGATTCTCCAAACATACTACAAGTCAACTACAAAGAGGCAAGGAAAAACAGAAAGAACGACTGGAGGACGGGAAACAGACCGGAACGTCAAACTTGCAGCAGTAGTCCGCCGAAGGAAGGGGGAAGACGGTACAGATCAGAGAGCTGTACCATAAAAAAGGAAATAAAAAGAAAGGGAAAGGCTGAAAGAAATAGAGGGACAAGCTGTCGATCAGATATCAAGTGAACAGAAAACCAACCAAGTAAACTACAAGGGAGCCACAACAAGGCGAGTCGTCTAAAGCAGAGCCGTGGGAGCCTACAAGGAGCAAGATCGCTACGTCGAGACGTTCTGGATTGGGATTACAAGTAATCTCCAAACTGAGACACAGGTGGCTGAGGTCCAAGGGGCATCACACGGCTAAGTCAAGGCGATCTGCTTATTCCTGCCAACGCAAAACCTGGCGTTACGCCTAGAGGGTCGGTAGTGAAAGCCGGCGACAAGAAATCGTGAGCACGGGGGTAAGCCTTTCTAACTCCAGTGTATCAGTACGGTCTCGAGTGGAATTTTCCAGGAGAGCCTACGGTTCCGAGTTGTGAAGTACCGGAGCGGCGCGACCGAGCCCCGAGAGTAACGAGCCAGAAAGGAGAGAAGTCTCGAATCGGCGTATGCCCGAGAATCCAACACCAGAAGTCACGCTACGTACAGCCACCCAGTCAGGAGCAGTTCGCAGAACACCGCCATCAGCAAGCCGGACACCACACCGCAACAGCCACGCAAGGAAGATCGAGCCCGTAGGAACGGCACTGACAGTAATCAAAAGGGTGAGGCTAAGGTGGAACGTTCGTTTACACAAGGCGTAGAAGCGAAGTGAAGAGCGAGGTAGTCTGTCCGCACGATCTGAGCGAAATCGCAATGGGACCATCTGGACAGAGCAAGGGACTGGCGGTCGGGTGTCGAGAGGAGTGAATCTGGAGAGGTAGTCAGTCACCCTAGTCTGAAAACGATGACGCTTCTCTAAGCACGCACGACTGACCCCATAGCGAGTCTGAATCGTTGCCAAGCAGTCACCGAGTCAACGCGTCAGGGACAAGCAGCGGACAAGGATCTTCAGGGAGCTACAAAACTGAAACACCGTGTCAACGAGGCGAGAGGACATCAAGGCGACAATGATAGCGCAGTTCACAGGGCAGGATCAAAACTGGACGAGAAATGGCCTGAGATTATGCTGGCAGTAAAAACGAGTGTTTCAGAATCCACAGGCTACACACGAACATTTATTGCTCAAGGCAGAGAACCAAGACTACCGAGCGCCCTATACGACAGAGAGACCTTGGGAACAGGGCGACCCACTGAGACCCCAGGGACAAGGGGAAATCTTCGATATTGTAAGGCGGAATCTGGAGAGAGTCTCCCAGGATCAGGCTAGGCATTACAACCTAAGGAGGAGACAATGGACACCAGCGGTGGGGGACGTCGTGTGGGCTAAGGAACATTATTTGTCAAAGGCGGCCGAGGGGTTCGCAGCGAAGTTGGCCCCAAAATACGACGGACCTTACTAGGTCACGGATTTTCCGTCACCAGTAATCTGCAAAATACGGCACCTGAACACAAAGAAAGAGAGGAACATCCACGTGAGCGAGCTGAATCAACAACAAACATAGAACACAAGCGAGCAGCTACAAGCAGATAAATTAGACGAAAAGCAAAAGTAAAACCCCAAAGAGTCTCAAAAGATACTACGGAATGAGTCCAAGGCTAGCGCAAAAGATTCTTGAGGGATACTACTAAAGGAGTCAAAGGATAACTCTAAGGATCTTCAAAGGACATGGCGGAAAAGAACCCGAGGAGGACTCCAAGGATGCTCAAAAGGACACTGAGAAAAGGGTCCAAGGATAGCTCCAAGGATGCCCAAAAGACCCGAGGAAAAGATACCGAGGAAAAAGATACCGAGGATAATTCCAAGATCTTTGAAAGGATACGGGGAAAGGAGTCCGAGGATAACTCCAAGGATGCTCAAGGATACGAAGGGAGGAGCCCAAGGATAGTCCCAAGGAGTCTCAAAGGACACGACGGAAAGAAGCCCGAGGAGAACTCCAAGGGTGGTCAAAGGACATTAGGGGAAGAGGCCAAGGATGCTTAAGAATACGAAACAAGGAATACAAGGATATTTCGAGGAATACGCAAAGGGTACTACTCCAGGGATTCTCCAAACATACTAAAAGTCAACTACAAAGAGGCAAGGAAAAACAGAAAGAACGACTGGAGGACGGGAAAAAGACCAGAACGTCCAAACGGTCGAAGATGACTGATGGGAAAACTTGCAGCAGTAGTCCGCCAAAGGAAGGGGGAAGACGTTACAGATCAGAGAGCTGTACCATAAAAATGGAAATAAAAAGAAAGGGAGAGGCTGAAAGAAATAGAGGGACAAGCAGTCGATCAGATATCAAGTGAACAGAAAACCAACCAAGTAAACTACAGGGGAGCCACAACAAGGCGAGTCGTCTAAAGCAGAGCCGTGGGAGCCTACGGTTCCGAGTTGTGAAGTACCGGAGCGGCGCGACCGAGCCCCGAGAGTAACGAGCCAGAAAGGAGAGAAGTCTCGAATCGGCGTATGCCCGAGAATCCAACACCAGAAGTCACGCTACGTACAGCCACCCAGTCAGGAGCAGTTCGCAGGACACCGCCATCAGCAAGCCGGACACCACACCGCAACAGCCACGCAAGGAAGATCGAGCCCGTAGGAACGGCACTGACAGTAAGCAAAAGGGTGAGGCTAAGGTGGAAAGTTCGTTTACACAAGGCGTAGAAGCGAAGAAGTGAAGAGCGAGGCAGTCTGTCCGCACGATCTGAGCGAAATCGCAGTGGGACCATCTGGACAGAGCAAGGGACAGGCGGTCGGGTGTCGAGAGGAGCGATTCTGGAGAGGTAGTCAGTCACCCTAGTCTGAAAACGATGACGCTTCTCTAAGCACGCACGACTGACCCCATAGCGAGTCTGAATCGTTGCCAAGCAGTCACCGAGTCAACGCGTCAGGGACAAGCAGCGGACAAGGATCTTCAGGGAGCTACAAAAATGAAACACCGTGTCAACGAGGCGAGAGGACATCAAGACAACCGAACCGTGGATAAGCAAATTATAAAGCCGACTGTAGTTATACCCGCAATAAACCCACTACGAACCCGTAAATTCTGTGCTTTCTCATTGAACTACGAAAACACACAATCTACTGAGCTAGCCGCACAAATCTCATAACGTACAGAAAGTAAACAAAATCAGTTCGTTACATCCCATACTGACCGCTTATATATATATGTGCATGCATAAGTTTCTCTCTCTGCCCGTTTTACATATTGTTACTTATTGCAGCTGCCTCTGCGCCGACAGCTAGCAAGCCTTAGGCAAAGAGAACAAAGATTCATTCGAATAAAAACGATTAAAACAAACACAACCGATAGTCTAGTTAATTTAAATTGCGATTGAACTAAAGCTCACACGCCATTTAGTAAAATAACCTTATTCACTTTTATTTGGGGAATAATCTTCATGATAATTAGCTTTATTCACTTTTGCTTGTGGAATGAGCTCCATCCACTATTGTATTATTAAAGTTTTTATTTTATTATATCCATCTCCCCTTGGTAGAAATTATTTTGTATCCACTTAAGCTGCTGTCAATTACAAGACTTTCCGTTTTCCGTTGATCGCTCGCTCCCAACTTGTTTTATTTTTTCTTTACTTATGTATTTATGTGTACACTGTAGGCTTACGTATAAAAAATCAAGCTACAGGAAGGAATGACAGCCATAGCTGCTGAGGTTTTCGACTTCAATGTTCTTTGATTTTATTGCCAAAAAGCATATGGCAGAGAAGCCGGTTGTATTAAAATACGTGTTGAATGACACCTGAACGGATGCTCCGTTCCAAAGTAATACTCAAAAGAAGATTTTCGGGGTCCTCTCAAATTGAAAATTGTATCTTGTTTGTCAGTATGTCAGTTTGTACGAAAACGTTATTTAAGAGTCCTGAAAATTCTAGACGATGTTAATATATGAAACCTGAAGGATGGTTACTGGCAAATCCCGCTGAAAGAAAGCAGTGCCGGGAAAGGGCTTATTCCAGTGCCGTTTGGACTCCATTCTGCATCTGTGACCTTCCAGTTGCTGTTGGACCGTGTGATTGGTCCAGAGACGTCGCCGCACGCATTTGCGTACCACGACGGTATTATAGTGATCGAGCGCACGCTAGAAGAGCACAAGGCGAACTTGAAAGAGGTGTTCCGGCGGCTGAAAGACGCAAATTTGAGATTGAACTCGGAAAAATGCCAATTTTTTAAGAAGGAGCTGATATATCTGGGTCATAGAGTGACTAGCGACGGGATAGGCACGGATCCGGAAAACGTAGCGGCCATCGCCGAACTAGAACCGCCGTCAACAGTTATAGAGCTCCGACAGTACCTGGGCGTACCAGTATGGCACCGGCGATTTGTACCTGACTTCGCAAAAGTGGTCAAACCTCTCAACGACCTGCTGCGCAAGGGCAACAAGTGGGTGTGGACACAGGAATATCAGTCGGCGTTCGAAGAGGTAAAGGCTAGACTGGTGGCAGAAACGTACTGGCGTGCCCGGATTTTGAAAAACCATTTGTCCTGCAAACGGACGCGAGTGATTGCGGTATTGGGGCAATTTTGACCCAGGAAACTGAATGTGGTGAAAAGGTGATCTCTTACTCAAGCCGAACGCTCAACGGTGCTGAGAAAAACTACTTCACGACCGAGAAGGAGTGCTTGGAAATCGTCTGGGCGATCCGAAAACTTAAGCCATATCTGGAAGGGTACCACTGCAAGGTGGTAACCGACCACATGGCACTGAAGCCCACGTAAAAGGGTGTGAAGACATGTATCAGATTCAAGCCGAATCAGATGCAGGCGGCTGGGAAAATGCTAATGCAGGTGCCAGAGGAATCATGGGCTACAGTATGTGCAGACTTCGTCGGATACCTGCCGCGTTCAAAACACGGCAACGAAATGCTGCTGGTGCTGATAGACCGGTTTTCCAAGTGGACTGAATTGGTGCTGCTGCGGAGCGCGACGGCCGATTCCCTTAAGAAAGCGTTCAGGGAACGCATCAATGCAAGGTTTGGGGTCTCGAAGGTAGTCATAACGGACAACGGTGTACAACAGCAAAATCTTTAAGAGTTTCCTGGCCGAGATGGTAGCCAAGTAACAGTTCGCGGCTCCATATACCCCGCAAGAGAACCCGACGGAGAGAGTAATTAGGACCGTGAAGACAATGATAGCGCAGTTCACAGGGCAGGATCAAAACTGGTCGAGAAATGGCCTGAGATTATGCTGGCAGTAAAAACGAGTGTTTCAGAATCCACAGGCTACACACGAACGTTTATTACTCAAGGCAGAGAACCAAGACTACCGAGCGCCCTATACGACAGAGAGACCTTGGGAGAGAACAGGGCGTCCCACTGAGACCCCAGGGACAAGGCCAACAAACTCGGGGAAATCTTCGATATTGTAAGGCGGAATCTGGAGAGAGTCTCCCAGGATCAGGCTAGGCATTACAACCTAAGTAGGAGACAATGGACACCAGCGGTGGGGGACGTCGTGTGGGCTAAGAAACATTATTTGTCAAAGGCGGCCGAGGGGTTCGCAGCGAAGTTGGCCCCAAAATACGACGGAACTTACTAGGTCACGGATTTTCTGTCACCAGTAATGTGCAAAATACGGCACGTGAACACAAAGAAAGAGAGGGACATCCACGTGAGCGAGCTGAATCAACAACAAACATAGAACACAAGCGAGCAGCTACAAGCAGATAAATTAGACGAAAAGCAAAAGTAAAACCCCAAAGAGTCTCAAAAGATACTACGGAATGAGTCCAAGGCTAGCGCAAAAGATTCTTGAGGGATACTACTAAAGGAGTCAAAGGATAACTCTAAGGATCTTCAAAGGACATGGCGGAAAAGAACCCGAGGAGGACTCCAAGGATGCTCAAAAGGACACTGAGAAAAGGGTCCAAGGATAGCTCCAAGGATGCCCAAAAGACCCGAGGAAAAGATACCGAGGAAAAAGATACCGAGGATAATTCCAAGATCTTTGAAAGGATACGGGGAAAGGAGTCCGAGGATAACTCCAAGGATGCTCAAGGATACGAAGGGAGGAGCCCAAGGATAGTCCCAAGGAGTCTCAAAGGACACGACGGAAAGAAGCCCGAGGAGAACTCCAAGGGTGGTCAAAGGACATTAGGGGAAGAGGCCAAGGATAACTCCAAGGATGCTTAAGGATACGAAACAGGGAATACAAGGATATTTCGAGGAATACGCAAAGGGTACTACTCCAGGGATTCTCCAAACATACTAAAAGTCAACTACAAAGAGGCAAGGAAAAACAGAAAGAACGACTGGAGGACGGGAAAAAGACCGGAACGTCGAAACGGTCGAAGATGACTGATGGGAAAACTTGCAGCAGTAGTCCGCCGAAGGAAGGGGGAAGACATTACAGATCAGAGAGCTGTACCATAAAAATGGAAATAAAAAGAAAGGGAGAGGCTGAAAGAAATAGAGGGACAAGCAGTCGATCAGATATCAAGTGAACAGAAAACCAACCAAGTAAACTACAAGGGAGCCACAACAAGGCGAGTCGTCTAAAGCAGAGCCGTGGGAGCCTACAAGGAGCAAGATCGCTACGTCGAGACGTTCTGGATTGGGATTACAAGTAATCTCCAAACTGAGACACAGGTGGCTGAGGTCCAAGGGGCATCACACGGCAAAGTCAAGGCGATCAGCTTACTCCTGCCAACGCAAAACCTGGCGTTACGCCTGGAGGGTCGGCAGTGAAAGCCGGTGACAAGAAATCGTGAGCTCGGGGGTAAGCCTGTCTAACTCCTGTGTATCAGTGCGGTCTCGAGTGGAATTTTCCAGGAGAGCCTACGATTCCGAGTTGTGAAGTACCGGAGCGGCGCGACCGAGCCCCGAGAGTAACGAGCCAGAAAGGAGAGAAGTCTCGAATCGGCGTATGCCCGAGAATCCAACACCAGAAGTCACGCTACGTACAGCCACCCAGTCAGGAGCAGTTCGCGGGACACCGCCATCAGCAAGCCGGACACCACACCGCAACAGCCACGCAAGGAAGATCGAGCCCGTAGGAACGGCACTGACAGTAATCAAAAGGGTGAGGCTAAGGTGGATCGTTCGTTTACACAAGGCGTAGAAGCGAAGTGAAGAGCGAGGCAGTCTGTCCGCACGATCTGAGCGAAATCGCAGTGGGACCATCTGGACAGAGCAAGGGACAGGCGGTCGGGTGTCGAGAGGAGCGATTCTGGAGAGGTAGTCAGTCACCCTAGTCTGAAAACGATGACGTTTCTCTAAGCACGCACGACTGACTCCATAGCGAGTCTGAATCGTTGCCAAGCAGTCACCGAGTCAACGCGTCAGGGACAAGCAGCGGACAAGGATCTTGAGGGAGCTACAAAACTGAAACACCGTGTCAACGAGGCGAGAGGACATCAAGACAACCGAACCGTGGATAAGCAAATTATAAAGCCGACTGTAGTTATACCCGCAATAAACCCACTACGAACCCGTAAATTCTGTGCTTTCTCATTGAACTACAAACACACACAATCTACTGAGCTAGCCGCACAAATCTCCTAACGTACAGAAAGTAAACAAAATCAGTTCGTTACATCCCATACTGACCGCTTATATATATATGTGCATGCATAAGTTTCTCTCTCTGCCCGTTTTACATATTGTTACTTATTGCAGCTGCCTCTGCGCCGACAGCTAGCAAGCCTTAGGCAAAGAGAACAAAGATTCATTCGAATAAAGACGATTAAAACAACCACAACCGATAGTCTAGTTAATTTAAAATGCGATTGAACTAAAGCTTACACGCCATTTAGTAAATTAACCTTATTCACTTTTGTTTGGGGAATAAGCTTCATGATAATTAGCTTTATTCACTTTTGTTTGTGGAATTAGCTCCATCCACTATTGTATTATTAAAGTTTTTATTTTATTATATCCATCTCCCCTTGGTAGAAATTATTTTGTATCCACTTAAGCTGCTGTCAATTACAAGACTTTCCGTTTTCCGTTGATCGCTCGCTCCCAACTTGTTTTATTTTTTCTTTACTTATGTATTTATGTGTACACTGTAGGCTTACGTATAAAAAATCAAGCTACAGGAAGGAATGACAGCCATAGCTGCTGAGGTTTTCGACTTCAATGTTCTTTGATTTTATTGCCAAAGGGCATATGGCAGAGAAGCCGGTTGTATTCTCAATTAAAATACGTGTTGAATGACACCTGAACGGATGCTCCGTTCCAAAGTAATACTCAAAAGAAGATTTTCGGGGTCCTCTCAAATTGAAAATTGTATCTTGTTTGTCAGTATGTCAGTTTGTACGAAAGCGTTATTTAAAAGTCCTGAAAATCTAGACGATGTTAATATAAAAAACCTAATATAAGAAACTTTAGTTTTACTTATTTTCGAAAAATAGCTAGTTTGGCGAGAAAGCAGCTATAAATAGCCAAATTTTGTATACCCATTACATACGAAGTACTATAGGTACAGTGCTTGTGCTATACTTCGTTAGAAAGGTATTTTGAAATACTGTATACGCCTTTTAATACCGCTTAAACCCCATTTTTATCCTTTTTAAATGATATGTTAAGTTGTACAGGCCTTGAGATTCCTCAACTTTTAGCATACCAAACCTTCTTGTAAAAATAGCCGTTTTAAAGTTATTAATCAACAAAAATGGCCACATTAGAAGTTCATTGCCTAAGCATGCGAATCCAAACTCCATTTGAAGATCCTGGAAATTTAAGATGACGTAAAATAGCGCAATATAAGAAACACTTCTAGTTTTGCGAGAAAAGAGCCATAAATGGATAAGTTTTGCACTCCATTAACTTATGAAATACTAAAGCTACATGTTATAGGAAAGGTATTTTAAAATGTGTACACCTTTCTAACATGATTTGATTAAATATAAAAAAACTTCTGATATCAAACAAAAACAATTCTTAACGAGGTAAAAAAAAAGTGACGATAGCCACTTCAAAAAACAATGGTTTTGATATAAACTTCTGTGACTAAAATCTACTGCGATCTACTAAATAAATACACTTTCTACTTTTAGTTGAAGAATTTCAAGGGCTCTATACAATAAAACTATGTTTTAAATCCGTTTTTGAGAAATCAGAAAAAAGGCTAAACAATCGTGTTTAAGAGTCATAAATATATATTTCAAAACACCTTTCTAACGACGTATAGTACGAACCTGTAGCTTCAGTACTTCTCAAGTTTTGCGTATGCAAAATTGATCTATTTATAGCTCTGTTTTCACCAAACTAGCTAGTTTTTCAAAAAGTGGTAGAACTAATGTCTTATATTGAGCTGTTTAACAGCGTCTAGAATTTTCAGGACTCTAAAATAGTTTTTGGATACGCACAAAAAAAGGTCAATGCTCAGGCAGTGTAAGATGCCCTGAACTGGTAAATGTGGCCATTTTTGTTGAAAAATAATTTTTACATGGGTATTTTTACAAGAATGTGTCATATGCCAAAAGCTGAGAAATCTCTATATACCTTAAAACTTTATTCGAAATGGACGTTTTTGAAAAATCAGTAAAAATGTTAAAAGAAAACTAGATAAAAACAAGGTAGAACACTATAGTTGAGTGCTCTGACTATCATATACCCATTACTCAACTTAAGGGATCAAAAAGGGAATGGAGATGTATAAGCAGCAAAGCGATATTTTAGGGCGCCACCTACCAGCTATTTCAGTAGATGATTTAAGCAGATTTAAGCGTTTGCCACGGGATTGTTGTTGCTGGTTGCAAGGGACAAGATGCAAGCTGTAGGGGAGAAACACTCGGCGATCGCGAGAGAGAAGAAACCAAAAACACTTGGAACTTTGAAAGTGGCGCGGAACGGCCGGGCGATGTATTTCTCGTGGTAGATTACAATGTGTACTGAGAGAGCGGACCATACCTGGTGCTTTGCGGCTTGAACATTTCGCCCCCCTTTCAACCACTGGCGTTGCAACAACACTGGCCCTGGTTGCAGGCCCCGGAGAGGATCCAGCCAAACGTTGTTTTCTGGGCCACGGTCAGTCCCTCGTCGACCAGATGGAACTCTGGCTGGATGACCTGGGAATACACATCCGCACCCAGGATCAGGGAAATCGTCGCCGGCAGGTAGAAACGCTTGTCGGCCAACGGGAGATCCTTAAACAGCAGGACATTGACGCTGTGCCGTTGGAGGAGGACAGCGGTGGACCCGGTGTCGAGGCTGAGCGCGGCGGAGAGGCGAGAGCTCTGCGTGCTGGCCGGCGCAAGCGCTGCCGAAAAGCGGAGGATGCCGAGCGATTTGGAGGGGCGAGCTCTCGGCGGGTTGGCGGATCTTGCCGGCGCGAACGCTGCCGAGAAGCGGTCCGTCGCTGAGTAGCGGAATGCCGCTGGGTAGCGAAACGTCGCCGGGAACTGGGAGGCTCTGTCATAGGAGCTCCAGTTGCAAATCGAGGCAATTCGCGCACAACTTATTTATTAGCACCGCTCGGAGCCGCTTCTCCGCGATCAGCTTCTTTCAGAGGGTGAAAAAGAAAAAAAACAAATGGAGAGGTTTTATGCTGTAATGCCGCGTGCTTATGGACTATGAATGACAGAAAGAAGACTACTAAGTAGAAAATCTGGAAGGCGCCCCCGGTAAGAGAACAATCTTGGTCACAGGACGCTGGACAACGCCGAGCGCCGTACGGATGTCGACTACGTACACGTTACCATCGGCTCCTGGAAAGACGGAATCGAAGATTTTCCTTGGAAAATTGTCTTCCATCGAGCGTGGAATTGCTGATGAAGACTTTAAGTGCTTAACTTCGGGTTCCACTTTGTATAGAAAAAGCCCGCCAACAAAAAAATGTCCTGGTGTCAACGCTAAGAGATCAGTAGGATCCTTGGACATGGGAGATAGCGGTCTGGAATGCAGACAAGATTTGATTTTCGCTAGGAGGGTGGAGAGCTCTTCAAACGTGTACTTTCGCGTAGCGGCGGAATTATAAAACAAGGTCTTGAAGCTCTTAGCACTATCTTCCCAGAGGCCTCCCATATGGGGTTCCCCATGAGGAATGAATTGCCAGTTGAGCTGCTGATGACTACACGCAATCATCGACATACATGTCATGAAGGATGTACCTCTTTCATATGGTTGAGATCGAGATATTCTTGTATCACGGAGTCATACTTAGTGTATTGTTGCCTATCCCTTTTTAGGCGTTGCCCATTTCTTAAAAATTGGGCTAACGCGAATGATCTGAAATATCCAAGGGCGGACTTGACGTTTTCGGAATCACGGAACGGAAGACTTACGACATACCTGCCGCTATTGTCTCTCGTAGTCGTGCGAATACTCTTCACAGGTCACATCCGATGCTTTTGCCATTTTTACTGGCCGATCCTCCACCTTTCTAAATTTGGTGGGAAGTTTATCTAGGGAGGAGTCAGCCGCGTGGGAAATTGACGTGGAAAAGGCGGGAATCGTATTTTGCCTTGATGCAGGCAATGGTCATGTTAGGATCCAGCCGAAATTGGCTTTTGACCGAGAAGAGAGCCACATATGTTCAGTCAGGTACCGCTTAGGAGAATGGATGGAAGTATATCTGCCCCGATCAGAAGATATATTTGCGCGATTTCGTAAAACTTTGGATCCGCTAGTGGAAGCTCGGGAAGCTCGGGAAGCGGAATCGGACAGGATGAAAGATTTCCCGCTAGTTGCGGAAGAACGTAGGTACTCACTCTTAACTGCAAGCTAGGCTGATTTGGCGAAGGAATATAAATTGGCAGAGCTTTTTGAATTAAACGGATACTGTCTGGTTTTAGCCTGATTCCTGAGCTTGAATAACTTGATGAGGCAATTTAATTCAGTTGAAGAGCCGCTCATTGATTAAGGTTACTTCAGAACCAGAATCTATCAGCGCACGAGCTTTGAAATTGAAACTCAGGTGACAAATATCGATTCTGGCGGTGCCCAGCGTGCCTCGGTGCAGTAGCGTGCAATCACGCAGCGATGTCCTCGTGTAAAACAGTTCAGACACAGCCTCTTATCTTTTATGTAAACTCAGTTAAGTTAGCCCAAGCTGAGCGAAAACCATCGCTAAAAAGAGGTGCCTTGGAAACTATGGTTTGTGCGAAGCCGCTCGTTTTGGCGTTAAGGACAAATCATTTTTCGACCGGTTTAGCCTCGAATTGTTAATATAAATGGCCGTGAACAAATCCCTAAAGGTTGGCCAGCGAAGATAATCACCGGTGAAAACCTAGGTATCGCACGGAGGAAGCCGGCAGTCTGACGGAATATATGTCTGGGAAGGATAAGCTGGCGCTGGGGAAGGTTGCGGAACCATATCTGCATGCCTGTGCCCCGCACTTTTCGTACGCGCTGTAGCAGTAGTCGTTCTTAGCCTTGAGAACTGACAATCTCTTAGATGCGCTTTCTCCGGTTTTTACAATGCACACGGTACATGCATCGCGATTCCAATTCGGACGAATTCGGAAGTCGATCAAAGACTTCAATAAATTGGTTTAGGGCGAGTGCGGCAGCCGTCTTAGTCAATTTTGTGCTGGCTCCCGCAATTCTTTCGATGGGAGAGGGAGCCTTTTTGGGATTTTACCTTTTTAAGCGTGGGAGATCTTATCGAAATCTTTGTAATTTTTTGTGATAGAACAGGAGATAGTTTGCCAGCAAGAAAGAAATTACCCAAGGTGATACGACTATGAATAAACTGGGTTGATTTTATTTTATTTATATTTTTTTTCATTCGTTTTTAAAAATAATTTCAGAAAAATACCTTAACATACCGAAAACATACCGAATCAGTTTTCTGGAGTTGAGAAGTATTTTTTTGTCGTTGTTTGGTGTCACGGTATTTAATGTTCGGGCAATATATAAATAATGTGATGTTCACATTCACAAAAAGGGAATGTGAACATGCCAATTAAATTTGGGTTTGTATTTGACTGAATTACTATTGGTATTTAATTTTGGTCGTAAGGAATTGTTAGGAAAAAAAATATCACAATATTAAATGGTCGGGCAACAACTAAATAATGCTACGTTCACATGTGTGCTGAAATACACGGGAAGAAGTGCATGAGAGTTTAAATGTATGTATGTGCGTTAGAGCAGCTCGCACATAAAATATTTTGTACACTTTAAAATTTTTACGGAATTTTGAAGTTTACTTATGTATGTAGCGTGTTTGAGAGCAGCTTCTGGTTGATGCCACGGTGTTGTGGTTGTTGGTTGCAAGGGGCAAGTTGCAAGCTGAAAGGGAGAAACACTCGGCGATCGATTTCTCGTGGTAGATTACAATGTGTATTAGTCTAGTGTGATCTAGTTGAGCGCTGCGCTTCAGAGCTCAGTGGCAGTGTTGCCAGTTTAGCCTATTTCAGGCTAGATCTAGCCTATTTTTAAATGATCTAGCCTATAGCCATAAATCTAGCCTATTTTTAAAAATAATTTAGCATATTTTTTTAATGTATTTGTGACCAACGAAAAATTTCATTTTTGGTGTTCAATGTTTTGCTGGTTCTTTTTTGCCGATTGTTACGTGAACTTTATTCAAATGATCGTGTTTTCTGATCGATAGATTTTTTAGATGGTGCGATATGTTGCCGCATTATGTTATGTGATCTCTAATAATTAATTGTGAAATAAAATTGAATCGAAGCGTAGGTGCCAAAATGGCGAAAGTCATTTACAAACAATTATTTCGCAATGCTTGGTTGAAAAACAGTGAGTTTAAAGACTGGCTCCGGAAAATGCCAGCTGATCCAGGTTTGTTCTTAAATTGTGTCAAACTTATTTATATTTTAATAATAATATATTTCAATGTTACAGATATGGGTTACGAAGGCACAATGAATGCTGTCATACCTAATCGTTGCCACAAATTAAAAAAAGGCAAATATTTGAATGACGGGGAGAACGACGATATTTTTCTGAATTTTAGCCTATTCTAGCCTATTTTTACCCAAAATCTAGCCTATTTGCGAGCTCATTACCTGGTAACACTGCTCAGTGGAGACAAATTCAGAGAGCGCAAAAGTGCTCTGGAAGCGCAAGCATCAGGAGGTTGGGAGAGCGGGCAATTCTAGAGAGGGGAGCAGTGTTGCAAATCTGAGATTTCACAATTTTCTTGAACTCTGTATTTTTCTTTTTTTTTAATTTGCCGCTCATATTTTTCGGGAATATTTCTTAAATTAATTTTAAAATAAGCTAGATTTGAGGCTATAAGCTATTTGCAAATTTTATAAGCTGTATCATTTTCAAATATGCTAGATCTAAGCTGAAATAAGCTAAAATGGCAACACTGGAGGGGAGAGCGGACCAATTTTAAGTTTTTCACCTCATATAAGAAAACGAAGAAGTCAAATTTTTCAACATTTTTTTCATGGAATCGTTTGTCTACCCATTAAAATTGTGAAAAAGGCCAAAGTTTAGAAAATATAAAAATTTAAAAATTTTTACCACATTTCAGAAGCCAAAAAATGACAATTTTCAAAATTTTTGCATGGAATTATTTGTCTACCGCTAGTTATCGTTTGGCCACCGCTAGTTATCGTTTGTCCACCGTTTAGAATTATGAAAAATTCCAAACTTTAAAAACTATTCCAATTTAAAAATTTTCACCGCATTTCAGAAAACAAAACATTACAATTTTCAAAATTTTTTGAATGGAATCGTTTGTTTACAGCTAGTTATCGTTTGTCAACTCTTTAGAATTTTGAAAAATTCTATTCTTCAGTAAATATGGCAATTGTTAAAATGAAATCGATTGAAATGTAATTTTACTGTTAGCACAATATTAAAAATTTATAATATTTTATTGCCCCCATGCTACAAATAGTAGTCGTGGTAGTAGCATAATTTGTTGTTTATATATAATTTAAAATTTGTTTTGAATCATAAATGTGATCAGTGTTGTGACTATTCACAACGAATTTAAGTGAAGTGGCGTAGCACGAAGTTCAAAGATATTTACTATTGTGTTTTACTTTTTCGATTTTGTTTAGAGTCTTTTTAAGACTTGCAATTTTTTTAAGTTTGATTTAAAATTCAAAAATAGTTTTTTTTTACTTTACAGGTGCTTGTTTGTTTAATGTTCTTAGAAAAAAATTGTGATACTTGACATTAAATTTAAAGCATAAAGTTCATTTTTTCCAAGCCTTTGTTTTTTATTAAATAAGAATTATCTGAGCATCTTTTTGTATTGTGATTAAAGAACTTAAGAAATTTCTTTGTGAAGTTTTTTAAAAGTAATTTTCAATACACATTTCACAACTTTTAGAAATTAACTCTGTGTCCATAAAAAGGAATTTACCGTACTACTACTGCGAAAACTGCAAATATACTCCTTAAATTTATTTATTCTTCAAAGACCTATTCTTGTATTTTTAATTTAGCTTTTGGTTTATTTTATTATACCCATAAAAATAAAACTAAAAAAAATTAAAAATAAAATTTTTTAAAGAATTATTTAATATAATTTTGACATTGAACATTGTAAGAATATTATCCTCCCTTTTTATTTCAACAATAAAAGTTTTTTATTTATAAGCTCGTTAATATATAATATTCTTTTCGAAACGAGGGATATTAAAATAAAGCTTAATCATTAAATTAACGTTTTTAGTGCAAAGTGCAATCAGTGTTGGACAGTGTAGAACCAACCAAATCCTCTGTTAACACTTCCTTAGTGGATGCACTTTGCAGTGTGAACATATTTACGGAAAGCGGAGCTCTGAAGCCAAGGACTGGCGATGTTTGGATATAAGCCAGCAGTCATTTGCAAGGAACAGCGCTAGAACCATACAATTCATAAGCCCGAGTTAATAGATACGATATTCTGACTGCTGTAAGACAACGATGTGGCATATCGGATGCAAATAACACTGCCATAACACCACTTTAAATACCACGGCTCCTGAAGACGATCCAGAGTTCCAAATAATCGAGCCATAGAAAAACGGACCTTTAACCACACTTTATTTGAACCTGCAGTGGGAAGAAGAGACATGGTAATCAATTGTCCCTAAAGTGGGTCAGAAGAAGGATTTGCGTTTAAGGAACTATCACTATGGATATCACAGTGCATTTAATTTTAAAAATGACAAAATTTAGGGCAAAGTGGACAATACGTGGCTTAAAATTGAATCTTTTTGCAATGAGTGCAGTTCAATATTAAAAGGACATTGCTTTGTGGAATCCGACAAGCACTGCGGCATCTCAATATCCGTTTCAGTACCAGACACCAAAGGAATTCCACACCATAAGAAACGGCGGTGCACGGGATCCAGTCGTATTGAAATCGGAGAAGAATTTATTTAAAGAAAAGTGGCATTTGGAAAAAGGAAGCTACTAAGGAAATGAAAGATGAGGACCCAGAGCCCAGCTACTTACCGAATCTGCCAACTCTTCGAAAACTTCGTAAAGAGGCAACCAACCGGCACCTAGGGATCACAATGAATCGTGATCCAATTTCAAGTTTATACCTCAAAAAGTATGAGGTTGAATTGGCTGGATGCATCCTTGACATTGGGTTAGACGAATTTTTCTGTATTTACTGCAAAGGAGCCCAAATGAAAACATATAAGTTTGAGCTTTAACGAATGCCGCCTTCCACTCGCTTTCATCGGACGAACAGATGGAACTGCCGCGATGCTTTATTCGGCTTGACATCGCTCACCTGATAAAAATGATTGCCGAATGTAAAGGATTTTTATATAAGATGTATTGGAGTAGCGACGGAAGCGTCCAAATACAAATCTGCAAACGGCCGGCCAAACCCATATTATATGCGAATTGTTGCCATATTTATTGAGATTGTGCCGATATTTTGTTTTATGGACTAACGTGATGAAATAAAAATTTAACTCAACATACGATGTCGGCTCCTCAGCTCTGGATGGTGCTTATGAGTATTATTTATCCAGTGCGTGCGGATAAATTTGTGAAGCAACTATTCGTTGCGTCGAAGTGCAAATTGGAACGCGCGAAAATTGAAACGAAAATTAATTAAAGTTCCCAAATTCATGAAAGAGAATCATATTAAAAAAAGCGGTGAAGATAAAAAAATTGTAATGGAGCATATGTCCGATGAAAGCGACGTGGAATATCTTTAAAAGGAAGAAAACTGGAAGGTGAAGAACAACACAAAAAATAATATGGGTTATAATATCAGAGAAGATGATGAAAATGAATCTCCGCCAATCGCTATGGAAACAGACAAAAATGAAGTTAAGGACTTACCAGAAGAAAGGAAAAAAAGGACTAGAGGAAAATACCCTATGGAATTCACTTATGTCGAATTAATATATAATCGACCTCATCGAAGGAAAAGGGATGAAATATTGCATAATGGCGGCGCAATGGGACCTATCTGGATTGGAACACAGTTTATTCAATTTAAAAACACTTGCTCATTTTATTCTCTTGGAGAAAACAGACCCCTGAATAAGATCAAGGTCCCTATGTCATCATAGACAGAATTTGTTACCCAATTTTCATTCGGTTCATCAGGATCAGCAACATATCTTCAGTTGCCCCAGGAAATATTAATACAGAATAGAAAATACATTCTGAGTGGGGCCATTGAATACGTCCAGGCGCCAGGTACGGAAATAGGACATTACATTTCATATTTCCGCAGAGTAACCGCAGAGTTCACGGCGATATGTGCAGATAATGGCAAAAATTCACAGCACATAAAACAAAAATGATTTTTCATATAGTTATATATACTCAGACCGGATAAGTATGAATATTGTTTTGTTAAAATAAGAATGATTTATTTATTTGACAACAGCTGTATTACTTAACACTTATTTGAATAAAGTATAGTTTAAAGTAAATAAAAAAGTATAGTTTAAATAAGTTTATTTTTAAGGGGTGGGTAAAGCCAATTTAATTTTTTAAAGAGATGGGCAAATCTATTTATGTAAAATATTTTTTTAACTAATAATTAATAAACAAATGCATTATCCATAAAAGCATTTTTTCTAAATTTTTTATTTTTTTAATCTTAACGATAACTCGATGTGGACAAACAATTCCATGCAAAAATGTTGTAAATTGTGATTTTTTGGTGAACATTTTCGGTGTGATTGTGGTGAAAATTTTTAAATTTTTGAGATTTTCAAAAGTTTTAAGGGTGGACAAACAATTGCATGTAAAAAATTAAAAAAAAATCATCTTTTTGATTTTCGAAAATTTTTCAAATTTGATATTTTTGAAACCGGACGTGGGCAAAAAACTAAAAGGTTGAAGACTGATGATACGCCTTAGTTATTTCAGCTATTTACATAAGACTCTAAGCCCTTTATTTTATTTAGTACGTGCAAAAGTTTATTGGGTGCTTGGATTATACTCTAATATTGTCTTTCGACTTCATTTAAACATTAGTTTTAATGATGTTTCCTCATACAAGGTTGGTTTAGTGCATTGATGTAAGTAAGCAACATAATGGATTTTGGTTGGAAAAGATTTCTGTCACGCACCCGAGCTCCAAAATTTTGTTTGCCATTGGAGTTTTTCTCACATTTGAATTTGGAGATGGTCCTGGCTTCTTTTTACCATCTTGTTAGGATAGTCATTGTTTTGTGCTAGAATTTGAGTCCTATTTGTATTATTAGGCTTGTCGGTAGAAGGAAGCATTTTCGACCCTATAAAGAATATATATTCTAGATCAGAGTCGATTTTATCTTGACCGTCTGTCTGTCTGTAAAAGCTACAAAGTGGCATGCATAATCCTGACGTTCTGTGACAGCGCAAGTTTATTTCAGCAGGGTACTTTGCCCACTCTAACGCCCACCTGCCCACTCTAAAACCTGTCTTTTGAAGATTTGGAAAACTGTTATTATAATTGTAGATATCTTTCTTCTTGCCAAAAATATTTGTGGATATCTGTCTTCGGACTGTCAATTAACAAGATGTCATCAAAAATATAGAAATCGCCGCCATTGGGGTCGTTTTCGTATGCAATTTTTAAATTTTTCTCTCTTTCGCTTTCTTGGCTGAGTAATACCCGTTACTCGTAGAGTAAAAGGGTATACTAGATTCGTCAGAAATTATGTAACACCAAAAAGTATAATAATACCTTTAAAACTGAGAGATTACTTTGCGTAGAAACGGCGGACAGACGGACGGAAAGACGGACATGGCTAGATCGACTCGTCTAGTGTTGCTGATCATAAATATATATACTTTATGGAGTCGGAAACGTCTCCTTCACTGCGTTGCAAACTTCTGACTTCTCATAATATCCTCAGCAAGGGTATAAAAATATCATACCGGTATTAAATATTTGTTTGAAATATGCGACCTTTGCAATATCAATCAATAAAAATACTATACGAGAATTAATTGATTATCGCTTTTGTGCGAATAAGAGTAAAGTTCTGTTTTTTGGACCACCCTAATTGTATAAATAAATAATTGTTCATCAGACATCCCAGGTCACTTCAGTGTTATTATAACCTTGCAGAGGGTATGTTAGATTCAGTATGAAGTTTGCAACGCAGTGAAGGAGACGTTTCCGACCCATAAAGTATATATATTCTTGATAAGCATCACTAGACGAGTCGATCTACCCATGTCCGTCTGTCCATCTGTACACTTTCAAAGTGTTGTGTGTTATGTGTCCTCACACTCTGGGAAAGTGCTGATTTTCAAAAACTATTAGAAACCTTATGCGTTGTTTGAACTGTAATTATACGTAGTATACATTTTTATTATCCATTAAAATGTATACTCTGGACTTTTAAAATCGTGTGTCGTTAGCTGTAACATATGCAAAATATTTGCATAATATTTAAACTATTACTACAATAAATATCAGTAACGTCATATTTAAAGAATCCTTATGAAAATGCTGCATTTGTAAACGAAGAAATATAAAAATATAAATATAAACGACTTTTTTCAAACAAGAAGGGAAACTAATAAAAAAATTATTTAAAGTACGATATAAAGGAGCCAAAGTGTATTAAATGGAAAGTTTTTGTTCATTGATACGATTTTCAAGTGAAAAAAACTCGAGTAACCAGAGTAAAATGAGAAGTCATAAATCAAAAAAGAGAAAAAATTGCCAAAGATTGCTTCGGAGAACTAAGTTTTGTAAGTTTATGACGTCGGTTTGATACACCTGTAGCTCTAATGGTTTCCCTTCCTAACAGACAGTTCATGACTATAAAAGCGTCACCCATCTTCAATCGGCAGTAAGAGAAAAAGAACATGGGTAATCATCCACAGACCGGGAAACTGCTGTTTCTGTCATGTCTGGCTACCGCGTTATTAGTACCTTTAGGAACTCTTGCAGTTGGTCACAAAGACATCCCACTTTCTGTTGGGTTGGTACATCGCAGCAAGCGAACCATGACTACGATATGCGTCGAGATTACGCCAAGTAGTTCGCAGGATGAGCCCTATTATATGTGCCGGGATCCTAACTTCGGTGGCGAGAATGTACAGCAAAATTGTGTGGAGGTCAGAAACCAAGGCGCCCAGGGAGAGCCGTTTTATATGTGCCGAGAAGTGGAATCCACAACTCTCGGTGCTAGGAAGCGTTCCCACCCAGGATTTTCGACACCTTTAAATTTTCATGACGGAATAAAACATGATTCCGGTCACAACTTTCCGTTCTTTCCCGCATTTGATGGCTGGTCAACTACCAATAAGCACGACCATCCGGCGCGCTCAACGACATATCAGGATAAGCCCCACCATCATCCTCTTTCTCAACAGCAACAGCCCCACGCCCATTACAGGTTCTACGGAACCCACTTGGTTGCCCCTTCGTCTGCACCTTCAGTGACGTCGTATGGTTTCCCAAAATTTTCTCAACCAATCGTGGACAGTCCGCCAACCAATTCTCCAGGAAGCTTACCTGGACCGGGCGCAGCGGCCACGACCCCTTCGCATGATACTGAAGAACCTGTGCAGATTTCGAATGTCAGAAACAAGGAAAGAATAGTCGGGCACAATCAGCGTCGGTTTAATTTTGAAAATGATATTCTGGCCGTGACGGATGAGGTGTTTCAGCGAGACAAGCTCAACCAAGAACTCGGCAGACCAAGAAAGCAAGCCTATCCTGAGGATCAGTTAATGCGGGTGTCCCTGTCAGATACGGAGAAACCCGAAAATGATCCGGTTATGAAAGCTTTTTATAGCAGTTTGGCAGGTGCGGAAGTCGTGGCACAAGCTGGTAACAAACCGGCTTATGTACCAATAGAACCGACGGGTGAAATGGCATCCAGATACAGTCCATACGAAATCCAATACCTAGGAGCCTCTGCTTCACCATCGCTGTCACCACCTCCTTCAACATACTCTGAAGCTGAACTCTCAAATGCCCCCAACCAATACTGCAGTGGACATAGTACCTCAGTTCCCACTTTTCATTGCCTAACTCAGCCGGATAAACGGGTAAGCCTCAGAAGCTCTTGTCCAAGTTTCCAGCCAGTTATTATAACCATGCCTTGCTACGGCCAACGGCAGCCAGCGCCATATATCGATCTGCCGAGAACCCAACCTGAAATAGCAAGAAGTCAATCCATGGTCATTCCCTTTGGTGTTGATCAGGGTCCTATAATAAGTCCATTCGAATTGGGCTTTGGGTCGGGTAGCCAGTTTGGAAGTCCTTTTGGCATGAAACCTCAAATAGGAGCCCAGGAATATGACATGGAACACCAGGTGGGTGCCCCCTTCGGCATGGGAATGCGATTCGGCATGGGTTGGAACCCCTTTGGCCCATTTGGAACGCTTAACCCCTTTAACCACTTCAACAGAATCCTAGGAGGGCCGACTGCCAGCGTTTTAGCACCCAAACACATTCAGCGGGTGTTCAATATTAATCATGACGATAAAGTTAGATTGACCACAGAAACAGCACCGCACTCAGAAGCACCAACCGCAATATCAGTAAAACTGCACTTTTCTAGTAGCACTCCGACGCCTTTCACACCAGAACACCCTAACCCCATTTTGGGCACTCACCATGACAGTTTCGAGGATGAAGACCTTCATGAAGATTACAAGGCGGAGACCACACCCCTCCCGGTATTGGAGGCAAACGATTCCACCCCTGAAATTCCGGGCATCGTAAGCAAGGCTGCGGATCTTCTTAAGCCCAAACAACGCAAGCGGCACAATTCTCGCTCTATTGGACGCATCTCCCAAAAACAAAGATACCTTCAGCAGTTGTAGCAGCTTTACATGTAAATGGTTCCCTAACAATGAATAAAGTGGTATTTCTATTTCCAAAGAAGAATGGTAGGATCAGAATCTAAACCAAAACACAATTTTTTGCGTTTTCAAAAGAAAATCGAAAGAACGATTTGATAGCTTAAGCAGTAGCTCGGCTAATAGTTTATGTTGGTTATGTTTCTGAGCATATAAAGTATTTATATTCTTGATCAGGATTACAAACGAAGTCCTGTCGAACTGAAAACTGAATCAACCCATCAAATTCATGATTTGACGTATCAAATAATTTTGTTTGTAATTCGAAAGTAATGAATTATTTGCCTTTCCTTTTAATAATTAAATGCTAATGAATGGGATCACTTTTTTTAATTGTAATGAAATTACCAATTCATTGCAAAGGTATTCATTAGAAAAAACTTTGTTAAATAGTTACTCTTTGTAATTTGTTGACGTAAGGCCAAATTCTGGTAAAGGCGGTTCAGCTTTTAAATGATGATGCGGTACAGGAACTCTTAAGGGATGACGGCAAGGGCAATGATATTTTGGACATGTTAGATATCATTTATCAATGTGTGCGATGTGCTGCGCATACATTACGTGAATAAACACAACCAAGATAAAAACTCTAAAATGCGTCCACTTTAATTTGAAAGATAATTGTTTGTTAGCTTGCTGTTAAATATTTGAGCCAGAGAGAACCGAATGGGTTTAGCTAGTTTCGGTGTGTACTTTCCATAAGTGAAGTTAAAAATTAAATTTGTCATGTTTCGCAGTGTTTGTTTGGTCTTTTTATTAAACTTGTATTAATTCGATGTTCATAGCCGTCATCTAGAGATTGAATTGGCGGATTCTGAAAAGGTCGCAAATCACCAAGAGTTATATAATAAGAACCCGTGACCATCATTGTATAACTAATACCTCATTTGAGCGCTTATCACATGTACCTTTAGCCAAATCTTCGGTAATCGGAGAGCCCTAACCAATCTTGTCGTCGGAGCCACACTTCTCGTCTTCGGAGTACGCATAGAAGGGAGCTCCGAATTTCAATCTTGTATTAGGAGTGCCGTCGATGCACCCATACCTTCACCTCGTCGGCTAGAACTGCAAAATGGTGTTAGGATGGTGCCTCAGCATCGTAGAAGCTGCGAACCTCCATCTCGGCGAATATGCACCCGCAAAGCGGTGCGATAACATCTTCGTCTATCGTCGCTAAAGCATCCGTATCATCTCCAACTCGTCGCGGAACGCCCGTACAGCGATCCGAATTTCACAACGTCGATGGGAATGTTGCCTTCGTAAACACATGCAAACTTTATTACAATCAGTTGTACACACATATATCATAATTTGCCTTGGCATTCAGTTTGTCTTACTTAAGCAGCATTGACTCATTCTTCGCGCGCTCTTTGGTTGTATCGGACTTTTCACCTTTCTTGACCTTTCTCGGACTTTTCTTCTTTGGCATATCGCAAATGGCCTAGCAGTTTCCTTTAGTACGTAGTGTACGGTAGAACAGAAATTCTATTTCTACCAGCAGCATTGCATTGGCATTAACTTTACAAAAATAATCTTAAAATGGAAGTTGTTGTTTGCAATGGATGGAAGTCGAAAAAGCTGAGCTGAATAAAAATCATATAATTAGAATTGAGGTCACAGTTCGTAGTCAGGAAACTCCCCCTAATGCGGTCGAAATGGAATGTCGTTTAGGTATTGTAAATAGATGCATTGAAAAGGCGATAGAGTTGGAACAATAATTAGAGGCAATTAACATTGGATTGACATGTAGACAGTAGTTAAGAGAATTATGCACATATATCAAGTTCTAAAGTATTATTAATGTGTATATTTTGCAAATAATAAGAGTCTAAAATCTTAAAAAAGCCACAGTATAGTACTTCCACATTTCAAACTTTAAAAATTCAAGAATTTTATAGGTTTCAATAGTTTGGTTCACAACGACTAGTCGCTAACCATTATTCATTTGATATTTCCTTTGAAAAAGGATGCGTTAGGAACAGGAAAGTTAACCAGATTTCAGAAGAAAATTATGCAAAGGCGCTCTTATTAGAGTTCAGATTAACACGTGAATAATATACTTTAACTGTATCTAGTTTGTTTGAAATCATATCTTTCATCGACACCTTAACAGCTTTTTACGAATCTCTAATTCTCTAATCTAGATCCCAAAAAGCAGTTGCGATGGCAAAACAACTTAGCTTACCATTCCGTTATGGTAAAATTTCTCAGAAGCACTTAGCGACTGAGGAATTCACGACATGCAGAAGAGCTCCCAATCATGGGAAAATGGGTAACAAGGCTAAATAGCAAGCAAAGCGGAAGTTTCCCGACCTGACAAAGAACGCAAATCTTAATGTTGCTTCCTAGAATTCTGCTAGACTTAGAGTCTCAGGCTTATTACGGAGAAGTTGATAAACAATTTGCAAATAAAACGATAAAGCCGCTCGCAAAATGTTCTGGCATTGGGAATTCCGCGTGCTCAGGCTGTAAAATTCCGCCTGCATGGTCTATCTAGTAGCTACGGAAGACACAACTTTGCATCATTCGGTAATAAAGTTTTGGGAATGTCTCTACGCAAAATTTAATTTGTTCACATTTTGCGGTTTTTCGTTTTAAAAACCCATCAAATATTTCATTACATACTAAGTTTATAATTACTTAGCTTTCGGTCATATAAAGGCATCAGATAATATTTTTTATGTTCGCTTGGTATGGCCAACTAGAATGCTTTGTTTCTATGCCACGTTGCTAAAATTACGTGCGTGCTCGTGGAGTAGTAGGGAATATACAACTTCCCGAAGCCACTGGATTTAGTTAAAACATTTCCTAGCCGTTATATGTCTAAATTTTGCGTTTTTAAAGCTCTTTAAAGTTTTCAATACCATTTATCATTATTCTCATCTTCCTCAATATAGTACATAGTTATACAGAGCTTAATGTAGTATTTAATAGAATCTAGTATTTTTAGTATATGGGTTCTTGTAGTATGAATGTTGCTTGCCGACATAATGGGGGTAAACTATTAGCGATGTCACCTGTACGTGCTCGCAGCTTTTTCAGGCATCGTAACGAACATAAATTTGAGAAATGACCAAAGATCTCTACTATCACTCTCCAATAAATTAATAAAAAAAAAACCTTTAACGAGATGAAAATCTAGTGACTATTGCACCTCTAACAAAAAATTTTTTGATATCAATTTTTGTGGCGAAAATGTATAATACGATCTATTACGATATAAGCGTTTCGGCATTCCTCTTAAAATTTTGTTCTAGTATGAAAACCGTGCCAGCCACAGTTAGCCTGGTTTGTGGGCGTTGGACTGGGTGTGACGAACTATTTTTAGGTCAACCGATAAGTATTGATGAGACTTTATTGATATTGTGGGCGTTAAGGTGAGCGTGGCACCCTGCTGAACTTGCGTTGCCTAGGAAGATCAGGAAACTGCATGCCAAGTCCGACTCCTCTAGCTCTTATAGAGATTTCAGCGTTCATACTGACAGATGGACATACGGACATGGCTAGATCGACTATTTTTAACTTACGGGTTCGAAAAAGCTTTCCTCTACCAGTTTCATACTTTCAGACGAATCAAGTATGCCCCTATACTCTACAAAGGATATTCTATATTCTGATATCAATGATCCCAATATGAAAAGGAAATGGTAAGAATCAAATTAAAGTATATTGCAAAACTATTTGTTAGATATACACTACTGAGTTGAATAACAGTTTAGTTGTGGAGATAAACAACGTAAATACCGCCAAATTATGTGGATTTAGGCATAATAAAAATGTTGTCACCTTCCAAAAAATCATTATATTTTTTAGAACATGGCTAACAGTGCAAGTTACAAATATGTCTGTGTA
Source organism: Drosophila biarmipes (assembly GCF_025231255.1). Classification (NCBI taxonomy): domain Eukaryota; kingdom Metazoa; phylum Arthropoda; class Insecta; order Diptera; family Drosophilidae; genus Drosophila; species Drosophila biarmipes. The sequence goes on from NC_066612.1 coordinate 24,636,548, forward strand.
CCTTAGCAATAACTAGGTTTTGGGTGTAAGACTAGCTTTCGAGCTTGTACCTGTCTATACATTTGTTTTAGTATAAGAACCTTTGGGGATATTTTAAAACGTGATAACATGAATCGAAATAATCTATCACCGTTACACTGTTTTACAGCTTTCAAACCACTTTGTTCACAAATAGTGTACAAATAAAACAGAACTAATTAAGAGGTCTCAACACCTCTTTCATAAACTGGAATCAGAAATTAAAAAAGCTGTAAGACCACCAATTCATTATCCTTATTTATCCCAATTCATTAACCGTAAATCTGGGCTTAACAGCCAAAACACCTGGAATGTGAAATTGTCGGCTAACCGCACAAAACCACGTTTCGCAATCATTGGATTTACACTAAATGAAGTACCTTATACCTTGATAAAACTTTAAAAATGGCGATTTTAGTAACAATGAGTTTGTCCACCCATATGAAATGTGTACAATATTTTAATCTAGCCCCAAATGATTTAAATAATAATAACAATTTTTTTCTAAAGAAAATTTAAATTGTATTCGAAAAAGAACCACGCTTTTAACCTTTTTAAAAGTATCAGGAAAACAAGCAAATAGTTTTAAGTCCGTCATTTTTATGTTGAGACTAGAAGAGAAAGGAGCTACAAGAAACCAACGTTAATAAAGTGAAATGAGGCAATTGCCCAAATTAACAAAAAACTTAACGGGCAGATAATTGGTCAGCACATTTAATACCTAATATAATACTAATTAAGGTGGATATAATCTCAAAACTACTAATTATGCTAAAATTTCTACATTTTGTAATCCTGAATAAACATAAGAAACTTGCCTCTTTTTTGCAAATCGCCGGAAGGGAGCCAGAAAATTAATTTAAATTTATAACAAAACAAGTTTTATTTCTACCGAAATAAATACATTAAATTATTATTATGCTACAAAATAAACTTCTGAGTTTTTATTTCGAGTTTAAATAACAGGTATACTTTTGTTGGGTTAGCTCTTGTTTGAATCCTTTTTATGACCCATTTTTGGAAAAAAAGAATCTATAACATTTAAACGTTCTGGAAAACAAAAATGTTTGTTTGAAAATATTCCAACATCTGAGAATCATTAACTTGTGCATTTTTTTTCTTGGAGTTTATTTTGATTTCTAAATTAGTCTTACAATCTTAAGGAACGTTATTCCCAAAATTCCCCGAAACCCATTAAAATCATTACATTTATGGATTATGGTAATGAGGGGGATCTTGGAGCCAAGATTTTACTCAGTCCGCCTGACGCTCCGAATAAACGCTGTACATTTAATATTTATTCATGCGTTATTAATTATAAACATAAGGGTGGCATATTTGTTGTCTTTCCCACAAACATTTTGTGACCCCGACGTATTTTTATCGGAGTCTGCAACGCGGTCTCCCGATTTTTTAATATATATACACAACCAGCCTTTTTTTGTACATTTTGCTCTGTGAAAAAACACAAAAACTGTGTTGTGCGAATAATTCTTAACAAAGTGAATCGGAATTAATCTTTGTTAATAGCGCATATTATTATATATAAATATTTATATATATGTATGTACATATAGCCATACATACATTAGTTGGCCAGTTACATATATCAGCTGTTGCTAGGCAGGCCATTTATCGGCAAGAGTAAAAACAAGCAAGTTAAAGGTTCCGTTGTATCTCGGCGACGCTTGATAGCCACTACATTTTCGCGGTAAAAGTTTACGATGTTTCGTGCCTCTAAGGCGGTCGGACGTTTTATTTTATTTCATTCTCTTTATCAATTTTTGGGGATAAAATCTCTTAAGCCGAGGTTTGATTATTGATCATTGAACTAGAGATCAGGCAGTCCGTTTTTGAGATCCGAATCGAGCAGTAGTACAAATCGAGTAAGAGTAAACGAGCAGTGAATTAACTAAGTTCGACCTATTAAAAAATTGTAGTATTGATTAAGTGATTAATAAATAAAAATAAATTTTTTTAATTAAATCACTAGTGAGAAACTTAATTTGCGTGCTCATGGAGCAGTAGGGAATATACAACTTCTCGAAGCCACTGGATTTAGTTAAAACATTTCCTAGCCGTTATATGTCTAAATTTTGCGTTTTTAAAGCTCTTTAAAGTTTTCAATACCATTTATCATTATTCTCATCTTCCTCAATATAGTACATAGTTATACAGAGCTTAATGTAGTATTTAATAGAATCTAGTATTTTTAGTATATGGGTTCTTGTAGTATGAATGTTGCTTGCCGACATAATGGGGGTAAACTATTAGCGATGTCACCTGTACGTGCTCGCAGCTTTTTCAGGCATCGTAACGAACATAAATTTGAGAAATGACCAAAGATCTCTACTATCACTCTCCAATAAATTAATAAAAAAAAAAAACCCTTTAACGAGATGAAAATCTAGTGACTATTGCACCTCTAACAAAAAATTTTTTGATATCAATTTTTGTGGCGAAAATGTATAATACGATATATTACGATATAAGCGTTTCGGCATTCCTCTTAAAATGTTGTTCTAGTATGAAAACCGTGCCAGCCACAGTTAGCCCGGTTTGTGGGCGTTGGACTGGGTGTGACGAACTATTTTTAGGTCAACCGATAGGTATTGATGGGACTTTATTGATATTGTGGGCGTTAAGGTGAGGGTGGCACCCTGCTGAACTTGCGTTGCCTAGGAAGATCAGGAAACTGCATGCCAAGTCCGACTCCTCTAGCTCTTATAGAGATTTCAGCGTTTATACGGAAAGATGGACATACGGACATGGCTAGATCGACTATTTTTAACTTAGGGGTTCGAAAAAGCTTTCCTCTACCAGTTTCATACTTTCAGACGAGTCAAATATGCCCCTATACTCTACAAAGGATATTCTATATTCTGATATCAATGATCCCATTCTGAAAAGGAAAAGGTAAGAATAAAATTAAAGTTTATTGCAAAACTTTTTGTTCGATATACACTACTGAGTTGAATAACAGTTTAGTTGTGGAGATAAACAACGTAAATACTGCCAAATTATGTGGATAAAAAACAAGTAGTTAAGGAAAACCTCCCAAATAAAGTTATTATAAATAACAGAAACCGTACGATTCATAAAGATAATATTAAATAACTTGTACTAATGTACTTATTATTGCTGGTAGGTACAACCAAATCCGAAATGATGGATTACACGAACCATGATTTCCTTCTTTACAAGGATACCAAAGATGTTCTTATTTATGAACACGCAGACTTATTTCATATAACTAATATAAGTCTTTATAGAGAAATAATTAATCTTGAAACAGAATTTCTAAAGGGTCACGACAACAAGAATTTTCTTTGGAAATATCCCACGATTTAGAAATTATCAAAATATTTATCTCTCAAGTTATACCCAGTAGATCAAAAAGAGGCATTAATAAAATAGGCACCATTTGGAAATGGATAGCGGGAACACCAGATCATGATGATTTCATAACAATCCAAAATAAAATCGATGATTTAATACAAAATAATAACGATCAATTCGTTATTAATTCTAAAATATTTAAAGAGATAAGATCTTTGTCTGAACAATTCAAACAGCCTTTAAAAATCAAGAAATTCCACTTAGAAAATATCGTCTGCGCTTGCTTACTTACGATCTTATGAATTTAATGGACACAATTACACTTGCCAAAATTGATGTATTTAATACTAAAATTCTAAACAATGATCATATACTAGAAATTTATAAGCACGAAGATAGACCTGTAGTTATAACGGCCCTTTTAGATATATCTGAATTTAAAATCGCTTTGCATCAAAATCTTATTATAATTTACATAAAATACCCTATTATTACCGATCGTTGTGACGTTTACAATTCAAGATCCTTTTCACATAATGATGGAAAATTATTAATTGATAACCACGTCGCAAAATGTAGAAATAACTAGATTACTAAATGGAGAAAAATCCTTTTGTATCAAAATCCGAGAAAAAAAAATAAAAAAGTAGATGTAATCCAAGAGCTCGAAAATATACAGATTTTTTAGTATCCGAATATATTATATCTAATGATTCGGAACACACATTCGATAATATTAACATACTAAATTCATTTATTCAAATTAAACAAACTCAAATACCAGTTACGTTAATATTAATCATATTCACATTTATATATTTAACTATTATGATTATAATCAAATTCAGAAAATTTTTAATATTCAAACCATGGCAAATTCATATAGAAATTGAACCAGAAAATAATATTTCCGATAATGAAATAAATAATATACCCGACAATGAAAATACCCTAGAAGAAAATATCATTGTCGAATTAACCCAACAATTACATTCAATATACCCATCAGTTCCAATGAATCGGGACGATTCAATTTAGAATGGGGGGAGTTATATGACACATAATTTAGGGGCTCTTACCCAATTTATAAACAACTTTGAGCCGAGAGCCAATTTCCAAATAACTCTGACAGACCCGGATTAAGCCCGTGGTCAGCTATTTCTTTCAACCAGGCCTCCGATTCATTCCCACCCAGATCAATTTCACGCAGCCCAAATCAAACGGATGCTGTAAACATCCAGTCCGCTAACGTAAACAAAAGATCCCCAAAGCGAGCCCCAGGTCCGTTAACGTAAACAAATAGATCCCCAAAGCGGTTCCTAAAACTCCGCTAATGTAAACACCAATTTCCGGCCAAGATTGGACTTCAAATTTAATTGGCAAATTGCATCATCCTATTTTCCGACTCTCTTGAGCCATTCTCTTTATCAAATTTTGGGGATAAAATCTCTTAAGCCGAGGTTTGATTATTGATCATTGAACTAGAGATCAGGCAGTCCGTTTTTGAGATCCGAATAGAGCAGTAGTACAAAACGAGTAAAAGTAAACGAGCAGTGAATTACTAAGTTCGACCTATTAAAAAATTGTAGTATTGATTAAGTGATTAATAAATAAAAATAAATTTTTTTAATTAAATCACAAGTGACAAACTTAATTGGCGCCCAACGTGGGCCGTGCGATTAAAGAATTCTAAAAAAACAAGCTTTAAAATAAAAACAAAAAAGTTTTAAAGTGAAAAAAGGAATTTAGCGCGGCCAAAAAACCCGATACAACCGACGAATAAATAAAAAGTTTGTGTTGATCAAATAACTAAGGTGGAAATTAATTAATGAAATAATCCCCTTGAAATCTGAAACTACAAAATAGTGATCGTAACATAAATTCACTGCTCGGACAATATAAAAATCAAAAAGCGACAAAAAAATTTTTCATCAAAAAAAATAAAAATTGTGAAAAACAATTTTAAAAAAATCTTCAAAATCAACAACAAAGACATTCTAAGAAAACAGGCTAAAGGGCAATCCCTCGCCAAATATTGAAAAAGAAGGAAGACCTAATTAAAGAAGGAAGACCCCGAGACAATTTGAAAACAGAAAAAAAGAAGGACGACCCCAATCAGGATCATCATTCAGGATAAGGACGACCCCAACAGGAAAAATAACAATGAGAAGAGAAAAAAAATAAGGACGATTCGTGAGCGATACTATTTTTATCATACATTTTTTATTATTATTATTTTATAAAAAATTTGTAAGAAAGGAAATATAAATATACAAAGTGGAAGAGTTAATTTCAAATTTTGAAAGAGTTCTCAAAATGCCAGAACCTTCAACAAGCCAGACTGGAGCAAATAAAAGACTTCACATGAATCCGCCCCAAGAAAATACAAGCCATCAGGCAATAACAAACAACAACATGTTAAATGTAGGAGATTTAATAAAGCAAATTGTAAATCTTGAATTAAATCCATTAAAGGAGGAGATCGTTAACTTAAGATCGCAGCTTTCTCACAAAATTAAAACGGTTGAGGATTATCAGACAGAGATTGTAGATCCGAATATAAAATGCGACACATCTTATGAGATCATCAAATCTGTTAGGGAATATAAAGGTGAAGAGGATAAATATGTAAGCTGGAGAGAATCGGCAGAAGTAGCCATGGGGCTACAGGAATGGCAAACGACGCCTTAACCCATAACGGTACTGTATTAAATTTCGATGCCATAATGGCGAGACTTGACTTCGTCTTTAGCGACAAACGACCAATTCACATTATTGAACAGGAATTAATTGTATTGAGTCAGGGAAAATTATCCATAATGGATTATTATGGTACAGTTAATAGAAAATTAACTCTGCTAATTAATAAAACTATTATGACCTACGGTAGAAACAAACCTATAACAGCGGAAATGAATGAGAAACAAAGGAAGACAGCTCTTAGAATTTTCATTACCGGCCTCAACGGCAAAATTTCAGATACTATTTTCTCAATGAATCCACCTGACTTACCAAATGCAATGGTCATAGTTCAGGAACTGGAAAGCAACAACATGAGGGCTCATTTCGCAAATAGTTTCTCTACTACTCAGAGAAAACATAGCGAGCCAAACTCTAGTGGAAATGGACAAACACATTTCAACCACAAGACAAGACAGCAAAACAATAGTTATAGTAACCAGCGAAACAATAATAATTTAAGGTTTAATCATGACAACTACCAGAATCCTTACGGTTATTATAATCAGAATAAAAATAATTCTTGGAACCAGGGTAGATTTAATAATAACCTACAAAAACAGTGGAACACCTATAGGCAGCCACAAAATAACCCGGAACCAATGGAGGTAGACGAGTCTATCCAGGTTCAGAATAAGGATTACAACGGCTATAATCAAGGCTACAATAAATATCAAAATAATAATTATAGTCAGAAAAAGTGGGATCAAACAAAAAAATTTCAGACCCAGAACACTCAGCAAGGCCAAGCCCAAAATAAAAGGGTACCAACTGGAACTGTTAACAAACCGGCTAACAAGACGATGAGATTAAATAACATTGAGGAGAACCATTTTTTAGAAAAAAGTCAGGAGTAGGCTTCCCTACTTAATTAGAAAAGATCCAAAAATAAATAAAAAATTAAAAATATTAAGTGTCAAACTGCGGCAACCTCGTGTTATATAAGAACAGGAATTTATAAAAATAAGAACGAGCTTCCAATTTACAAAAGAGTATCTACAGTGAATGGATATTCAATAATTAAATATTATCATATGATAACTATTTTTGATACGCGATATACTTTTTATGAAATAGATGGGCTAGACTCAGATTTACTGGTCGGCTATAACCTATTAAAAAAAATAGGAGCGGTAATTGATACAGCTAAGGCAGTAATTAAATATAATGGAATAGAAGAAAAAGTAAATTATGATAACGGAAACATATTAAATCAACATTCTTTAACAGAAGAAAACACCATTCTTCCATTAAAAGAATTTATATTAAAAAAGTACTTTGATGAAAAAGCTCAAATCAGATCCGAATCTGAAATGGGTAATCAAAGCGAATCGAGTTTGGGATATACAAATCCTGAACACGCCGTCGTTGAAAAATCCGACAAAAATAAAAGTTTGGAATTCAAAAATTCCGAACACGCCGTCGTTGAAATATCCGACAAAAATAAAAGTTTGGGAATTAAAATTCCTGAACGCGCTGTCGTTGAGAAATTCAACAAAAATAAAAGTTTGGAATTTAAAAATTCTGAACACGCCGTCGTTGAACTATCCGACAGTCAAAAAATAAACAACATAAAAATATCGTCTGCAGATCAAAGAAAAGATCTGGAGAACGAAATATTAAATATTATCAATGAAGAGCGTTCAAAAATAAATATGCAGATTCCATTTAGGACAGATATCCGCGGTGAAATAAACACTGTAAGTGATAGGGCCATTTACAGCAAACAATACCCTTATGCTCAATCAGCTTCAGATTTTGTGAATTCTGAAATAAATCGAATGTTAAATGAAGAAATTATGGGGGCAAGTAGAAGTCCTTATAATTCTCCAGTACTAGTAGTACCAAAAAACGGTTTCAATGAAGACGGAACTCCAAAACTAAGACTCGTAATTGATTATAAAAAACTTAATGAAAACACAATACCAGATAGATATCCAATGCAGGACCCTTCAGTGATTTTGTCAAATCTTTGGAAAGCCAAATACTTTTCAACAATTGACTTGGAATCTGGATTTCATCAGATTCTCATGAATGAACCAGACATTCAGAAAACCTCATTTTCAATAAACAACGGGAAATGCGAATTCCTAAGAATGCCTTTCGGTTTGACCAACGCTCCAAGAATATTCCAACGAGCGGTGGATGATATTTTAAGAGAACAAGTGGGTAAAACATGTCACGTTTATATGGATGACATAATTATATTTTCAAAAACAATTGAAGAAAGAAAGATTTAATTCTCATTATTAAAATTTTGCTGAACGCAAACATGAAAATTTCAATTGAAAAATCAAAGTTCTTTAAATTAGAAACCAATTTTCTCGGTTACGTTGTTTCCCACAATGTGATAAAAACCAATTCCGAAAAAATGTATACTATCGTAAAATATCCGATACCTAAAAATATTTGAGAGCTAAGAAGCTTCCTAGGCCTTACAGGATATTACAGAAAATTTGTGCAAAATTACGCAAATATAGCTAACAAAATATTTAGAAGGCCAAAACGGCAAAGTATCAAAAAAGGCATCACGTAAAACTTTAATACAGTTTGATGATTCAGCTGTAAGAGCTTTTAACGAGCTCAAAGAAAATTTAATTGCACAAGTAGAACTAGTACAACCAGACTATAATAAAAAATTTACTTTTACAACGGACGCATCTGACTTAGCAATTGGTGCTGTTCTTTCTCAGGAAGGAAAACCAATTACATTTATTTAAAAAACTGTGACAAAAACCGAACAATTATTCGCAACCAATAAAAAAAAAATGTTAGACATTGTATGGGCTTTTAAAAATCTTCGAAATTACTTATATGGGGTTAACAACATCGAGATCTATACTGATCATCAGCCTCTTTCATTTTCCATTTCTCAAAAAAATCCAAATATTGAGATGAAAAGGTGGTATTCCTTTATAGAAAGCTATTCACCCAAAATTATTTACAAGCCAGGAGTAACAAATGTTGTTGCAGACGCTTTATCTAGGATTCAAATAAATAATTTAACGGAAAGTAATGAATCGGTATTAGATCAAAACATTCAGCATTCTGCAGAGAGTTGTTTTGAGAATGTAATACAAGAAACCCGAAAACCCTTAAACCAGTTTAAGCAACAATTGCTAATAGCAACGGGGAGGTATACAATGCATGAGTCGATTAATGTATTCGGAAATAATAGACATATAATAGAGTATGACACTTCAGAAAATTTAGTATCAATCTAAAGGGAATATATTCCACCCAATTTAACAATAGGAGTTCCCTGTACTCTATAAGATTTTTACAGAATTCAAAAACCACTTAAGGACAATTTTATAAATAAATTTTTATACACAAGGACATTTGTCCAGGATGTCGAGAACGCTGAAGACAGATCTCTTATTATCACAAAAACTCATTGTAGAGCTCATAGAGGGCTTGATGAAAACTATAAACAAAAAACTAGACTCTATTATTGGCCAAATTTATACAAAAAGATTAAGGAGTTTATAAAGAATTGCACTATCTGCAATCAAAACAAATACAACAGGCACCCAGTACAGATTCCTATCGGTCAAGCACCAATCCCAGAAAGAGAAGGTGAGAATATGCATCTTGACATATTTTACGCTCAAAATCTTATATTCATTACTTGTATAGATTCGTATTCGAAATACTTAGTGGTAAAAGAAATTCCTAATAAACTAAATATAGAAAATAAAGTTTCAGAAATTTTACAACAATTTCCATTAGTCAAATCTTTGATGATAGATAACGAACCAAGTTTTTCTTCATCCCAATTTAAATCTTTTGCACATAGAAATGGGATATCTTTATTCTTTGCAGATCCTCGACATAGTATGTTTAACGGACAAATAGAAAGGCACACTCTACCTTAACAGAAATTGCTCGCTGCATTAAAGATGAGCTTAATTTAATCGATTATTCCGAAATTAAAATTAGAGCAGCACAAAAATATAATTTAACAATTCATTCAATAAGCAATCATCGACCTTTTGATATATTATTTAATAAAATCAAACACGATGATATGCCTAAATTATTGCAGCAAGCCCAAGAGAAAATGTTACATTTTCAAAATAAAGATAGACAAAATAAGAATTATCACGTAGGAGAGGTTATTTACGAAAAGAAACATGGGGAAAGGAACAAACTTAATTCTAGATATAAAAAACAAGTACATAGTTAAGGAAAACCTCCCAAATAAAGTTATTATAAATAACAAAAACCGTACGATTCATAAAGATAATATTAAATAACTTGTTTCAAATTACAGATAATGATTTCAATAATGTACTTATTATTGCTGGTAGCTACAACCAAATCCGAAATTATGGATTACACGAGCCATGATTTCCTTCTTTACAAGGATACCAAAGATGTTCTTATTTTTGAATCACACGCAGATTTATTTCATATAACTAATATAAGTCTTTATAGAGAAATAATTAATCTTGAAACAGAATTTCTAAAGGGTCAAGACAACAAGCATTTTCTTTGGGAAATATCCCACGATTTAGAAATTATCAAAATATTTATCTCTCAAGTTATACCCAGTAGATCAAAAAGAGGCATTAATGAAATAGGCACCATTTGGAAATGGATAGCGGGAACACCAGATCATAATTCTAATATTAATTCTAAAATATTTAAAGAGATAAGATCTTTGTCTGAACAATTCAAACAGCCTTTAAAAATCAAGAAATTTCACTTAGAAAATATCGTCTGCGCTTGCTTACTTACGATCGTATGAATTTAATGGACCCAATTACACTTGCCAAAATTGATGTATTTAATTCTAAAATTCTAAACAATGATGATATACTAGAAATTTATAAGCACGAAGATAGACCTGTAGTTATAACGGCCCTTTTAGATATATCTGAATTTAAAATCGCTTTGCATCAAGATCTTAATATAATTTACATAAAATACCCTATTATTACCGATCGTTGTGACGTTTACAATTCAAGATCCATTTCACATAATGATGGAAAATTATTAATTGATAACCACGTCGCAAAATGTAGATATAAGTACTATGTAATGTCTAATTTTAAGACAGAAATATTTAATAATTATTTCACACTTAACCCGGAAGGCTCTTGTTTCACTAGATTACTAATTGGAGAAAAATCCTTTTGTATCAGAATCCGAGAAAAAAATAAAAAAGTAGATGTAATCCAAGATGGATCCATTTTTGTAAATGGAGAAAATACAGTTAATGACACTCATTTAAATGGGTCGTATTTAATAACTTTTAATGGCACCACTAAAATTAATAATATTTCCTACACCAATGTAGACAGTAAGATATTGGAATACATCACAGCTCGAAAATATACAGATTTTTTAGTATCCGAATATATTATATCTAATGATTCGGAACACACATTCGATAATATTAACATACTAAATCCATTTATTCAAATTAAACAAACTCAAATACCAGTTACGTTAATATTAATCATATTCACATTTATATATTTAACTATTATGATTATAATCAAATTCAGAAAATTTTTAATATTCAAACCATGGCAAATTCATATAGAAATTGAACCAGAAAATAATATTTCCGATAATGAAATAAATAATATACCCGACAATGAAAATACCCTAGAAGAAAATATCATTGTTGAATTAACCCACCAATTACATTCAATATACCCATCAGTTCCAATGAATCGGGACGATTCAATTTAGAATGGGGGGAGTTATATGACACATAATTTAGGGGCTCTTACCCAATTTATAAACAACTTTGAGCCGAGAGCCAATTTCCAAATAACTCTGACAGACCCGGAATAAGCCCGTGGTCAGCTATTTCTTTCAACCAGGCCTCCGATTCATTCCCACCCAGATCAATTTCACGCAGCCCAAATCAAACGGATGCTGTAAACATCCAGTCCGCTAACGTAAACAAAAGATCCCCAAAGCGAGCCCCAGGTCCGTTAACGTAAACAAAAAGATCCCCAAAGCGGTTCCTAAAACTCCGCTAATGTAAACACCAATTTCCGGCCAAGATTGGACTTCAAATTTAATTGGCAAATTGCATCATCCTATTTTCCGACTCTCTTGAGCCATTCTCTTTATCAAATTTTGGGGATAAAATCTCTTAAGCCGAGGTTTGATTATTGATCATTGAACTAGAGATCAGGCAGTCCGTTTTTGAGATCCGAATAGAGCAGTAGTACAAATCGAGTAAAAGTAAACGAGCAGTGAATTACTAAGTTCGACCTATTAAAAAATTGTAGTATTGATTAAGTGATTAATAAATAAAAATAAATTTTTTTAATTAAATCACAAGTGACAAACTTAATTGGCGCCCAACGTGGGCCGTGCGATTAAAAAATTCTAAAAAAACAAGCTTTAAAATAAAAACAAAAAAGTTTTAAAGTGAAAAAAGGAATTTAGCGCGGCCAAAAAACCCGATACAACCGACGAATAAATAAAAAGTTTGTGTTGATCAAATAACTAAGGTGGAAATTAATTAATGAAATAATCCCCTTGAAATCTCAAACTACAAAATAGTGATCGTAACATAAATTCACTGCTCGGACAATATAAAAATCAAAAAGCGACAAAAAATTTTTTCATCAAAAAAAATAAAAATTGTGAAAAACAATTTTAAAAAAATTTTCAAAATCAACAACAAAGACATTCTAAGAAAACAGGCTAAAGGGCAATCCCTCGCCAAATATTGGAAAAGAAGGAAGACCTAATTAAAGAAGGAAGACCCCGAGACAATTTGAAAACAGAAAAAAAGAAGGACGATCAGGATCATCATTCAGGATAAGGACGACCCCAACAGGAAAAATAACAATGAGAAGAGAAAAAAATAAGGACGATTCGTGAGTGATACTATTTTTATCATACATTTTTTATTATTATTATTTTATAAAAAATTTGTAAGAAAGGAAATATAAATATACAAAGTGGAAGAGTTAATTTCAAATTTTGAAAGAGTTCTCAAAATGCCAGAACCTTCAACAAGCCAGACTGGAGCAAATAAAAGACTTCACATGAATCCGCCCCAAGAAAATACAAGCCATCAGGCAATAACAAACAACAACATGTTAAATGTAGGAGATTTAATAAAGCAAATTGTAAATCTTGAATTAAATCCATTAAAGGAGGAGATCGTTAACTTAAGATCGCAGCTTTCTCACAAAATTAAAACGGTTAAGGATTATCACACAGAGATTGTAGATCCGAATATAAAATGCGACACATCTTATGAGATCATCAAATCTGTTAGGGAATATAAAGGTGAAGAGGATAAATATGTAAGCTGGGGAGAATCGGCAGAAGTAGCCATGGGGCTACAGGAATGGCAAACGACGCCTTAACCCATAACGGTACTGTATTAAATTTCGATGCCATAATGGCGAGACTTGACTTCGTCTTTAGCGACAAACGACCAATTCACATTATTGAACAGGAATTAATTGTATTGAGTCAGGGAAAATTATCCATAATGGATTATTATGGTACAGTTAATAGAAAATTAACTCTGCTAATTAATAAAACTATTATGACCTACGGTAGAAACAAACCTATAACAGCGGAAATGAATGAGAAACAAATGAAGACAGCTCTTAGAATTTTCATTACCGGCCTCAACGGCAAAATTTCAGATACTATTTTCTCAATGAATCCACCTGACTTACCAAAAGCAATGGTCATAGTTCAGGAACTGGAAAGCAACAACATGAGGGCTCATTTCGCAAATAGTTTCTCTACTCCTCTACTTCTCTACTACTCAGAGAAAACATAGCGAGCCAAACTCTAGTGGAAATGGACAAACACATTTCAACCACAAGACAAGACAGCAAAACAATAGTTATAGTAACCAGCGAAACAATAATAATTTAAGGTTTAATCATGACAACTACCAGAATCCTTACGGTTATTATAATCAGAATAAAAATAATTCTTGGAACCAGGGTAGATTTAATAATAACCTACAAAAACAGTGGAACACCTATATACAGCCACAAAATAACCCGGAACCAATGGAGGTAGACGAGTCTATCCAGGTTCAGAATAAGGATTACAACGGCTATAATCAAGGCTACAATAAATATCAAAATAATAATTATAGTCAGAACAAGTGGGATCAAACAAAAAAATTTCAGACCCAGAACACTCAGCAAGGCCAAGCCCAAAATAAAAGGGTACCAACTGGAACTGTTAACAAACCGGCTAACAAGACGATGAGATTAAATAACATTGAGGAGAACCATTTTTTAGAAAAAAGTCAAGAGTAGGCTTCCCTACTTAATTAGAAAAGATCCAAAAATAAATAAAAAATTAAAAATATTAAGTGTCAAACTGCGGCAACCTCGTGTTATATAAGAACAGGAATTTATAAAAATAAGAACGAGCTTCCAATTTACAAAAGAGTATCTACAGTGAATGGATATTTAATAATTAAATATTATCATATGATAACTATTTTTGATACGCGACATACTTTTTATGAAATAGATGGACCAGACTCAGATTTTCTGGTCGGCTATAACCTATTAAAAAATAGGATCGGTAATTGATACAGCTAAGGGAGTAATTAAATATAATGGAATAGAAGAAAAAGTAAATTATGATAACGGAAACATATTAAACCAACATTCTTTAACAGAAGAAAACACCATTCTTCCATTAAAAGAATTTATATTAAAAAAATACTTTGATGAAAAAGCTCAAATCAGATCCGAATCTGAAATGGGTAATCAAAGCGAATCGAGTTTGGGATATACAAATCCTGAACACGCCGTCGTTGAAAAATCCGACAAAAATAAAAGTTTGGAATTCAAAAATTCCGAACACGCCGTCGTTGAAATATCCGACAAAAATAAAAGTTTGGGAATTAAAAATCCTGATCGCGCTGTCGTTGAGAAATTCAACAAAAATAAAAGTTTGGAATTTAAAAATTCTGAACACGCCGTCGTTGAACTATCCGACAGTCAAAAAATAAACAACATAAAAATATCGTCTGCAGATCAAAGAAAAGATCTGGAGAACGAAATATTAAATATTATCAATGAAGAGCGTTCAAAAATAAATATGCAGATTCCATTTAGGACAGATATCCGCGGTGAAATAAACACTGTAAGTGATAGGGCCATTTACAGCAAACAATACCCTTATGCTCAATCAGCTTCAGATTTTGTGAATTCTGAAATAAATTGAATGTTAAATGAAGAAATTATGGGGGCAAGTAGAAGTCCTTGTAATTCACCAGTACTAGTAGTACCAAAAAACGGTTTCAATGAAGACGGAACTCCAAAACTAAGACTCGTAATTGATTATAAAAAACTTAATGAAAATACAATACCAGATAGATATCCAATGCAGGACCCTTCAGTGATTTTGTCAAATCTTTGGAAAGCCAAATACTTTTCAACAATTGACTTGGAATCTGGATTTCATCAGATTCTCATGAATGAACCAGACATTCAGAAAACCTCATTTTCAATAAACAACGGGAAATGCGAATTCCTAAGAATGCCTTTCGGTTTGACCAACGCTCCAAGAATATTCCAACGAGCGATGGATGATATTTTAAGAGAACAAGTGGGTAAACATGTCACGTTTATATGGATGACATAATTATATTTTCAAAAACAATTGAAGAAAGAAAGATTTAATTCTCATTATTAAAATTTTGCTGAACGCAAACATGAAAATTTCAATTGAAAAATCAAAGTTCTTTAAATTAGAAACTAATTTTCTCGGTTACGTTGTTTCCCACAATGTGATAAAAACCAATTCCGAAAAAATGTATACTATCGTAAAATATCCGATACCTAAAAATATTTGAGAGCTTAGAAGTTTCCTAGGCCTTACAGGATATAACAGAAAATTTGTGCAAAATTACGCAAATATAGCTAAACCTCTAACAAAATATTTAGAAGGCCAAAACGGCAAAGTATCAAAAAAGGCATCACGTAAAACTTTAATACAGTTTGATGATTCAGCTGTAAGAGCTTTTAACGAGCTCAAAGAAAATTTAATTGCACAAGTAGAACTAGTACAACCAGACTATAATAAAAAATTTACTTTTACAACGGACGCATCTGACTTAGCAATTGGTGCTGTTCTTTCTCAGGAAGGAAAACCAATTACATTTATTTAAAAAACTGTGACAAAAACCGAACAATTATTCGCAACCAATAAAAAAAAAATGTTAGACATTGTATGGGCTTTTAAAAATCTTCGAAATTACTTATATGGGGTTAACAACATCGAGATCTATACTGATCATCAGCCTCTTTCATTTTCCATTTCTCAAAAAAATCCAAATATTGAGATGAAAAGGTGGTATTCCTTTATAGAAAGCTATTCACCCAAAATTATTTACAAGCCAGGAGTAACAAATGTTGTTGCAGACGCTTTATCTAGGATTCAAATAAATAATTTAACGGAAAGTAATGAATCGGTATTAGATCAAAACATTCAGCATTCTGCAGAGAGTTGTTTTGAGAATGTAATACAAGAAACCCGAAAACCCTTAAACCAGTTTAAGCAACAATTGCTAATAGCAACGGGGAGGTATACAATGCATGAGTCGATTAATGTATTCGGAAATAATAGACATATAATAGAGTATGACACTTCAGAAAATTTAGTATCAATCTAAAGGGAATATATTCCACCCAATTTAACAATAGGAGTTCCCTGTACTCTATAAGATTTTTACAGAATTCAAAAACCACTTAAGGACAATTTTATAAATAAATTTTTATACACAAGGACATTTGTCCAGGATGTCGAGAACGCTGAAGACAGATCTCTTATTATCACAAAAACTCATTGTAGAGCTCATAGAGGGCTTGATGAAAACTATAAACAAAAAACTAGACTCTATTATTGGCCAAATTTATACAAAAAGATTAAGGAGTTTATAAAGAATTGCACTATCTGCAATCAAAACAAATACAACAGGCACCCAGTACAGATTCCTATCGGTCAAGCACCAATCCCAGAAAGAGAAGGTGAGAATATGCATCTTGACATATTTTACGCTCAAAATCTTATATTCATTACTTGTATAGATTCGTATTCGAAATACTTAGTGGTAAAAGAAATTCCTAATAAACTAAATATAGAAAATAAAGTTTCAGAAATTTTACAACAATTTCCATTAGTCAAATCTTTGATGATAGATAACGAACCAAGTTTTTCTTCATCCCAATTTAAATCTTTTGCACATAGAAATGGGATATCTTTATTCTTTGCAGATCCTCGACATAGTATGTTTAACGGACAAATAGAAAGGCACACTCTACCTTAACAGAAATTGCTCGCTGCATTAAAGATGAGCTTAATTTAATCGATTATTCCGAAATTAAAATTAGAGCAGCACAAAAATATAATTTAACAATTCATTCAATAAGCAATCATTGACCTTTTGATATATTATTTAATAAAATCAAACACGATGATATGCCTAAATTATTGCAGCAAGCCCAAGAGAAAATGTTACATTTTCAAAATAAAGATAGACAAAATAAGAATTATCACGTAGGAGAGGTTATTTACGAAAAGAAACATGGGGAAAGGAACAAACTTAATTCTAGATATAAAAAACAAGTACATAGTTAAGGAAAACCTCCCAAATAAAGTTATTATAAATAACAAAAACCGTACGATTCATAAAGATAATATTAAATAACTTGTTTCAAATTACAGATAATGATTTCAATAATGTACTTATTATTGCTGGTAGCTACAACCAAATCCGAAATTATGGATTACACGAGCCATGATTTCCTTCTTTACAAGGATACCAAAGATGTTCTTATTTTTGAATCACACGCAGATTTATTTCATATAACTAATATAAGTCTTTATAGAGAAATAATTAATCTTGAAACAGAATTTCTAAAGGGTCAAGACAACAAGCATTTTCTTTGGGAAATATCCCACGATTTAGAAATTATCAAAATATTTATCTCTCAAGTTATACCCAGTAGATCAAAAAGAGGCATTAATGAAATAGGCACCATTTGGAAATGGATAGCGGGAACACCAGATCATAATTCTAATATTAATTCTAAAATATTTAAAGAGATAAGATCTTTGTCTGAACAATTCAAACAGCCTTTAAAAATCAAGAAATTTCACTTAGAAAATATCGTCTGCGCTTGCTTACTTACGATCGTATGAATTTAATGGACCCAATTACACTTGCCAAAATTGATGTATTTAATTCTAAAATTCTAAACAATGATGATATACTAGAAATTTATAAGCACGAAGATAGACCTGTAGTTATAACGGCCCTTTTAGATATATCTGAATTTAAAATCGCTTTGCATCAAGATCTTAATATAATTTACATAAAATACCCTATTATTACCGATCGTTGTGACGTTTACAATTCAAGATCCATTTCACATAATGATGGAAAATTATTAATTGATAACCACGTCGCAAAATGTAGATATAAGTACTATGTAATGTCTAATTTTAAGACAGAAATGTTTAATAATTATTTCACACTTAACCCGGAAGGCTCTTGTTTCACTAGATTACTAAATGGAGAAAAATCCTTTTGTATCAGAATCCGAGAAAAAAATAAAAAAGTAGATGTAATCCAAGATGGATCCATTTTTGTAAATGGAGAAAATACAGTTAATGACACTCATTTAAATGGGTCGTATTTAATAACTTTTAATGGCACCACTAAAATTAATAATATTTCCTACACCAATGTAGACAGTAAGATATTGGAATACATCACAGCTCGAAAATATACAGATTTTTTAGTATCCGAATATATTATATCTAATGATTCGGAACACACATTCGATAATATTAACATACTAAATCCATTTATTCAAATTAAACAAACTCAAATACCAGTTACGTTAATATTAATCATATTCACATTTATATATTTAACTATTATGATTATAATCAAATTCAGAAAATTTTTAATATTCAAACCATGGCAAATTCATATAGAAATTGAACCAGAAAATAATATTTCCGATAATGAAATAAATAATATACCCGACAATGAAAATACCCTAGAAGAAAATATCATTGTTGAATTAACCCACCAATTACATTCAATATACCCATCAGTTCCAATGAATCGGGACGATTCAATTTAGAATGGGGGGAGTTATATGACACATAATTTAGGGGCTCTTACCCAATTTATAAACAACTTTGAGCCGAGAGCCAATTTCCAAATAACTCTGACAGACCCGGAATAAGCCCGTGGTCAGCTATTTCTTTCAACCAGGCCTCCGATTCATTCCCACCCAGATCAATTTCACGCAGCCCAAATCAAACGGATGCTGTAAACATCCAGTCCGCTAACGTAAACAAAAGATCCCCAAAGCGAGCCCCAGGTCCGTTAACGTAAACAAAAAGATCCCCAAAGCGGTTCCTAAAACTCCGCTAATGTAAACACCAATTTCCGGCCAAGATTGGACTTCAAATTTAATTGGCAAATTGCATCATCCTATTTTCCGACTCTCTTGAGCCATTCTCTTTATCAAATTTTGGGGATAAAATCTCTTAAGCCGAGGTTTGATTATTGATCATTGAACTAGAGATCAGGCAGTCCGTTTTTGAGATCCGAATAGAGCAGTAGTACAAATCGAGTAAAAGTAAACGAGCAGTGAATTACTAAGTTCGACCTATTAAAAAATTGTAGTATTGATTAAGTGATTAATAAATAAAAATAAATTTTTTTAATTAAATCACAAGTGACAAACTTAATTGGCGCCCAACGTGGGCCGTGCGATTAAAAAATTCTAAAAAAACAAGCTTTAAAATAAAAACAAAAAAGTTTTAAAGTGAAAAAAGGAATTTAGCGCGGCCAAAAAACCCGATACAACCGACGAATAAATAAAAAGTTTGTGTTGATCAAATAACTAAGGTGGAAATTAATTAATGAAATAATCCCCTTGAAATCTCAAACTACAAAATAGTGATCGTAACATAAATTCACTGCTCGGACAATATAAAAATCAAAAAGCGACAAAAAATTTTTTCATCAAAAAAAATAAAAATTGTGAAAAACAATTTTAAAAAAATCTTCAAAATCAACAACAAAGACATTCTAAGAAAACAGGCTAAAGGGCAATCCCTCGCCAAATATTGGAAAAGAAGGAAGACCTAATTAAAGAAGGAAGACCCCGAGACAATTTGAAAACAGAAAAAAAGAAGGACGATCAGGATCATCATTCAGGATAAGGACGACCCCAACAGGAAAAATAACAATGAGAAGAGAAAAAAATAAGGACGATTCGTGAGCGATACTATTTTTATCATACATTTTTTATTATTATTATTTTATAAAAAATTTGTAAGAAAGGAAATATAAATATACAAAGTGGAAGAGTTAATTTCAAATTTTGAAAGAGTTCTCAAAATGCCAGAACCTTCAACAAGCCAGACTGGAGCAAATAAAAGACTTCACATGAATCCGCCCCAAGAAAATACAAGCCATCAGGCAATAACAAACAACAACATGTTAAATGTAGGAGATTTAATAAAGCAAATTGTAAATCTTGAATTAAATCCATTAAAGGAGGAGATCGTTAACTTAAGATCGCAGCTTTCTCACAAAATTAAAACGGTTAAGGATTATCACACAGAGATTGTAGATCCGAATATAAAATGCGACACATCTTATGAGATCATCAAATCTGTTAGGGAATATAAAGGTGAAGAGGATAAATATGTAAGCTGGGGAGAATCGGCAGAAGTAGCCATGGGGCTACAGGAATGGCAAACGACGCCTTAACCCATAACGGTACTGTATTAAATTTCGATGCCATAATGGCGAGACTTGACTTCGTCTTTAGCGACAAACGACCAATTCACATTATTGAACAGGAATTAATTGTATTGAGTCAGGGAAAATTATCCATAATGGATTATTATGGTACAGTTAATAGAAAATTAACTCTGCTAATTAATAAAACTATTATGACCTACGGTAGAAACAAACCTATAACAGCGGAAATGAATGAGAAACAAATGAAGACAGCTCTTAGAATTTTCATTACCGGCCTCAACGGCAAAATTTCAGATACTATTTTCTCAATGAATCCACCTGACTTACCAAAAGCAATGGTCATAGTTCAGGAACTGGAAAGCAACAACATGAGGGCTCATTTCGCAAATAGTTTCTCTACTCCTCTACTTCTCTACTACTCAGAGAAAACATAGCGAGCCAAACTCTAGTGGAAATGGACAAACACATTTCAACCACAAGACAAGACAGCAAAACAATAGTTATAGTAACCAGCGAAACAATAATAATTTAAGGTTTAATCATGACAACTACCAGAATCCTTACGGTTATTATAATCAGAATAAAAATAATTCTTGGAACCAGGGTAGATTTAATAATAACCTACAAAAACAGTGGAACACCTATAGGCAGCCACAAAATAACCCGGAACCAATGGAGGTAGACGAGTCTATCCAGGTTCAGAATAAGGATTACAACGGCTATAATCAAGGCTACAATAAATATCAAAATAATAATTATAGTCAGAACAAGTGGGATCAAACAAAAAAATTTCAGACCCAGAACACTCAGCAAGGCCAAGCCCAAAATAAAAGGGTACCAACTGGAACTGTTAACAAACCGGCTAACAAGACGATGAGATTAAATAACATTGAGGAGAACCATTTTTTAGAAAAAAGTCAGGAGTAGGCTTCCTTACTTAATTAGAAAAGATCCAAAAATAAATAAAAAATTAAAAATATTAAGTGTCAAACTGCGGCAACCTCGTGTTATATAAGAACAGGAATTTATAAAAATAAGAACGAGCTTCCAATTTACAAAAGAGTATCTACAGTGAATGGATATTTAATAATTAAATATTATCATATGATAACTATTTTTGATACGCGACATACTTTTTATGAAATAGATGGACCAGACTCAGATTTACTGGTCGGCTATAACCTATTAAAAAATAGGATCGGTAATTGATACAGCTAAGGGAGTAATTAAATATAATGGAATAGAAGAAAAAGTAAATTATGATAACGGAAACATATTAAACCAACATTCTTTAACAGAAGAAAACACCATTCTTCCATTAAAAGAATTTATATTAAAAAAATACTTTGATGAAAAAGCTCAAATCAGATCCGAATCTGAAATGGGTAATCAAAGCGAATCGAGTTTGGGATATACAAATCCTGAACACGCCGTCGTTGAAAAATCCGACAAAAATAAAAGTTTGGAATTCAAAAATTCCGAACACGCCGTCGTTGAAATATCCGACAAAAATAAAAGTTTGGGAATTAAAAATCCTGATCGCGCTGTCGTTGAGAAATTCAACAAAAATAAAAGTTTGGAATTTAAAAATTCTGAACACGCCGTCGTTGAACTATCCGACAGTCAAAAAATAAACAACATAAAAATATCGTCTGCAGATCAAAGAAAAGATCTGGAGAACGAAATATTAAATATTATCAATGAAGAGCGTTCAAAAATAAATATGCAGATTCCATTTAGGACAGATATCCGCGGTGAAATAAACACTGTAAGTGATAGGGCCATTTACAGCAAACAATACCCTTATGCTCAATCAGCTTCAGATTTTGTGAATTCTGAAATAAATTGAATGTTAAATGAAGAAATTATGGGGGCAAGTAGAAGTCCTTGTAATTCACCAGTACTAGTAGTACCAAAAAACGGTTTCAATGAAGACGGAACTCCAAAACTAAGACTCGTAATTGATTATAAAAAACTTAATGAAAATACAATACCAGATAGATATCCAATGCAGGACCCTTCAGTGATTTTGTCAAATCTTTGGAAAGCCAAATACTTTTCAACAATTGACTTGGAATCTGGATTTCATCAGATTCTCATGAATGAACCAGACATTCAGAAAACCTCATTTTCAATAAACAACGGGAAACGCGAATTCCTAAGAATGCCTTTCGGTTTGACCAACGCTCCAAGAATATTCCAACGAGCGATGGATGATATTTTAAGAGAACAAGTGGGTAAACATGTCACGTTTATATGGATGACATAATTATATTTTCAAAAACAATTGAAGAAAGAAAGATTTAATTCTCATTATTAAAATTTTGCTGAACGCAAACATGAAAATTTCAATTGAAAAATCAAAGTTCTTTAAATTAGAAACCAATTTTCTCGGTTACGTTGTTTCCCACAATGTGATAAAAACCAATTCCGAAAAAATGTATACTATCGTAAAATATCCGATACCTAAAAATATTTGAGAGCTTAGAAGTTTCCTAGGCCTTACAGGATATAACAGAAAATTTGTGCAAAATTACGCAAATATAGCTAAACCTCTAACAAAATATTTAGAAGGCCAAAACGGCAAAGTATCAAAAAAGGCATCACGTAAAACTTTAATACAGTTTGATGATTCAGCTGTAAGAGCTTTTAACGAGCTCAAAGAAAATTTAATTGCACAAGTAGAACTAGTACAACCAGACTATAATAAAAAATTTGCTTTTACAACGGACGCATCTGACTTAGCAATTGGTGCTGTTCTTTCTCAGGAAGGAAAACCAATTACATTTATTTAAAAAACTGTGACAAAAACCGAACAATTATTCGCAACCAATAAAAAAAAAATGTTAGACATTGTATGGGCTTTTAAAAATCTTCGAAATTACTTATATGGGGTTAACAACATCGAGATCTATACTGATCATCAGCCTCTTTCATTTTCCATTTCTCAAAAAAATCCAAATATTGAGATGAAAAGGTGGTATTCCTTTATAGAAAGCTATTCACCCAAAATTATTTACAAGCCAGGAGTAACAAATGTTGTTGCAGACGCTTTATCTAGGATTCAAATAAATAATTTAACGGAAAGTAATGAATCGGTATTAGATCAAAACATTCAGCATTCTGCAGAGAGTTGTTTTGAGAATGTAATACAAGAAACCCGAAAACCCTTAAACCAGTTTAAGCAACAATTGCTAATAGCAACGGGGAGGTATACAATGCATGAGTCGATTAATGTATTCGGAAATAATAGACATATAATAGAGTATGACACTTCAGAAAATTTAGTATCAATCTAAAGGGAATATATTCCACCCAATTTAACAATAGGAGTTCCCTGTACTCTATAAGATTTTTACAGAATTCAAAAACCACTTAAGGACAATTTTATAAATAAATTTTTATACACAAGGACATTTGTCCAGGATGTCGAGAACGCTGAAGACAGATCTCTTATTATCACAAAAACTCATTGTAGAGCTCATAGAGGGCTTGATGAAAACTATAAACAAAAAACTAGACTCTATTATTGGCCAAATTTATACAAAAAGATTAAGGAGTTTATAAAGAATTGCACTATCTGCAATCAAAACAAATACAACAGGCACCCAGTACAGATTCCTATCGGTCAAGCACCAATCCCAGAAAGAAAAGGTGAGAATATGCATCTTGACATATTTTACGCTCAAAATCTTATATTCATTACTTGTATAGATTCGTATTCGAAATACTTAGTGGTAAAAGAAATTCCTAATAAACTAAATATAGAAAATAAAGTTTCAGAAATTTTACAACAATTTCCATTAGTCAAATCTTTGATGATAGATAACGAACCAAGTTTTTCTTCATCCCAATTTAAATCTTTTGCACATAGAAATGGGATATCTTTATTCTTTGCAGATCCTCGACATAGTATGTTTAACGGACAAATAGAAAGGCACACTCTACCTTAACAGAAATTGCTCGCTGCATTAAAGATGAGCTTAATTTAATCGATTATTCCGAAATTAAAATTAGAGCAGCACAAAAATATAATTTAACAATTCATTCAATAAGCAATCATCGACCTTTTGATATATTATTTAATAAAATCAAACACGATGATATGCCTAAATTATTGCAGCAAGCCCAAGAGAAAATGTTACATTTTCAAAATAAAGATAGACAAAATAAGAATTATCACGTAGGAGAGGTTATTTACGAAAAGAAACATGGGGAAAGGAACAAACTTAATTCTAGATATAAAAAACAAGTACATAGTTAAGGAAACCCTCCCAAATAAAGTTATTATAAATAACAAAAACCGTACGATTCATAAAGATAATATTAAATAACTTGTTTCAAATTACAGATAATGATTTCAATAATGTACTTATTATTGCTGGTAGCTACAACCAAATCCGAAATTATGGATTACACGAGCCATGATTTCCTTCTTTACAAGGATACCAAAGATGTTCTTATTTTTGAATCACACGCAGATTTATTTCATATAACTAATATAAGTCTTTATAGAGAAATAATTAATCTTGAAACAGAATTTCTAAAGGGTCAAGACAACAAGCATTTTCTTTGGGAAATATCCCACGATTTAGAAATTATCAAAATATTTATCTCTCAAGTTATACCCAGTAGATCAAAAAGAGGCATTAATGAAATAGGCACCATTTGGAAATGGATAGCGGGAACACCAGATCATAATTCTAATATTAATTCTAAAATATTTAAAGAGATAAGATCTTTGTCTGAACAATTCAAACAGCCTTTAAAAATCAAGAAATTTCACTTAGAAAATATCGTCTGCGCTTGCTTACTTACGATCGTATGAATTTAATGGACCCAATTACACTTGCCAAAATTGATGTATTTAATTCTAAAATTCTAAACAATGATGATATACTAGAAATTTATAAGCACGAAGATAGACCTGTAGTTATAACGGCCCTTTTAGATATATCTGAATTTAAAATCGCTTTGCATCAAGATCTTAATATAATTTACATAAAATACCCTATTATTACCGATCGTTGTGACGTTTACAATTCAAGATCCATTTCACATAATGATGGAAAATTATTAATTGATAACCACGTCGCAAAATGTAGATATAAGTACTATGTAATGTCTAATTTTAAGACAGAAATATTTAATAATTATTTCACACTTAACCCGGAAGGCTCTTGTTTCACTAGATTACTAAATGGAGAAAAATCCTTTTGTATCAGAATCCGAGAAAAAAATAAAAAAGTAGATGTAATCCAAGATGGATCCATTTTTGTAAATGGAGAAAATACAGTTAATGACACTCATTTAAATGGGTCGTATTTAATAACTTTTAATGGCACCACTAAAATTAATAATATTTCCTACACCAATGTAGACAGTAAGATATTGGAATACATCACAGCTCGAAAATATACAGATTTTTTAGTATCCGAATATATTATATCTAATGATTCGGAACACACATTCGATAATATTAACATACTAAATCCATTTATTCAAATTAAACAAACTCAAATACCAGTTACGTTAATATTAATCATATTCACATTTATATATTTAACTATTATGATTATAATCAAATTCAGAAAATTTTTAATATTCAAACCATGGCAAATTCATATAGAAATTGAACCAGAAAATAATATTTCCGATAATGAAATAAATAATATACCCGACAATGAAAATACCCTAGAAGAAAATATCATTGTTGAATTAACCCACCAATTACATTCAATATACCCATCAGTTCCAATGAATCGGGACGATTCAATTTAGAATGGGGGGAGTTATATGACACATAATTTAGGGGCTCTTACCCAATTTATAAACAACTTTGAGCCGAGAGCCAATTTCCAAATAACTCTGACAGACCCGGAATAAGCCCGTGGTCAGCTATTTCTTTCAACCAGGCCTCCGATTCATTCCCACCCAGATCAATTTCACGCAGCCCAAATCAAACGGATGCTGTAAACATCCAGTCCGCTAACGTAAACAAAAGATCCCCAAAGCGAGCCCCAGGTCCGTTAACGTAAACAAAAAGATCCCCAAAGCGGTTCCTAAAACTCCGCTAATGTAAACACCAATTTCCGGCCAAGATTGGACTTCAAATTTAATTGGCAAATTGCATCATCCTATTTTCCGACTCTCTTGAGCCATTCTCTTTATCAAATTTTGGGGATAAAATCTCTTAAGCCGAGGTTTGATTATTGATCATTGAACTAGAGATCAGGCAGTCCGTTTTTGAGATCCGAATAGAGCAGTAGTACAAATCGAGTAAAAGTAAACGAGCAGTGAATTACTAAGTTCGACCTATTAAAAAATTGTAGTATTGATTAAGTGATTAATAAATAAAAATAAATTTTTTTAATTAAATCACAAGTGACAAACTTAATTGGCGCCCAACGTGGGCCGTGCGATTAAAAAATTCTAAAAAAACAAGCTTTAAAATAAAAACAAAAAAGTTTTAAAGTGAAAAAAGGAATTTAGCGCGGCCAAAAAACCCGATACAACCGACGAATAAATAAAAAGTTTGTGTTGATCAAATAACTAAGGTGGAAATTAATTAATGAAATAATCCCCTTGAAATCTCAAACTACAAAATAGTGATCGTAACATAAATTCACTGCTCGGACAATATAAAAATCAAAAAGCGACAAAAAATTTTTTCATCAAAAAAAATAAAAATTGTGAAAAACAATTTTAAAAAAATCTTCAAAATCAACAACAAAGACATTCTAAGAAAACAGGCTAAAGGGCAATCCCTCGCCAAATATTGGAAAAGAAGGAAGACCTAATTAAAGAAGGAAGACCCCGAGACAATTTGAAAACAGAAAAAAAGAAGGACGATCAGGATCATCATTCAGGATAAGGACGACCCCAACAGGAAAAATAACAATGAGAAGAGAAAAAAATAAGGACGATTCGTGAGCGATACTATTTTTATCATACATTTTTTATTATTATTATTTCATAAAAAATTTGTAAGAAAGGAAATATAAATATACAAAGTGGAAGAGTTAATTTCAAATTTTGAAAGAGTTCTCAAAATGCCAGAACCTTCAACAAGCCAGACTGGAGCAAATAAAAGACTTCACATGAATCCGCCCCAAGAAAATACAAGCCATCAGGCAATAACAAACAACAACATGTTAAATGTAGGAGATTTAATAAAGCAAATTGTAAATCTTGAATTAAATCCATTAAAGGAGGAGATCGTTAACTTAAGATCGCAGCTTTCTCACAAAATTAAAACGGTTAAGGATTATCACACAGAGATTGTAGATCCGAATATAAAATGCGACACATCTTATGAGATCATCAAATCTGTTAGGGAATATAAAGGTGAAGAGGATAAATATGTAAGCTGGGGAGAATCGGCAGAAGTAGCCATGGGGCTACAGGAATGGCAAACGACGCCTTAACCCATAACGGTACTGTATTAAATTTCGATGCCATAATGGCGAGACTTGACTTCGTCTTTAGCGACAAACGACCAATTCACATTATTGAACAGGAATTAATTGTATTGAGTCAGGGAAAATTATCCATAATGGATTATTATGGTACAGTTAATAGAAAATTAACTCTGCTAATTAATAAAACTATTATGACCTACGGTAGAAACAAACCTATAACAGCGGAAATGAATGAGAAACAAATGAAGACAGCTCTTAGAATTTTCATTACCGGCCTCAACGGCAAAATTTCAGATACTATTTTCTCAATGAATCCACCTGACTTACCAAAAGCAATGGTCATAGTTCAGGAACTGGAAAGCAACAACATGAGGGCTCATTTCGCAAATAGTTTCTCTACTCCTCTACTTCTCTACTACTCAGAGAAAACATAGCGAGCCAAACTCTAGTGGAAATGGACAAACACATTTCAACCACAAGACAAGACAGCAAAACAATAGTTATAGTAACCAGCGAAACAATAATAATTTAAGGTTTAATCATGACAACTACCAGAATCCTTACGGTTATTATAATCAGAATAAAAATAATTCTTGGAACCAGGGTAGATTTAATAATAACCTACAAAAACAGTGGAACACCTATAGGCAGCCACAAAATAACCCGGAACCAATGGAGGTAGACGAGTCTATCCAGGTTCAGAATAAGGATTACAACGGCTATAATCAAGGCTACAATAAATATCAAAATAATAATTATAGTCAGAACAAGTGGGATCAAACAAAAAAATTTCAGACCCAGAACACTCAGCAAGGCCAAGCCCAAAATAAAAGGGTACCAACTGGAACTGTTAACAAACCGGCTAACAAGACGATGAGATTAAATAACATTGAGGAGAACCATTTTTTAGAAAAAAGTCAGGAGTAGGCTTCCCTACTTAATTAGAAAAGATCCAAAAATAAATAAAAAATTAAAAATATTAAGTGTCAAACTGCGGCAACCTCGTGTTATATAAGAACAGGAATTTATAAAAATAAGAACGAGCTTCCAATTTACAAAAGAGTATCTACAGTGAATGGATATTTAATAATTAAATATTATCATATGATAACTATTTTTGATACGCGACATACTTTTTATGAAATAGATGGACCAGACTCAGATTTACTGGTCGGCTATAACCTATTAAAAAATAGGATCGGTAATTGATACAGCTAAGGGAGTAATTAAATATAATGGAATAGAAGAAAAAGTAAATTATGATAACGGAAACATATTAAACCAACATTCTTTAACAGAAGAAAACACCATTCTTCCATTAAAAGAATTTATATTAAAAAAATACTTTGATGAAAAAGCTCAAATCAGATCCGAATCTGAAATGGGTAATCAAAGCGAATCGAGTTTGGGATATACAAATCCTGAACACGCCGTCGTTGAAAAATCCGACAAAAATAAAAGTTTGGAATTCAAAAATTCCGAACACGCCGTCGTTGAAATATCCGACAAAAATAAAAGTTTGGGAATTAAAAATCCTGATCGCGCTGTCGTTGAGAAATTCAACAAAAATAAAAGTTTGGAATTTAAAAATTCTGAACACGCCGTCGTTGAACTATCCGACAGTCAAAAAATAAACAACATAAAAATATCGTCTGCAGATCAAAGAAAAGATCTGGAGAACGAAATATTAAATATTATCAATGAAGAGCGTTCAAAAATAAATATGCAGATTCCATTTAGGACAGATATCCGCGGTGAAATAAACACTGTAAGTGATAGGGCCATTTACAGCAAACAATACCCTTATGCTCAATCAGCTTCAGATTTTGTGAATTCTGAAATAAATTGAATGTTAAATGAAGAAATTATGGGGGCAAGTAGAAGTCCTTGTAATTCACCAGTACTAGTAGTACCAAAAAACGGTTTCAATGAAGACGGAACTCCAAAACTAAGACTCGTAATTGATTATAAAAAACTTAATGAAAATACAATACCAGATAGATATCCAATGCAGGACCCTTCAGTGATTTTGTCAAATCTTTGGAAAGCCAAATACTTTTCAACAATTGACTTGGAATCTGGATTTCATCAGATTCTCATGAATGAACCAGACATTCAGAAAACCTCATTTTCAATAAACAACGGGAAACGCGAATTCCTAAGAATGCCTTTCGGTTTGACCAACGCTCCAAGAATATTCCAACGAGCGATGGATGATATTTTAAGAGAACAAGTGGGTAAACATGTCACGTTTATATGGATGACATAATTATATTTTCAAAAACAATTGAAGAAAGAAAGATTTAATTCTCATTATTAAAATTTTGCTGAACGCAAACATGAAAATTTCAATTGAAAAATCAAAGTTCTTTAAATTAGAAACCAATTTTCTCGGTTACGTTGTTTCCCACAATGTGATAAAAACCAATTCCGAAAAATGTATACTATCGTAAAATATCCGATACCTAAAAATATTTGAGAGCTTAGAAGTTTCCTAGGCCTTACAGGATATAACAGAAAATTTGTGCAAAATTACGCAAATATAGCTAAACCTCTAACAAAATATTTAGAAGGCCAAAACGGCAAAGTATCAAAAAAGGCATCACGTAAAACTTTAATACAGTTTGATGATTCAGCTGTAAGAGCTTTTAACGAGCTCAAAGAAAATTTAATTGCACAAGTAGAACTAGTACAACCAGACTATAATAAAAAATTTACTTTTACAACGTACGCATCTGACTTAGCAATTGGTGCTGTTCTTTCTCAGGAAGGAAAACCAATTACATTTATTTAAAAAACTGTGACAAAAACCGAACAATTATTCGCAACCAATAAAAAAAAAATGTTAGACATTGTATGGGCTTTTAAAAATCTTCGAAATTACTTATATGGGGTTAACAACATCGAGATCTATACTGATCATCAGCCTCTTTCATTTTCCATTTCTCAAAAAAATCCAAATATTGAGATGAAAAGGTGGTATTCCTTTATAGAAAGCTATTCACCCAAAATTATTTACAAGCCAGGAGTAACAAATGTTGTTGCAGACGCTTTATCTAGGATTCAAATAAATAATTTAACGGAAAGTAATGAATCGGTATTAGATCAAAACATTCAGCATTCTGCAGAGAGTTGTTTTGAGAATGTAATACAAGAAACCCGAAAACCCTTAAACCAGTTTAAGCAACAATTGCTAATAGCAACGGGGAGGTATACAATGCATGAGTCGATTAATGTATTCGGAAATAATAGACATATAATAGAGTATGACACTTCAGAAAATTTAGTATCAATCTAAAGGGAATATATTCCACCCAATTTAACAATAGGAGTTCCCTGTACTCTATAAGATTTTTACAGAATTCAAAAACCACTTAAGGACAATTTTATAAATAAATTTTTATACACAAGGACATTTGTCCAGGATGTCGAGAACGCTGAAGACAGATCTCTTATTATCACAAAAACTCATTGTAGAGCTCATAGAGGGCTTGATGAAAACTATAAACAAAAAACTAGACTCTATTATTGGCCAAATTTATACAAAAAGATTAAGGAGTTTATAAAGAATTGCACTATCTGCAATCAAAACAAATACAACAGGCACCCAGTACAGATTCCTATCGGTCAAGCACCAATCCCAGAAAGAGAAGGTGAGAATATGCATCTTGACATATTTTACGCTCAAAATCTTATATTCATTACTTGTATAGATTCGTATTCGAAATACTTAGTGGTAAAAGAAATTCCTAATAAACTAAATATAGAAAATAAAGTTTCAGAAATTTTACAACAATTTCCATTAGTCAAATCTTTGATGATAGATAACGAACCAAGTTTTTCTTCATCCCAATTTAAATCTTTTGCACATAGAAATGGGATATCTTTATTCTTTGCAGATCCTCGACATAGTATGTTTAACGGACAAATAGAAAGGCACACTCTACCTTAACAGAAATTGCTCGCTGCATTAAAGATGAGCTTAATTTAATCGATTATTCCGAAATTAAAATTAGAGCAGCACAAAAATATAATTTAACAATTCATTCAATAAGCAATCATCGACCTTTTGATATATTATTTAATAAAATCAAACACGATGATATGCCTAAATTATTGCAGCAAGCCCAAGAGAAAATGTTACATTTTCAAAATAAAGATAGACAAAATAAGAATTATCACGTAGGAGAGGTTATTTACGAAAAGAAACATGGGGAAAGGAACAAACTTAATTCTAGATATAAAAAACAAGTACATAGTTAAGGAAAACCTCCCAAATAAAGTTATTATAAATAACAAAAACCGTACGATTCATAAAGATAATATTAAATAACTTGTTTCAAATTACAGATAATGATTTCAATAATGTACTTATTATTGCTGGTAGCTACAACCAAATCCGAAATTATGGATTACACGAGCCATGATTTCCTTCTTTACAAGGATACCAAAGATGTTCTTATTTTTGAATCACACGCAGATTTATTTCATATAACTAATATAAGTCTTTATAGAGAAATAATTAATCTTGAAACAGAATTTCTAAAGGGTCAAGACAACAAGCATTTTCTTTGGGAAATATCCCACGATTTAGAAATTATCAAAATATTTATCTCTCAAGTTATACCCAGTAGATCAAAAAGAGGCATTAATGAAATAGGCACCATTTGGAAATGGATAGCGGGAACACCAGATCATAATTCTAATATTAATTCTAAAATATTTAAAGAGATAAGATCTTTGTCTGAACAATTCAAACAGCCTTTAAAAATCAAGAAATTTCACTTAGAAAATATCGTCTGCGCTTGCTTACTTACGATCGTATGAATTTAATGGACCCAATTACACTTGCCAAAATTGATGTATTTAATTCTAAAATTCTAAACAATGATGATATACTAGAAATTTATAAGCACGAAGATAGACCTGTAGTTATAACGGCCCTTTTAGATATATCTGAATTTAAAATCGCTTTGCATCAAGATCTTAATATAATTTACATAAAATACCCTATTATTACCGATCGTTGTGACGTTTACAATTCAAGATCCATTTCACATAATGATGGAAAATATTAATTGATAACCACGTCGCAAAATGTAGATATAAGTACTATGTAATGTCTAATTTTAAGACAGAAATATTTAATAATTATTTCACACTTAACCCGGAAGGCTCTTGTTTCACTAGATTACTAAATGGAGAAAAATCCTTTTGTATCAGAATCCGAGAAAAAAATAAAAAAGTAGATGTAATCCAAGATGGATCCATTTTTGTAAATGGAGAAAATACAGTTAATGACACTCATTTAAATGGGTCGTATTTAATAACTTTTAATGGCACCACTAAAATTAATAATATTTCCTACACCAATGTAGACAGTAAGATATTGGAATACATCACAGCTCGAAAATATACAGATTTTTTAGTATCCGAATATATTATATCTAATGATTCGGAACACACATTCGATAATATTAACATACTAAATCCATTTATTCAAATTAAACAAACTCAAATACCAGTTACGTTAATATTAATCATATTCACATTTATATATTTAACTATTATGATTATAATCAAATTCAGAAAATTTTTAATATTCAAACCATGGCAAATTCATATAGAAATTGAACCAGAAAATAATATTTCCGATAATGAAATAAATAATATACCCGACAATGAAAATACCCTAGAAGAAAATATCATTGTTGAATTAACCCACCAATTACATTCAATATACCCATCAGTTCCAATGAATCGGGACGATTCAATTTAGAATGGGGGGAGTTATATGACACATAATTTAGGGGCTCTTACCCAATTTATAAACAACTTTGAGCCGAGAGCCAATTTCCAAATAACTCTGACAGACCCGGAATAAGCCCGTGGTCAGCTATTTCTTTCAACCAGGCCTCCGATTCATTCCCACCCAGATCAATTTCACGCAGCCCAAATCAAACGGATGCTGTAAACATCCAGTCCGCTAACGTAAACAAAAGATCCCCAAAGCGAGCCCCAGGTCCGTTAACGTAAACAAAAAGATCCCCAAAGCGGTTCCTAAAACTCCGCTAATGTAAACACCAATTTCCGGCCAAGATTGGACTTCAAATTTTATTGGCAAATTGCATCATCCTATTTTCCGACTCTCTTGAGCCATTCTCTTTATCAAATTTTGGGGATAAAATCTCTTAAGCCGAGGTTTGATTATTGATCATTGAACTAGAGATCAGGCAGTCCGTTTTTGAGATCCGAATAGAGCAGTAGTACAAATCGAGTAAAAGTAAACGAGCAGTGAATTACTAAGTTCGACCTATTAAAAAATTGTAGTATTGATTAAGTGATTAATAAATAAAAATAAATTTTTTTAATTAAATCACAAGTGACAAACTTAATTGGCGCCCAACGTGGGCCGTGCGATTAAAAAATTCTAAAAAAACAAGCTTTAAAATAAAAACAAAAAAGTTTTAAAGTGAAAAAAGGAATTTAGCGCGGCCAAAAAACCCGATACAACCGACGAATAAATAAAAAGTTTGTGTTGATCAAATAACTAAGGTGGAAATTAATTAATGAAATAATCCCCTTGAAATCTCAAACTACAAAATAGTGATCGTAACATAAATTCACTGCTCGGACAATATAAAAATCAAAAAGCGACAAAAAATTTTTTCATCAAAAAAAATAAAAATTGTGAAAAACAATTTTAAAAAAATCTTCAAAATCAACAACAAAGACATTCTAAGAAAACAGGCTAAAGGGCAATCCCTCGCCAAATATTGGAAAAGAAGGAAGACCTAATTAAAGAAGGAAGACCCCGAGACAATTTGAAAACAGAAAAAAAGAAGGACGATCAGGATCATCATTCAGGATAAGGACGACCCCAACAGGAAAAATAACAATGAGAAGAGAAAAAAATAAGGACGATTCGTGAGCGATACTATTTTTATCATACATTTTTTATTATTATTATTTTATAAAAAATTTGTAAGAAAGGAAATATAAATATACAAAGTGGAAGAGTTAATTTCAAATTTTGAAAGAGTTCTCAAAATGCCAGAACCTTCAACAAGCCAGACTGGAGCAAATAAAAGACTTCACATGAATCCGCCCCAAGAAAATACAAGCCATCAGGCAATAACAAACAACAACATGTTAAATGTAGGAGATTTAATAAAGCAAATTGTAAATCTTGAATTAAATCCATTAAAGGAGGAGATCGTTAACTTAAGATCGCAGCTTTCTCACAAAATTAAAACGGTTAAGGATTATCACACAGAGATTGTAGATCCGAATATAAAATGCGACACATCTTATGAGATCATCAAATCTGTTAGGGAATATAAAGGTGAAGAGGATAAATATGTAAGCTGGGGAGAATCGGCAGAAGTAGCCATGGGGCTACAGGAATGGCAAACGACGCCTTAACCCATAACGGTACTGTATTAAATTTCGATGCCATAATGGCGAGACTTGACTTCGTCTTTAGCGACAAACGACCAATTCACATTATTGAACAGGAATTAATTGTATTGAGTCAGGGAAAATTATCCATAATGGATTATTATGGTACAGTTAATAGAAAATTAACTCTGCTAATTAATAAAACTATTATGACCTACGGTAGAAACAAACCTATAACAGCGGAAATGAATGAGAAACAAATGAAGACAGCTCTTAGAATTTTCATTACCGGCCTCAACGGCAAAATTTCAGATACTATTTTCTCAATGAATCCACCTGACTTACCAAAAGCAATGGTCATAGTTCAGGAACTGGAAAGCAACAACATGAGGGCTCATTTCGCAAATAGTTTCTCTACTCCTCTACTTCTCTACTACTCAGAGAAAACATAGCGAGCCAAACTCTAGTGGAAATGGACAAACACATTTCAACCACAAGACAAGACAGCAAAACAATAGTTATAGTAACCAGCGAAACAATAATAATTTAAGGTTTAATCATGACAACTACCAGAATCCTTACGGTTATTATAATCAGAATAAAAATAATTCTTGGAACCAGGGTAGATTTAATAATAACCTACAAAAACAGTGGAACACCTATAGGCAGCCACAAAATAACCCGGAACCAATGGAGGTAGACGAGTCTATCCAGGTTCAGAATAAGGATTACAACGGCTATAATCAAGGCTACAATAAATATCAAAATAATAATTATAGTCAGAACAAGTGGGATCAAACAAAAAAATTTCAGACCCAGAACACTCAGCAAGGCCAAGCCCAAAATAAAAGGGTACCAACTGGAACTGTTAACAAACCGGCTAACAAGACGATGAGATTAAATAACATTGAGGAGAACCATTTTTTAGAAAAAAGTCAGGAGTAGGCTTCCCTACTTAATTAGAAAAGATCCAAAAATAAATAAAAAATTAAAAATATTAAGTGTCAAACTGCGGCAACCTCGTGTTATATAAGAACAGGAATTTATAAAAATAAGAACGAGCTTCCAATTTACAAAAGAGTATCTACAGTGAATGGATATTTAATAATTAAATATTATCATATGATAACTATTTTTGATACGCGACATACTTTTTATGAAATAGATGGACCAGACTCAGATTTACTGGTCGGCTATAACCTATTAAAAAATAGGATCGGTAATTGATACAGCTAAGGGAGTAATTAAATATAATGGAATAGAAGAAAAAGTAAATTATGATAACGGAAACATATTAAACCAACATTCTTTAACAGAAGAAAACACCATTCTTCCATTAAAAGAATTTATATTAAAAAAATACTTTGATGAAAAAGCTCAAATCAGATCCGAATCTGAAATGGGTAATCAAAGCGAATCGAGTTTGGGATATACAAATCCTGAACACGCCGTCGTTGAAAAATCCGACAAAAATAAAAGTTTGGAATTCAAAAATTCCGAACACGCCGTCGTTGAAATATCCGACAAAAATAAAAGTTTGGGAATTAAAAATCCTGATCGCGCTGTCGTTGAGAAATTCAACAAAAATAAAAGTTTGGAATTTAAAAATTCTGAACACGCCGTCGTTGAACTATCCGACAGTCAAAAAATAAACAACATAAAAATATCGTCTGCAGATCAAAGAAAAGATCTGGAGAACGAAATATTAAATATTATCAATGAAGAGCGTTCAAAAATAAATATGCAGATTCCATTTAGGACAGATATCCGCGGTGAAATAAACACTGTAAGTGATAGGGCCATTTACAGCAAACAATACCCTTATGCTCAATCAGCTTCAGATTTTGTGAATTCTGAAATAAATTGAATGTTAAATGAAGAAATTATGGGGGCAAGTAGAAGTCCTTGTAATTCACCAGTACTAGTAGTACCAAAAAACGGTTTCAATGAAGACGGAACTCCAAAACTAAGACTCGTAATTGATTATAAAAAACTTAATGAAAATACAATACCAGATAGATATCCAATGCAGGACCCTTCAGTGATTTTGTCAAATCTTTGGAAAGCCAAATACTTTTCAACAATTGACTTGGAATCTGGATTTCATCAGATTCTCATGAATGAACCAGACATTCAGAAAACCTCATTTTCAATAAACAACGGGAAATGCGAATTCCTAAGAATGCCTTTCGGTTTGACCAACGCTCCAAGAATATTCCAACGAGCGATGGATGATATTTTAAGAGAACAAGTGGGTAAACATGTCACGTTTATATGGATGACATAATTATATTTTCAAAAACAATTGAAGAAAGAAAGATTTAATTCTCATTATTAAAATTTTGCTGAACGCAAACATGAAAATTTCAATTGAAAAATCAAAGTTCTTTAAATTAGAAACCAATTTTCTCGGTTACGTTGTTTCCCACAATGTGATAAAAACCAATTCCGAAAAAATGTATACTATCGTAAAATATCCGATACCTAAAAATATTTGAGAGCTTAGAAGTTTCCTAGGCCTTACAGGATATAACAGAAAATTTGTGCAAAATTACGCAAATATAGCTAAACCTCTAACAAAATATTTAGAAGGCCAAAACGGCAAAGTATCAAAAAAGGCATCACGTAAAACTTTAATACAGTTTTATAATTCAGCTGTAAGAGCTTTTAACGAGCTCAAAGAAAATTTAATTGCACAAGTGGAAATAGTACAACCAGACTATAATAAAAAATGTACTCTAACAACGGACGCATCTGACTTAGCAATTGGTGCTGTTCTGTCTCAGGAAGGAAAACCAATTACATTTATTTCAAAAACTGTGACAAAAACCGAACAATTATTCGCAACCAATAAAAAAAAAATGTTAGACATTGTATGGGCTTTTAAAAATCTTCGAAATTACTTATATGGGGTTAACAACATCGAGATCTATACCGATCATCAACCTCTTTCATTTTCCATTTCTCAAAAAAATCCAAATATTGAGATGAAAAGGTGGTATTCCTTTATAGAAAGCTATTCACCCAAAATTATTTACAAGCCAGGAGTAACAAATGTTGTTGCAGACGCTTTATCTAGGATTCAAATAAATAATTTAACGGAAAGTAATGAATCGGTATTAGATCAAAACATTCAGAATTCTGCAGAGAGCTGTTTTGAGAATGTAATACAAGAAACCCGAAAACCCTTAAACCAGTTTAAGCAACAATTGCTAATAGCAACGGGGAGGTATACAATGCATGAGTCGATTAATGTATTCGGAAATAATAGACATATAATAGAGTATGACACTTCAGAAAATTTAGTATCAATCTAAAGGGAATATATTCCACCCAATTTAACAATAGGAGTTCCCTGTACTCTATAAGATTTTTTCAAAAACCACTGAAGGACAATTTTTTAAATAAATTTTTATACACAAGGACATTTGTCCAGGATGTCGAGAACGCTGAAGACAGATCTTTTATTATCACAAAAACTCATTGTAGAGCTCATAGAGGGCTTGATGAAAATTATAAACAAATAACTAGACTCTATTATTGGCCAAATTTATACAAAAAGCTTAAGGAGTTTATAAAGAATTGCACTATCTGCAATTAAAACAAAAACAACAGGCACCCAGTACAGATTCATATCGGTCAAGCACCAATCCCAGAAAGAGAAGGTGAGAATTTGCATCTTGACATATTTTACGCCCAAAATCTTATATTCATTACTTGTATAGATTCGTATTCGAAATACTTAGTGGTAAAAGAAATCCCTAATAAACTGAATATAATCGAATTTAATCGATTATTCCGAAATTATAATTAGAGCAGCACAAAAATATAATTTAACAATTCATTCAATAACCAATCATCGACCTTTTGATATATTATTTAATAAAATCAAACACGATGATATTCCTAAATTATTGCAAAATGTTACATTTTCAAAATAAAGATAGAGAAAATATGAATTATCACGTAGGAGAGGTTATTTACGAAAAGAAACATGGGGAAAGGAACAAACTTAATTCTAGATATAAAAAACAAGTAGTTAGGGAAAACCTCCCAAATAAAGTTATTATAAATAACAGAAACCGTACGATTCATAAAGATAATATTAAATAACTTGTTTCAAATTACAGATAATGATTTCAATAATGTACTTATTATTGCTGGTAGCTACAACCAAATCCGAAATTATGGATTACACGAACCATGATTTCCTTCTTTACAAGGATACCAAAGATGTTCTTATTTATGAATCACACGCAGATTTATTTTATATAACTAATATAAGTCCTTATAGAGAAATAATTAATCTTGAAACAGAATTTCTAAAGGGTCACGACAACAAGAATTTTCTTTGGGAAATATCCCACGATTTAGAAATTATCAACATATTCTCTCAAGTTATACCCAGTAGATCAAAAAGAGGCATTCATGAAATAGGCACCATTTGGAAATGGATAGCGGGAACACCAGATCATGATGATTTCATAATAGTCCAAAATAAAATCGATGATTTGATACAAAATAATAACGATCAATTCGTTATTAATTCTAAAATATTTAAAGAGATAAAATCTTTGTCTGAACAATTCAAGCAGCCTTTAAAAATCAAGAAATTCCACTTAGAAAATATCGTCTGCGCTTGCTTACTTACGATCTTATGAATTTAATGGACACAATTACACTTGCCAAAATTGATGTATTTAATACTAAAATTCTAAACAATGATCATATACTAGAAATTTATAAGGACGAAGATAGACCTGTAGTTATAACGGCCCTTTTAGATATATCTGAATTTAAAATCGCTTTGCATCAAGATCTTATTATAATTTACATAAAATACCCTATTATTACCGATCGTTGTGACGTTTACAATTCAAGATCCATTTCACATAATGATGGAAAATTATTAATTGATAACCACGTCGCAAAATGTAGATGTAAGTACTATGTAATGTCTAATTTTAAGACAGAAATGTTTAATAATTATTTCACACTTAACCCGGAAGGCTCTTGTTTCACTAGATTACTAAATGGAGAAATATCCTTTTGTATCAAAATCCGAGAAAGAAATAAAAAAGTAGATGTAATCCAAGATGGAGACATTTTTGTAAATGGAGAAAATACAGTTAATGACACTCATTTAAATGGGTCGTATTTAATAACTGGTATTTAATAATGGCACCACTAAAATTAATAATATTTCCTACACCAATGTAGACAATAAGATATTGGAATACATCACAGCTCGAAAATATACAGATTTTTTAGTATCCGAATATATTATTTCTAATGATTCGGAACACACATTCGATAATATTAACATACTAAATCCATTTATTCAAATTAAACAAACTCAAATACCAGTTACGTTAATATTAATCATATTCACATTTATATATTTAACTATTATGATTATAATCAAATTCAGAAAATTTTTAATATTCAAACCATGGCAAATTCATATAGAAATTGAACCAGAAAATAATATTTCCGATAATGAAATAAATAATATACCCGACAATGAAAATACCCTAGAAGAAAATATCATTGTTGAATTAACCCACCAATTACATTCAATATACCCATCAGTTCCAATGAATCGGGACGATTCAATTTAGAATGGGGGGAGTTATATGACACATAATTTAGGGGCTCTTACCCAATTTATAAACAACTTTGAGCCGAGAGCCAATTTCCAAATAACTCTGACAGACCCGGAATAAGCCCGTGGTCAGCTATTTCTTTCAACCAGGCCTCCGATTCATTCCCACCCAGATCAATTTCACGCAGCCCAAATCAAACGGATGCTGTAAACATCCAGTCCGCTAACGTAAACAAAAGATCCCCAAAGCGAGCCCCAGGTCCGTTAACGTAAACAAAAAGATCCCCAAAGCGGTTCCTAAAACTCCGCTAATGTAAACACCAATTTCCGGCCAAGATTGGACTTCAAATTTTATTGGCAAATTGCATCATCCTATTTTCCGACTCTCTTGAGCCATTCTCTTTATCAAATTTTGGGGATAAAATCTCTTAAGCCGAGGTTTGATTATTGATCATTGAACTAGAGATCAGGCAGTCCGTTTTTGAGATCCGAATAGAGCAGTAGTACAAATCGAGTAAAAGTAAACGAGCAGTGAATTACTAAGTTCGACCTATTAAAAAATTGTAGTATTGATTAAGTGATTAATAAATAAAAATAAATTTTTTTAATTAAATCACAAGTGACAAACTTAATTGGCGCCCAACGTGGGCCGTGCGATTAAAAAATTCTAAAAAAACAAGCTTTAAAATAAAAACAAAAAAGTTTTAAAGTGAAAAAAGGAATTTAGCGCGGCCAAAAAACCCGATACAACCGACGAATAAATAAAAAGTTTGTGTTGATCAAATAACTAAGGTGGAAATTAATTAATGAAATAATCCCCTTGAAATCTCAAACTACAAAATAGTGATCGTAACATAAATTCACTGCTCGGACAATATAAAAATCAAAAAGCGACAAAAAATTTTTTCATCAAAAAAAATAAAAATTGTGAAAAACAATTTTAAAAAAATCTTCAAAATCAACAACAAAGACATTCTAAGAAAACAGGCTAAAGGGCAATCCCTCGCCAAATATTGGAAAAGAAGGAAGACCTAATTAAAGAAGGAAGACCCCGAGACAATTTGAAAACAGAAAAAAAGAAGGACGATCAGGATCATCATTCAGGATAAGGACGACCCCAACAGGAAAAATAACAATGAGAAGAGAAAAAAATAAGGACGATTCGTGAGCGATACTATTTTTATCATACATTTTTTATTATTATTATTTTATAAAAAATTTGTAAGAAAGGAAATATAAATATACAAAGTGGAAGAGTTAATTTCAAATTTTGAAAGAGTTCTCAAAATGCCAGAACCTTCAACAAGCCAGACTGGAGCAAATAAAAGACTTCACATGAATCCGCCCCAAGAAAATACAAGCCATCAGGCAATAACAAACAACAACATGTTAAATGTAGGAGATTTAATAAAGCAAATTGTAAATCTTGAATTAAATCCATTAAAGGAGGAGATCGTTAACTTAAGATCGCAGCTTTCTCACAAAATTAAAACGGTTAAGGATTATCACACAGAGATTGTAGATCCGAATATAAAATGCGACACATCTTATGAGATCATCAAATCTGTTAGGGAATATAAAGGTGAAGAGGATAAATATGTAAGCTGGGGAGAATCGGCAGAAGTAGCCATGGGGCTACAGGAATGGCAAACGACGCCTTAACCCATAACGGTACTGTATTAAATTTCGATGCCATAATGGCGAGACTTGACTTCGTCTTTAGCGACAAACGACCAATTCACATTATTGAACAGGAATTAATTGTATTGAGTCAGGGAAAATTATCCATAATGGATTATTATGGTACAGTTAATAGAAAATTAACTCTGCTAATTAATAAAACTATTATGACCTACGGTAGAAACAAACCTATAACAGCGGAAATGAATGAGAAACAAATGAAGACAGCTCTTAGAATTTTCATTACCGGCCTCAACGGCAAAATTTCAGATACTATTTTCTCAATGAATCCACCTGACTTACCAAAAGCAATGGTCATAGTTCAGGAACTGGAAAGCAACAACATGAGGGCTCATTTCGCAAATAGTTTCTCTACTCCTCTACTTCTCTACTACTCAGAGAAAACATAGCGAGCCAAACTCTAGTGGAAATGGACAAACACATTTCAACCACAAGACAAGACAGCAAAACAATAGTTATAGTAACCAGCGAAACAATAATAATTTAAGGTTTAATCATGACAACTACCAGAATCCTTACGGTTATTATAATCAGAATAAAAATAATTCTTGGAACCAGGGTAGATTTAATAATAACCTACAAAAACAGTGGAACACCTATATACAGCCACAAAATAACCCGGAACCAATGGAGGTAGACGAGTCTATCCAGGTTCAGAATAAGGATTACAACGGCTATAATCAAGGCTACAATAAATATCAAAATAATAATTATAGTCAGAACAAGTGGGATCAAACAAAAAAATTTCAGACCCAGAACACTCAGCAAGGCCAAGCCCAAAATAAAAGGGTACCAACTGGAACTGTTAACAAACCGGCTAACAAGACGATGAGATTAAATAACATTGAGGAGAACCATTTTTTAGAAAAAAGTCAGGAGTAGGCTTCCCTACTTAATTAGAAAAGATCCAAAAATAAATAAAAAATTAAAAATATTAAGTGTCAAACTGCGGCAACCTCGTGTTATATAAGAACAGGAATTTATAAAAATAAGAACGAGCTTCCAATTTACAAAAGAGTATCTACAGTGAATGGATATTTAATAATTAAATATTATCATATGATAACTATTTTTGATACGCGACATACTTTTTATGAAATAGATGGACCAGACTCAGATTTACTGGTCGGCTATAACCTATTAAAAAATAGGATCGGTAATTGATACAGCTAAGGGAGTAATTAAATATAATGGAATAGAAGAAAAAGTAAATTATGATAACGGAAACATATTAAACCAACATTCTTTAACAGAAGAAAACACCATTCTTCCATTAAAAGAATTTATATTAAAAAAATACTTTGATGAAAAAGCTCAAATCAGATCCGAATCTGAAATGGGTAATCAAAGCGAATCGAGTTTGGGATATACAAATCCTGAACACGCCGTCGTTGAAAAATCCGACAAAAATAAAAGTTTGGAATTCAAAAATTCCGAACACGCCGTCGTTGAAATATCCGACAAAAATAAAAGTTTGGGAATTAAAATTCCTGAACGCGCTGTCGTTGAGAAATTCAACAAAAATAAAAGTTTGGAATTTAAAAATTCTGAACACGCCGTCGTTGAACTATCCGACAGTCAAAAAATAAACAACATAAAAATATCGTCTGCAGATCAAAGAAAAGATCTGGAGAACGAAATATTAAATATTATCAATGAAGAGCGTTCAAAAATAAATATGCAGATTCCATTTAGGACAGATATCCGCGGTGAAATAAACACTGTAAGTGATAGGGCCATTTACAGCAAACAATACCCTTATGCTCAATCAGCTTCAGATTTTGTGAATTCTGAAATAAATTGAATGTTAAATGAAGAAATTATGGGGGCAAGTAGAAGTCCTTGTAATTCACCAGTACTAGTAGTACCAAAAAACGGTTTCAATGAAGACGGAACTCCAAAACTAAGACTCGTAATTGATTATAAAAAACTTAATGAAAATACAATACCAGATAGATATCCAATGCAGGACCCTTCAGTGATTTTGTCAAATCTTTGGA
This sequence comes from Drosophila biarmipes, assembly GCF_025231255.1. Taxonomy (NCBI): domain Eukaryota; kingdom Metazoa; phylum Arthropoda; class Insecta; order Diptera; family Drosophilidae; genus Drosophila; species Drosophila biarmipes. The sequence continues at coordinate 24,681,539 of NC_066612.1, forward strand.
AAGCCAAATACTTTTCAACAATTGACTTGGAATCTGGATTTCATCAGATTCTCATGAATGAACCAGACATTCAGAAAACCTCATTTTCAATAAACAACGGGAAATGCGAATTCCTAAGAATGCCTTTCGGTTTGACCAACGCTCCAAGAATATTCCAACGAGCGGTGGATGATATTTTAAGAGAACAAGTGGGTAAAACATGTCACGTTTATATGGATGACATAAAAACAATTGAAGAAAGAAAGATTTAATTCTCATTATTAAAATTTTGCTGAACGCAAACATGAAAATTTCAATTGAAAAATCAAAGTTCTTTAAATTAGAAACCAATTTTCTCGGTTACGTTGTTTCCCACAATGTGATAAAAACCAATTCCGAAAAAATGTATACTATCGTAAAATATCCGATACCTAAAAATATTTGAGAGCTAAGAAGCTTCCTAGGCCTTACAGGATATTACAGAAAATTTGTGCAAAATTACGCAAATATAGCTAACAAAATATTTAGAAGGCCAAAACGGCAAAGTATCAAAAAAGGCATCACGTAAAACTTTAATACAGTTTGATGATTCAGCTGTAAGAGCTTTTAACGAGCTCAAAGAAAATTTAATTGCACAAGTAGAACTAGTACAACCAGACTATAATAAAAAATTTACTTTTACAACGGACGCATCTGACTTAGCAATTGGTGCTGTTCTTTCTCAGGAAGGAAAACCAATTACATTTATTTAAAAAACTGTGACAAAAACCGAACAATTATTCGCAACCAATAAAAAAAAAATGTTAGACATTGTATGGGCTTTTAAAAATCTTCGAAATTACTTATATGGGGTTAACAACATCGAGATCTATACTGATCATCAGCCTCTTTCATTTTCCATTTCTCAAAAAAATCCAAATATTGAGATGAAAAGGTGGTATTCCTTTATAGAAAGCTATTCACCCAAAATTATTTACAAGCCAGGAGTAACAAATGTTGTTGCAGACGCTTTATCTAGGATTCAAATAAATAATTTAACGGAAAGTAATGAATCGGTATTAGATCAAAACATTCAGCATTCTGCAGAGAGTTGTTTTGAGAATGTAATACAAGAAACCCGAAAACCCTTAAACCAGTTTAAGCAACAATTGCTAATAGCAACGGGGAGGTATACAATGCATGAGTCGATTAATGTATTCGGAAATAATAGACATATAATAGAGTATGACACTTCAGAAAATTTAGTATCAATCTAAAGGGAATATATTCCACCCAATTTAACAATAGGAGTTCCCTGTACTCTATAAGATTTTTACAGAATTCAAAAACCACTTAAGGACAATTTTATAAATAAATTTTTATACACAAGGACATTTGTCCAGGATGTCGAGAACGCTGAAGACAGATCTCTTATTATCACAAAAACTCATTGTAGAGCTCATAGAGGGCTTGATGAAAACTATAAACAAATAACTAGACTCTATTATTGGCCAAATTTATACAAAAAGATTAAGGAGTTTATAAAGAATTGCACTATCTGCAATCAAAACAAATACAACAGGCACCCAGTACAGATTCCTATCGGTCAAGCACCAATCCCAGAAAGAGAAGGTGAGAATATGCATCTTGACATATTTTACGCTCAAAATCTTATATTCATTACTTGTATAGATTCGTATTCGAAATACTTAGTGGTAAAAGAAATTCCTAATAAACTAAATATAGAAAATAAAGTTTCAGAAATTTTACAACAATTTCCATTAGTCAAATCTTTGATGATAGATAACGAACCAAGTTTTTCTTCATCCCAATTTAAATCTTTTGCACATAGAAATGGGATATCTTTATTCTTTGCAGATCCTCGACATAGTATGTTTAACGGACAAATAGAAAGGCACACTCTACCTTAACAGAAATTGCTCGCTGCATTAAAGATGAGCTTAATTTAATCGATTATTCCGAAATTAAAATTAGAGCAGCACAAAAATATAATTTAACAATTCATTCAATAAGCAATCATCGACCTTTTGATATATTATTTAATAAAATCAAACACGATGATATGCCTAAATTATTGCAGCAAGCCCAAGAGAAAATGTTACATTTTCAAAATAAAGATAGACAAAATAAGAATTATCACGTAGGAGAGGTTATTTACGAAAAGAAACATGGGGAAAGGAACAAACTTAATTCTAGATATAAAAAACAAGTACATAGTTAAGGAAAACCTCCCAAATAAAGTTATTATAAATAACAAAAACCGTACGATTCATAAAGATAATATTAAATAACTTGTTTCAAATTACAGATAATGATTTCAATAATGTACTTATTATTGCTGGTAGCTACAACCAAATCCGAAATTATGGATTACACGAGCCATGATTTCCTTCTTTACAAGGATACCAAAGATGTTCTTATTTTTGAATCACACGCAGATTTATTTCATATAACTAATATAAGTCTTTATAGAGAAATAATTAATCTTGAAACAGAATTTCTAAAGGGTCAAGACAACAAGCATTTTCTTTGGGAAATATCCCACGATTTAGAAATTATCAAAATATTTATCTCTCAAGTTATATCCAGTAGATCAAAAAGAGGCATTCATGAAATAGGCACCATTTGGAAATGGATAGCGGGAACACCAGATCATAATTCTAATATTAATTCTAAAATATTTAAAGAGATAAGATCTTTGTCTGAACAATTCAAACAGCCTTTAAAAATCAAGAAATTTCACTTAGAAAATATCGTCTGCGCTTGCTTACTTACGATCGTATGAATTTAATGGACCCAATTACACTTGCCAAAATTGATGTATTTAATTCTAAAATTCTAAACAATGATGATATACTAGAAATTTATAAGCACGAAGATAGACCTGTAGTTATAACGGCCCTTTTAGATATATCTGAATTTAAAATCGCTTTGCATCAAGATCTTAATATAATTTACATAAAATACCCTATTATTACCGATCGTTGTGACGTTTACAATTCAAGATCCATTTCACATAATGATGGAAAATTATTAATTGATAACCACGTCGCAAAATGTAGAAATAAGTACTATGTAATGTCTAATTTTAAGACAGAAATATTTAATAATTATTGCACACTTAACCCGGAAGGCTCTTGTTTCACTAGATTACTAAATGGAGAAAAATCCTTTTGTATCAGAATCCGAGAAAAAAATAAAAAAGTAGATGTAATCCAAGATGGAGCCATTTTTGTAAATGGAGAAAATATAGTTAATGACACTCATTTAAATGGGTCGTATTTAATAACTTTTAATGGAACCACTAAAATTAATATTATTAATTACACCAATGTAGACAATAAGATATTGAAATACATCACAGCTCGAAAATATACAGATTTTTTAGTATCCGAATATATTATATCTAGTGATTCGGAACACACATTCGATAATATTAACATACTAAATCCATTTATTCAAATTAAACAAACTCAAATACCAGTTACGTTAATATTAATCATATTCACATTTATATATTTAACTATTATGATTATAATCAAATTCAGAAAATTTTTAATATTCAAACCATGGCAAATTCATATAGAAATTGAACCAGAAAATAATATTTCTAATATACCCGACAATGAAAAGGGTATTTAGGTAAGAAAATATCATTGTCGAATTAACCCAACAATTACATTCAATATACCCATCAGTTCCAATGAATCGGGACGATTCAATTTAGAATGGGGCAGTTATATGACACATTACTTAGGAGCCCTTGCCTAATTTATAAACAACTTTGAGCCGAGAGCCAATTTCCAAATAACTCTGACAGACCCGGAATAAACCCGTGGTCAGCTATTTCTTTCAACAAGGCCTCCGATTCATTCCCACCTAGATCAATTTCACGCAGCCCAAATCAAACGGATGCTGTAAACATCCAGTCCGCTAACGTAAACAAAAGATCCCCAAAGCGAGGCCCAGGTCCGTTAACGTAAACAAAAAGATCCCCAAAGCGGTTCCTAAAACTACGCTAATGTAAACACCAATTTCCGGTCAAGATTGGACTTCAAATTTCATTGGCAAATTGCATCATCCTATTTTCCGACTCTCTTGAGTCCGTTTTTGAGATCCGAATCGAGCAGTAGTACAAATCGAGTAAGAGTAAACGAGCAGTGAATTAACTAAGTTCGACCTATTAAAAAATTGTAGTATTGATTAAGTGATTAATAAATAAAAATAAATTTTTTAATTAAATCACTAGTGAGAAACTTAATTTGCGTGCTCATGGAGCAGTAGTACAAATCGAGTAAGAGTAAACGAGCAGTGAATTAACTAAGTTCGACCTATTAAAAAAATTGTAGTATTGATTAAGTGATTAATAAATAAAAATAAATTTTTTAATTAAATCACTAGTGAGAAACTTAATTTGCGTGCTCATGGAGCAGTAGGGAACTTCTCGAAAATTCTCGAAAAAAACCCTTTAACGAGATGAAAATCTAGTGACTATTGCACCTCTAACAAAAAATTTTTTGATATCAATTTTTGTGGCGAAAATGTATAATACGATATATTACGATATAAGCGTTTCGGCATTCCTCTTAAAATGTTGTTCTAGTATGAAAACCGTGCCAGCCACAGTTAGCCCGGTTTGTGGGGGTTGGACTGGGTGTGACGAACTATTTTTAGGTCAACCGATAGGTATTGATGGGACTTTATTGATATTGTGGGCGTTAAGGTGAGGGTGGCACCCTGCTGAACTTGCGTTGCCTAGGAAGATCAGGAAACTGCATGCCAAGTCCGACTCCTCTAGCTCTTATAGAGATTTCAGCGTTTATACGGAAAGATGGACATACGGACATGGCTAGATCGACTATTTTTAACTTAGGGGTTCGAAAAAGCTTTCCTCTACCAGTTTCATACTTTCAGACGAGTCAAATATGCCCCTATACTCTACAAAGGATATTCTATATTCTGATATCAATGATCCCATTCTGAAAAGGAAAAGGTAAGAATAAAATTAAAGTTTATTGCAAAACTTTTTGTTCGATATACACTACTGAGTTGAATAACAGTTTAGTTGTGGAGATAAACAACGTAAATACTGCCTAATTATGTGGATTTAGGCACAATAAAAATGTTGTCACCTTCCAAAAAATCATTATATTTTTTAGAACATGGCTAACAGTGCAAGTTACAAATATCTCTGTGTACCTGAGCAATAACTAGGTTTTGGGTGTAAGACTAGCTTTCGAACTTTTACCTGTAAAGCAGTGTAACGGTAATAGATTATTTGGATTCATGTTATCAGGTTTTAAAATATCCCCAAAGGTTCTTAGATACTAAAACAAATGAATAGACATCGAAATAATCTATCACCGTTACACTGTTTAAAAGCTTTCAAACCACTTTGTTCACAAATAAAACAGAACTAATTAAGAGGTCTCAACACCTCTTTCATAAACTGGAATCAGAAATTAAAAAAGGTGTAAGACCACCAATTCATTATCCTTATTTATCCCAATTTATTAACCGTAAATCTGGGCTTAACAGCCAAAACACCTGGAATGTGAAATTGTCGGCTAACCGCACAAAACCACTTTTCGCAATCATTGGATTTACACTAAATGGAGAACCTATAAAAAATAATTGATAAAACTTAAAAAATGTCGATTTTAGTAACAATGAGTTTGTCCACCCATATGAAATGTGTACAAGATTTTAATCTAGTTACTATAATCGTGAATCACAACCATTTTAAGCCTCAAATGATTTAAATAATAATAACATTTTTTTTCTAAAGAAAATTTAAATTGTATTCGAAAAAGTACCACGCTTGAACAATTGTTATTCCCTTTACTCATAGATTAAAACCCCATAAAGTATATATTTTCTTGATCAGGATCACTGGCCAAGTCGATCTAGATATGTCCGTATGACCGTCTGTCCGTCTGACCGTATGAACGCTGACTTAGCATGCAGATTCCTGGGATTCAACGATAGGTATTGATGGGACTTTATTGAGATTGTGGGCGTTAAGGTGAGGGTGGCACCCTGCTGAACTTGCGTTGCCTAGGAAGATCAGGAAACTGCATGCCAAGTCCGACTCCTCTAGCTCTTATAGAGATTTCAGCGTTCATACGGACAGATAGACATACGGACATGGCTATATCGACTATTTTTAACTTAGGGGTTCGAAAAAGCTTTCCTCTACCAGTTTCATACTTTCAGACGAGTCAAGTATGCCCCTATACTCTACAAAGGATATTCTATATTCTGATATCAATGATCCCATTATAAAAAGGAAAAGGTAAGAATAAAATTAAAGTTTATTGCAAAACATTTTGTTCGATATACACTACTGAGTTGAATAACAGTTTAGTTGTGGAGATAAACAACGTAAATACTGCCAAATTATGTGGATTTAGGCACAATAAAAATGTTGTCACCTTCCAAAAAATCATTATATATTTTAGAACATGGCTAACAATGCAAGTTACAAATATCTCTGTGTACCTGAGCAATAACTAGGTTTTGGGTGTAAGACTAGCTTTCGAACTTTTACCTGTAAAGCAGTGTAACGGTAATAGATTATTTGGATTCATGTTATCAGGTTTTAAAATATCCCCAAAGGTTCTTAGATACTAAAACAAATGAATAGACATCGAAATAATCTATCACCGTTACACTGTTTAAAAGCTTTCAAACCACTTTGTTCACAAATAAAACAGAACTAATTAAGAGGTCTCAACACCTCTTTCATAAACTGGAATCAGAAATTAAAAAAGGTGTAAGACCACCAATTCATTATCCTTATTTATCCCAATTTATTAACCGTAAATCTGGGCTTAACAGCCAAAACACCTGGAAGTGAAATTGTCGGCTAACCGCACAAAACCACTTTTCGCAATCATTGGATTTACACTAAATGGAGAACCTATAAAAAATAATTGATAAAACTTAAAAAATGTCGATTTTAGTAACAATGAGTTTGTCCACCCATATGAAATGTGTACAAGATTTTAATCTAGTTACTATAATCGTGAATCACAACCATTTTAAGCCCCAAATGATTTAAATAATATTAACAATTTTTTTCTAAAGAAAATTTAAATTGTATTCGAAAAAGTACCACGCTTGAACAATTGTTATTCCCTTTACTCATAGATTAAAACCCCATAAAGTATATATTTTCTTGATCAGGATCACTGGCCAAGTCGATCTAGATATGTCCGTATGACCGTCTGTCCGTCTGACCGTATGAACGCTGACTTAGCATGCAGATTCCTGAGATTCCTGCGCAGCGCATGTTTGTTTCAGCGGGGTGCCACAGTTTTCATGCTAAACAAAATATAACGTTCTTTCTTGTTTTTAAATAGATCCATCATATGATTTTACTTTGCAAAATACAAAATCTCAAAAGACTGCATATGGGCTAACCAATACACATCATAAAATATTCTGAAACGATGGAAAGCAAAATCAAAAGTATCTAAGAACAATTACAAACGGAAATAGATTATTTGTAAGGGTGTGAAAAAGGGCGAGGAAATGGGATGTCCGTCATTAAACAGGTTTAAGGAAAAAGGGTTACCTTATTGTCAAACACATCTTAAGGGCGGGGTTTGTGCTCTAAACAGTGAGTAGAATATTTTGACCTTTTTAAATATACCAAGAAAACAAGAAAATAGTTTTAAATCCGTCATTTTTATGTTGAGACTAGAAGTGAAAAGAGCTACAAGAAACCAACGTTAATAAAGTGAAATGAGGCAATTGACCAAATTAACAAAAAATTTAACGGGCAGATAATTGGTCAGCACATTTAATACCTAATATAATACTAATTAAGGTGGATATAATCTCAAAACTACTAATTATGCTAAAATCTCTACATTTTGTAATCCTGAATAAACATCAGAAACTTGCCTCTTTTTTGCAAATCGCCGGACGGAAGCCAGAAAATTAATTAATAAACTTCCGAGTTTTTATTTCCATTTTAAATAACAGGTATACTTTTGTTGGGTTAGCTCTTGTTAAAATCCTTTTTATGACCCATTTTTGGAAATAAAAAGAATCCATAACAATTAAACGTTCTGGAAAACAAAAATGTTTGTTTGAAAATATTCCAACATCTGAGAATCATTATCTTGTGCATTTTTTTTCTTGGAGTTTCTTTTGATTTCTAAATTAGTCTTACAATCTTAAGGAACGTTATACCCAAAATTCCCCGAAACCCATTAAAATCATTACATTTATGGATTATGGTAATGAGGGGGATCTTGGAGCCAAGATTTTACTCAGTCCGCCTGACGCTCCGAATAAACGCTGTACATTTAATATTTATTCGTGCGTTTTTAATTATAAACATAAGGGTGGCATATTTGTTCTCTTTCCCACAAACATTTTGTGACCCCGACGTATTTTTATCGGAGTCTGCAACGCGGTCTCCCGATTGTTTAATATATATACACATATACATTTTGCTCTGTGAAAAAACACAAAAACTGTGTTGTGCGAATAATTCTTAACAAAGTGAATCGGAATTAATCTTTGTTAATAGCGCATATTATTATATATAAATATTTATATATATGTATGTACATATAGCCATACATACATTAGTTGGCCAGTTACATATATCAGCTGTTGCTAGCCAGGCCATTTATCGGCAAGAGTAAAAACAAGCAAGTTCAAGGTTCCGTTGTATCTCGGCGACGCTTGATAACCTCTACATTTTCGCGGTAAAAGGTTTACGATGTTTCGTGCCTCTAAGGCGGTCGGACGTTTTTTTTTTTTTCATATTTATCTCGTGATTGAAAAATGCCTTATACGGAAAATTCAGTTCGGGCTCAAAATGAATTCACAAGTGACGTTGACGTGTCAAAGCATAATCTATTTTGCGGCAAATGACCTCGATTAAATCTTAGTTAAGCACTGATGCTTATTTAAGCACTGATGCTTCAGTTTGCTGGCGCGAATGAAATGTATTAATTCTTTAAAATAGGCATTCGATTCTGCGCGGACATCGTTGGAAAGACTGGATTTTGCAGAGATCTTTGATTGAATTTGCCGAGGTTTTCATGGATGTGAAAGCGAAACTAAGCCGAGCTCTGGCTGTTCATCGCAAGTCACAATTGCCGGCCTCAACCGCTGCAAATACAACATCTATTGACATTACTAGTAATGCGGATCTTTTTTTTCGATCTAGGAAGCCTCGGTTGCCAACTATGGAAATTGCGAGTTTTCATGGATCCTACTCTGAGTGGCCGGATTTTCTTGCGACTTTCATTGCGGTCATCGGAAATTATAATAGTCTAAGCGACATTGAAAAACTACAAGTTTGGGCGGCGTGGCTCTGAAAACCATACGCTCGCTCGAACCCTCGAATGCTAATTATTAAGTGGCTATGAATTTGATGGTTAATTAATTTGATAATAAAGTTTAACACTTTTAGGCACATGTTCAGGCAATAATATGCTCAGACCCTTTTATGAAATATATTACTTTTTGAATATTAAATGATTTATGTATTAATGAATAAACTGTCATTTACTAGCAATACATCCGATAATGACCGAATTATGGTAAAGGCGGTTCAGCTTTTAAATGATGATGCGGTACAGGTACTCTTAAGGGATGACGGCAAGGGCACTGATATTTTGGACATGTTAGATATCATTTATCAATGCGATGTGCTGCGCATACATTACGTGAATGAACACAACCAAGATAAAAACTCTAAAATGCGTCCACTTTAATTTGAAAGATAATTGATTGTTAGCTTGCTGTTAAATATTTGAGCCAGAGAGAACCGAATGGGTTTAGCTAGTTTCGGTGTGTACTTTCCATAAGTGAAGTTAAAAATTAAATTTGTCATGTATCGCAGTGTTTGTTTGGTCTTTTTATTAAACTTGTATTAATTCGTCATCTAGAGATTGAATTGGCGGATTCTGAAAAGGTCGCAAATCACCAAGAGTTATATAATAAGAACCCGTGACCATCATTGTATAACTAATACCTCATTTGAGCGCTTATCACATGTACCTTTAGCCAAATCTTCGGTAATCGGAGAGCCCTAACCAATCTTGTCGTCGGAGCCACACTTCTCGTCTTCGGAGTACGCATAGAAGGGAGCTCCGAATTTCAATCTTGTATTAGGAGTGCCGTCGATGCACCCATACCTTACCCTCGTCGGCTAGAACTGCAAAATGGTGTTAGGATGGTGCCTCAGCATCGTAAAAGCGGCGAACCTCCATCTCGACGAATATGCACCCGCAAAGCGTTGCGATAACATCTTCGTCTATCGTCGCTAAAGCATTCGTATCATCTCCAACTCTTCGCGGAACGCCCGTACAGCGATCCGAATTTCACAACGTCGATGAGAATGTTGCCTTCGTAAACACATGCAAACTTTATTACAATCAGTTGTTTAAGAGCTGAATAAAAACCATATAATTAGAATTGAGGTCACAGTTCGTAGTCAGGAAACTCCCCCTAATGCGGTCGAAATGGAATGTCGTTTAGGTATTGTAAATAGATGCATTGAAAAGGCGATCGAGTTGCAACAATAATTAGAGGCAATTAACATTGGATTGACATGTAGACAGTAGTTAAGAGAATTATGCACATATATCAAGTTCTAAAGTATTATTAATGTGTATATTTTGCAAATAATAAGAGTCTAAAATCTTAAAAAAGCCACAGTATAGTACTTCCACATTTCAAACTTTAAAAATTCAAAAATTTTATAGGTTTCAATAGTTTGGTTCACAACGACTAGTCGCTAACCATTATTCATTTGATATTTCCTTTGAAAAAGGATGCGTTAGGAACAGGAAAGTTAACCAGATTTCAGATGAAAATTATGCAAAGGCGCTCTTATTAGAGTTCAGATTAACACGTGAATAATATACTTTAACTGTATCTAGTTTGTTTGAAATCATATCTTTCATCGACACCTTAACAGCTTTTTACGAATCTCTAATTCTCTAATCTAGATCCCAAAAAGCAGTTGCGATGGCAAAACAACTTAGCTTACCATTCCGTTATGGTAAAATTTCTCAGAAGCACTTAGCGACTGAGGAATTCACGACATGCAGAAGAGCTCCCAATCATGGGAAAATGGGTAACAAGGCTAAATAGCAAGCAAAGCGGAAGTTTCCCGACCTGACAAAGAACGCAAATCTTAATGTTGCTTCCTAGAATTCTGCTAGACTTAGAGTCTCAGGCTTATTACGGAGAAGTTGATAAACAATTTGCAAATAAAACGATAAAGCCGCTCGCAAAAGGTTCTGGCATTGGGAATTCCGCGTGCTCAGGCTGTAAAATTCCGCCTGCATGGTCTATCTAGTAGCTACGGAAGACACAACTTTGCATCATTCGGTAATAAAGTTTTGGGAATGTCTCTACGCAAAATTTAATTTGTCCACATTTTGCGGTTTTTCGTTTTAAAAAAATATCATCAAATATTTCATTGCATACAACGTTTATAATTACTTAGCTTTATATAAAGGCATCAGATAATAATTTTTATGTTCGCTTGGTATGGCCAACTAGAATGCTTTGTTTCTATGCCACGTTGCTAAAATTACGTGCGTGCTCATGGAGCAGTAGGGAATATACAACTTCTCGAAGCCACTGGATTTAGTTAAAACATTTCCTAGCCGTTATATGTTTAAATTATGCGTTTTTAAAGCTCTTTAAAGCTTTTCAATACCATTTATCATAATTCTCATCTTCCTCAATATAGTACATAGTTATACAGAGCTTAATGTAGTACTTAATAGAATCTAACATTTTTAGTATATGGGTTCTTGTAGTATGAATGTTGCTTGCCGACCTGTACGTGCTCGCAGCTTTCGATAGTCAGGCATCGTAACGAACATAAATTTGAGAAATGACCAAAGATCTTTAATATCACTCTCCAATAAATTAATCAAAAAAAAAAAACCCTTTAACGAGATGAAAATCTAGTGACTATTGCACCAAGAATTAGAAGTATTTCTTTAAAAAAACCTAGGAAGAACGCATATCTATTAGGCGATGAAAAGTAAGTATCCAGCAGATGTTTAAGGTGCTTCAGGAGAGAGACGGAAGGTGATAAAACGCGATTTGGCGATGGAATTGTGTGAGTAGCATAATCTTTTGACACTTTTAATGCATACTTTCTTGGCTTACGTTATTGATTCCCAATTTTTATATGTGGATCGAACTATCAATTAAGTTCTAAAGGCTGGACCGATAATTTTGTCACCATCAGCATCAATCTCATAAATAAATATAATAAATAATATAATATGAAAAATCACTTAATTCGTAATTGAATACTCGATTCCTGAAAACACATATATAATTATTTAGTTATTATTATTATTGAGGATAGTTGTGGAATGAATAATTTTTTTGATTTGCTGTTGTAAGGGAACACTCTTATGACTTTTATTAGCTATGAATGCTAATATGAACCACTTAAAACAAAATAAGTCAGTATTACGTATAATTGCATGTGTCGGGCTCTTATATTCTTCGGGGCCTGAATGTATCCGCTAGCAGGAATGTTTTCTAGCTTGCTTAATTTCAAAATAATTTAAATTTTCTATGGCCAATCCAGAGTTTTTTTCTTGAAACTCACTGCTCTAGGCTTTTTACTGCCATATTTAGTTCGTTGTGTTTTCATTTTGGTATACAGATTTATATGCAGTCCCAAAATGTTTTGTGGTTTCAACATAACTCCTTCATTTTTTTTTTAAAAGGTATAGTAAATTTTTAGGTTGAATTTAATTGCTCTAAATTATATCATGCAATGCTTTATAAATTCAATAATATTTTTTTGGCTATGGTAATACAATTAATACAGCAAAAACAGTTTGTGAGTTAAGAAGCATTATATTTTCATTATCTTTGACTGATGCATTTTTCTGTTTTTCGGTCAATATGTGTTGATGCAAGATATTTCTCACCACAAGTGGGGCATAAAATTACTAATTTGAAATCCTTTTTATTTTCGCTTATCTTAGTTTTTTTTTGGATGTGTACTTCCGTACCCTTATACAATATCATCCGTTTGAGAGCGTTTGATGATGTTGTGGGATGATCGTCCAGATGAATTTGCCTTCGGTTTCCGATTTCCGTTTTTTAATACAAGGTGAGTTCAAAAGTAAAAAGGACTTTTTTAATCTAGCACCCTCTAGTGGCGCCATCTATATGTCAACTGGTGCGTTAGAATCTGCTAACGATTATCGACTTCCAGTAAAATTCTAAGACATTTAATCTATTGGAAGTGAGGTGCAAATGAGCATAAAACCAAGAGCCAACATTAAATGTTGTTTTAAAATTGGTAAAACTTTTACCGAAACGTTTCAATTGATGAATCAAGTTTATGGCGATGATTGCCTATCCCGTAGCAGAGTGCACGAGTGGTTTCAACGTTTTCAAAGTGGTCGTGAGGGCATAAATTACGATGAACATGTGGGCCAATCAAAATCCGTGATCACCAAGAATTCATAAAAAATCAGCCGAAATCATCATTGAAATTCATGGAAATAGAATTGAACATCTCCAAAACATCGATTTATCGCATTTTGATCGAAGATTTGGGCTTACAAAAGGTGTGTGCACGGTTTGTTCCGCACAAATTGTCTGACGTCCAAAAATTGCTCAGAATTCAACAGTCGAAGGACTTCATTAAAGAGGCAAAAAAAACGAGAATTTCCTTTACAAGATTGTGACTGGTGACGAAACGTGGTGTTTTCAATATGATCCCGAATCGAAACGCCACAATGCTGAATGGAAGGCGCTGAACGAGCCGAAAATTTGATTTGTTGTTATGATTCCAAGGGTATTGTTTACAAAGAATTTGTTCCACCCGGCAAAACGTTAATGCGGTATGAAGCGTTTGGTGGCCCGTATTCGAAGTGTTCGGTGCGAATATTGCGAAGATGGAAGTTGGCGTTTGTTGCACGATAATGCGTCGTCTCATCGATCTACGCTTGTGTCCGACTATTTGGTCAAAAATCACATTTTAACCAGCAACACCTCCCCGCATTCACCTGATATGGCACCGTGCGATTTCTACCTTTTCGGAAAAATGCATTTGCCGATGAAAGGAAAGCGTTAAGCAGGCGTGGAGGCTATTAATACCGGGCAACGAGCTAAAACACTCGTTAGACATGCTTTTGGACCGTGCAAAACGCTGTATTAAAGCAGAAGGAGACTATTTTGAATATAATAAATTGACTTTGCCGAAAAAACTATTTGTTCTGCCTTTTTTTTTTAAAGTACTGTTTACTTTGGAACTCACCTTGTAATCATTAAATTAATCAATGCATTTTTATGCCCATCACAATATTCATAGTGCTCGTCAAATTCATAATTGTGATTTATAAATTAAAACCTCGAAGGCATTTCAAGGATTGGAGCACTTAGCATAATGAGCTTCAAATTCACTTACTTGGTGCACAAATCAAAAGCAATAAATGGCTCCATTTTTGGGGATTTAGTTTTAAATTTTTTATTAAAAAATAAATATTAATATATGTTGTATTGTTGTGATCCATTTTAAAAATTAAAAATTGTGAACAGTAAAAAAAATGAGCTAGTAAGAAAAAACATTAATAAAGTAAATAGAAACAAAATAAATATTCAGCTTGACGCAAAATAAAAATGGAGATATATGCAGCAAAGAAATATTGTAAAGCGTTGTTTTGTGGGCGGCATAAAGTTATAATCATTTTAGCCCATTGGGGGCGTTGAGGGGGCGTGGCAAACATTTTTTTAGGTCAATCGAAAGGTATTGAAAAGACAAATACGTTTTACCAAAAAAAATTTTTAGAATGGCAATTGCGGCCACCACAGTTTTGGGCGAATACCACCACAGTTTCCGACGAATATAGTATACCCTATTACTCTACGAGTAACGGGTATAAACATAAATGAAATCAAAAAAGGTGGTAGATTTAATAAACGATTTTAAACGAATTCTCACCATGCCTCGACCCCAACCTGCAATGGTTTCTAGCCGCCAAGCTAATAACCAAGCGATTTAATTGCACATAGTTTCAATAATGAGTTGAATCCTTTAAGGAATTAGATCGTGAGTCTAAGATCACAACTAAATCATAATATAAAAAAGGTTAAAAATTTTCAAGTAGAAATTGTTGACCCAAATATTAAAAGTGAAACCTTATTTAAAAATATTATATCAGTCAGGGAATTAAAAGGAGAGGATGACAAATATATAAGTTGGAGGACATCAGCAGAAATATTTTTCATAATTCCACCAGACTTACCGAACGCAGTGGTATTAGTGCAGGAACTAGAAAGCAATCATTTGAGGGCCCAATTCGCAAATTTCACAAAAGCACAACGCCAGACTAATACAGCTACCAAAACTCAGAAAATAAACCCAGGCAAGCTAACCTTAATAACTATAAAAGCAATCAAAGGAATTAATAACTTGAGGTGTCACCAACCCGATAACTAGAATAGAACTAATAATAATTCAAATAAAAATCATAAGTGGAATCAGGGTAGACAGTATAATCCATAATAAAATACAGCCAGAAGCGATGAACGTAGACCAATCCCTACAGGTTCAGAAAAGACCAAAGTATTGTAGTATGCACATGTATTGAATACCCACTGTATCGAAAGTACTTAAAGGGTGCGCACTGTAACACTTCGTTGCAGTGTTTACGTATTTCAAAGTCCCGGTCATAAGCCCTAAGTAGCCGAAATATGAACCGATCGCTATGGCTTAGCCCGCACACAGAAAGTGCTACCGTCGGCATAATTGTAACGAACGGACAGCATATGCATACCCCTCGCGCCTCCACTCAAGAGCGCATAGCAACGTATATAAGTACACTCCTTTATACATAAGTATATAGGTACATAGCCGTCTCTCTGCCGCCGCCTGCGAGCAGCGCAGCTACGAGACTTAGCCTTACTTAGACTTAAAGAATATGGTAAAAGATCAGAGACACTTCGATCGTTGGAGCGGCACCATTTCTGCTCCAACTAAATAAAATAAACCCGAAATAAAAACTAAAAGGAACAACAAAATTACCATACAACAGTATAATAATTATCAGTTTATAAAAATTATAATACAATTATACAAATATAATCAAAATAGATGGAATCAAAATAATAAGGCAGAGGCACACACAACTCAGCAAAATCATCCACAGAACAAGAGAGGAACAACAGGTACGGTTAATCAAAAGGTACGGTTAAAAATCTCGAACACGCCTTCGTGGAAGTGTCTGATAAAAATCTATGTTATGGATTCAAAAATCACGAACACGCCGACGTTGAAGTATAGACAACAATGAAGAAATCAATATGAACGAGTCAATTCCAAATCAAAGAAAGGATTTGCAAAATGAGATAATAAATATTATTGATAATAGAGCATTCGAAAGTAGTATGGAAACGAGGATTCTCGGATAACTTGTATATTAATGAACATCTTTCAACCCATATTTTTGTTTGCACCCAGAACGTTTTACTGGTAACTTGCCACAAAAGGGTCATAAACGTATCTGTCAGAGCTAACTAAAAAAGTCCTTTATCTGACCGCAATAAAAGGGTCACACGCCAAATACCATACGACTCGCACAAGTCCGAAGGTCACGCTGATTGAGAAGAACATCTCTGCCACTGCTGACCACTTGTCTATCCTTTAAATTGTTCAATGAATAAGTTAATTTCCTTATTAAATTTTATTTTATAAATCTTGTTTTCTTGTAGGTCTTTACACATCTAGTCTGAACTTTAAAATGATTAATATACAATTATTTTCTTGTTTAGGTGCTACAATTAAAAAACGTCAAAGTATTGTATGCATTGTTTAAAGCACAAGCCCAACCATTAAGATGTGTTTGGCAGTATGGAAACCGGTTTGCTTTAAACCTGTTTATTGATATTAATTGTTTATTTTTTATTGATATTGATGAGCTGACGACTCCCAAAAACTTCTCTAAAAATCGTTTCTTTTGAACACGATTACAAATAATCAGTTTCCCGTTTGTAATTGTACGCAAAAACGTTCGAGTTTGTGGAAAACTATTTTCTCCATCGTTCCAAAGAATTGTGTTATGTTTATTGGTTAACCAATAATCTCTGTTGAGATTTTGTATTAAGCAAAGTAAAATCATACTTTTTTTTTATTACGAAACAAGGAAAAACGCTATAGTCGAGTGCCTCGACTATCAGATACCCGTTACTCAGCTTAAAGAAGCAAAAGGGAAATAGAGATATATAAGCAGCAAGCTGCTATTATAGGGCGCCACCTACCGGCTATTTCAGTAGATGTTAAAAGGGGGGCAGACCGATTTAAGCGTTTAAACCGTTTTTGGGCCTCAGAGTGGCCATGACACTAATTTTTCGGTCAGTCGATAGGTATTTGTGAGACAAACACATTTCAGTTAAAATTTTGTTTCTATCATATAAACTGTAGCCGCTACAGATTTTTGGTATTGTGGGCGTGGCACCACAAGTGGTCGTGGTCGAGATCTCAGCGTTCATACGGACAGACAGACAGACAGAAGGACAGACGAACATGGCTAGGTCGACTCGACTAGTGATTCTGATCAAGAATATATACTTTATGGGGTCGGAAACGCTTCATCCTACCTGTTACATATTTTTATATTATATTCAACTGAACGATCATGTATAAGAAGACAATAAGCTTGGTAATTTTCATGACTTGGTAAAACTAACAACAATAATGGGGCCTTCATTTAAATTCTTTTGGTGTCAAAAATGGTTGTGTTCTCGATTATAGTAACTAGATTGAAATCTTGTATACATTTCATAATGGTGGGCATACTGATTCTTACTAAAATAGACATTCAGATTATCATACGGATATGAAGAAGAATTTGAGTGAACTTTTAAGTTTGATACCATATGTGTGATAAGTTCTTTTTTTTGTGTAAGTCCAAGTTTAGCTGTTTTGGCTTCCATGCCCCAATTGGGGGTAATATGAATCCCAACTCCGAAATGCGATTGGTAGGCTTACACCACTTTTAATTATATCTTACATCTTAATTTTTGCAAGATCACTCGGAGTTATATGGGAAATTTTGCAGGTTGTATTCGTCATTTCCAGTTTAAAAATTTGTAAAGTTCTGGTTTGTTTAAACACTTCGCCAAGACCTTAATCAGCTTCAACACTAGTTCCTTTATAATTTAACAAAACTTTGTTATATTGAAGTCAATAAGTGCGAATTCATAATCCCCATTCAATTCGATAGGTGAAAAAAGTTTGTATTAATAAAATGGCACTATTTACATTCAAAGATAATATAAGTGATATAGACATAATAATAGCTATTGATAACCCAGCTTTTATTTATCTGAATCCTTTATCCATAATAAATTGGTCAAATCTTATTCTGTACGTTTCGTTATTCATTTCATCATCCTTGCTAATTAATAAGAATACGTTCTTATCCTCCGAACACTTTTGACAAAAGATTACAAATGTTTCATAATTCATTTCACTGAATATATGATTCGAGTATAAATTCCGTAAATATGTGGAAATAAACATATTCTTTAAACATTATTTTACATTGTCTCGAATCAGAAGTTTCAATATATGACTTTCTGTTTGACATAAATTTGATATTTGAAGAAGATTTGATATTTTTCTGGGTGGACCATACAAAAATAAGATCTTAAGATCTTACCACATTCAGAAGGCCCGACAATTAGTGTATTTGGTAATAGGACACTATGTCGTAGCGGTAGATTTTTCTAGTTTCTATCGTCAATATTTCTAATTACATTTGTTTTTACTTATTAAACGCATCTTTCATTCTAATATACTTCATTCAATGAGAAATCTTTGATAATTAAACATCAATTAAATAGGGAAACGTTTTTATAATCGTTTCAGTTGTATTTTTAATTGTGAAGACGGTGGTGGTCTTCTCGATAATCTAATCAATACGTTACCGTTTGAGCCCGTATTCCGAGATATAATTTTTGTAGACAGGGTACAAAGTTACAAAAACGTTTGAAACGCGATGATCAAAAAATAAAACTATTGGATGAGGTCTGCAAGGAGCAGAGTATTGCATGTTCTCAAAACAAGGCATTGAGTGAACGATTTAGAGACGACTTTATTTTGATTGACAAATCCTGGTCGCACGTCAAGTCACCAGATAGCACTCTTGGTAAAAAAAGCAGCCGCATACTTTGTTACAAATATAATGAACGACAAGAAAAAGTTTGGGATGGGATTGAATAAAACGGAAAAGAAGGGGAGGAAAAGGATAAAGAAGAATACAATGAACAATGAAACAATTTTCGACATGTTTTAATGCTGCTACTAAGATATTAAAAAACAAAAACCATTAGACATTACGACTCCAATTAAAGTTGCCCGTAAATCAATTTACCAATTGAAGAGTTCTAAGAAAAGCACCTCATGTAATTAATGTACCAAAAATTTGAGTTTTTCTGCCGTGCCGATCTTGATAACAAGTGATAGCGCAGCAATTGCAAAGACAATTAATAATGCAAAAATGGCTAAATAATATATGGAGGAGAAGAAACGGCGCAACCCGGAAAATTGAAAGTGTTGCTGTAGGAGAAGGATTATATCTAAAACCCTATAAGAAGGGATATGGTCTCTTTCTTAAGCAATACGGAATTATGAAGCGAAAAAACTAATTTCTCTACTACCCAATAGACCATTTTTCAACTATCAAATATCGACATTATACGTTTTGCCAAGAAATATATCCCTTGATTTAGAGGTGTATTTATAAAAGATCTACTCCAAGAAACACCAAAATACATTATTTCGATAGCTTTGGAAATCTACAGCCACCTAGAAAAGTTGTGAAATACTTGGAATATAGAATACAATCCAATTACCAAAGAGTTAAAGACTTTGATACGCACAACTGTGGACATCTGTGCCTCGCCTATCTACTTTCTTTCGTAGAAGATGTGCAGTCATAATCGGTATATTTAACTGATTAATGTACACTTGGGGGTTGAAAATTAATATATGGGTACGTTTTTGTGTGGGCTCTATACGAGGTGTGTTCAAAAAGTAAGGCGACTTTGTATTTTCAAGAAAAACTATTAATTTATTATCAATATTAATGTTGTCCCCTTCAAAGTAATCCCCCTCAGATACAATACACTTATGCCAACGGTTTTTCCAATCCTCAAAGCACTTCCCATAAGCACTTTTCGGTATAGCCTTGAGCTTTTCCAGCGATGCAGTCTTTATCTCTTCAATCGTTGCAAATAGGTCTCTTTAGTTTTGGGAACAAGAAAAAGTCACATGGGGCCAAATCCGGTGAATATGGTGGCTGAGGCATTATTGCGGTGTTGTTTTTGGCCAAAAAATCTCTCACGAGCAAATATGAGTGAGCATTGGCATTATCGTGATGCAAAAGTCATGAATTGTTTTTCCACAATTCTGGACGTTTCTTTCGTATTGCTTCTCGCAAACGGCGCATAACTTCCAGATAATACTGTTTATTGACCGTACGACCATATAGTAAGAACTCCTGATGCACCACGCCATGGTAATCGAAGAATACAATGATCAAAACTTTGACATTTGATCGAATTTGGCGTGCTTTTTTCGGTCTTGGCTCACGTGGGCTCTTCCATTGTGACGATTGGGCTTTGGTTTCGATATCATAACCCAATACCCATGATTCGTCACCAGTAATGACCCTTTTGAGTAAATCTGGGTCGTCGTTGACGTCATCCAACAGCTCTTGAGCGATAAGCCAAGCGATATACCGATATCTTCAGCAACTTCTTTGATAGTGATTCGACGATTTTCCAAAACAATTTTCTTCACTACTTGAACGTTTTCATCAGTTGTTGACGTGCTTGGGCGTCCAGAGCGAGGCTCGTCATTGGAATCTTCCCGGCCATCTTGGAAGAGTTTGTACCACTTGTAAACATTTTTTTTTACTCAAAACAGTTACACCGTATGCCACTGTCAACATTTCAAGTGCTTCGCAGCATTTAATTTTATTTTTTACAAAAAATTTGATGCAAATCCTTTGATCCATATTTTTCGATAGCAAAAAATCGCCTCTCACAACTAAACAAAAAAGGGGATTCAATTGAAACTTGGTACAGATGTTAGGGAAAAGTGTACCAACATAACAAAACAAAAAATCGATAATCGAAAATATGTTGCCCGCGAAATTTGAAAAGACACCTTACATCGGTTTCGGTTCCGGTACTGGTCCCATACCGAATCGACTCATTCGGTTCACGATTCCATTTTGGTTTTGATGTTTTGGTTCCGGTTCTGGTACCGGTACGTACTGGTACAGTTCAACAAATTTCAATTAAATATGGAAATAAATACATTGAAATAATTTATGTTTTATTTAAGAAAATAAAAATATTATTTTTAATAATAATCCAGTGAATCCAAAATCATAAAGATGATTATATTTATAATGATAATAAAATAAGTTAATTATGTTGAAAAAATGTGATTGGTTCTCAAAAGCATGATTGCGCTTAAAGTTTTCATGTTTAATCGGTTTCTGAGCGGATTCACGAAAAAAGTAACGCCAGAAAATAACCTCTCTACGCTCACTTGCGTAGCAGGAGAAATTTAAAACAACTCTGGGAACTTTTACGAAGATTCAGACCACCATTTAATATTGTCTTATGACTTGAAAAGGCGCCTTTGTTTTAGAAAAAAAATAATAGGCACACTGACAATTGCTGTTATAAAAGCCTGAATCATTTTAGTAGACACACTATTTTTCTTAGTAATTGTTTCGTAGCTACTCCTTTGCTCCTCAGTTTAAATTTAAAATGTGTTAGAGATCGTGTGTGTGTTTTGACAAATTAGTTCCACGATAACCCCATACAATGCATACGAATTTGAGCATATGTAAGTAAGAAAGCAGTTTGTAAGGAGTTGTATAACTTTTCACAAATCCCAGCATCAATAGCAATAGCTGGCCGACCGGCTGGGAGAACGTGAGGGTTAGGTGAACAGGAGAGTTTGGAGAACGTGACAGTTTTTAGACCAATGATGGAGGACAAGAGAGTTTGGAGACCAAGGATGGAGAAAGAGAGAGTGGAGACTTGGTGGGCGGAGCGAAAGTGCCCTATACAAAAGGTAACAATGGGACTTCGCCTGACTTCGAACTCTACCCTGAACTTTGGACCAAGAGAGGAAGTTCCACATCTCAGCAGCGGAGCGGCGCACAGACAAGACTTCGGTTCGAAGCTGCCCATGAAGGACAAGTGGGTCAAACAGGAGAAAGGGACTTTGCACCCAGAGTAAACAGATTCAACGGACCGTACGAAAAAGGGAAATAACGGTCCCGGAGGCCCTATATAAAGCCGCAGGACGATGGCAGCTGGATCAGTCGGTAACAAGCAGTTGATCACGGTCAGTCGATCAGATCAGAGTCAAACTATCAAGAGCAGATATCAAAGTGAACAGTCAAAAAACCAACTAAGCTACAAGGGAGCCACAACATGTCGAGTCGTCGGACTCGGACAAGGAGCTCTACAAGGAGCAAGATCGCTAAGTCGAGAAGTTCGGGATTGAAATAACAAGAAATCTCCGAATTGGGACACAGGTAGTGTAACGAGCGGTCGATCAGTACGGTCTCGAGTGGAAGTTTCCACGAGAAGTCCCGGATCGGCGTATACCCGAGAACCCGACTACCAGAAGCCACGATACGTCCAGCCACGCAGCCAGGAGCAGTTTGCTGGACACCGCCATCAGCATGCAAGACATCACTTCGCGACAGCCACGCCAGAAGGATCGAGCCCCGCAGGAATGGCACGGACAGTAAGCGAAAGGGTGGGGCTAGGTTCGTTTACAGTAGGCGTAGAAGCGAAGAAAAGCGCGAAGCAGCTTCTGGCGCTTGCCTTGACTGACCGCGCGATCTGAGCAGAAGCACCAGTGGGACCATCCGGGACAGAGCAAGGGACAGGCGGTTATGTGTCAGAGGAGTGATCCTGTTCACACTAGTTTGAGAACGGTGACGCTTCCCGCACGGCTAACCTCCTAATAAGTCTGAGTCGTTGCCAAGCAGTTACCGAGTCAACGCGTCAGGGAAAAGCAGCGAGGAGGAATCTTAAGGGAGCTACGGGACTGGAGCTCCGAGTCAACGAGGCGAGAGGAAATCGAGACAACCAGAACAGTCAGAGACACCGATGGCCACTGAGATCTCGAAAACTATAAGAACTAGGGTGCCATGTTCACTCTAACGCCCGCAATCCGCAAAAATCTGTAGCGCCTACATTTTTTATAATAGATTAAAAATTTTAACTGAAATGTATTTGTATCGTCAATACCTACCGACTTACCCAAAAAAGTTACCACGCCCACAAATGGCCAAAATACTTAAATCTGTAGGTGGCGCCCTAAAATATCGCTTTGCTGCTCATAAAAATGTGCCACGCCCACGCTAACGCCCTCAAACTGTTAAAACGGCTAAATCTGTCTGCCGCCCACATAAAATCTAAAAATAGCCGGTAGGTGGCGCCCTAAAATATCGCTCTTCTGCTCGGGGTTGATAAAATGTCAAAGGAGAAATACTTTCGATGAGGATTCGTTTTTGGTCGAGGCATTTTCATTTTTCTTTACTTTTCTTTACCTTTCTAAGCTGCTTTACATGAAATTCTGTTTAACTTCTAGAATGAAGCTTGACAAAAGGAGACGTCTGAAGCATTCGACTATTTATCTAATGCTCCAAAAATTCCGGACTTACAATTTGCTCATACGTTTGGAAATGTTTGTATTTTCATTATGGATATTTACGAATCTAGCAAAGCACCAAGCCGTACCGGTACCAGCAATGCGAAAATCAGTTCTAAATATTATTTTGTTACTTGTTTTGGTTCTCTATTTGGAATCGGCTTATTTCAGTTATCGGTTCCGGTTTTGGTTTTATTCTCTAAGTACAAGCGTCCTGAAAATATTTCTTGCAAATAAAATTCCGTAGGGAGACCACGTTCGTGTTACTAAATATAAACATTTCTTTGAGTAGTATACACCAAACTATACAATTAAAATCTTTAAAATTAGAAAAGTGAACAAACATAATCATACCCTAAAGCATACTCACTTGAAGATTTAGATGGTAATACGATTCAGGGCAGATTCTATAGAGAAGAACTCAAAAAAAACAAGATTTCCCCACACATACCTAGTTGAAAAAGTTGTAAGGCGAAAAGAAAATAAAATTTTAGTTAAGTGGCTGGGGTGTTCAATGTTTTATTAAATTACTTTTTCTCTTATATTTAGTTTAATAATAATATTTTTATACAAAATTTACTTAAAAAAAAATAAAAATAATAAATTTACTTATTAAAAAATCAAAATAATTTTTATTTGTATTTTCTAAAGCTTCTTCTAAAAAAACATCTCCAATTCAACTGATTTATAAAATAGTTCCTTTTCAAGATTTTCATTTTCAATTTAAGGGTATCTAATGATTCTACATTGTTTAGATAATTGTTATGTATCATCTCACCTAAGCGAAATGAATTAAATTCTAACCATTCAACATTTTCTAAAAATTTTTTTCAATTTGTCTCTGATGTTTTATTGATTTCGTACCATGGTCTTCATTAATAAACTATAAAAATTGTGTTATCTTTGCCATAAAGCATTTTTTAAATTAAATTTAACTCTGTTTATTTTGTGTGCTTTTGAGCTAAACATTTTTCTATTGCCGTACAGATGGGTGCCAGATAATACAACTTTTTTATAGTGTTCAATTGCTTGCGCCCTATTCTGTTCTCCATTTTGTGCAGTCATTAGTCTTTGAAACGAAATATGAATAAATTATTTAATTGTTCAAACGAGATAGAAATAAAAAAAACGAATTTAGCTTGAAAAATTTTTTCTGTACATACATAGCAATGGTATTCATTCATTGAAAGTTTCTCTCCCAAAATAATTTATAAATAAGGATCTACCAATGCGGTCGTTGACGGCCTATCAAGAATTCAAATTAACAACCTAAATGGCATTAATGAATCGGTCTCAGATAAAAAAAAAACTCAGCATTCAGCAGAGAGTAGTTTTGAGAATGTTATACAAGAAACACGAAAACCCCTAAACCAGTTAAGCAAAAATTGCTAATAGCAACGGGGAGGTATACAGTACGTGATACCTATACCTATACCTATATATAGGTATATATTAGAAAATACCAGACATCCCAAATAAAAATTGAGAAAATCTGCATATCTACATTTTTGCGCTCCGAATTTAATGTTCATTACTTGTATAAATTATATTCAATATACCCAGTTATAAAGGAGTTTTAAAATAAACGCAACATAAAAAACAAGGTTTCTGCGGTACTAATACTTATATTTCGAGGATCCTCGGATTGCTCGATGCATCAAAGACGAACTTAACTGGGTTGATTATTCTAAAATTATCATAAGAGCAGCTTATAACATGACTATACATTCCATTACCAACCAATGATTGTTATATATATTTTTCAGTAAAATCGAATATTATAAAATTCCACAGATAAAAAAACAGGCACAAGAGAAAATTATAAATTCTCACAGTAAAGGCAGAAAGGAAAAGGACTATCTTGTTGAGAAAGTCATTTATAAAAAAAAAAAAAACATGGGGAAAGGAATATGCTTAACTCTAGATATAAAAAACAAGTTGTTAAGGAGAATTCACATAATAAGGTTATGATAAATAATAGAAATCGTACGATTCATTTGATTACACGAAGCATGATTTCTATACACTGCTTTGAAGTCGTCTCACGCTTGCGTTTGTTGTCCGGAGTGAGCAAACGCGGCCCCCATCGCGCCGACAGCTTTCTCATGTCCAATATTTTATGCAGCACATACGAGTCCGATTCAGTTGAAAATTCGCCAATAGCCGTCTACGAGAATGTGTTACACGATAGTACATTTCTGTTGCGACAGTTGAAAATTAGCCAATAGCCGTCTACGAGAATGTGTTACACGATAGTACATTTCTGTTGCGATAGTGATGTCATCGGGCGGCGAGGCTAAGTATTTATCAGACTGCCCTCGTAGATATTATTAAAATGCTTCTCGCTCAAATTTTACCAAGTAGAGCAAACAAAGGGATCAATAAATTAGGCACTCTATGGAAAAGGATATCAGGGACACCCGATCATGAAGATTTAATAACGGTTCAAATTGATTTAATATAAAATAATAACAAACAATTTCTTTCTAATTCTAAATTATTTTATGAAATAAAAACCCTTTATGAAAATCTTCAAACAGCCCTTTTAAACCAAGAATTTCCATTCGAAGAACACCGTCTTCGCTTACTCACTTACGATCTAATGAATTTAGTGGATACAATTACATTAGCCAAAATATATGTTTCCAACACTACAACCTGTAGCAAATTTATCTAAACTTAAAATTGCCATACACCAAGAGTTAATTTTAATATATATAAAAAATACTCCATTATGACATTAACACAAGAAACCCTTATATTTAAATTAAACAAACTAAAGTCCCAATAACACTGAAAATTATTATATTATCTTTAGTATACTTAATTATTACACTTTTAATTAAATTTAAAAAATATCTCATTTGCAAACCATATAAAAAATCATAATGAAATAACCCACGAAAATAATATGTCCGAAAATTCAAATACCTCTTAGAATGAAATTATAGTCGAATTGACAAATCATCTAAATTCATTTTATCCATCACTTCCAATAAATCGAGATGTTTCAATTTAGAAGGGGGCGAGTTATCCAGCTCGAGATCGCAGCTTCTTTACCCAAGTTATAAACAAATTCTTCATAAGTAATTCTTAGCTTAGTTTCTCCTTTTCAATAGAAGTTCATTATTGACAGCCGATTGCGTCGCGGTCCTTTTGACATAAGCAAGCTTGGTCCAGCCAATGTAAGCACAAGCATCCAGTCAACACCAAGCGAGTCCAAAAACTGCAGAGTAATCCTTTTAGCTTACTTTCACAATCGAGCGGATAATTCGATCATCCGATTTCCCGAATCTCTTGAGTTTGTCCAACTCTTATTGAGTTCTTCCAATTCTTTTATCAGATTATCGGCCCTTGGCCAGGAGGTCCGTTCTTGCATCCGGGAAGAACGGTTCTAAGGTTTATAAATTGTGAACAAAATAATAAATAATTATTTATATATTTTATAAAGTGAATAACAATAAAACTGAAATTTTTTTTAATTCACAAGTGAAGTTATTAATTTATATGCTTGCAATTAAAAACAGCACATACAAAATGCATTTAAAACCGCTGAAAAAGCGTTCGGAAGACCTTGTTTAAATAATAATACGAATATTTTTGCCATTAGTTGAAAAGTTGAAATCGTCCAACTCTTTCTTATCATCATCGTATTTTTACCAGTTACTTGAAGAGTAAAAGAGCTTACTATATTTTTCGGAAAGTAAGTCCGTCCGTCCGTATGAACGCAGAGATTTCGGAAATTATAAAAGACAGAAGAGTCAGACTTGGTATGCAGATTCCTAGGCTTCCTATGCAGCTCAAGTTTGTTTCAACAGGGTGCCACGCTCACCTTAACGGCCAAAACGTTTTAATATGTCATAACATATTATTATTTTTATACCCTTGCAGAGGGTATAATGATTTCAGTCAGAAGTTTCAAACGCAGTGAAGGAGACGTTTCCGACCCCATAAAGTATATATCAGCGTCACAAGACGAGTCGATCTAGCCATGTCTTTATGTCCGTCCGTTTCTACGCAAACTAGTCTCTCAGCTTCAAAGCTATCGGGCTGAAACTTTCCCAAAAGTCTTCATTCTATTGCAGGTAGTAATAAGTCGGAACCTGCCGGATCGGACAATTATATATTATAGCTTCCATAGGAACTATCGGGGAAAAAATTTAAAAAAAAATTATATCTTTCGTGTTTTTAAACATATTCCTTTCTAAACTTGGATATATCATTTTTAAATTAATTCTGATTTTCGAATTAAATTTTGTCAAAATCGCACGACTATATCATATAGCTCCCATAGGAACAATCAGATGAATACCAGGTCTCCTCGACGGATGGGCTCGACGCGCTTGCACCATTTCTCCCTGCGCACAAGAGTTGGCAGGTACTCATGCACCCAACGCTTCCATAAGCGATCGCGCATCATCCTTGCTATGTGCCACTGCTTCCTAGTAGCGGATCTCACGGGTTCCTGTCCATCATCCTTGGGGAGATCTGGGATATCCGATGCTCCTTTCAGCAAATCGTTTGGCGTCAGTGGAGCCTCCTGGTCCACCGTCACCGGTAGATGAGTGAGAGGACGAGAGTTTACGATGCTCTCCGCCTCAATCAGCAGGTTCTCCAGTACATGCTCCTTGGGCGCGAGCTCCTTCATTGTGTGCGCCAGCACCTTCTTCACGCACTGCACCATCCTCTCCCAGGCACCGCCTTCAGCTGGGTTCGCCGGGCAGTTGAAGATCCATTCGACTTCCCTTAGACGACAGCTCGCCCTGGATATGTGCAGGCTCGAACACTTCGCTGAACCTCTTGGCCTCGCGGTCGGCTCCAAGGAAGTTCTTCCCATTGTCGCTTCTTATCCTGACCACTGGTCCACGGCGGCTCATGAAGTTCCTCATGGCGATTATGCAGGAGTCGGTGGACAAATCGTGAGCCATCTCCAAGTGGATAGCCCTCGTGGTCAGGCACGTAAACAGTGCCACCCACCTCTTCTCTGTGCGACGTCCTATTGTCACAAAGAGCGGCCCAAAGTAGTCCAGGCCAGTAGACTTCAATGGCCATCCGTTGGCCTCTAGTCGATCCGCAGGCAGGGGGCCCATCTCGGGCTGTGTGGGTCGTGCCTTCCGCAGCTTGCAAACGTTGCATTTGCTCACCACCCTCCGTAGCAGTCTCCGCAAGTTCGTTAACCAGAACTTACTCCGAATCGATCCGATCGTCGCCTCCGTGTTTTGGTGGCACATCTTTTCGTAGTGTTGCTGCACGATCATTTCTGCCAGCGCCTCCTCGTGAGACAGTATGATCGGCCGACGTGCGTTGTATGGCACACACGTCGCGTCGTCGATCCTTCCACTGGCTCTCAATACTCCGTCCTCGTCAAGGTATGGGAACAGTCCGTGCAGTCGGCTGTCCTTGGCGACGTTTCCTTGGCTGTCCTCAGCAAACGCTTCTCGCTGCGACTGCCGTATCAATGCGCGCTCTGCTTCAGCGCACTCCATCGCGGTCAATCCGTAGACCTCTTTATCGCGACGTATTCCACGGCATCGTCGAACAAATCTGAGCGCCCACGCAGTCGTCCTCACCAGTCGATTATAGCTGGAGAACCTCTGCAGGGATATAAAGTTTACCGTGACCAAGGCAAACTCACATTTCATTTCCTCATCGTCGGTCGTCGGAGGAATCCAGTCCTCGCTCGATCTCGGCCAGCTCTCCTCTGGTCCTCGTAGAAACGGCGGTCCGCTTAGCCATCGCGAACCGATGCTCAGGTCCACGGCCTTGCGCGGCCTTGTCGCGTCATCCGCCACGTTTTCGGCGGACGGGATCCATCTCCACTGGGACGCCTCTGTCGATTCCAAAATCTCCGCCACCCGGTTTCCGACGAACTGTTTGTATCTCCGGTGGGTGTTGCTTATCCAATGCAACACAGTCTTGGAGTCCGTCCATAGCGCACAGCTGCTGATCGCCACACCGTGCTCCTGCTTGACGGTGTCCATCAATCTCGTGCCCAATACCGCTGCTTGGAGTTGCAGTCGCGGATCGCGGATCGACATGGTCCTCATCGGGGCGCATTTCGTTTTGGAGCTTATGAAGTGCGCCTGCACGACTCCGTTCTCGTACGTGGCCCGCCAGTAGGCCGCTGCTGCGAACGTCGATTGACTGGAGTCCACGAAGATGTGTAGCGTCCGCACTCGTCCGCCGCCAAAGTAGTGGCGCGGGCATCGGAATTCCTGGATCCGACTCATCCCTTGCCGCCAATCCTCGAAGGCTGCGGCCAATTCATCCGGTAGCGGCTCGTCCCAGTTGACTCCTCTCCGCCAAATCTCCCTCAGCAGCAGTTTGGCAGTCACCATGTAGCAGCTCAGGAACCCAATCGGGTCAAACGTAGACATCACCAGGCTTAGGAACTCCCTCTTGGTACTCGTTCCCCCGTCATCACGTTCCTCGGGACTCGATGGTACTTGACGCCGAACTTGAACTCATCGGTAGCCGGCTGCCAGTACATCCCAAGCACCTACTCCTCAGCTTCGGTCCATCCGACGCTGGCGATGGGCTCAAGTGGGTTCAGCGCTCTGACCACACTTGCCGAACTGGAGGTAAATCGGCACAAATCAAAACCTGCTTCAGCGTGAATTTCTCTCACCCGTGTCGAGATGGCGATAGCTTTGTCCTCGCTGGCGAAACTGTCGACGTAGTCATCCACGTAGTGGTATTCGTTGATGGCCAGGGCTGCTCGCGGGTCCGTGCTGCTATACCGCAAGGCATTCACGGTCTTCACTTAGTCCGCCGAACATGGTGAGCAGGCCGCTCCGAACGTCATTACTGCCATCTTTACGTCCGGCTCTCGCTGGTCGTCTCCGTCTCTCCACAGAAACCTCTGGGCGCATCTGTCCTTCGGCTGCATCAGTACCTGATGAAACATCTCCTTGATGTCTGCACAAACTCCAACCGCTCCTTCCCGAAAATGGAAGAGCACTGCTGGGAGGGGCTTGTAGCGCTGTGGGCCTTTCAGTAGCGCTGAATTCAAAGACACACCGTCCACCTTGGCAGCCGCATCGAAAACCAGCCGGATTTTCCCAGGCTTGTTCGGGTTTTCCACTCCGAAGTGCGGCAGGTACCACACTTTGCCCTCCTGAAACCTCT
This sequence comes from Drosophila biarmipes, assembly GCF_025231255.1. NCBI lineage: Eukaryota > Metazoa > Arthropoda > Insecta > Diptera > Drosophilidae > Drosophila > Drosophila biarmipes. Next base: position 24,712,365 of record NC_066612.1, read on the forward strand.
GGACTTCCTGGGCCTCCAGTCGTCGTTCGTATCCCTTCTTGACATAATCGTCCATTATCCGGATGTAAGCCGACGCGAAGTCCACATCGCGCTTCATTTTACGCTCTATGTTGACGAGCCTCCTGAGGGCCATGCTGTAGCTCTCCGGCAATCTGACTTCGTCGTCCTTCCATAGTAGCCCGGTCTCGTATCTCTGGCCTACACGTTTGGTGGTCTTCTCCAGGGTGCTCAGGGCCCGTGCGTCGCCGCTATCTCCGACTGACTGCTCCAGGTCCACTCTGCCAGCTGCGACTGTCTGCACCGGCTTCGCTCCGAAATTCTCGGTCTCGAGGCGGCGAGCTCGGCTTTCCGTTCACCGGTCCATATACCACCCATCCAAGTGCGGTGTTAGCTGCAAACGGCCCTCCAGATCCATAACTTTTGGTTCTGAAGGGTACTCCTAAATGCGCATGATCCAGTCCAATTAGGATCCTCGGCGTCGCATTGTTGTACGGCATCACCGGCAGACGCGTGTTCGCCTTCACTGCTTGTACATCCTCCTGACGCAGGCTCTGCATCGGAAGGTTCAGATTGGCCACTCCGTACACATTTTTCAGCCCATGGCGCTTTGGTTTGCCCGCTGCGCTGATCTGCAGGCTGACCACCTTCGTGTGCTCTTTGGCGTATTTTCCACCAAACCATTGCACATTCAGCTGTCGACTCCCGCCTTTCAGGTTCAGGCTGCGGATGAGTTCGTCGTCGATGAGTGTGACAGACGATCCTTCATCCAGCAGTGCGTACGTGTCGACCTTCGTATTCTCGCCGTACAGCGTCACGGGTAGAATCCTGAACAGCAGGTGGCATCCAATTGAGTCGATGTTGAGGTTTCGGTGCGGCAACTCCTGGCGATCGTACGCCGATCGCCCTTCATCCCGCTCACGGCGCGCGTCTACAACTGCGGCCGTCGTAGGATGGTTCCTTTCGCTGGAATCCACTGACCGTGGCACTCCCCTCCGATTGTTGTCGTCTCTGTACGGCTGTCGGTCCTGATCCCTCCTGTGGCCCCCATCTGCGACTGGCGGCCGTTTGGATCGTTCAGGTACTTCGTGGAGCAGGTGGTGATGCCTCATCTGGCATCCGAGGACGTTGCATCCGCGGCTCTTCCTGCAGAACCGGGACATGTGTCCGGGCTCCAGGCACGAGAAGCACAGTCGTCGCTTCCTCGCGGACTCGATCCGTGTAATTGTAGAGGCGCTGATGAAGTCCTTGCAGTCCCTTACCTGGTGCTGTCCCTCGCATATAGGGCAGCATCTGGGGCGGTCGACATATCGCTCCTCCTCGCGAACACTATTCGCGTGCAGAATCCTTCGCTTCGGTTGTTCTCTGGCTCCGGCGTCCGTGACAGTGCACACCAGTTTGGCCAATTCATGGAGCCACTCGCTCAGGTGCGCCACCGTCGGATACGGCTGTATCGTGGCCGCGTGCCTTGCCCAGTCCAACCTCTTGTTTAGCGGCAACTTGGCTGTCAGCTCCTCCATTAGGGTTGGGTTGGCTAGGTGCTGGCTGCCGGTCGCGGTCGACTGCAGAAACGCTGACAGGTTGCTAACCTTCGTCGCGAACGGCACGATCCTTGCGATGTTGGCCTCCTGAATCGGCTGCACTTCGCGCACGCTCTCCAATTGGCTGCGGATCAGTTGCTCCGGGCGTCCATACCGGAATCGTAGCTGCTCCATAACAGCTTGTACGTTGCTGGGATGGATGAGCAACGACTTCACTGTTTCGCGAGCCTCTCCCTTCAGGGCTTTCACTAGCCTCTGGTTGTTCTCCAACTCGGTGCACTGGTAGGCTGCAGTTGTCTCCGTGAACGCACACAGGAATATTGGGCATTCCTCTGGCTGACCCTCGAAATCGGCGTCCATCCTTGTATGCTTGTCGTCGGCGCTCCATATGATATGGGCGATTACACAGGTACCTCTGGGTGAACATAACCTAGCACCGGCTGTGCTGCGGCGGTCACACAAGATGGCGGAGAATAGCGCAGTATTGTTGTTGTTGACACAGGTTGTCCGTTTGCCCAATGGCCGCCAAGCGTCGGCGCCAAATTGGCACTCACTTGTGCCGGCAACTGCAGCGATGGCGTCACTCCGAGATCCGTTTGCAGATTGTCCCTCATCTGCTTGGGCAGGTTTTCGCTCAAACTCTGCCGTGGCGCTGCTCCATGATGTGGCAGCGTTCCACTCGAACATGGCGGTGTATTCGCTGCACCGCTCACTACAACGCCGCGTGCCCCGGTTCCAACGGGATCTCTGGCGGCCTCTGCCTGTCCTCCACTTGCTCTTGCCGTCGCCAGCTCCGACTCCAGACGTGGGATCCTTTCCATTAAGGCCGCCACTACAGTTGTGGAATCCGTAGTCTGCCCCGTCGCTTCGGGCTGCAGGTTACTTGCCGCTTTCCTGGCGGCTGTTCCACTTTCCTTCGGAGTCTGTGGCCTCTGCCGATCACCAGCCACACTCGCAGAGCTGGTCGCGGTGCCAGTTGCTGTGGCCGTGGTGGTCGCAGTTGTGGGAACGCCCGAGGCTTCCAGCCTGGGGCTCCGCCTGGGTAAGTGCTTCGTGGGCATCATCTTGCGGAGTGCGAATAAAAGAATTTGTCACCGCTTGGCCGATCACGGGAATGCCTTATAACACTTAGGACAGTTGTTGAAATGATGTGGTGTGTAACGAGCGTTTTATTCTAAAGACAATTGTTCTTAACCTGATACATAATTACTTATCCCTTTCTGTGATGGCGCAAATCGATGTGTTTTATCCGCCAAATATTGTGTTCCTTTTTACCCGATTTTAATGCGACCAAATAACCTAAACTAAATACTAGACTTCATAAAAATACTGACTATCGATAGCCTAATCCGTTCCGCGACAATCATTTTTTCATATTTTTGTACAACTAATTTTCTGATTGTTACTATGACAGCTATATGATATAATCGTCCGATGTTAATAAAATTTCATTTGAAATTCAGAAATAGCCGATAGCTTCTAAACTGAGAGACTTGTACGATTTCCCAAAAGTCTTCTTTCTATTGCAGGTAGTATATAAGTCGGAACCAGGCGTATCGGACAACTATATCTTAAAGATCCTATAGAAGCTCTCGGGTAAACAATTAAAAAAAAAGTATATCTTCGGTTTTTTTATAATATAACTTTCTAAGCTTAGAACTAACAATATTTAATAAGTAATGAATTTCGATTTAAATTTTATCAAAATCGGACGACTATATCATATAGCTGCCATAGAAACGATCGGAAAATTAACTTTGGCAAGACGAAGTTTATACACCCTTGCAATTATAAATAATAATCAATAATTTTATTAAATTGAATTCGAAATTCTAAAAAATATGAAAATATATATTCCCAATATATGTCAAAAAGCCACAAAGCTATAATTTGTTACACTTTTATTACACACAAGATATAAACGTCCCTGTTACTCTTAAGAAACACTATGTTTGTCTCACTCCCCCATACTGAAAACCCTGCACTCTTGTGAAATACGAAGCCTGTACAAATCTGTGAAATATAGATCACTTTTGTTGCGACCGCCTAATAGAAAACATCTAGAAAGTGTCATCTACAATTTCATAGGTAGGATTACCGTGAAAAAAAAAAAAATTTTTTCTCGCTTCATTAACGCTGTTTACGAGCAAAAGTTATTAAGTGAGTTATTTAAAATAGTTCGTAATGATGGACACCATAGCTGCGGACGGCTACACAGCATCAGAACTTTGATGCTGGCTGGAAAAACTTGGGTTGCCGAAAAGCGGCACCAAGGCAACACTAGCGGCGTGGTTGAATGGTGTGCCTCCCGAGGCTCGAGGAGAATGTCCAGTACTGGACCCCAAGGAGATGACCGACATTGAAGCTGGGCCCGAGGAAAGGCCAAATACTGCTGCAAATAGCGGAGCCGATCAGGACTATGTTGGGGCTACGTCGCTGGGTGCCCAAAACAACGACGAAGCTGCCAACAACAGCATCTGCGTTCCAGAAATTTCCATGCAATTGGAATCTCTGAAGCGTCAATTAGAAGCGGTGCAATTGGAAAATGAGTTTCTCAAGTTGGAAGTTTCCCGCTGTCAGCCATTGAATAATGTGACCGCACCTCCGACGAGCATCTTGCCAGAAGTCGAGAACAATGTGTCCACACCAAATCAAAACAAAGCCATTTTTAACAACAACTCTTTGCTGACCACGGTTAAGGAAATGCTTACACCTTTTGCCGGTGCTGCTAACAGCAAAGTTCCAGTTAACACTTGGATCGCACAGCTCAACGCGATCATAAAAATGTACAAGCTAAGTGAAGACATAACTCGCATGCTGGTTATGTCAAAGTTGAAAGACCGTGCCCAAATTTTGGTTGCACTCTTCTGAGAACTTTCTGTCCTTGCCAGCCCAGGAACTCTTATCTCAACTCGCAGAGGCTTTTCAGTCAAAAGAGAGAAATGCATCCAGATGAAGACTTTGCTGCGTACTTTAATGACAAGACCATGTTGGCTGCACACATCCGTATAGACGACGAGGAATTAATCGACAGTATCATTGAAGGAATACCGGATACTCTTCTACGACAACAGGCACACATGCACTGTTTTAATTCGTCTGCCCAGCTGCTGTCGGCATTCTCCAACGTAACTTTGCGAAAGCCAACTCTCGCATTTGGACTCCACAAAGTTGTGTCCGGAAACCCGCCCGTGTAAGATGCTACAACTGTAACTCCGTGGGTCACTTCGCGGCCGACTGACGCAAGTCCAAGCGCGCATACGGCGCTTGCTACGGCTGTGGAAGTTTGGAGCACCTCGTATCGCATTGCAACGAGAAGAAGAACGCAACCAAAAACGAATATGTGAGACCGTTTAAAATTTACTTTAATTCACACCCTAATCAGTGCCTATTTGCAGAATGCCTAATCGATTCTGGGAGTCCAGTTAGTTTTACGAAGTTATCCTGCGTTGAAAACATTCTAAGTAGTAATATCATTAACGGCAATGAAAACAACTTTTCACATTACTTTGGCTTGAATCACAGTCCTTTAGATATATATGGAAAGATATCATGTTTTGTTATTATGAATAAAGTGAAATTTAATTTTGAATTACTAATTGTGGCAAACAAATCAATGGCATATAGCACTGTTTTAGGAAGAGAACATTTGTAACTTTAAGATTGTTAGGGAAAATGATTGTTCAAATGATAGTTGTATAAATGATTGTTCAAATGATAGTTGTGTTGATGATCGTTTAAAGGAAATGATCCTCAGATAATAGTAATGGGAAGAAGGATAGTAGTTTTAAATTTCATTGCTCAGACAGACAGATTAAAAATGATTGCTCGACTGATAGCTGTGAGAAAGAAGATTGTTCAAATGATAGTATAAAGATTAATTATGGTCACAAAGAAACGCAAAGTGATTCGTGTAAAATGATAGAGTTAAATCAAAATTTAAGTGCCCAATCCAGCGATCATTTCGAGTCAGCAATTATGTCAATTGAATACCCAGATCCAGCCGAATTCAACCTGTTAAATATTAGCGATAAGTGTGAGTTTACGTTAAGAAAAAAACTGATCGAAATTTTTGATAAGTTTTATACAAAACCGAAACGGCCGGAGATCCCCTTAGTAAAATGGGAAATGAAACTTAATTTTGATAAAACTAAACCTTTCAATTACCCTCCAAGACGTTTATCATACGCAAGTTCAAAATTTGATAGATGATTATATAAAAAACGGTATTATTCGAGTAAGCGAGTCTGATATGCATCACCGATAGTTCTAGTTAGGAAAAAGTCTGGAGAATTAAGAATGTGCGTAGATTACCGAACCCTTAACAAAAACATGTTAAAAGATAACTACCTCACCCCCTTAATAGATGACCTTATTAATAAACTGTCTGAAAAAACTATTTTTACCAAGTTCGACCTTAAAATGGGTTCATTCACGTGCACATGCACGAGGATTCAATAAAGTATACCGCTTTTACAACACCTATGGGTCAGTATGAATGGCTCAGAATGCCGTTTGGTTTGCGAAACGCACCAGAAGTGTTTCAAAGATTTGTGAACAAAATCTTTGCTGATTTGGTTAAAGAAGATAAGGTTCTCATTTATGTGGATGATATTTTAATAGCAACGAAAGATAGTAAGAGTCATATGGATATATTAACGGAGGTCTTTAAACGACTGGTAGATAACAAGCTTGAGCTTAGGTTAGGTCCTCTACCGACAAAAACGCATGAGGTTCAAAGTTTTCTTGAACTGTGCTCTTATTTCAGACGATTTGTCAAAGATTTTTCAACAAAAGCAAAGCCGTTGTATGATCTTGTAAGAAAGGACAGAAAATTCGAATTTGGTGCGAAAGAGTTAGAGTGTTTTGAAATATTAAAAGTAAATCTTTTGGAAGCCTCTATTCTGGCCTTGTACAATCCAAAAGATCTAACAGAGTTACACTGTGATGCTAGTGCCCTAGGTTTTGGTTCAATTTTAATGCAGAAGAAAAAAGACACTAAATTTCACCCCGTTTTCTATTTTTCGAAACGCACGACGGATGTGGAGGCGAAGTACCATAGTTTCGAATTAGAAACGCTCGTTGTAGTTTACTCGTTACAACGCTTTAGAATCTATCTTCAAGGAATACAATTCAAAATAGTTACAGACTGTAGTGCTCTTACACTGGCGTTAAATAAAAAGGAATTATGCCCAAGAATTGCCAGGTGGGCACTTTTTCTTCAAGATTATGACTACACTCTAGAACATAGAGCCGGCAAGCGTATGCAGCATGCACTTAGCAGGAACACACACATACTGACAATAGATTCTAATTCGTTTGAAGAAAACTTAGTTATATGTCAAAGTAGAAATGAGAAAATCAGAAGTATAGCTGAGAAACTGCAGGAAACAGAATTAAAGGATTATGAAATGCGAAATGGAATAATTTACAGAAAAAAGGATAAGGATGGTCTTTTATTTTATGTGCCAAGCGAAATGGAAAGACACGTTCTTTTTAGTTACCACGATCAATTAGGACATGTTGGAATAGATAAGATGGTAGAAGTTATCTCAAAAAGTTATTGGTTTCCCAAAGTCCGTGAAAAATGCAAGCAGCACATTAATAATTGTTTGAAATGTATTGCCTATTCTGATAAGTCTGGTAAAGACGAAGGTTTCCTTCACAGCATTCCCAAAGTAAGCATTCCATTTGATGTCATACACATAGATCATTATGGCCCGGTAGATAAGAGTAGAGCCAACAAACACGTACTGGTGGTTATAGACGCATTTACAATGCGTCGAAAGAGTAAATAGAAGCATAGGACCCATGATCGCTAAATTGACTTGTTCAGGCAAAGGATTGTTCTGTTCAGTTTTAGAAACAGTTGAACACGCACTTAATAATACGATCCAAAGATCAGTTAGTCAGCACCCAAGCCAAGTTTTATTTGGAATGTCTCAAAAGGGAAAGGTTATAGATAGTTTAAAAGAAAAATAAGAAGAGTTGAATAAAGATAGGGAATGTAGAAATTTAGAAGTAATTAGAGAAAAAGCCAGTAAGAGCATGGAGAAGTTACAAGAATATAATAAGTTACGCACAGATCTTAAGAGAAAGAATCCTAAAGAATTCCAGACGGACGACTTAGTAATGATCAAAAACTTCGATTCTCATGTAGGCGTATCTAAAAAGCTAATACCAAAATTCAAAGGCCCTTACAGAGTGACAAGGGTACTTCGCAATGATAGGTATGTCTTGAAGGATGTTGAAGGTTTTCAACAGTCTAGGCTTCCTTATAAGGGAGTTTGGGCTGTAGCAAACATACGACCTTGGATTAATAATGCAGATAGCTAAGAGATCAGGAGCTCTCTGGTCAGGATGGCTGAATTGTAGCAAGCAGACACTCACACATACATACGTATACATATCCCTAAGCATCTGTCATACTTACATTCTACATTAAGTTAGGTCACACTTTTATTACACACAAGATATAAACGTCCCTGTTACTCTTAAGAAACACTATGTTTGTCTCACTCCCTCTTACTGTATACCCTGAACTCTTGTGAAATACGAAGCCTGTACAAATCTGTGCAATATAGATCACTTTAGTTACGACCGCCTAATAGAGAACATCTAGAAAGTGCCATCTACAGTTATATGATATCGTCGTCCGATTCTTAAAAAATTTAATTCGAAATTCAGAACTAATTAAAAAATTTTATTTTCAAGCTTATTAGGTTATATGTTAAAAAACACCAAAGATATAATTTGTATTTCATGTTTTCCGACTAATTTTCCGATTGCTCCTATGGGAGCTATATGATAAAGTCCTCCGATTTTGAAAAAATTTAATTCGAAATTCAAAACCAAATAAAAAGAGCTATTTCCAAACGTAGGAGGATATATGTTAAAAAACATCGAAGATTTAATTTTTTTATATTATTTTACCACTAGTTTTCCGATTGTCGTCCGATTTTAATAAAATTTAATTCGAAATTCAAAACTAATTAAAAAATGTTAGTCTCAAGCTTATAAGGTTATAAGTTAAAAAACACAAAAGATATAATTTTTATTTCATGTTTTCCTACTTATTATCCGATCGTTCCTATGGGAGCTATATGATATAGTCGTCCGATTTTGATAAAATTTAATTCGAAATTCAGAACTAATTTAAAATTGTTATGTCCAAGCTTAAAAAGGTATATGTCAAAAAACACCAAAGATATAATTTTTTTAAATCATTATGGCTAGATCGACTCGTTTTGTGACACTGATCAAGAATATATATACTTTGTGTGGTCGGAAGCGTCTCCTTCACTGCGTTGCAAACTTCTGACTGAAATCATTATTTCCTCTGCAAGGGTATAATTATATCCTTGGTGTTTTTTACATATCACCTTCTAAGCTTGGTTAACATACTTTCTTGTTCATAATCACTTTTTCACTATTTTAAATTTTAATAGGTCAAATTTATTTTATTCACTGCTCTTTTATTTTAAATCGATCTATTTAACTGCTCGATTCGGTTTTCAAAAGCGTACTGTCTGGTCTTCAGTAATAAGCTTTGGGCTCTAAATTGTTTATAAGTTGGATAACATCCCCTAAATAATGTATCATATTCATGGTAACTGAAAGATATATTGTTTAATTAACTCGACAATGATATTTTCTTTTGGGGAATTTTCAATGTCGAGAATATCATATATTTCATTATCGGAAATATTGCTTTCTGGTTAAATTTCTATATAAATTTGCATTGTTTTTATTTTTTTTTATTTTCTATATTTGATTATAACCATAATAATTAAATATATAAATGTGAATATGACTAATATTAACGTAACCGGTATTTGAGTTGGTTTGATTTGAAAAGAAAGATTTAGTATGTTAATTTAATCGAATGAAATTCCGAATCATTTGATATAATATATTCGGATACTTAAAAATCTGTATCCAATACCTTATTGTCTACATTGGTGTAGGATATATTATTAATTTTAGAAGTGCCATTAAAATGAATGTCATTAACTGGCTCCGTCTTGGATTACATCTATATTTAAAGCTTTGCAGAGGGTATAATAATGTCAGTCATAAAGTTAACAACATAGTGAAGGAGACTTTTCCGACCCCATAAATAAATTTATATATTCTTGTCTGTCCGTCTGTCTCCCAATGTCGTTCACTAGAATCCTTGTTTTGAGAATATGCAATATCTTGCTCTTTGCATGCTTCATTAAATGGTTTTATTCCTTGATAACAAGCGTTTCTGTAATTGTGCACGCGGTCCACAAAAATTGTTCCTCGAAAAATTGGCTTCAAACAGTAATGTACTGATTAGTTTACAATAAAAAATACGTATAAAGCGATTACAAAAACGATTCCCCATTTTATTGAAAGAGGCGTTTAAGAAGCAAGAAACAAAATTTTGTATGTAAAAAAATAACCGATTAAAACGACTGTGAGGAGTTGAATAACTCCCCACAAATCCCAGCAGCAGATGGCCGGCCGATCACCAGGTACGCGGCGAATTCGCGTAGTGGCGGCGCGGCGAAGAGCGAGGACGTAGAACGAGAGAGTTTGGAGATCGAGGACGGAGAACGAGAGAGTTTGGAGATCGAGGACGGAGAACGTTAGAGTTTGGAGAACGTGAGAGTTTGGAGAGGAAGAGAGTTTTGAGACAAGGGAATTTGGAGAGCGAGAGAGTTTGGAGAGCAATAGGGTTCGGAGACCAAGAGAGTTTGGAGACCAACAATGGAGAAGGAGAGAGCGGAGACTTGGCGGGCGGAGCGAGAGTGCCGTGTGCAAAATGGAGTAACGGGACGCCGCCGGACTTTGGACTTTGGAAAGAAGGTGCCACAGCTCAGCAGCGGTGCGGCACACAAACATGTTGCACGCGTCTCCGGGATCAGCGGGATGGCAGCATCAGGCTGCACGGCGGCGAAAAGCAGTGCGTCAGGGACAAGAGGGTCAAACAGAAACCATGGACTTTGGACCCCATGTGGAGAGTTTTGGCGGGCCGTGTGCAAAAGGGAAATAACGGTTCCCAGAGGCCCTATATAAACCCGCAGGGCGCTGGCAGCGGGAACAGTCATTCGGCATCAGTCATTCGGTCGAGAGCATTGAGATCAGTCATCCAGTGGAGAGCATTCAGTCAAGACCGAGCAGTCAGTCGAGAGCAAGGAGTCGTCGGAAGCAGCGCCGTGGGAGCCTGGCTGAGGTCTAAGGAGGCGCCACACGGCTAAGTTCTGTTCTGTCCTGCCGACGAAGTCCTGGCGGCACGCCTGGAGGGTCTACTAGACTAAGATTTGAAATCGAGAGTAGCAAGCCAGAAGGGAGAGAAGTCCCTGAGCGGCGTAACAGAACCCCTAGAGTAGCGAGCCAGAAGGGAGAGAAGTCCCGGAGCGGCGCAACGGAACCCCTTGAGTAGCGGGCCAGAAGGGAAAGAAGACCCGGAACGGCGCAACAGAGCCCCTAGAGTAGCGAGCCAGAAGGGAGAGAAGTCCCGGAGCGGCGCAACAGAACCCTGAGAGTCACGAGCCAGAAGGGAGAGAAGTCCCGGATCGGCGTATAACCTCGAAACCAGCACAGAAGTCAAGACCTACAGCCACATGTCAGGAGTAGTTCGCAGGATATCGCCACCAGCAAGCAGGACACCACACCGCAACGGCCACGCAAGGAGGATCGAGCCCGCAGGAACGGCACGGACAGTACGCGGAAGGGTGAGGCTAGGGCACGAGGCACAGAAGCGAAGTGAAAAGCGAGGCAGCTCCCTGGCGTTCTGCCTTGACTGTCCGCACGATCTGAGCGGAAGCCCGTGGGACCATCCGGGACAGAGCAAGGGACAGGCGGTCGGGTATCGAGAGGAGTGATCCTGGAGAGCTCGTCAGTCTGGTCACCCTAGTCTGAGAACGGTGATGCTTCCCTAAGCCCGCACGGCTGACCCCATAGCGAGTCTGAATCGTGGCCAAGCAGTCACCGAGCCAGCCACGTCAGGAGCAATCAGCGGTCAAGGATCTTCGAGGAGCGACAAGACAACCAGCCACGTCAGGAGCAATCAGCGGTCAAGGATCTTCGAGGAGCGACAAGACGACCCACACCGTCGGAGACAGCGAGACGAGCAAGTTATAAAGCCGACTGCAGTTATACCCGCAATAAACCAACTCCGAACCCGAGAATTCTGTGCTTTTTCACTGAACTACTGGGCGGTCACGTTTATATAAATTTGGTGGGACGAACACACAAAATCTACTGAGCTAGCCGCACAAATACCATAGCGAGCAGAAACCAAAGAAATCAGTTCGTTACACGACAACCAAACACAATAAGGACTCCAATCGTAAAGCTCTCGAATTGTGGTAACGTTAATACTAGCTAAGCTTAATAAAAAGTCCCAAAGGATTAAAATTCGTAAATTTTTATATATTTTCAAAAAATTTATATCACCCAAATAAGAAGAATTAATTGAAACTCTGCTGTGAATGTTTATAAGTTAACTAAGTAGCTAACCGGACGGAGGCGTTGACCGAATGTCCGAAGCATAGCGGCGCCCAAAACCGCTGACGCGGCGTTTGGCCGGATGCTCTTGCATAGCCGGCGAACACAGCATATCATTTTAGTTCGCTGCAAGCCTTATACGAATAAAAAACACAAGTTCTATAGCATTGCAAAACTCCGGTAACCGCCGTTAAATATCTCTTATAATTTTGCACTGACTGAGTCTCTAGGCCAGCAGGCGAAGGAGGCAGTTTCCTCCCAACGTAAGTCAACCTAATCAGCGATTGTGAAAATATAGCCATCCAGCTCTGACTGCAGCAAAGGATCCTCGATCTCCACATACGAGAACCAAGTTAATGCCCCCTCTTCCCACGCAACACCGAGCGGGCTTCAGCAGGTGCGATCAGCGGAAAACATATTCCTCCCGCGTTTACGGGACGCAACCACAAGCTGCTGGCCGCCACTCAACTATAATGGCATCTCCGAAAAGACCAGCGTTTCACCAGTGGGTTGAAGAGGAGCACCCTTGGCCACACACACGTATCACATATTGTTTCTCCCGCACATACGTGTGGGCTCATTGAAGAAGACCACCCTTGACAGTGCGGCCGTCGAGGACTACCACAGGCCGCGCCTGTTGATCGCAGCCAACTTCAAGTATTCGAATTTTATAACCGACGATATGTAAAACTGGGCCATCGAAAGAGAACGGTCAAGTCTTTTAATTTGTATAGAAGTATAGTGGAGAAATAAATCATATCAGAAATAAATACATATATTGGAAAAATTAATCAAACCGATTAAGGAAATGAAATATACATTCTTACATAATGATGGTGTACTGGACCCTAGTTAAGACAAAAGCAGTTACCGACAAAAAGTTCTAGAGCCACATCCTAAATAACCTATCCATCAGAACAGACTGTTAATATAAAAAATTAAAACAGTTCATTTGGAAAATAATACAATCAGTGGCTTAATAATAGAGTTCTAAAAGATCAAAACTATCGTCTTGGGGAAGAAATGTGCCACTTCGGCGACACTTCTCAGAGTCCATCCGCGACAGTTCCAGATATGGCGGAAGTCTCTTCTGGATGTCACTGAGAAGTGACTTAACAGACGCTTGTAGATGATTCCAGGAAAGACTTTTCCAACTGAAAGTTTTGGAAAAAATGTTTATTTACTTGTTTTGCAAAATTTTGCATTTATTTTTCATATAAGGGCTTTGACCGCTTGTAGGCATTAATAATTATTTAATAATCAGCTCCGTTGACATGATAAATTTAATAATAGCCATTTCTAAGACAACAAACAGAAACAAATTTATTTTTCTTAGTCAAAATAAAAGTAATCTTGAATATTAAATATGTGGATCTTTATAATTAAATATGTGGAGAATCCTTGTATGATCAATTTAACTTTAATCACGCCAGTAAATATCTTAAAATAGTTGTATATTTTAATATGGTATACAATTAAAATTTTTTTTAAAATCAAAGCAACTTTTTGTAAACATACAAATTTGATACAAAATTTGCGAATTGCGAATCGAAATGACGCTCGATCGAAAAATAATAGCGCGGGTCAAAAGGGAGGAATTTTTAGAAATAAAGGATTAACGGAAAATTATCGAGTACCTTTTTATGCCCGTTAATTGTAGAGTAAAAGGGCTTAATATATTCGTCGGAATGTATTTTACAGGCAGAAGAAAGTGTTTCCGACTCCACAATGTATACATATTCTTGATCCGGATCACTAGCCGAGTCGATCTAGCCATGTTCGTCCATCTGTTTGTGTTCTTAATATCAATACCCGATGAAGGTGGCGCTAGCTAGGAAAAGTATGCGCTAGATGGCGAGAGCACAGCTGAGTAACGGGTATCATTAGGTCGATTGAATCGTCTGTAGCGTTGTTCTCTTGTTGTTTTTTTAAAGTGTGTTCTATCGCCCAGAAGTGACTTAGAAGTGACTTTAATGTGTTCTAGCGTTCAGAAGTGTGTACTATCGTCATTTTATCGTACAGACGTGACTTAGAAGTGACTTCTTCGCGATATTTTTATATATTATTTTTGTAAAATGTGTATCGTATCTAAAAGTAATTGTCCTTCTATTTTCCAGATGTTACTAAGAAGTTGGTAGGCGATGGAATTATTGGCTTAAAAAGGAATCACACAATACATAACTTGGCATTCAAGTTTCGCATGGGTATAACATGACAATGACACCACAAAACCCGAATTTATTAACCAATAAGCACAATATTATTTATAATAAAAGAGGTAAAGCTATAGAAAGAGCACCAATAGTTAAAAGAAGCTTACTTACTTTGAAAAATAAACTATTTTTAAAGTCTTTAGGATTAAAGCTTCCAGTATAATTTGAAAGATGAAAAATAAATTAATAAAAATAAAATTAAATGTTTAAATGAGGCATTTAAAAAATTAAATTTAAAACTTTTTTATTATTTTAAAGGTTAACTCAGATGTGAGTATTTCGAAGAAAGACTTTTGTATTTATTCATTTAAACCAAACGACGAAATTCGAAATTTCACACGAAATTTATCTTAATATTCACGAAATTATTAGAAAAGATCACAGAATAGACCAACAACTGGTAAAGTCACCACTTTTTTTTAAATGATTGTAGGGCTTCCTCTTTGAATGAAATTAAGTACCAAATAAATGGATGTGAGATTGATAGAACACGATTTGTCTGTATGACTACCACCCTAAAATATGTTATATCTCTGGATAATCTTCAAAGTCAAAATCTATCTAAGTCCTGGATCAAGCAGTGGAGATGAAATTTCTACGGGACCCGGCTTCAACTTTTCTGTATGTATTACTAAACATTTTTTTTTAATTTTCGGAAGATTATAGAAAGTTTTGTTAAATTGTAAGCACGAACTAGTGCTGATGCTAACTAAGAATCTTAGCGATGTGTTAGAACTGAACAAACTTCCACATGAAGTCCGATCAATTTTGCAAAAATAAATATGTATGATATTATTAAAAGTGGTGAAAATCTACTAATCGCTTTCCGGAGTTAGGATTCATATGTTAACACCAAATTGCGGGACGGCAGCCAACACATCTGGAAATGAAATTATTGACTAACACAAGAAACCACGATTTGCTATAATTGAATTTACACTAAATGGTGAACTTATCACAAATAAATTATCAAACTTGAAAGTACACTTGAATCCTGACTCATATCTGTGTGAAAATATCGATTTTATTAAGAATCAGTATGATCTCTTTTATGAAATGTATACAAGATTTCAATCTAGTTACTATAATCGTGAATCACAACCAGGCCGCCATAATTGTCATTGATCTTCCACATCACAACAAATCAGTGAAAACTGGTCCTATTGACGTGGGAATTTCAATAGAACTGATCAAGTCATGAAAAGATGCAAGCTCGAATAATAGTTATACCCGTTACTCGTAGAGTAAAAGGATATACTAGATTCGTCAGAAAGTATGTAACTGGCAGAAGGAAGCGTTTCTGACCCCATAAAGTATTTATATTCTTGGTCAGGAGCACTAGCCGAGTTGACTCTAAGATCGCGAAAAATATAAGAGCTAGAATAATCAGACTTATCATGCAGATTCCTGGGCTTTCTGCGCAGCGCAAGTTTCAGAGGGATGCCAAGCCCACTCAAACGGCCACAATCCACAAAAATCTGTAGAGCCTACAGTTTTCATGATAGAAACAAAATTTTAACTGAAATGTGTTTGTCTCATCAATACCTATAGATTGACCTAACAAAAATGTGACACGCCCCCTCTAACACCCATAAACGGATTTAAAGCTTAAATCAGTCTGCCGTACACATAATATCTACTGAAATAGCCGATAGGGGCGCAACAAGTTTTTGCTTTGCTACTTATATATGTCCATTTCCCTTTTGCTCCCTTAAGCTGAGTAACGGGTATCTGATAGTCGAGGCACTCAAGTATAGCTTTCTACCATATTTTTTTTATAGAATTTTATCACTAATAATAGAATAATAATTTCAGAATAACTTCACTTTTGGGTTAACATATGGATCCCAACTCCGGAAAACGATTAGGAAGAGATCATCCAAAAAATAAGCCATTCAATTAGTTATCAGTTGTAGAACTATTTTGTGAATCTTTGATAGTAATTTCTTGAAAAGTTGGGTAACTTTCATGAGAAAGCACGTACAAGTCTTGATCTTGGATAGTAATTTGAATTTCACAATTTGGTTTAAATTTTTGATTATACGATTAATAAGTATAAAACACATTCTTTGAAATACTCACGTATGGGTGGCATTACTTTTCGTTTCACTAGGGTCTAGTACACCGTCATTATCGGTTTGATAAATTTCTTTAAGTACTCATATTTGCGTTGATATAAACTTTTTGAAAATATATAAACATTTTCGAATTTTTCTTCCTTGGGACTCTCTATTAAATTATCATAATATAAGTTTAACCACAACTAGAAGGCCCGACAATTAGAGCTCTTATTGTTTTTGGTAATAGAGGACTATGTCGAGGTGGTTAATTTGTCTCGCTTTCATCGTTAATATTTCCAATTAAAATTTTTTGTTTTTGGCTTATTAAACGCATCTTCTAATCTCATGTACTTTACCCAATGAGAAACCTTTGATGATTAAACATTAATAAAATGGGAAAACGGGTAGATGAGTAACATGGCACGCACGCACAGACTAACTGCCACCAGAATATCCCGTGCCATCCGGAAAATCTCCGAGGAAGCGGCGTTGGTCATCGCTGGTTAAGTTCCACTACAAGAGCTAGTAAGAGAGGCAGCAGAAGTGGAGGAAACGGTCACGAGCACGGATGACCTATCTCGACGCGAGGTCCGCGAGACGGCCCGCGAGGGAGAGATCCATCTCTCGGTGGCAGGAGAGATGGGATTTCGCGACCTCTGGGCGCTGGACCCACGCTCTCATTCTTGTCTTGAGTTTTTGGCTGGAAAGGAAGCATGGGCAGGGTGACTTCTACCTGACCCAGATCCTGAGTGGACATAGAGGCTTCCGGTCGTACTTGACGAAGTACGAACACTGTACAAATGTATGCCCATCCTGTTGTACTGGAATCCAGAAGGACGCGCGCCACTCCCTATTCGAGTGCGTGCAATTCGTAGAGCACAGGACCGCCCCGGAAACTGCGACCGGTCTCACCACTAGCCCCAGCACGGTAGTGCCAACCATGTTAAGAGGCCAACAAGAGTAGGACTCGACGGCCAAACTCGCCGCATTTATTATGCAATAACTCAGGATATCTGGTAGAAAGAAGAGAACCGGGCACATAAGCTGACGCGGTTGTGTTAATCGCACTACTTCTTCAGTTTACGCCTCCTTATATCTATATTTGTAAATAGATGTAAGTCAAAAAGTACAAATGAGTTAAAAAAAAACTGTGCCCCGCTTTTCGCCTTTGTTTCGTAGAAGATGTGAAGTCTTAACCAGTATGTTAAACTGGTTAATTTACATTTTGGGGCTGAAAATCAATGAATAGGTACGTGTTGTGTGAGCTTTGTATAGAATAACAAGGAAAAACGCTATAGTCGAGTGCCTCGACTATCAGATACTCGTTACTCAGCATAAGGGAGCGAAAGGAATATGGAGATATATAAGCAGCAAAACGATATTTTATGGCGCTACCTATCGGCTATTTCAGTAGATGTTATGTGGGCGGCAGACAGATTTAAGCGTTTTGGCCATTTGTGGGCGTTAGTTTTTTTACACCACCTAGCAGCGACCTTACCAGCTAGCTTAAGCATATGCAACAGGTGTGGGTCGCGACGTCCAAGCTCACGTCCATGATTTGAAAGCTCGTTGAAGCAGACAGAGGGGAGAGCGGCTGTGCGACAACGTTAAATATATATAGTAATATAAACGGAATATGGAACAAGGAAAAACGCTTCAGTCGAGTACGTCAACTATCAAATACCCGTTATTCTGCTTAAAGAAGGAAAAGGGAAATGGAGATATATAAGCAGCAAAGCGATATTGTAAAGCGCAACCTATCCGCTATTTCAATATATGGTAATGTCAGCGTCAGACAGATTTAAGCGTTTTTGCCGTTTGTGGGCGTCAGAGTAGGCGTTGGAAATTTTTTTGGTTCAATAGATAGGTATTGATTCGACAAATACATCTGAGTCAAAATTTTTCTTATGTGAGCAGCAGGCAGACTAATTTCATTTTAAGTTAATTTTAATTGAATTTAATTTAAAGTTAAAGTCACCAAGAGTCATTACATCAAATTAAAACACGCATTTTGGACTCAACGGTTAAATGACTATTAGCCATGTCTTCAGCATCGTTTAAAAGGTAGTAGATCCTTAATGAATTTAAAGGAAGGAGCACTAGTGCTACCAAAGGAAAATAACACTTTAGTTCTGCAATAATTATTGGGACTAAAAACCAAAAAAATCCATTGCAAAGCACATTTCATCAGTTTTGGATAAAAGAGACCCAAGAGCTGAGCATCTTCGTCGTATAACAAGCAACTTACGTCAATAGAATGGCACAAGCAATTGCAAAGGATAGAGCTAATTAGAAGCATTTGCTCATGCTGCGGAAGAATCAGACATGTAAGGTTGACTCTTTAATTATTGTAATAAAGCGGTGAAATCTTAAAGTTAGAAATCTATTAAGGAAACTACTTGAACCAGAAAAATATTTAATAAAACTTGCTACTTTGGATTCCAGTCTGCTATGAGGAAAAACAGATATCGTATTTTTTCTAGAGATATGAAAGCAGCAAAAAGAGCTTGTACAGCGCCAACTGCCCATGCTTTCAATATATGGTAAGGGTATTGTGTGGCATATCATCTTGGCGAAATCCCAAATTATCCATATTTGTTGTTTTCTGTGATATCAGTATTAAAACTTACGATTTAATGAAGCTTGGTGAGGATTTTGGGAATTGCAAAATTTTTTTTAGGTCAATCGATAGGTATTGATAATAAAAATGCGTATTAGTTAACATCAATTTTAGACCTTAAACTGTGGAATCCATAGTTTTAGTTGACCTGTGGTCATCATTTTCGTATTGTATTAGAAATCTTAATCTAAATCTTTATAGCTTTTATAGTTTTCTAGATTATACCAACTTTTCAGTAACGACAACCAACCAACTGTTACTCGTTCATAACGGGTTTAAAATTGAAGCTGATAAGCAATGTAAGAGATGTGAGAAGCCGCGCGTTTTTTTGCCAATTCGGGTTTGTCCTTTTTAATTAGTTGTTCTCTAAAACAAATAAATAAAAGATCTTAACTTTCCTACGAATAGACATCCTAAGGATCCCGATAAAAGGTAAATATACTCAACAGGCTTTCTTCTACCTGTTAAAAGTTTCCGACTATGTGTTACTTACTTTCCGAAAAACACAATACACGCTTTTACTCTACTAGTAAAATAATATGCAGCAGTTTAAGTTATTGAGAAATTTAAATTACTTAAAAACTTGCCGCCCTATCAAAAAGGTTACGTACGTGGTGAATAAATATTCTATCCCATCCTATTTTTGTCCTAGCTATGCTATGCTACTGAACAATTTCAGCTTGAATCTGTGAATAAATAAGGAAGTCCATAATTTTATTTTATCATATGGGTAAAAACAGACCAAATTACTCATTTATGGACGGCACGATTTATATCGTTTCTGCCTACTAAATGGATACAAAATCCGCTTTATATTTAAAAAGAAATCTTCAATCAAATAATAAAATAATAATAGTCAACACTTAAAAACCAACCTGGCCTTCCCACTGGCGCAGTTGTTCGACTGACAGCCAAAATAGGACTGAGAAATTTAAATTACTTAAAAACTTGCCGCCCTATCAAAAAGGTTACGTACGTGGTGAATAAATATTCTATCCCATCCTAGCTATGCTATGCTACTGAACAATTTCTGCTTGAATCTGTGAATAAATAAGGAAGTCCATAATTTTATTTTATCATATGGGTAAAAACAGACCAAATTACTCATTTATGGACGGCACGATTTATATCGTTTCTGCCTACTAAATGGATACAAAATCCGCTTTATATTTAAAAAGAAATCTTCAATCAAATAATAAAATAATAATAGTCAACACTTAAAAACCAACCTGGCCTTCCCACTGGCGCAGTTGTTCGACTGACAGCCAAAATAGGACTGAGAAAGGGCCAAGGCGAAACCATGTAGGCATTAGGCCTTTGTATAAAGTCAAGAGGCCCTCTTCCCTAATCAACTTTCTGACACAGTCAATGGAGTTCTTGTAATAAAGGTTCTTCCCATTTTTGTCCAGCGGCTGGTTCATCATACGCGACTTGACCACGTCCGCCGGAGTGCTCAGAACGGAAGCCATAAGCCCTGCGCACATAGAGGAAATAAAGCGTAGCTCCAGGCCGTCTTCTATACCAAGAAGTCCCTTAAAAGTACGCTTGCTGACATCGTAGCTTCCCACATCTCCGGCCGTCATAAGGCAGGCGCGCATGCAACTGGGAGCCACGCCTTTCCACATGCTGGATAGTCCCCCGTGTCTGTAGATGTCGACGAAAGATTGCCCCATGTTGTATACACGCGTCTCGTAGCCCAATTGCCGGCGACGACCTTCCGTCTGCATTCGCACTTTAACAATGTCGAAGGGATTGGCCAGCGCCTGGGCTATACAGCCTGCTGTAAAACTGCATAACAGGGACCAGCGAATATTGATAATTTCTTCGTTTCCCTCTTTTACGCAGAGAAACGGGCGTCGGAAGACGTCGTACAGAACGACACGCAACGAGTTGAAGATCAGGTTGCGGGTAACCATTGCCGAGAAGCCAGCGTAGAGGGATTTAAATCCCTCCACCTTGATCATGTTACTAAGAGTTGCCCTGAGAGTGGGTATTTTGGCACCTGTCTTTATCGCCTGCTCGCCATCCACCTGCATTCGGGTCTTGGCCACGTCCAGTGGAAACACGCACGACTCGGCCAGGTTGGCTGCAATAAAGGTGTTGATGTATAGTTGGAACAAGTTGCGTGCAGTCAGGGGTTCCACCATATTTATTGGCGGCAAGCGCGGCACTTTCTCGTTGTATATGGACCGCATATTCCAGTAGTATCGCTTATCTTTGTCCATTATACACTCGGAATTTGGAATCAAATGTTTAATAATTATTTACAAAGCTTCAATTCAAAACGTCAAATTGGCACATCTACTGTAAATATCAACAGGCTGCTTCCTCTTGAAACTTGTTAGTTTCTCTTGTCTTAAGAAAAATCCCGTTCCGTACGCAAGAACATTTTTTTTACTTATTGAGTATTATTGTATGTACACAAGCCTAATGCCTACCTGGTGTTTTACTCATTGAGTATATGTATTGTATGTACACAATGGCTCATAACTTTGTAGTTTTTGAGGGGGCCAGTGGCCCTTTCGGAGTAGAAAATGAGTCGACCACCGAGTGATCCCTTACGTGTCAATAAGTGGGTTGTGTATTTTTACGGGTGCAAAAGAGTTATAGGAGAGTGAACACTCCTATATAAATTATATAATTTATATATATTAATTTTAAAAACGAACACAACTTTATTCTGTCATTTAAGAAACCAATAGGAGCAAAAGCTTGAACAAGAATATTTAAAATAAATACAGAAATTAATAGTAAATAAATTAAAGATATTTATTTTTTAAATATTTTTTTGCTTAATAATGGGCAATTAGCAGCAATGTATACAATAGCGGTGGTTTCACAACAAAAAGTTTACCTAAAAATATGTGATATTGAGCCATAATCAGCAACAGGCATATACGTCGATTAGTTTAAGAGCATAAGAAGAAATGCCGAAAAAAAATTTTTGGGAAGCACCTTGAGAGGAGTTGAGTAACTCCACAAAAATCACAGCAACAAAAACAGCAGATGGCCGGCCGCTTACCAGGTACTCTTCGAATTTGCATAGTAAAGGCGCGGCGAAGAGCGGTTGGAGAAGAAGAGAGTTTGAAGACTAGGGATAAAGAACGTGAGAATTTTGAGATCAGTGATGGAGAACAAGAGAGTTTGAAGATCAAGGATTAATAACGTAAGAGTTTGGAACCAATAATGGAGAATGAGAGAGGTTGGAGACGCTGCCGTGATCTTTGGACCAGGAGGGGAAGTGCCACATCTCGACAGCGGAGCGGCACACAGGCAAGAGGATCAGTCAATCACGAGGAGTCAAACCATAAAGATCAGATATCAAAGTGAACAGTCAAACAACTATGTAAGCTACAAGGGAGCCACAACAAGACGAGTCGTCGAAAGCAGCGCCGTGTGAGCCTACAAAAAGTAAGATCTCTACGTCGAGACGTTCGGCATTGGGATACCAGGAATCTCCGAATTGAGACACATGTAGCTGATGTCCAGAGAGCATCACGCAGCTTGGTCAAGGCGATCTGTTATTCCCGTCAACGAAATCCTGACTTCACCCATGGAGAGAGTTCAAGCAATGAAGCTAATTCGAACATGTAAGGTTGACTCTATAAATAATCTAATTGAAATTTTAATCTATTGAAATGTTTAAGTTTGAAATCTATTCAGAAATATATTGAGGAAACTACTAGTACCAGAAATAGATTCATTAAATTTTTAAGTTGCATAACACTTCTTCGTATTTTTTCTAGAGATATGAAAGGAGCAAAGAAAGATTGTACAGCACTACCTCTCCATTCCATATTTTATGTTTTCCGTGATATCAATATAAAAGCTTACGATTTAACGAAACTTGGTGTGATTTTTGGGAGTTGCAATAGTTCTTTAAGAACAATCGATTGATACTGATAATAAAAATGCATTTTAATAAACTTAATTTAAACCTTAAGTTGTAGGATCCACAGTTTTGTTGTCCCGTGGGCATCTTGTTCGTGTACCGCTTACGAAAATAAGACATCATAATCTGAATCTTTCTAGCCTTTATAGTTTTCGACATTATGGCATTTACAGATTAAAAAGTCAACTCGTTTTTCATTGATTGGTCAGGCTCAGTTTTATAATGAACCATCAATGCAGTCACAAGAATCCTTTCTTCATTATGGGGGACCTGATCTTCTTCCTTTTTAAATTGGTTATTATTCGTCGTCAATGTATTATTCGTTACCCTTCAAGCAGGTTTATTTCTTGCAAGGTCGTCTTCGTCTTCCTCCAGCATACAAGTAAATTGTGTATCAGATAGAACCCTTGTTATTTATTGAGAAATCCGATGTTTACATAGCCAAGCCCTGTGCCTACGGCAGAGTTTTATTAGGCCTACTCTTAGAAATTTACTAGTTATTAACTTGGCATGCAGGTCAACCACTAAGGTGAGGTCAATGGGTCCAGGTTGTCGAATGTCAGGGTCTGATAAAGGCAGACAGAAGATTGTTAAGATCGTGTGCAATCGTTAATGATGGTTGTTCTGAAATTACTGTGGAATTATAAATACCTCGACTGTGGTTTAAAAATCGGAGGTACATGACGATAGTAATATTATTGACTTGGTCGTTGTTGTTATTTTTCTTCCGATTCCAGATATTTCAATCGGTAACGACATTTCTTTAAGAGATAGCAAATCTGCCCTCCTCCTTGAGATAAGATTCACCTGTGACCCGGAATCTATTTCAGCGTGACATGTTTAACTAGACCGGTAGGTCCTTCTAATGACACCTTAGCGGTCGCGAGCAGAACCTGTCCTCTGGGGTTGTCGTAGGCTGCGATGGTTAGTGCGCCGGCCACTGGACTGCTAGTCAGTCCTTTGTGGAACATTGAATGACACCGTTGATGGCAGTCTTGACAAGTCGACAGTGACCCACAGCTTTCAACCTTATGAGCTGTAGACAAACAATTTTTGAATGTTCCTACTTGAATAATAGCGTGGCTCCGCGTTTTGGGGTCCATTTCTTGAAAACAGCTACACGCCCTAAAGTAATGTTATTCTAGGTGACAAATTTGCAGCTCTCTTTGTTGCGAATTGGCTGATGGCGTAGCGTTGTTGTAGTTTGTGTACTTATCGTTTCCAGCATGCAAGAGCGCCGATAGCGAAAACGACAGTATACTCCCTAATGTTGGAATTTCTGTTGGTGCATCCGCTGAATTTTCTAGTGAGGCTAGAGTCTGTTAGTCTAGTTTTCTTCCAATAATAAAAATTTTTTAAAAATCCTTAAAATCTTTCGCACTGTGTCACGAAGTGCTCGAAGCTGTTGAGCAGACCCGTTTATGGGCACGTAATCGACGATTCCTCATATTTCTGCAAAGACTCACATTTGGCCGTTTTGGTACCTGCTTTTAGTCGTTGCCATGTGTCGTCGTATCCACCTTCAGATAAGGCCGTATCTGTCAAAATGTTTCTTGCTTCACCGCGCAGTGAGCCTTGCAGAATATGCAGCTTCCGGCGGGCTGAGTATGATTTAATTTGCACTAATTGCATAAATAAATCGTGAAACCAAGGTTAATCTAGATAAATCGAATTTGGAAATACTGAAATACTGTAGAGACGGATTTAGGCTCATTAAAAAATGGTTTTCTCGAAGCAAGGCCATATTATATTCTTCATCTAAGGTTTAAAATCGAATAACTTCTTCTGCGACACCTGTCTCTGCCCCAGGCGTATTATCGAGATCATCATGGGCCTGTCCTAATAAGTCCCATTAGATTACCAGGTGGCGTGGTAGGGCAAGGGTGATGGTTGTTGAATTTGATAAGAGATGATTCTAATTCGTTGCACCGTCTCTGTAGCTGACGAGTAGATAGGAACCGCGGATTCTGGCACAATTAGCATATTAATGGCCCCCTTCCCATGATTGAATGCAAGACAAGTTTAAAAATCAAATCAGAACCCCAATAAAATAAATCCCACAAGTGTGGGAAATATTTTGGAACCCATATTTTCGTTTCCGTCTCAGAACGTTTTACTGGTAAATTGTCAAAGATTCTCTCCTTTCCACAAAGGGTCATAAAGATAACAGCCAGAGTCAGAGACCTGAACATGGGCCCTTGTCTATTACCTGATCGCAATAAAAGGGACACACGCACAAGTCCGAGGGGCAAACTCATTGAGAAGATCACTGGGCCATAATAAAAAGGACACGCGCCTATGACCTTACGCCGCGCACAAGTGAGAGGGGCATGCTCACTGACTACCTATGTATCTCTGACACGTTCCCAAAAAAATACAACGCACAAGTATACCTGTAGTTTCCTTTAAACCTTTTTAATGAGGGACAGCCCACTTCCTCGATATTGACAAGCTGACAAGCTGACAAGCTGATTCCAAAATAAACAATTTTCCTCAAAAATCTTCGAGCTTGTGGAAAACTATTTTCTCCATCGTTCCAAAAATGTTGTGATGTTTATTAGATAACCAAATTGCAGTTTTTCTAGATTTTGTATTTAGCAAAGTAAAATCAAATGGTGGTTCTATTAAAAAACTATTATTCAAGCTAGGATTTTTTTTGAATACAATTCCAATTTCCTTTTTAATAAATTTATTATTATAATCAAAAAAAAACGTTGAAAATCATCGCGGTTAGCTGACAATGTTACATTCCAGCTGTGTTGGCTGCCATGCCCCAATATCGGTTTTACATATGAATCCCAACTCCGGAATGCGATTGGTAGATTTGCACCACTTTTAATAATATGCAAGATCACTCGAAGTTACATGGGGTATTTTCCACATTATATTCGTCATTTCCAGTTCAAAAGTTTTTTCATTTCTGGTTTGTTCAAACACAACGCCAAGATTCTTGGTTAGCATCAACACTAGTTCGTGTTTACAATTTAACAAACCTTTTTTATAATCCTCAGCAAATCTCAACAAATTTTTTAATGGTACAGAAAAGTTGAAGTGGGGTTCCGTAGAAATTTTGTCTCAACTGCTCCATCCAGAATTTAATAGATAAGGACTTTGAAGATTATTCAGAGATATAACATTTTTTAGGGTGGTAGTCATGCCAACAAATCGTGTTCTATCAATCACACATTTATATATTTCGTACTTAATTTCATCCAAAAAGTAGGCCAAAAAATTATTTTTTAAAAAAGTGGTTACATTATCAGTTGTAGATCCATTCGGTGAATCTTTTCTAATAATTCCTTGAAAATTAAGGTAACTTTCGTAGGGAAGCAAGTACAAGTCTTGATTTTGGATGGTAATTCGAATTTCATCGTTTGGCTTAAATGTTTGATTATACGATGAATCAGTATGAAACTCTTTCTTCGAAATACTCTCTTCAGAATAAACCTTTTCTAGAACATTTAAAATTTCGTTCATTGTTTTCCTTTCCACTTTTTATATTACTCAAAGCTTCAATACTAACGACTTTAAAAATAATTGTTTTTTCAAAGTGAGGGAGCTTCTTTTTACTGATGGTCCCCTTTCTATAGCTTTACAATTAGTAATGCTTGGCTGAGGACTTTGGCTACGTCTTTTATTATAAATAATCATTCTATCAGCCGAATATGCATCGAAACGTTTTCACCGTAAATTCACCAAATCACCGTTTTGGTCAACAATACGTATAGATAGTGTGCTTATTTCATCACAGTTGATTGGTAAATGAATTAGATTATGTGTTGTCACTGTCATTTTATACCCAGGTGTAACTTTAATGCCAAAATCATGTAATTTATGATTCGGTGTATTATCAACATATGAACCGCTGATTATATTACATTCCAAACAAATTGTATTAATATTTAATATGTTCACAGTCTGATCTGATCGATAGGTTTTTGTAGGATGCGGTTCTAGTACTTTTTGATGTAAGCCAAACAGTTTTCCAACTGACCGTTCCTTATTAAAATAAGCTGGCTCTCGTAAGTTAGTTATTTCAATTTGAAATGTATTATTATTACATTGGATTTTAAATGTTTTTTTTTTCAAATTTATAGTCTTTTATTTTTTTGTAAATGAAATCGGTGATGTCATTCAATTAGTATGATCCAGTAGGAATGGTAATAACATTTCCTTAGAATGCTTGTGTTTTCCTAGACTTGCCCATTTTTTCAATTTGAATTTTTCTCTCTGCTTGCCCTGCAAGGTAACATTAACACAGGGCGATGCCGACCCGTTGCTTGTGCGGGGCTACAAAAGTGTGGCATGACACACAGCTGCAAGTCTGCTTCGCTGATTTTGTCATGCCCCATTTTAATAAGTTGTGTAGCTGTATAAGCAGTTAGAGGACTTATATACTACCTGCAAACAAAAAAAAAATACTTTTGGAAAAAATACTTTGGACTGTGAAACTAAGAGACTAGTTTTCGTAGAAACGGACAGACAGACGGACAAACGGACGGACGGACGGACAGACGGACGGCTGACGG
This sequence comes from Drosophila biarmipes, assembly GCF_025231255.1. NCBI lineage: Eukaryota > Metazoa > Arthropoda > Insecta > Diptera > Drosophilidae > Drosophila > Drosophila biarmipes. The sequence continues at coordinate 24,739,696 of NC_066612.1, forward strand.
ACACCCGGACGCACAGGCGAACATGGCTAGATCGACTCATCTAGTGATCAAGATTTTATTATGAGGACGGAAACGTCTCCTTCACTGCGTTTTAAAATTTTGACTGAAATCATTATATCATCTACAAGGGAATACACATTATACAAAAACTGATTATTTGTACTGAAATTTGAATCGAACTGATAATATTTTAACTAGCATATGAACGATGCAAATACTCTTTAGTTTCATAAGTAAAGTTTCACTCGTGAATAACGCAGCTTGCCACCCGTGAAGAACAAGGGAAATTCTATACAAAAAAAGGTTATGGGAAGTTCGCTTTTTCACGCACTAATACCTGCCACCGCCTGTTACCTGCAGGTGACACGTCCCCTGTGAATTACGGATGAAACTCAAATTATTTCCTATTATTTTTCACAAATAATTCAATAATTATTAATTAATTCAATATCTTAAAAACAAACAAACAAACAAAGACATATTTTATAATATCATTTGTATGCAAAGCAATATTAATTTTCTTTTTATTAAAAAAAATTAAAAATTTTGCTTATCCAAAAAGAAGAAGATTCAGAGGATTTTATACAAAACATATAAAGATAATTTAAATTTAAATTTTCCAAATTACAAAATCCCAAGTACTAACAAGCTTTATATCGACCCTGCGCTTAGGGTCCTCCATCGTTGTGGTAGACATCCACTTAAACTCTATATGGTTAAAGTTGTGACATTGCCCAACCACACGAGTTTTTCGCATCCACATACATTAAAAATGAAGACTCCTTCAAGGAATCGTAATCTGACAAATATTTATTATTTGCTTTTGTGTATCTCTGACAACATTGGACTAAACCACCTCGAATCTGTCAGCAATTCAAGTTGAATATATGTGGTTTTCAACATTGCCTCCCAAGAAAGACCTGGTGTCGTAAAATACTGAGCTGGGTCAAGTGAATAAATTTGGATAAAAATTTTTCAAAAATATCTGTTAAAAATAATACATCAGTTTTCAAATATAATTCCAAGTAGTCTTTTAGAGTTAAACATGAAAATGTGACCAAACGTTAGGAGCGTGATCATAATCTTCCTGAGAGCATTCCCTTTCCGTTAAATTGAGAATGCTTCCCTTGGTGGTAGGGAAGTTTCTTAGAATCTAAATATTCATACGGAAATATACTCTTCTTGCGCATAAGTTGAAATTCTTTATCATTAGTGAAAAATGACTTCACAGTATTCATTTGATCGTCAATTAAATAGGATGCTAGATCACTTACATTATCTTTGAATGGAAATAGTTCCATTATATATACAATCTTTTTTCTACCTATCGAATTGAATGGGTAAATTCGGAATCGAATTATACATATTAAAGTCAAAAAGAGCGCATTCATATTGCGCTCTGGAATTATTTTTGACTTCACTGGGGTCTAGTACACCGTCATTATGGGAGAATGTATGATATCCCATATCGGTTTGATTAATTTCTCCAAGTACTCATATTTAGGTTGATATAAACTTTTAAAAATTTATAACCATTTTCGAATTTTAGTCCATTGGGACTTTCTATTAAATTAAGCATAATATTAGTTTTACCATAATTGGAAGGCCCGACAATTAAAGCTCTTATTGTATTCGGTAAGAGGACACTATGTCGTGGCGGTAAATTTTTGTCGTTTTCATCGTTAATATTTCTAACTTTTTTTTGTTTTTGGCTTATTAAACGCATCTTTCAATCTAATACATTTCATTCAATAAGAAATCGTTCATGATTAAACATCAATAAAATGGGGAAACGTTTTTTATAATCGCTTCAGTCGTATTTTTAATTGTAAACACGGTGGTGGTCTTGTTGATAAGCTAATCAATACATTACCGCTTGAAGCCCAATTCCGGGATATAATTTTTGTGGACCGGGCACAAAGTTACAGAAACGTTTGGAACGTGGTGATGAAGGAAAACCCATTGGATGAAGCCTGCAAAGAGCACGATATTGCATATTCTACAAACAAGGCATTGAGTGAACGACATAGAGCCGACTTCATATTGATTGACAAAGCCTGGTCGCGTGTCAAAGAATCAGATAGCACTCTTGGTGAAAAGGCAGCAGCGTTCTTTGTTTCAAATATAATGAAAGCGAAGAAAAAATTTGGAATGGGATTGAATAAAACGGAAAATAAGGGGAGGAAAATGATAAAGAAGAATACAAAGAAGAAAACAAACCTTTCTATTATTAATGGTGCTACTAAGACATTAAAAAAAACCATTAGACATTATGAGTGCAATAAAAGTATCTCGTGTAATTAATGTACACAAAATTGGAGGTTTTCTACCAATCGTGCCAATCTTTACGGCCCTCAGTGCTCTTGGTAGCTTAGCAAGCGGTAGTGACGCAATTGCAAAGACAATTAACAATGCAAGAATGGCTCAAGAAGATATGGAGGAGAACCTAGGAAACAGGAAAATTGAAGGTGTTGCTGTAGGAGAAGGATTATTTCTTAAGCCCTATAGAAAGGGCTATGGTTTCTTTCTCAAGCCCTATAGTAAGGGGAAAGGAGTTAAGAAGCGAAAAAATTGATTTCTCTGCTACCCAATAGACCACTATTAAATATCGACATTACATGTTTTGCTTAAAAACAAATCCCTCATTTTTTAGGTGTATTTATGAGAGATCTACTCCCAGAAACACCAAGAATTCTAGAGTGTGGTATAGTAAACCTAGATAAATCACAATCAAGTGGTACACATTGGGTCGTCATCTAGTGAACAATAACTTTGATTATTCTTAACAAAAGACTAGAACAGCTGGCAAAAGTTGAGAAATAAACAGATGCAATATATATACAGTACAGCTACAGTACAGCTGCAGTACAGAAACAGTACACGCCTGTTCAAGTAATTACCATCCAAGACCAAGTCTCAACCATCAAGGTAACAACGGGTAACAGCCGTAGCACGCCCAAAAAGCTCAATTACCATCATGAACCATGAAAACCAGATGAATATTGTAATCAAAGAGTTCAATAAATTTAATAAAAAGACGCTGATATCGAAGACAAGGATGCCTGAAAATGTAGGATTCCCGATCCTCAAGTCGGACCGCAAAACAACAAAGCTTGAAGAATCTTGAGTTTGAGGAACACATCCTCTACACGCCGGAAAGGTACTCCTCTCTTCAGGATAGTATCATCAATCCGAAGGTTGATGAAAAATTTAATATTCATAAAAGAAATGACAATTTATATTTAGAAATAAGCCAATAATCATGAAAAATGCGAGATTTTAAGAATAAAACAATAAATGCATTTTTTTTTAAATATAATGAAAAAAATATATCAAATATTTTTTTTTGGGAAATGGTATATAAATATTACAGATAATGGCGTTTCCTAAACAGTATTTGTTTAGTAACTGAGGTGTGACTACATGAATTTCGAAAAAATGTAAATTCATTCCCTAAAAAGTTTGTACAATGAATATTTTGTCTCAGTTAACCAAAGCTAGGTTCGCATTGAAGCGAAAATTCGATGATCTCAAACAAGTCAGAAACCAGATGAATTTACAATTGGAGGAAACTTTTAAACCCATTACCGAACCCTTACATGAACTAGTTAAGGAAAATAAAAAAGAAAAGACATCTAATGTAAAAGACAGTATAAGTACGAGTTGGACGATTAACACTTTACAACTAATGAGAAAGATCTCCAATCTAATCGAAATATAATTTCACAAAGGTCTTCCGTTGAAAGTAATTCCTTTAACGAATTCTTTTCACAGACGAATATAGAGGAAAATGTAGAAAAAGAGAAAAAGGAGACGGAAAAGATTGAAGAAGAAGGGGCAATACCTTTACCAATGTATACAGAACAACTCGATATGGATCTGCACGGAGATCTAGAAGATAAAAACACTAGTTATAATTATGATTTTAATATCAGTAATTTATTCAAAGAAAATGTGTTATATAAAGGTTATGGATCTAAAAAAACTGCAAACAATTCATTAACATTAGGGAATAAAGAACTAAAAATTAAGGATAATAAAATATTTCTAGTGGAATGAGCTGTGATGTGACTCCTGGTCTGTACTCTCTAATTTTTCTTAGTAAACCTGAAAACTATGATGATAATGATTTAAAGATGTATAACAAAATTATATGAGAAACGTATATGCACAGAGTAGGCTTAAATCCTAATAACCGAATCAAGGGTACATGAGCATACAAAAATAGCCATATTATTAAGAACTTTTAATCATACAACGTCTACTCCACTTCGTTCAAAGACAGGTTTTGGTTACATGACCCTTCAGAAATCAAATCCAAACTATGGTCACTGGAATGATGTTAATAAGTTAGTTGAACGATTCGAAATTTTGGTGGCATCAAAAGCAGCGGGTAACACTAGTCACAATAATGAGTTGCGCAAGGAAAGGATTATATTTAAAGGGGTAATATTTAGGTCTACTGAAGGATTATTCATCGATGAGGACGGTAACCTAAATGCTCAAAATAAACGTATCAAGAATGGAACAAAACCTTTGGATAACGATGACCCAGCCCCGAAACCATATACAGATGAGAACATCGGAAAGTTATGAGAAGATTTAAGAAAAATTATAACTCAAAATATAAATCGTCGACTCACGAAAATTTCAAGATTAGAAAATAAAATTGAATTGTATAATAAGAGAGCAGACAGTGCTGACCAAATTTTTGCCAAAATTCTAGAAAAAATTAAAAGCATCAAGGATTACATTTTTAAATATGTTACAAACCCAATATCATTGCCGAAAAAACCACAATTGAGATAGAAGGTGTCGCTTTTCAGCCTATTAAAAAAATATAATTTAGCGAGAAATTGTAAATGAGTTGCATGGACCATCTCGAAAAAACTTTCAACGAAGGCGAGTGATTACAAGGGGTATAAATTTGGTTGAAATGGGAGCCTTTTCAAAATCAAACGATGGGTACAGATACTTGTTGACATAGACACATTCTCGAAATTTGGTTGGGGTGAGGCATTAAAGTCAAAGAGTGCTAATGATGTTTCTCAAGCCATGGAAAGAATATTTAAATGGGGTCATGGAACACCAAAAAACCTGCAAACAGATGATGGTATTGAAATCTCTAATTCGAAATTTAAAGTATTCATGAAAAGTTATAAGATAAATCATTATTCAACCTTCAATACTCTAAAGGCATCTATAGTTGAACGTTTTAATATAACTCTTAAAGTACTAATGTGGCGAGAATTTAGTTTTAATGGAAAATATAAGTGAATAGATATGTATAAGCAATTAATTAATAAATATCATAATCGGGTGCACAAACAATTGAAATGAGTCCAAGTAATGACAATTCTTCCAATGAAAAACAAATATTACAAACGTCCAATAATCACTTGAAAATATTTGTTCCAAGTGAATTGCGTAAGGGCGACCACGTTCGTATTACTAAATATAAACATGTTTTTAAGAAAGGGTATACACCAAACTATACAATTGAATTCTTTAAAATTAGAAAGGTGAAAAATACCTACCCTAAAACATACTTACTTGAAGATTTAGATGGTAGTCCGATTCAGGGCGGATGTATCAAATTTGGATTCTATAAAGAAGTACTCAAAACAACACGATTCCGTCATACATAGTTAGTTAAGTGGCTGGGGTTTTCAAAGACTAGCTGGATAAATAAGCAAGAAACTTTGTAGTATAACAAGTGATTTATTTAATTTCATATTTTTTATATATTCAGCTTATCTTATACTTCGTTTAATAATATTTTTGTACAATCTTTACTTAAATAAATTTTAAAATAATAAATAAACTTTTTACAAACTCAAAATATTTTTTTATTTATATTTTCCAAAGTCTCGATCATAATAAAATATCTCCAATTCAATTGATTTATAAAATAGTTCCTTTTCAATATATATTTTTTTGCAACTTAAGGTTATCTAGTGGTTTTCCGTCGTTAACATAATTGTTATGTATCGTCTCACCTAAGCAAAATGAATTAGTTTCTAACCATTCAATATTTTCTAAAATATCTTTATACTCTTGCAGAGGATATAATGATTTCAGTCAGAAGTTTGCAACGCAGTGTAAAGTATATATATTCTTGATCAGCGTCACAAGACGAGTCGATCTAGCCATGTCCGCCTGTCCGTCCGTTCCTACGCAAACTAGTCTCTCAGTTTTAAAGCTATCGGGCTGAAACTTTCCCAAAAGTCTTCTTTCTAGTAGTAGTATATGTATATAAGTCGGAACCAGCCGGATCGGACAACTACATCTTATAGCTCCCATAGGAACTATCGGGGAAAATAATTAAAAAAAAATTTATTTTTCGTATTTTTTAAAATATATTTCTAAGCTTGGATATAACATTTTTTAATTAGTTCTGAATTTTGAATCAAATTTTATCAAAATCGGACGACTATATCATAAAGCTGTCATAGGAACGATCGGATAATCGATGGGAAATAATGTGAAACAAATTATGAGACATTTTTACATATTATCTTATAATATTGCGAATATAAATTTTTGTGTTTTTAAGAACTTCGAATTCAATTTAATAAAATTATTGATTTTTTTTATAACTGCAAGGGTATACAAACTTCGGCTTGCCGAAATTAACTTCCTTTCTAGTTCTAATTAGTCTCTTATGTTTTATTATTGTCGTACCATGATCTTCATTACTTAACTCTAAAAATTGTGTTTCGTTCAAATTACGTTTTCTTTATTTTCTTTGCCACAAAGAACTTTTGTATTAGCTTTAACTGTAGTTATTTTGTGTGCTTTTGATCTAAACATTGTTCTATTGCCATAAAGTGGGGTACCAGTTAATAAAACTTTTTATAGTGTTCAATTGTAAGATTTCGTGAACTCACTCCCTTTGCTCTATTGTGTGAAGATTCAACTTGATCTATTCTATAATAATAAACCTTTGAACATAGACCTACAAATTCTGTTATGAGCTTCCCATACACCTCATCTTTAAAAAAACATAAACTTTTTTATTAACTCTTTTGAAGTTATAGAGTTGAATCCTTTCGTCTGAATGGTCCGATGTATCAAATTTGGCTTCAAGATCTTTACGAATAGCATTATAAAAATCCTCAGTTTTTATTGTATAGATAAATGACTCAGTATCCATATAATTCAGAAGTAACTTTTCCTGAAACTTTGGCTTCATATATTGATAAAGAAAATCATACATTTTCCATTTCGATAAGTCTAATAATGCAAATCCTAAGTACATGGGCTTATTAAATAGAACGGAAAATCTTTTCATTTGAATTGCATAGAAATTTTCATTAATTTTAGTTGCACTATGAAAACTGTATTTTGAAATTAAAGTTTTTTCACAATGTGCTTTTCGTCCAGTCTTGTTACTATCCGGAGCTTCCCAAGTACTAACAAGCTTTATAACGACCCTGCGCTCAGGGTCCTCCATCGTTTTTTCGTAAACAGAGTTACTCATCAACTCAAAAAAATCCTTTTCCAATTTATTTTTTGCATTTCGCCTATGGAAGGTATTTAGATCAATATAATTTTTCAACCAAGACTTTGGTAAGAATTGGACTCCTCTAGGGGTCTTTTTCAGTACTAAACCATTCTGTATACATTGATGCAAATTCCGATAATGTATTACATAATTTTCCTTATTTCCCAGGTCAGCAATTAATTATTTTACTCTATCCTCTTTTGAGGCCACAGAATTTTATGGAAAAAATGGAAGATCATAATGAAGATCATGTAAACGGTACGGATATATTAGGTCCACTTCCAATAAATAACCATATTTACCATCAATTGGAATATTATGAATATCAAAATTTTCCATGTCTGTGGTAGACATCCACTTAAAGTCTTTATTTGGTAAAGGTTGTGACATTGCCCAACCATACAAGTTATTCGCATCTAAATAAATTAAAAATGCAGACTCCTTCGAGGAATCGTAATCTGACAAATATTTATTATTTGCTTTTGTGTATCTCTGACACCATTGGACTAAGCCACCTCGAATGATTTTTTGAATAAATCTATACATATCTAATCTGTCAGCAATTCAAGTTGAATATTTGTGGTTTTCAACATTGCCTCCCAAGAAAGACCTGGTGTCGTAAAATACTGAGCTGGGTCAAGTAAATAAATTTGCATATTTATAGAATGCTTATTTGCATTATTATAGATTGCTTCCCTTGGTGAAAGAGAAGTTTCTTCAAGTCTATTAACGGAATCTAAATATTCATACTGTAATATACCCTTCTTGCGCATTAGTTGAAATTCTTTATCATTAGTGAAAAATTACTTCACAGTATTCATTTGATCGTCTATTAAATTAGATGCTAAGGTATCCAAGCTTGAAGGCATGAACCTATAGGTATCGAGAAAACGAATTTCCAAACTATTTCCACCAAAACTTGTTATTTTTTTCAAAACAGAAATATAATTTTCCTAATTAATTGGTATTACGGAAATTTCACCGGGAATCTTTCCTAGCTCTTGAATAAATATTTCGTATTTCGTCGTATTTCGAAAAAGTATAAAAAAAATACTGGTATGAAATTGTTTACTTTATAATCCAAGTTACATTTAGAGTGAGCTGCACCCCTAAAGTTACCTGTGATTTGACAGTGATCTCTAACCCTATCAGTCCCTAAAACTTTCTGGCAAATAGAACAATTCAACGAATTATTAAATATCTGTTGGTGCATTTAAGTCATTCCAATATGCATTATTTTATTTTAGATTTTCTATGAGTTATGAATTTACAAAACTGGTTCCAGAATTTTTTCCTGCTTCTAAAATAAATTTATCAAGTCTATAATCAAAAGTACAATTTTTATAATAAGCGTATGATATTGGAATATGATTATTAATATTAAATAATTTGGGGCTCACTTGTGGTTCATGTGGTTCAAGAATGCATTTAAAATACGGGTAGAAAACGAATGGAATGAAGCTGATGTTGAACTTGGGTAAATTCCAATGTATTATTCTGGGGCTGAGGTATCTTTGGGACCTTCCTACTGCATAACGTCTTGTGTTCAAGTGCAGCTTCCTCAGTTCCATACTCAATTTCGTAAGATTTTCGATTAATGAATTTACAAAACTGGTTCCTGAATTTATTTCTGTTTCTAAAACAAATTGATCTAGTCTAGAATCAAAAGTACACTTTATATAATAAAGGGTTGCCCATATTCGACGGACCCATGTTTTTTTTTTTTAAATCAAAGAAAAAAATAACAATTTGGCGGTTGGCAATCTTAATCATTTAATTTTTCCAAGTAGATTTGTTTACATCAATTTTTGAATATGATATCTTTCAAATGGCCACCTCTGGCGTTGATGGCGTATTGTGCCCTTTTTGCAGCATTTTCCATCGTTTTCGCCAACATTTCGGCCGGAATAGCGGCTCTTTCTTCACGAATGTTGTCCTTGAGCTCTTCTAGGGTCCTTGGCTTGTTAACGTAAACCTTTGACTTCAAATATTCCCACAAGAAGAAGTCAGGCGGCGTCAAATCGGGCGAACGCGGTGGCCAGTCCAAATCACCACTTTTCGACATCAAACGGCCCGGAAACAATTTCTTCAGAAAATCGATTGTTATGCGACTTGTGTGCGGTGGAGCGCCGTCTTGTTGAAACCAGAACTGCCTCATACGCTTTCGACGAATAATTGTCATCACAAAATTGGTCATCATGTCGCGATAACGCTCCTGGTTGATGGTAACAGCATGGCCATTTTCATTTGGAAGAAAAACGGCCCAATGACCGTTTTCGAACTAACGCCGCACCAAACTGTGACTTTTTCGTCGTGAAGAGGCACTTCTTGAATCTTCTCAGGATTTTCAGTGGCGTAAATACGGCAATTTTGCTTATTTACGGTCCCATTCAATGTGAAATGGGCTTCATCGGACATGATAATTTTGTTCCAAAATTGATCGTCATCCTCGGCCATTTCGATGACTCTTTGGGCCCATTCCAATCGACGAGGCTTGTCCGTAAGCAACAATCTTTGCGTCAATTGAATTTTGTACGGGAACAAATGCCAATCAACGCGAAAAATCCGTTGTAAAGTGGGTTGAGCCATGCCCAACTGCTGAGAACGGCGTTTTTGGGATGTTCTTGGGGACATCTCAACACTGGCTCGTACGGCAGCGATATTCTCGTCCGATCGCCTTGGTCGACTTTTATTTGGCCTCTTCGGAGTCGTAAATTTTTCGTATAAACGCTTAATGGTGTTCTTAGAAGGCGCACTTTTCGCATTTTTTAATTTTTTAAAAGCACGTTGAGCTTTCACAATTGACTTGTTCTGTTGAATGTAAATTTCAACTATTTAAGAGCGCTCGCGTGGCGTGTATTTTTCCATGGTAAAAACTGCTTGGACTGACGCTTCAAACGCGGTATGTCATTAGGCGATCTGACATCTCTGTCAAAAGTTATGGCGTCGTCAGATGGGTCCGTCGAATATGGGCAATCCTGTAGGCGTATGATATTGGAATATGCTCATTAATATTAAATAGTTTGGGGCTCACTTCAAGATTCTTTGGTTCCAGAATGCATTCAAAATCCGCGTAGACAACGAATGGAACTTGAAGCTGAACTTTTGTAAATTCCAGAGTATTATTTTGGGACTGCGGCTTTTTTGAGACCGTCTTGTGTTTCAATGCAGCTTCCTCAGTTCCGGAGAAATTTAAACAAACATTGCAGACAAATTGCGCCCTCTTCTGCTTTCCTCTTTGTGCAGTCCTTAGTTTTTAAAACAAAGTATGAATAAATTATTTTATTTGTTAAAATTGACAAAAAAATTAATAAAGAGATTTACTTTGAAATATTTTTAATGTACACATAATGTCCATTTCCGCCGTCTTTCAAAAACAAGATATTGATGTAAAGAGGTTTTTCCACTTCCGATTATAAAAGTGCTCCAATTATTTCCTTCACATCTTCATTATATCCGAAAACGTTTAAGCTCATTTAAGTATTCTTTTTTAGAAAATTTTTTATACATAAACGAATTATTTCCAGCGATATGTCAATGTTATACGCCGAACATCTTTGTGGATTTCTTACAATTTTTAAGGCAGAAATCAATGCCCAATCAAAACAATATTGATCATTACATACGTTGACTATCGCCTTTTTCGTTAAAAGAAAACGAGGTAGTGGTATGTATGATGAACCCGCCATCTGTGTATAATGATTCACATTCATTTCCAAGCGAATTAATTTTATAAGCGACCATCCACTATCTCTCTCTTGAAATTCTTGAGTTTTTGAAATTATTTCCATAGTATGTTCATGAAAGATACATTCTAAATCAGAATCTTTATTTATGATCTACATTTTTAAAAACTTTTCATTTCAATCTGTTTAGATTCGTCTTAAAAAAGAATATACTCTGCAAACTGTTCAAAGTTTAATACTGAGATGAGGTAGCAACGACAATGCAGCTTCACTCAGAAATTTTCAGGTAGGATCAAGTCTGATCCATCGTTTACAAACATGTAATGCAATATTCTTCCCCTGAATCCTTAAATAATTTTCTTGACTCTTCCATCAAGGGGTTGAATTGAATTTCGCTTATGGGACTCTGACCGGACATGGTTTGACCAACGATTTTTTTGCACATCACACTTGCAGGATTGACAAAACTGATTTTGGGTCCTCAATTTTTGATTTTATTTAATTATTTTTCACGATCACTTTTTCACTTTAACTTGTGCTTGATGCAGCAGACTAACCCACATCAATACTTTTTTTAGAAGACTAACTATTGTCCTCGGTCATATATAGTGTTTCAAGAACAATATAGATTTTTCTAGCAGGGCACATAGACTATTCCTTGGTTAGAAGAGATAAGAAGTATTGATTTTAAAAATTACTTGATACAAGTGTTACACCCTCAAATCGATAAAGGAGACAGAGAAAAATAGAACAATGGAGAATGTTTCATTGAGATTTTGAAAATTCGAAAACAAAACAGGTAGTTCTAACAGGTTACATAGAATATTCATTGGTTAGAAGAGATGAGAAGTATAGGTTTTGAAAAATGTTTGATACAAGTGCAACCAATAGTATACCATTAATCAATCAATCGATTATACACACCGTCATACTCAGGTAGCCAATAGGGGACAGTTTGGAAAAATAGTCATTTTGACTTTGGGAAAATCAAAGATATTCATATGTACAGCTTGAGGTAAAAGAAGAATACGGAAACCTATATTAAATTGTCTTTATAAGTTGTGTAAGAATATTTTAAAGGACAAGTCAAGATTGTTGAGTTAGAGAAACTTCATGCATTCACTTAAAATAAATAACTTTCTAAACGAATTCGACGGAATTCTGTTCAATGCACACTATGACGTACATAGTTTAGTTTATACAATCAAAAATCTTTGAATGTAACATCTGTTGATGGAAATTATATAGACACCTGTGCGTGGAGCAATGATGCAGCCACCGAGGGAGTCGATACTTTCGGATTACAAAAATGAGGCGCTCAAAAAATATAAAACATTATTCTCAAACATGATCGGTCATGTTTCTCTGATATAACAACCTTTGGATACTTTGAGTGTGCGACCTTTCTCAAGTGCATAGCAACACCTGGCATAATGAGGTAAAAGGCTACGTGATAACGACCTTCGGATACTATAGGTCTGCGACCTTTCTCAAGTGCATAGCAACACCTGGGATAATAAGGAAAAAGGGTACGTGATAACGACCTTGGGAAACTATAGGTGTGCGACCTTTTCACGCGCACCTTTCTCACGTGACTATTAATTGCTTATACTGAGGAGGAGGATACATGATCAATATTGTCACGTGGGGATGTGGGGGCGAAGGGGGATCAGTGTACTCCTTATGGACATCATCGTGACATTTTGATGACCTCGAAACCAATGGTAATTGCATATGCGAATGAGAGGGGGGCGGGGGGACGGGGGCCATTAGTATGCCAATTGTGCCAGAATCCGCGTTTCCTATTTACTCTGATGAATAGCCGCGCCGATTGACAAGTCACTCTTGATTTGCTTGACTAAAGCGTCCTTTGGGCTATTTCCCCGAGGTATTTTTTAGGTCCGCTTGTTGACGACATATTGTATTTGCTTATATTTTTCTACCAGCTCTTTTAATGCTGAAAGTCTTGAGGCGTACTCATCTTCAGTGGGTAATGCTGCTTGCTGAACTTCTTCATCTGGGTCGCAAAACTGCTGACAGAAATCGCTTAACTTGTTTAGTTTACTATAATAATAACCGTATCATGTGTGTGTGAGACTGTAATGCTGGACTGTGCTTGGTATCCTGTGAAACTGGATGAGCTACGGTGTCCTGTGAAGCTGGATTATGCTGTGGTATTCTGTGAAGCCAGGACGACCGCGTCAGGACGATGGACGGAGAGGCGATGCAGGCACTGCGCTGAGGTTTGAGCTACCGGAGGCTAGCTGCTAGTTAGGATGTATTACGATTTATTCTTAAGTTGGTACTTGTTTTTATACTACTCGGAAGTTAACTGACATGAGTTATATTCTAGAGTAGGTCAGTGGTTTTCGATGATGGTAGCAGTTAGTGAGACGTTGAGTCAATTAAACTCGCTGTTTTTCACACGCGCCTCGTAGCCCAATTGCCGGCGACGACCTTCCGTCTGCATTCGCACTTTGACTATGTCGAAGGGATTGGCCAGCGCCTGGGCTATACAGCCTGCTGTTAAGCTGCATACCAGGGACCAGCGAATATTGATAATTTCTTCGTTTCCCTTTTCTACGTAGTACAGAACGACACGCAACGAGTTGAAAATCAGGTTGCGGGTAACCATTGCCGAGAAGCCGGGGTAGAGAAATTTAAATCCCCACATTGATCATATTACTAAGAGTTTCCCTGAGAGTGGGTATTTTGGCACCTGTCTTTCTCGCCTGCTCGCCATCCACCTGCAATCGGGGCTTGGCCACGTTCAGTGGAAACACGCACAACTCGGCCAGGTTGGCTGCAATAAAGGTGTTGATGTATACTTGGAACAAGTTGTTAGCGGTCATGTGTTCCACCATATTGCTTGGCGGCAAGCGCGGCAGGACTTCGCCATCAGCAAGCAGGGCACCACATCGCGACAGCCATGCAAGACAAATCGAGCCCGGCGGAAACGGCACGGAGAACGGTGACGCTTCTCTAAGCCCGTACGGCTGATCCCCCTCGCGTGCCTGAGTCGTTCCCAAGCAGACGCCGAGTCAGCGCGTCAGGAACAAGCAGCGGTCAAGGATCTTCAGGGAGTTACAAGACTGGAGCACCAAGTGAACGAGGCGAGAGGACATCGAGGCAACCAGAAACGCCGAAGACACCGAGGGCCCCAAGTGGCGACATCAAGGTCATCTGAGTTACCAAGCCGTCCCTAATATTATACCCGCAATAAAACCACTACGAACCCGTGAATTCTGTGCTTTATAAATTTGTTCGACCAATACACTCAATCTAGTAAGCTAGCCAATTCATTACAACCCGATTAAAATTTTGCGCGAAGAAAAGATTGACGTAAGTTCTTGTTTTTGTAAGTCTTCTTGTCCCTCCAGCAGCAGGTGGCCAATACAATGTACAAGTTAAAGATCAATTTATGAAGTTATTAGACTACTATCAGATTAAAAATTTGTTTGTGATAGACATTATATATAAGTTAACTAAGTTAACCGGGCGACGGCAATGACCGATCGTCCGAAAGCTCGCTCCGGCCAAATTGCTGACACAGCGTCTGGCCGGAAGCCCGTGCATAGCCGGCAAGCACTACCCATTGGAGTGGCCGCTATGAGTCCCTTTTTATGTTAGCTTTAAGTTCAGTTCTCATTTTGATTTTAAAGAATAAAGAGCTAACGCTCACGAATTGAAACTCCGGCCATCGCCGTATTTGATTTATTGAATTTACACCCAGTCTGAGTCTCTAGGCCTGCGGGCTAAAAGAGGGCAGTTACCCTCTCAACCTAATCGTCATACTTCTACTGTTGATGACACAGGCCAACCGGCCACTTACAACACACGCAGCAGCTGGTATTACCAGCTACAACTACGGTCAACCGACCTCCAACTACAGACGATCAGCCAGCCAGCTTCACCCTCTCTACAGACGGACAGCCAGCCGGCTCACGGATTAATTAATATTATAATTGGCGCCCACGTTAAAATCACCCACCTAAGTCGGGGAAATCATGTAAGTGAGCACTTCTGTTCCGAAAATTTTCCGGCATCTGCAGTGGTAATATTTAAATAAGCTATATTTTCTGCAGCTCCGTATTAGAGTTTCATGTTAACATTTTCATAAATAAATATACTCATTAATTGTTTGACAATTTCATAAGTGATATTATTTATGTTTTTCTTTGTTTGCATTTTTTTTTAAAAAATAAAAAAAAATTCTTTCAATAAATATATTGGTGTCGAATATTATCGCCAACATAACTACCAGACTACATATTTATCACCCAGCCAAGACGCAAAGGCGCCGACGGGAAATAAATTTATTAATTGTGCATTTATTGATATATTTTTATTGGCGACGGATACTGTCTCATTTAAATTTGTGCATTAATTTACCCCTTATACGTAGTCGTCTTTTTGCTTACACCTAAATTCTTTGTGTTAGCTTCGCAACAATCGTGGGTTTGTTTTTGTTTCCATCGCTTACCCACTCCACTACGACACTCGAACTTGACACCGCGACGTTTGTATTCCGATTTTGTTTAGCTTCGCTTCTTTGTCTTTCAGAACGGCAGCTTAGCCACCACGAATCTTTACTGTGTCAATTTTTGTTGTTTATATTTTCGTTTGCCATAGCGGAGACCCAGTCCCCGCGATCCCCTTCCCCTTGTCACTGCTTGGCAAGGCAACAGCTCAGTTTTCCAACGAGTTACCATTGTTACCGAGCGGCATCTCAGCCCCCGCGGCCCCCTCGCCATATCCGTGGGCAAGACCGCTTGAGCATGCATTAAATCGCTGGGCCGATTTAGCTTGCACAGCTCCATATGAGCAACCCATTCCAACAATATAGGAACAGCAAGCAGGTCCCCAGTGACTCTGAATCCGAGACCGAAGGGCCGGCAAGAACTTCTACACCGAAAAGTGTAAGCGTCGGCTCTCCCTCAGACAGAGACATGGCATTTAACCCAGATCAAATAAAGGCGGTAGTAGAGGCTGCCGTCAACCATGCCCTACAAGCAGCGGCTACTGACAGCCAGCGCAGGGAGAATGAGTTGCGCCAGACTATTCAACAACTGGCCAACCAAGTAGCGGCGATACAGGTCGCACCCACCCCAACAGTAGCTCCTCAAATTAAAGTTTATACACCCATAGACATTGATAGCAACGTCATTTGTAATGAGCCGCTAGACGCCGTCAAATGCCTGCCTGAATTTTCGGGTGCCCAGGAAACATACGTCTCCTGGCGGCAGGCGGCAGTAGGCGCATACTACATTTTTAAGAATTTCGTAGGAAGTTCACGCCATTATCAGGCAGTTATTATAATTAGGAGCAAAATAAGGGGCCCGGCCGATGCAGTGCTATCCTCTTTCGGCACAGTGCTTAATTTCGACGCGATTATAAATCGACTCGACTTTACTTATAGTGACAAGCGGACAATGCATGTCATAGAGCAGGAGATGGGCACCCTCAGACAGGGGAGCCTCTCGCTTCTACAGTATTATGACGAGGTTGAAAGGAAGCTCACCCTCCTCACCAACAAAGCGACCATGTCGTACGAAGCCTCGGCTGCACAAGTTTTATGCGAAAAATTCCGGGATGATGCTCTTCGCGTATTTATCTCTGGATTAAAACGCAGCCTCACAGACGTCCTCTTCGCGGCGAAGCCCAAGGACATGCCATCAGCACTTGCCTTGGCTCAGGAGGTGGAGGCGAATCATGATAGGTATACCTTTGCATCATCGTTTGCAAGAAGCCAGGAAGATAGGGAAAAAAAACAATTTCCTAAGGCGCAAGAGCGTCAGCAGGATGCCCCTCAGGCGAGTTCCCAAATATAATGGCGGTAAAAATCCCCATTATACTAAGCAAAACAAAGCACAGGTGTATCCTGCTCCACGCAGCGGTAGGCATCATGGAGACACTCCAGAACCCATGGAGGTGGATCCATCATTGTCTAGGATGCTTAAACCATCACAGGCCCCGGCATACCAGAATAGGAACAGCAAGCAGGTCCCCAGTGACTCTGAATCCGAGACCGAAGGGCCGGCAAGAACTTCTACACCGAAAAGTGTAAGCGTCGGCTCTCCCTCAGACAGAGACATGGCATTTAACCCAGATCAAATAAAGGCGGTAGTAGAGGCTGCCGTCAACCATGCCCTACAAGCAGCGGCTACTGACAGCCAGCGCAGGGAGAATGAGTTGCGCCAGACTATTCAACAACTGGCCAACCAAGTAGCGGCGATACAGGTCGCACCCACCCCAACAGTAGCTCCTCAAATTAAAGTTTATACACCCATAGACATTGATAGCAACGTCATTTGTAATGAGCCGCTAGACGCCGTCAAATGCCTGCCTGAATTTTCGGGTGCCCAGGAAACATACGTCTCCTGGCGGCAGGCGGCAGTAGGCGCATACTACATTTTTAAGAATTTCGTAGGAAGTTCACGCCATTATCAGGCAGTTATTATAATTAGGAGCAAAATAAGGGGCCCGGCCGATGCAGTGCTATCCTCTTTCGGCACAGTGCTTAATTTCGACGCGATTATAAATCGACTCGACTTTACTTATAGTGACAAGCGGACAATGCATGTCATAGAGCAGGAGATGGGCACCCTCAGACAGGGGAGCCTCTCGCTTCTACAGTATTATGACGAGGTTGAAAGGAAGCTCACCCTCCTCACCAACAAAGCGACCATGTCGTACGAAGCCTCGGCTGCACAAGTTTTATGCGAAAAATTCCGGGATGATGCTCTTCGCGTATTTATCTCTGGATTAAAACGCAGCCTCACAGACGTCCTCTTCGCGGCGAAGCCCAAGGACATGCCATCAGCACTTGCCTTGGCTCAGGAGGTGGAGGCGAATCATGATAGGTATACCTTTGCATCATCGTTTGCAAGAAGCCAGGAAGATAGGGAAAAAAAACAATTTCCTAAGGCGCAAGAGCGTCAGCAGGACGCCCCTCAGGCGAGTTCCCAAATATAATGGCGGTAAAAATCCCCATTATACTAAGCAAAACAAAGCACAGGTGTATCCTGCTCCACGCAGCGGTAGGCATCATGGAGACACTCCAGAACCCATGGAGGTGGATCCATCATTGTCTAGGATGCTTAAACCATCACAGGCCCCGGCATACCAGAATAGGAAGTCGGCGGCATCCGATAAAGCCAACCCACAAAAAAAGCAAAGGGTTAACCACATTGCCCAAGGCGCTGACAAAATTGGTGATACGTACACCACAGCGGCCTCTAGCGCGGCACAAGAAATTGAAGACGACGCTATCAATGAATACGACTCTGATGCCATAAATTTTTTAGGGGGAGGTCCCTGCTACCCGTCATCAGACGAAGAGTAGCGGGGATTGACATGAGATTTCTAGTCGATACGGGCGCGGCCAAAAATTTCATCCGACCATACGAAGGGTTAAAAGGCGTTCGCCCGCTAGAATCTCCATTCAAGGCTCATTCGATCCATGGAGTCACCACCATCACGAAGAAATGCTTCGTGTCAATTTTCAACTTGAAGGCCACATTCTTCATTTTACCAGACTTGTCCGCTTTTGATGGAATCATCGGCTTTGACCTTTTAAAACAGGCAGGGGCGTCACTTTGTCTGGCCTCCGGCCAGCTCAAATGGGGCGCGGATGTAGAGAACGTCGATTTTCATACATGTCCCGATGTAAATTTTACTGAGGTGGACTGCTCAGATGCACCACCTTTGGTCAGAAAAGAATTTTTGAAAATGCTCAGCGACAGGAAAAAAACCTTCGCAGACCCCAATGAGGCCTTGTCCTACAATACGTCGGTTGCCACCATCAGAACTATTGATGAGACGCCCATTTATGCCAAACTTTACCCATATCCAATGGGGGCAGCTGATTTTGTAAATGGCGAAATCCAAGATCTGCTAAAAAACGGCATCATCCAAAAGTCGAAATCCCCCTACAATAACCCAATATGGGTTGCAGACAAAAAGGGCACCGACGAAACTGGCAGGCGGAAAATGCGTTTGGTATTGGATTTTCGCAAACTAAACGAGAAAACAATACCCGATCGATACCCCATGCCGAACATCTCGATGATATTAGGAAACTTAGGCAAGGCCAAGTATTTCACAACCCTGGACTTGAAGTCCGGTTATCATCAGATCACGCTGGCGGAATGCGACCGTGAGAAAACTTCCTTTTCCGTTAACGGAGGAAAGTACGAGTTTCGCAGAATGCCATTTGGATTAAAAAATGCAGCCAGCATTTTCCAAAGAACAATTGACGACATACTGCGAGAGCAGATTGGCAAATTTTGCTATGTCTATGTTGATGATGTTATCGTCTTTTCGGAGGACGAAAACTCCCACATTCGGCACGTGGATTGGGTTCTCAAGAGCCTACACGATGCAAATATGAGGGTATCAACGGAAAAGTCACGATTTTTTAAGAAAAGCGTTAACTTTTTAGGTTTCATAGTCACCAATAACGGGGCTACCACAGACCCAGAAAAAATAAAAGCCATACAGGAATTCCCAGAGCCTAAGAACGTTTTCGAGGTTAGATCATTCCTTGGCTTAGCCAGCTATTATAGATGCTTCATAAAAGATTTTGCATCCATAGCTCGGCCCATCACTGATATTTTGAAAGGGGAACTTGGAAGTGTCAGCAGGCACAGATCCAGGAACATCCAGGTGCAGTTCAACGAGCCCCAACGGCTGGCTTTCCAAAAACTGCGTAACATTCTGGCTTCCGAGGATGTCATCCTTAGATACCCCGACTACCAAAAGGCATTTGATCTAACGACAGATGCCTCAGCGTACGGCATTGGCGCAGTCCTATCCCAAGAAGGGAGACCCATAACAATGATCTCTAGGACCTTAAAAGACAGGGAAGTTAACTATGCTACCAATGAAAGGGAGCTGTTAGCTATAGTTTGGGCACTGGCCAAATTACGCCACTATTTATATGCAGTCAAAGATATAAATATCTTTACTGACCACCAACCGTTGACCTTCGCAGTGTCGGAATCCAATCCGAATGTGAAAATCAAGAGGTGGAAAGCCCGCATCGACGAGTCCGGCGCAAAAATATTTTACAAGCCCGGCAAAGACAACCTCGTTGCGGATGCCCTCTCAAGACAGCAACTTAACGTTGTGGAAGAGGAAGCTTTTTCTAGCGCGGCCACAATTCACAGTGAGCTGTCGCTAACCTATACCATTGAAACCACGGACAAGCCTTTGAATTGCTTCCAGAACCAGATAACTCTGGAGGAGGCACGCTTTCCGTTAAAACGCAGCTTTGTCCTCTTTGGAAACAAGAGACGGCATGTGATTAACTTCTCCTGCAAAGAGTCATTACTTGATGAACTCGCAGATATAATCGTTCCTAAAGGCGTAAACGCCATTCATTGTGACTTGCCCACGCTGGCAATGATACAGGACGAATTGGTTCGGCAGTTTCCAGCCACCAAATTTTGGCATTGCAAAAACCGTGTAACGGATATTTTTGCAGTTCCTGAAAGACGGGAAATCCTCACCTTCGAACACAACAGGGCTCACAGATCGGCCCAAGAAAATGTTAAGCAGATACTCTCCGAGTACTACTTTCCAAAGATGGCCAAGCTAGCCACCGAGATTGTAGCAAACTGCAAAACATGTGCGAAAGCCAAGTACGATAGGCACCCAAAGAAGCATGAGCTAGGCGAGACTCCGATCCCCTCTCATGTGGGAGAACTGCTACATATCGACATCTTTTCCACAGACAAGAAATACTTCCTTACTTGCATCGACAAGTTTTCGAAGTTTGCAGTTGTGCAACATGTCCACTCTAGGACAATCGAGGATCTTAAACCGGCCATACTCCAAATCATGAACTTTTTCCCTAGGGCTAGAGTAGTCTATTGCGATAATGAACCTTCGTTAAACTCGCACACTATCTCAGCCATGCTTGACAACCATTTAGGCGTCAGCATTGCAAATGCCCCACCACTTCATAGCGTTTCAAACGGGCAAGTAGAGCGCTTTCACAGCACCCTCTTGGAGCTTGCTCGTTGCCTAAAAATCGACAAGAAGATAACCGATACTGTGGAAATTATTTTATTGGCAACCGCCAAATATAATAAATCAATTCACTCTGTCGTTGACAAACGGCCAGTCGATATCGTGCAAAAGCATCCAAACGACCCACAGACGGACGTCCAGAATAAGATCGTTAGGGCGCAAGACACGCTCAGGGCTAGGGAAAATGACTCCCGACAATGCAGAACATTCGAAGTCGGCGAGAAGGTTTTGGTCAAGTCAAACCGAAGGCTTGGCAATAAACTCACACCACTGTGTGAGGAAAAAGCTGTTGAAGCGGACCTGGAGACCACGGTCCTCATTAAGGGGAGGGTGGTCCACAAGGACAACATTAAATAATAATTCATTTTTTATCATTTTTTCTATTTTTCTCACCCCTAGCCACTTGGCATAAGTTTTTTCTATATTTTCTTACCTTTATCCATTTGTTGTAAGTTTTTGTTATAATTATGCTTTACTCTTTATGCTTTGGTGGTGGGCTACCCTGTTTTAAACAAACACTACAATAAATCCAATATTACAGGTTCGCATTCGTATCCCTGTTAGTACTGCTTACCGTAACATCGGGGCACGTCACGGACTACTCGCAGGCCAAATATATTCCCATCATTGATGGTAGAATTTTAGTTTGGGAAGAGTTCGCGTCCGTTACACATTCGGCGAATCTCTCAGAATATAGGCGCGTGGTGGAAGAAACGGATGGCATGACCAGCATGTTTCCCCAGTCACACATGCAGAAACTTTTGAGTGTCGATGTCGCTCATCTGCGTGACCTGCTCGACTCGTTGAGCATCCACCACAGAGTAGCTAGGAGTTTGGATTTCCTAGGAGCGGCGTTAAAGGTAGTGGCGGGAACGCCAGATGCAGAGGATTTCGAAAAAATTAAATTCAATGAATTCCAATTAATAAATGCAAACAATAGGCAGATAAACATCAATAGTAAAGTACAAGACCAAATTAATAATATTACTTTCACCGTCAATCAACTTCTGAGGTCGGCCAAGGGAACCCAAGTTGACTCGGGGCATCTTTATGAGATGCTACTATCCCGAAATAGAATGATTAGTATGGAGCTGCAAAACTTATTACTAGCGATAGCTCTAGCTAAGGCCAACATTGTGAGCCCTAGTATACTAGATCATGCAGACCTAGAAGATACATGGATAGAAGAGCCCACAGATACCCCCATCAAAGACTTATTGTCCGTTGCTTCCGTTAAAATATTACAGTCCGCTAACCTTTTGTATTTCGTTATCAAATTTCCCATAATCAAATCGTCGTGCATTAAAATCACTGTTTTTCCTGTGTCCCATCATGACACGATGCTCAGGCTGGAGGACAAAATAATAGCAGATTGCAATGGAGCAATCCACACGGTCAACAATTGCTCCACAACGCCTGGAGCCACATTTTGCCAGCTGGCGTCTAGAAGGTCGTGCGCGCAAGAGCTCCACGCTGGAGGCATAGCGCACTGTGACATCCAGCACAGCGATCTACATCCAATTACTCACGTAGATGAAGGCATCATAATTGTAAACGATCGTCCGGCACGTGTGAGTGTGGATAATGGCACTTACATCCATATACGAGGCACGCATCTCATTACATTTACTGAGAGTGCCATGGTTAATGAAACCCGATATGTCAACAATGACAGGGCCCAGAAAAGGGTCCCAGGAGTAGCCCGCTCGCCCTCTTTGAATATTACTATGGAGCACAACATCCTCAGTCTTCCATACCTTCACCGCCTGAGTGAGCGTAACTTGGAACACATCAAGAGAGTCGGGGAGAATATCAACGACTATCATTTACATCAGATAGTACTGGTGGCAGGAGCAGTATGCTGCGCGTTGATCTGCGTCGGCTTCACCTATCGGCGAGTCATCCAGGCCAGGAGAGCTACGGTCCAAATAGCAGATATGATCGCCCAAATAGGGTCGGCCGAGGACGGCCTAAATTCTGAGGGGGGAGTAGTTAACTAAGTTAACCGGGCGACGGCAATGACCGATCGTCCGAAAGCTCGCTCCGGCCAAATTGCTGACACAGCGTCTGGCCGGAAGCCCGTGCATAGCCGGCAAGCACTACCCATTGGAGTGGCCGCTATGAGTCCCTTTTTATGTTAGCTTTAAGTTCAGTTCTCATTTTGATTTTAAAGAATAAAGAGCTAACGCTCACGAATTGAAACTCCGGCCATCGCCGTATTTGATTTATTGAATTTACACCCAGTCTGAGTCTCTAGGCCTGCGGGCTAAAAGAGGGCAGTTACCCTCTCAACCTAATCGTCATACTTCTACTGTTGATGACACAGGCCAACCGGCCACTTACAACACACGCAGCAGCTGGTATTACCAGCTACAACTACGGTCAACCGACCTCCAACTACAGACGATCAGCCAGCCAGCTTCACCCTCTCTACAGACGGACAGCCAGCCGGCTCACGGATTAATTAATATTATAATTTATATAGACGAGCTGCCATTATTTAAAAGTTACTGGGTTCAACTCTGACTTTTTCCGGGATACGCAAAACCAAAGAATGATGAATATTTGTGTCCGTTGTTTGAAGATTTGTTTGGACCATTTTAGACTGTGATAGAAAAAATGGGACTTTTATGAATATGAAAATTAGGATAATGCTCCTGTTGATCTTTTATTAGTGGAACACCAGGTTGTGCAAAATGTACCCAGGTGGAGAAAAAGCAGAGGGTACGCTTACTTATTATACAGAATCAAAAAATTTTATTAGCGACTAGAATTTTCTATATAGGAAATATCCAGTTCATCAAAATGTTTAATGTGGGCATGACACAAATTCCTTTAGATGACATGCACCTTGTAGAACTAGGAGTAATGAGTTTTTAAAGGGACTCATAAATAAAAGCATCTGAATCATTTTAGGTACAAATTATCTTCCAATAGTTTCCACAACTTTATGAATTTATTTTGCCAAAGATTAGTATATGCAGGAGGTAGAGAGATTTCCCTTAGAAAATTTAGAGTGCAATGGCGATGGTGATTTTTACCATGCCTCATTTTTGTTAAAGGAATTTTTTTTTAATATTAGTGGCGTAATAGTCTTTGTGGATTTATTTGCTTTGTCAGATGTAAACGTCTTATTGTTTTTGTACGTTTTAATTTTTCTTTTTTTTTAAGGTAGAGTAGCAGAACAGAAATGGATTATCCTCAAAAATTTCTAATTGAAGTTTCACAGATTTTCTTTTGATATGTATAATGGCATTACGCTCGAATTTGATATGTAAAGTAAATTCGTTTTTTTATTTCAGGTGAACCTTTTCAGCAGCCGTCAGTGTGGACAAGTTGTTGCGAAATCAATAAGCAAATTGCGAAAATAAATGGTAAAATTTTAAACTTTATAACTTAACATATTTTTTTGAGCTACATCACTTAAATACATTTGTTTCTGTTTTTAAAAAACTGTTTCAGTGATGTTTCTTTTCTTAAAAATATTTTATCATTGCTAATTAAAATCTTGAGGAAATCATTCTTTCCCTTGCAGAACGACAAATTATTGTTTCGTAACTGGTACGGCAAGGAGTGAAGGACACAAACGTGAAGAAACATTTCCCAATACAAGATAAGGATGCCCTAATATTGACTTTTCTATCTTTTAGAGTTTCCGAGATCTCAGCATTCATACGGACGGACGGACAGACGGACATGGTTAGATCGACTTGATCCTGATGAAGAATATATATACTTTATGGAGTCGGAAATGCTTACTTTTACCTGTTGCATACTTTATGAGGAATCTAGTATACCCTATTACTCTACGAGCAACGGGTATAAAAATGGATCCAACTAAAAAACTGATTGTAGGTGACGAATGGGGTCATATTTTAAAATTAGTGAAGGCGGAGAAGCGTAAGAGGTGCGTTATCGAAGAAAAAGTGAAGACGAACATTTTAGACGCAGACTAATCTGTTAAGCTAAACAGCTTTAAAATACAAAAACTCTTATTAATAAAAATACAAAAAGACGTGAAAGAACTCAACAAACTTCAAAACGTAAAAAAGTCAAGTTCACAAATAATTGCGATCCGGATAAAAAAACGAAAACATATTTTAAAATTGTAAAAATGATTTTCTGACAGTCAAAAAATATCAAAAATATTTTATTATTAGTATAATTAGACCAAAATAGAAACAAACCGTAAGGTTCAGTTTACAAGTGAACAAGAGTGTAGATGGTTTATACAAAAAGTCAGCAATTGACGAAAACACAGAGGAGTACTATTAAATACAAGAAATCGACTTAACTACTAAATGTGAAACTACTCCTGATGTGATCAAATCATTATCAAAATTCTGCGGGGAACCAAACATTACGCAGGGTGAAAGGAAGCTGCTAAAATCATGGGAGCTGCCTACGACTCTCTAACCAATCATGTATAGTCAAGATTGGAAGGGTAAAATGGCACTTACTAAATCTTATAAAGAAGTCAGTGACAAAAGAACTTTACGTATGGAAAGGACAACATACAAAAGCTTCGAAATTTGTATCTTCATTTATCATTTATTAAATCCGTCAGATTTTCCCAATCCTTTTCAAAAAGTCCGGGAATTATAATCTAATTATTTCTGTGCTTAATTTTCGAATAGGTATTATGATTTGAAAAATAAAAATAAAGATAAGGAAAATAACTTAAAATTTAAGGAAAATCATAAAAATAAGGGAACCGGGAATTAAAACTTTAATCAAAATAACAATTGTCAACAAAAAATGAATTTTTAGAAAAAAAATTAATAAACATATATAATATTTTAGAAACGCTAAATACGTTTTAGCTGAAAAATTGGAAAATTTTGAGCTTTTAGTGCCGGTAATGCCCTCCGTTTTAACCTACTTTTATACCCTTTACTTGTACAGTAAAAGGCTATACAATTTTGTCGGAAAGTATGTATCACTAAAAAGGAAGCGTTTTCGTCACCATAAAGAATATATATATACTTGATCAGGATCCCTAGCCGAGTCGATCTAGCCATGTCGGTCTCTCTGTCCGCCCGTCTGAACCTTGAGATCTTGAAAACTATAAGATATCTTGGAAACTATTAAAAATAAACTTGGCATGTAGGTATTTGACCTTCTTGCCCAGCCCCCATAATCCGCAAAAACGCTGTAGCGCCTCTCTGCAAGCAAAAGGGCGATAATTCTATCGCCTATCGTCCAGAAGTCACTTCTAAGTCACTTCTGGAAGATAGAAAGACGATAGTACACATTTTACAAAAACGAAATATACATATATCGCGTAGAAGTAACTTCTAAGTCACTTCTGAGCGATTGAAAGGCGACAGCACACATTTCGATCGCAATGAAGTAACTTCTGAGACAGTTCTGGACGAAAGTTAGAGGATAGCACACATTTTACGAAAACAAAAAGGGTCGCGGTCTCGAAGAAGTATCTTCTGAAAGATAGATAGATGATACAAAAACAAAGTTACTGGGATAAGGCAGGACAAAAAAAAAATTTGTGTGTTGCTTTGTTTTTCGGAATTTTTAAAATTGTATAACACATTAAAATGTCCAACTCAACGAACAGTGCGAATTTACGTGAAGCTGTACGTTTACTTCAAGATATTTTCACATTACCTGGCTTGATTGCAGTGAAATAAGCATTCAAAGATTCTCCACCTAATTATAAAAAATAATTTTTACAAATTTATTTTTATTTCAAATATACAAAAATTTTGTTCTGTTTATTTGAGAAATGGTTATTATTAAATTTCTCATGTGAACGGAGCTGGACATAAATAAAATTATTAAGGAGCATTTCCGGTATGCCAATGACCGTGTCTACAAGCGCTCAAAGACCTTATACAAAATAAATTCAAAATATTGCCGAACATGTAACAACAAGTTTTTTATTCAAGTTTTCCAAAAGGGAAAAGCCTTCTGTATCTTCTACAAGCATCTGTTATGTCACTTTTAAGTAACTTCCAGAAGTCACTTCGGCGATATCGCGTTCGGATCGCGAAAGTCACTCCCGTCGGGAATAAATATGCTACTTCGGCCTCGGAGTCACTTAATAACTTAATGTAATGTAAATGCAACCCGTTAAAAAATACAGTTTTACGTTTACTGTAAACACTGTTTCAAGCTTAACAAAATACCAAAATTTTTCAATTCATAGGATAGGTTCTTATAGTAAGTGCAATTTAAAAGACTTTCTCAAAAAATGTTGTATTTTACTTACACTTTACTTATCATTTCATTATGTATTAATTAAATCTTTGTTAATTACGATGCTTGACAACCAATATCTGCAAGGGCTTAGCACAGTTTTTATCGCTAAAAATGTATCCCCATCTAGTCATCAAGCAACAATAAT
Source organism: Drosophila biarmipes (assembly GCF_025231255.1). Taxonomy (NCBI): domain Eukaryota; kingdom Metazoa; phylum Arthropoda; class Insecta; order Diptera; family Drosophilidae; genus Drosophila; species Drosophila biarmipes. The sequence goes on from NC_066612.1 coordinate 24,767,288, forward strand.
ATAAAAAATAACAAACTAAAATGATATAGTCGATGGCATCGTCTGTAAGGTATCCGTTACTCAGTAATAAAGTAATGCGAGAGGGAAGATGGAAATAACATTTTTTAATTGGTTTTGAATTTCAAATTAAATTTTTTCAAAATCGGACGACTATAACATATAGCTGCCATACGAACGATCAGAAAATTGGTGGGAAAATAATATAAAACAAATTATAGTTTTGGGGCGACATATTATCTTATAATATTGGGAATATAATTTTTTATATTTTTAGGAATTTTGAATTCAATTAAATAAAAATCGGACTACTCTAAATTATAGGCGTCAAAAAAACGGCCTGAAAAAAGAATGAAATATTTTTTTTTATATATCACTGAAGTCAGCAACAATCCTTAAAAATGTTACATGGTGTTACAAAAGTTGATTATTTCTTATAACTGCAAGAGTACGAGTATACCAACTTCGGCTTGCCGAAGTTAACTTCCTTTCTTGCTAAATATACCTTTTGCTCCATTAGGCTAATTAAAGGGTATCTGATAGTGGAGGAACTCGACTATAGCGTTCTTCCTTGTTTTTATTTCTAAACCCAAAGTCAAAATTTCCCGATTCCTTTTTTTTCTTTTCATTAAAGTAAAGTAAAAGTGTACACTGTTTCGTCGGAGAGAATGAAAGCTGCGAAAGAAAGCGTTCCCGACGCCTTAATCAATTGGCTTTTTAGACAGCGGTGAAAGTGCAAAAGTAAAAATTTCGAAAATTTGATTTGTTGGGGCTAACTAGATGCATTTTCACTTAAAATACGCGTCGAATGACCCCTTTAATCAAAACAAAAAAAATTCTGTTTGTCAGTTTGTCCCGAAATTATGTTTTGAGATCCTGGAAATTTTTTTATGTTAAACAGCTTAATATATGTGAGAAACATTAGTTTTACCACTTTTGGAGAAAATCGCTAGTTTGGCGAGAAAATAGGTAAATTTTTGGAACTTATACAACTACAGGCTATATGTCTTTACGTTGTTCAAACATGGTTGTGTATGATATAGTCGTCCGATTTTAATAAAATTTAATTCGAAATTCAGAACTAATTAAAAAACGTTATTTTCACTCTCATAAGGTTATATGTTAAAAAACACGAAAGATATAATTTTTATTTTATGTTTTCCTATTAATTTTCCGATTGTTCTTATGGCAGCCATATGATATAGTCGTCTGATTTTTAATTAAAAATGTTAAATCCAAGCATAGAAATATATGTTAAAAAACACGAAAGATAAAATTTTTTTTAAATTTTTTCCCCGATAGTTCCTATGGGAGCTATAAGATATAGTTGTCCGATCCGGCTGGTTCCGACTTATATACATATACTACTACTAGAAAGAAGACTTTTGGGAAAAAGTCAGCCCGATAACTTTAAAACGGAGAGACTAGTTTGCGTAGAAACGGACGGACGGACAAACGGGCATGGCTAGATCGACTCGTCTTGTGACGCTGATCAAGAATTTAAATACTTTATGGGGTCGGAAACGTCTCCTTCACTGCGTTGCAAACTTCTGGCTGAAATCATTATACCCTCTGCAAGGGTATAAAAATGGCCACATTTACCAGTTTAGAACACTGCTTGAGTTGTGAACTTTTTTATGCACATCCAAACTATTTTGACGGCCATGGAAATTTTAGATGTTGTTAAACAGCCAAATAGAAGAATATTTTGTTCTACGACTTTTAAAAACTCGCTAGTTTGGCGGAAAAACAGTTAAAAATATATCAAAAATTCATACACCCTTTAACGATTTAAGGTTAAGCCCTTACAGAATATCCCGTTTTTTTAACGTTTTACATGCAACAATTTGTTATATAAAGTCAAATTTGTATTCAACAAAAATGGACACATGCACTAGGTTAGTACCTATGTATTATTTCAGAGTCTTAGAATCATTTAAATTGATATTAGCAGTTTCATTTAAGAGCCTTGAATTCTATGATTTTTGTGAAAGTAGATGGAATTTTGATTTTAAAAATAAATCCTACTGGTATCAAACAAAAACAACTCTAAACGAGGTAAAAGTCTAGAGAAATCAGAAGCGAAATTTCTGATTATTTTGTGATGATCTACTAAGTAAATATATTTTCTTAATTTTTTTTACATTTGGCACGTACAGCTAAACCTAAGCATATTGAAAAGTAGATTGCCAAATGTAAAAAAAAAACGAAAATGTATTTATTTTGTATCGTATATCTAATTTTCGTCGCAAAAGTTGATATTAAGAGTTTTTTTTTTGCTATAGGTGCGATCGTTACTAGATTTTTTCCCCCTTTAGAGATGTTTTTGTTTGATATCAGAAGTTTTTATTTTTAAAATCAATCACAAGTCATCTGCTTTCACAAAAAAGCAAAGACAATTAGGAAATTTTGTAGATTGTAAATTACATTTTCGTGACTAGATATTATTTCTTTTAGAGGTGTTTAAACCCGTTACTCGTAGAGTTTAAGGGTATACTTGATTCGTCGGAAAGTAAGTTAAGTTTTCGTAAAGCTGCATTATTGAAATAAATTATTTACTGGCCCATGCTTCGTTGAGTCAGTTTCAGCAGGTGTTTTTTGCAGGTCAGGATTAATGTCTTTGAAGGTCTTCATGTTCTCAATGTATAATGCCCGTCTTCTTTAAGTGGACCCTTGCTCGACGAGTAAATAGATCCGATAGAACCAATTGACGCTTCATGTGCATGTCTTCTTTAAAAATCTCGTAGTTGGTTTTTGTCAGATAAATAGATACCGACGTAACTTAGAAAAGTCTGGCTTTTCGTTTTCCGCCGTAGTGCACCCACGGTAGGAGCAACTTTAAGGTTAAAGCTAAGGGTGTGAAAAAGTTCCCTCACATCTTTGCCTTGATTAAATTGTACCCCATGAAGGCGCAGATCACTAACTACCTATTCATTATGCTGCAACTCAGATGCAGACTTAAGACTTAGTCTCGCAAGGGCCGCGTTTCCGCGATTTCACTCTCCAAACGCTCTTTTCATGAGTTCCGACGTATCCCTGTTAATAGCGTTCAGCGAAAACCGATCTTAGCTGTTCTGCTACGATCAATAAATTAATCGTAAAGTTGGTTTACTTTACGATAAATTTATTGATCCTTCCTTTGAAGCCCAAACTATTGCGTTCCAAGCATTTCAGCTCTTCATTTAATCCAAAATTTCGGTTCTAGAAACTTAACAACGAAGAGCTTCTGCCGAGGTTCGTTATATACAGTGGCTCGAAGCTTATTTCGTGCAAGAGAAAAATTAAATTTTAAATCGTCATTGCTGCTAAACTAGGAACGATATCAACAAAATTTAAACGCAGTAATTCAAATAAACTCTTCATTTATTAATATAACAAAGTAAAATTACTTAATCTAAAAAAACAAAACAAATTTTCATATAAAACTAAAAAACAAGGCATTTCTGGTGTCGAAGCTTAATTCGTGCAAACACTTTAAACTCAAAAAAAAGCATAAAAAATTGACTTTTCGATCCGTTTTTTTTTCTGTATACTTGTTTATTTGTATTCTTAAATAAACATTTTATAAGATTTCGGAGCTGGTCACACTAAAGTAAAATTTACCGTTAATTTTTGGCTATGGGTCCGCGAAAAACGATCGAGCAAAGGGAATTAGTCCTTAAACACTTTAAGGATGGAAAAACCCAGCGTGCCATAGCCGAAATGGTTTGCTTAAGCCCCAGTACGGTGCAATATACAATTCAAAGATTTGTTCGCGAAAATCGAGTGGAAGATAAGGGCCGAGTTGCGCCGAACAAAATTTTTAACGACCACGAGGAGCGCCGAATAGTCCGAAAAGTTAAGGAAAACCCCAAACTATCGGCTCCAAAAATCGCTGCAGAGATAGAAGAGGAAATGGGCAAAAAATGTTGCCCAGACACAATTCGCAACGTACTGCACAAGCATAATTTTAATGGTCGAGTTGCTCTAAAGAAACCATTCATCAGCGACAAGAACAGAATTGTTCGTTTCAAGTTCGCCAAGGAGATGGAGACTAAGCCGATTTCGTACTGGAATGACGTTATTTTTGCGGACGAATCCAAATACAACATTTTTGGGTCGGATGGGGGGCATTATGTTTGGCGGCGTCCGAATACGGAGCTAGGTGCAAAAAATCTAAAAGCTACGGTCAAGCACGGAGGTGGCCATGTTATGGTTTGGGGCTGTATGGCTGCGTCTGGGGTGGGAAACCTAGTCTTCATTAATGGCATTATGGATGCTAAGATGTATTTAAATATTTTAAAAGAAAACTTACTACAAAGCGCAGAAAGCTTGGGAATAGTACACCGTTTAATTTTTTATCAAGACAACGACCCGAAGCACACTGCTGCCGATGTGAAGTGTTGGTTGGTCTGGAACTGTCCACACACCATAAAAACACCAGCACAATCCCCAGATTTAAACGTTATTGAAAATTTGTGGGAGATTTTGGACCAGGCGATCCGCAAAAGGAAAATTTCTAACAAAACTGAGTTAAAGAGTGCCTTATTGGAAGAGTGGCGTAAAATTCCTGTGGAAACAACAAAGAAATTAGTGGAGTCCATGTAGGGTTTTAGAATGAATTCCAGAAAATCTACTTTTTACTAGCGCCATCTAGCACCAACAATCATAAAGTACCAACTGGTGAGGCCTCTAGCGGCATATTAGATAAAACTGCTGATTTGCTGCATGTGGTGTGCTCAATTGACTTTGTAAAATATTGAATATATTTGGCTCTAATATTCAAATGTAACGTCCGATTACAATAAGCTTGTACACGTAGATGGGTGTTGATAACAAGAACACAATATGATTTCAATTTTTACATAACATGATCAAGATCAAGAATATATATACTTTGTGGGGTCGGAAACACTTCTTTCTGCCTGTTATATATTTTTCGATAAATCTAGTATATCAGTTTACAATAGGAGTAAAAGATGCGCAGCACAAGTTTGTTTCAGCGGGGTGTTACGCCATCAATTATCAATCTGAAGCGCCCACAGTTTTTATGATAAAAATGAATTTCAACTGAAATGTATTTGTCCCATCAAAACTAAAAATAAAAAAATGTGCCATGATCACTCTAACGTCCACAAATGGTTTAAGCGCTTAAATTTGTCTGAAAAAGATGGTAGGGTGCGCTATACAATATCTCTTTACTGATTATAAATCTCCATTTCCCTTTTGCTCCGTTAAGCTGAGTACCGCGTATCTGATAGTCGTACTCCCTTGTTTAGAGCTAGTTCGAACAGTACAAGCAAGTGGCCCAACGACACAAAGCACGTGCTTGTTACGAGCGGGGCACAATTAAGAATTTAGCAAATGAGTTAAAATATTATTTTTTAATACCGGGATAAGTTTGAAATATAAATTAATTAATAAAGTTTGTTATAGTTATTACATAGAACGCAAAAGGGCAAATTTAGAGGATAATAATTTCGTGTTAGTCTAACAGGAACATTGAATGTTAGGCGATTTAAAAGATCTGCAGAATTGATGTTACCTCTTATAAGATTTTGTATAAAAACAGTACCAGTAAGTTAAATCCCGACGCTATATCATAAAATGATAAATAAAGCTTCACATCATCAGCATACATTAGTACACGAGAATGTGTTATGATTGAGGGAAGATCGTTAATAAACAAAGTAAACAGCAAAGGGCCCAAATGACTACACTGAAGCAGATGTCACGTAGATCAATTTTGAAACAGCATTCTTGAATTTTACCCTCTGAGTCCTACCATTAAAGTAGTATGAAATCCAAGATAATAGATTACCAGGAAACCCAAGCTGATATAATTTAAATAAAAGAAGTGAGTGGTTAACGGAGTCAAAGGCCTTACTAAAATCTGTATACACAATGTCAGTCTGCATTTTTTTCTTAAACCCATTTATTACAATAGATGACAATTTAAGAAGGTTGGTGGTGGTCGATCTTCGCTAATCAAAACCATGCTGACACGGTCAGTCATAATGCGTTCAAATGCTTTAGGAATTGGCGACAATTAAGAAATACCTGGGGTGGAATAAAAAGTCCTTCCAGATAGAAGGAAAAACTGTTGATGAAATAGACAAATTAAAAAGTTTACGAATCGGTTTAAAAATGGTTGATGCACAAAACTTAGGCACACATCCAGGAAGTCCATCTGGACTGGGAGAACAAGTTGGCGTTGTTGTTGCTAAATCTCTTAAAAGAGAGCTTTCGGTTATTTCAGGGGAAAAAATACAATTTGCCCTATTTAAGGGACTAGGGTAGTTAGAATTTGACCAAGCTGTCGAAGTATAAGTAGTTTGGAAAAACTCATATTTAGTCCCCTAACATTTTGATACGCCAAAATTAACCTTTTTAGTTTTTGGCTAAAAGCTTTTAGAAAGTAAAACATTAAAAACATCAGGCGGAGCAAATATTTTAAAAGACGATATCCTACGAGCGTATGAAAATCGAAATTGTTCAACTGCAATATCTTCACGTATAAATTCCAAAACATCCTCAGATGTGGTATCTGGGGTGAATCTAGAAACAAATAATTGCTTCCTTTTTGGAACAACTGAAAGTTTCTTACGTCCCCCAGCAGCAGTCTGAACCTCACTAGACTGAGATCCAGGAACGTTGCCTACTGTAACTATTGGAACGGTCTGCACCGATTTCTTTGCCTTAGCCGGTACAGTAGCTTTTATTCCGGAAACATGGACTTCACTCGAACTAGCTGTATCCATACGCACAGTTGGTTCGCTTACCCTTCTGTCGACAGGAACTGCTGCTACCAAGTTCGGATTTGGGTTGGATTCCATGGTGGTATTAACGGCGGTTAAGCTGGATTTTTTGCGTTTAGGCGACTCGGTTAATAATTTTTTATTACTGGGCAAAACGGTATTAAAGTCCTCATTGAGTTGCCTAAAAGCACCCGAGATATTCAACAGACTGTCTCGAGTCTGCTTCATAAAGCCGCTCATCTCAACCACCATTTCCTTGCAGGAACCACATGACCGCATAAGACCAGAGTTAAGATCAATAAAATCTTGTACTCTCGCGGTCAATCCTGCACATTTGACATGCAAGTTATATGACACATTATTTAGGGGCTCTTACCCAATTTATAAACAACTTTGAGCCGAGAGCCAATTTCAAAATGACTCTGACAGACCCGAGATAAACCCGTGGTCAGCTATTTTTTTTCAACCAGGCCTCCGAATCATTCCCACCCAGATCAATTTCACGCAGCCCAAGTCAAACGGATGCTGTAAACATCCAGTCCGCTAACGTAAACAAAAGATCCCCAAAGCGAGCCCCGAGTTCGTTAACGTAAACAAAAAGATCCCCATAGCGGTCCCTAAAACTCCTCTAATGTAAACACCAATTTCCGGCCAAGATTGGACTTCAAATTTAATTTGCAAATTGCATCATCCTATTTTCCGACTCTCTTGAGCCATTTTCTTTATCAATTTTTGGGGATAAATTCTCTTAAGCCGAGGTTTGATTATTGATAATTGAACTAGAGATCAGGCAGTCCGTTTTTGAGATCCGAATCGAGCAGTAGTTCAAATCGAGGAAAAGTAAACGAGCAGTGAATTAACTAAGTTCGACTTATAGAAAAATTGTAGTAGTGATTAAGTGATTAATAAATAAAAATAAATTTTTTTAATCAAATCACTAGTGAGAGCCAGCAAAAAATAAAGAGATCTTTCGATGAAGACGCAAGTGTGCAGTTTTTCTTGGAACAGACAAGGGCCATTATAAGACAAACAAATGAAAAATTAAATAAAATATCAAAGTAAATTTGGCACTGGGATCAAATTCAAAAATAACAAAGGCCCAAACACAAAAAACGTAAGAGAGGACGAGGGAAAAAAATACTCTATCGACTGAGCGTGGCTTGTGCGACTCTAACAACTTTCAGCACAAACAAATACAAAGTAAATCAAGCAAGAGAGAGAGAGAGAGAGAGAAAGTGACAGAAATGGCACCGAAAAAGTCTACCACAAATTCAGCGGGGGCATACAGAGCAGGTTACAGTTATAAAATAGAGCGAGGGAGATTGAGAGGGAGTAAAAGAGTTTTAGAAAGTTTAGGAGCGTAAGTTACACAAATAAAGCTATGAGATTAAACAAATCTAATAGAATTGTTAAAATAACTATTAACACGTACCCTTTTATTGGGAGATCTATTTAAAATTACTAGGCTAATCTTTGTAAATAAATACATACAGAACACTCGCACAAAATCACTGAAAAAGACAATTTGGGCTTTGACGTCAAAGTCCAAAGATGTGTAGAATGGTTCATGATCGAGATTACTTTTTAGTAAGCCGTCTTATATTGAAAGTGTGTTTCAGCGATAATAGGTAAGAAAGGAATAATTATATATCTCATATAATCCGAAATGCCGGTAGACTTCGGCTTACAATATTTTCAGCTGTACTGCGACGTAAAAGTCCAAAGAAGTATAGAATGGTTATTGATTAAGATTACTTTTTAGTAAACCGTCTTATATTAAAATTGTGTTTCAGCCATAATAGTTAGGATAGGAACAATTATATATGCCATATAATCCAAAATGTCGATAGACTTCGGCTTACAATATTTCCAGCTGTACTGCGACGTCAAAGTCCAAAGAAGTATAGAATGGTTCTTGATTAAGATTACTTTTTAGTAAACCGTCTTATATTGAAATTGTGTTTCTAGTTAGGATAGGAACAATTATATATGCCATATAATCCAAAATGTCGGTAGGCTTCGGTTTACAATATTTTCAGCTGTACCGCGAAACCTGTAGGCCATGGAATACAAAATTTGTATAAAACTTTTACTCTGGAGGATCGAATTATCATGGAAGAATAGAAATGGTTCGTAGAAATTTCTCAATGCTAAAGTTTGTGTTTCCGTGTTTTCGATGAACATATCTAAAAGAAGTTTTTGTTTCGCTAACGTAAACAAATAGATCCGCAAGGCGATGTCCGCTAATGTAAACACTAACTTACGGCCGAATTTAAATTATAATTTAACTGGCAAGTTGCATCGTCCTATTTACCGACTTTCTTGAGTCACTCTATAAATTTTTGGGATAAATCTCTTAAGCCAAGGTTTAAATTTTGATCATTGATCTCAATTGTTTGCTTTTTGTTTGATAAGTTTTTGTTATAAAAAAATATCAATAATATCATCTACTTTCACAAATCCTAGAATTCAAGTTTCTTTTGAGATGTTAATTGCAATTTAAATGATTTAAGAACCTGAAATGAATGGAAAAGTAAAAAAAACTTTTGCCTATAATTTTAAAAAGGTGACATTTATACAAATCATATTTGAAAAACGTAAATAACATTTAGAAATGCCTTTTTAACGACATAAAGCAAAAGGCTGAAGCTTTAATAGCTCGCAAGCTAAGGGTGTATGAATTTCAGCTAATTATAGCTGGTTTCTCGCCAAACCCTCAAACAAAAGCGTTTTCGACCCCACAAAGTATATAGATTACAAATGCAGTGTGTCTCAGAAACGAAAATGGGCAAAGCGCTTAAGTCTGCTTGCCACCCACGGTGGGTAGGTGGCCCTATACAATATCGATTTGCTGCTTAGATACCTCCATTTCTCTTTTGTTCTTTCAAGCTGAGTAACGGGTATCTGATAGTCTAGGCGCTCAATTATAGGATTTTCCCTTGTTTTTGCTAATAACTTTCAAACGGCAATTTTTATGGAAATGTATCGTACGCCAAAAGTTAAGACATTTTAAGAACTAAACAGCTTAAAATTTAATTTGAAATCATTAGAGCCTTTTTTAAACAATCCGAAAAATGCTAAAAATCGGATTTTTTAACAGAGCATCCGAATTTCACAATTTTCACCCGGAGCGTGTTTTGTGTGAGAAGCCCGCTATAGAAACATTTTCACTTTAACAAATTCACCGCTCTTTTTCCCAAGCCAATTGATTTTCTTAATGTCTTGGTATCCTGGCAATCTTTTAGTTTTTGCAGTACCTTTAGATTGATTTATCATTTTCAAATATATGTTAAATTAAATCTCAAATTTTAAAATAATTATCGTAACGAAAAATTCACTTCTTTGACAATATAAAAAACAAAATACCATCGGAAATAACAATTTAATTCAAAAAACCATCATTAAAAAAACACTCAAAGAAAATGGACTTAAGGGCAATCCCTCTCCAAAAATGAACAATAAAAAAGAAAAAGACAGTAGAAAAGAAAAGGACAACCCCAAAAGGATACTACCTTAGTAGTATAGAAACTTCTGGGACAATTTGCATATTAATATGTAATAATGTGCAGATAAAAAAGGTTGCGCACCCAAGTTTACAAAGGTTTTTATCAAAGATGAACATATCCGATCATGTTAGGGAAAGGTGTAGTCAAATAGCCTTTTGCATCATTGTCACAGGTTTTACTATGCACGTTAGAATATAGCTCACCCAAAGTATCCAAAGGTTGTTCTCTTAGAGAAACATGTCCGATCATATTTGGGAATAATGCTTTCTATGATTGCAAGACTAATTTAGAATTCAAAAGAACACCAATAAAATAAATCTCACAAACTAATGATTCTCCCATGTGTGAATTTTTTCAAACCCATGTTTTATTTTTCCGCCCACAACGTTTTACTGGTAAATTGTCAAAAATTCTCTCCTTTCCACAAAAGGGTCATAAAATATCAGCCAGATCTTAACGACCTTACGGCTCGCACAAGTCCGAAGTGCACGCTCATTGAGAAGATTACTGACTTCCTTCCTCTGGCACTTCCCAAATAGGGGTTAAAATCACTGCGCGACAAATCACAAGTATACCTGTAAATAAACTCGAAATAAAAAGTCAGAAGTTTATTTTTTAAGATAATAAAAGATTTATTCTATTATTTTGGTATTGCGAATATGATTTTACATAATGTAAGATTACAAAATGTAAAGTGTTCACCATAGTTCGTAGTTTTCAAATCATGTCAACCTTGATTCTTGTCCATACTGATTCTTACTAAAATCGACCTTCAGATTATTATACGGATATGAGTCAGAATTCAAGTAAACTTTTAAGTTTGTTAAATTATTTGTGATAAGTTCTCCATTCAGTGAAAATCAAATTGAGGCAAATCGTGGTTTCTGCGGTTAGCCGATAATTTCACTTTCCAGCTGTTTTGGCTGCCATGCCCCAATTTGTGGTAAACATGAATACCAACTCCGGAATACGATTATGCAGAGATATAACATTTTTTTTAGGGTGGTATTCCTACCGACAAATCGTGTTCTATTAATCTCTCATCCATTTATTTCGTACTTAATTTCATCCTAAAAATAAGCCATTCAAATAATTGAAAAAATTAGAAGAAGAATGTAGAACCATTCGGTAAATCTTTTATAATAATTCCTTGATAACTTAGGTAACTTTCGCGAGAAGGCGCGTACAAGTATTGATTTGGTTAAATGTTTGATTATAAGATGAATAAGTATAAAAAACTTTCTTCAAAATACTCACGTCTCGCTTTTCTCGAAGCTTCAATTCTAACGATTTTAAAAATAGTTTAATTTTTAAAGTAAGGGAGCTTCTTTCTACTAGTGGTCCTCTATCTATAGCTTTACAATTAGTAATGCTTGGCCATGTCTTTCACTATAAAAATCATTCTACCAAACGAATCGAAACGTTTTACCACATAAACTCACCAAATCACCGTTTCGGTCAACTATGTTTATAGATAGTGCTTATTTCATGACAGTTAATTGGTAAATAAATTAGGTTATGAGGTGGTTATGGTTTTATACCCAGACGGAACATTAATGCCAAACGTATGATTCGTTATAATATCTACATATGAACCGCTGATGATAGTTACTTCACCTTCAAATGTAGTATTTTTACGTTGGATTGTAAATTCTTATCAAGGGTATATTCTTGTAGTTTATTGTAAGTCATGTCATTAAATTTGTATGATCCAGTAGGAATTGTAATAACATTGTCACCGAAGTGAAATAGATTAATTTGTTTGTCAATATTTCGAATCGAATTATACATATTAAAGTCTATAAGTGCGAATAAATTTTCCCCATTCAAATTGATAGGTGGTAATGCTTTCAAAAGCTACGTCATCGAATACCATAATGGAATTGTTTTTGGCTTCACTAGGGTCTAGTATGATATTCCAGCCCTTTTATCGGTTTGATAATTTTCTATAAGTACTCATATTTGGGTTGATTTAAACTTTTTGAAAATATATAAACACTTTCGAATTTTTTTATCATTGGGACTCTTAATTAAACTTATCATAATATAAGTTTTACCACAACTAGAAGGCAGGACAATTAGAGCTCTTATTATGTTTGGTTATAGGGCACTATGTCGTGGCGGTAAATTTGTCTCGCTTTCATCGTTAATATTTCTAACTAAAATTTTTTGTTTTTGGCTTATTAAACGCATCTTTTAATCTCATGTACTTTACCCAATGAGAAACCTTTGATAATTACATTAATAAAATGGGAAAACGGGTACATGAGTAACGTGGCACGCACGCACAGACTAAGTGCCACTAGAATATCCGGTGCCATCCGGAAAATCTCCGAGGAAGCGGCGTTGGTCAAGTTCCACCACAAGAGCTAGTAAGAGAGGCAATAGAAGTGGAGGAAACGGTCACGAGCACGGATGACCTATCTCGATATCATTATCGAATAAAACGATAATATTATTAAGTGAGAAATTGAATACTTAAATGACTTAAGGACCATCTCGAAAGATCTGTATTATAATTGATCTGTGGCAAGCTGATTTGTTTGAAATGGGAGTTCTTTTAAAATCTAATAATGGTTACCGACACTTGTTAATTGTTATAGTATAATTTTCGAAATTTTGATGGGGTGAGGAATTAAAATCGAAAATTGCTAATGATGTATCTCAAGCCATTAAAAGAATATTTACATCGGGACATGGAACACAAAAAAAATGCAAGCTGATGACGGTACGAAATTCGTTAATTCAAAATTTAAAGAATTTATTAAAAAATTATGGTATCATTTTTTGACTTTCAGTACTCTAAAGTTGAACGTTTTAGTATTACTTTTAAAGAACCAATGTGTGTTTTTATTAGTAGTTTTTAAAATTTAGATTCAATTGACTTATAAAATAGTTCTTTTTTAATATGTGCTTTTTGCAATTTAAGGTTAACTAATGATTTTTCATCGTTCACTTAATTGATGTGTATCATCTCACCTAATCAAAATAAATTCTATTCTAGCCATTCAACATTTTCTAAAATATCTTTGCAATTGGTCTCAGATGTTCTGTTGATGTCGTACCATGGTTTTTATTACTTAACTTAAAAATTGTGTCCCCGTAGCATTATGTTTTCTTTTGTTATCTTTGTCCCAAATAATTTTTTTAGTAAGCAGTTAACTGTATTTATTTTGTAATGATTAGATTTGGTGAACTCACTTCTTTTGCCTTATTTGCGAAGATTCATCTTCTTTAAGAATAAAGCTACAAGTTTTGACAAGTTTCAGTATCATTATAAAAATCAGTTTTTATTGCATAGATAAATTAATCATTATCCATATAATATAAGAGTAACTTCTCCTAAAACAATGGCTTTATATATTGGTAATGAAAATCATACATTTTTATTTCGATATGTCTAATACTGCAAATCCTAAAAACATGGGCTTATAAAATGGAACGGAAAATCTTTTTATGTGAATTGCATAGATTTTATCATTATTTTAGTTGAATTAAAGTTTTTAACAATGTGCTTTTCTTCCAGTCTTGCTTACCGAAGCTTCCCACATATCGGGTCTGCGCCAGGTGTACTCCATTGTTTTTCCGTAAACAGAATTAACTTTAAATATTCTTTATCAAATTTAGTTTTTGCATTTTGTCTATGTTAAGTATTTGGACGAATATTATTCCAAGGCTTTTGTAAGTTTTAAACTCCTGTTGAGTCCACTTCCAAAAAACAACCGCAGATATTATCAATTGGATTAATTTGAATATCACAATTTTGTATGTCTGGGATAGACATCTTCTTAAAGTCTTTATATGGAAAGGTTGTTACATGCATTAAAAATGAAACCTCCATTGAAGAATCATTATCTGACAAATATTTATTATTTGCTTTTGTGTATCTATGACAATATTGTGGCTCTCAACATTTCTTCGAAGAAAGACGCATTAGTCGAAATTCTTTATCGTCACTGAAAATTGACTTCACAGTATTCATTCCATAGTCAATTGAATTATGTGCTAGGGTATCCAAAGTTAGGGTCATGAACTTGTATATATCGAGAAAACGATTTTTAAAACTTTTTCGACTACAACTTTTTATTTTTTGCGAAACAGAAATATAGTTTTCCTTATTAATTAGTTAATTATTGAGATTGGTATTTCTAATTTTTTGCTAAAAAAAAACCTGCTTTGAATTTGCTTACACCCCTTACACTACCTGAGAAATGACAGTGACCTCTAACCCTACCGGTTCCTCAAACTATCTGACAAATAGAACAATTCAACGAATTATTAAATATCTGTTGGTGCATTTAAGTCATTCCAATAGGCATTATTTTATTTTAGATTTTCTATTTATGAATTTACAAATCTGGTTCCAGATTTTTTTCCTGCTTCTAAAACAAATTTATCTAGTCTATAATCAAAAGTACACTTTTTATAGTTAGCGTATGATATTGGAATATGATTATTAATATTAAATAATTTGGGGCTCACTTGTGGTTCAAGTGTTGTTTAAAATCCGAGTAGAAAACGAATTGAATGAAGCTGATGTTGAACTTGGGTAAATTCCAATGTATTATTCTGGGGCTGAGGTATCTTTGGGACCTTCCTACTGCATAGCGTCTTGTGTTCCAATGCATCTTCCTCAGTTCCGGAGAAATTAAAACATACATTGCAGAAAAATGGCGCCCTCTCCTTTTTTTTACAGTCTTTGAAACAAAATATGAATAAATTTTTAAATTGTTTAAAAATTATAAAAATGAATAAAGGAATTAATATGCTAATTGTGCCAAAATCCATGTTTTTATACTATTGTTTTCCCACCTGTTTGAACTAATATTTCTTATATTAAACTGTTTAACATCGTCCAATATTTCTAGGACTTTAAAACATAAATTTAAAACAAACGGACGCGTATTTTAAGTGAAAATACAACTAGGTTAATAGCGGGGAGTAATTATCCCCAACGATAGATGAAATTTTTTAATTTTTGATTTTCAACACTCTTTTTTCCAAGCCAATTGATTTTCTTAAAATCTTGGTATGCACTCCTTTTGTTTTTTAATACCTATCGTTTATGTATTACTCGTAACCATCGGACGTAGATGTAGATTTATATTTCTTCGTGTTTATTTAGTAGTCGCCTTCGCGCACCCTCCTAATGCACTTCGTCATATACTTTATCTTCTTTCATAAAAAAAGCGTACAAAGTATTTCAAAATACCTTTCTAACAGCACAAACCTTTAGCTTAAGTAGTTCGCAAATGAAGGCTGATTGAATTTTAGCTATTTTTTGCTGGTCTCTCGCCAAACTACCGATTTTTTCCAAAAGTGTTAAATCTAAACTTGCTTATATTAAGCTTTTTCTAATATTTCCAGAGCCGTCAAATAAAGTTTGGATACGCACAAAAAAATTGCATCGCTCAGTTTGTGTTCTTTACTGGTAAATGTGGCTATTTTCACATAACTGTCAAACGGGATTTTGTACAGGAATGTGTCGTGCGTCAAAAGTTAAGGAATGTCAAAAAACTTAAAATTGAAATCATTAGAGCCGTTTTAGGAAAAAGAATTTTGGCAATAATTTTAAAAGGTCGTATTTCAAAATAATTTACCATCATTTAAAATTTCCAGGACCGTCAAATGGATTTTGGGTATGCACGGAAGAAGCTTAATGCTCAGGCAGTTTTCTAAACTGATAAATGTGGCTATTTTTAGCTTTCGAACGGAACTTTTTATAGCAATGTATCGTACGTCAGGATATGAGGAATCTACTATATATTATATAGCTTAAAATTGAATTTTAAACCGTTAGAGCAGTTTTTGAGCAATCGAAAAAAAACTTAAAAAATCGGAATAAAAAAAAAGTTGCCCATAATTTGTAATTGATGGTATTGGACATATCACGTTTGTTTGTTTTGCACAAACCTGTAGCTTTAGTAGTTACCAAGTTAAAGGTGTATGAATTTGAGCTATTTATAGCTTCCCGCCAAACTAGCGAGGTTTTACAAAAGAGGTAGAACTAATCTTTCTTATATTTAGGTGTTTAAACTTTTTTAAATTTTTAGGATCCTAAAACACTGTTTGAGAAAAACAGACAAACTAACAAGCTGACAAACTGACAAGCAGAATTAATTTTTTCATTTTCAAACGTTCCCAAAAATCTTGTTTTGCATATTATTTATGAACGGATCATTGTATTTTGACAGTTGAGGTGTTATTCGATGCGTATTTTAAGTGAAAATACAACTAGGTCAAGTAGTAGTAAATCTTTTTCCCAAACCAATTGATTTTCTTAAAGTATTGGTATGTTTTTGCAATACCTTTCCATTGATGTATCACTCGTAACCATCGGACGATTACGGTAGATTTTGAGACTTGTGAGGGCTAACGAAAGCTCTAAATCGGTATAAAAGACACCAGCCAAATGTAAAAGTCAGTCAGAATTGATTCTGATCTCCTCTGGCACCGGTCTAGAAGTATCACTTCTTCACTTCAGCACTTCTGTTTCGTCTAGATTTCCGCCGAATCCGTCCTGAATAGCATCAGCGAAATGCTTCCACGTAGTGTGTAGAACGGGTGATGAATCTAGCCACATCTTGGCTGGACATTTTAGCTTGGTATAAATGGCGAGGAACAGGAACCTCTCGCCGACAACTTTGTTGACACGATCGATGAACTGGTTGACTGAAATAGCGTTGTCGTCGCTGGTATCATACTCTGGCAAGGTGTTGGCAATTTCCTTAACTGAAACTTGCCTCACGTTATTGGTAGCCTGTACAAGAATGCTCCTCTCGTTGATTTCGTCGACATCCAAATCGATTATTGGCTGTTGTTGCTGCTGATGATTTTCTGCCTGTGCAGGTGCTGCGTTTCCCATTTGAACGGTAACTATTTGAGCTAGCATGTCCTTTAGTTCCTTCATCTCGTTTTGCAATTGAGAAATTGCCGCTGACTGTGCTGACATCGCTTCTTCTTGCTGCATTATAAGCCCCACTGATGCTGGCAGCTCGATTTCCTCCGATTGTTCAAAGTCTATGAGTCTCTGAACCAATTTGGCTCTGGTGCACGAATCTGACACGTTTCTCGATCTTAGCAGGAATCTTAACTCGTCGCCCTTTAGATCTGCTATCCTCGGCATTTTGGCATTTTGGCCTCTTTGCGAGCGAGACAACTATATGTACCTCACAAAGTTCTGCGTCTGCTTGTTCACTCTACCAATACACACAAACTCCTTGTATGTATGTGTGTTCTCCGGCTTCTAGAGAATTCTTATTTGCACCGACTTTTAAAATTCACCAAGACTCACAAGTGCTTTGTGTGTATGTGCTTGGCTTTTCTTGAGACTTCTGCGGCCACAGGCTCACTAAGAATCCTAATCTTACTCCTTTGCTTGAGTCCACGGGTTCACTAAGATTACCGATCTGTTTTGCTTGAATCCGCCTGCCACGTAGAACTGGAACACATCCGTAATCTGCAATTTCCTTTGTCACATAGACCTTTGGGAACACATCCCATTGCAAACTTTCCACGCTGACGATTCTCGCTGCTTTTCTTAGAGTTCTTGGCACAACTCCTCCGCTTCACACATATCCAACCACCCTTATCCCACTTCTGAACAGAGAAGGGTTGGCTTTATCGAGTGGTATAGGTTTTATTAAGGATAATGAGTCTGAATATAATATTACATTTCCAATTGTAACATAAAGCGCTCTGCACACGTTCTCCTATTGAGTACGACTCTATGAACAATGCTTGGTACTATTTTTTATACAAAATCTTAAATGAAAAGGGCTTATCGAGTGGTATAGGTTTTATTAAGGATAGTGAGGTTGAATATAATATTACATTTCCAATTGTAACATAAAGCGCTCTGCACACGTTCTGCTATTGAGTACGACTCTATCTCGACTATTCTATAGTTACAATGTCTGGTCTACCAAAAGGGACCTATCAACACTATTCTAGGGCAGATGATTATATTCTAAATTAGGCACTGTTCACATATAAGAGGTGACATTGATTTTGCAGATCTTTTAAACCGCTTAACATTCAACGTTCCTGTTAGACTTACACGAAATTATTATCCTCTTAATTTGCCGCGTTGTACATCACATTTTTGTCTGCACGAGCCTTTTCGCGTTTTATGTAATAACTTTAATAAACTTTATTATTTAATTTGAATTTAAACTTATAACCCGGTATTTAAAACTAACATTAAAACTCATTTGCTTCATTTTTAGTTTGCCTTTCATTTTCATTTGTGTCCCGTCTCTGTTTTATGTATTTTTCTCGCGAACTCGCATTTTTTGCATTGATAAAAGGGAACCGCGCGTAACAAGCACGAGCTTGGTGTCGTTGGGCCACTTGCTTGTACTGTTCGAAGTGCATCAACGTCCATATATATTAATAAAGATAATTTTTTGAAAATGATTTTTTCAAACAATTTAGCGGTTAGTAATTTTACAATTGGCCTATATTTCAATATATCAAATTTACTTCCTCCCTTATGGACCTGCATGACTCTTAAAATTGTTTATCTACCTAAGACAAAGAGGAAGATAACATAATTTGCAGGGTAGGTAATGGCTGGCAACACAATTTTTAAAGAAGAATAAAGAAACTACATCAAAGTCTAGCCTTGGGGAATCATCAAAATAACTAATGGCTTCAGAAGTGTCATCATATGTTATGTGCAGCCTTTCAATGTTATAAATTTCTGAAATTGAATTTAAAGTTTCCTGGTCATACCAAACAACGGAAGGTTTCATGTTCGAAAAAAACAGTCAACAACCTTATCATATGACAAGTTTTATAATTAGTTTCAATGCAAGAATTCGTACGCGTATGGTTACTCATGGAACAGCTTATCCGGTTTTATGGAAGCTAGGTGGTATACCCGCAGGAGACTTCCAGGCAAGCCAAAAAGTGACCTATGGACTCAACCGAACTCATGAAGGCGCGAAAAGGGCATGTAGCACCCGCAGCAAGATAGTAGAATTTTCCGTAAGATATGTTGTTTACAGGAAAAACTATAAGCAGAATAATAAAGCTATCGGATATAATGCCAAGCTTGGCTCAAACCGAATTCGTTAAGTTGTACTCCAACGCTAGGGCAAAGAGCTCAGCGATGCAGCCGGAAAAATTGTAGGAGTATTTCATGCCAAACAAAATGATAAGCCCAGAACTGCAGGATTGTACTAAAGAGTAGGAACTCCCGATCACATGATGAGTAGAACACGTTATTAACCTTGCCTGCCGTTGCCATAAAGACCCCAACCAGTGACCGAAATGGGACCAGATACGATGCAACCTTAGACAAACCTCCAGAAAGCTATTCGCGCCGCCTGCCGGCTCCGCAAGCTACAGGTGTGGTGCGAGAACGAAGCGTCGTATCTGGCACTCCTGATCGAGTGGATGAACGGCTTGAGCCGGAGCATACAGCTCGAGGAGGAGGGTATCCAGCAATGCTGGATACAAATATGCCAGGCCCTTACCCAAGACCAAGCCATCACGCAGACAATGGAAATCCGGCGAAGGACTCGCATACACTGTTAATAATAAGTAAACTTGAAAAATAAACAAAAACCTAACAAAAAAAAACCATACTTGTAAAATAAAAAAAACAATGCAGCCGGTTATAAGAAAACCGTGGTGAAGGCGCCTAATACCTTTTTATTTCTAACAAATAACGGAAACGAAGACAATGGTACGGATATTCCTTTTGCTAAGTCATTGCATGCGTTCCGCATCGATCACTTCAAGCCTGTTACGTACGCCCTCCGTGTAAAGAAGATTAACATGTAGAAACAAACAATAAATCTTGAGACGGAGGGAGGGGTGCATGTTTCTAGCCAGACTCAGTAAAAGCAGAAGAAATTGCAAATCGGAATATTTTCCCTAGGTGGGAACACCTAATTAAGAAGTATCACCCACCCCACCAATGTCATTACCACCGTGGAGATCGTTGACCACAAGGATGATATTCACGATGTGAACAAGACCATGAAGCTCGTAGTTGGACTAAACCTAATTATAGTGATCCTTAAGGTCGTCAACAAGTAAAGACGTTCCACTCAGCAACGCCGCAACCAGCTTCACGCCCTGGAAAAAGTAAAGACCCACATCAGAGCCTAAGAAAGAAAAAGCAGTGGAGGCAAACTTGCTTAAAAAAAAGACAATCAACCAATAAACGGGAAATAAGTGGCAAATAATTACAAACAAAATTGAATCGCCATTAACAATAACAATAAAACAGCAAGTGCATGCATTTTTCAATGCAAGTGAAGTAGAACCGATAACTCATACAAAAAATTGGAGCTGCACTGACAAGCTCAAGCATTGATACTGACGTGTGCCGCTGAAAAACTCCCGTACGATGCATACATACATACATGTTTATACAGCTATAGTGCTATTTTTTGTGTAACGTTTTTGTGAACCGCCATCAAATAGGATCCGGAGCGTCGAGATCTCATCGGACATGATTGAAAAGAGGAGTAAATGTGTCGGAACGAAGTTTTCACTTTTATGAATATATCTATATGTATATGTATATATCCGTGCAATATGATTACAGCTCAAGTACTAGAAAGAACCTTGGATAATGATCCACAGTTTAACGTAAGAGTTCAATATTTACTATCAAAAACATCCCAACCCATAGCTGTAGATGATTTAGAGATATTATATATTGAGACCTTCCGTCTAGAATTTTCACCACTCATTCAATGTAATAGAACTCAAAAGGCGACCATAATATCAACAGCTCCCACAGTCATTGCTTTCTCTCGTCTAGACAAGAACATATTTTCCTAGTTAAGACAAAGAATTAATCTTACCCAAAATAACTATTTTTATATAGCCCTTAGTTCTTTAATCCTTTTTCTACGTTTTTTTTACGAGTATCAGCCTCGTAGCTGTATGTACAATTGCAAGAGCCCTCTGAGCGACGTTTATAGCCATGAATACTCTGCGCTGGTAAAAATAATCGTCAAGTAGAATAAGCTTTAATCAACTTTACATTTCTTATCCACATCATATGTCTATATGTCATACCTATGTTAATCAATAAATTTATAATGTGAAAACGAATTCGAAGCAATGATGAGCTAGAATGTTAACATGGGGGTCTGTTGATGTAAGAAGTGAAGTTGGTCAAGAACAATTATATTACTTACGACGGACAACCTTTACAATAGGGGATAGTGTTGCGCGGCCCGCGACTATCCATTGGCACACGAACGTGTGAAGGGGAGGGAATATGGCCGAATCACAGCCCGATCACGTTGCGATCAAGCGACAGCTAAGCTTATGGGGCAGTGTGGACTGACGATTGACAAACTTTACGCACTAATATTATTTTTCCGGGCACTTTAAATATTTATTCTCGTTATGTTGGAGAGGAGAGGACTTAGCAAGATCCCACGACCCGAATACGACGTACGGCAAAAATGGTGCCTGAACATCGGACGCCTCTCCCTCGGCCCAAGTACTTTTGGTATTTAGAAAATTCTTGCTTGAAAGGCGTAAATAGTACTTCAAAATATTTTACCATTATCTAAAATTTCCGCGACCGTCAATGGAGTTTCGATACGCACAAAAGACGCTTAATGCTCAGGCAGTTTTCAGAACTGGTAAATATGTTTTTTTATTTTTTTGTTGTATTTATTTATTATTGCCAATGGAAAAATCCTTATCCCGCTACAACTAATGAACTTTAATCTATTATCGGAAATTTATTAAAAATATTCCTTAAGGCATGGAATTTAATATTCTCAGAGCCCTTGTTAATGGCTCATTGCGTGCATAGTTTGTTCTAACAGCACGGTCGATGAAGGGAACTAAAATACGGATATTCCTCTATTAAAATTAAAGTATCCCATAAGGCAAGGGCAATCAATATTTCCTACAAGCAGATCATTCAGATAGATAAGGCTAGCAATTGTACGGCGATCCTTCAAGGAAAAAGAATTAGGCAGGGAACACTGACCAGCTTAGGGTGGCGCAGTTTCGTTAAAATGCAAGGATTGTAATGCAAACTTCAAAAACTTTTTTTGCAACCTCTCAATCCCATTGATCTGAACACTTCGCGAGGAAAACAAAGAATGCATATTCAACCCTAGAACGGACAAAATCAGAGTAAGCTACAGTCTAGAAAACGGGTCATTGAATAAGAACGTGTTTCGCTTAACATGGCCTACCATTGTAAATGCTTTTGGTAATGAGAAATTCAAGTGTTCGTTATAACAAAAGTTTTCATTAAATAATATCCACAGATCAAATATTTCATTCAAAACAGAGAGAGGGTGGTTATTGATGTGATAAGAGGTTGGAATGGTTATAGTACGTTTTGCATAGCAAACGACCGAATTTTCTTGGAAACCCACATACAGATACTCTCTAGGTCAGATTGAAGAAATATCGAACCATTTATGATACTGACAGTCCTATAAATCTTCAGATCATCCACATAAAGAAGAAAGTTAGAAAAATCGATACAGGCAGAATTGTCATTTATTAAAATATTAAAAAGTAGAGGGCCAAGTGAGTTACCCTGAGATAGTGCAGATGTCGCCTATTATGTATGGGATAAGGCACCATCTACTTCAACTTGATAACGTCGATTATCCGAATACGGTGCTATCCAGTCAAGAAATGAGGAGTAAAAGCCAAGTTTGGAAAGTAAAGCATTAAGGGCAGAGCGACGAACATTGTCAAACTCTTTGTCAAAATCTATGTAAGTTATGATCCTCAAATGCATGTACACAGTGATTGAAAGAAAACAGCCAAGATGCTCGTCGAAGATCGACCAAGCATAAAGGTTCGATATAAGACCCTATTTATCTATCTTATATTTCTTGGTCTCCTCCTACAGACTCAATTGTCGCTATGCCTTCATCCGCCCATGATTTTGTAGATGGCCTTTTAGAATTATCGTTAAGTTTTATAAACAATTCCTTAAGTAAAAAATTAGATCTTGTGTCTACTTGTTCTCCCGGTCCAGATGGACTTCGTGGATGTGTGCTTAAGTTTTGTGCATTAACCATTTGCAAACCGATTCATAAACTTTTTAATAAAAAGGATATAAGGTGCGAAGGCGGATGCCCAAAATTATAGAGGTATTTCTAAATTGTCGGCAATTCCTAAAGCATTTGAACGCATTATCCCTTCTCATTTGCAACATTTATGTTCCACGCTTATATCAACGTTTCAGCATGGTTTTGTTAAGCGAAGATCGACCACCACCAATCTTTTTGAATTGACATCTATTAAATGGCTTAAAAAAAATGCAGACTGACATTGTATATACAGATTTTAGTAAGATCTTTGACTCCGTTAACCACTCTCTTCTTTTATTTAAATTAGATCAGCTTTGGTTTCCTGGTAATCTATTATCTTGGATTTCATGTTACTTGAATGGTAGGACTTAGAGGGTTATATTCAAGAATGCTGTTTCAAAATTGATCTAGGTGACATCTGGAGTGCCTCAGGGTAGTCATTTTGGCCCTTTACTGTTTACTTTGTTTATTAACGATCTTCCCTCAATCATAACACATTCTCGTGTACTAATGTATGCTGATGATGGTAAGCTTTTTTTATCATATAATGATATAGCGTCGGGATTTAACTTAGAGTCAGATATTGATTGTTTTTATGGATGGTGTGAGTACAACCTTTCAAATTTGAACTGCCTTAAATGCAACGTTATGGCTTTTTACAGTTCTTGGGTTTATAAAGCGTTGGTCAAAAGAATTTGATCATCCTTATACGACCAAATTATTCTTTACCTTCCTTGTCCGTCCTATTTTGGAATATTGTTTGTCGATTTGGAGTCCACAATATCAAGTGCACATCGACCGTATTGAGTCGGTACAAAAAAAAATGTTAATTTGAACTGGGATCAAAACGTATCTTCCTACCAGAGTAGATTAAAATTGCTTAATTTACCTACACATGTAAATCGTAGAACAATGCTTGGTACTAATTTTATACAAAATCTTAAATGAAAAGGGTTGGCTTTATCGAGTGATATAGGTTTTATTAAGGATAGTGAGGTTGAATATAATATTACATTTCCAATTGTAACATAAAGCGCTCTGCACACGTTCTGCTATTGAGTACGACTCTATCTCGACTATTCTATAGTTACAATGTCTGGTCTACCAAAAGGGACCTATCAACACTATTCTAGGGCAGATGATTATATTCTAAATTAGGCGCTGTTCACATATAAGAGGTTACATTTATTCTGCAGATCTTTTAAACCGCCTAACATTTAATGTTCCTGTTAGACTAACACGAAATTATTATCCTCTTAATTTGCCACGTTGTATACCAAATTTTTGTCTGCACAAGCCCATTTGCCTTCTATGTAATAACTAAAATAAACTTTATTATTTAATTTGCATTTAAACTTCTATATCGGTATTAAAAACTAGTATTTTAACTTATTTGCTTCATTCTTAGCTTGCCTTTTATTTTCATTTGTGTCCCGTCTCTATTTGTTTTATGTATCTTCCTCGCGAACTCGCATTTTTTTGCCGAAATTGATAAAAGGGCCCCGCGCGCACGAGCTCGGTGTCGTTGGGCCACTTGCTTCTACTGTTCAAACTGCATCAACGTCCATATATATTAATAAAGATAATTTTTTGAAAATGATTCTTTCGAACAGCTAGCAAGCTTACTAATTTTACAATTGGCCTATATTTCAATATATCAAATTTACTTCCTCCCTTATGGACCTGCTTGACTCTTAAAATTGTTCATCTACCAGGGGATCTACATTGAGATAAAGAGGAAGAGAACTTAATTTGCAGGGTAGGTAATGGCTGGCATCACAATTCTTAGGGAAGAATAGAGAAAGAAGAAGAAAGAAAGATTGGTTATATAGAAATTTATTAAAAAACTCAAACTCACGTTTGTGCTGACAATATATTTCACCATCTGTTGGGATATGTGTCTTGGAATATTTTTTGTAGTTCGTAAGGTTTTTGTATTTTTGCAGTCCTTTAGTATACCAAGGAAGCCTATAGAAACCCTGTATTTGTAATCGTTGAAAGGAAAAGTTTTATAATTAGTTTCAATGCAAGAATTCGTACGCGTATGGTTACTCATGGAACAGCCTATCCGGTTTTATGGAAGCTAGGTGGTATACCGGCAGGCGACTCCCAGATAAGCCAAAAAGTGACCCAGGGACTCAACCGAACTCATGAACGCGCGAAAAGGGCATAGAGCCCCCGCAGCAAGGTAGTAGAATTTTCCGTAGGACAAGATGTCTACAGAAAAAACTATAAGCACAATAATAAAGCTGTCGGATATAATGCCAAGCTTGACTCAAACCGAATTCGTTGTGTTGTACTCCCACCCAAGGGCAATGCGCTGTATGAGCTCGGGAATGCAGCGGGGAAAAGTGTAGGAGTATTTCATGCCAAACAAAATGATAAGCCCAGAACTGCAGGATTGTACAAAAGAGTAGGAACTCCCGATCACATGATGAGTAGAACACGTAATTAACCTAGCCTGCCGTTGCCATAAAAACCCCAACCAGTGACCGAAATGGTACCAGATACGATGCACCCTTAGACAACCCTCCAGAAAGCTATTCGCGCCGCCTGCCGGCTCCACAAGCTACAGGTGTGGTGCGAGTGGCACTCTGGCACTCCTGATAGAGTGGATGAACGGCTTGAGCCGGAGCATACAGCTCGAGGAGGAGGGTATCCAGCAATGCTGGATACAAATATGCCAAGCCCTCACCCAAGACCAAGCCAACACGCAAACAATGAAAATCCGGTGAAGGACTCGCATACATTGTTAATAATAAGAAAACTTGAAAAATAAACAAAAACCAAACAAAAAAAAACCATACTTGTAAAATAAAAAAAAAAACAATGCAGTTGACTAGACTAAGAAAACCGTGGTGAGGCACCTAATACCTTTTTATTTCTAGCATTTGACTATCTCCGAATGCAATGGTATGTACTATAGTATAGTATCTTATGTAATAATACACTGCCATGATACACAGATTGTATAATCTGACTAGCTCTTCTAAGGCTGGGTAGGAGGCGGGGATCGAAGCCACACGTAAATGGGCGCCTGAGAAAAAGAAGACAGAAAAAGAAACAAGGAAAACGATGACAATGGTTTCACATCGGCGTTTCACATCGATCACTTCAAGCCTGTTAAGTACGCCCTCCGTGTTAAGAAGATTAACATGTAGAAACAAACAATAAATCTTGAGACGGAGGGAGGGGTGCATGTTTCTAGCCAGACTCAGGCTAGTAAAAGCAGAAGAAATTGCAAATCGGAATATTTTCCCTAGGTGGGAACACCTAATTAAGAAGTATCACCCACCCCACCAATGTCATTACCACCGTGGAGATCGTTGACCACAAGGATGATATTCACGATGTGAACAAGACCATGAAGCTCGTAGTTGGACTAAACCTAATTATAGTGATCCTTAAGGTCGTCAACAAGTAAAGACGTTCCACTCAGCAACGCCGCAACCAGCTTCACGCCCTGGAAAAAGTAAAGACCCACATCAGAGCCTAAGAAAGAAAAAGCAGTGGAGGCAAACTTGCTTAAAAAAAAGACAATCAACCAATAAACGGGAAATAAGTGGCAAATAATTACAAACAAAATTGAATCGCCATTAACAATAACAATAAAACAGCAAGTGCATGCATTTTTCAATGCAAGTGAAGTAGAACCGATAACTCATACAAAAAATTGGAGCTGCACTGACAAGCTCAAGCATTGATACTGACGTATGCCGCTGTAAAACTCCCGTACGATGCATACATACATACATGTTTATACAGCTATAGTGCTATTTTTTTGTGTAACGTAATTCTCGTGTTATGTTTTTGTGAACCGCCATCAAATAGGATCCGGAGCGTTGAGATCTCATTGGACAGGATTGAAAAGAGGGGTAAGTGTGTCGGAACGAAGTTTTTACTTTTATGAATATATCTATATGTATATATGTAAATATCCGAGCAATATGATTACAACTCAAGTATTAGAAAGAACCTTAGATAATGATCCACAGTTTAACGTAAAAGTTCAAAATTTACTATCAAAAACATCCCTACCCATAGCTGTAGATGATTTAGAGAAATTATATATTGAGACCTTCCGTCTAGAATTTTCACCACTCATTCAATGTAATAGAAGTCAAAAGGCGACCATAATATCAACAGCTCCCACAGTCAACATCGGACGCCTGTTCCTCGGCCCAATTACTTTTGGTACTTAGAAAATTCTTGCTTGAAAGGCGTAAATAGTACTTCAAAATATTTTACCATTATCTAAAATTTCCGCGACCGTCAATGGAGTTTCGATACGCACAAAAGACGCTTAATGCTCAGGCAGTTTTCAGAACTGGTAAATATGTTTTTTTTATTTTTTTGTTGTATTTATTTATTATTGCCAATGGATAAATCCTTATCCCGCTACAACTAATGAACTTTAATCTATTATCGGAAATTTATTAAAAATATTCCTTAAGGCATGGAATTTAATATTCTCAGAGCCCTTGTTAATGGCTCATTGCGTGCATAGTTTGTCCTAACAGCACGGTCGATGAAGGGAACTAAGATATGGATATTCCTCTATTAAAATTAAAGTATCCCATAAGGCAAGGGCAATCAATATTTCCTACAAGCAGATCATTCAGATAGATAAGGCTAGCAATTGTACGGCGATCCTTCAAAGAAAAAGAAATAGGCAGGGAACACTGACCAGCTTAGGGTGGCGCAGTTTCGTTAAAAAGCAAGGATTGCAATGCAAACTTCAAAAACTTTTTTTGCAACCTCTCAATCCCATTGATCTGAACACTTCGCGAGGAAAACAAAGAATGCATATTCAACCCCAGAACGGACAAAATCAGAGTAAGCGACAGTCTAGATAACGGATCATTGAATAAGAACGTGTTTCGCTTAACATGGCCTACCATTGTATATGCTTTTGGTAATGAGAAATTCAAGTGTTCGTTATAACAAAAGTTTTCATTAAATACTATCCACAGATCAAATATTTCATTCGAAACAGAGAGAGGGTGGTTATTGATATGATAAGAGGTTGGAATGGTTATAGTACGTTTTGCATAGCAAACGAACGAATTTTCTTGGAAACCCACATACAGATACTCTCTAGGTCAGATTGAAGAAATATCGAACCATTTATGATACTGACAGTCCTATAAATCTTCAGATCATCCACATAAAGAAGAAAGTTAGAAAAATCGATACAGGCACAATTGTCATTTATTAAAACATTAAAAAGTAGAGGGCCAAGTGAGTTACCCTAAGATAGTACAGATGTCGCCTATTATGTATGGGATAAGGCACCATCTACTTCAACTTGATAACGTCGATTATCCGAATACGGTGCTATCCAGTCAAGAAATGAGGAGTAAAAGCCAAGTTTGGAAAGTAAAGCATTAAGGGCAGAGCGACGAACATTGTCAAACTTTTTGTCAAAATCTGTGTAAGTTATGATCCTCAAATGCATGTACACAGTGATTGAAAGAAAACAGCCAAGATGCTCGTCGAAGATCGACCAAGCATAAAGGTTCGATATAAGACCCTATTTATCTATCTTATATTTCTTGGTCTCCTCCTACAGACTCAATTGTCGCTATGCCTTCATCCGCCCATGATTTTGTAGATGGCCTTTTAGAATTATCGTTAAGTTTTATAAACAATTCCTTAAGTAAAAAATTAGATCTTGTGTCTACTTGTTCTCCCGGTCCAGATGGACTTCGTGGATGTGTGCTTAAGTTTTGTGCATTAACCATTTGCAAACCGATTCTTAAACTTTTTAATAAAAAGGATATAAGGTGCGAAGGCAGATGCCCAAAATTATAGAGGTATTTCTAAATTGTCGGCAATTCCTAAAGCATTTGAACGCATTATCCCTTCTCATTTGGAACATTTATGTTCCACGCTTATATCAACGTGTCAGCATGGTTTTGTTAAGCGAAGATCGACCACCACCAATCTTTTTGAATTGACATCTATTAAATGGCTTAAAAAAATGCAGACTGACATTGTATATACAGATTTTAGTAAGATCTTTGACTCCGTTAACCACTCTCTTCTTTTATTTAAATTAAATCAGCTTTGGTTTCCTGGTAATCTATTATCTTGGCTTTCATGTTACTTGAATGGTAGGACTTAGAGGGTTATATTCAAGAATGCTGTTTCAAAATTGATCTAGGTGACATCTGGAGTGCCACAGGGTAGTCATTTGTGCTCTTTACTGTTTACTTTGTTTATTAACGATCTTCCCTCAATCATAACATATTCTCGTGGTCTAATGTATGCTGATGATGTTAAGTTTTGTTTATCATATAATGATATAGCGTCGGGATTTAATTTAGAGTCAGATATTGATTGTTTTTATGGATGGTGTGAGTACAACCTTTTAAATTTGAACTGCCTTAAATGGAACGTTATGGCTTTTTACAGTTCTTGGGTTTATAAAGCGTTGGTCAAAAGAATTTGATCATCCTTATACGACCAAATTATTCTTTACCTTCCTTGTCCGTCCTATTTTGGAATATTGTTCGTCGATTTGGAGTCCACAATATCAAGTGCACATCGACCGTATTGAGTCGGTACAAAAAAAATGTTAATTTGAACTGGGATCAAAACGTACCTTCCTACCAGAGTAGATTAAAATTGCTTAATTTACCTACACTTGTAAATCGTAGAACAATGCTTGGTACTAATTTTATACAAAATCTTAAATGAAAAGGGTTGGCTTTATCGAGTGATATAGGTTTTATTAAGGATAGTGAGGTTGAATATAATATTACATTTCCAATTGTAACATAAAGCGCTCTGCACACGTTCTGCTATTGAGTACGACTCTATCTCGACTATTCTATAGTTACAATGTCTGGTCTACCAAAAGGGACCTATCAACACTATTCTAGGGCAGATGATTATATTCTAAATTAGGCGCTGTTCACATATAAGAGGTTACATTTATTCTGCAGATCTTTTAAACCGCCTAACATTTAATGTTCCTGTTAGACTAACACGAAATTATTATCCTCTTAATTTGCCACGTTGTATACCAAATTTTTGTCTGCACAAGCCCATTTGCCTTCTATGTAATAACTAAAATAAACTTTATTATTTAATTTGCATTTAAACTTCTATATCGGTATTAAAAACTAGTATTTTAACTTATTTGCTTCATTCTTAGCTTGCCTTTTATTTTCATTTGTGTCCCGTCTCTATTTGTTTTATGTATCTTCCTCGCGAACTCGCATTTTTTTGCCGAAATTGATAAAAGGGCCCCGCGCGCACGAGCTCGGTGTCGTTGGGCCACTTGCTTCTACTGTTCAAACTGCATCAACGTCCATATATATTAATAAAGATAATTTTTTGAAAATGATTCTTTCGAACAGCTAGCAAGCTTACTAATTTTACAATTGGCCTATATTTCAATATATCAAATTTACTTCCTCCCTTATGGACCTGCTTGACTCTTAAAATTGTTCATCTACCAGGGGATCTACATTGAGATAAAGAGGAAGAGAACTTAATTTGCAGGGTAGGTAATGGCTGGCATCACAATTCTTAGGGAAGAATAGAGAAAGAAGAAGAAAGAAAGATTGGTTATATAGAAATTTATTAAAAAACTCAAACTCACGTTTGTGCTGACAATATATTTCACCATCTGTTGGGATATGTGTCTTGGAATATTTTTTGTAGTTCGTAAGGTTTTTGTATTTTTGCAGTCCTTTAGTATACCAAGGAAGCCTATAGAAACCCTGTATTTGTAATCGTTGAAAGGAAAAGTTTTATAATTAGTTTCAATGCAAGAATTCGTACGCGTATGGTTACTCATGGAACAGCCTATCCGGTTTTATGGAAGCTAGGTGGTATACCGGCAGGCGACTCCCAGATAAGCCAAAAAGTGACCCAGGGACTCAACCGAACTCATGAACGCGCGAAAAGGGCATAGAGCCCCCGCAGCAAGGTAGTAGAATTTTCCGTAGGACAAGATGTCTACAGAAAAAACTATAAGCACAATAATAAAGCTGTCGGATATAATGCCAAGCTTGACTCAAACCGAATTCGTTGTGTTGTACTCCCACCCAAGGGCAATGCGCTGTATGAGCTCGGGAATGCAGCGGGGAAAAGTGTAGGAGTATTTCATGCCAAACAAAATGATAAGCCCAGAACTGCAGGATTGTACAAAAGAGTAGGAACTCCCGATCACATGATGAGTAGAACACGTAATTAACCTAGCCTGCCGTTGCCATAAAAACCCCAACCAGTGACCGAAATGGTACCAGATACGATGCACCCTTAGACAACCCTCCAGAAAGCTATTCGCGCCGCCTGCCGGCTCCACAAGCTACAGGTGTGGTGCGAGTGGCACTCTGGCACTCCTGATAGAGTGGATGAACGGCTTGAGCCGGAGCATACAGCTCGAGGAGGAGGGTATCCAGCAATGCTGGATACAAATATGCCAAGCCCTCACCCAAGACCAAGCCAACACGCAAACAATGAAAATCCGGTGAAGGACTCGCATACATTGTTAATAATAAGAAAACTTGAAAAATAAACAAAAACCAAACAAAAAAAAACCATACTTGTAAAATAAAAAAAAAAACAATGCAGTTGACTAGACTAAGAAAACCGTGGTGAGGCACCTAATACCTTTTTATTTCTAGCATTTGACTATCTCCGAATGCAATGGTATGTACTATAGTATAGTATCTTATGTAATAATACACTGCCATGATACACAGATTGTATAATCTGACTAGCTCTTCTAAGGCTGGGTAGGAGGCGGGGATCGAAGCCACACGTAAATGGGCGCCTGAGAAAAAGAAGACAGAAAAAGAAACAAGGAAAACGATGACAATGGTTTCACATCGGCGTTTCACATCGATCACTTCAAGCCTGTTAAGTACGCCCTCCGTGTTAAGAAGATTAACATGTAGAAACAAACAATAAATCTTGAGACGGAGGGAGGGGTGCATGTTTCTAGCCAGACTCAGGCTAGTAAAAGCAGAAGAAATTGCAAATCGGAATATTTTCCCTAGGTGGGAACACCTAATTAAGAAGTATCACCCACCCCACCAATGTCATTACCACCGTGGAGATCGTTGACCACAAGGATGATATTCACGATGTGAACAAGACCATGAAGCTCGTAGTTGGACTAAACCTAATTATAGTGATCCTTAAGGTCGTCAACAAGTAAAGACGTTCCACTCAGCAACGCCGCAACCAGCTTCACGCCCTGGAAAAAGTAAAGACCCACATCAGAGCCTAAGAAAGAAAAAGCAGTGGAGGCAAACTTGCTTAAAAAAAAGACAATCAACCAATAAACGGGAAATAAGTGGCAAATAATTACAAACAAAATTGAATCGCCATTAACAATAACAATAAAACAGCAAGTGCATGCATTTTTCAATGCAAGTGAAGTAGAACCGATAACTCATACAAAAAATTGGAGCTGCACTGACAAGCTCAAGCATTGATACTGACGTGTGCCGCTGTAAAACTCCCGTACGATGCATACATACATACATGTTTATACAGCTATAGTGCTATTTTTTTGTGTAACGTAATTCTCGTGTTATGTTTTTGTGAACCGCCATCAAATAGGATCCGGAGCGTTGAGATCTCATTGGACAGGATTGAAAAGAGGGGTAAGTGTGTCGGAACGAAGTTTTTACTTTTATGAATATATCTATATGTATATATGTAAATATCCGAGCAATATGATTACAACTCAAGTATTAGAAAGAACCTTAGATAATGATCCACAGTTTAACGTAAAAGTTCAAAATTTACTATCAAAAACATCCCTACCCATAGCTGTAGATGATTTAGAGAAATTATATATTGAGACCTTCCGTCTAGAATTTTCACCACTCATTCAATGTAATAGAAGTCAAAAGGCGACCATAATATCAACAGCTCCCACAGTCAACATCGGACGCCTGTTCCTCGGCCCAATTACTTTTGGTACTTAGAAAATTCTTGCTTGAAAGGCGTAAATAGTACTTCAAAATATTTTACCATTATCTAAAATTTCCGCGACCGTCAATGGAGTTTCGATACGCACAAAAGACGCTTAATGCTCAGGCAGTTTTCAGAACTGGTAAATATGTTTTTTTTATTTTGTTGTTGTATTTATTTATTATTGCCAATGGATAAATCCTTATCCCGCTACAACTAATGAACTTTAATCTATTATCGGAAATTTATTAAAAATATTCCTTAAGGCATGGAATTTAATATTCTCAGAGCCCTTGTTAATGGCTCATTGCGTGCATAGTTTGTCCTAACAGCACGGTCGATGAAGGGAACTAAGATATGGATATTCCTCTATTAAAATTAAAGTATCCCATAAGGCAAGGGCAATCAATATTTCCTACAAGCAGATCATTCAGATAGATAAGGCTAGCAATTGTACGGCGATCCTTCAAAGAAAAAGAAATAGGCAGGGAACACTGACCAGCTTAGGGTGGCGCAGTTTCGTTAAAAAGCAAGGATTGCAATGCAAACTTCAAAAACTTTTTTTGCAACCTCTCAATCCCATTGATCTGAACACTTCGCGAGGAAAACAAAGAATGCATATTCAACCCCAGAACGGACAAAATCAGAGTAAGCGACAGTCTAGATAACGGATCATTGAATAAGAACGTGTTTCGCTTAACATGGCCTACCATTGTATATGCTTTTGGTAATGAGAAATTCAAGTGTTCGTTATAACAAAAGTTTTCATTAAATACTATCCACAGATCAAATATTTCATTCGAAACAGAGAGAGGGTGGTTATTGATATGATAAGAGGTTGGAATGGTTATAGTACGTTTTGCATAGCAAACGAACGAATTTTCTTGGAAACCCACATACAGATACTCTCTAGGTCAGATTGAAGAAATATCGAACCATTTATGATACTGACAGTCCTATAAATCTTCAGATCATCCACATAAAGAAGAAAGTTAGAAAAATCGATACAGGCACAATTGTCATTTATTAAAACATTAAAAAGTAGAGGGCCAAGTGAGTTACCCTAAGATAGTACAGATGTCGCCTATTATGTATGGGATAAGGCACCATCTACTTCAACTTGATAACGTCGATTATCCGAATACGGTGCTATCCAGTCAAGAAATGAGGAGTAAAAGCCAAGTTTGGAAAGTAAAGCATTAAGGGCAGAGCGACGAACATTGTCAAACTCTTTGTCAAAATCTGTGTAAGTTATGATCCTCAAATGCATGTACACAGTGATTGAAAGAAAACAGCCAAGATGCTCGTCGAAGATCGACCAAGCATAAAGGTTCGATATAAGACCCTATTTATCTATCTTATATTTCTTGGTCTCCTCCTACGGACTCAATTGTCGCTATGCCTTCATCCGCCCATGATTTTGTAGATGGCCTTTTAGAATTATCGTTAAGTTTTATAAACAATTCCTTAAGTAAAAAATTAGATCTTGTGTCTACTTGTTCTCCCGGTCCAGATGGACTTCGTGGATGTGTGCTTAAGTTTTGTGCATTAACCATTTGCAAACCGATTCTTAAACTTTTTAATAAAAAGGATATAAGGTGCGAAGGCAGATGCCCAAAATTATAGAGGTATTTCTAAATTGTCGGCAATTCCTAAAGCATTTGAACGCATTATCCCTTCTCATTTGGAACATTTATGTTCCACGCTTATATCAACGTGTCAGCATGGTTTTGTTAAGCGAAGATCGACCACCACCAATCTTTTTGAATTGACATCTATTAAATGGCTTAAAAAAATGCAGACTGACATTGTATATACAGATTTTAGTAAGATCTTTGACTCCGTTAACCACTCTCTTCTTTTATTTAAATTAAATCAGCTTTGGTTTCCTGGTAATCTATTATCTTGGCTTTCATGTTACTTGAATGGTAGGACTTAGAGGGTTATATTCAAGAATGCTGTTTCAAAATTGATCTAGGTGACATCTGGAGTGCCACAGGGTAGTCATTTGTGCTCTTTACTGTTTACTTTGTTTATTAACGATCTTCCCTCAATCATAACATATTCTCGTGGTCTAATGTATGCTGATGATGTTAAGTTTTGTTTATCATATAATGATATAGCGTCGGGATTTAATTTAGAGTCAGATATTGATTGTTTTTATGGATGGTGTGAGTACAACCTTTTAAATTTGAACTGCCTTAAATGGAACGTTATGGCTTTTTACAGTTCTTGGGTTTATAAAGCGTTGGTCAAAAGAATTTGATCATCCTTATACGACCAAATTATTCTTTACCTTCCTTGTCCGTCCTATTTTGGAATATTGTTCGTCGATTTGGAGTCCACAATATCAAGTGCACATCGACCGTATTGAGTCGGTACAAAAAAAATGTTAATTTGAACTGGGATCAAAACGTACCTTCCTACCAGAGTAGATTAAAATTGCTTAATTTACCTACACTTGTAAATCGTAGAACAATGCTTGGTACTAATTTTATACAAAATCTTAAATGAAAAGGGTTGGCTTTATCGAGTGATATAGGTTTTATTAAGGATAGTGAGGTTGAATATAATATTACATTTCCAATTGTAACATAAAGCGCTCTGCACACGTTCTGCTATTGAGTACGACTCTATCTCGACTATTCTATAGTTACAATGTCTGGTCTACCAAAAGGGACCTATCAACACTATTCTAGGGCAGATGATTATATTCTAAATTAGGCGCTGTTCACATATAAGAGGTTACATTTATTCTGCAGATCTTTTAAACCGCCTAACATTTAATGTTCCTGTTAGACTAACACGAAATTATTATCCTCTTAATTTGCCACGTTGTATACCAAATTTTTGTCTGCACAAGCCCATTTGCCTTCTATGTAATAACTAAAATAAACTTTATTATTTAATTTGCATTTAAACTTCTATATCGGTATTAAAAACTAGTATTTTAACTTATTTGCTTCATTCTTAGCTTGCCTTTTATTTTCATTTGTGTCCCGTCTCTATTTGTTTTATGTATCTTCCTCGCGAACTCGCATTTTTTTGCCGAAATTGATAAAAGGGCCCCGCGCGCACGAGCTCGGTGTCGTTGGGCCACTTGCTTCTACTGTTCAAACTGCATCAACGTCCATATATATTAATAAAGATAATTTTTTGAAAATGATTCTTTCGAACAGCTAGCAAGCTTACTAATTTTACAATTGGCCTATATTTCAATATATCAAATTTACTTCCTCCCTTATGGACCTGCTTGACTCTTAAAATTGTTCATCTACCAGGGGATCTACATTGAGATAAAGAGGAAGAGAACTTAATTTGCAGGGTAGGTAATGGCTGGCATCACAATTCTTAGGGAAGAATAGAGAAAGAAGAAGAAAGAAAGATTGGTTATATAGAAATTTATTAAAAAACTCAAACTCACGTTTGTGCTGACAATATATTTCACCATCTGTTGGGATATGTGTCTTGGAATATTTTTTGTAGTTCGTAAGGTTTTTGTATTTTTGCAGTCCTTTAGTATACCAAGGAAGCCTATAGAAACCCTGTATTTGTAATCGTTGAAAGGAAAAGTTTTATAATTAGTTTCAATGCAAGAATTCGTACGCGTATGGTTACTCATGGAACAGCCTATCCGGTTTTATGGAAGCTAGGTGGTATACCGGCAGGCGACTCCCAGATAAGCCAAAAAGTGACCCAGGGACTCAACCGAACTCATGAACGCGCGAAAAGGGCATAGAGCCCCCGCAGCAAGGTAGTAGAATTTTCCGTAGGACAAGATGTCTACAGAAAAAACTATAAGCACAATAATAAAGCTGTCGGATATAATGCCAAGCTTGACTCAAACCGAATTCGTTGTGTTGTACTCCCACCCAAGGGCAATGCGCTGTATGAGCTCGGGAATGCAGCGGGGAAAAGTGTAGGAGTATTTCATGCCAAACAAAATGATAAGCCCAGAACTGCAGGATTGTACAAAAGAGTAGGAACTCCCGATCACATGATGAGTAGAACACGTAATTAACCTAGCCTGCCGTTGCCATAAAAACCCCAACCAGTGACCGAAATGGTACCAGATACGATGCACCCTTAGACAACCCTCCAGAAAGCTATTCGCGCCGCCTGCCGGCTCCACAAGCTACAGGTGTGGTGCGAGTGGCACTCTGGCACTCCTGATAGAGTGGATGAACGGCTTGAGCCGGAGCATACAGCTCGAGGAGGAGGGTATCCAGCAATGCTGGATACAAATATGCCAAGCCCTCACCCAAGACCAAGCCAACACGCAAACAATGAAAATCCGGTGAAGGACTCGCATACATTGTTAATAATAAGAAAACTTGAAAAATAAACAAAAACCAAACAAAAAAAAACCATACTTGTAAAATAAAAAAAAAAACAATGCAGTTGACTAGACTAAGAAAACCGTGGTGAGGCACCTAATACCTTTTTATTTCTAGCATTTGACTATCTCCGAATGCAATGGTATGTACTATAGTATAGTATCTTATGTAATAATACACTGCCATGATACACAGATTGTATAATCTGACTAGCTCTTCTAAGGCTGGGTAGGAGGCGGGGATCGAAGCCACACGTAAATGGGCGCCTGAGAAAAAGAAGACAGAAAAAGAAACAAGGAAAACGATGACAATGGTTTCACATCGGCGTTTCACATCGATCACTTCAAGCCTGTTAAGTACGCCCTCCGTGTTAAGAAGATTAACATGTAGAAACAAACAATAAATCTTGAGACGGAGGGAGGGGTGCATGTTTCTAGCCAGACTCAGGCTAGTAAAAGCAGAAGAAATTGCAAATCGGAATATTTTCCCTAGGTGGGAACACCTAATTAAGAAGTATCACCCACCCCACCAATGTCATTACCACCGTGGAGATCGTTGACCACAAGGATGATATTCACGATGTGAACAAGACCATGAAGCTCGTAGTTGGACTAAACCTAATTATAGTGATCCTTAAGGTCGTCAACAAGTAAAGACGTTCCACTCAGCAACGCCGCAACCAGCTTCACGCCCTGGAAAAAGTAAAGACCCACATCAGAGCCTAAGAAAGAAAAAGCAGTGGAGGCAAACTTGCTTAAAAAAAAGACAATCAACCAATAAACGGGAAATAAGTGGCAAATAATTACAAACAAAATTGAATCGCCATTAACAATAACAATAAAACAGCAAGTGCATGCATTTTTCAATGCAAGTGAAGTAGAACCGATAACTCATACAAAAAATTGGAGCTGCACTGACAAGCTCAAGCATTGATACTGACGTGTGCCGCTGTAAAACTCCCGTACGATGCATACATACATACATGTTTATACAGCTATAGTGCTATTTTTTTGTGTAACGTAATTCTCGTGTTATGTTTTTGTGAACCGCCATCAAATAGGATCCGGAGCGTTGAGATCTCATTGGACAGGATTGAAAAGAGGGGTAAGTGTGTCGGAACGAAGTTTTTACTTTTATGAATATATCTATATGTATATATGTAAATATCCGAGCAATATGATTACAACTCAAGTATTAGAAAGAACCTTAGATAATGATCCACAGTTTAACGTAAAAGTTCAAAATTTACTATCAAAAACATCCCTACCCATAGCTGTAGATGATTTAGAGAAATTATATATTGAGACCTTCCGTCTAGAATTTTCACCACTCATTCAATGTAATAGAAGTCAAAAGGCGACCATAATATCAACAGCTCCCACAGTCAACATCGGACGCCTGTTCCTCGGCCCAATTACTTTTGGTACTTAGAAAATTCTTGCTTGAAAGGCGTAAATAGTACTTCAAAATATTTTACCATTATCTAAAATTTCCGCGACCGTCAATGGAGTTTCGATACGCACAAAAGACGCTTAATGCTCAGGCAGTTTTCAGAACTGGTAAATATGTTTTTTTTATTTTGTTGTTGTATTTATTTATTATTGCCAATGGATAAATCCTTATCCCGCTACAACTAATGAACTTTAATCTATTATCGGAAATTTATTAAAAATATTCCTTAAGGCATGGAATTTAATATTCTCAGAGCCCTTGTTAATGGCTCATTGCGTGCATAGTTTGTCCTAACAGCACGGTCGATGAAGGGAACTAAGATATGGATATTCCTCTATTAAAATTAAAGTATCCCATAAGGCAAGGGCAATCAATATTTCCTACAAGCAGATCATTCAGATAGATAAGGCTAGCAATTGTACGGCGATCCTTCAAAGAAAAAGAAATAGGCAGGGAACACTGACCAGCTTAGGGTGGCGCAGTTTCGTTAAAAAGCAAGGATTGCAATGCAAACTTCAAAAACTTTTTTTGCAACCTCTCAATCCCATTGATCTGAACACTTCGCGAGGAAAACAAAGAATGCATATTCAACCCCAGAACGGACAAAATCAGAGTAAGCGACAGTCTAGATAACGGATCATTGAATAAGAACGTGTTTCGCTTAACATGGCCTACCATTGTATATGCTTTTGGTAATGAGAAATTCAAGTGTTCGTTATAACAAAAGTTTTCATTAAATACTATCCACAGATCAAATATTTCATTCGAAACAGAGAGAGGGTGGTTATTGATATGATAAGAGGTTGGAATGGTTATAGTACGTTTTGCATAGCAAACGAACGAATTTTCTTGGAAACCCACATACAGATACTCTCTAGGTCAGATTGAAGAAATATCGAACCATTTATGATACTGACAGTCCTATAAATCTTCAGATCATCCACATAAAGAAGAAAGTTAGAAAAATCGATACAGGCACAATTGTCATTTATTAAAACATTAAAAAGTAGAGGGCCAAGTGAGTTACCCTAAGATAGTACAGATGTCGCCTATTATGTATGGGATAAGGCACCATCTACTTCAACTTGATAACGTCGATTATCCGAATACGGTGCTATCCAGTCAAGAAATGAGGAGTAAAAGCCAAGTTTGGAAAGTAAAGCATTAAGGGCAGAGCGACGAACATTGTCAAACTCTTTGTCAAAATCTGTGTAAGTTATGATCCTCAAATGCATGTACACAGTGATTGAAAGAAAACAGCCAAGATGCTCGTCGAAGATCGACCAAGCATAAAGGTTCGATATAAGACCCTATTTATCTATCTTATATTTCTTGGTCTCCTCCTACGGACTCAATTGTCGCTATGCCTTCATCCGCCCATGATTTTGTAGATGGCCTTTTAGAATTATCGTTAAGTTTTATAAACAATTCCTTAAGTAAAAAATTAGATCTTGTGTCTACTTGTTCTCCCGGTCCAGATGGACTTCGTGGATGTGTGCTTAAGTTTTGTGCATTAACCATTTGCAAACCGATTCTTAAACTTTTTAATAAAAAGGATATAAGGTGCGAAGGCAGATGCCCAAAATTATAGAGGTATTTCTAAATTGTCGGCAATTCCTAAAGCATTTGAACGCATTATCCCTTCTCATTTGGAACATTTATGTTCCACGCTTATATCAACGTGTCAGCATGGTTTTGTTAAGCGAAGATCGACCACCACCAATCTTTTTGAATTGACATCTATTAAATGGCTTAAAAAAATGCAGACTGACATTGTATATACAGATTTTAGTAAGATCTTTGACTCCGTTAACCACTCTCTTCTTTTATTTAAATTAAATCAGCTTTGGTTTCCTGGTAATCTATTATCTTGGCTTTCATGTTACTTGAATGGTAGGACTTAGAGGGTTATATTCAAGAATGCTGTTTCAAAATTGATCTAGGTGACATCTGGAGTGCCACAGGGTAGTCATTTGTGCTCTTTACTGTTTACTTTGTTTATTAACGATCTTCCCTCAATCATAACATATTCTCGTGGTCTAATGTATGCTGATGATGTTAAGTTTTGTTTATCATATAATGATATAGCGTCGGGATTTAATTTAGAGTCAGATATTGATTGTTTTTATGGATGGTGTGAGTACAACCTTTTAAATTTGAACTGCCTTAAATGGAACGTTATGGCTTTTTACAGTTCTTGGGTTTATAAAGCGTTGGTCAAAAGAATTTGATCATCCTTATACGACCAAATTATTCTTTACCTTCCTTGTCCGTCCTATTTTGGACTATTGTTCGTCGATTTGGAGTCCAAGTCAAGTGCACATCGACCGTATTGAGTCGGTACAAAAAAAATGTTAATTTGAACTGGGATCAAAACGTACCTTCCTACCAGAGTAGATTAAAATTGCTTAATTTACCTACACTTGTAAATCGTAGAACAATGCTTGGTACTAATTTTATACAAAATCTTAAATGAAAAGGGTTGGCTTTATCGAGTGATATAGGTTTTATTAAGGATAGTGAGGTTGAATATAATATTACATTTCTAATTGTAACATAAAGCGCTCTGCACACGTTCTGCTATTGAGTACGACTCTATCTCGACTATTCTATAGTTACAATGTCTGGTCTACCAAAAGGGACCTATCAACACTATTCTAGGGCAGATGATTATATTCTAAATTAGGCGCTGTTCACATATAAGAGGTTACATTTATTCTGCAGATCTTTTAAACCGCCTAACATTTAATGTTCCTGTTAGACTAACACGAAATTATTATCCTCTTAATTTGCCACGTTGTATACCAAATTTTTGTCTGCACAAGCCCATTTGCCTTCTATGTAATAACTAAAATAAACTTTATTATTTAATTTGCATTTAAACTTCTATATCGGTATTAAAAACTAGTATTTTAACTTATTTGCTTCATTCTTAGCTTGCCTTTTATTTTCATTTGTGTCCCGTCTCTATTTGTTTTATGTATCTTCCTCGCGAACTCGCATTTTTTTGCCGAAATTGATAAAAGGGCCCCGCGCGCACGAGCTCGGTGTCGTTGGGCCACTTGCTTCTACTGTTCAAACTGCATCAACGTCCATATATATTAATAAAGATAATTTTTTGAAAATGATTCTTTCGAACAGCTAGCAAGCTTACTAATTTTACAATTGGCCTATATTTCAATATATCAAATTTACTTCCTCCCTTATGGACCTGCTTGACTCTTAAAATTGTTCATCTACCAGGGGATCTACATTGAGATAAAGAGGAAGAGAACTTAATTTGCAGGGTAGGTAATGGCTGGCATCACAATTCTTAGGGAAGAATAGAGAAAGAAGAAGAAAGAAAGATTGGTTATATAGAAATTTATTAAAAAACTCAAACTCACGTTTGTGCTGACAATATATTTCACCATCTGTTGGGATATGTGTCTTGGAATATTTTTTGTAGTTCGTAAGGTTTTTGTATTTTTGCAGTCCTTTAGTATACCAAGGAAGCCTATAGAAACCCTGTATTTGTAATCGTTGAAAGGAAAAGTTTTATAAT
The DNA here is from genome assembly GCF_025231255.1 of Drosophila biarmipes. Lineage (NCBI taxonomy): Eukaryota > Metazoa > Arthropoda > Insecta > Diptera > Drosophilidae > Drosophila > Drosophila biarmipes. The sequence goes on from NC_066612.1 coordinate 24,809,849, forward strand.
TAGTTTCAATGCAAGAATTCGTACGCGTATGGTTACTCATGGAACAGCCTATCCGGTTTTATGGAAGCTAGGTGGTATACCGGCAGGCGACTCCCAGATAAGCCAAAAAGTGACCCAGGGACTCAACCGAACTCATGAACGCGCGAAAAGGGCATAGAGCCCCCGCAGCAAGGTAGTAGAATTTTCCGTAGGACAAGATGTCTACAGAAAAAACTATAAGCACAATAATAAAGCTGTCGGATATAATGCCAAGCTTGACTCAAACCGAATTCGTTGTGTTGTACTCCCACCCAAGGGCAATGCGCTGTATGAGCTCGGGAATGCAGCGGGGAAAAGTGTAGGAGTATTTCATGCCAAACAAAATGATAAGCCCAGAACTGCAGGATTGTACAAAAGAGTAGGAACTCCCGATCACATGATGAGTAGAACACGTAATTAACCTAGCCTGCCGTTGCCATAAAAACCCCAACCAGTGACCGAAATGGTACCAGATACGATGCACCCTTAGACAACCCTCCTGAAAGCTATTCGCGCCGCCTGCCGGCTCCACAAGCTACAGGTGTGGTGCGAGTGGCACTCTGGCACTCCTGATAGAGTGGATGAACGGCTTGAGCCGGAGCATACAGCTCGAGGAGGAGGGTATCCAGCAATGCTGGATACAAATATGCCAAGCCCTCACCCAAGACCAAGCCAACACGCAAACAATGAAAATCCGGTGAAGGACTCGCATACATTGTTAATAATAAGAAAACTTGAAAAATAAACAAAAACCAAACAAAAAAAAACCATACTTGTAAAATAAAAAAAAAAACAATGCAGTTGACTAGACTAAGAAAACCGTGGTGAGGCACCTAATACCTTTTTATTTCTAGCATTTGACTATCTCCGAATGCAATGGTATGTACTATAGTATAGTATCTTATGTAATAATACACTGCCATGATACACAGATTGTATAATCTGACTAGCTCTTCTAAGGCTGGGTAGGAGGCGGGGATCGAAGCCACACGTAAATGGGCGCCTGAGAAAAAGAAGACAGAAAAAGAAACAAGGAAAACGATGACAATGGTTTCACATCGGCGTTTCACATCGATCACTTCAAGCCTGTTAAGTACGCCCTCCGTGTTAAGAAGATTAACATGTAGAAACAAACAATAAATCTTGAGACGGAGGGAGGGGTGCATGTTTCTAGCCAGACTCAGGCTAGTAAAAGCAGAAGAAATTGCAAATCGGAATATTTTCCCTAGGTGGGAACACCTAATTAAGAAGTATCACCCACCCCACCAATGTCATTACCACCGTGGAGATCGTTGACCACAAGGATGATATTCACGATGTGAACAAGACCATGAAGCTCGTAGTTGGACTAAACCTAATTATAGTGATCCTTAAGGTCGTCAACAAGTAAAGACGTTCCACTCAGCAACGCCGCAACCAGCTTCACGCCCTGGAAAAAGTAAAGACCCACATCAGAGCCTAAGAAAGAAAAAGCAGTGGAGGCAAACTTGCTTAAAAAAAAGACAATCAACCAATAAACGGGAAATAAGTGGCAAATAATTACAAACAAAATTGAATCGCCATTAACAATAACAATAAAACAGCAAGTGCATGCATTTTTCAATGCAAGTGAAGTAGAACCGATAACTCATACAAAAAATTGGAGCTGCACTGACAAGCTCAAGCATTGATACTGACGTGTGCCGCTGTAAAACTCCCGTACGATGCATACATACATACATGTTTATACAGCTATAGTGCTATTTTTTTGTGTAACGTAATTCTCGTGTTATGTTTTTGTGAACCGCCATCAAATAGGATCCGGAGCGTTGAGATCTCATTGGACAGGATTGAAAAGAGGGGTAAGTGTGTCGGAACGAAGTTTTTACTTTTATGAATATATCTATATGTATATATGTAAATATCCGAGCAATATGATTACAACTCAAGTATTAGAAAGAACCTTAGATAATGATCCACAGTTTAACGTAAAAGTTCAATATTTACTATCAAAAACATCCCTACCCATAGCTGTAGATGATTTAGAGAAATTATATATTGAGACCTTCCGTCTAGAATTTTCACCACTCATTCAATGTAATAGAAGTCAAAAGGCGACCATAATATCAACAGCTCCCACAGTCAACATCGGACGCCTGTTCCTCGGCCCAATTACTTTTGGTACTTAGAAAATTCTTGCTTGAAAGGCGTAAATAGTACTTCAAAATATTTTACCATTATCTAAAATTTCCGCGACCGTCAATGGAGTTTCGATACGCACAAAAGACGCTTAATGCTCAGGCAGTTTTCAGAACTGGTAAATATGTTTTTTTTATTTTTTTGTTGTATTTATTTATTATTGCCAATGGATAAATCCTTATCCCGCTACAACTAATGAACTTTAATCTATTATCGGAAATTTATTAAAAATATTCCTTAAGGCATGGAATTTAATATTCTCAGAGCCCTTGTTAATGGCTCATTGCGTGCATAGTTTGTCCTAACAGCACGGTCGATGAAGGGAACTAAAATACGGATATTCCTCTATTAAAATTAAAGTATCCCATAAGGCAAGGGCAATCAATATTTCCTACAAGCAGATCATTCAGATAGATAAGGCCAGCAATTGTACGGCGATCCTTCAAGGAAAAAGAATTAGGCAGGGAACACTGACCAGCTTAGGGTGGCGCAGTTTCGTTAAAAAGCAAGGATTGCAATGCAAACTTCAAAAACTTTTTTTGCAACCTCTCAATCCCATTGATCTGAACACTTCGCGAGGAAAACAAAGAATGCATATTCAACCCCAGAACGGACAAAATCAGAGTAAGCGACAGTCTAGATAACGGATCATTGAATAAGAACGTGTTTCGCTTAACATGGCCTACCATTGTATATGCTTTTGGTAATGAGAAATTCAAGTGTTCGTTATAACAAAAGTTTTCATTAAATACTATCCACAGATCAAATATTTCATTCGAAACAGAGAGAGGGTGGTTATTGATATGATAAGAGGTTGGAATGGTTATAGTACGTTTTGCATAGCAAACGAACGAATTTTCTTGGACACCCACATACAGATACTCTCTAGGTCAGATTGAAGAAATATCGAACCATTTATGATACTGACAGTCCTATAAATCTTCAGATCATCCACATAAAGAAGAAAGTTAGAAAAATCGATACAGGCACAATTGTCATTTATTAAAACATTAAAAAGTAGAGGGCCAAGTGAATTACCCTAAGATAGTACAGATGTCGCCTATTATGTATGGGATAACTACTTCAACTTGATAACGTCGATTATCCGAATACGGTGCTATCCAGTCAAGAAATGAGGAGTAAAAGCCAAGTTTGGAAAGTAAAGCATTAAGGGCAGAGCGACGAACATTGTCAAACTCTTTGTCAAAATCTGTGTAAGTTATGATCCTCAAATGCATGTACACAGTGATTGAAAGAAAACAGCCAAGATGCTCGTCGAAGATCGACCAAGCATAAAGGTTCGATATAAGACCCTATTTATCTATCTTATATTTCTTGGTCTCCTCCTACAGACTCAATTGTCGCTATGCCTTCATCCGCCCATGATTTTGTAGATGGCCTTTTAGAATTATCGTTAAGTTTTATAAACAATTCCTTAAGTAAAAAATTAGATCTTGTGTCTACTTGTTCTCCCGGTCCAGATGGACTTCGTGGATGTGTGCTTAAGTTTTGTGCATTAACCATTTGCAAACCGATTCTTAAACTTTTTAATAAAAAGGATATAAGGTGCGAAGGCAGATGCCCAAAATTAAAGAGGTATTTCTAAATTGTCGGCAATTCCTAAAGCATTTGAACGCATTATCCCTTCTCATTTGGAACATTTATGTTCCACGCTTATATCAACGTGTCAGCATGGTTTTGTTAAGCGAAGATCGACCACCACCAATCTTTTTGAATTGACATCTATTAAATGGCTTAAAAAAATGCAGACTGACATTGTATATACAGATTTTAGTAAGATCTTTGACTCCGTTAACCACTCTCTTCTTTTATTTAAATTAAATCAGCTTTGGTTTCCTGGTAATCTATTATCTTGGCTTTCATGTTACTTGAATGGTAGGACTTAGAGGGTTATATTCAAGAATGCTGTTTCAAAATTGATCTAGGTGACATCTGGAGTGCCACAGGGTAGTCATTTGTGCTCTTTACTGTTTACTTTGTTTATTAACGATCTTCCCTCAATCATAACATATTCTCGTGGTCTAATGTATGCTGATGATGTTAAGCTTTGTTTATCATATAATGATATAGCGTCGGGATTTAATTTAGAGTCAGATATTGATTGTTTTTATGGATGGTGTGAGTACAACCTTTTAAATTTGAACTGCCTTAAATGGAACGTTATGGCTTTTTACAGTTCTTGGGTTTATAAAGCGTTGGTCAAAAGAATTTGATCATCCTTATACGACCAAATTATTCTTTACCTTCCTTGTCCGTCCTATTTTGGAATATTGTTCGTCGATTTGGAGTCCACAATATCAAGTGCACATCGACCGTATTGAGTCGGTACAAAAAAAATGTTAATTTGAACTGGGATCAAAACGTACCTTCCTACCAGAGTAGATTAAAATTGCTTAATTTACCTACACTTGTAAATCGTAGAACAATGCTTGGTACTAATTTTATACAAAATCTTAAATGAAAAGGGTTGGCTTTATCGAGTGATATAGTTTTTATTAAGGATAGTGAGGTTGAATATAATATTACATTTCCAATTGTAACATAAAGCGCTCTGCACACGTTCTGCTATTGAGTACGACTCTATGAACAATGCTTGGTACTATTTTTTATACAAAATCTTAAATGAAAAGGGCTTATCGAGTGGTATAGGTTTTATTAAGGATAATGAGGTTGAATAAATTATTACATTTCCAATTGTAACATAAAGCGCTCTGCACACGTTCTGCTATTGAGTCTGGTCTACCAAAAGGGACTTATCAACACTATTCTAGGGCAGATGATTATATTCTAAATTAGGCACTGTTCACATATAAGAGGTGACATTGATTGATTGATTGATTAACATTCAACGTGGCTTCAGAAGTGTCATCATATGTTATGTGCAGCCTTTCAATGTTATAAATTTCTGAAATTGAATTTAAAGTTTCCTGGTCATACCAAACAACGGAAGGTTTCATGTTCGAAAAAAACAGTCAACAACCTTATCATATGACAAGTTTTATAATTAGTTTCAATGCAAGAATTCGTACGCGTATGGTTACTCATGGAACAGCTTATCCGGTTTTATGGAAGCTAGGTGGTATACCCGCAGGAGACTTCCAGGTAAGCCAAAAAGTGACCTATGGACTCAACTGAACTCATGAAGGCGCGAAAAGGGCATATAGCACCCGCAGCAAGATAGTAGAATTTTCCGTAAGATATGTTGTTTACAGGAAAAACTATAAGCAGAATAATAAAGCTATCGGATATAATGCCAAGCTTGGCTCAAACCGAATTCGTTAAGTTGTACTCCAACGCTAGGGCAAAGAGCTCAGCGATGCAGCCGGAAAAATTGTAGGAGTATTTCATGCCAAACAAAATGATAAGCCCAGAACTGCAGGATTGTACTAAAGAGTAGGAACTCCCGATCACATGATGAGTAGAACACGTTATTAACCTAGCCTGCCGTTGCCATAAAGACCCCAACCAGTGACCGAAATGGTACCAGATACGATGCAACCTTAGACAAACCTCCAGAAAGCTATTCGCGCCGCCTGCCGTCTCCGCAAGCTACAGGTGTGGTGGGAGAACGAAGCGTCGTATCTGGCACTCCTGATCGAGTGGATGAACGGCTTGAGCCGGAGCATACAGCTCGAGGAGGAGGGTATCCAGCAATGCTGGATACAAATATGCCAGGCCCTCACCCAAGACCAAGCCATCACGCAGACAATGGAAATCCGGCGAAGGACTCGCATACACTGTTAATAATAAGTAAACTTGAAAAATAAACAAAAACCTAACAAAAAAAAAACCATACTTGTAAAATAAAAAAAACAATGCAGCCGGTCATAAGAAAACCGTAGTCAAGGCGCCTAATACCTTTTTATTTCTAACAAATAACGGAAACGAAGACAATGGTACGAAGATTCCTTTTGCTAAGTCATTGCATGCGTTCCGCATCGATCACTTCAAGCCTTTTGCGTACGCCCTCCATGTAAAGAAGATTAACATGTAGAAACAAACAATAAATCTTGAGACGGAGGGAGGGGTACATGTGACTAGCCAAACTCAGGCAAGTAAAAGCAGAAGAAATTGCAAATCGGCATATTATCCCTAGGTGGGAACACCTAGGTAAGAAGTATCACCCACCCCACCAATGTCATTAACACCGTGGAGATCGTTGACCACAAGGATGATATTCAGGATGTGAACAAGACCATGAAGCTCGTAGTTGGACTATTCCTGATTATAGTGATCCTTAAGGTGTACAGACGTTCCACTCAGCAACGCCGCGACCAGTTTCACGCCCTGGAAAAAGTAGTGACCCACATCACACCCCACATCAGCCTAAGAAAGAAAAAGCAGTCGAGGCAAAAGTGCTTAAAAAAAAGACAATCAACCAATAAAAGGGAAATAAGTGGCAAATAATTACAAACAAAATTGAATCGCCATTAACAATAGCAATAAAACAGCAAGTGCATTTTTCAATGCAAGTGAAGTAGAACCGGTAACTCATACAAAAAATTGGAGCTGCACTGACAAGCTCAAGCATTGATACTGACGTGTGCCGCTGAAAAACTCCCGTACGATGCATACATACATACATGTTTATACAGCTAAAGTGCTATTTTTTGTGTAACGTAATTCTCGTGTTATGTTTTTGTGAACCGCCATCAAATAGGATCCGGAGCGTCGAGATCTCATCGGACATGATTGAAAAGAGGAGTAAATGTGTCGGAACGAAGTTTTCACTTTTATGAATATATCTATATGTATATGTATATATCCGTGCAATATGATTACAGCTCAAGTACTAGAAAGAACCTTGGATAATGATCCACAGTTTAACGTAAGAGTTCAATATTTACTATCAAAAACATCCCAACCCATAGCTGTAGATGATTTAGAGATATTATATATTGAGACCTTCCGTCTAGAATTTTCACCACTCATTCAATGTAATAGAACTCAAAAGGCGACCATAATATCAACAGCTCCCACAGTCATTGCTTTCTCTCGTCTAGACAAGAACATATTTTCCTAGTTAAGACAAAGAATTAATCTTACCCAAAATAACTATTTTTATATAGCCCTTAGTTCTTTAATCCTTTTTCTACGTTTTTTTTACGAGTATCAGCCTCGTAGCTGTATGTACAATTGCAAGAGCCCTCTGAGCGACGTTTATAGCCATGAATACTCTGCGCTGGTAAAAATAATTGTCAAGTAGAATAAGCTTTAATCAACTTTACATTTCTTATCCACATCATATGTCTATATGTCATACCTATGTTAATCAATAAATTTATAATGTGAAAACGAATTCGAAGCAATGATGAGCTAGAATGTTAACATGGGGGTCTGTTGATGTAAGAAGTGAAGTTGGTCAAGAACAATTATATTACTTACGACGGACAACCTTTACAATAGGGGATAGTGTTGTGCGGCCCGCGACTATCCATTGGCACACGAACGTGTGAAGGGGAGGGAATATGGCCGAATCACAGCCCGATCACGTTGCGATCAAGCGACAGCTAAGCTTATGGGGCAGTGTGGACTGACGATTGACAAACTTTACGCACTAATATTATTTTTCCGGGCACTTTAAATATTTATTCTCGTTATGTTGGAGAGGAGAGGACTTAGCAAGATCCCACGACCCGAATACGACGTAGCTTATGCCGGCAAAAATGGTGCCTGAACATCGGACGCTTCTCCCTCGGCCCAAGTACTTTTGGTATTTAGAAAAATCTTGCTTGAAAGGCGTAAATAGTACTTCAAAATATTTTACCATTATCTAAAATTTCCGCGACCGTCAATGGAGTTTCGATACGCACAAAAGACGCTTAATGCTCAGGCAGTTTTCAGAACTGGTAAATATGTTTTTTTTTATTTTTTTGTTGTATTTATTTATTATTGCCGATGGATAAATCCTTATCCCGCTACAACTAATGAACTTTAATCTATTATCGGAAATGTATTAAAAATATTCCTTAAGGCATGGAATTTAATATTCTCAGAGCCCTTGTTAATGGCTCATTGCGTGCATAGTTTGTCCTAACAGCACGGTCGATGAAGGGAACTAAGATATGGATATTCCTCTATTAAAATTAAAGTATCCCATAAGGCAAGGGCAATCAATATTTCCTACAAGCAGATCATTCAGATAGATAAGGCTAGCAATTGTACGGCGATCCTTCAAAGAAAAAGAAATAGGCAGGGAACACTGACCAGCTTAGGGTGGCGCAGTTTCGTTAAAAAGCAAGGATTGCAATGCAAACTTCAAAAACTTTTTTTGCAACCTCTCAATCCCATTGATCTGAACACTTCGCGAGGAAAACAAAGAATGCATATTCAACCCTAGAACGGACAAAATCAGAGTAAGCGACAGTCTAGATAACGGATCATTGAATAAGAACGTGTTTCGCTTAACATGGCCTACCATTGTATATGCTTTTGGTAATGAGAAATTCAAGTGTTCGTTATAACAAAAGTTTTCATTAAATAATATTCACAGATCAAATATTTCATTCAAAACAGAGAGAGGGTGGTTATTGATGTGATAAGAGGTTGGAATGGTTATAGTACGTTTTGCATTGCAAACGAACGAATTTTCTTGGAAACCCACATACAGATACTCTCTAGGTCAGATTGAAGAAATATCGAACCATTTATGATACTGACAGTCCTATAAATCTTCAGATCATCCACATAAAGAAGAAAGTTAGAAAAATCGATACAGGCACAATTGTCATTTATTAAAACATTAAAAAGTAGAGGGCCAAGTGAGTTACCCTGAGATAGTACAGATGTCGCCTATTATGTATGGGATAAGGCACCATCTACTTCAACTTGATAACGTCGATTATCCAAATACGGTCCTATCCAGTCAAGAAATGAGGAGTAAAAGCCAAGTTTGGAAAGTAAAGCATTAAGGGCAGAGCGACGAACATTGTCAAACTCTTTGTCAAAATCTGTGTAAGTTATGATCCTCAAATGCATGTACACAGTGATTGAAAGAAAACAGCCAAGATGCTCGTCGAAGATCGACCAAGCATAAAGGTTCGATATAAGACCCTATTTATCTATCTTATATTTCTTGGTCTCCTCCTACAGACTCAATTGTCGCTATGCCTTCATCCGCCCATGATTTTGTAGATGGCCTTTTAGAATTATCGTTGTTTTATAAACAATTCCTTAAGTAAAAAATTAGATCTTGTGTCTACTTGTTCTCCCGGTCCATATGGACTTCGTGGATGTGTGCTTAAGTTTTGTGCGTTAACCATTTACAAACCGATTCTTAAACATTTTAATAAAAAGGATATAAAAGGTGCGAAGGCGGATGCCCAAAATTATAGAGGTATTTCTAGATTGTCGGCAATTCCTAAAGCATTTGAACGCATTATCCCTTCTCATTTGCAACATTTATGTTACACGCTTATATCAACGTGTCAGCATGGTTTTGTTAAGCGAAGATCGACCACCACCAATCTTTTTGAATTGACATCTATTAAATGGCTTAAAAAAAAATGCAGACTGACATTGTATATACAGATTTTAGTAAGATCTTTGACTCCGTTAACCACTCTCTTCTTTTATTTAAATTAGATCAGCTTTGGTTTCCTGGTAATCTATTATCTTGGATTTTTTCTGTTATTTGAATGGTAGGACTTAGAGAGCTATATTCAAGAATGCTGTTTCAAAATTGATCTAGGTGACATCTGGAGTGCCTCAGGGTAGTCATTTTGGCCCTTTGCTGTTTACTTTGTTTATTAACGATCTTCTCTCAATCATAACACATTCTCGTGTACTAATGTATGCTGATGATGTTAAGCTTTGTTTATCATATAATGATATAGCGTCGGGATTTAACTTACAGTCAGATATTGATTGTTTTTATGGATGGTGTGAGTACAACCTTTTAAATTTGAACTGCCTTAAATGCAACGTAATGGCTTTTTATAGGGGTACTCCTACGTTTATCAGTTACTTTCTTAAAAGTACGCCGCTTGACCGTATATATTCTTTTAACGATTTAGGTGTTCTTCTGGACCCTAAACTTAAATTTGACTGCCACATTATGTCCACCGTTAACAAAGCCATGAGTGTTCTTGGGTTTATCAAAAGAATTTGATCCCCCTTATACGACCAAATTATTTTTTACCTCCCTTGTCCGTCCTATTTTGGAATATTGTTCGTCGGTTTGGTGTCCACAATATCAAGTGCACATCGACCGTATTGACCGTAATGTTATGTTGAACTGGGTTGAAAAAGTACCTTCCTACCAGTGTAGATTAAAATTGCTTTATTTACCTACGCTTGTAAATCGTACAACAATGCTTGGTACTATTTTTATACAAAATCTTAAATGAAAAGGGTTGGCTTTATCGAGTGGTTTTATTACTAGGTTTTATTACTATAATGAGGTTGAATATAATATTACATTTCCAATTGTAACATAAAGCGCTCTGCACACGTTCTGCTATTGAGTACGACTCTGTCTCGACTATTCTATAGTTACAATGTCTGTTCTACCAAAAGGGACTTATCAACACTATTCTAGGGCAGATGATTATATTCTAAATTAGGCGCTGTTCACATATAAGAGGTGACATTGATTCTGCAGATATGTTTTGCATTTAAACTTCTATTCCGGTATTTAAAACTAATATTTTAACTCATTTGCTTCATTCTTAGTTTGCCTTTCATTTTCATTTGTGTCCCGTCTCTGTTTTATGTATCTTCCTGGCGAACTCGCATTTTTTGCCGAAATTGATAAAAGGGCCCCGCGCGTAACAAGCACGAGCTTGGTGTCGTTGGGCCACTTGTTTGTACTGTTCGAAGTGCATCAACTTCCATATATATTAATAAAGATAATTTTTTGAAAATGATTTTTTCGAACAATTTAGCTAGGTTACAAATTTTACAATTGGCCTATATTTAAATATATCAAATTTACTTCCTCCCTTTGGACCTGCATGACTCTTAAAATTGTTCATCTACCAGGGGATCTACATTGAGACAAAAGGAAAGAGAACATAATTTGCAGGGTAGGTAATGGCTGGCAACACAATTCTTAAGGAAGAATAAAAAACTACATCAAAGTCTAGCCTTGGAGAATCATCAAAATAACTAATTGCTTCAGAAGTGTCACCATATGTTATGTCCAGCCTTTCAATGTTATAAATTTCTGGAATTGAATTTAAAGTTTCCTGGTCATACCAAACAACGGAAGGTTTCATGTTCGAAAAAAAACAGTCAACAACCTCAAAGTATGACAATGTTGAAGGTATGATCAACTTCACAAAAGTATTGGTTATATAGAAATTTATTAAAAAACTCAAACTCACGTTTGTGCTGCCAATATATTTCACCATCTGCTGGGTTATGTGTCTTGGAATATTTTTTGTAGTAGTTGTTCGTAAGGTTTTTGTATTTTTGCAGTCCTTTAGTATACCAAGGAAGCCTAGTATTTGAAATCGTTGAAAGGAAAAGTTTTATAATTAGTTTCAATGCAAGGATTCGTACGCGTATGGTTACTCATGGAACAGCCTATCGGGTTTTACGGAAGCAGGTGGTATACCGGCAGGCGACTCCCAGATAAGCCAAAAAGTGACCCAGGGACTCAACCGAACTCATGAACGCGCGAAAAGGGCATAAAGCAAGAATTTTCCGTAGGATATGTTGTCTACAGGAAAAACTATAAGCAGAATAATAAAGCTTTCGGATATAATGCCAAGCTTGACTCAAACCGAATTCGTTGAGTTATACTTCAACGCAAGGGCAAAGCGCTTAATAAGCTCAGCGATGCAGCCGGAAAAAGTGTAGGAGTATTTCATGCCAAAAACCTGTATGTCGCGTAATCCGACGACACAAACAAAATGATAAGCCCAGAACTGCAGGATTGCACAAAAGAGTAGGATGATGAGTAGAACACGTCATCAACGAAGCCTGCCGCTGCTATGAAAACCCCAACCAGTGACCGAAATGTTACCAGATACGATGCACCCTCAGACAACCCTCCAGAAAGCTGAGTAGCCCCCGGTCATAAGAAAACTGTGGTGAAGGCACCTAATAACTATCTCCGAATGTTTTTTAGCTTTCCTTCTATTTTTCTTTCTCCGTTTACAGGTATAATATGTTGGCTGGAAAGCTTTTATTTTTCAGCAACCAATGCAATAGTATCTTATGTAATAATACACTGCCATGATACACAGATTATATAATAAACCCGACTACCTCATCTAAGGCTGGGTAGGAGGAGTTTTTCCTAACTACTTATAGTTCGACAGCTTGGTTCCTTAAATAGGGCAAATTGTATTTTTCCCCCTGTGATCACCGAAGGCTCTCTCTTAAGAGATTTACCAACAACAACGCCTACTTGTTCTCCCGGTCCAGATGGACTTACTGGATGTGTGCTTAAGTTTTGTGCGTTAACCATTTGCAAACCGATTCTTAAACTTTTTAAAAAAAGGATAAAAAAGGTGTGAAGGCGGATGCCCAAAATTATGGAGGTATTTCTAAATTGTGCGCAATTCCTAAAGCATTTGAACGCATTATCCCTTCTCATTTGCAACATTTATGTTACACGCTTATATCAACGTGTCAGCATGGTTTTGTTAAGCGAAGATCGACCACCACCAATCTTCTTGAATTGACATCTAATAAATGGCTTAAAAAAAAATGCAGAGTGACATTGTATATACAGATTTTAGTAAGACCTTTGACTCCGTTAACCACTCTCTTCTTTTATTTAAATTAGTTCAGCTTGGGTTTCCTCGTAATCTATTATCTTGGATTTCATGTTACTTGAATGGTATGACGTAGAGGGTTGTATTCAAGAATGCTGTTTCAAAATTGATCTAGGTGACATCTGGAGTGCCTCAGGGTAGTCATTTTGGCCCTTTGCTGTTTACTTTGTTTATTAACGATCTTCTCTCAATCATAACACATTCTCGTGTACTAATGTATGCTGATGATGTTAAGCTTTGTTTATCATATAATGATATAGCGTCGGGATTTAACTTACAGTCAGATATTGATTGTTTTTATGGATGGTGTGAGTACAACCTTTTAAATTTGAACTGCCTTAAATGCAACGTAATGGCTTTTTATAGGGGTACTCCTACGTTTATCAGTTACTTTCTTAAAAGTACGCCGCTTGACCGTATATATTCTTTTAACGATTTAGGTGTTCTTCTGGACCCTAAACTTAAATTTGACTGCCACATTATGTCCACCGTTAACAAAGCCATGAGTGTTCTTGGGTTTATCAAAAGAATTTGATCCCCCTTATACGACCAAATTATTTTTTACCTCCCTTGTCCGTCCTATTTTGGAATATTGTTCGTCGGTTTGGTGTCCACAATATCAAGTGCACATCGACCGTATTGACCGTAATGTTATGTTGAACTGGGTTGAAAAAGTACCTTCCTACCAGTGTAGATTAAAATTGCTTTATTTACCTACGCTTGTAAATCGTACAACAATGCTTGGTACTATTTTTATACAAAATCTTAAATGAAAAGGGTTGGCTTTATCGAGTGGTTTTATTACTAGGTTTTATTACTATAATGAGGTTGAATATAATATTACATTTCCAATTGTAACATAAAGCGCTCTGCACACGTTCTGCTATTGAGTACGACTCTGTCTCGACTATTCTATAGTTACAATGTCTGTTCTACCAAAAGGGACTTATCAACACTATTCTAGGGCAGATGATTATATTCTAAATTAGGCGCTGTTCACATATAAGAGGTGACATTGATTCTGCAGATATGTTTTGCATTTAAACTTCTATTCCGGTATTTATAACTAATATTTTAACTCATTTGCTTCATTCTTAGTTTGCCTTTCATTTTCATTTGTGTCCCGTCTCTGTTTTATGTATCTTCCTGGCGAACTCGCATTTTTTGCCGAAATTGATAAAAGGGCCCCGCGCGTAACAAGCACGAGCTTGGTGTCGTTGGGCCACTTGTTTGTACTGTTCGAAGTGCATCAACTTCCATATATATTAATAAAGATAATGTTTTGAAAATAATTTTTTCGAACAATTTAGCTAGCTTACAAATTTTACAATTGGCCTATATTTAAATATATCAAATTTACTTCCTCCCTTTGGACCTGCATGACTCTTAAAATTGTTCATCTACCAGGGGATCTACATTGAGACAAAAGGAAAGAGAACATAATTTGCAGGGTAGGTAATGGCTGGCAACACAATTCTTAAAAAAGAATAAAAAACTACATCAAAGTCTAGCCTTGGAGAATCATCAAAATAACTAATTGCTTCAGAAGTGTCACCATATGTTATGTCCAGCCTTTCAATGTTATAAATTTCTGGAATTGAATTTAAAGTTTCCTGGTCATACCAAACAACGGAAGGTTTCATGTTCGAAAAAAAACAGTCAACAACCTCAAAGTATGACAATGTTGAAGGTATGATCAACTTCACAAAAGTATTGGTTATATAGAAATTTATTAAAAAACTCAAACTCACGTTTGTGCTGCCAATATATTTCACCATCTGCTGGGTTATGTGTCTTGGAATATTTTTTGTAGTAGTTGTTCGTAAGGTTTTTGTATTTTTGCAGTCCTTTAGTATACCAAGGAAGCCTAGTATTTGAAATCGTTGAAAGGAAAAGTTTTATAATTAGTTTCAATGCAAGGATTCGTACGCGTATGGTTACTCATGGAACAGCCTATCGGGTTTTACGGAAGCAGGTGGTATACCGGCAGGCGACTCCCAGATAAGCCAAAAAGTGACCCAGGGACTCAACCGAACTCATGAACGCGCGAAAAGGGCATATAGCACCCTCAGCAAGATAGTAGAATTTTCCGTAGGATATGTTGTCTACAGGAAAAACTATAAGCAGAATAATAAAGCTTTCGGATATAATGCCAAGCTTGACTCAAACCGAATTCGTTGAGTTATACTTCAACGCAAGGGCAAAGCGCTTAATAAGCTCAGCGATGCAGCCGGAAAAAGTGTAGGAGTATTTCATGCCAAAAACCTGTATGTCGCGTAATCCGACGACACAAACAAAATGATAAGCCCAGAACTGCAGGATTGCACAAAAGAGTAGGATGATGAGTAGAACACGTCATCAACGAAGCCTGCCGCTGCTATGAAAACCCCAACCAGTGACCGAAATGTTACCAGATACGATGCACCCTCAGACAACCCTCCAGAAAGCTGAGTAGCCCCCGGTCATAAGAAAACTGTGGTGAAGGCACCTAATAACTATCTCCGAATGTTTTTTAGCTTTCCTTCTATTTTTCTTTCTCCGTTTACAGGTATAATATGTTGGCTGGAAAGCTTTTATTTTTCAGCAACCAATGCAATAGTATCTTATGTAATAATACACTGCCATGATACACAGATTATATAATAAACCCGACTACCTCATCTAAGGCTGGGTAGGAGGAGTTTTTCCTAACTACTTATAGTTCGACAGCTTGGTTCCTTAAATAGGGCAAATTGTATTTTTCCCCCTGTGATCACCGAAGGCTCTCTCTTAAGAGATTTACCAACAACAACGCCTACTTGTTCTCCCGGTCCAGATGGACTTACTGGATGTGTGCTTAAGTTTTGTGCGTTAACCATTTGCAAACCGATTCTTAAACTTTTTAAAAAAAAGGATAAAAAAGGTGTGAAGGCGGATGCCCAAAATTATGGAGGTATTTCTAAATTGTGCGCAATTCCTAAAGCATTTGAACGCATTATCCCTTCTCATTTGCAACATTTATGTTACACGCTTATATCAACGTGTCAGCATGGTTTTGTTAAGCGAAGATCGACCACCACCAATCTTTTTGAATTGACATCTATTAAATGGCTTAAAAAAAAAGCAGGCTGACATTGTATATACAGATTTTAGTAAGATCTTTGACTCCGTTAACCACTCTCTTCTTTTATTTAAATTAGATCAGCTTTGGTTTCCTGGTAATCTATTATCTTGGATTTCATGTTATTTGAATGGTAGGACTTAGAGAGCTATATTCAAGAATGCTGTTTCAAAATTGATCTAGGTGACATCTGGAGTGCCTCAGGGTAGTCATTTTGGCCCTTTGCTGTTTACTTTGTTTATTAACGATCTTCTCTCAATCATAACACATTCTCGTGTACTAATGTATGCTGATGATGTTAAGCTTTGTTTATCATATAATGATATAGCGTCGGGATTTAACTTACAGTCAGATATTGATTGTTTTTATGGATGGTGTGAGTACAACCTTTTAAATTTGAACTGCCTTAAATGCAACGTAATGGCTTTTTATAGGGGTACTCCTACGTTTATCAGTTACTTTCTTAAAAGTACGCCGCTTGACCGTATATATTCTTTTAACGATTTAGGTGTTCTTCTGGACCCTAAACTTAAATTTGACTGCCACATTATGTTCACCGTTAACAAAGCCATGAGTGTTCTTGGGTTTATCAAAAGAATTTGATCCCCCTTATACGACCAAATTATTTTTTACCTCCCTTGTCCGTCCTATTTTGGAATATTGTTCGTCGGTTTGGTGTCCACAATATCAAGTGCACATCGACCGTATTGACCGTAATGTTATGTTGAACTGGGTTGAAAAAGTACCTTCCTACCAGTGTAGATTAAAATTGCTTAATTTACCTACGCTTGTAAATCGTACAACAATGCTTGGTACTATTTTTATACAAAATCTTAAATGAAAAGGGTTGGCTTTATCGAGTGGTATAGGTTTTATTAAGTATAATGAGGTTGAATATAATATTACATTTCCAATTGTAACATAAAGCGCTCTGCACACGTTCTGCTATTGAGTACGACTCTGTCTCGACTATTCTATAGTTACAATGTCTGTTCTACCAAAAGGGACTTATCAACACTATTCTAGGGCAGATGATTATATTCTAAATTAGGCGCTGTTCACATATAAGAGGTGACATTGATTCTGCAGATATGTTTTGCATTTAAACTTCTATTCCGGTATTTAAAACTAATATTTTAACTCATTTGCTTCATTCTTAGTTTGCCTTTCATTTTCATTTGTGTCCCGTCTCTGTTTTATGTATCTTCCTGGCGAACTCGCATTTTTTGCCGAAATTGATAAAAGGGCCCCGCGCGTAACAAGCACGAGCTTGGTGTCGTTGGGCCACTTGTTTGTACTGTTCGAAGTGCATCAACTTCCATATATATTAATAAAGATAATTTTTTGAAAATGATTTTTTCGAACAATTTAGCTAGGTTACAAATTTTACAATTGGCCTATATTTAAATATATCAAATTTACTTCCTCCCTTTGGACCTGCATGACTCTTAAAATTGTTCATCTACCAGGGGATCTACATTGAGACAAAAGGAAAGAGAACATAATTTGCAGGGTAGGTAATGGCTGGCAACACAATTCTTAAGGAAGAATAAAAAACTACATCAAAGTCTAGCCTTGGAGAATCATCAAAATAACTAATTGCTTCAGAAGTGTCACCATATGTTATGTCCAGCCTTTCAATGTTATAAATTTCTGGAATTGAATTTAAAGTTTCCTGGTCATACCAAACAACGGAAGGTTTCATGTTCGAAAAAAAAAGTCAACAACCTCAAAGTATGACAATGTTGAAGGTATGATCAACTTCACAAAAGTATTGGTTATATAGAAATTTATTAAAAAACTCAAACTCACGTTTGTGCTGCCAATATATTTCACCATCTGCTGGGTTATGTGTCTTGGAATATTTTTTGTAGTAGTTGTTCGTAAGGTTTTTGTATTTTTGCAGTCCTTTAGTATACCAAGGAAGCCTAGTATTTGAAATCGTTGAAAGGAAAAGTTTTATAATTAGTTTCAATGCAAGAATTCGTACGCGTATGGTTACTCATGGAACAGCCTATCCGGTTTTACGGAAGCAGGTGGTATACCGGCAGGCGACTCCCAGATAAGCCAAAAAGTGACCCAGGGACTCAACCGAACTCATGAACGCGCGAAAAGGGCATATAGCACCCTCAGCAAGATAGTAGATTTTTCCGTAGGATATGTTGTCTACAGGAAAAACTATAAGCAGAATAATAAAGCTTTCGGATATAATGCCAAGCTTGACTCAAACCGAATTCGTTGAGTTATACTTCAACGCAAGGGCAAAGCGCTTAATAAGCTCAGCGATGCAGCCGGAAAAAGTGTAGGAGTATTTCATGCCAAAGACCTGTATGTCGCGTAATCCGACGACAAACAAAATGATAAGCCCAGAACTGCAGGATTGCACAAAAGAGTAGGATGATGAGTAGAACACGTCATCAACGAAGCCTGCCGCTGCTATGAAAACCCCAACCAGTGACCGAAATGTTACCAGATACGATGCACCCTCAGACAACCCTCCAGAAAGCTGAGTAGCCCCCGGTCATAAGAAAACTGTGGTGAAGGCACCTAATAACTATCTCCGAATGTTTTTTAGCTTTCCTTCTATTTTTCTTTCTCCGTTTACAGGTATAATATGTTGGCTGGAAAGCTTTTATTTTTCAGCAACCAATGCAATAGTATCTTATGTAATAATACACTGTCATGATACACAGATTATATAATAAACCCGACTACCTCATCTAAGGCTGGGTAGGAGGAGTTTTTCCTAACTACTTATAGTTCGACAGCTTGGTTCCTTAAATAGGGCAAATTGTATTTTTTCCCCTGTGATCACCGAAGGCTCTCTCTTAAGAGATTTACCAACAACAACGCCTACTTGTTCTCCCGGTCCAGATGGACTTACTGGATGTGTGCTTAAGTTTTGTGCGTTAACCATTTGCAAACCGATTCTTAAACTTTTTAAAAAAAGGATAAAAAAGGTGTGAAGGCGGATGCCCAAAATTATAGAGGTATTTCTAGATTGTCGGCAATTCCTAAAGCATTTGAACGCATTATCCCTTCTCATTTGCAACATTTATGTTACACGCTTATATCAACGTGTCAGCATGGTTTTGTTAAGCGAAGATCGACCACCACCAATCTTTTTGAATTGACATCTATTAAATGGCTTAAAAAAATGCAGACTGACATTGTATATACAGATTTTAGTAAGATCTTTGACTCCGTTAACCACTCTCTTCTTTTATTTAAATTAAATCAGCTTTGGTTTCCTGGTAATCTATTATCTTGGCTTTCATGTTACTTGAATGGTAGGACTTAGAGGGTTATATTCAAGAATGCTGTTTCAAAATTGATCTAGGTGACATCTGGAGTGCCTCAGGGTAGTCATTTTGGCCCTTTGCTGTTTACTTTGTTTATTAACGATCTTCTCTCAATCATAACACATTCTCGTGTACTAATGTATGCTGATGATGTTAAGCTTTGTTTATCATATAATGATATAGCGTCGGGATTTAACTTACAGTCAGATATTGATTGTTTTTATGGATGGTGTGAGTACAACCTTTTAAATTTGAACTGCCTTAAATGCAACGTAATGGCTTTTTATAGGGGTACTCCTACGTTTATCAGTTACTTTCTTAAAAGTACGCCGCTTGACCGTATATATTCTTTTAACGATTTAGGTGTTCTTCTGGACCCTAAACTTAAATTTGACTGCCACATTATGTCCACCGTTAACAAAGCCATGAGTGTTCTTGGGTTTATCAAAAGAATTTGATCCCCCTTATACGACCAAATTATTTTTTACCTCCCTTGTCCGTCCTATTTGGGAATATTGTTCGTCGGTTTGGTGTCCACAATATCAAGTGCACATCGACCGTATTGACCGTAATGTTATGTTGAACTGGGTTGAAAAAGTACCTTCCTACCAGTGTAGATTAAAATTGCTTTATTTACCTACGCTTGTAAATCGTACAACAATGCTTGGTACTATTTTTATACAAAATCTTAAATGAAAAGGGTTGGCTTTATCGAGTGGTTTTATTACTAGGTTTTATTACTATAATGAGGTTGAATATAATATTACATTTCCAATTGTAACATAAAGCGCTCTGCACACGTTCTGCTATTGAGTACGACTCTGTCTCGACTATTCTATAGTTACAATGTCTGTTCTACCAAAAGGGACTTATCAACACTATTCTAGGGCAGATGATTATATTCTAAATTAGGCGCTGTTCACATATAAGAGGTGACATTGATTCTGCAGATATGTTTTGCATTTAAACTTCTATTCCGGTATTTAAAACTAATATTTTAACTCATTTGCTTCATTCTTACTTTGCCTTTCATTTTCATTTGTGTCCCGTCTCTGTTTTATGTATCTTCCTGGCGAACTCGCATTTTTTGCCGAAATTGATAAAAGGGCCCCGCGCGTAACAAGCACGAGCTTGGTGTCGTTGGGCCACTTGTTTGTACTGTTCGAAGTGCATCAACTTCCATATATATTAATAAAGATAATGTTTTGAAAATGATTTTTTCGAACAATTTAGATAGGTTACAAATTTTACAATTGGCCTATATTTAAATATATCAAATTTACTTCCTCCCTTTGGACCTGCATGACTCTTAAAATTGTTCATCTACCAGGGGATCTACATTGAGACAAAAGGAAAGAGAACATAATTTGCAGGGTAGGTAATGGCTGGCAACACAATTCTTAAGGAAGAATAAAAAACTACATCAAAGTCTAGCCTTGGAGAATCATCAAAATAACTAATTGCTTCAGAAGTGTCACCATATGTTATGTCCAGCCTTTCAATGTTATAAATTTCTGGAATTGAATTTAAAGTTTCCTGGTCATACCAAACAACGGAAGGTTTCATGTTCGAAAAAAAACAGTCAACAACCTCAAAGTATGACAATGTTGAAGGTATGATCAACTTCACAAAAGTATTGGTTATATAGAAATTTATTAAAAAACTCAAACTCACGTTTGTGCTGCCAATATATTTCACCATCTGCTGGGTTATGTGTCTTGGAATATTTTTTGTAGTAGTTGTTCGTAAGGTTTTTGTATTTTTGCAGTCCTTTAGTATACCAAGGAAGCCTAGTATTTGAAATCGTTGAAAGGAAAAGTTTTATAATTAGTTTCAATGCAAGGATTCGTACGCGTATGGTTACTCATGGAACAGCCTATCGGGTTTTACGGAAGCAGGTGGTATACCGGCAGGCGACTCCCAGATAAGCCAAAAAGTGACCCAGGGACTCAACCGAACTCATGAACGCGCGAAAAGGGCATAAAGCAAGAATTTTCCGTAGGATATGTTGTCTACAGGAAAAACTATAAGCAGAATAATAAAGCTTTCGGATATAATGCCAAGCTTGACTCAAACCGAATTCGTTGAGTTATACTTCAACGCAAGGGCAAAGCGCTTAATAAGCTCAGCGATGCAGCCGGAAAAAGTGTAGGAGTATTTCATGCCAAAAACCTGTATGTCGCGTAATCCGACGACACAAACAAAATGATAAGCCCAGAACTGCAGGATTGCACAAAAGAGTAGGATGATGAGTAGAACACGTCATCAACGAAGCCTGCCGCTGCTATGAAAACCCCAACCAGTGACCGAAATGTTACCAGATACGATGCACCCTCAGACAACCCTCCAGAAAGCTGAGTAGCCCCCGGTCATAAGAAAACTGTGGTGAAGGCACCTAATAACTATCTCCGAATGTTTTTTAGCTTTCCTTCTATTTTTCTTTCTCCGTTTACAGGTATAATATGTTGGCTGGAAAGCTTTTATTTTTCAGCAACCAATGCAATAGTATCTTATGTAATAATACACTGCCATGATACACAGATTATATAATAAACCCGACTACCTCATCTAAGGCTGGGTAGGAGGAGTTTTTCCTAACTACTTATAGTTCGACAGCTTGGTTCCTTAAATAGGGCAAATTGTATTTTTCCCCCTGTGATCACCGAAGGCTCTCTCTTAAGAGATTTACCAACAACAACGCCTACTTGTTCTCCCGGTCCAGATGGACTTACTGGATGTGTGCTTAAGTTTTGTGCGTTAACCATTTGCAAACCGATTCTTAAACTTTTTAAAAAAAAGGATAAAAAAGGTGTGAAGGCGGATGCCCAAAATTATGGAGGTATTTCTAAATTGTGCGCAATTCCTAAAGCATTTGAACGCATTATCCCTTCTCATTTGCAACATTTATGTTACACGCTTATATCAACGTGTCAGCATGGTTTTGTTAAGCGAAGATCGACCACCACCAATCTTTTTGAATTGACATCTATTAAATGGCTTAAAAAAAAAGCAGGCTGACATTGTATATACAGATTTTAGTAAGATCTTTGACTCCGTTAACCACTCTCTTCTTTTATTTAAATTAGATCAGCTTTGGTTTCCTGGTAATCTATTATCTTGGATTTCATGTTATTTGAATGGTAGGACTTAGAGAGCTATATTCAAGAATGCTGTTTCAAAATTGATCTAGGTGACATCTGGAGTGCCTCAGGGTAGTCATTTTGGCCCTTTGCTGTTTACTTTGTTTATTAACGATCTTCTCTCAATCATAACACATTCTCGTGTACTAATGTATGCTGATGATGTTAAGCTTTGTTTATCATATAATGATATAGCGTCGGGATTTAACTTACAGTCAGATATTGATTGTTTTTATGGATGGTGTGAGTACAACCTTTTAAATTTGAACTGCCTTAAATGCAACGTAATGGCTTTTTATAGGGGTACTCCTACGTTTATCAGTTACTTTCTTAAAAGTACGCCGCTTGACCGTATATATTCTTTTAACGATTTAGGTGTTCTTCTGGACCCTAAACTTAAATTTGACTGCCACATTATGTTCACCGTTAACAAAGCCATGAGTGTTCTTGGGTTTATCAAAAGAATTTGATCCCCCTTATACGACCAAATTATTTTTTACCTCCCTTGTCCGTCCTATTTTGGAATATTGTTCGTCGGTTTGGTGTCCACAATATCAAGTGCACATCGACCGTATTGACCGTAATGTTATGTTGAACTGGGTTGAAAAAGTACCTTCCTACCAGTGTAGATTAAAATTGCTTAATTTACCTACGCTTGTAAATCGTACAACAATGCTTGGTACTATTTTTATACAAAATCTTAAATGAAAAGGGTTGGCTTTATCGAGTGGTTTTATTACTAGGTTTTATTACTATAATGAGGTTGAATATAATATTACATTTCCAATTGTAACATAAAGCGCTCTGCACACGTTCTGCTATTGAGTACGACTCTGTCTCGACTATTCTATAGTTACAATGTCTGTTCTACCAAAAGGGACTTATCAACACTATTCTAGGGCAGATGATTATATTCTAAATTAGGCGCTGTTCACATATAAGAGGTGACATTGATTCTGCAGATATGTTTTGCATTTAAACTTCTATTCCGGTATTTAAAACTAATATTTTAACTCATTTGCTTCATTCTTACTTTGCCTTTCATTTTCATTTGTGTCCCGTCTCTGTTTTATGTATCTTCCTGGCGAACTCGCATTTTTTGCCGAAATTGATAAAAGGGCCCCGCGCGTAACAAGCACGAGCTTGGTGTCGTTGGGCCACTTGTTTGTACTGTTCGAAGTGCATCAACTTCCATATATATTAATAAAGATAATGTTTTGAAAATAATTTTTTCGAACAATTTAGCTAGCTTACAAATTTTACAATTGGCCTATATTTAAATATATCAAATTTACTTCCTCCCTTTGGACCTGCATGACTCTTAAAATTGTTCATCTACCAGGGGATCTACATTGAGACAAAAGGAAAGAGAACATAATTTGCAGGGTAGGTAATGGCTGGCAACACAATTCTTAAAAAAGAATAAAAAACTACATCAAAGTCTAGCCTTGGAGAATCATCAAAATAACTAATTGCTTCAGAAGTGTCACCATATGTTATGTCCAGCCTTTCAATGTTATAAATTTCTGGAATTGAATTTAAAGTTTCCTGGTCATACCAAACAACGGAAGGTTTCATGTTCGAAAAAAAACAGTCAACAACCTCAAAGTATGACAATGTTGAAGGTATGATCAACTTCACAAAAGTATTGGTTATATAGAAATTTATTAAAAAACTCAAACTCACGTTTGTGCTGCCAATATATTTCACCATCTGCTGGGTTATGTGTCTTGGAATATTTTTTGTAGTAGTTGTTCGTAAGGTTTTTGTATTTTTGCAGTCCTTTAGTATACCAAGGAAGCCTAGTATTTGAAATCGTTGAAAGGAAAAGTTTTATAATTAGTTTCAATGCAAGGATTCGTACGCGTATGGTTACTCATGGAACAGCCTATCGGGTTTTACGGAAGCAGGTGGTATACCGGCAGGCGACTCCCAGATAAGCCAAAAAGTGACCCAGGGACTCAACCGAACTCATGAACGCGCGAAAAGGGCATATAGCACCCTCAGCAAGATAGTAGAATTTTCCGTAGGATATGTTGTCTACAGGAAAAACTATAAGCAGAATAATAAAGCTTTCGGATATAATGCCAAGCTTGACTCAAACCGAATTCGTTGAGTTATACTTCAACGCAAGGGCAAAGCGCTTAATAAGCTCAGCGATGCAGCCGGAAAAAGTGTAGGAGTATTTCATGCCAAAAACCTGTATGTCGCGTAATCCGACGACACAAACAAAATGATAAGCCCAGAACTGCAGGATTGCACAAAAGAGTAGGATGATGAGTAGAACACGTCATCAACGAAGCCTGCCGCTGCTATGAAAACCCCAACCAGTGACCGAAATGTTACCAGATACGATGCACCCTCAGACAACCCTCCAGAAAGCTGAGTAGCCCCCGGTCATAAGAAAACTGTGGTGAAGGCACCTAATAACTATCTCCGAATGTTTTTTAGCTTTCCTTCTATTTTTCTTTCTCCGTTTACAGGTATAATATGTTGGCTGGAAAGCTTTTATTTTTCAGCAACCAATGCAATAGTATCTTATGTAATAATACACTGCCATGATACACAGATTATATAATAAACCCGACTACCTCATCTAAGGCTGGGTAGGAGGAGTTTTTCCTAACTACTTATAGTTCGACAGCTTGGTTCCTTAAATAGGGCAAATTGTATTTTTCCCCCTGTGATCACCGAAGGCTCTCTCTTAAGAGATTTACCAACAACAACGCCTACTTGTTCTCCCGGTCCAGATGGACTTACTGGATGTGTGCTTAAGTTTTGTGCGTTAACCATTTGCAAACCGATTCTTAAACTTTTTAAAAAAAGGATAAAAAAGGTGTGAAGGCGGATGCCCAAAATTATGGAGGTATTTCTAAATTGTGCGCAATTCCTAAAGCATTTGAACGCATTATCCCTTCTCATTTGCAACATTTATGTTACACGCTTATATCAACGTGTCAGCATGGTTTTGTTAAGCGAAGATCGACCACCACCAATCTTTTTGAATTGACATCTATTAAATGGCTTAAAAAAAATGCAGACTGACATTGTATATACAGATTTTAGTAAGATCTTTGACTCCGTTAACCACTCTCTTCTTTTATTTAAATTAGATCAGCTTTGGTTTCCTGGTAATCTATTATCTTGGATTTCATGTTATTTGAATGGTAGGACTTAGAGAGCTATATTCAAGAATGCTGTTTCAAAATTGATCTAGGTGACATCTGGAGTGCCTCAGGGTAGTCATTTTGGCCCTTTGCTGTTTACTTTGTTTATTAACGATCTTCTCTCAATCATAACACATTCTCGTGTACTAATGTATGCTGATGATGTTAAGCTTTGTTTATCATATAATGATATAGCGTCGGGATTTAACTTACAGTCAGATATTGATTGTTTTTATGGATGGTGTGAGTACAACCTTTTAAATTTGAACTGCCTTAAATGCAACGTAATGGCTTTTTATAGGGGTACTCCTACGTTTATCAGTTACTTTCTTAAAAGTACGCCGCTTGACCGTATATATTCTTTTAACGATTTAGGTGTTCTTCTGGACCCTAAACTTAAATTTGACTGCCACATTATGTTCACCGTTAACAAAGCCATGAGTGTTCTTGGGTTTATCAAAAGAATTTGATCCCCCTTATACGACCAAATTATTTTTTACCTCCCTTGTCCGTCCTATTTTGGAATATTGTTCGTCGGTTTGGTGTCCACAATATCAAGTGCACATCGACCGTATTGACCGTAATGTTATGTTGAACTGGGTTGAAAAAGTACCTTCCTACCAGTGTAGATTAAAATTGCTTAATTTACCTACGCTTGTAAATCGTACAACAATGCTTGGTACTATTTTTATACAAAATCTTAAATGAAAAGGGTTGGCTTTATCGAGTGGTATAGGTTTTATTAAGTATAATGAGGTTGAATATAATATTACATTTCCAATTGTAACATAAAGCGCTCTGCACACGTTCTGCTATTGAGTACGACTCTGTCTCGACTATTCTATAGTTACAATGTCTGTTCTACCAAAAGGGACTTATCAACACTATTCTAGGGCAGATGATTATATTCTAAATTAGGCGCTGTTCACATATAAGAGGTGACATTGATTCTGCAGATATGTTTTGCATTTAAACTTCTATTCCGGTATTTAAAACTAATATTTTAACTCATTTGCTTCATTCTTAGTTTGCCTTTCATTTTCATTTGTGTCCCGTCTCTGTTTTATGTATCTTCCTGGCGAACTCGCATTTTTTGCCGAAATTGATAAAAGGGCCCCGCGCGTAACAAGCACGAGCTTGGTGTCGTTGGGCCACTTGTTTGTACTGTTCGAAGTGCATCAACTTCCATATATATTAATAAAGATAATTTTTTGAAAATGATTTTTTCGAACAATTTAGCTAGGTTACAAATTTTACAATTGGCCTATATTTAAATATATCAAATTTACTTCCTCCCTTTGGACCTGCATGACTCTTAAAATTGTTCATCTACCAGGGGATCTACATTGAGACAAAAGGAAAGAGAACATAATTTGCAGGGTAGGTAATGGCTGGCAACACAATTCTTAAGGAAGAATAAAAAACTACATCAAAGTCTAGCCTTGGAGAATCATCAAAATAACTAATTGCTTCAGAAGTGTCACCATATGTTATGTCCAGCCTTTCAATGTTATAAATTTCTGGAATTGAATTTAAAGTTTCCTGGTCATACCAAACAACGGAAGGTTTCATGTTCGAAAAAAAAAGTCAACAACCTCAAAGTATGACAATGTTGAAGGTATGATCAACTTCACAAAAGTATTGGTTATATAGAAATTTATTAAAAAACTCAAACTCACGTTTGTGCTGCCAATATATTTCACCATCTGCTGGGTTATGTGTCTTGGAATATTTTTTGTAGTAGTTGTTCGTAAGGTTTTTGTATTTTTGCAGTCCTTTAGTATACCAAGGAAGCCTAGTATTTGAAATCGTTGAAAGGAAAAGTTTTATAATTAGTTTCAATGCAAGAATTCGTACGCGTATGGTTACTCATGGAACAGCCTATCCGGTTTTACGGAAGCAGGTGGTATACCGGCAGGCGACTCCCAGATAAGCCAAAAAGTGACCCAGGGACTCAACCGAACTCATGAACGCGCGAAAAGGGCATATAGCACCCTCAGCAAGATAGTAGAATTTTCCGTAGGATATGTTGTCTACAGGAAAAACTATAAGCAGAATAATAAAGCTTTCGGATATAATGCCAAGCTTGACTCAAACCGAATTCGTTGAGTTATACTTCAACGCAAGGGCAAAGCGCTTAATAAGCTCAGCGATGCAGCCGGAAAAAGTGTAGGAGTATTTCATGCCAAAGACCTGTATGTCGCGTAATCCGACGACAAACAAAATGATAAGCCCAGAACTGCAGGATTGCACAAAAGAGTAGGATGATGAGTAGAACACGTCATCAACGAAGCCTGCCGCTGCTATGAAAACCCCAACCAGTGACCGAAATGTTACCAGATACGATGCACCCTCAGACAACCCTCCAGAAAGCTGAGTAGCCCCCGGTCATAAGAAAACTGTGGTGAAGGCACCTAATAACTATCTCCGAATGTTTTTTAGCTTTCCTTCTATTTTTCTTTCTCCGTTTACAGGTATAATATGTTGGCTGGAAAGCTTTTATTTTTCAGCAACCAATGCAATAGTATCTTATGTAATAATACACTGTCATGATACACAGATTATATAATAAACCCGACTACCTCATCTAAGGCTGGGTAGGAGGAGTTTTTCCTAACTACTTATAGTTCGACAGCTTGGTTCCTTAAATAGGGCAAATTGTATTTTTTCCCCTGTGATCACCGAAGGCTCTCTCTTAAGAGATTTACCAACAACAACGCCTACTTGTTCTCCCGGTCCAGATGGACTTACTGGATGTGTGCTTAAGTTTTGTGCGTTAACCATTTGCAAACCGATTCTTAAACTTTTTAAAAAAAGGATAAAAAAGGTGTGAAGGCGGATGCCCAAAATTATAGAGGTATTTCTAGATTGTCGGCAATTCCTAAAGCATTTGAACGCATTATCCCTTCTCATTTGCAACATTTATGTTACACGCTTATATCAACGTGTCAGCATGGTTTTGTTAAGCGAAGATCGACCACCACCAATCTTTTTGAATTGACATCTATTAAATGGCTTAAAAAAATGCAGACTGACATTGTATATACAGATTTTAGTAAGATCTTTGACTCCGTTAACCACTCTCTTCTTTTATTTAAATTAAATCAGCTTTGGTTTCCTGGTAATCTATTATCTTGGCTTTCATGTTACTTGAATGGTAGGACTTAGAGGGTTATATTCAAGAATGCTGTTTCAAAATTGATCTAGGTGACATCTGGAGTGCCTCAGGGTAGTCATTTTGGCCCTTTGCTGTTTACTTTGTTTATTAACGATCTTCTCTCAATCATAACACATTCTCGTGTACTAATGTATGCTGATGATGTTAAGCTTTGTTTATCATATAATGATATAGCGTCGGGATTTAACTTACAGTCAGATATTGATTGTTTTTATGGATGGTGTGAGTACAACCTTTTAAATTTGAACTGCCTTAAATGCAACGTAATGGCTTTTTATAGGGGTACTCCTACGTTTATCAGTTACTTTCTTAAAAGTACGCCGCTTGACCGTATATATTCTTTTAACGATTTAGGTGTTCTTCTGGACCCTAAACTTAAATTTGACTGCCACATTATGTCCACCGTTAACAAAGCCATGAGTGTTCTTGGGTTTATCAAAAGAATTTGATCCCCCTTATACGACCAAATTATTTTTTACCTCCCTTGTCCGTCCTATTTTGGAATATTGTTCGTCGGTTTGGTGTCCACAATATCAAGTGCACATCGACCGTATTGACCGTAATGTTATGTTGAACTGGGTTGAAAAAGTACCTTCCTACCAGTGTAGATTAAAATTGCTTTATTTACCTACGCTTGTAAATCGTACAACAATGCTTGGTACTATTTTTATACAAAATCTTAAATGAAAAGGGTTGGCTTTATCGAGTGGTTTTATTACTAGGTTTTATTACTATAATGAGGTTGAATATAATATTACATTTCCAATTGTAACATAAAGCGCTCTGCACACGTTCTGCTATTGAGTACGACTCTGTCTCGACTATTCTATAGTTACAATGTCTGTTCTACCAAAAAGGACTTATCAACACTATTCTAGGGCAGATGATTATATTCTAAATTAGGCGCTGTTCACATATAAGAGGTGACATTGATTCTGCAGATATGTTTTGCATTTAAACTTCTATTCCGGTATTTAAAACTAATATTTTAACTCATTTGCTTCATTCTTACTTTGCCTTTCATTTTCATTTGTGTCCCGTCTCTGTTTTATGTATCTTCCTGGCGAACTCGCATTTTTTGCCGAAATTGATAAAAGGGCCCCGCGCGTAACAAGCACGAGCTTGGTGTCGTTGGGCCACTTGTTTGTACTGTTCGAAGTGCATCAACTTCCATATATATTAATAAAGATAATGTTTTGAAAATGATTTTTTCGAACAATTTAGATAGGTTACAAATTTTACAATTGGCCTATATTTAAATATATCAAATTTACTTCCTCCCTTTGGACCTGCATGACTCTTAAAATTGTTCATCTACCAGGGGATCTACATTGAGACAAAAGGAAAGAGAACATAATTTGCAGGGTAGGTAATGGCTGGCAACACAATTCTTAAGGAAGAATAAAAAACTACATCAAAGTCTAGCCTTGGAGAATCATCAAAATAACTAATTGCTTCAGAAGTGTCACCATATGTTATGTCCAGCCTTTCAATGTTATAAATTTCTGGAATTGAATTTAAAGTTTCCTGGTCATACCAAACAACGGAAGGTTTCATGTTCGAAAAAAAACAGTCAACAACCTCAAAGTATGACAATGTTGAAGGTATGATCAACTTCACAAAAGTATTGGTTATATAGAAATTTATTAAAAAACTCAAACTCACGTTTGTGCTGCCAATATATTTCACCATCTGCTGGGTTATGTGTCTTGGAATATTTTTTGTAGTAGTTGTTCGTAAGGTTTTTGTATTTTTGCAGTCCTTTAGTATACCAAGGAAGCCTAGTATTTGAAATCGTTGAAAGGAAAAGTTTTATAATTAGTTTCAATGCAAGAATTCGTACGCGTATGGTTACTCATGGAACAGCCTATCCGGTTTTACGGAAGCAGGTGGTATACCGGCAGGCGACTCCCAGATAAGCCAAAAAGTGACCCAGGGACTCAATCGAACTCATGAACGCGCGAAAAGGGCATAAAGCACCCTCAGCAAGATAGTAGAATTTTCCGTAGTATATGTTGTCTACAGGAAAAACTATAAGCTGAATAATAAAGCTTTCGGATATAATGCCAAGCTTGACTCAAACCGAATTCGTTGAGTTATACTTCAACGCAAGGGCAAAGCGCTTAATAAGCTCAGCGATGCAGCCGGAAAAAGTGTAGGAGTATTTCATGCCAAAGACCTGTATGTCGCGTAATCCGACGACACAAACAAAATGATAAGCCCAGAACTGCAGGATTGCACAAAAGAGTAGGATGATGAGTAGAACACGTCATCAACGAAGCCTGCCGCTGCTATGAAAACCCCAACCAGTGACCGAAATGTTACCAGATACGATGCACCCTCAGACAACCCTCCAGAAAGCTGAGTAGCCCCCGGTCATAAGAAAACTGTGGTGAAGGCACCTAATAACTATCTCCGAATGTTTTTTAGCTTTCCTTCTATTTTTCTTTCTCCGTTTACAGGTATAATATGTTGGCTGGAAAGCTTTTATTTTTCAGCAACCAATGCAATAGTATCTTATCGTATAATAATACACGTATAATAATACACTGCCATGATACACAGATTATATAATAAACCCGACTACCTCATCTAAGGCTGGGTAGGAGGAGTTTTTCCTAACTACTTATAGTTCGACAGCTTGGTTCCTTAAATAGGGCAAATTGTATTTTTCCCCCTGTGATCACCGAAGGCTCTCTCTTAAGAGATTTACCAACAACAACGCCTACTTGTTCTCCCGGTCCAGATGGACTTACTGGATGTGTGCTTAAGTTTTGTGCGTTAACCATTTGCAAACCGATTCTTAAACTTTTAAAAAAAGGATAAAAAAGGTGTGAAGGCGGATGCCCAAAATTATAGAGGTATTTCTAGATTGTCGGCAATTCCTAAAGCATTTGAACGCATTATCCCTTCTCATTTGCAACATTTATGTTACACGCTTATATCAACGTGTCAGCATGGTTTTGTTAAGCGAAGATCGACCACCACCAATCTTTTTGAATTGACATCTAATAAATGGCTTAAAAAAAAATGCAGAGTGACATTGTATATACAGATTTTAGTAAGACCTTTGACTCCGTTAACCACTCTCTTCTTTTATTTAAATTAGTTCAGCTTGGGTTTCCTCGTAATCTATTATCTTGGATTTCATGTTACTTGAATGGTATGACGTAGAGGGTTATATTCAAGAATGCTGTTTCAAAATTGATCTAGGTGACATCTGGAGTGCCTCAGGGTAGTCATTTGTGCTCTTTACTGTTTACTTTGTTTATTAACGATCTTCCCTCAATCATAACATATTCTCGTGGTCTAATGTATGCTGATGATGTTAAGCTTTGTTTAACATATAATGATATAGCGTCGGGATTTAACTTACAGTCAGATATTAATTGTTTTCATGGATGGTGAGAGTACAACCTTTTAAATTTGAACTACCTTAAATGCAACGTTATGGCTTTTTATAGGGGTACTACTACGATTATCAGTTACTTTCTTAAAAGTACGCCACTTGACCGTATATATTCTGTTAACGATTTAGGTGTTCTTCTGGACCCTAAACTTAAATTTGACTGCCACATTATGTCCACCGTTAACAAAGCCATGAGTGTTCTCGGGTTTATAAAGCGTTGGTCAAAAGAATTTGATCACAATTATACGACAAAATTATTTCTTACTTCCCTTGTCCGTCTTATTTTGGAATATTGTTGCTATTGAGTCGGTACAAAAAAAATGTTAGTTTGAACTGGGATCAAAACGTACCTTCCTACCAGTGTAGAATAAAATTGCTTAATTTACCTACACTTGTAAATCGTAGAACAATGCTTGGTACTATTTTTATACAAAAACTTAAATGAAAAGGGTTGGCTTTATCGAGCGGTATAGGTTTTATTAAGGATAATGAGGTTGAATATAATATTATATTTCCAATGGTAACATAAAG
Source organism: Drosophila biarmipes (assembly GCF_025231255.1). Taxonomy (NCBI): domain Eukaryota; kingdom Metazoa; phylum Arthropoda; class Insecta; order Diptera; family Drosophilidae; genus Drosophila; species Drosophila biarmipes. The sequence goes on from NC_066612.1 coordinate 24,842,620, forward strand.
CGTACTGTACACGTTCTGCTATTGAGTACGACTCTATCTCGACTATTCTATAGTTAAAATATCCATATATCCATATATATTAATAAAGATAATATTTTGAAAATGATTTTTTTAAACAATTTAGCTAGGTTACTAATTTTACAATTATTGCGGACCTTTAGTATACCAAAGAAGCCTATAAAAACCCCGTATTTGTAATAGTTGAAAGGAAAAGTTTTATAATTAGTTTCAATGCAAGAATTCGTACGCGTATGGTTACTCATGGAACAGCTTATCCGGTTTTATGGAAGCTAGGTGGTATACCGGCAGGAGACACTCAGATAAGCCAAAAAGTGACCCAGGGACTCAACCGAACTCATGAACGCCCGGAAAGGGCACATAGCACCCGCAGCAAGGAAGTAGAATTTTCCCTAGGATATTTTGTCTACAGGAAAAACTATAAGCAGAATAAAAAAGCTGTCGGATATAATGCCAAGCATGGCTCAAACCGAATTCGTTGAGTTGTACTTCAACGCAAGGGCAAAGTGCTTAATGAGCTCAGAGATGCAGCCGGAAAAAGTGTAGGAGTATTTCATGCCAAAGACCTGTATGTCGCGTAATCCGACGACACATAAAAAATGATAAGCCCAGAACTGCAGGATTGCACAAAAGAGTAGGAACTCCCGATCACATGATGAGTAGAACCAGTGACCGAAATGTTACCAGATACGATGCACCCTCAGACAACCCTCCAGAACGCTATGCCGGCTCCTCAAGCTACAGGTGTGGTGTGAGAACGAAGCGTCTTATCTGGCACTCCTGATCGAGTGGATGAACGGCTTGAGGCGGAGCTTATAGCTTGAGGAGGAGGGTATCAAGCAATACTGGATACAAATATGCCAGGCCATCACCCAAGACCAAGCCAACACGCAAACAACAGAAATCCGGCGAAGGACCCGGATACACTGTTAATATTAAGAAAACTAGAAAAATGAACAAAAACCAAACAAAAAAACCCATACTTGTAAAATAAAAAAAAAACAATCCAGCTGAGTAGCCCCCGGTCATAAGAAAACTGTGGTGAAGGCACCTAACTATCTCCGAATGTTTTTTAGCTTTCCTCCTATTTTTCTTTCTCCGTTTACGGGTATAAATGTATACATGTAAGTTTCCGTGTGAGGCTGGAAAGCTTTTATTTTTCAGCAACCAATGCAATAGTATCTTATGTAATAATACACTGCTATGATACACAGATTATATAATAAGCCCGACTAACTCATCTAAGGCTGGGTAGGAGGCGTGGGTCGAAGCCACACGTCAATGGGCGCCTGAGAAAAAGAAAACAGAAAAAGAAGAGATTCCTTTTGCGAAGTCATTACATGCGTTCCGCATCGATCACTTCAAGCCTGTTACGTACGCCCTCCATGTAAAGAAGATTAACATGTAGAAACAAACAATAAATCTTGAGACGGAGGGAGGGGTGCATGTGACTAGCCAAACTCAGGCTAGTAAAAGCAGAAGAAATTGCAAATCGGCATATTATCCCTAGGTGGGAACACCTAGGTAAGAAGTATCACCCACCCCACCAATGTCATTAACACCGTGAACATCGTTGACCACAAGGATGATGTTCAGGATGTGAACAAGACCATGAAGCTCGTAGTTGGACTACTCCTGATTATAGTGATCCTTTAGGTGTACAGACGTTCCACTCAGAAACGCCGCGACCAGTTTCACGCCCTGGAAAAAGTAGTGACCCACATCAGAGCCTAAGAAAGAAAAGGCAGTCGAGGCAAAAGTGCTTAAAAAAAAGACAATCAACCAATAAAAGGGAAATAGGTGGCAAATAATTACAAACAAAATTGAATCGCTATTAACAATAGCAATAAAACAGCAAGTGCATGCAGTTTTCAATGCAAGTGAAGTAGAACCGATAACTCATACAAAAAATTGGAGCTGCACTGACAAGCTCAAGCATTGATACTGACGTGTGCCGCTGAAAAACTCCCGTACGATGCATACATACATACATGTCTATACAGCTATAGTGCTATTTTTTTGTGTAACGTAATTCTCGTGTTATGTTTTTGTGATGCCGCCATCAAATAGGATCCGGAGCGTTGAGATATCATCGGACAGGATTGAAAAGAGGGGTAAGTGTGTCGGAACGAAGTTTTTACTTTTATGAATAAATCTATATGTATATGTATATATCCGTGCAATATGATTACAGCTCAAGTATTAGAAAGAACCTTAGATAATGATCCACATTTAAACGTAAGAGTTCAATATTTACTATCTAAAACATCCCTACCCATAGCTGTAGATGATTTAGAGGAGTTATATATTGAGACCTTCCGTCTAGAATTTTCACCACTCATTCAATGTAATAGAACTCAAAAGGCGACCATAATATCAACAGTTCCTACAGTCACTGTTTTCTCTCGTCTAGGCAAGAACATATTTTCCTAGTTAAGACAAAGAATTAATCTTACCCAAAATAACTATTTTTATATAGCCCTTAGTTCTTTAATCCTATTTCTACGTTTTCTTTTTTTACTTTTATTCATATATAATATTTAAATTTAATATTTCATCGGCGAGTATCAGCCTCGTAGTTGTATGTACAATTGCAAGAGCCCTCTGAGCGACAATTATATTACTTACGACGGACAACCTTTACAATAGGGGATAGTGTTGCGCGGCCCGCGACTATCCATTGGCACACGAACGTGTGAAGGGGAGGGAATATAGCCGAATCACAGCCCGATCACGACCATAAGCTAAGCTTATGGGGCAGTGTGGACTGACGATTGACAAACTTTACGCACTAATATTATTTTTCCGGGCACTTTAAATATTTATTCTCGTTATGTTGGAGAGGAGAGGACTTAGCAAGATCCCACGACCCGAATACGACGTAGCTTATGCCGGCAAAAATGGTGCCTGAACATCGGACGCTTCTCCCTCGGCCCAAGTACTTTTGGTATTTAGAAAAATCTTGCTTGAAAGGCGTAAATAGTACTTCAAAATATTTTACCATTATCTAAAATTTCCGCGACCGTCAATGGAGTTTCGATACGCACAAAAGACGCTTAATGCTCAGGCAGTTTTCAGAACTGGTAAATATGTTTTTTTTTATTTTTTTGTTGTATTTATTTATTATTGCCGATGGATAAATCCTTATCCCGCTACAACTAATGAACTTTAATCTATTATCGGAAATGTATTAAAAATATTCCTTAAGACATGGAATTTAATATTCTCAGAGCCCTTGTTAATGGCTCATTGCGTGCATAGTTTGTCCTAACAGCACGGTCGATGAAGGGAACTAAGATACGGATATTCCTCTATTAAAATTAAAGTATCCCATAAGGCAAGGGCAATCAATATTTTCTACAAGCAAATCATTCAGATAGATAAGGCCAGCAATTGTACGGCGATCCTTCAAGGAAAAAGAATTAGGCAGGGAACACTGACCAGCTTAGGGTGGCGCAGTTTCGTTAAAATGCAAGGATTGCAATGCAAACTTCAAAAACTTTTTTTGCAACCTCTCAATCCCATTGATCTGAACACTTCGCGAGGAAAACAAAGAATGCATATTCAACCCTAGAACGGACAAAATCAGAGTAAGCGACAGTCTAGATAACGGATCATTGAATAAGAGCGTGTTTCGCTTAACATGGCCTACCATTGTATATGCTTTTGGTAATGAGAAATTCAAGTGTTCGTTATAACAAAAGTTTTCATTAAATAATATCCACAGATAAAATATTTCATTCAAAACAGAGAGAGGGTGGTTATTGATATGATAAGAGGTTGGAATGGTTATAGTACGTTTTGCATAGCAAACCAACGAATTCTCTTGGAAACCCACATACAGATACTCTCTAGGTCAGATTGAAGAAATATCGAACCATTTATGATACTGACAGTCCTATAAATCTTCAGATCATCCACATAAAGAAGAAAGTTAGAAAAATCGATACAGGCAGAATTGTCATTTATTAAAATATTAAAAAGTAGAGGGCCAAGTGAGTTACCCTGAGATAGTACAGATGTCGCCTATTATGTATGGGATAAGGCACCATCTACTTCAACTTGATAACGTCGATTATCCAAATACGGTGCTATCCAGTCAAGAAATGAGAAGTAAAAGCCAAGTTTGGAAAGTAAAGCATTAAGAGCAGAGCGACGAACATTGTCAAACTCTTTGTCAAAATCTGTGTAAGTTATGATCCTCAAATGCATGTACACAGTGATTGAAAGAAAACAGCCAAGATGCTCGTCGAAGATCGACCAAGCATAAAGGTTCGATATAAGACCCTATTTATCTATCTTATATTTCCTGGTCTCCTCCTACAGACTCAATTGTCGCTATGCCTTCATCCGCCCATGATTTTGTAGATGGCCTTTTAGAATTATCGTTAAGTTTTATAAACAATTCCTTAAGTAAAAAATTAGATCTTGTGTCTACTTGTTCTCCCGGTCCAGATGGACTTCGTGGATGTGTGCTTAAGTTTTGTGCGTTAACCATTTGCAAACCGATTCTTAAACTTTTTAATAAAAAGGATATAAAAGGTGCGAAGGCGGATGCCCAAAATTATAGATTGTCGGCAATTCCTAAAGCATTTGAACGCATTATCCCTTCTCATTTGCAACATTTATGTTACACGCTTATATCAACGTGTCAGCATGGTTTTGTTAAGCGAAGATCGACCACCACCAATCTTTTTGAATTGACATCTATTAAATGGCTTAAAAAAAATGCAGACTGACATTGTATATACAGATTTTAGTAAGATCTTTGACTCCGTTAACCACTCTCTTCTTTTATTTAAATTAGATCAGCTTTGGTTTCCTGGTAATCTATAATCTTGGATTTCATGTTACTTGAATGGTAGGACTTAGAGAGCTATATTCAAGAATGCTGTTTCAAAATTGATCTAGGTGACATCTGGAGTGCCTCAGGGTAGTCATTTTGGCCCTTTGCTGTTTACTTTGTTTATTAACGATCTTCCCTCAATCATAACACATTCTCGTGTACTAATGTATGCTGATGATGTTAAGCTTTGTTTATCATATAATGATATAGCATCGGGATTTAACTTACAGTCAGATATTAATTGTTTTCATGGATGGTGAGAGTACAACCTTTTAAATTTGAACTACCTTAAATGCAACGTTATGGCTTTTTATAGGGGTACTACTACGATTATCAGTTACTTTCTTAAAAGTACGCCACTTGACCGTATATATTCTGTTAACGATTTAGGTGTTCTTCTGGACCCTAAACTTAAATTTGACTGCCACATTATGTCCACCGTTAACAAAGCCATGAGTGTTCTCGGGTTTATAAAGCGTTGGTCAAAAGAATTTGATCACAATTATACGACAAAATTATTTCTTACTTCCCTTGTCCGTCTTATTTTGGAATATTGTTGCTATTGAGTCGGTACAAAAAAAATGTTAGTTTGAACTGGGATCAAAACGTACCTTCCTACCAGTGTAGAATAAAATTGCTTAATTTACCTACACTTGTAAATCGTAGAACAATGCTTGGTACTATTTTTATACAAAAACTTAAATGAAAAGGGTTGGCTTTATCGAGCGGTATAGGTTTTATTAAGGATAATGAGGTTGAATATAATATTATATTTCCAATGGTAACATAAAGCGTACTGTACACGTTCTGCTATTGAGTACGACTCTATCTCGACTATTCTATAGTTAAAATATCCATATATCCATATATATTAATAAAGATAATATATTGAAAATGATTTTTTTAAACAATTTAGCTAGGTTACTAATTTTACAATTATTGCGGACCTTTAGTATACCAAAGAAGCCTATAGAAACCCCGTATTTGTAATAGTTGAAAGGAAAAGTTTTATAATTAGTTTCAATGCAAGAATTCGTACGCGTATGGTTACTCATGGAACAGTTCCGGTTTTACGGAAGCTAGGTGGTATACCGGCAGGAGACACTCAGATAAGCCAAAAAGTGACCCAGGGACTCAACCGAACTCACGAACGCCCGGAAAGGGCATATAGCACCCGCAGCAAGGAAGTAGAATTTTCCCTAGGATATGTTGTCTACAGGAAAAACTATAAGCAGAATAATAAAGCTGTCGGATATAATGCCAAGCTTGGCTCAAACCGAATTCGTTGAGTTGTACTTCAACGCAAGGGCAAAGTGCTTAATGAGCTCAGCGATGCAGCCGGAAAAAGTGTAGGAGTATTTCATGCCAAAGACCTGTATGTCGCGTAATCCGACGACACATACAAAATGATAAGCCCAGAACTGCAGGATTGCACAAAAGAGTAGGAACTCCCGATCACATGATGAGTAGAACACGTCATCAACGAAGCCTGCCGCTGCTATGCAAACCCCAACCAGTGACCGAAATGTTACCAGATACAATGCACCCTCAGACAACCCTCCAGAACGCTATTTGCGCCGCATGCCGGCTCCTCAAGCTACAGGTGTGGTGTGAGAACGAAGCGTCTTATCTGGCACTCCTGATCGAGTGGATGAACGGCTTGAGGCGGAGCTTATAGCTTGAGGAGGAGGGTATCAAGCAATGCTGGATACAAATATGCCAGGCCATCACCCAAGACCAAGCCAACACGCAAACAACAGAAATCCGGCGAATGACCCGGATACACTGTTAATATTAAGAAAACTAGAAAAATAAACAAAAATCAAACAAAAAAACCCATACTTGTAAAATTAAAAAAACAATCCAGCTGAGTAGCCCCCGGTCATAAGAAAACTGTGGTGAAGGCACCTAACTATCTCCGAATGTTTTTTAGCTTTCCTCCTATTTTTCTTTCTCCGTTTACGGGTGTAAATGTATACATGTAAGTTTCCGTGTGAGGCTGGAAAGCTTTTATTTTTCAGCAACCAATGCAATAGTATCTTATGTAATAATACACTGCTATGATACACAGATTATATAATAAGCCCGACTAACTCATCTAAGGCTGGGTAGGAGGCGTGGGTCGAAGCCACACGTCAATGGGCGCCTGAGAAAAAGAAAACAGAAAAAGAAGAGATTCCTTTTGCGAAGTCATTGCATGCGTTCCGCATCGATCACTTCAAGCCTGTTACGTACGCCCTCCATGTAAAGAAGATTAACATGTAGAAACAAACAATAAATCTTGAGACGGAGGGAGGGGTGCATGTGACTAGCCAGATTCAGGCTAGTAAAAGCAGAAGAAATTGCAAATCGGCATATTATCCCAAGGTGGGAACACCTAGGTAAGAAGTATCACCCACCCCACCAATGTCATTAACACCGTGAAGATCGTTGACCACAAGGATGATGTTCAGGATGTGAACAAGACCATGAAGCTCGTAGTTGGACTACTCCTGATTATAGTTTCACGCCCTGGAAAAAGTAGTGACCTACATCAGAGCCTAAGAAAGAAAAAGCAGTCGAGGCAAAAGTGCTTAAAAAAAAGACAATCAACCAATAAAAGGGAAATAGGTGGCAAATAATTACAAACAAAATTGAATCGCTATTAACAATAGCAATAAAACAGCAAGTGCATGCATTTTTCAATGCAAGTGAAGTAGAACCGATAACTCATACAAAAAATTGGAGCTGCACTGACAAGCTCAAGCATTGATACTGACGTGTGCCGCTGAAAAACTCCCGTACGATGCATACATACATACATGTCTATACAGCTATAGTGCTATTTTTTTGTGTAACGTAATTCTCGTGTTATGTTTTTGTTAACCGCCATCAAATAGGATCCGGAGCGTTGAGATATCATCGGACAGGATTGAAAAGAGGGGTTAGTGTGTCGGAACGAAGTTTTTACTTTTATGAATAAATCTATATGTATATGTATATATCCGTGCAATATGATTACAGCTCAAGTATTAGAAAGAACCTTAGATAATGATCCACAGTTTAACGTAAGAGTTCAATATTTACTATCTAAAACATCCCTACCCATAGCTGTAGATGATTTAGAGAAGTTATATATTGAGACCTTCCGTCTAGAATTTTCACCACTCATTCAATGTAATAGAACTCAAAAGGCGACCATAATATCAACAGTTCCTACAGTCACTGTTTTCTCTCGTCTAGGCAAGAACATATTTTCCTAGTTAAGACAAAGAATTAATCTTACCCAAAATAACTATTTTTATATAGCCCTTAGTTCTTTAATCCTATTTATACGTTTTCTTTTTTTACTTTTATTCATATATAATATTTAAATTTAATATTTCATCGGCGAGTATCAGCCTCGTAGTTGTATGTACAATTGCAAGAGCCCTCTGAGCGACAATTATATTACTTACGACGGACAACCTTTACAATAGGGGATAGTGTTGCGCGGCCCGCGACTATCCATTGGCACACGAACGTGTGAAGGGGAGGGAATATGGCCGAATCACAGCCCGATCACGTTGCGATCAAGCGACAGCTAAGCTTATGGGGCAGTGTGGACTGACGATTGACAAACTTTACGCACTAATATTATTTTTCCGGGCACTTTAAATATTTATTCTCGTTATGTTGGAGAGGAGAGGACTTAGCAAGATCCCACGACCCGAATACGACGTAGCTTATGCCGGCAAAAATGGTGCCTGAACATCGGACGCTTCTCCCTCGGCCCAAGTACTTTTGGTATTTAGAAAAATCTTGCTTGAAAGGCGTAAATAGTACTTCAAAATATTTTACCATTATCTAAAATTTCCGCGACCGTCAATGGAGTTTCGATACGCACAAAAGACGCTTAATGCTCAGGCAGTTTTCAGAACTGGTAAATATGTTTTTTTTATTTTTTTGTTGTATTTATTTATTATTGCCGATGGATAAATCCTTATCCCGCTACAACTAATGAACTTTAATCTATTATCGGAAATGTATTAAAAATATTCCTTAAGGCATGGAATTTAATATTCTCAGAGCCCTTGTTAATGGCTCATTGCATGCATAGTTTGTCCTAACAGCACGGTCGATGAAGAGAACTAAGATACGGATATTCCTCTATTAAAATTAAAGTATCCCATAAGGCAAGGACAATCAATATTTCCTACAAGCAGATCATTCAGATAGATAAGGCCAGCAATTGTACGGCGATCCTTCAAGGAAAAAGAATTAGGCAGGGAACACTGACCAGCTTCGGGTGGCGCAGTTTCGTTAAAAAGCAAGGATTGCAATGCAAACTTCAAAAACTTTTTTCGCAACCTCTCAAACCCATTGATCTGAACACTTCGCGAGGAAAACATAGAATGCATATTCAACCCTAGAACGGACAAAATCAGAGTAAGCGACAGTCTAGATAACGGATCATTGAATAAGAACGTGTTTCGCTTAACATGGCCTACCATTGTATATGCTTTTGGTAATGAGAAATTCAAGTGTTCGTTAAAACAAAAGTTTTCATTAAATAATATCCACAGATCAAATATTTCATTCAAAACAGAGAGAGGGTGGTTATTGATGTGATAAGAGGTTGGAATGGTTATAGTACGTTTTGCATAGCAAACGAACGAATTTTCTTGGAAACCCACATACAGATACTCTCTAGGTCAGATTGAAGAAATATCGAACCATTTATGATACTGACAGTCCTATAAATCTTCAGATCATCCACATAAAGAAGAAAGTTAGAAAAATCGAAACAGGCACAATTGTCATTTATTAAAATATTAAAAAGTAGAGGGCCAAGTGAGTTACCCTGAGATAGTACAGATGTCGCCTATTATGGATGGGATAAGGCACCATCTACTTCAACTTGATAATGTCGATTATCCAAATACGGTGCTATCCAGTCAAGAAATGAGGAGTAAAAGCCAAGTTTGGAAAGTAAAGGGCAGAGCGACGAACATTGTCAAACTCTTTGTCAAAATCTGTGTAAGTTATGATCCTCAAATGCATGTACACAGTGATTGAAAGAAAACAGCCAAGTTGCTCGTCGAAGATTGACCAAGCATAAAGGTTCGATATAAGACCCTATCTATCTATCTTATATTTCTTGGTCTCCTCCTACAGACTCAATTGTCGCTATGCCTTCATCTGCCCATGTTTTGTAGATGGCCTTTTAGAATTATCGTTAAGTTTTATAAACAATTCCTTAAGTAAAAAATTAGATCTTGTGTCTACTTGTTCTCCCGGTCCAGATGGACTTCGTGGATGTGTGCTTAAGTTTTGTGCATTAACCATTTGCAAACCGATTCTTAAACTTTTTAATAAAAAGGATATAAAAAGGTGCGAAGGCGGATGCCCAAAATTATAGAGGTATTTCTAAATTGTCGGCAATTCCTAAAGCATTTGAACGCATTATCCCTTCTCATTTGCAACATTTATGTTCCTCGTTTATATCAACGTGTCAGCATGGTTTTGTTAAGCGAAGATCGACCACCACCAATCTTCTTGAATTGACATCTAATAAATGGCTTAAAAAAAATGCAGACTGACATTGTATATACAGTTTTTAGTAAGCCCTTTGACTCCGTTAACCACTCTCTTCTTTTATTTAAATAAGTTCAGCTTGGGTTTCCTCGTAATCTATTATCTTGGATTTCATGTTACTTGAATGGTATGACGTAGAGGGTTATATTCAAGAATGCTGTTTCAAAATTGATCTAGGTGACATCTGGAGTGCCTCAGGGTAGTCATTTGTGCTCTTTGCTGTTTACTTTGTTTATTAACGATCTTCCCTCAATCATAACATATTCTCGTGGTCTAATGTATGCTGATGATGTTAAGCTTTGTTTAACATATAATGATATAGCGTCGGGATTTAACTTACAGTCAGATATTAATTGTTTTCATGGATGGTGAGAGTACAACCTTTTAAATTTGAACTACCTTAAATGCAACGTTATGGCTTTTTATAGGGGTACTCCTACGTTTATCAGTTACTTTCTTAAAAGTACGCCACTTGACCGTATATATTCTGTTAACGATTTAGGTGTTCTTCTGGACCCTAAACTTAAATTTGACTGCCACATTATGTCCACCGTTAACAAAGCCATTAGTGTTCTCGGGTTTATAAAGCGTTTTTCAAAAGAATTTGATCACCCTTATACGACCAAATTATTTTTTACTTCCCTTGTCCGTCCTATTTTGGAATATTGTTCGTCGGTTTGGAGTCCACAATATCAAGTGCACGTCGACCGTATTGAGTCGATTCAAAAAAAATGTTAGTTTGAACTGGGATCAAAACGTACCTTCCTACCAGTGTAGATTAAAATTGCTTAATTTACCTACACTTGTAAATCGTAGAACAACGCTTGGTATACAAGGCTTTTTATACAACATCTTAAATGAAAAGGGTTGGCTTTATCGAGCGGTATAGGTTTTATTAAGTATAATGAGGTTGAATATAATATTATATTTCCAATGGTAACATAAAGCGTACTGTACACGTTCTGCTCTTGAGTACGACTCTATCTCGACTATTCTATAGTTAAAATATCCATATATCCATATATATTAATAAAGATAATATATTGAAAATGATTTTTTTAAACAATTTAGCTAGGTTACTAATTTTACAATTATTGCAGACCTTTAGTATACCAAAGAAGCCTATAGAAACCCCGTATTTGTAATAGTTGAAAGGAAAAGTTTTATAATTAGTTTCAATGCAAGAATTCGTACGCGTATGGTTACTCATGGAACAGCCTATCCGGTTTTACGGAAGCTAGGTGGTATACCGGCAGGAGACACTCAGATAAGCCAAAAAGTGACCTAGGGACTCAACCGAACTCACGAACGCCCGGAAAGGGCATATAGCACCCGCAGCAAGGTAGTAGAATTTTCCCTAGGATATGTTGCCTACAGGAAAAACTATAAGCAGAATAATAAAGCTGTCGGATATAATGCCAAGCTTGGCTCAAACCGAATTCGTTGAGTTGTACTTCAACGCAAGGGCAAAGTGCTTAATGAGCTCAGAGATGCAGCCGGAAAAAGTGCAGGAGTATTTCATGCCAAAGACCTGTATGTCGCGTAATCCGACGACACATACAAAATGATAAGCCCAGAACTGCAGGATTGCACAAAAGAGTTGGAACTCCCGATCACATGATGAGTAGAACACGTCATCAACGAAGCCTGCCGCTGCTATGCAAACCCCAACCAGTCACCGAAATGTTACCAGATACGATGCACCCTCAGACAACCCTCCAGAACGCTATTTGCGCCGCATGCCGGCTCCTCAAGCTACAGGTGTGGTGTGAGAACGAAGCGTCTTATCTGGCACTCCTGATCGAGTGGATGAACGGCTTGAGGCGGAGCTTATAGCTTGAGGAGGAGGGTATCAAGCAATGCTGGATACAAATATGCCAGGCCATCACCCAAGACCAAGCCAACATGCAAACAACAGAAATCCGGCGAAGGACCCGGATACACTGTTAATATTAAGAAAACTAGAAAAATAAACAAAAACCAAACAAAAAACCCATACTTGTAAAATTAAAAAAAAAATCCAGCTGAGTAGCCCCCGGTCATAAGAAAACTGTGGTGAAGGCATCTAACTATCTCCGAATGTTTTTTAGCTTTCCTCCTATTTTTCTTTCTCCGTTTACAGGTATAAATATGTATACATGTAAGTTTCCGTGTGAGGCTGGAAAGACTTTATTTTTCAGCAACCAATGCAATAGTATCTTATGTAATAAAACAATAAAAACCAACAACAACGCCTACTTGTTCTCTCGGTCCAGATGGACTTACTGGATGTGTGCTTAAGTTTTGTGCGTTAGCCATTTGCAAACCGATTCTTAAACTTTTTAATAAAAAGGATAAAAAAGGTGTGAAGGCGGATGCCCAAATTATGGAGGTATTTCTAAATTGTCAGCAATTCCTAAAGCATTTGAACGCATTATCCCTTCTCATTTGCAACATTTATGTTCCTCGCTTCTATCAACGTGTCAGCATGGTTTTGTTAAGCGAAGATCGACCACCACCAATTTTCTTGAATTGACATCTAATAAATGGCTTAAAAAAAAATGCAGACTGACATTGTATATACAGATTTTAGTAAGACCTTTGACTCCGTTAACCACTCTCTTCTTTTATTTAAATTAGATCAGCTTGGGTTTCCTCGTAATCTATTATCTTTGATTTCATGTTACTTGAATGGTATGACGTAGATGGTTATATTCAAGAATGCTGTTTCAAAATTGATCTAGGTGACATCTGGAGTGCCTCAGGGTAGTCATTTGTGCTCTTTGCTGTTTACTTTGTTTATTAACGATCTTCCCTCAATCATAACATATTCTCGTGGTCTAATGTATGCTGATGATGTTAAGCTTTGTATAACATATAATGATATAGCGTCGGGATTTAACTTACAGTCAGATATTAATTGTTTTCATGGATGGTGAGAGTACAACCTTTTAAATTTGAACTACCGTAAATGCAACGTTATGGCTTTTTATAGGGGTACTCCTACGTTTATCAGTTACTTTCTTAAAAGTAGGCCACTTGACCGTATATATTCTGTTAACGATTTAGGTGTTCTTCTGGACCCTAAACTTAAATTTGACTGCCACATTATGTCCACCGTTAACAAAGCCATTAGTGTTCTCGGGTTTATAAAGCGTTGGTCAAAAGAATTTGATCACAATTATACGACAAAATTATTTTTTACTTCCCTTGTCCGTCTTATTTTGGAATATTGTTCGTCGGTTTGGAGTCCACAATATCAAGTGCACTTCGACCGTATTGAGTCGGTACAAAAAAAATGTTAGTTTGAACTGGGATCAAAACGTACCTTCCTACCAGTGTAGATTAAAATTGCTTAATTTACCTACACTTGTAAATCGTAGAACAATGCTTTGTACTATTTTTATACAAAATCTTAAATGAAAAGGGTTGGCTTTATCGAGCGGTATAGGTTTTATTAAGGATAATGAGGTTGAATATAATATTATATTTCCAATGGTAACATAAAGCGTACTGTACACGTTCTGCTCTTGAGTACGACTCTATCTCGACTATTCTATAGTTAAAATATCCATATATCCATATATATTAATAAAGATAATATATTGAAAATGATTTTTTTAAACAATTTAGCTAGGTTACTAATTTTACAATTATTGCAGACCTTTAGTATACCAAAGAAGCCTATAGAAACCCCGTATTTGTAATAGTTGAAAGAAAAAGTTTTATAATTAGTTTCAATGCAAGAATTCGTACGCGTATGGTTACTCATGGAACAGCCTATCCGGTTTTACGGAAGCTAGGTGGTATACCGGCAGGAGACACTCAGATAAGCCAAAAAGTGACCTAGGGACTCAACCGAACTCACGAACGCCCGGAAAGGGCATATAGCACCCGCAGCAAGGTAGTAGAATTTTCCCTAGGATATGTTGTCTACAGGAAAAACTATAAGCAGAATAATAAAGCTGTCGGATATAATGCCAAGCTTGGCTCAAACCGAATTCGTTGAGTTGTACTTCAACGCAAGGGCAAAGTGCTTAATGAGCTCAGAGATGCAGCCGGAAAAAGTGTAGGAGTATTTCATGCCAAAGACCTGTATGTCGCGTAATCCGACGACACATACAAAATGATAAGCCCAGAACTGCAGGATTGCACAAAAGAGTAGGAACTCCCGATCACATGATGAGTAGAACACGTCATCAACGAAGCCTGTCGCTGCTATGCAAACCCCAACCAGTCACCGAAATGTTACCAGATACGATGCACCCTCAGACAACCCTCCAGAACGCTATTTGCGCCGCATGCCGGCTCCTCAAGCTACAGGTGTGGTGTGAGAACGAAGCGTCTTATCTGGCACTCCTGATCGAGTGGATGAACGGCTTGAGGCGGAGCTTATAGCTTGAGGAGGAGGGTATCAAGCAATGCTGGATACAAATATGCCAGGCCATCACCCAAGACCAAGCCAACACGCAAACAACAGAAATCCGGCGAAGGACCCGGATACACTGTTAGTATTAAGAAAACTAGAAAAATAAACAAAAACCAAACAAAAAACCCATACTTGTAAAATTAAAAAAACAATCCAGCTGAGTAGCCCCCGGTCATAAGAAAACTGTGGTGAAGGCACCTAACTATCTCCGAATGTTTTTTAGCTTTCCTCCTATTTTTCTTTCTCCGTTTACAGGTATAAATATGTATACATGTAAGTTTCCGTGTGAGGCTGGAAAGACTTTATTTTTCAGCAACCAATGCAATAGTATCTTATGTAATAAAACACTGCTATGATACACAGATTATATAATCAGCCCGACTACCTCATCTAAGGCTGGGTAGGAGGAGTTTTTCCTAACTACTTATAGTTCCACAGCTTGGTTCCTTAAATAGGGCAAATTGTATTTTTTCCCCTGTGATCACCGAAGGCTCTCTCTTAAGAGATTTACCAACAACAACGCCTACTTGTTCTCTCGGTCCAGATGGACTTACTGGATGTGTGCTTAAGTTTTGTGCGTTAGCCATTTGCAAACCGATTCTTAAACTTTTTAATAAAAAGGATAAAAAAGGTGTGAAGGCGGATGCCCAAATTATGGAGGTATTTCTAAATTGTCGGCAATTCCTAAAGCATTTGAACGCATTATCCCTTCTCATTTGCAACATTTATGTTCCTCGCTTCTATCAACGTGTCAGCATGGTTTTGTTAAGCGAAGATCGACCACCACCAATTTTCTTGAATTGACATCTAATAAATGGCTTAAAAAAAATGCAGACTGACATTGTATATACAGATTTTAGTAAGACCTTTGACTCCGTTAACTACTCTCTTCTTTTATTTAAATTAGATCAGCTTGGGTTTCCTCGTAATCTATTATCTTTGATTTCATGTTACTTGAATGGTATGACGTAGATGGTTATATTCAAGAATGCTGTTTCAAAATTGATCTAGGTAACATCTGGAGTGCCTCAGGGTAGTCATTTGTGCTCTTTGCTGTTTACTTTGTTTATTAACGATCTTCCCTCAATCATAACATATTCTCGTGGTCTAATGTATGCTGATGATGTTAAGCTTTGTATAACATATAATGATATAGCGTCGGGATTTAACTTACAGTCAGATATTAATTGTTTTCATGGATGGTGAGAGTACAACCTTTTAAATTTGAACTACCGTAAATGCAACGTTATGGCTTTTTATAGGGGTACTCCTACGTTTATCAGTTACTTTCTTAAAAGTAGGCCACTTGACCGTATATATTCTGTTAACGATTTAGGTGTTCTTCTGGACCCTAAACTTAAATTTGACTGCCACATTATGTCCACCGTTAACAAAGCCATTAGTGTTCTCGGGTTTATAAAGCGTTGGTCAAAAGAATTTGATCACAATTATACGACAAAATTATTTTTTACTTCCCTTGTCCGTCTTATTTTGGAATATTGTTCGTCGGTTTGGAGTCCACAATATCAAGTGCACTTCGACCGTATTGAGTCGGTACAAAAAAAATGTTAGTTTGAACTGGGATCAAAACGTACCTTCCTACCAGTGTAGATTAAAATTGCTTAATTTACCTACACTTAAAAATCGTAGAACAATGCTTTGTACTATTTTTATACAAAATCTTAAATGAAAAGGGTTGGCTTTATCGAGCGGTATAGGTTTTATTAAGGATAATGCGGTTGAATATAATATTATATTTCCAATGGTAACATAAAGCGCTCTGTACACGTTTTGCTCTTGAGTACGACTCTATCTCGACTATTCTATAGTTACAATATCCATATATCCATATATATTAATAAAGATAATATTTTGAAAATGATTTTTTCAAACAATTTAGCTAGGTTACTAATTTTACAATTGGTCTATATTTCAATATATCAAATTTACTTCCTCCCTTATGGACCTGCATAACTCATAAAATTGTTCATCTACCAGGGGATCTACATTGAGACAAAGAGGAAGATAACATAATTTGCAGGGTAGGTAATGGCTGGCAACACAATTCTTAAGGAAGAATACAAAAACTACATCAAAGTCTAGCCTTGGGGAATCATCAAAATAACTAATTGCTTCAGAAGTGTCATCATATGTTATGTGCAACCTTTCAATTGAAAATTTCTGGAATTGAATTTAAAGTTTCCTGGTCATACCAAACAACGGAAGGTTTCATGTTCGAAAAAAAACAGTCACCAACCTCGTATGACAAGGTTGAATGTATGATCAACTTCACAAATGTATTCGTTATATAGAAATTTATTAAAAAACTCAAAGTCACGTTTGTGCTGCCAATATATTTCACCATCTGCTGGGTTAAGTGTTTTGGAATATTTTTTGTAGGAGTTGTTCCTAAGGTTTTTGTATTTTTGCAGACCTTTAGTATACCAAAGAAGCCTATAGAAACCCCGTAGTTTCAATGCAAGAATTCTTACGCGTATGGTTACTCATGGAACAGCCTATCCGGTTTTACGGAAGCTAAGTGGTATACCGGCAGGAGACTCCCAGATAAGCCAAAAAGTGACCGAGGGACTCAACCGAACTCATGAACGCGCGAAAAGGGCATATAGCACCCGCAGCAAGGTAGTAGAATTTTCCCTAGGATATGTTGTCTACAGGAAAAACTATAAGCAGAATAATAAAGCTGTCGGATATAATGCCAAGCTTGGCTCAAACCGAATTCGTTGAGTTGTACTTCAACGCAAGGGCAAAGCGCTTAATGAGCTCAGCGATGCAGCCGGAAAAAGTGTAGGAGTATTTCATGCCAAAGACCTGTATGTCGCGTAATCCGACGACACAAACAAAATGATAAGCCCAGAACTGCAGGATTGCATAAAAGAGCAGGAACTCCCGATCACATGATGATTAAAACACGTCATCAACGAAGCCTGCCGCTGCTATGAAAACCCCAACCAGTGACCGAAATGTTACCAGATACGATGCACCCTCAAACAACCCTCCAGAAAGCTATTTGCGCAGCCTGCCGGCTCCTCAAGCTACATGTGTGGTGTGAGAACGTAGCGTCGTATCTGGTACTCCTGATCGAGTGGATGAACGGCTTGAGGCGGAGTTTACAGCTTGAGGAGGAGAATATCCAGCAATGCTGGATACAAATATGCCAGGCCCTCACCCAAGACCAAGCCAACACGCAAGCAACAGAAATCCGTAGAAGGACCCGGATACACTGTTCATAATAAGAAAACTTGAAAAATAAACAAAAACCAAAAAAAAAAAACCATACTTGAAAAAAAAAAATAAATGCAGCTGAGTAGCCCCCGGTCATAAGAAAACTGTAGTGAAGGCACCTAACTATCTCCGAATGTTTTTTAGCTTTCCTCCTATTTTTCTTTCTCCGTTTACGGGTATAAATATGTATACATGTAAGTTTCCGTGTGAGGCTGGAAAGCTTTTATTTTTCAGCAACCAATGCAATAGTATCTTATCTAATAATACACTGCCATGATACACAGATTATATAATAAGCCCGACTAGCTCATCTAAGGCTGGGTAGGAGGCGTGGGTCGAAGCCACACGTCAATGGGCGCCTGAGAAAAAGAAAACTGAAAAGAAACAACGAAAACGAAGACAATGGTCGTACGGAGATTCCTTTTGCATGCGTTCCGCATCGATCACTTCGAGCCTGTTACGTACGCCTTAAGTGTAAAGAAAATTAACATGTAGAAACAAAAAAATGAATCTTGAGCCGGAGGGAGGGGTTTAGTGACTAGCCAAACTTAGGCTAGTAAAAGCAGAAGAAATTGCAAATCGGCATATTGCGGGTGTTGGGTGGCCAGAACACGACCACGATCGACCTACTGGTAACTGTGCTCCGGCAGGTGGCAAAGTGCAACAACCGGCCAGTAACTTCTCAGATAAGGGAAATAGCGAAACAGGTGGGAACTTCTAGTTAATTTATCCAATATGGAATTTGTTCTGATCTCCTCTGGCATATATCAACTCTAGTTTTAGAAAGAATCTTAGATAATGATCAACAGTTAAACGTAAAAGTAGATGATTAGAGAAATTATATAGAATTTTCACCACTCATTCATTGTAATAGAAGTCAAAGGGCGTCCATAAAATCAACAGTTCCCAAAGTCATTGGTTTCTCTAGTCTAGACATAAACATATTTTTGGGCAATGACAAAGAATTAATTTTAACCAAAATAAGCCTCGACGTTTGTAGCCGTGAATAATCGGTTTTTTTTGCTGATGTGCGCACCTCACCTGTTAAATTTCCGTCTCTGCGCTGGTAAAAAGAAGAAGTGAAGTAGGTCAAAAACAATAACATAACTTTCGACGGACAACCTTGAAAATAGGGGATAGTATTGCGCGCCCGCGACGATCCATTGGCACACGAATGTGTGAAGGGGAGGGAATGTGGCCGAAACACAGCCCGATGGCATTGCGATCAAGAGACAGCTAAGCTTGTAGGGCAGTGTGGACTGACGACTGCCGAACTTTTCGCTGCTTCATGCGTCTGTGATATTACCCATGCTTCTGCGCCATATAGTAGCAAGGGTAGGATGAGTGTCTTGTAGAGTGTTAAATTTGTTCGGCGAGAGAGGTCTCTTTTGCACATTTGCTTACTCTGGCCAAAGTAGCACCTATTGGCAAGTGTGATTTTTCGCTTGATCTCCAGGCTGACGTAATTTTCGGTGTTAATGGCAGTGCCAAGGTACGTGAACTCCTTGACCACTTGGAAGGTATAGCTGTCCGCTACCACAAGGGAGTCTAGGCGCCGCGCCTCCCTGCTTGTCGACTGCATATACTTCGTCTTGCCCTCGTTTACCGCCAAACCCACTTTTGCCGACTCTTTTTCGATAGCCGAAAATGGAGCAGTGACATCTTGCTTGCTGCGGCCAATGATGTCAATATCATCGGAATACGCAAGGAGCTTTTATAAAAAAGAGTGCCAAATCGATGTACACCGGCTTTCCGCAGAACCCCTTTCATCACGAAAATGAAGAGGTCGCACGACAGGGGGTCGCCTTGTCTAAAACCTGGAACGGTATTAAAAGGGTCGGAGAGGTTCGTTCCTACCTTGACAGAGCTGATGGTACTGCTCAATGTCATTCTGCAAAGACGTATTAGCTTTGCAGGAATACCGAACTCAGACATGGTGGCATATAGGCGTTCCCTCGTCGGGCTATCGAATGCAGCTTTATAATCGACAAAGAGATGGTGTGTGTTAATGTTGTTCTCGCGGGTTTTTTACAGGATGTGAAGATCTGGTCTATGGTGGACTTACCAGGTCTGAAGCCGCACTGATAAGGTCCGATCTGTGTGCTTGTATACGGCTTCAGTCGTTCACATATTACGTTCGATAGGACCTTGTATGAGATGGTAATCAGGATGATTCCCCGGTTATTATGGATAGGATAATGCACCATCTACTTCAACTTGATAACGTCGATTATCCAAATAAATAAGTAAAATAAAATAATTTTTTTTAAAGTGAATGAATGCTTCTAAGCTCAAATATATGCTTACAAATAACGTAGAATCTTCGGTTCACTTGTAAGGTGTGAAGAAAGTTAAGCGGGCCTGAAGGCACGCTTGGGGCTTTGAGTGAAAAAAACAACATTTTCAAGTAATGAAGGTTTTTTTTATTTTTTCTTATGATATTTTACAAAAGTTTTTGTTCGCTGTGCAGCATAAGTGCAGATTGCATTTTGTGCATATGCATTGCGTTTGTTTGTGCTTGCAATGGCAAATGGTTTAGCTGGTCAAACCGCAAGTCCGATATTGGATGTTTTGATTTTTGACCACGTTTGAGATCAGTGAAAGGTTGATGAGAGAGTGGAGACTGCATGAAAGGGGAATTTCTTGATCGTCCTGACTGAGAGGATGGAGACTGGTTTGCCGATCGCGTTGAAGATGCATTTTTGGTATTGATTGGACGACAAGGTAAGTTTTTCTTTTTATATGTCACCAGCCCTGCGGCTAGTGTTTCGCGAAAGTCTGAGAGTACGAGTATTTTGTCTTGGCTTTCGTTTTCTGTTTGAATACGTCTGTGTAAAATATAGGCGTTGGTGGCTGCCATATCAATTAGGTGATAAAAAATTCGTGTTGCGGCATCCCGAGTTTTTGCTCTGATATGATAGCGTCCCATTTTGTCATAATCACTGTTAGAAGTATTTATAAAGACAGATTGCGTTTTAGTTCTCATGCCGGAAATATTTTGAAAGTACATTTTAAGGCCATTATTTTCTGTATGAATTTATTGTTGACAAGTCCCTAGCAGGTTGCCAGTCAGCGCATATTATTGAAGAAAATTTTTCAACATTTAGTTTAGATGTCGGCCTTGCATGATCATAATTACTATTAATTACCCTGCTCAACGTATCCGTACGTATTTTTATGGACACGATAGAAATTATAGTGCAGTCGAATTGAGAACATGTAAATGATTTCCTTATAGACGCTAACCTGATTTGTGAGGACCATCCAAAGAGCGCAGAAGAAATCAGAAGAAATCTGTCCGTATGAACGCTGAGATCTCGGAAACTATAAGAACTAGAACAGTCTGACTTGCCATGCAGATTTCTGGGAACCCTGCGCATCGCAAGTTTTGTTTCAGCGGAGTGCCACGCCCATTCTAACGAACACAATCCGCGAAAATCTGTAGCGGCTACAGTTGACATAAAAGGTGTTTGTCTCATACCTATCGGCTGAACTAAAAAAAAGTGACACGCCCACTCTAACGCCCACAAACGGCTTAAGCGCTTTAATCTGTCTGCCGCCACATAACATCTACTAAAATAGCCGGTAGGTGGCGACCTAAACTATCGGCTTGCTCCTTATATATCTCCACATCCCTTTTGCTCCCTTAAGCTGAGTAAGGAGTATCTGATATTTCGACTATAGCGCTTTTCCCTGTTTTCTTAATTATTTTTAACTACAAAATTAAATAATCAGGAGACAGAAAACAAATACAAATTCCTAAACTAATTCAAACCTAATTTTTTTCCAATTCTAGATGCAGTCGCTTAGGTGGAGCCATCGGAGCCTCCGGAAAATGTGGTGAATGAGAAACCTGACTTGCTCGAAGCGGAATGCTACGCAGACTCCAGATGATAAAGGAGGTGCTCCAATAGCACCGGGAACCCAAAAAGAGCGCGCTTGTAAATTAAATAGAAAATAAAATCAAAACAATGAAATATAACCAAAATATATTTTATATTTATGTATCTGCTAAACGCTCAACCTGAGCTTTTTCTTCCGCTTAAAGACACGCATAAAAGGGTGCCTTAAAAAGCAATTAATATGTACTCAAAAAATTAGCCACTGATTAAGCGCTCAAAATCCGAAGATAGCAGTACTCGATGTTGATCTAACTCCAGCGGCGAATATATTCTCTATACATGTTTTGGATGAGCCTATTCCACAATTCAGCTTAAGCGCTTAATCAGCACAAAGTTAACTGCGACGTCGGCAGCGCAACCAGCGACTCGGGCAGAGCCAAATAAGAGTCGCAGAAAAAATTTTTTTTTTCGCGCTCTTTCTCACGATTTTCAAAATTCGGGTGAAGGCAAAGAGGACGAGCAATTAAAGTGACTAGCTTTTGTACACCCTTGCAATTTAAATAATGCAACATTTTTAGTAAATGTAAATACAAATAATTTACATAATTTGTGTGGCAATTTAATATATTTGTTTTCTTTTTAGTTTAGTAGTTTATCGTAAATAAGTGAATTTTTGATTGGCATAAAAAAACATGTCCATAAATACCCTGTTTTCATGTGCAACGGAACATGCATAGACAAACGGGACATGCCAATAAAACAGAACAAGCCCGTTGTTGTTGTTTTTCTGTTACTATGATTATACGATATGAATCACGATTTCATAAAAGCACGATATAGAAATAACCCCTGTTTATACAACACATATCATTTCGTGATTTGCTTTCAGTAGAGATGCCAGACGTGTAAAATTTGGTATTAAAGTCTGGTCACACTTTTACAAAATGTAAACCTATTAAACGCAATGGATAAACTTAAATTATTCATTTACAATCGGCAAATAAGAAGCGGAAAATTAACACTGAAAATTAATACTGTGTGGAGGCACAGAAGGTCGATGGCTTTATTAAAAGCAAGGCGGTTTTTGGTAGCCAGAAGTCACAGGATGCTGATGCAGACTGAGCCTGAGGACACCTAGAGTGCGAAAATTTAAGAGCAGGCCAAGAAGCAATGCTTTTTGGGCACTAGTGCAAAATCCATAAAATTAAAATTGTTAAAAGTATGTTTCTAACCGTTTCTGTTCCAATTGGCGATCGCCGTATACAAATCTGCGACCTGTGCCGAGTATCGAGTGATTGGAGATGTATTTGGAGTACATAAAAGTACAGTTCACAAGTACTTTCATATTGTTGTTAAAGCGATATTGAATCTTACGAGGGCATTAATTTTATTCCCAATACTGGATGAATGCATTCAAAATGCAGGTGCATTTGAAAAAATGTGTCACATTCCTAACGTGACTGGAGCTATTGACGGTAAAATGCCTTCTAGAATATTAATTTCAAATTATAAACGCTATATATGAATTATTCAGGAACACACATTCCTGTTAAGGCTCCAAAGATTGGAAACATGGATTTAGTAAATAGAAAGGGATGGACATCGATGGTCATGCAAGCTGTAGTTGACAACAATTACTTGTAAGTATGTACATATCTAGATACTGGTTGTTTTTCTAAACATTATATATTTTTAGGTTTGGAGTCAGCATGAAATTTCCGGGAAGTGTTCACGACGGTCTTTAAAGAGTCAGGAATTTTCAAGAGCCATAGCCGAATTATTCAGGAATTTATAAAACTGGTGGACAATAAAAAAATTCCCTTTATTATCCTAGGAGATCCTGCATACCCCTTTGCCAACGTGGCTTCTAAAACCTTACAGAATGGCAGAGCAACCAAATATTGGAATCTCCAGAATGCGATCCATCCGATCATAGGGTACACCTTAAGGAATACATTGTTTCTTACTTTCCTTTGAGAAGCAGTTCAAAATTAATGAATAATAATAATAATCCACTATAAGTTTGTTTTTAATGTATTTCAGCTTTAATTGGAGTTAAAGAATTCACGCATGAATCTCTGGGTCTCGGCCCGATCCTCCGCCAGAACCTCGCGCAAGCTCTGCACAAAGGTGGAATCTATTTCGCGTTGAGCCTCGAGGAACTCCTGGTTCTACACCTCCAGCCTGTCCAAGACCTCGTTGTTGTCGTCTGATATCTTCTGAATCATCTGCACGGCGTTTGCCTTGTCTGAAAAACAAGTGAAATCATTAAACATTACCATCGTGTTACCCTTAATGAGAATTAATATGCTTACTAGAAGTTTGGCGGCTCCTAGGCATAGATGTCTCCACCAGGAGTTCAAGTGCATTGGTTTCCTCTATCTCCTCTGCTTCGTTGAACACCTCATTGGCTATGTCATCGAAAACGTCGATGGCCACAAATGCCTCCTCTGAGGTGTCCACCCCTACAGCCTGAGTCACAGGGCGAGTGCCATTCATGTCCTCAAGCTCGTCGAAGTGGGCGCACGTTTTCCTTGCAGACCCACTGACTGCATTACTGCGCTTCCCATCAAAATACGTTTTTTTTTAGCATTCTCAGCTTGGTTTTTTTTTATCTCCGGTCTTGTTCATGTTTTTAGCCTTCATCGACTCTGCGAGGCCCTTGTAGATCGGATTGTTGCGTTTCGTTTTGCCATCGAGCTTGCCCAATCTGTTGTCCTCCTTCACCAGGCCAATCAGCTCCGTAATTTCGGCGTCTGACCAAAAAGATCTTTTCGATTCCATTGCTTTTTCCTAATTATTCCCTTTGTTTTCCGAATTGGCGTTTTAATTTTCACTTTTATGCACAGCTTTGCCACCTGGTCTGCATAGCGTTAAGTTAGTTGAGCACCACAAATTCACGCTTTCAGGCTGAAATCATAATTAACTTTCGTGTGTTGCCGAATTCACGAAATGGCGTTTATACACACACGAATCGGCTGAAAGCGGGAAATGATAGCGCGAATTCGGCGTCGTATAAACACAGTTTGTCTTTCTCACTTGCGTTTAGATGAAGGAGTTAGACCGAAACTTGCAAACAATTGTTTTTTAATTAATAAAACAAAAATCCAGGTAAATCTCTAACGGGTCGCCACCAGAGCTTGTAAATAACTGTCGACCGTTTCTCGTTGTCTGCAAATAGGTGTCTCTTTCTGACTCTTTACGAAAAGACTCAGAGAGCGACCGTTTCATAGGTTCTTGAATGTGCTCGCTCGCGCTCAGAGCAAAACCGATTTTTTCTATTCTGTTTTGTTTCGGTTGTTACAAGACTGTTTTATCGTTTTCAGTGAAGCAAAATGTCTTATGCGTATGTATTGGTATACATTTACACGCATAGGCAAGCAAATCGATTATTGCGATCGTAAATTGAGTGTGTTAATTTGCGTTGTTTAAGTGTGGGAAGGGACGAGACACTAAAAAAATGTGCACCAATTTTTTAAATTCAATTTGGAAGAAAAGAAATCAATTTGTAATGTTTGCGGAACCAAACTTAACACAATAACCAATAACCACAAATTTAAGACGCCACTTAACAATGAAGCATATGGACATTTTCAATGAGTGAAATAATTCTGGATCTACAAAGTTAAAAGAATGCGAAGAAAAACGAAAAATATCGTATCAAACGAGTGAACGAGCAATTGTTTCTTCTTTGATCAAAATTGTAACCACAAACGGAAAACCATTCAAATTTCTAGACAGTGAAGGGTTCAACGAGATAATGTATCCAATATATAATGCCCTTGGCATGAACCCTGTTACGTCTAGAAATATTATGAATTTTGTGTCAACCAAAGAACAGTTTGTAAAAGAAAATATAAGGGCACTTGCGAAAGGAAAGCTGGTGTCGCTGAAAATCGACGTTGCCAGCAGAATGAATAAAGCCTAAAACCGAGATTGTTGTGAAGACCTTGGGCATGATTGATCTCGGGGAATCTCACACTGGAATATATATAAAAATCAAAATTCTACAAATCTTAGATGATTATGGCTTGATCAGATTTACAGGTAAAAATTAAATTCCATAAAATTTTGTATGTAAAAAAATGTGATTTTTTTTAATTTCATATTCTCGTACACAGCATTACGTCTGATAATGGACGAAACATGATAAAAGCCGTCCAGGTATTAAATGATGCGACAGAGGAATCCCTTTTTGAAGAAGACATAGAAAGCGAGAATCTTCTGAAAGAATTGGGTTCTATTGAACTGGCTAATATACACCTTGTGACATGTGCAGCAAACACTCTGCAACTTGAGTATTTGATGTAAACAAAACAAAGGAGATCGCCGATAAAATAAGTGCCTGTCGCACATTATGCAAATCGCTGCGCACAGAAACATATAGGTAAGTTATAAGTTATAGAAGTACATATATAAAAATGTATATTCCAATCGGGATAAATCGGGAAAAATAAATAAATAAATATATAATTATATATATACATATATATATTATAAATACTTCATATTTATAAAATCTATGTCTTAGTTGAGAATGAAAAAAACATACCATCGCTCGAAGTTGCTACAAGGTTGAATACGACGTATTTAATGCTAAAGAAATTATTGGACTTAAAGGATTTCCTGGCAACGCAACCAAATATTTGTATAGAGGCCGATTGGGATTGGATCGAGACGTACATTGACGCTTTCAGTGACACATACCAGGTAACCCTAAAGCTACAAAACAAAGATTTAGTTTATAGTGAGTTCTTCGTAGTATGGATGGAACTAAAATTGAAATGCGATACTAGCTACAATTTAATTTTAAAAAAACTATCGGCACAGATAAAATTAAGAGAAACAAAATTATTAGAAAATGATGCATTGTTGGCAGCGATTTTACATAGATCTTCGTGTAAATTGTATGTTGTCGAACAATCAAAAATCCCTAGCAAAGGCTAATTAAAAAAAACTGCTTTTCGTTTATATGAGTTGAAAGAAGTAAGCTGTATGTCGTAAAATGTTTGAAATGTGGGTCTTGTTTTGTTTATGTTGTAGGTTTGAGAATCTAATTAAAATTGTCTTCGTCAAAAACTAATACTTCTAGTAAACTAAAATCCAAAATACATTTCATACTTATTATCGCTTTATTATTTAAGGCACACACACGAAATGTTCCAGCGCTCGAGACTCCTGTGCATGAAGAAATGTTTGCTTCCACTGTCTCGTCAATTCTATCAACCGCATTCTCATCTGAAGAGAAGTCGCTGTTGTCGGCATTTTTGTACGATTTTAAGACAGTTTCAGAAAACAAAGAAGATCCAGTTTCTACGAAACCTGCCAAAATTTATGCTGACATCGAAAACTTCGACGTAAAATTTGGTCGCTTGCCATTAAATTCCAATATATTGGATTTTTTTAATGATTTGAAACTTAGGATGCCGCATATAGGTGCACTAGCGCAGGTTATGCTGGCTACACCTGCAACGCAAGTCTCCGCCGAACGGGCATTTTCAGCCCTACATTTTATATTAAGTGAACGAAGAAGTTCGATTAGTGCAAAAAAACTAAACTCCTTACTAGTTGTAAAGCTTAACACATAAATATAAAAAATGTTACAAAAATTATTAATATAATATATATAAAAATAAAAAAAAAACTAAAAACAACATTGTCTGAAACTTTTTTGCGTTCATTTTGCAGACGAAACATAACAATTGCAACAACAATGAATGTAAATGGGAAGACCGTTTGCATTGAGTTTTTCGGTCAATCGGTCTTTTGCTGACTCTCTTTGTGCGAGCGTTTCTCGTTCCGCTCTTCACGCACTGCTCATTAAACGAACGAAATAAAAAGGGCTCAACGAAAAGCGCTCAACAGAAAACAGAATTGAAGACAGCAAAAGTCTCTTGCTCAGAGCGAGAGCGAGAGAGTATGAACTTTTTCGGTTGTGCTCGCAACGAGAGCTCAAGAAAAAAAACCGTCGACAGTTATTTACAAGCTCTGGTCGCCACATTCAAATAGGCTGCGGTGGTACCATGGAATTCAAGCGCACGCCGGTATACTCGGCTGGCTGCTTGTCGGCTGTGGAAGTGGGTGTAAATGCTTGACTCCATGAAGTGCCTATTAATAATGGTAAACGAAATCTAATATCTAATCAAAAAGAAAGTCAAAAAATTCCCCATGTACTCTGGCTGACTCTCAAACTGACCTCACTAGATGTTCCCGAGCTACCTTAATACCACCCCAACCATTGGTCATTCCTTTCCATGAGTCCGAACGACCCCTTCGAACGCAAGCTACCCTATCGCGGAATCATTCTAGCTGCGGCAACAGACTGTTAATTCAGTTCATTATAAAGGTTTTATTACCAGCTATCTTAAAATATGGGTACGATTAAATGAGATAGATTTAGTTTGAAATGCAATCACGAAACTTTAAACTACAATTAAAATCACTACAAAACGGGGCGATAGTTATCCTTTTACTGTGGCGGAAATACAATTTAAATTGCAACCTGACATAATTAAAAATGCAAGGAATACTCGTTGAATCAAAATAAAACAATCGTCAAAAAGTCAAAAGGAGAGATTTTGAAATCTCGATCTGCCTGATTGCAGGGCATTTAGGTGCTGGGATTCAAATTTTTCTCTTCTTTTCTTTACGCCGCCCTGAGTTTTCTTATCATCATTTAAATGCAAAAATTTAGACACTCACCGCTTGCAGGAACATCCATTGATGAAAGCGCTTTCGCCGAGAAGTTCGCTGCTATCTGCGGGAAATTTATAGATAATACAAAACAATGCGAACCAAAACATAAAACCATTTAAAAATTCCACGACCGAAATGCACCTAAAAAAAAAACTGTAAAAAAACTATCTCCTTCCATGACTTTATACTACTTCGCCTCCATCCACTATATGATTTCCGATTTATCCGAGCGCGATCAAGCGACTGCTCTCTCGCTCATGCTCAAACTAAGAACCAAGCAAAAAAAAAAAACGCAGTGAATTTATGCGTCGCCCAAAGGCAAACGCTGTTGCTGGGAAGAGCGAAGATTTTCCTCTGTTTCTCGACCCAATCTTTCCGGCAGCTTGAAAGACTCCGAATAAGGGATGACTTCCGTAGATGTCGCTCAAACAAACGCCGGCCGCGCAAGACCTCATGTGGACGGCCAGTAGCCAGCCGAATACGGCTAACGTCACTCTCTAGACCCCGAATATTCCGATCTCTTTAACTCACCCTGATCCGCAGCTAACTTCCTGGCTATATTTCCTTTCTTTTCGGTAACGCCAAACGGCACGGAGAAGATGGAGAGGCATCCGCGACATTAGAAGGGGACCTTATTTATTTATCTTCCCGACTCCAATGAACTCATTATTATTAAGTTCCAATTGCGCCGTGGTCTTTCTACTATAAACAATTGCACCGCAGGCCTTCTACTGTAAACTAAGCCGGGTCTCCCAAATGTAAACATTAACATCCGGCAGAATGCAGCGCTGCGTAAAATTGCAGAGTAAACTGTTTAATTGATTTCCACAATCCAACCAAAAATTTATCAACCAATTTATTCCGACTCCTTATCCAAAATCCAAGTCACTAGATTCTCTTAAGCCGAGGTTTTCTTATCAGATAATCGGCCCTTGGACTGTCAATCCTTTTTTGACCCGAATCGAAAGGTTTATGATTTGAGTATTGTGATTAGTGAATTTGTCGATGCTAAGAAAGATTTGTAAACTAGTGAATAAAAAAAGTTAAAAATTAAAAAATAAAACACATATTTTTTTGAATTTGTTATATAAGAAAAGTTAAAAATTAAAAAATAAAAAACATATTTTTTTTAATTTGTTAAAAAAAAATGTGTTTTTTATTTTTTAATTTTTAACTTATTCTTATTCACTAGATCACAACTTTTTCAAGCACAACTCAAGTAAGCAACTATTTAATTGGTGCCCAACGTGGGGCGGGGCTATTTAAAAAATTCCTGAAATAAGTTTTGAAACAAAACAGTTTCCGAAAAAAAACGAAAAAAACCTAATCGATGACATAATAAAAAGTGTTTGCATAGTAAAAAAAAGCTGAAAGAGGAAATCAATAAATAAAATAATCCCAACTCGCTAAAATAAAAAACAGATAAATAAAAACTAAACACACTAAACAAAAAGAAAAAAACAAACAGATAATCATATACAAATTTAACACAAACTGAAGGAAGAACTGAGGGCCATCCCTCGCTACATAGAAACAAATTGAAGGAAGAGCTGCGGGCCATCCTTTGCAATACGACGAACCCAAACCGGATCACTAAGCACAAAGAAGACATCCCATGTCCAAGGAAACCAGCTGTTTAAATATAGTTTTGTATTTAAAAGAACTTATCTCAAAACAAGAAAGGAAGTTAACTTCGGCAAGCCGAAATTTGTATACCCTTGCAGTTATAAGAAATAATCAACTTTGCTGACTTCAGTGTTATTAAAAAAAATATATTCTATTCTTTTTTTAGACCATTTTTTTACATTTATATGTTAGAGTAGACCGATTTTTATTAAATTGAATTCCAAATTCTTAAAAATATAAGAAATTATGTTCCCAATATTATAAGACAATATGTCAAAAAGCCGCAAAGCTATAATTTGTTTTTTATTATTTTCCCACCAATTTTCCGATAATTCCTATGACAGTTATACGATATAGTCATCCGAGTTCGATAAAATTTAATTCGAAATTAAAAAAAAAATGTAATTTCCAAGCGCAGGAGGTTATATGTTAAGAAACACCAAAGATATAAATTTTTTTTTAATTTTTTCCACGACAGTTTCTCTGAGAGCTATAAGATATAGTTGTCCGATCCGGCTGGTTCCGACTTATATACAACCTACAATAGAAAGAAGACTTTTGGGAAAGCCCGATAGCTTTAAAACTGAGGGACTAGTTTGCGTAGATACGGACAGATAGACGGACGGACAGACGGCCAGACGGATCGACTCGTCTAGTGATGCTGATCAATAATATGTATACTTTATGGGGTCGGAAACGTATCCTTCATTGCGTTGCAATCTTCTGACTGAAATTATTATACCCTGTGCAAGGGTATACAAATTAAATAAAAACAAACAAGGTGGAAGAGTTAATCAACGATTTTGAAAAAATTATCTTCATGACTCCACCTGTACCTTCTAGCAGCCAGGCTAATACACAGATGGTTAATGTAAGCGGTTTGATAGCACAAATAGTTAACGATAAATTTAATCCTTTAAAGAATGAGATCGCGAGCTTAAAGATACAATTAAACCACAATATAAAGAAGGGTGAGGATTTCAAAGTAGAAGCTGTTGATCTGAATGCTAGGTACTTCGGTAAGTCGGTCAGAGAATATAAAGGAGAAGATAATAGATATGTTATCTGGAGGAAATCGGTGGAAATAGTAATGGGACAATACAAAAGGGGAAGTGAAAAAAAACTTTTCGGCATCTTCGAAATAAAATTACAGGCATTGCCAATGATGCTTAAACCCATAATGGAACCGTATTGAACTTTGATGCCATAATGGGCAGACTAGATTTTGTTTTTAGTGACAAGCGACCAGCACTAAGAGTGTTCATAACTGTCCTTAACGTGCGTATTTCAGATGTAATATTCTCAATGAATGAATCAAATACTAACAACCTGAGGTTTAATTAACCCGATAACAGAATAAATATAATTATTATCAGAATAAAATTGGAATTAGGGCAGACAAAATTATCCCCAATATAATACCCAAAAACCAATTGAATTTCTATAAGCCTGAACAGAACAAACCGGAACCAATGGATGTTGACGAATCCATAGAGGTTCAGAATAGGCCAACGTATAACAATAATCAATAAAAAATATAGCAACACTAATTACAACCAGAATAAATGGAATCAGTATAAAAAACCAGAAGCACACATAACTCAGAAAGATCAACCACAGAATAAAAGACAACCAGCACGGTCAGTAAACCAACCGGCTAATAAAGCAATGCAATTAAATAACATCGAAAAGGACAATTTTTTGGAAAAGAATCCGGAGTAGGATTACCCTAATAAATACGGACAGATAGTAAGCTAAAAAGAAAACTGAAAATTTGAATTGACAAAGGGGCAACCTACATCAGAACGGGGTTAAAATCCACTGAAAAAAATCAAAGCTGTAATTGACACCGAAAAAAGAGCTAATTAAATATGGGGAAAAATAAGAAAAATGGATATACGATAACGACAGCTCTTGCAAACAACTTTCATTATCTAAAGAAAGAACCATTTTACCATTAAAAGAATTTATTATAAAAAAAAATACTTTGATAAAAAGGCCAAAATCAGAACTGGCTCTGAAGAAGGAAATCAAAGTAAAACAAGCTTGGGATACAAAAATCCTGAACAAGCCAACGTTAAAGTATCCGTCACTGACAACTTAAACAATCTCAATTGTGAAATCAGTATGACATGAGATACCGAATACTACAGAAAGTCGAAACTGATCATTAAAAAATCAATATGCAAATCGCATTTCGTACAGATATAAAAGGGAAAAACACTTTTGTTCACGACAGACCCATTTACGGAAAATAATATCCATATTCGTTGATGGTCCCCGATTTTGTTAATAACGAAAAATTAGTAGAATGCTTACAAGAAAGGCAAAAACGAGGACGGAAGTCCTAAATTAAGACTAGTTATTGACTATAAAAAGTTTAACGAAAGTACGATACTCGACAGGTATCCAATGCAAGACCGGTCTGTAATTCTAGCTAATTTGGGAAAGGCTAAATATTTTTTAACCATAGACTTAGGATCAGCGTTTCATCAGATTCTAATAAAAGAATAAGATATGAAAAAGACTTCTTTCTCAATAAATAACAGGAAGTATGAATTGTTAAGGATGCCATTTAGGTTGACCAACGCACCAAGAATTTTCCAAAGAGCAATGGACGACATTCTAAGGGAAGCATTGGGAAAAACATGTCATGTTTATATGGACGACATAATAATTTTCTCTAATACACTAGAACAACATTATTTCGATTTAAGTAAAATAATTTATAATTTAATTATTTAGAGCTCATATGAATTCATCTTTGGATAAATCAAAGTATAATAAACGCGAAGTAAGTTTTCTAGGATACATTCTATTCTATAACGTCATCAGTACGGACCCTGAAAAATAGACACCATTATTACCCGGTATTATAGAAACTTTGTTCGGAATTATACTTTCAAAGCTTAATCACTAACGAAATATTTAGAAGGACATCATGGAAAAATCGCAAAAAGAGTGTCAACTAAAACGTTAATTCAGCTGGATGACCCAGCTACAAAAGACTTTAACGAGCTAAAGAAAATCAAGTTGCTCATATCGAACTGGTTCAACCAGACTATAATAAAATATGTACATTAACCACAGATGCATCAGACGTCTCTATTGGTGCGGTATTATCTCAAGAAGGTAAACCAATAACATTTTTTTTCAAAACTGTCTAAAACTGAACAAGTCTATGTAAATAATAAAAAAAAACTTTTTTTCAATAGTGTGGGCTCTAACAAATTTGAGAAAATATCTATGCGGAATGATTCGAATTGAATTTCAAACCGATCATCAACCATTATCTCTTGCAAACTCGAATAAAAATCCAAATATAGAAACGAAACGCTTGTATTCATTTATAGAAAGTTTTACTTCAAAAGTTGTATATAAACCAGGTGCAACAAAGGTAGTTGCGACGCATTATCGCGAATGCATATAAACTATTTGTCCGATAGAGATCAGTCGGAAGCATCCGAGTCCGATCAAAATACTCTGCACTCAGCAGAAAGTAGTTTCGAAAATGTAATCGAAGAAACAAAAAACCTTTAAACCAGTTTATGGCTCAATTATTAATAGCTAAGCCACGATCCTTGAATCTCTTAACGTATTAAATAATACCAGAGGATGACACTCCGGAAAATTTGGTTTCAATTCTAGGACAATATTTACAGTCAAATGTCACAGACGGTATCCATTAGACACTTAAAGATTTTTATAGAATTCCAAAGCCTTTAAAAGAAAACTTCGTTAATAAATTCCTTTACCCGATGAATGTTCTCGGATGCAAAAAGTATTGAAGAAAAGGCCGCCGTAATAGAAGAAACACATAGTAGAGCTCACTGAGGAATTACTGGCCTAAGGTATTCTCAAAATTAAAAGAGCATATTAAAAATTGCATAATTTGTTATCAAAACAAATATAATAGAACCACGTGCCAATTCCTATCCGAGAGGCACCTATCTCGGAAAGAGAATGTGAAAATTTGCATATCGTTATTTACTATGCCCAAAATCTTATATTCAGAAATTCAAAATAAATTCAATACAGAAAATAAAGTTTCAGCAATTCTACAACAATTTCCATTAGCAACAACCTTGATGATAGACAACGAGCCAAGTTTTTCTTTATTACAATTTAAATCCTTCGCACAAAGAAATGGGATATCCTTATTCTTTGCGGACCCTCGACATACTACTCCTAATGGAAAGATAGAAATCACACACTCGACGCTAACAGAAATCGCCCGCTGCATCAAAGATGAGAATAATCTAATCGATTACTCTGAAATTATAATTAGAGCAGCATCAACGACCGTACAATATACTCGTACTATTTAATTAAATCAGACATGACACAAGCCTCCTCAAGAGAAAATGTTAGATTTTCACAATAAAATAGGTAAAGTTACTTATGAAAAGAAATACGGGGAAAGAAGTATGCTAAATTCTAGATACAAAAAACAAGTATTTAAGGAAAATCATCTTAATAAGGTTATTATAAACAGCCGAAATCTTACGATTTATAAAGATAATAATAAATAAACAAAAATTTTATTTTAAATTTCAGATAATGATTTCATTAAAGTACTTATTATTGATAGTAGCAACAACCAAATTCGAAATTACGGGTTACACAAACCATGATTTCTTTCTAAACAAGGATACTAAAAATATTCCAAAATATTACTCCATCTATTCAATGTAACTTATCTAAGTCGATATAAAAACATAATTCAACTCGAATCAACTCACTTAAATATAAGCAATTGGGGCAATTTCCTATGATTTAGACATTATTAAAATTCTTATTCGCAAATTACACCCAATAAAGCTAAACGGGGAATCAATGAACGCCTGACCATGATGATTTTATAACAGTTCGTATTAGATCAATGAATTAATCAGTAATAATAACAATCAATTTGTAATTAATTCAAAATTATTCAAAGAGATAAAAACCCTAACTGAAAATCTACAACCAGTATTTTAAACCAAGAATTCCCGCTTTGAAAACACCGCCTTCGGTTGCTAACTTACCATCTTATAAATTTAATGGACACAATTACACTAGCAAAAATAGAAGTTTTCAACAGAAAAATATGAAACACTGAGACATCCAGAAATTTTTAAGCATGAACAAAAACCACAGACATATCAGATATTTCCAAATTTAAAATCGACATACATTATTAGTACATTTTAATATACATAAAATACATAAATATTACAAACCGGTGCGAAGTGTATAACGCACGATCCATCTCACACCATAATGGAAAACTCTCAATAGATAATCATGTCGCTAATTGTAAAAATAAGTTTATTGTTAAGTTATTGTAAATAATACTCATTTAATATTGTAAATGATGCTCATTTCAATGGGTCATTTCAAATTACTTTTAATCGCACTACTTTGCCAAAGAATATTTCCCACACTAACGTAGACCATAAGATATTGAAATACATATATCATTGCTAAACAATAGATTAAATTCTTATTATCATTATATCTTATGTCAAATGATTCGGAACTTACATTTAATAACACAACCATATTAAACCCTTTCATTCAAATTAAACAAACTGAAATCCAAATAACCTTAATATTGATCATATTTACATTAATATATTTAATTATCACGACTTTATTAAAATTAAAAACATATCTAATATGCAAACTACGACAAGCTCATATTGAAGAACAACCCGAAAATAATATATCCAACAATGCAAATACCATTAAGGATGAAATTGTAGTCGAGTTGACCACTCATTTAAATTCGCTTTATCCATTAGTCCAATTCAGAGTTATCCATCCAAGATCCCAGGCTCCTTACCGAGGCAGGTCTTCTACTGTAAACTAAGCCGGGTCTCCCAAATGTAAACATTAACATTCAGTCAGCATCCAGCGCGGCCTAAAATTGCAGAATAAACTGCTTATTTGATTTCCACAAATTTCATCATGCAATTTATTCCGTTTCTCTTCTCCAAAATCCAAGTCATTAGATTCTTATAATTCTCTATGCTTATCAGATAATCGGCCCTTGGCCTGTCTGTCCGTTTTTTGATCCGAATCGAAAGGATTATAATTTGAGTATTGTGAGCATTGAATTAGTTCGATGCTAAGAAAGAGTTGTAAGCTAGTGAACGGATAGGCTCAATGGCAAGGACGTAAAAATCGGTCTTTCAGGACCAAACCATTAAAGGAAAGAAATCATTAGAGGGCGCATCCATCATCCAATCCAAGAACCGTATGCGAGAACAATTTTTTTAGTGCCAAAATATGTCAAACGGTTTAAGCTTGCGAAAATTTTTGTAATCAATTTGCTAATGGCAATAAAAATAAAATTCGTTCTAAAAACGTTCAACGTGCTAATTTTAAATGCCGATCAGCAATCAATTTGGTAATGGCAATGAAAATATAAACGGATCTAAAAACATTTAACGTGGAAATTTTAAATGCCGATCAGCTGTTACTCTATGTGAACCAGAATACGTTTAAAATTGCTAGAGCGATTTAAACGGTTGTGTGCAAAGGATATTAATACAGAAAACTGGCTGATCAGACTATTAGATAAAGTTTGTCGTCTACAAGGCGATTCCCCTTAGTTCCGAAAAAAAATCTTTACTTCTTAATCTCTTTGTGAATAACGAATGACGTGTCAGCTTGCACAGGTGAATAATAAGTGGCAGTCCATATAGACAATAGTATGGGATGTCCGCTTTTTAACGAGTTAAAACTCTAATTAAAATTTATCGAAGTCACTCCGTACTTAACTTGTTCCTTGCACTCATTTGCTGTATGGCCTGTTACCTTTTTTTACTTATGAAAACCGCTGCAAGTGACGCGTAACTTTCAAAACTCTGAATATTTCTAATGAGTTTTCACTTATGAAATCCCGTGCAAGTGACAGTTTTTGTTTTTTTTCGATAGAGTTTTCATCTGACAAAATATTTAATTTAAAATATATTCATTTTTATTTACTTTTTACTTCTATAAGCTTTCTGTTATTTTACAGATTTTGTCAGTTAGCCAACTTTTTTTGTTTTGTTAATTTATATTTCACATTCATCAGCGCCTTCCTTAAACATTTGTCTGAGCCCACCAAATCCCTAAAAAACGCTAATGAAAAAATTCCGGAATGTGTTTAAAAAATGTGTCTTACTTCTATACTTGTATATTTATCTTTTCGAACTGTGTAAAACCTTTTATGCAATTTTTATTGCCACAAAACTGTGCTGACTTCTATTCTAATGTCGAAAGCGGGAGAGTTTAAGGCACAACAAAAAAAAAACAAAAAAGAGTGCTGCCGATCGCTGCTCTATATGGTCAGAAACGCTGTCTTTTATATGCATGTTACTCATTGTTATTATGCAAGCTGCCACAATTCTGGTATATTTAGAAAAAACGCTTAAATATTATTGAAAGTCTGACCGGGTGAAGGGAACTTATCATGCACACCACATAAATCGAAAAAAAACAAGAAAGGAAGTTAACTTTGGCAAGCCGAAGTTTGTATAACCTTGCAGTTATAAGAAATAATCAACTTTCCCACTAATTTCCCGACTGTTCCTATGACAGCTATATGATATAGTCG
This sequence comes from Drosophila biarmipes, assembly GCF_025231255.1. Taxonomy (NCBI): domain Eukaryota; kingdom Metazoa; phylum Arthropoda; class Insecta; order Diptera; family Drosophilidae; genus Drosophila; species Drosophila biarmipes. Next base: position 24,880,443 of record NC_066612.1, read on the forward strand.
TCCGATTTTGATAAAATTTAATTCGAAATTCAGAACTAATTAAAAAATGTTATTTCCAGGCTTAGAAGCTTATATGTTTAAAAACGCCGAAGATATATTTTTTTCATATTATTTTATCACTAATTTTCCGATCATTACTATGGCAGCCATATGATATTGTCCTCCGATTTTAATAAAATTTCATTCGAAATTCAGAACTAATTTAAAAATGTCATTTCCAAGCTTAGAAGGTTATATGTCAAAAATACCGAATAAGATATAGTAGAAGATATAGTTTTCCGATCCGGCTGGTTACGACTTGTATACTACCTGCAATAGAAAGAAGACTTTTAGGAAAGTTTCAGCCCCATAGCTTCAAATCTGAGAGACTGGGCATGGCACCTTTTTTAGTGAGTAGATAGGTATGGATGAGACAAACACATTTCAATTTTGCTTCTATCATAAAAACTGTAGGCACTTCTGATTTTCGCACGAACAAAAACCCTTAGTAATCACAGGTTTTAGTTTTATGCAATCTCTTATTTTAAGACAGAATTAATTTATAATTATGACACTTTAAGCCCAGACAGTATATATCCTACTCTAACGTAGACCATAAGATATTGGAATATATCTCTTTTAAGCAAAAGAAAAATTTCTTAATATCCAAATATCTTATGTCAAATGATTTGGAACTTACATTTGATAATATTAACATATTAAACCCTTTCATTCAAATTAAACCAATTCAAATCCCAATAACGTTAATATTGATCAGATTTACTTTAATATATTTAATTGTCACGACTTTATTAAAATTAAAAAAAAATATCTAATATGCAAACCACGACAAGCTCATATTGAAGAAGAACCCGAAAATATTATATCCAACAATCGCTTAATCCATCACTTTCAATGAATCGGGACGATCCAATTTAGGATGGGGGGAGTTATCCAACCGAATATCCCAGGCTCCTTACCCAATTTGTAATCCACTTCTAGCTGGGAACTTATTACTCAGCTTTCCCACCAAATCCAGAATTCTTAATTATCTTCCCCTCTCCAATGAACTCATTATTAAGTTCCAATTGTGCCGAGGTATTTCTACTGTAAACAATTGCACCGCGTTCTTTCTACTGTAAACTAAGCTGGTTCACCCAAGTGTAAGCATTAGCATCCGCGGCCCAAAATTGCAGAGTAATCTGTTTATTTGACTTCCACATTCAAACGTTAAATTTCATCAGCCAATTTATTCCGACTCTCTTGAGTCCATCTCTTATCCAAAATCCATGTCCCTAAATTCTCTAGGACTATTTAATTTGTATGGATTACTTTTGTTATTGTCACACAAAATATTGCTTTTAACACTATAAATCAAAATAACAAGCCGTTTTTAAGCCACATGAGCAATGCGTCTTTTGGCTCGATTTCTTTTCGTCAAAATAATTCAAGAATCCATAGAAGAGACAAAAATTGAATTTTCACTTTTTGGTAGAGCGGAGTGTTTTGAGCGAGATAGTGATGAAGGGAGAAGGAGGGAGAAGGAAGCAAAGCAACGGCAACTTAAAAATAAATTCTCATACGTGTGAGTCTTTCCTTGCAGAAATTAAGCCGCCTATTTCATGGTCTTTGGCTCGTAATACTTCACTCAACTAGCGGTTAACCTCCGTTAGCTTGTTCTCATTGCACATCCCGCATCACATGTGGTCCGGACGCGAATCGCCCTGTATCCGGATTTACAGGATTCTCGATTTCCCACACACGAATTTGAACTTCACGAGCAATGTCAACTACATATTAGAGAAAACAAGTCACACAATAAACTATTTATATTATCCACTACGAGACAACCAAAACGAGCTACAAGTACACATCCGAAAGTTCATAAATAATTATACCAATGTTTCTGTCCGCCAGGACGTCACCGAGAAGGGTATTAGCCCGGTAAGGTAGATAAACAAGTCCAGCAAGCTGCATTTCCACTGGAGCCTAAAGAAGCTGGTAAAGAAATATAAGCAAGTATACTTTTATTTTTTCAGACCAACTCTGAGTTCTTCTTGTCAATGTAAGTGTAAATATTTACTACGAAAACATAAGCAATGATGACAGTGCGCAATCGAAAATGGAAGGCGCAGAAGCACCAGATTTGGTTAGATTGGCAAGATCATGGAAAGCCCATAAGCACAGGTTTAGCTTAATGAGCCATAGGACTTTTAATCAACTGTTATCGAATGGTGGAAATCAGAGTTCTAAATTTTTCAAAAAAGGAAGGAGGTATAAGTCGGTCTTTTAGAACCAAACCATAAAAGGAAAGAAATCATTTTAGGGCGCATCCATCATCCAATCCAAGAACCGTATGCGAGAACATTTTTTTTTAGTGCCAAAATATGTCAAACGGTTTAAGCTTGCGAAAATTTTTGTAATCAATTTGCTAATGGCAATAAAAATAAAATTCGTTCTAAAAACGTTCAACGTGCTAATTTTAAATGCCGATCAGCTGTTACTCTATGTGAACCGGAATACGTTTAAAATTGCTAGAGCGATTTAAGCCTGTTGTGTGCAAAGAATATTAATACAGAAAACTGGCTGATTAGACTATTAGATAAAGTATGTCGTCTACGAGCCGATTTTCCTTAGTTCCGAAAAAATCTTCACTTCTTAATCTCCTTGTGAATAACGAATGACATGTCAGCTTGCACAGGTGAAGAATAAGTGGCACTCCATATAGACAATAGTATGGGATGTCCGCTATTTAACAAGTTAAAACTCTAATTAAAATTTCTCGAAGCCACTCTGTATTTAACTTATTCCTTACACTCATTTGCTGTATGGCCTGTTACCTTTTTTCACTTATGAAAACCGCTGCAAGTGACGCGTAACTTTCGAAACTCTGAATATTTCTATTTTTTTGTAATATTTAATTTAAAATATATTCATTTTTATTTACTTTTTACTTGTATAAGCTTTCTGTTATATTACAGTTATTGTAAGATAGCCAAGTTTTTTGTTTTGTAATTTATTTTTTACGTTCATCATCGCCTTCCTTAAACGTTTGTCCGTGTCCTCCAAATCCCTAAAAAACTCTCATGAAATCCATAAAAAAACGCTCCTGCTGGATGTGATCCAAAAGGGTTCCAATAATCCGTCTCTAGTCCTCAGAATTGATATTTCGATTAAAGACTTTTGTTTGTTGAAATTAAATGCGATTTGAATAGAATAAAAAAACGTCTCCTACGTTTGAAATGAATTTCCAGATTTAATTTATATATTGTTGAGCGGTGGCCGAGAAGCTGCCGCTGCCAAAAGTGTACATAAAATCTTATATACTATATGTATGGGCTTATACACTAACACAAGATGAAATAATGAATGTTTATACAGCAATCCGTTCGAAGTGTCCGCTAGTGTCATATTTCCTGATGCGAGGGGTCGGGGCATCCTGTTGTGATGACAGCAAAACGTGACCGGGACAACGACTCTAAACAAAGTTTCAGACTGCAACATAATTGCATCCAAATGTGTGGGTACATCGCGAAACTCGGTTTTTGTATGGTACAATCTTCTGTATTGTGTTGATCAACAGGATCAATGCTAGGACTCCAATAAATAGTAATAGATATACAGATCCGAAATTGGTAATCGTAAACTTTTTTTAGTAAAGGATTAAGTTGGAAGCATTGATGGATCATAAATTTAGGTTGTGTAGTTGATGTTTTGAATAATTGGAATTGTAGCTTCTATTTTTTCCTCAAATTGTAATAATTCTTTGTCGTAAGGAATTTGGTTGATATAAATTTCGCAATTTTTGAACGTGATTAGATTAGATCCCTTTACAGAAATATTAGTCGTACAATTTAATTCAATGGTGGAGTTAATTGTGTTTAAAATTAAGATGTGTGCTGGTTCTATTTCTGTAATTACTTCTTGGATTCCCACATCTTTGTCTTTACAATTTGCAGTATTCAACGTGAATATATTATCGAGGCATTCGGTTTGAATGTTATTTTTGGTTGATATAGAGTTTTCCCAGATAAAATATTATATTATAGAATATTAATAGTATTACATTTGTTCGTGAAATAATATACGTCTTTCGCATTATGGTATGCCATATAGTTGGGTAAGATTAGAAATTTGGATCCATTTATAGGTAACGTAATAATGTGTGTAAATTGGTAAATATTTTGTTTAATTCTAAAATTGATCTTAATTCTGATCATAAAACTATATTATTCTAACATCTTGAGGATGTGTTCGTCGGACAAGTTGCGCAATTGTGGGTCATCTATCTCTTGCCTGATTATTGTTAATTCTTGTTCGGATACAATGTAATTTGGTACAATGTTTAATTTGGCTAATAACAGGCTTTTCTTTATATTACTTAAGTAATTCGACAGTACGTCTACATATATGTATGTTCATTGTAATGTGTATAGGAGATGGTTTCAGAGTGAACGGTTTTAAAAATAGTATTTTAATAGTTATTTAAAAAGTAGTTAATTATTTGTGGTTCTTTGTTAATATGATCCGTAATATTGTCAAATCTTGCCTTAATGTCGTTATTAAATATCTTCTGTTTGTTTGCGTTTGCTGTTAGCTCTCTTTGATTTTCTGTAATCGCCTTTAAATTATCATCGATTCTACGTCCGTCCGCGTCGTCTAAATTTCCTGTAACTATTTTAACAACTTTACCTAGTCTATTGATAAGTCCACGTCTTTGTCTCTTTTTAGGTAATAAGATTTCTACTCTGACTTTTAGTTGCTGAAGTTTTGCTGATAGACTTTCAATTGCGGTATTTGAATCTGAGTTCCTTTTTAGTTGGAAAATTGCTCTTTCGAAGTTAATGACAAGGTATTTGTGAGATTGTACGATTTTGGCTTGCCCCAGATTTAGATTTAGTAAGGGGCTGTTATTTCCTAAATGTTAGACCTTTAAGTCCTGTGCTGCGATGAACGCGGTTTGTTTTAATCCTGTCTTTTATTTTAGCTTTGTGTAACTTTTGTTTTCTAGTTGACATTAGCGTGATTTTGTTGTCTTTTAGTACTCTATGCTGCGAAAAGCGAGGAGTGAGATTGTTTCCTCTATTCTCTTTTCTGAATACATCGTCTACACCAACTGAGATTGGGTGGACCCTGTGTTCCTTTAATTTTTCAATTCTAGCATTCATCTTTTGTTCCAATTGTGCTTTGATCTTTGGATACAAAGAATAGTTTAAATGGTGTGTATTTGGTTGCAGAATGTATTGCGTTGTTGTACGTAGTTAGGGTTTCAAATATTATTTCCTCGTGGTCAAGTTCCAGTTTATTAGCCTTTCTGTTCTCAAAAATAGTTCTATAGATTTCGGTGAGAGATGAATGTAGTCTTTCTACGGGTGAGTTACTCGAAGATTATTGAAAAGATGTGATATGGGTGATAATATCATAATGTTTGCAAAAATTGATACAAATTTTTTATTGAGAATTCGGTATCAAATAATAGTTTTGTTGGAATACCAAAAAAAAAAAAAACAAATATAATTTCTTAAGGATTTAACCACGTTTATACAATTTCTTTCTGGAATTGTATAGGCGCTGTCAAATTTAGAGAACTTATCAATCAGTAAAATGTCCATGTGCACTATTTGTAATGGTATTTCAGGAATATCGGTCTTTTGATATTTCGGTCTGAGTGGTTGTCTGTCGTACTTGAGTGTTTGTCACGTATTGCTTAAATTAATTATTTACATATTTTTCTGTTTCATGAAAGGGAAGTTTAAAGATTGGATCAGGGGCACGTAATCTGTTAGTGGTTAAAATTTCTCGTACATTTCCAATAATTAAGTTAGCATCAAAATTAACTTTGGTCACCGTGCGTCAAATTTATTGTTGAACAAATTGCAATTTCTGGTCTTCGGTTCCTATTTCTAAAATATATTGTGCTTTAAACTCATTTAATGGTCTATCAGATGTAATTATGGGATCGGACAATTCACTTGGTAAGGATACATTTCGTCTGTATTATAACACGACTTAAGACATCGGCCTTTTTGTATACAAACTCGTAGTTATATTCTAGAAGTTGCAATTTCCACATAACTAATTTCTAACTAGGTTCCTTAAAATTAAATCAGTCAAAGGCCTGTGGTCTGTTACTATCTAGAATTTTTGACCGATAACATAGGGTCGAAAGTAGTTGGTTGCCCAAATAATGGCTAGCACTTTTTTTTTTCAAACGATACTAGTCTGTCGGAACCCAGTGTTCCTTGAGACAAGATTTTATCTCTTTTTTGGTGGTCGGGATTGGCTTTTATTGTTGCGATCTTTTATACCCTCTTCTATGACGATGTGTCTTAAATATTCTATTTCTTTGTGCAGAAACTCGCACTTTTCAGGTTGAACTTTTTAATTGTCCTGTTCTAGTCTCTGAAATTCGGAATTTAAATTTTAATGAAGGAGAGAAAATTATAATATAATAAATTCGTAATGCCCTGCTCGTGCCGTGAAGACTGTCTAAGGCGCGCCTCTCGGTTCCATTTCAATTACCATCCTCAATTACAATCATCAATTACCATCAGGTAACCGCTAGCCTAGCTTTTCTGTTCTAATAGTATCGAAGCTTGAAACACGCCGTTCATTTTTATATTTGGTATTATTTGGTATAAAATTGGTTAAATCGAATTCGTCTTCCTTGAATATGTCTACCTATAGTCTTGAATCCAAATATAACTTTTTTGGTTTGGTCAAAAAATTATTAATTTCGATTAAGCCGAAATTATTGGATGCCGTATATATACCTGCTGTTATACAAAAGTCCTATCCCGTGGTCCTTCCTTAACACTTACTGGCATTTTGATTAATGCTTTCGACTCCTCCTTCCAAATATCTCAAAGGAACGACTTGCTCTAATAAGCAAAGGCATTTCCACCGTTGGTGGCGTGAAGGTTAGCTGGGAAATATCAAATTGCCAGGAGTTCGGTAAATATGTTCATGCCAATTATTCCGCCAAAGAATTGGTTAAAGTTAAATAGTAGAAAAGGAAACTTTCTTTGATCGTTTATCTTTTGAAAAATGGGTTGTAGAGTCATCTGTAGGATTGGATGTTCGTGTAAGATAGTAGTAATAGATAGATAGAAGCCTGCGCCGCATTTTCATCTGTCTTACTCTTTGTTTCTATAAAATTTTTTGTCCGTTAGCCTGGAAACTGTTATTGTTTGTGTTTCTTTTAGCTGCCGCATTCGATGTACTAGGTGTGTCATCGCTGGCCTATTTTCTATCTAATAGCTCTAAGCAACATTTGGCCTTACGGAGTCTGATCCGCGCCTCTGATCATCAAAATTATTTCCTCAACGTTGTTGATAAATTCGTTCAGCGTAAATGGGTCCCCTGAGTATGAAAGCAAAAAGCGAATTACGTCTGGGTTCCTCATTGAGGCAAACAATTCGGCATGGTTGACAACCGCCGTGTTAAGGGGGGACGGTGAGGATTTGTTACTAGTGTCCATGGTCACGGGTGAAGGTGTGATAAACGGTCTTAGGGATAGAGAATTTTCCTGATGTGTTGGTTCGCTAGGGGTCTGTCTCATACTACCCCCTCTAGTAGTAATCGGTAGTTGGCAGTAGGCTTTTGACTTTTGAAGTATTCGGCATCAAATTATTTTATTATTACTTGTGGAGAGAAATTCTGCTTTTAGTGTCTAGTGTTGTGTGTATGTGCTTACACTTATTATTTGTAAAATACTTAAGTAGTTAGTGTATTGATGCGTCAGATGTTGTATTCTTGTGTCAATTTACCTGCGAGAGTGTACTAAGTACTTATTTTTCTTCTTCTTTTTTTCTATTATTTAAAGTTATTCCGACATGAAACCAGATTACAACATTTGTAATAAATTGTGTAGCTGACGTTCTTATCTTTTTATCATTTTTTTTGTGTCGTTCTCTTTAATTTAAAAGTAAAATGGTTAAGAGATAATATATATTTTTCTGTTGTTGAAATTAAATGAACAAAATGACCACAAGAGATATACATACTTTTCTTTAAAACAAAAATACACAAAAATTATTTTATTTTTAATCTGCCGAACGGTACGGCATTTTAACGTATTTTTTCAAATCTTAAACTGCACACTTCTTTCTTTTCTTGTCTTTTTTTTTTAATTTTGCACATATATATATTTCTTGTTTTACTGTACGGGTCTGATTAGCCTCTCTTTTTAACTTTATTTTGCTTGTTTTCCCATATTGCGTTTGTTACGGTGTATATGTATGTATGTATATTTTTCATGATTAAAAAGAACTACACATTTTTGTTTTGTAATAGTTCGCAAGAATACCTAACCTTAGTTTGTGTGAGTGCCTTTCGTACAGCGTAATTCCCTGCAAGCATTTTCTATCGCGGAAGACACTTCGGATCGCGGAAGTCACTCCCTTCGGGAAGAAATGTGCTACTTCGGAGGCACTTCTCGGAGTCACTTCGGGAAGTCACTTCGGCGATACTTCTGAAAGTGTCGCCGAAGTGACTTCGAGAAGTTCCGCCAAGGTGGCACATTTCTTCCCGACAGAAGTGACTTCCGCGATCAGAATGCGATATCGCCGAAGTGACTTCTGGAAGTGTTGCCGAAGTAACTTCTGGAAGTGTCGTTGAGGGGACTCCGAGAAGTGCCGCCGAAGGGACTCCGAGAAGTGCTGCCGAAGTGGCACATTTCTTCCCGACGGGAGTGACTTCCGAAGTCACTTCTAGAGGTTATTTAGAAGTGACTTAATAGACGCTTGTAGAAGATACGAGAAGGGCCTTTCCCCATTGGAAATCTTGAATAAAAAAACTTGTTTTTACTAAGCAATATTTTGCATTTATTTTTTCCATAAGGTCTTTGAGCACTTGTAGACACGGTCCTTGGCATATCGGAAAAACTGCTTAATAATATTATTTATGCTCAGCTCCGTTCACATGAGATATTTAATAACAACCATTTCTAAAATAAACAAAAGCAAATTTTTTTTATATTTAAAATAAAAATAAATTTGGGAGAATTACCTTTTATAATTAGGTGGATAATCTTTGAATGCTTATTGCACTGCAATCGAGCCAGGTAATGTAAAAATATATTGAAGTAATTCACGTATATTCGCACTTTTCGTTATGTTGGACATTTTAATGTGTTATACAATTTTTAAAATTCCGAAAAACAAAGCAACACACAAATTTTATACAAAACTGGACTGGTCACAAGCAAAGTGCAAAATAAACTGACGCTCGATCAAAAAACAACAGCGTAGGTAAAAAGGGAGAAAATTATCGTGTCCTCCTTTTTCCCAGTAACTTTGTTTTTTGTATCATCATCGTCCAGAAGTGTCTCAGAAAATACTTCTTCTAGATAGCGACCCTTTTTGTTTTTGTAAAATGTGTGCTATCTTCTAACAATCGTTCAGAAGTGTATCAGAAGTTACTTATTCGAGATCGCGACACTTTTTGTTTTCGTAAATCTTCTAACTATCGTCCAGAAGTGTCTCAGAAGTTACTTCATTGCGATCGAAATGTGTGCTATCGCCTTTCTATCGCTCAGAAGTGACTTAGAAGTTACCGAAGCCGCCGAGGGTAGGCCAATTGTAAGAGAGGGAAATCTCCGAAGATCTGCATGATCGCTTCGTCGGCAATCTTCTACGCTGTGCTGACTTCTCTTCTAATGTCGACAGCGGGAATGAGTTTTAGGCACAAGAAAAAAACAAAAAAGAGTGCTGCCGATCGCTGCTTAATATGTTTAGAAACGCTGTCTTTTATATGTTACTCATTATTATTATGTAAGCTGCCACAATTCTGGTATTTTTAGAAAAAACTCTCAAATATTATTGAAGGTCTGACCGGGTGAAGGGAACTTATCATGCACACCACATAAATCGAAAAAAAAAAACAAGAAAGGAAGTTAAATTTGGCAAGCCGAAGTTTGTATAACCTTGCAGTTATAAGAAATAATCAACTTTCCCACTAATTTCCCGACTGTTCCTATGACAGCTATATGATATAGTCGTCCGATTTTGATAAAATTTAATTCGAAATTCAGAACTAATTAAAAAATGTTATTTCCAGGCTTAGAAGCTTATATGTTTAAAAACGCCGAAGATATATTTTTTTCATATTATTTTACCACTAATTTTCCGATCATTACTATGGCAGCCATATGATATTGTCCTCCGATTTTAATAAAATTTCATTCGAAATTCAGAACTAATTTAAAAATGTCATTTCCAAGCTTAGAAGGTTATATGTCAAAAATACCGAATAAGATATAGTAGAAGATATAGTTTTCCGATCCGGCTGGTTACGACTTGTATACTACCTGCAATAGAAAGAAGACTTTTAGGAAAGTTTCAGCCCCATAGCTTCAAATCTGAGAGACTGGGCATGGCACCTTTTTTAGTGAGTAGATAGATATGGATGAGACAAACACATTTCAATTTTGCTTCTATCATAAAAACTGTAGGCGCTTCAGATTTTCGCACGAACAAAAACCCTTAGTAATCACAGGTTTTAGTTTTATGCAATCTCTTATTTTAAGACAGAATTCATTTATAATTATGACACTTTAAGCCCAGACAGTATATATCCTACTCTAACGTAGACCATAAGATATTGGAATATATCTCTTTTAAACAAAAGAAAAATTTCTTAATATCCAAATATCTTATGTCAAATGATTTGGAACTTACATTTGATAATATTAACATATTAAACCCTTTCATTCAAATTAAACCAATTCAAATCCCAATAACGTTAATATTGATCAGATTTACTTTAATATATTTAATTGTCACGACTTTATTAAAATTAAAAAAAAATATCTAATATGCAAACCACGACAAGCTCATATTGAAGAAGAACCCGAAAATATTATATCCAACAATCGCTTAATCCATCACTTTCAATGAATCGGGACGATCCAATTTAGGATGGGGGGAGTTATCCAACCGAATATCCCAGGCTCCTTACCCAATTTGTAATCCACTTCTAGCTGGGAACTTATTACTCAGCTTTCCCACCAAATCCAGAATTCTTAATTATCTTCCCCTCTCCAATGAACTCATTATTAAGTTCCAATTGTGCCGAGGTATTTCTACTGTAAACAATTGCACCGCGTTCTTTCTACTGTAAACTAAGCTGGTTCACCCAAGTGTAAGCATTAGCATCCGCGGCCCAAAATTGCAGAGTAATCTGTTTATTTGACTTCTACATTCAAACGTTAAATTTCATCAGCCAATTTATTCCGACTCTCTTGAGTCCATCTCTTATCCAAAATCCATGTCCCTAAATTCTCTAGGACTATTTAATTTGTATGGATTACTTTTGTTATTGTCACACAAAATATTGCTTTTAACACTATAAATCAAAATAACAAGCCGTTTTTAGGCCACATGAGCAATGCGTCTTTTGGCTCGATTTCTTTTCGTCAAAATAATTCAAGAATCCATAGAAGAGACAAAAATTGAATTTTCACTTTTTGGTAGAGCGGAGTGTTTTGAGCGAGATAGTGATGAAGGGAGAAGGAGGGAGAAGGAAGCAAAGCAACGGCAACTTAAAAATAAATTCTCATACGTGTGAGTCTTTCCTTGCAGAAATTAAGCCGCCTATTTCATGGTCTTTGGCTCGTAATACTTCACTCAACTAGCGGTTAACCTCCGTTAGCTTGTTCTCATTGCACATCCCGCATCACATGTGGTCCGGACGCGAATCGCCCTGTATCCGGATTTACAGGATTCTCGATTTCCCACACACGAATTTGAACTTCACGAGCAATGTCAACTACATATTAGAGAAAACAAGTCACACAATAAACTATTTATATTATCCACTACGAGACAACCAAAACGAGCTACAAGTACACATCCGAAAGTTCATAAATAATTATACCAATGTTTCTGTTCGCCAGGACGTCACCGAGAAGGGTATTAGCCCGGTAAGGTAGATAAACAAGTCCAGCAAGCTGCATTTCCACTGGAGCCTAAAGAAGCTGGTAAAGAAATATAAGCAAGTATACTTTTATTTTTTCAGACCAACTCTGAGTTCTTCTTGTCAATGTAAGTGTAAATATTTACTACGAAAACATAAGCAATGATGACAGTGCGCAATCGAAAATGGAAGGCGCAGAAGCACCAGATTTGGTTAGATTGGCAAGATCATGGAAAGCCCATAAGCACAGGTTTAGCTTAATGAGCCATAGGACTTTTAATCAACTGTTATCGAATGGTGGAAATCAGAGTTCTAAATTTTTCAAAAAAGGAAGGAGGTATAAGTCGGTCTTTTAGAACCAAACCATAAAAGGAAAGAAATCATTTTAGGGCGCATCCATCATCCAATCCAAGAACCGTATGCGAGAACATTTTTTTTTAGTGCCAAAATATGTCAAACGGTTTAAGCTTGCGAAAATTTTTGTAATCAATTTGCTAATGGCAATAAAAATAAAATTCGTTCTAAAAACGTTCAACGTGCTAATTTTAAATGCCGATCAGCTGTTACTCTATGTGAACCGGAATACGTTTAAAATTGCTAGAGCGATTTAAGCCTGTTGTGTGCAAAGAATATTAATACAGAAAACTGGCTGATTAGACTATTAGATAAAGTATGTCGTCTACGAGCCGATTTTCCTTAGTTCCGAAAAAATTTCCACTTCTTAATCTCCTTGTGAATAACGAATGACATGTCAGCTTGCACAGGTGAAGAATAAGTGGCACTCCATATAGACAATAGTATGGGATGTCCGCTATTTAACAAGTTAAAACTCTAATTAAAATTTCTCGAAGCCACTCTGTATTTAACTTATTCCTTACACTCATTTGCTGTATGGCCTGTTACCTTTTTTCACTTATGAAAACCGCTGCAAGTGACGCGTAACTTTCGAAACTCTGAATATTTCTATTTTTTTGTAATATTTAATTTAAAATATATTCATTTTTATTTACTTTTTACTTGTATAAGCTTTCTGTTATATTACAGTTATTGTAAGATAGCCAAGTTTTTTGTTTTGTAATTTATTTTTTACGTTCATCATCGCCTTCCTTAAACGTTTGTCCGTGTCCTCCAAATCCCTAAAAAACTCTTATGAAATCCATAAAAAAACGCTCCTGCTGGATGTGATCCAAAAGGGTTCCAATAATCCGTCTCTAGTCCTCAGAATTGATATTTCGATTAAAGACTTTTGTTTGTTGAAATTAAATGCGATTTGAATAGAATAAAAAAAACGTCTTCTACGTTTGAAATGAATTTCCAGATTTAATTTATATATTGTTGAGCGGTGGCCGAGAAGCTGCCGCTGCCAAAAGTGTACATAAAATCTTATATACTATATGTATGGGCTTATACACTAACACAAGATGAAATAATGAATGTTTATACAGCAATCCGTTCGAAGTGTCCGCTAGTGTCATATTTCCTGATGCGAGGGGTCGGGGCATCCTGTTGTGATGACAGCAAAACGTGACCGGGACAACGACTCTAAACAAAGTTTCAGACTGCAACATAATTGCATCCAAATGTGTGGGTACATCGCGAAACTCGGTTTTTGTATGGTAGCGAATACAATCTTCTGTATTGTGTTGATCAACAGGATCAATGCTAGGACTCCAATAAATAGTAATAGATATACAGATCCGAAATTGGTAATCGTAAACTTTTTTTAGTAAAGGATTAAGTTGGAAGCATTGATGGATCATAAATTTAGGTTGTGTAGTTGATGTTTTGAATAATTGGAATTGTAGCTTCTATTTTTTCCTCAAATTGTAATAATTCTTTGTCGTAAGGAATTTGGTTGATATAAATTTCGCAATTTTTGAACGTGATTAGATTAGATCCCTTTACAGAAATATTAGTCGTACAATTTAATTCAATGGTGGAGTTAATTGTGTTTAAAATTAAGATGTGTGCTGGTTCTATTTCTGTAATTACTTCTTGGATTCCCACATCTTTGTCTTTACAATTTGCAGTATTCAACGTGAATATATTATCGAGGCATTCGGTTTGAATGTTATTTTTGGTTGATATAGAGTTTTCCCAGATAAAATATTATATTATAGAATATTAATAGTATTACATTTGTTCGTGAAATAATATACGTCTTTCGCATTATGGTATGCCATATAGTTGGGTAAGATTAGAAATTTGGATCCATTTATAGGTAACGTAATAATGTGTGTAAATTGGTAAATATTTTGTTTAATTCTAAAATTGATCTTAATTCTGATCATAAAACTATATTATTCTAACATCTTGAGGATGTGTTCGTCGGACAAGTTGCGCAATTGTGGGTCATCTATCTCTTGCCTGATTATTGTTAATTCTTGTTCGGATACAATGTAATTTGGTACAATGTTTAATTTGGCTAATAACAGGCTTTTCTTTATATTACTTAAGTAATTCGACAGTACGTCTACATATATGTATGTTCATTGTAATGTGTATAGGAGATGGTTTCAGAGTGAACGGTTTTAAAAATAGTATTTTAATAGTTATTTAAAAAGTAGTTAATTATTTGTGGTTCTTTGTTAATATGATCCGTAATATTGTCAAATCTTGCCTTAATGTCGTTATTAAATATCTCCTGTTTGTTTGCGTTTGCTGTTAGCTCTCTTTGATTTTCTGTAATCGCCTTTAAATTATCATCGATTCTACGTCCGTCCGCGTCGTCTAAATTTCCTGTAACTATTTTAACAACTTTACCTAGTCTATTGATAAGTCCACGTCTTTGTCTCTTTTTAGGTAATAAGATTTCTACTCTGACTTTTAGTTGCTGAAGTTTTGCTGATAGACTTTCAATTGCGGTATTTGAATCTGAGTTCCTTTTTAGTTGGAAAATTGCTCTTTCGAAGTTAATGACAAGGTATTTGTGAGATTGTACGATTTTGGCTTGCCCCAGATTTAGATTTAGTAAGGGGCTGTTATTTCCTAAATGTTAGACCTTTAAGTCCTGTGCTGCGATGAACGCGGTTTGTTTTAATCCTGTCTTTTATTTTAGCTTTGTGTAACTTTTGTTTTCTAGTTGACATTAGCGTGATTTTGTTGTCTTTTAGTACTCTATGCTGCGAAAAGCGAGGAGTGAGATTGTTTCCTATTCTCTTTTCTGAATACATCGTCTACACCAACTGAGATTGGGTGGACCCTGTGTTCCTTTAATTTTTCAATTCTAGCATTCATCTTTTGTTCCAATTGTGCTTTGATCTTTGGATACAAAGAATAGTTTAAATGGTGTGTATTTGGTTGCAGAATGTATTGCGTTGTTGTACGTAGTTAGGGTTTCAAATATTATTTCCTCGTGGTCAAGTTCCAGTTTATTAGCCTTTCTGTTCTCAAAAATAGTTCTATAGATTTCGGTGAGAGATGAATGTAGTCTTTCTACGGGTGAGTTACTCGAAGATTATTGAAAAGATGTGATATGGGTGATAATATCATAATGTTTGCAAAAATTGATACAAATTTTTTATTGAGAATTCGGTATCAAATAATAGTTTTGTTGGAATACCAAAAAAAAAAAAACAAATATAATTTCTTAAGGATTTAACCACGTTTATACAATTTCTTTCTGGAATTGTATAGGCGCTGTCAAATTTAGAGAACTTATCAATCAGTAAAATGTCCATGTGCACTATTTGTAATGGTATTTCAGGAATATCGGTCTTTTGATATTTCGGTCTGAGTGGTTGTCTGTCGTACTTGAGTGTTTGTCACGTATTGCCTAAATTAATTATTTACATAATTTTCTGTTTCATGAAAGGGAAGTTTAAAGATTGGATCAGGGGCACGTAATCTGTTAGTGGTTAAAATTTCTCGTACATTTCCAATAATTAAGTTAGCATCAAAATTAACTTTGGTCACCGTGCGTCAAATTTATTGTTGAACAAATTGCAATTTCTGGTCTTCGGTTCCTATTTCTAAAATATATTGTGCTTTAAACTCATTTAATGGTCTATCAGATGTAATTATGGGATCGGACAATTCACTTGGTAAGGATACATTTCGTCTGTATTATAACACGACTTAAGACATCGGCCTTTTTGTATACAAACTCGTAGTTATATTCTAGAAGTTGCAATTTCCACATAACTAATTTCTAACTAGGTTCCTTAAAATTAAATCAGTCAAAGGCCTATGGTCTGTTACTATCTGGAATTTTTGACCGATAACACAGGGTCGAAAGTAGTTGGTTGCCCAAATAATGGCTAGCACTTTTTTTTTTTCAAACGATACTAGTCTGTCGGAACCCAGTGTTCCTTGAGACAGGACCGCTCCTATTTCCACATTACTGGCATCTGTGGTCAGAATAAAGGGTTTTTTGAAGTCTCGGTATCTTAATAAAGGGTCGTTGCAAAGTAATGTTTTACATGTTTCAAATGATTTTTTGTATTCTTCGGTAAGTAGTACCGGGTCTCTTCCTTTTAGTTGCTGTCTCATAGGCTTTGTGATCTTAGCAATCTCGGATGAATTTTCTATAATACCCCAGGAGACCGAGGAAAGATTTTATCTCTTTTTTGGTGGTCGGGATTGGGAAGGCTTTTATTGTTGCGATCTTTTATACCCTCTTCTATGACGATGTGTCTTAAATATTCTATTTCTTTGTGCAGAAACTCGCACTTTTCAGGTTGAACTTTTTAATTGTCCTGTTCTAGTCTCTGAAATTCGGAATTTAAATTTTAATGAAGGAGAGAAAATTATAATATAATAAATTCGTAATGCCCTGCTCGTGCCGTGAAGACTGTCTAAGGCGCGCCTCTCGGTTCCATTTCAATTACCATCCTCAATTACCATCATCAATTACCATCAGGTAACCGCTAGCATAGCTTTTCTGTTCTAATAGTATCGAAGCTTGAAACACGCCGTTCATTTTTATATTTGGTATTATTTGGTATAAAATTGGTTAAATCGAATTCGTCTTCCTTGAATATGTCTACCTATAGTCTTGAATCCAAATATAACTTTTTTGGTTTGGTCAAAAAATTATTAATTTCGATTAAGCCGAAATTATTGCATGCCGTATATATACCTGCTGTTATACAAAAGTCCTATCCCGTGGTCCTTCCTTAACACTTACTGGCATTTTGATTAATGCTTTCGACTCCTCCTTAATTTCAAATATCTCAAAGGAACGATTTGCTCTAATAAGCAAAGGCATTTCCAACGTTGGTGGCGTGAAGGTTAGCTGGGAAATATCAAATTGCCAGGAGTTCGGTAAATATGTTCATGCCAATTATTCCGCCAAAGAATTGGTTAAAGTTAAATAGTAGAAAAGGAAACTTTCTTTGATCGTTTATCTTTTGAAAAATGGGTTGTAGAGTCATCTGTAGGATTGGATGTTCGTGTAAGATAGTAGTAATAGATAGATAGAAGCCTGCGCCGCATTTTCATCTGTCTTACTCTTTGTTTCTATAAAATTTTTTGTCCGTTAGCCTGGAAACTGTTATTGTTTGTGTTTCTTTTAGCTGCCGCATTCGATGTACTAGGTGTGTCATCGCTGGCCTATTTTCTATCTAATAGCTCTAAGCAACATTTGGCCTTACGGAGTCTGATCCGCGCCTCTGATCATCAAAATTATTTCCTCAACGTTGTTGATAAATTCGTTCAGCGTAAATGGGTCCCCTGAGTATGAAAGCAAAAAGCGAATTACGTCTGGGTTCCTCATTGAGGCAAACAATTCGGCATGGTTGACAACCGCCGTGTTAAGGGGGGACGGTGAGGATTTGTTACTAGTGTCCATGGTCACGGGTGAAGGTGTGATAAACGGTCTTAGGGATAGAGAATTTTCCTGATGTGTTGGTTCGCTAGGGGTCTGTCTCATACTACCCCCTCTAGTAGTAATCGGTAGTTGGCAGTAGGCTTTTGACTTTTGAAGTATTCGGCATCAAATTATTTTATTATTACTTGTGGAGAGAAATTCTGCTTTTAGTGTCTAGTGTTGTGTGTATGTGCTTACACTTATTATTTGTAAAATACTTAAGTAGTTAGTGTATTGATGCGTCAGATGTTGTATTCTTGTGTCAATTTACCTGCGAGAGTGTACTAAGTACTTATTTTTCTTCTTCTTTTTTTCTATTATTTAAAGTTATTCCGACATGAAACCAGATTACAACATTTGTAATAAATTGTGTAGCTGACGTTCTTATCTTTTTATCATTTTTTTTGTGTCGTTCTCTTTAATTTAAAAGTAAAATGGTTAAGAGATAATATATATTTTTCTGTTGTTGAAATTAAATGAACAAAATGACCACAAGAGATATACATACTTTTCTTTAAAACAAAAATACACAAAAATTATTTTATTTTTAATCTGCCGAACGGTACGGCATTTTAACGTATTTTTTCAAATCTTAAACTGCACACTTCTTTCTTTTCTTGTCTTTTTTTTTAATTTTGCACATATATATATTTCTTGTTTTACTGTACGGGTCTGATTAGCCTCTCTTTTTAACTTTATTTTGCTTGTTTTCCCATATTACGTTTGTTACGGTGTATATGTATGTATGTATATTTTTCATGATTAAAAAGAACTAGACATTTTTGTTTTGTAATAGTTCGCAAGAATACCTAACCTTAGTTTGTGTGAGTGCCTTTCGTACAGCGTAATTCCCTGCAAGCATTTTCTATCGCGGAAGACACTTCGGATCGCGTCTATTTGGGAAGAAATGTGCTACTTCGGAGGCACTTCTCGGAGTCACTTCGGGAAGTCACTTCGGCGATACTTCTGAAAGTGTGCCGAGGTGGCACATTTCTTCCCGACAGAAGTGACTTCCGAGATCCGAATGCGATATCGCCGAAGTGACTTCTGGAAGTGTTGCCGAAGTAACTTCTGGAAGTGTCGTTGAGGGGACTCCGAGAAGTGCCGCCGAAGGGACTCCGAGAAGTGCTGCCGAAGTGGCACATTTCTTCCCGACGGGAGTGACTTCCGAAGTCACTTCTAGAGGTTATTTAGAAGTGACTTAATAGACGCTTGTAGAAGATACGAGAAGGGCCTTTCCCCATTGGAAATCTTGATTAAAAAAACTTGTTTTTACTAAGCTATATTTTGCTTTTATTTTTTCCATAAGGTCTTTGAGCACTTGTAGACACGGTCCTTGGCATATCGGAAAAACTGCTTAATAATATTATTTATGCCCAGCTCCGTTCACATGAGATATTTAATAACAACCATTTCTAAAATAAACAAAAGCAAAATTTTTTTATATTTAAAATAAAAATAAATTTGGGAGAATTCCCTTTTAAAATTAGGTGGATAATCTTTGAATGCTTATTGCACTGCAATCGAGCCAGGTAATGTAAAAATATATTGAAGCCCAAAATTGCAGAGTAATCTGTTTATTTGACTTCCACAATCAAACGTTAAATTTCATCAGCAAATTTATTCCGACTCTCTTGAGTCCATCTCTTATCCAAAATCCATGTCCCTAAATTCTCTAGGACTATTTAATTTGTATGGATTACTTTTGTTATTGTCACACAAAATATTGCTTTTAACACTATAAATCAAAATAACAAGCCGTTTTTAAGCCACATGAGCAATGCGTCTTTTGGCTCGATTTCTTTTCGTCAAAATAATTCAAGAATCCATAGAAGAGACAAAAATTGAATTTTCACTTTTTGGTAGAGCGGAGTGTTTTGAGCGAGATAGTGATGAAGGGAGAAGGAGGGAGAAGGAAGCAAAGCAACGGCAACTTAAAAATAAATTCTCATACGTGTGAGTCTTTCCTTGCAGAAATTACGTCGCCTATTTCATGGTTTTTGGCTCGTAATACTTTACTCAACTAGCGGTTAACCTCCGTTAGCTTGTTCTCATTGCACATCCCGCATCACATGTGGTCCGGACGCGAATCACCCTTTATCCGGATTTACAGGATTCTCGATTTCCCACACACGAATTTGAACTTCACGAGCAATGTCAACTACATATTAGAGAAAACAAGTCACACAATAAACTATTTATACTATCCACTACGAGACAACCAAAACGAGCTACAAGTACACATCCGAAAGTTCATAAATAATTATACCAATGTTTCTGTCCGCCAGGACGTCACCGAGAAGGGTATTAGCCCGGTAAGGTAGATAAAGAAGTCCAGCAAGCTGCATTTCCACTGGAGCCTAAAGAAGCTGGTAAAGAAATATAAGCAAGTATACTTTTATTTTTTCAGACCAACTCTGAGTTCTTCTTGTCAATGTAAGTGTAAATATTTACCACGAAAACATAAGCAATGATGACAGTGCGCAATCGAAAATGGAAGGCGCAGAAGCACCAGATTTGGTTAGATTGGCAAGATCATGGAAGGCCCATAAGCACAGGTTTGGCTTAATGAGCCATAGGACTTTTAATCAGCTGTTATCGAATGGTGCATATTGGATGTGCCTTGTGGAAATCAGAGTTCTAAATTTTTCAAAAAAGGAAGGAGGTATAAGTCGGTCTTTTTAAACCAAACCATAAAAGGAAAGAAATCATTTTAGGGCGCATCCATCATCCAATCCAAGAACCGTATGCGAGAACATTTTTTTTTAGTGCCAAAATATGTCAAACGGTTTAAGCTTGCGAAAATTTTTGTAATCGATTTGCTAATGGCAATAAAAATAAAATTCGTTCTAAAAACGTTCAACGTGCTAATTTTAAATGCCGATCAGCTGTTACTCTATGTGAACCGGAATACGTTTAAAATTGCTAGAGCGATTTAAGCCTGTTGTGTGCAAAGGATATTAATACAGAAAACTGGCTGATTAGACTATTAGATAAAGTATGTCGTCTACGAGCCGATTTTCCTTAGTTCCGAAAAAATCTTCACTTCTTAATCTCCTTGTGAATAACGAATGACATGTCAGCTTGCACAGGTGAAGAATAAGTGGCACTCCATATAGACAATAGTATGGGATGTCCGCTATTTAACAAGTTAAAACTCTAATTAAAATTTCTCGAAGCCACTCTGTATTTAACTTATTCCTTACACTCATTTGCTGTATGGCCTGTTACCTTTTTTCACTTATGAAAACCGCTGCAAGTGACGCGTAACTTTCGAAACTCTGAATATTTCTATTTTTTTGTAATATTTAATTTAAAATATATTCATTTTTATTTACTTTTTACTTGTATAAGCTTTCTGTTATATTACAGTTATTGTAAGATAGCCAAGTTTTTTGTTTTGTAATTTATTTTTTACGTTCATCATCGCCTTCCTTAAACGTTTGTCCGTGTCCTCCAAATCCCTAAAAAACTCTCATGAAATCCATAAAAAAACGCTCCTGCTGGATGTGATCCAAAAGGGTTCCAATAATCCGTCTCTAGTCCTCAGAATTGATATTTCGATTAAAGACTTTTGTTTGTTGAAATTAAATGCGATTTGAATAGAATAAAAAAACGTCTCCTACGTTTGAAATGAATTTCCAGATTTAATTTATATATTGTTGAGCGGTGGCCGAGAAGCTGCCGCTGCCAAAAGTGTACATAAAATCTTATATACTATATGTATGGGCTTATACACTAACACAAGATGAAATAATGAATGTTTATACAGCAATCCGTTCGAAGTGTCCGCTAGTGTCATATTTCCTGATGCGAGGGGTCGGGGCATCCTGTTGTGATGACAGCAAAACGTGACCGGGACAACGACTCTAAACAAAGTTTCAGACTGCAACATAATTGCATCCAAATGTGTGGGTACATCGCGAAACTCGGTTTTTGTATGGTACAATCTTCTGTATTGTGTTGATCAACAGGATCAATGCTAGGACTCCAATAAATAGTAATAGATATACAGATCCGAAATTGGTAATCGTAAACTTTTTTTAGTAAAGGATTAAGTTGGAAGCATTGATGGATCATAAATTTAGGTTGTGTAGTTGATGTTTTGAATAATTGGAATTGTAGCTTCTATTTTTTCCTCAAATTGTAATAATTCTTTGTCGTAAGGAATTTGGTTGATATAAATTTCGCAATTTTTGAACGTGATTAGATTAGATCCCTTTACAGAAATATTAGTCGTACAATTTAATTCAATGGTGGAGTTAATTGTGTTTAAAATTAAGATGTGTGCTGGTTCTATTTCTGTAATTACTTCTTGGATTCCCACATCTTTGTCTTTACAATTTGCAGTATTCAACGTGAATATATTATCGAGGCATTCGGTTTGAATGTTATTTTTGGTTGATATAGAGTTTTCCCAGATAAAATATTATATTATAGAATATTAATAGTATTACATTTGTTCGTGAAATAATATACGTCTTTCGCATTATGGTATGCCATATAGTTGGGTAAGATTAGAAATTTGGATCCATTTATAGGTAACGTAATAATGTGTGTAAATTGGTAAATATTTTGTTTAATTCTAAAATTGATCTTAATTCTGATCATAAAACTATATTATTCTAACATCTTGAGGATGTGTTCGTCGGACAAGTTGCGCAATTGTGGGTCATCTATCTCTTGCCTGATTATTGTTAATTCTTGTTCGGATACAATGTAATTTGGTACAATGTTTAATTTGGCTAATAACAGGCTTTTCTTTATATTACTTAAGTAATTCGACAGTACGTCTACATATATGTATGTTCATTGTAATGTGTATAGGAGATGGTTTCAGAGTGAACGGTTTTAAAAATAGTATTTTAATAGTTATTTAAAAAGTAGTTAATTATTTGTGGTTCTTTGTTAATATGATCCGTAATATTGTCAAATCTTGCCTTAATGTCGTTATTAAATATCTTCTGTTTGTTTGCGTTTGCTGTTAGCTCTCTTTGATTTTCTGTAATCGCCTTTAAATTATCATCGATTCTACGTCCGTCCGCGTCGTCTAAATTTCCTGTAACTATTTTAACAACTTTACCTAGTCTATTGATAAGTCCACGTCTTTGTCTTTTTTTAGGTAATAAGATTTCTACTCTGACTTTTAGTTGCTGAAGTTTTGCTGATAGACTTTCAATTGCGGTATTTGAATCTGAGTTCCTTTTTAGTTGGAAAATTGCTCTTTCGAAGTTAATGACAAGGTATTTGTGAGATTGTACGATTTTGGCTTGCCCCAGATTTAGATTTAGTAAGGGGCTGTTATTTCCTAAATGTTAGACCTTTAAGTCCTGTGCTGCGATGAACGCGGTTTGTTTTAATCCTGTCTTTTATTTTAGCTTTGTGTAACTTTTGTTTTCTAGTTGACATTAGCGTGATTTTGTTGTCTTTTAGTACTCTATGCTGCGAAAAGCGAGGAGTGAGATTGTTTCCTCTATTCTCTTTTCTGAATACATCGTCTACACCAACTGAGATTGGGTGGACCCTGTGTTCCTTTAATTTTTCAATTCTAGCATTCATCTTTTGTTCCAATTGTGCTTTGATCTTTGGATACAAAGAATAGTTTAAATGGTGTGTATTTGGTTGCAGAATGTATTGCGTTGTTGTACGTAATTAGGGTTTCAAATATTATTTCCTCGTGGTCAAGTTCCAGTTTATTAGCCTTTCTGTTCTCAAATTAATTAGAAAAAAAAAATTAGAATTCGGTATCAAATAATAGTTTTGTTGGAATACCAAAAAAAAAAAACAAATATAATTTCTTAAGGATTTAACCACGTTTATACAATTTCTTTCTGGAATTGTATAGGCGCTGTCAAATTTAGAGAACTTATCAATCAGTAAAATGTCCATGTGCACTATTTGTAATGGTATTTCAGGAATATCGGTCTTTTGATATTTCGGTCTGAGTGGTTGTCTGTCGTACTTGAGTGTTTGTCACGTATTGCTTAAATTAATTATTTACATAATTTTCTGTTTCATGAAAGGGAAGTTTAAAGATTGGATCAGGGGCACGTAATCTGTTAGTGGTTAAAATTTCTCGTACATTTCCAATAATTAAGTTAGCATCAAAATTAACTTTGGTCACCGTGCGTCAAATTTATTGTTGAACAAATTGCAATTTCTGGTCTTCGGTTCCTATTTCTAAAATATATTGTGCTTTAAACTCATTTAATGGTCTATCAGATGTAATTATGGGATCGGACAATTCACTTGGTAAGGATACATTTCCAGTTCCAGTTTATTAGCCTTTCTGTTCTCAAAAATAGTTCTATAGATTTCGGTGAGAGATGAATGTAGTCTTTCTACGGGTGAGTTACTCGAAGATTATTGAAAAGATGTGATATGGGTGATAATATCATAATGTTTGCAAAAATTGATACAAATTTTTTATTGAGAATTCGGTATCAAATAATAGTTTTGTTGGAATACCAAAAAAAAAAAAACAAATATAATTTCTTAAGGATTTAACCACGTTTATACAATTTCTTTCTGGAATTGTATAGGCGCTGTCAAATTTAGAGAACTTATCAATCAGTAAAATGTCCATGTGCACTATTTGTAATGGTATTTCAGGAATATCGGTCTTTTGATATTTCGGTCTGAGTGGTTGTCTGTCGTACTTGAGTGTTTGTCACGTATTGCTTAAATTAATTATTTACATAATTTTCTGTTTCATGAAAGGGAAGTTTAAAGATTGGATCAGGGGCACGTAATCTGTTAGTGGTTAAAATTTCTCGTACATTTCCAATAATTAAGTTAGCATCAAAATTAACTTTGGTCACCGTGCGTCAAATTTATTGTTGAACAAATTGCAATTTCTGGTCTTCGGTTCCTATTTCTAAAATATATTGTGCTTTAAACTCATTTAATGGTCTATCAGATGTAATTATGGGATCGGACAATTCACTTGGTAAGGATACATTTCGTCTGTATTATAACACGACTTAAGACATCGGCCTTTTTGTATACAAACTCGTAGTTATATTCTAGAAGTTGCAATTTCCACATAACTAATTTCTAACTAGGTTCCTTAAAATTAAATCAGTCAAAGGCCTATGGTCTGTTACTATCTGGAATTTTTGACCGATAACATAGGGTCGAAAGTAGTTGGTTGCACAAATAATGGCTAGCACTTTTTTTTTCAAACGATACCAGTCTGTCGGAACCCAGTGTTCCTTGAGACAGGACCGCTCCTGTTTCCACATTACTGGCATCTGTGGTCAGAATAAAGGGTTTTTTGAAGTCTCGGTATCTTAATAAAGGGTCGTTGCAAAGTAATGTTTTACATGTTTCAAATGATTTTTGGTATTCTTCGGTAAGTAGTACCGGGTCTCTTCCTTTTAGTTGCTGTCTCATAGGCTTTGTGATCTTAGCAATCTCGGATGAATTTTCTATAATACCCCAGGAGACCGAGGAAAGATTTTATCTCTTTTTTGGTGGTCGGGATTGGGAAGGCTTTTATTGTTGCGATCTTTTATACCCTCTTCTATGACGATGTGTCTTAAATATTCTATTTCTTTGTGCAGAAACTCGCACTTTTCAGGTTGAACTTTTTAATTGTCCTGTTCTAGTCTCTGAAATTCGGAAATTAAATAAGTTATGTGCTCTTTTAATGAAGGAGAGAAAATTATAATATAATAAATTCGTAATGCCCTGCTTGTGCCGTGAAGACTGTGTAAGGCGCGCCTCTCGGTTCCATTTCAATTACCATCCTCAATTACCATCATCAATTACCATCATCAATTACCATCAGGTAACCGCTAGCCTAGCTTTTCTGTTCTAATAGTATCGAAGCTTGAAACACGCCGTTCATTTTTATATTTGGTATTATTTGGTATAAAATTGGTTAAATCGAATTCGTCTTCCTTGAATATGTCTACCTATAGTCTTGAATCCAAATATAACTTTTTTGGTTTGGTCAAAAAATTATTAATTTCGATTAAGCCGAAATTATTGCATGCCGTATATATACCTGCTGTTATACAAAAGTCCTATCCCGTGGTCCTTCCTTAACACTTACTGGCATTTTGATTAATGCTTTCGACTCCTCCTTAATTTCAAATATCTCAGAGGAACGATTTGCTCTAATAAGCAAAGGCATTTCCACCGTTGGTGGCGTGAAGGTTAGCTGGGAAATATCAAATTGCCAGGAGTTCGGTAAATATGTTCATGCCAATTATTCCGCCAAAGAATTGGTTAAAGTTAAATAGTAGAAAAGGAAACTTTCTTTGATCGTTTATCTTTTGAAAAATGGGTAGTAGAGTCATCTGTCGGATTGGATGTTCGTGTAAGATAGTAGTAATAGATAGATAGAAGCCTGCGCCGCATTTTCATCTGTCTTACTCTTTGTTTCTATAAAATTTTTTGTCCGTTAGCCTGGAAACTGTTATTGTTTGTGTTTCTTTTAGCTGCCGCATTCGATGTACTAGGTGTGTCATCGCTGGCCTATTTTCTATCTAATAGCTCTAAGCAACATTTGGCCTTACGGAGTCTGATCCGCGCCTCTGATCATCAAAATTATTTCCTCAACGTTGTTGATAAATTCGTTCAGCGTAAATGGGTCCCCTGAGTATGAAAGCAAAAAGCGAATTACGTCTGGGTTCCTCATTGAGGCGAACAATTCGGCATGGTTGACAACCGCCGTGTTAAGGGGGGACGGTGAGGATTTGTTACTAGTGTCCATGGTCACGGGTGAAGGTGTGATAAACGGTCTTAGGGATAGAGAATTTTCCTGATGTGTTGGTTCGCTAGGGGTCTGTCTCATATTACCCCCTCTAGTAGTAATCGGTAGTTGGCAGTAGGCTTTTGACTTTTGAAGTATTCGGCATCAAATTATTTTATTATTACTTGTGGAGAGAAATTCTGCTTTTAGTGCCTAGTGTTGTGTGTATGTGCTTACACTTATTATTTGTAAAATACTTAAGTAGTTAGTGTATTGATGCGTCAGATGTTGTATTCTTGTGTCAATTTACCTGCGAGAGTGTACTAAGTACTTATTTTTCTTCTTCTTTTTTTCTATTATTTAAAGTTATTCCGACATGAAACCAGATTACAACATTTGTAATAAATTGTGTAGCTGTCGTTCTTATCTTTTTATCATTTTTTTTGTGTCGTTCTCTTTAATTTAAAAGTAAAATGGTTAAGAGATAATATATATTTTTCTGTTGTTGAAATTAAATGAACAAAATGACCACAAGAGATATACATACTCTTCTTTAAAACAAAAATACACAAAAATTATTTTATTTTTAATCTGCCGAACGGTACGGCATTTTAACGTATTTTTTCAAATCTTAAACTGCACACTTCTTTCTTTTCTTGTCTTTTTTTTAATTTTGCACATATATATATTTCTTGTTTTACTGTACGGGTCTGATTAGCCTCTCTTTTTAACTTTATTTTGCTTGTTTTCCCATATTGCGTTTGTTACGGTGTTTATGTATGTATGTATATTTTTCATGATTAAAAAGAACTACACATTTTTGTTTTGTAATAGTTCGCAAGAATACCTAACCTTAGTTTGTGTGAGTGCCTTTCTTACAGCGTAATTCCCTGCAAGCATTTTCTATCGCGGAAGACACTTCGGATCGCGGAAGTCACTCCCTTCGGGAAGAAATGTGCTACTTCGGAGGCACTTCTCGGAGTCACTTCGGGAAGTCACTTCGGCGATACTTCTGAAAGTGTCGCCGAAGTGACTTCGAGAAGTTCCGCCGAGGTGGCACATTTCTTCCCGACAGAAGTGACTTCCGCGATCCGAATGCGATATCGCCGAAGTGACTTCTGGAAGTGTTGCCGAAGTAACTTCTGGAAGTGTCGTTGAGGGGACTCCGAGAAGTGCCGCCGAAGGGACTCCGAGAAGTGCTGCCGAAGTGGCACATTTCTTCCCGACGGGAGTGACTTCCGAAGTCACTTCTAGAGGTTATTTAGAAGTGACTTAATAGACGCTTGTAGAAGATACGAGAAGGGCCTTTCCCCATTGGAAATCTTGAATAAAAAAACTTGTTTTTACTAAGCAATATTTTGCATTTATTTTTTCCATAAGGTCTTTGAGCACTTGTAGACACGGTCCTTGGCATATCGGAAAAACTGCTTAATAATATTATTTATGCCCAGCTCCGTTCACATGAGATATTTAATAAAAATCATTTCTAAAATAAACAAAAGCAAAATTTTTTTATATTTAAAATAAAAATAAATTTGGGAGAATTACCTTTTAAAATTAGGTGGATA
This sequence comes from Drosophila biarmipes, assembly GCF_025231255.1. Taxonomy (NCBI): domain Eukaryota; kingdom Metazoa; phylum Arthropoda; class Insecta; order Diptera; family Drosophilidae; genus Drosophila; species Drosophila biarmipes. The sequence continues at coordinate 24,908,416 of NC_066612.1, forward strand.
ATCTTTGAATGCTTATTTCACTGCAATCGAGCCAGGTAATGTAAAAATATATTGAAGTAATTCACGTATATTCGCACTTTTCGTTATGTTGGACATTTTAATGTGTTATACAATTTTTAAAATTCCGAAAAACAAAGCAACACACAAATTTTATACAAAACTAGACTGGTCACAAGCAAAGTGCAAAATAAACTGACGCTCGATCAAAAAACAACAGCGTAGGTAAAAAGGGAGAAAATTATCGTGTCCTCCTTTTTCCCAGTAACTTTGGTTTTTGTATCATCTATCCATCGTCCAGAAGAAAATACTTCTTCTAGATAGCGACCCTTTTTGTTTTTGTAAAATGTGTGCTATCTTCTAACAATCGTTCAGAAGTGTATCAGAAGTTACTTATTCGAGATCGCGACACTTTTTGTTTTCGTAAATCTTCTAACTATCGTCCAGAAGTGTCTCAGAAGTTACTTCATTGCGATCGAAATGTGTGCTATCGCCTTTCTATCGCTCAGAAGTGACTTAGAAGTTACCGAAGCCGCCGAGGGTAGGCCAATTGTAAGAGAGGGAAATCTCCGAAGATCTGCATGATCGCTTCGTCGGCAATCTTCTACGCTGTGCTGACTTCTCTTCTAATGTCGACAGCGGGAATGAGTTTTAGGCACAAGAAAAAAACAAAGAGTGCTGCCGATCGCTGCTTAATATGTTTAGAAACTCATTATTATTATGTAAGCTGCCACAATTCTGGTATTTTTAGAAAAAACTCTCAAATATTATTGAAGGTCTGACCGGGTGAAGGGAACTTATCATGCACACCACATAAATCGAAAAAAAAAAAACAAGAAAGGAAGTTAAATTTGGCAAGCCGAAGTTTGTATAACCTTGCAGTTATAAGGAATAATCAACTTTCCCACTAATTTCCCGACTGTTCCTATGACAGCTATATGATATAGTCGTCCGATTTTGATAAAATTTAATTCGAAATACAGAACTAATTAAAAAATGTTATTTCCAGGCTTAGAAGCTTATATGTTTAAAAACGCCGAAGATATATTTTTTTCATATTATTTTACCACTAATTTTCCGATCATTACTATGGCAGCCATATGATATTGTCCTCCGATTTTAATAAAATTTCATTCGAAATTCAGAACTAATTTAAAAATGTCATTTCCAAGCTTAGAAGGTTATATGTCAAAAATACCGAATAAGATATAGTAGAAGATATAGTTTTCCGATCCGGCTGGTTACGACTTGTATACTACCTGCAATAGAAAGAAGACTTTTAGGAAAGTTTCAGCCCCATAGCTTCAAATCTGAGAGACTGGGCATGGCACCTTTTTTAGTGAGTAGATAGATATGGATGAGACAAACACATTTCAATTTTGCTTCTATCATAAAAACTGTAGGCGCTTCAGATTTTCGCACGAACAAAAACCCTTAGTAATCACAGGTTTTAGTTTTATGCAATCTCTTATTTTAAGACAGAATTCATTTATAATTATGACACTTTAAGCCCAGACAGTATATATCCTACTCTAACGTAGACCATAAGATATTGGAATATATCTCTTTTAAACAAAAGAAAAATTTCTTAATATCCAAATATCTTATGTCAAATGATTTGGAACTTACATTTGATAATATTAACATATTAAACCCTTTCATTCAAATTAAACCAATTCAAATCCCAATAACGTTAATATTGATCAGATTTACTTTAATATATTTAATTGTCACGACTTTATTAAAATTAAAAAAAAATATCTAATATGCAAACCACGACAAGCTCATATTGAAGAAGAACCCGAAAATATTATATCCAACAATCGCTTAATCCATCACTTTCAATGAATCGGGACGATCCAATTTAGGATGGGGGGAGTTATCCAACCGAATATCCCAGGCTCCTTACCCAATTTGTAATCCACTTCTAGCTGGGAACTTATTACTCAGCTTTCCCACCAAATCCAGAATTCTTAATTATCTTCCCCTCTCCAATGAACTCATTACTAAGTTCCAATTGTGCCGAGGTATTTCTACTGTAAACAATTGCACCGCGTTCTTTCTACTGTAAACTATGCTGGTTCACCCAAGTGTAAGCATTAGCATCCGCGGCCCAAAATTGCAGAGTAATCTGTTTATTTGACTTCCACATTCAAACGTTAAATTTCATCAGCCAATTTATTCCGACTCTCTTGAGTCCATCTCTTATCCAAAATCCATGTCCCTAAATTCTCTAAGACTATTTAATTTGTATGGATTACTTTTGTTATTGTCACACAAAATATTGCTTTTAACACTATAAATCAAAATAACAAGCCGTTTTTAAGCCACATGAGCAATGCGTCTTTTGGCTCGATTTCTTTTCGTCAAAATAATTCAAGAATCCATAGAAGAGACAAAAATTGAATTTTCACTTTTTGGTAGAGCGGAGTGTTTTGAGCGAGATAGTGATGAAGGGAGAAGGAGGGAGAAGGAAGCAAAGCAACGGCAACTTAAAAATAAATTCTCATACGTGTGAGTCTTTCCTTGCAGAAATTAAGCCGCCTATTTCATGGTCTTTGGCTCGTAATACTTCACTCAACTAGCGGTTAACCTCCGTTAGCTTGTTCTCATTGCACATCCCGCATCACATGTGGTCCGGACGCGAATCGCCCTGTATCCGGATTTACAGGATTCTCGATTTCCCACACACGAATTTGAACTTCACGAGCAATGTCAACTACATATTAGAGAAAACAAGTCACACAATAAACTATTTATATTATCCACTACGAGACAACCAAAACGAGCTACAAGTACACATCCGAAAGTTCATAAATAATTATACCAATGTTTCTGTCCGCCAGGACGTCACCGAGAAGGGTATTAGCCCGGTAAGGTAGATAAACAAGTCCAGCAAGCTGCATTTCCACTGGAGCCTAAAGAAGCTGGTAAAGAAATATAAGCAAGTATACTTTTATTTTTTCAGACCAACTCTGAGTTCTTCTTGTCAATGTAAATGTACATATTTACTACGAAAACATAAGCAATGATGACAGTGCGCAATCGAAAATGGAAGGCGCAGAAGCACCAGATTTGGTTAGATTGGCAAGATCATGGAAAGCCCATAAGCACAGGTTTAGCTTAATGAGCCATAGGACTTTTAATCAACTGTTATCGAATGGTGGAAATCAGAGTTCTAAATTTTTCAAAAAAGGAAGGAGGTATAAGTCGGTCTTTTAGAACCAAACCATAAAAAGAAAGAAATCATTTTAGGGCGCATCCATCATCCAATCCAAGAACCGTATGCGAGAACATTTTTTTTTAGTGCCAAAATATGTCAAACGGTTTAAGCTTGCGAAAATTTTTGTAATCAATTTGCTAATGGCAATAAAAATAAAATTCGTTCTAAAAACGTTCAACGTGCTAATTTTAAATGCCGATCAGCTGTTACTCTATGTGAACCGGAATACGTTTAAAATTGCTAGAGCGATTTAAGCCTGTTGTGTGCAAAGGATATTAATACAGAAAACTGGCTGATTAGACTATTAGATAAAGTATGTCGTCTACGAGCCGATTTTCCTTAGTTCCGAAAAAATTTCCACTTCTTAATCTCCTTGTGAATAACGAATGACATGTCAGCTTGCACAGGTGAAGAATAAGTGGCACTCCATATAGACAATAGTATGGGATGTCCGCTATTTAACAAGTTAAAACTCTAATTAAAATTTCTCGAAGCCACTCTGTATTTAACTTATTCCTTACACTCATTTGCTGTATGGCCTGTTACCTTTTTTCACTTATGAAAACCGCTGCAAGTGACGCGTAACTTTCGAAACTCTGAATATTTCTATTTTTTTGTAATATTTAATTTAAAATATATTCATTTTTATTTACTTTTTACTTGTATAAGCTTTCTGTTATATTACAGTTATTGTAAGATAGCCAAGTTTTTTGTTTTGTAATTTATTTTTTACGTTCATCATCGCCTTCCTTAAACGTTTGTCCGTGTCCTCCAAATCCCTAAAAAACTCTCATGAAATCCATAAAAAAACGCTCCTGCTGGATGTGATCCAAAAGGGTTCCAATAATCCGTCTCTAGTCCTCAGAATTGATATTTCGATTAAAGACTTTTGTTTGTTGAAATTAAATGCGATTTGAATAGAATAAAAAAACGTCTCCTACGTTTGAAATGAATTTCCAGATTTAATTTATATATTGTTGAGCGGTGGCCGAGAAGCTGCCGCTGCCAAAAGTGTACATAAAATCTTATATACTATATGTATGGGCTTATACACTAACACAAGATGAAATAATGAATGTTTATACAGCAATCCGTTCGAAGTGTCCGCTAGTGTCATATTTCCTGATGCGAGGGGTCGGGGCATCCTGTTGTGATGACAGCAAAACGTGACCGGGACAACGACTCTAAACAAAGTTTCAGACTGCAACATAATTGCATCCAAATGTGTGGGTACATCGCGAAACTCGGTTTTTGTATGGTAGCGAATACAATCTTCTGTATTGTGTTGATCAACAGGATCAATGCTAGGACTCCAATAAATAGTAATAGATATACAGATCCGAAATTGGTAATCGTAAACTTTTTTTAGTAAAGGATTAAGTTGGAAGCATTGATGGATCATAAATTTAGGTTGTGTAGTTGATGTTTTGAATAATTGGAATTGTAGCTTCTATTTTTTCCTCAAATTGTAATAATTCTTTGTCGTAAGGAATTTGGTTGATATAAATTTCGCAATTTTTGAACGTGATTAGATTAGATCCCTTTACAGAAATATTAGTCGTACAATTTAATTCAATGGTGGAGTTAATTGTGTTTAAAATTAAGATGTGTGCTGGTTCTATTTCTGTAATTACTTCTTGGATTCCCACATCTTTGTCTTTACAATTTGCAGTATTCAACGTGAATATATTATCGAGGCATTCGGTTTGAATGTTATTTTTGGTTGATATAGAGTTTTCCCAGATAAAATATTATATTATAGAATATTAATAGTATTACATTTGTTCGTGAAATAATATACGTCTTTCGCATTATGGTATGCCATATAGTTGGGTAAGATTAGAAATTTGGATCCATTTATAGGTAACGTAATAATGTGTGTAAATTGGTAAATATTTTGTTTAATTCTAAAATTGATCTTAATTCTGATCATAAAACTATATTATTCTAACATCTTGAGGATGTGTTCGTCGGACAAGTTGCGCAATTGTGGGTCATCTATCTCTTGCCTGATTATTGTTAATTCTTGTTCGGATACAATGTAATTTGGTACAATGTTTAATTTGGCTAATAACAGGCTTTTCTTTATATTACTTAAGTAATTCGACAGTACGTCTACATATATGTATGTTCATTGTAATGTGTATAGGAGATGGTTTCAGAGTGAACGGTTTTAAAAATAGTATTTTAATAGTTATTTAAAAAGTAGTTAATTATTTGTGGTTCTTTGTTAATATGATCCGTAATATTGTCAAATCTTGCCTTAATGTCGTTATTAAATATCTCCTGTTTGTTTGCGTTTGCTGTTAGCTCTCTTTGATTTTCTGTAATCGCCTTTAAATTATCATCGATTCTACGTCCGTCCGCGTCGTCTAAATTTCCTGTAACTATTTTAACAACTTTACCTAGTCTATTGATAAGTCCACGTCTTTGTCTCTTTTTAGGTAATAAGATTTCTACTCTGACTTTTAGTTGCTGAAGTTTTGCTGATAGACTTTCAATTGCGGTATTTGAATCTGAGTTCCTTTTTAGTTGGAAAATTGCTCTTTCGAAGTTAATGACAAGGTATTTGTGAGATTGTACGATTTTGGCTTGCCCCAGATTTAGATTTAGTAAGGGGCTGTTATTTCCTAAATGTTAGACCTTTAAGTCCTGTGCTGCGATGAACACGGTTTGTTTTAATCCTGTCTTTTATTTTAGCTTTGTGTAACTTTTGTTTTCTAGTTGACATTAGCGTGATTTTGTTGTCTTTTAGTACTCTATGCTGCGAAAAGCGAGGAGTGAGATTGTTTCCTCTATTCTCCTCTCTGAATACATCGTCTACACCAACTGAGATTGGGTGGACCCTGTGTTCCTTTAATTTTTCAATTCTAGCATTCATCTTTTGTTCCAATTGTGCTTTGATCTTTGGATACAAAGAATAGTTTAAATGGTGTGTATTTGGTTGCAGAATGTATTGCGTTGTTGTACGTAGTTAGGGTTTCAAATATTATTTCCTCGTGGTCAAGTTCCAGTTTATTAGCCTTTCTGTTCTCAAAAATAGTTCTATAGATTTCGGTGAGAGATGAATGTAGTCTTTCTACGGGTGAGTTACTCGAAGATTATTGAAAAGATGTGATATGGGTGATAATATCATAATGTTTGCAAAAATTGATACAAATTTTTTATTGAGAATTCGGTATCAAATAATAGTTTTGTTGGAATACCAAAAAAAAAAAAACAAATATAATTTCTTAAGGATTTAACCACGTTTATACAATTTCTTTCTGGAATTGTATAGGCGCTGTCAAATTTAGAGAACTTATCAATCAGTAAAATGTCCATGTGCACTATTTGTAATGGTATTTCAGGAATATCGGTCTTTTGATATTTCGGTCTGAGTGGTTGTCTGTCGTACTTGAGTGTTTGTCACGTATTGCTTAAATTAATTATTTACATAATTTTCTGTTTCATGAAAGGGAAGTTTAAAGATTGGATCAGGGGCACGTAATCTGTTAGTGGTTAAAATTTCTCGTACATTTCCAATAATTAAGTTAGCATCAAAATTAACTTTGGTCACCGTGCGTCAAATTTATTGTTGAACAAATTGCAATTTCTGGTCTTCGGTTCCTATTTCTAAAATATATTGTGCTTTAAACTCATTTAATGGTCTATCAGATGTAATTATGGGATCGGACAATTCACTTGGTAAGGATACATTTCGTCTGTATTATAACACGACTTAAGACATCGGCCTTTTTGTATACAAACTCGTAGTTATATTCTAGAAGTTGCAATTTCCACATAACTAATTTCTAACTAGGTTCCTTAAAATTAAATCAGTCAAAGGCCTATGGTCTGTTACTATCTGGAATTTTTGACCGATAACACAGGGTCGAAAGTAGTTGGTTGCCCAAATAATGGCTAGCACTTTTTTTTTTTCAAACGATACTAGTCTGTCGGAACCCAGTGTTCCTTGAGACAGGACCGCTCCTATTTCCACATTACTGGCATCTGTGGTCAGAATAAAGGGTTTTTTGAAGTCTCGGTATCTTAATAAAGGGTCGTTGCAAAGTAATGTTTTACATGTTTCAAATGATTTTTTGTATTCTTCGGTAAGTAGTACCGGGTCTCTTCCTTTTAGTTGCTGTCTCATAGGCTTTGTGATCTTAGCAATCTCGGATGAATTTTCTATAATACCCCAGGAGACCGAGGAAAGATTTTATCTCTTTTTTGGTGGTCGGGATTGGGAAGGCTTTTATTGTTGCGATCTTTTATACCCTCTTCTATGACGATGTGTCTTAAATATTCTATTTCTTTGTGCAGAAACTCGCACTTTTCAGGTTGAACTTTTTAATTGTCCTGTTCTAGTCTCTGAAATTCGGAATTTAAATTTTAATGAAGGAGAGAAAATTATAATATAATAAATTCGTAATGCCCTGCTCGTGCCGTGAAGACTGTCTAAGGCGCGCCTCTCGGTTCCATTTCAATTACCATCCTCAATTACCATCATCAATTACCATCAGGTAACCGCTAGCCTAGCTTTTCTGTTCTAATAGTATCGAAGCTTGAAACACGCCGTTCATTTTTATATTTGGTATTATTTGGTATAAAATTGGTTAAATCGAATTCGTCTTCCTTGAATATGTCTACCTATAGTCTTGAATCCAAATATAACTTTTTTGGTTTGGTCAAAAAATTATTAATTTCGATTAAGCCGAAATTATTGCATGCCGTATATATACCTGCTGTTATACAAAAGTCCTATCCCGTGGTCCTTCCTTAACACTTACTGGCATTTTGATTAATGCTTTCGACTCCTCCTTCCAAATATCTCAAAGGAACGACTTGCTCTAATAAGCAAAGGCATTTCCACCGTTGGTGGCGTGAAGGTTAGCTGGGAAATATCAAATTGCCAGGAGTTCGGTAAATATGTTCATGCCAATTATTCCGCCAAAGAATTGGTTAAAGTTAAATAGTAGAAAAGGAAACTTTCTTTGATCGTTTATCTTTTGAAAAATGGGTTGTAGAGTCATCTGTAGGATTGGATGTTCGTGTAAGATAGTAGTAATAGATAGATAGAAGCCTGCGCCGCATTTTCATCTGTCTTACTCTTTGTTTCTATAAAATTTTTTGTCCGTTAGCCTGGAAACTGTTATTGTTTGTGTTTCTTTTAGCTGCCGCATTCGATGTACTAGGTGTGTCATCGCTGGCCTATTTTCTATCTAATAGCTCTAAGCAACATTTGGCCTTACGGAGTCTGATCCGCGCCTCTGATCATCAAAATTATTTCCTCAACGTTGTTGATAAATTCGTTCAGCGTAAATGGGTCCCCTGAGTATGAAAGCAAAAAGCGAATTACGTCTGGGTTCCTCATTGAGGCAAACAATTCGGCATGGTTGACAACCGCCGTGTTAAGGGGGGACGGTGAGGATTTGTTACTAGTGTCCATGGTCACGGGTGAAGGTGTGATAAACGGTCTTAGGGATAGAGAATTTTCCTGATGTGCTGGTTCGCTAGGGGTCTGTCTCATACTACCCCCTCTAGTAGTAATCGGTAGTTGGCAGTAGGCTTTTGACTTTTGAAGTATTCGGCATCAAATTATTTTATTATTACTTGTGGAGAGAAATTCTGCTTTTAGTGTCTAGTGTTGTGTGTATGTGCTTACACTTATTATTTGTAAAATACTTAAGTAGTTAGTGTATTGATGCGTCAGATGTTGTATTCTTGTGTCAATTTACCTGCGAGAGTGTACTAAGTACTTATTTTTCTTCTTCTTTTTTTCTATTATTTAAAGTTATTCCGACATGAAACCAGATTACAACATTTGTAATAAATTGTGTAGCTGACGTTCTTATCTTTTTATCATTTTTTTTGTGTCGTTCTCTTTAATTTAAAAGTAAAATGGTTAAGAGATAATATATATTTTTCTGTTGTTGAAATTAAATGAACAAAATGACCACAAGAGATATACATACTTTTCTTTAAAACAAAAATACACAAAAATTATTTTATTTTTAATCTGCCGAACGTTACGGCATTTTAACGTATTTTTTCAAATCTTAAACTGCACACTTCTTTCTTTTCTTGTCTTTTTTTTTAATTTTGCACATATATATATTTCTTGTTTTACTGTACGGGTCTGATTAGCCTCTCTTTTTAACTTTATTTTGCTTGTTTTCCCATATTACGTTTGTTACGGTGTATATGTATGTATGTATATTTTTCATGATTAAAAAGAACTAGACATTTTTGTTTTGTAATAGTTCGCAAGAATACCTAACCTTAGTTTGTGTGAGTGCCTTTCGTACAGCGTAATTCCCTGCAAGCATTTTCTATCGCGGAAGACACTTCGGATCGCGGAAGTCACTCCCTTCGGGAAGAAATGTGCTACTTCGGAGGCACTTCTCGGAGTCACTTCGGGAAGTCACTTCGGCGATACTTCTGAAAGTGTCGCCGAAGTGACTTCGAGAAGTTCCGCCGAGGTGGCACATTTCTTCCCGACAGAAGTGACTTCCGAGATCCGAATGCGATATCGCCGAAGTGACTTCTGGAAGTGTTGCCGAAGTAACTTCTGGAAGTGTCGTTGAGGGGACTCCGAGAAGTGCCGCCGAAGGGACTCCGAGAAGTGCTGCCGAAGTGGCACATTTCTTCCCGACGGGAGTGACTTCCGAAGTCACTTCTAGAGGTTATTTAGAAGTGACTTAATAGACGCTTGTAGAAGATACGAGAAGGGCCTTTCCCCATTGGAAATCTTGAATAAAAAAACTTGTTTTTACTAAGCTATATTTTGCTTTTATTTTTTCCATAAGGTCTTTGAGCACTTGTAGACACGGTCCTTGGCATATCGGAAAAACTGCTTAATAATATTATTTATGCCCAGCTCCGTTCACATGAGATATTTAATAACAACCATTTCTAAAATAAACAAAAGCAAAATTTTTTTATATTTAAAATAAAAATAAATTTGGGAGAATTCCCTTTTAAAATTAGGTGGATAATCTTTGAATGCTTATTGCACTGCAATCGAGCCAGGTAATGTAAAAATATATTGAAGCCCAAAATTGCAGAGTAATCTGTTTATTTGACTTCCACAATCAAACGTTAAATTTCATCAGCAAATTTATTCCGACTCTCTTGAGTCCATCTCTTATCCAAAATCCATGTCCCTAAATTCTCTAGGACTATTTAATTTGTATGGATTACTTTTGTTATTGTCACACAAAATATTGCTTTTAACACTATAAATCAAAATAACAAGCCGTTTTTAAGCCACATGAGCAATGCGTCTTTTGGCTCGATTTCTTTTCGTCAAAATAATTCAAGAATCCATAGAAGAGACAAAAATTGAATTTTCACTTTTTGGTAGAGCGGAGTGTTTTGAGCGAGATAGTGATGAAGGGAGAAGGAGGGAGAAGGAAGCAAAGCAACGGCAACTTAAAAATAAATTCTCATACGTGTGAGTCTTTCCTTGCAGAAATTACGTCGCCTATTTCATGGTTTTTGGCTCGTAATACTTTACTCAACTAGCGGTTAACCTCCGTTAGCTTGTTCTCATTGCACATCCCGCATCACATGTGGTCCGGACGCGAATCACCCTTTATCCGGATTTACAGGATTCTCGATTTCCCACACACGAATTTGAACTTCACGAGCAATGTCAACTACATATTAGAGAAAACAAGTCACACAATAAACTATTTATACTATCCACTACGAGACAACCAAAACGAGCTACAAGTACACATCCGAAAGTTCATAAATAATTATACCAATGTTTCTGTCCGCCAGGACGTCACCGAGAAGGGTATTAGCCCGGTAAGGTAGATAAAGAAGTCCAGCAAGCTGCATTTCCACTGGAGCCTAAAGAAGCTGGTAAAGAAATATAAGCAAGTATACTTTTATTTTTTCAGACCAACTCTAAGTTCTTCTTGTCAATGTAAGTGTAAATATTTACTACGAAAACATAAGCAATGATGACAGTGCGCAATCGAAAATGGAAGGCGCAGAAGCACCAGATTTGGTTAGATTGGCAAGATCATGGAAGGCCCAGAAGCACAGGTTTGGCTTAATGAGCCATAGGACTTTTAGTCAGCTGTTATCGAATGGTGGATATTGGATGTGCCTTGTGGAAATCAGAGTTTTAAATTTTTCAAAAATCCCTACCGTTTTGAACGGATAGGATCAATGGGAAGGAGGTATAAGTCGGTCTTTCAGCACCAAACCATAAAGGGAAAGAAATCATTTTAGGGCGCATCCATCATCCAATCCAAGAACCGTATGCGAGACCATTTTTTTTAGTGCCAAAATATGTCAAACGGTTTAAGCTTGCGAAAATTTTTGTAATCAATTTGCTAATGGCAATAAAAATAAAATTCGTTCTAAAAACGTTCAACGTGCTAATTTTAAATGCCGATCAGCTGTTACTCTATGTGAACCGGAATACGTTTAAAATAGCTAGAGCGATTTAAGCCTGTTGTGTGCAAAGGATATTAATACAGAAAACTGGCTGATTAGACTATTAGATAAAGTATGTCGTCTACGAGCCGATTTTCCTTAGTTCCGAAAAAATCTTCACTTCTTAATCTCCTTGTGAATAACGAATGACATGTCAGCTTGCACAGGTGAAGAATAAGTGGCACTCCATATAGACAATAGTATGGGATGTCCGCTTTTTAACAAGTTAAAACTCTAATTAAAATTTCTCGAAGTCACTCCGTACTTAACTTGTTCCTTGCACTCATTTGCTGTATGGCCTGTTACCATTTTTTTACTTATGAAAACCGCTGCAAGTGACGCGTAACTTTCAAAACTCTGAATATTTCTAATGAGTTTTCACTTATGAAATCCCGTGCAAGTGACAATTTTTGTTTTTTTTCGATAGAGTTTTCACCTGACAAAATATTTAATTTAAAATATATTAATTTTTATTTACTTTTTACTTCTATAAGCTTTCTGTTATTTTACAGGTTTTGCCAGTTAGCCAACTTTTTTTGTTTTGTTAATTTATATTTCAAGTTCATCAGCGCCTTTCTTAAACATTTGTCTGGGCCTACCAAATCCCTAAAAAACGCTAATGAAAAAAATCCGGAATGTGTTTAAAAAATGTGTCTTACTTCTATACTTGTATATTTATCTTTTCGAACTGTGTAAAACCTTTTATGCAATTTTTATTGCCACAAAACATTTCATCATGCCACCTTCTGGTAACAGAAACATAATTTTCAAGGTTATGTTGTAAAACCTATAAAAAATCTCAAATTGAGACTTACCTTAAACGTGGATCAACGCACAACATCTTCCACGCAAGGTAGCTCTTACCTGACTTTATTATTTTCGGCCGAAGGTTGTCTCTCCGAGCACCGAGGGTAGGCCAATTGTAAAATATAGAAAGAGAAAAAAAATATAGATCGCTTTTGTCGGCAATGTTCTAGGCTGTGCTGACTTCTATTCTAATGTCGAAAGCGGGAGAGTTTAAGGCACAAAAAAAAAAACAAAAAAGAGTGCTGCCGATCGCTGCTCTATATGGTCAGAAACGCTGTCTTTTATATGCATGTTACTCATTGTTATTATGCAAGCTGCCACAATTCTGGTATATTTAGGAGAAACGCTCAAATATTTTTGGCAGTTTGACCGGGTGAAGGAAACCTTTCATGTACACCATATAATTCAAAAATAAATAATAAAATAATTCCCTTATTTTGTAAGCACAGAAGTTCTCTGCGTTTCTCAACGTTTGCGTTTCGGGGATGAACATATGTAAGGCTTAATAACAATAATAACTAACATTTAATTCTAACATCCGATTAAGGCAAAATTAAACGCTAAAGAAAAAAAATAATTAAATTTTAGTCTAATTTTTTAACGTTACGGTCATGTATTGAAGTAGTAATATGACTCCCAAGTTAAAAAATAAAAAACGGATGCAAATAGACGAGCCTCAGAAAAAAATAATCAGATACTTACATATATATATAATTCATTTATATTGGCGTGAAAATATTATATGCATTGCGTCAAACATTTAAAATAACGGCGACAAAAATATCCTCTTAATTCGCACAGACCAAAAAAAAAATGTTTATAAATAATTAAAGAATTTTAAATGCGACTTATACTTTTCCTTTTCGTGAGGAGTTTTTTCAGTTATCTCGTTCGTCTTTTTTATTCTAATAGTATTAAAGTTTTCTATATGATTTATATTAATATGCTTATGCCTTCGTTTTTCATTTAAAGTTTTATTAGCTTTTACATCGAGGGGGTGAAAAATGACTTGGAGGAATAAGAGTGCGAATAAAGAAAACTTAGAAAGCCATTTAAATATTAATGCTTACTGGCAATGGTACAAATGATTTCCAGGATCAGTAAATAGTAATCCTTAGGTGCTAGCCTAGACAACACACACAAAAATCTATGACAATTGTGCCTTCAGTGACATTCTTTAAATTGGAAGTGTAAAATGACCAGCAATAATGTCGACGCATTACAAAGTGAGTGAGGGGGGGTCACCTACATAAAGTGATTTTGTGGATAGTGGATTTTGAATAAGACTTATTTAATGAAGCGTGCGCTTTGTATTTCATATTTAACGCTAAATTATTGTTTTTATATTCTCCACATATTTTTATAAAATTCCAACGACTGCAATTTGGGAATTTTGTTTTTTCCTTCCACCTTACAAAAATGAAGCATTGTGGATCTCCAAGACGTTCACGTATATAAACATATATAAATATATTTATCTATATCGGTTAGTTTTTTCCGTAGCTGCCTTCCTTTGTTTCGTTTGTTTATTTTACTCTCCCCTTGCTGCCCTCCAATAGGTTGTCAAAGAAAATTCTTCTCACTCACTCTTTTATATAAAACAATAGTGTACATTCATGTATTAATATACACAGACGGTTGTGTAAATATTGCTACACAAAAAATTATTCCTGCGTCATTTTGCGTTGTAGTTCTGGTTATTAATTTTGCTTCGACTTTTGTTTGGTGCTGAAGCATTTGTGGTTTTGGATGCTTATAACTAAGATTTTGTTTAATTTTTGTTCAAGACTGAGGATAGATTTTATTTCTTCTGTGACATTTTAGTTATGTTTTCCTTTTATTTTTATCGTATAAACCAAAAAATGTTAAATAAAATAATTTCAGAAATTAAAATTTTTTTTGTATTTGCGTTTTTGACAATTTTTAAGCATATGCAATTTTACTCGTTCCATTCTTCTCGTACACACAAAAAAACCTCAAATATTTTCTTGGCCATCGGTTTTTCCATAAATTTAAATATTATTTATTATGTTTCATGTTAGTTAAGTTATGGTTTTCCTTATCGGTTTTGTTGCTGCTGTTATAGTTGTTGTTGTGTGCTTGTTTGTTGATGTGGGTGTATGTGTTCATTTATTCTCCTAGTACCCGCAAGTAATCAAATAATCTCCAAGTTTTTCTACGACGGATGCGGCCTGTTGGGGCTGTACAGGATCTTCGTAGATAGAAACAATCACGGCTGCAAACGATAATAGAAGCATATGAAAAATGTATGTATGTATGTATATAGCAGATACGAGTAAAAGGTTAATATTCGAAATTAAAAGGTTAATTTTTCGGTTTTCAAGCAGTAATCGGCCGATGCCGCTACAATTTCTTATTTGATAATAGTACGAAGTTAATCAATCGTCGCTGGCTTGTTGGAATAGACCATCGAATATATTGTTTGAATGGTATTTTGAAGTACTATTTACGTCCGGATTGGATTTGTCTAAATACCACAATTTAAAAATTATGGTATTAAAACTAAAAATTATATAGTCGCCTTCACTAACTCTCCTGGTGCACGTTCGCACCAGTGCCGTTACACTGCCGTCTACAGTGATAGTAGTCACCTGCCTGATGAGCGTCCACAGTTATTTGTCAAGGCACGATTGCTTCTTTAATAGATAAAAGTTGTGGTATTATCTTTGTTGATATAGTGAATAAATAAGAAAGCACTCGAATAATGCACTTTATAAAAAGTTGTTTTTAAATTTGCTTTTTCAAAGTTTGCTGAGTTGTACTTCACAATATACTCAATGTATTCTATTCATTTATTTAGAAAATTAAATGTTAAAGGCTAAGAATTTGGCTGTAAATTAAAACATATATCACCTAATTTGGTTAAGTGCATTTCAAGATATACGGGGGTGCCGAAGTGGCCAAAAATGAATATTGAATCTTATCTTATCTTATCTTCTTACAAGGGATTAACTCTTCTAGAAATGACCACGTAGGGATATTAGAAATCAAGACAAATATTTTGTTATTTATCCCAAAAATAGGCAAAAGCATAATACAAAAATTCAGTACCAGGAAGGACTAACTTCACTGAACACCAAGTTAGCTTTCGTATAGCATTTTGACAATTTTTTTTGTAGTCTGATTTACCTTGTGTTGTCTTCATGCAGTGCACTCCGCTCCGGCCGAGCTTAGCGCGTACCACGCGGTCCGTGCCGGAGAGGTAAATGTACCTTTGGCCGGCGAGTGTTACGCCGTTGCTTGTGAGCCCGTCCTGCTGGTCGAATCCGCTGATTAGTTTAGAAAGCTCCTCTTTTGTCACCTGCAAAATTGTATAGTTTTAAGTTAGAATCCAATTAACTATTTGCCCAATTAGTGTTGTACATAATTACACCCGTTACTCGTAGAGTAAAAGGGTATACTAGATTCGCAAAGTATGTAACGGGAAAAAGAAGCGTTTCCGACCCCTTAAAGTATGTATATATAATATTCTTGATCAGGATCACTAGCCGAGACGATCTTGTCATGTGCGTCTGTCTATCTGTCCTTCCTTCCGTATGAACGCTGCAGATTCCTTAGCTTCCTGCGCAGCGCAAGTTTGTATCATTTCATATATTTCATATCGAGGCACTCGACTAAAGCGTTCATCCTTCTAACATTTTGAAGTAAAAAAAGCCTTTTTTAAATACAAAAAATAGAAAAGTAAGAAAACGCTTTTACAATACTATCTCAATTCAATTTCTTTGGCACCGATAAAAAACCGCATTAACATATCTTATTATATTAAACTAATCAGCTGCATTTGAAAATAGCCTGCAATATAGACGACTAATAACTAATTAACAAATATGATCCAATCCATTCCAGGGTGAGAAAGGAGATGTGGCATTTGCTGACTGGGACTAAAAAAGGGATGCGCTATGTGCTCGTCTTGCGTTTCTGATTTTTCAACAAATTTAGCATATTCAGACGACTTGTCCGTTCAGAGCACTCCAATGCTATTCGCTTTGGCCAGCTGCATTATAAGTTTCCGACTTACCGCAGTAATGGCTGATTTTCCCAGGGGGTAACGTGGAAAATTAATTTAAAACTGTTGTACAGTTGATAGTCACCTATTTGTTGCCTTGCAAATGGTGACACATTGAAATGCCTCTTGAACTTAAGGCATCAAGAAGTTTTCAATGAGCGAAAAGCAAAAGAAACGCAGAAAGCTGAGAATAGTCACATAAATCCGGTTTTATATACATACATTTATACCAAAAACGTTCATAACCTAAACAGTGGTGCGCGCCGCATAGCAAAATTTCCACAAGTGCCAAAAAACATTTGCAGTCTCCTAAAATTGAAATGGTTGAATGCATGCACTGCGACTAAAAGAAAACAGATTTTGCCTTTTAAAACAAGTAATGCAAAAAAATATATAGACTTTTTGATAGGCATCTGTAAGAGATTGAGCTTAAATTTAAAACTTAATTTATGAATTAAAATCAAAAGGTAAATTAGGTTATGCGAAAAAATACAGACGTTTAGGGGTAAAATAATACTGAAGCCAAGTGAAAAAATAAGAAATAAAGGAAAAAAAGAAAGAGAATAGAATCAATGTCCAAATTAGTTTCTTTTCTAATGGGACCACCAATCTGAAAGAAAAAGTTGAAAGAATACAAACAAAGGCAAGGGAGTGGCTGAATCGAGTGGAAACGCGCACAAGAGAGCAAAACAAGGATAAGAGTACAGAGTCGAAGTCGACAGGAAGTTGCGAGAAAGAGCAAAAACGTGGCGCGCATACTAAAAATGCTGAGTATTCGCATTAAGAGGTAATACATACTCCACTCGACTTAATTTAACTCAATCTACGCTGGTGACGCGGCATCGCCTGCTAAAGATATTTTCTGTACTTCTGTTTTTTTGACTCCGATAATGAGCACTTATTTTGACCAGTCGCAGACGCATGCAAAAGCAGCGACAGCAACGAAGCAAGAATGCTTGAACTAATAAACTGCGCTGAGTGCGATAAATCCGAGCGTAGTAAAGGGGTGGGGCTGTAGACTGCATTATCAAGAACCAGTGTTGCACAGTGTCCAGGCATTAAAGCCAGCTGCTGATATCATATTTCTATCTCCCAGGGTTCACCTTGAATTGAGGTGAAGGCTGAGTCATTGATAACTTAAATATTATAGACACTAGTCTTATGTGTTGTTTAAACTATTCCTCAGACTACCTTTAGGACCGTTCGGTTGGCTTGCAGCACGATCACCCACACTCCGCTGAATTAACGTAAGAGAAAAGGGAGAGCAGGCCTGCGCAGGAACTGTGCGGGGGGTGAAATTCTTGAGGGTGAAGCTGTTCCTTATCAAGCAAAAGTATGGCGGCAGAGAGAGGGAGACAGCGTTGGAGTCACACCCTTGAACTTGCGAAAATTCATTGTCAACTTGCCGTTAGACACTGGCCGCATTCACCCGTATTTCAAACGCTTATGTACTCACCTCGAATCCATTGGACTGCGCCCAAATGTTGCCATCGTGGCCGGCGATGCAAGCCTTTGTTACGCACTGCGAGGCCAGGAGTTGGTTATCCACATAATCTTGCCAGCTCATGGTTTTCTTTTTTTAGTGGGTGAGGATTGAGTTGGATTGATATGAACTGGATTATAGCTGGGTCGCTTCCTTACCGCACGGCGAATCGCAACTTCGTTTCGGGTTTTAAAAGAAATTGGCAGACAAAGAAAAATATATAACGCCTCCGATTTTGTCCTGTAGTAACTTACTTTAAACTGCAAAGAGAGATGTGGAGAGAGGAAGACAGAAATTAACATTTATACTATCGCATTCGGCAATCTTCCACATTGACTTCTTAGCTCCTTAACAAAGTACACAATAAGCGGCGACTTGTGTAAGGATTTTCAACAGATTTGTTGGTCTATATATATAAATAATTAATTTATAAATACATTATTTATTTATACTTATATTAATTGTGATGAAGCGCACCAACAGCCCAATTTATTTTCTTTAAAAAAACTCACATATACACACACCAAGCACACCCACACGCGAGGGGAATGAGAGGAAGCCAGACAGACACGCACACGTCCGACTCGGGATTCTCGAAACGAACGAGGCTGATTTCAAAAGTCGAATGAGCGCAAAGAGGAATGATAAACCGATTTTGAATTTGTGAAAAATTGACTCAGACGAGAGAGTGCTGCAGGGGGCTGATCCGCTGCTTCGCCAAAGCACTCAATTCCAGACCGTGAGTCACCAGCTAGCTCACTCACCCACTCCTTTTCTAGCGTGAGCGCGAGGTATAGAGAGCAATGGCGCGTCTAGGTTGGAGCGGGAATGTGAGCGAGATGGTCGTACGAGTCGGGCCGATAATAATCAGCCGGCTTCGGAATACGCAAAAGAGCGAGTGAGAGCTAAAGATGACTCAACGGAGGTCCCCTCCTCAGAAAACTTATTTGGTGAGTGTTATGAATCGCCTCTTTTTTTGGCCGGCACGGCGTAACTGTCATAAATTAAAAATAGCCTCTCATTTCAACGCCAGTATCTATTAAATCGCACGTAATATTATGCAGAGCACTCGCAATATATGTGCTAGATGTGGTGAATTGACAAGGAGAATCCAATGAGCAATACCACACGATTGCTAACTTTTTCCACTTATATACACACACATTTCAGAATGCAAAGGCAACGCGATTGGCCAAGTTATATTTACAAGTTTAAGCTTATCCCATTTGAGGAAAGTAGTTTTATTCTAAATTCACTCTGTGTTGGCAGATTGGCTTCCCGAGCACCCAAGTACAGCAAGTCCAGCGAAAATCTTTGCAAAAAGAAATCAACGACACTCACACTTCACACGCTGTGAAAAATCAGAGAGACCTTAAAAGACTTATAAAAGTAGTGCTGGGCGTAAAATACATTGTGCATGATCTTATCGATGTTTCCAGAAATTTGCTCCCTGCAAACATCGATTGTTTTTGTAGCTTACACAAATAGAGCCCGTCTGCACTGGCGCTGAGTTTTCATATTGACATGGGAACGCGACGCAACTTAAACTTTTTCTACACACTAAGTTTTTTTCACTTGTCGAATTTTGTATATTACTCGACATTATTCCGATTTACTGTAGTACATATCATATTATATCATTTATTATTTAGTTAACAAATATTAAATTCAAAGTATGCGACCCAAAAGTAAAATTAATTAAATTAGCACCAAGGAGATTATTTCCATTCTTAAAGTACTAGCCCCACCTGGATAACACGCGAGGTTTGTTTTTCAAAAATCTTATTGTTTGTCTTACTGTCAAGCAGAAAAAATATAAGCAATTAAAAGAAAATAAAAAAATTAGCGGAATTTTCAAAGTAATTTTTCATTTTGGTTAATAAGTAGTTTAACGCTTCTTTCTAGTGTCGCGGATGCTTCGCCAACTTTTCCGAGACATCGACAGTGCTGTTTCGATGTATATGGGTGAACGCGCCAGGATTGCCAATATTCTGTGGATGCGTCTTGTGTGCGACATCTTGTCGTCATTTTTAATCTTTACTGACCACCTGAATTCTTCTTTGGCGCGGTTTGTGTTTTTTCTTATATTTTTGAATTTTGGATTTCACGAGAAAGAAAGCTTAAATTTCTTATTCTTTGGGCCACGGCTGAGGGCGTTCATCAAAATTATTCGATAAGTGTGGTTTTTTTTCTGGTATTTCCTGAGCTTGTCTAAGTACCGCGCTGAAAAAAAAAACCCAGACGAAAAGCGTTAGGCAAGCATTTGCCTCTCCCTCATTTCTATGGTTAGTTAGCAGTTTTTTTCGATGTAAGTACTAGGCTTAATGGTGGTGGGAAATGCAACGAAAGGGACTTTCCTGTCTTGAGTGCGGAATTCTTACTTCGTCCCTGATATGTTATTACACAGCCTCTTAATATCGCTGTTGCAGCTGATCGGCGTAAGCAAACCGTATTCAAAAAGAAGGGGACGTGTAAGAACCAGATGTTCCGAAAAAATGAATAACAACCTAAAGATAAAACAGATTCAACAGTCTATATATATTTTGTAATCAAGAATTTTAGAAGGTGGATTCGGCTTCAAATGGCTTTTTTTTACATAATAGTATACATTTAAATGCAAGGTCTTGCAAAGGAGGACATAAACTGGGGCTGGTCATTAATATAAACGATTTTCACTTCTGCACTTTTCATTAATTAGCTATGTAGAGCACTGATAACAGTTCTTTCCCTTCAGTTCCAAAAAAAGTTTCCCAGGGGAATCCCCTTGGGATCCTCGAGCACGGGGAAATCCCCCGGGACGCCCCATATAGAAAATTTTTCCGAGGGGAAAATCCAAAGGAATTTTTTTCGTAGTCCCATTGGATTTCCACTGTTCCTTATACTCATTTGTTGTATGGCCTTTCAAAATATCTAATTTAAAATACATACATATTTACTTTTTACTATATTTTATTTAAACTGTATAATTTAAATTTTCTGTAGAATTACATTTATTATTCGCAAGTCTATGTTTTTTTTTTTTTTAATATTTGACAGCGCTTTTCTTATAGTTTCGTCTGGGTCCTGGGACAAGGCCCTGGAAAAATCGCGAATTTCCGATGGGATTTTCCTGGGACGTGTCCCTTGCACGGGAAAGTCCATGGAAAAATGAGTATAAGGAACACGGGAAATTTTCCTGGGACGTGTCCCTTGCACGGGAAAGTCCATGGAAAAATGAGTATAAGGAACACGGGAAATCCTAGGGGACTTCGAAAAAATTTCCTGTACATTTTCCCTCCCGAAAAAACGGACATCCCATACAATTTTTCTCTGGGGATTCCCGGAGATTTCCTCTGTGCGGCAGGACATGACCCCTCGGAATCCATAAACTTTTATTTTGGACTGAAGGGTAGGTTGGTACCATTCTTGCTCCATTTCTCTTTTCATATTTTTCATCTCTCAACATCATTCTTATAAAAAGAAATAGTCTGTTCACAAAACTTAATAAATTGTGTCATCAAATGTCGGTTTCGCAGGCTGTCTCACTTTCTCACATCATACAGTGAGTTAGTTCAAATTTGCCAAACCAGTCACCCGCTCCACACACCATGACACAGCACTCCTGGTTCTACACTTGTGCTTTCGGTTGACCTGGTATAACTCTATCTCAGTAGCTCGTACTCGTCCCACAAGACGCTTTGCACCTTTAACGCCAAGATTTACTCAGATCCAAACTGCACCACACAATATCATCTATACCAGGCAGGACTATTATTGATCAGATCTAGTCCCTGGGTTTGATGTCTCACGACGAGTGTCCTTTTCACCACCGTCACTTTTTTCAATAGTCTCATCAGCGATCTGCTCTTCCGCTTGCTACTCAACGATTTTAATATCAACGATTTTATCGATCACCTTCCAACAACTCGGCAATTACAAAGGGTTCTTTGAACTTAGTAACAAATTTTGTCTGATGCCGCTCTTCACTTCTAAGCAAGATATGATCCCCAACCTAGTGTTTTACAATCATGGCCTTATTCTTATCAACTCGATTCTTTTCATATTTCGCATTAATTTCAATATTTTCTTTGGTCTGAGCGCTCGTTTGCTTATAATCTTGGGCAATAAGCCCATTGGCCTAGCCTCTCTTTCAATCAATAATTTCAATGGGCTATACTTTGTCACCCTGTTCGTTGTACAATTCATGGCTAACAGTACTTCGCTAAGTGCATCCTGCCAGGAACGTTCACCTATCTCTACCGCTGTCAACATACTTTTTATCGTGCTCCTGACCCTTTCTACTTGTCCGTTGGCCCTACTTGCACCTATTGCTACCAAATTTAATTCTTTTTAAGTTAGTTATTAAATTTATCAGCATCCATCGTTATGCCAAAGGCAAGTGCCAAGATTTCACGACCACTTTATTGATATGTGTGCCTTGAATCTCTTTCTGTCGGGGCCGATCGAATGATCTGAAGCCAGATGCTCACATTGATTGCTGTATGCATACGCCTTCAACTGCTGCTGTAGTTCATTTCTGTTCGTTATATTGGTGGTGAATAGCACTCGATGTCCACCGACTTCCATTATGTCAAAAGAGTCGTCACTAATGGGCCACCATACGCTGATAAGCACTCGCCTGTTTTCGGCCGTCCGTTGAGAACAAGATTGATTAACAAGATTGCGGCCGCCGTCTCAGAGTCGTCGTAGCGGACAACAAATAATTCTTGAAATTTTGGTCAGGTTATGCCAGCAAAGCTGATCTGTGCCAGCCATGGGCAAGAGCTGTTTTCTAGTGCTCCGCTCAGCGACATAACTAGCGCACTGCCCTCCAGGGGATGCACCGTGAAAATCATATCGGTTTTGCACCATGCGCTGGCGTCAGGTTCAGCCGCGTCTGGATCGAACTTTGGCAGTCTGATGGATCTTGTTTTCAATATTTCGATAAATCGTAGATTTTGTGTTTCTCGCAGAGATCGCCATTCACTATGACGCTGGGCCTGAGTTTATCCCACTTCTGTTGTCAGAAGCTGAGAAGTTTGCTGCTCTTCTTCTTGCATTTTGATACTGATGCGCAGTCGCGGTTAACTACAATCACTTCTCCGTTTTCGATCTCCCGGCAAACTGAAACACTGCTTCCATTTTGCCCGCTTCCCTTGGCACGCGCCGTGCCGTATTGCATCATCCAATTGTCCATTCCTTTTTGATCTCTCTCTCAGAGACAACCAACACCCGACTGCGCCACACTCGGTTGAGACGACACTCTATCGTGTTGTCAATCCTCGCTCTTAGCAATTATGCGAGTAAAAGGAACCACAAATAATTCATTGCTTAGTTTTTTTTTTGTTCTATATTGTTTCTCTTTCTTAACAATTTACAGTTTAATTTACATTTTGCTTATTCTTAAACATCTCCGTCATATACCTTATGGGGTTGGCAACGCTTCCTTCTACTTCTTACATACTTTCCGATGAATCTAGTATACCCTTTAAAGTATATATATAAAGTTTATATATTCTTCATGAGGATCACTAGCCGAGTCGATCTAGCCATGTCCGTATGTCCATACGAACGCTGAGATCTTGGAAACTATAAAAGCTAGAAAAGCCAAACTTGGCATGCAGATTCCTTGGATTCCTGTGCAGCCTTAGTTTGTTTCAGCGGGGTGCCACGCCCACAGTAACGCCCACAATCCGGGAAACGCATTTAACCTAAAATGTGTTTGTCTCATCAATACCTATCAACTGACCTACAAAATGTGCCTAAAAAAAATTACAAATATAATGTTTTTTTTCAATAATTCTTATTGGAGCTATAAGTTATAGTTGTCCGATCCGGCTGGTTCTGACTTTTATACTATCTGCAAAAGAAAGGAAACTTTTGGGAAACTTGCATGCCGATAGCTTATAAACTGAGAGACTAGTTTGCGTAGAAGCGGACGGAATGACGGTCGGTCTAGACTCGTCTAGTGATTTTTATTAAGAATATTATAGTTTATGGGGTCGGAAACATCTCCTTCACTGCGTTGCATCTTCTGACTGAAATCAAGGGTATAAAAACTCGAAGGACAGTGTTCACCGACCTAAAAGTTAAAAAAAGTATTTATTTAGTGGATCGTATAATACATAATACTACAATGTGTTGCATGTAAAACGTTAAGGAATGTCAATGGGTATATACTTTAAAGCTCCTTATTACACTTTAAGCTTGTATACGATAGTATTAAGACAAATCATGTTCGGAAAGCGCACAATGTATTTTAAAATACCTTTCAAACGAAATAAAGCACAAGCCTATAGCTTTAAAAATTCATACGTTAAAGCTGTACTTTTTTTTCCCCCAAAGTGGTAGAACTAAAGTTTCTTATATAATGCTGTTTAACATGTTTTACAATTTTCAGTATCTTTAAATAGAGTTTGGATACGCAAAAAAAAGTTAAATACTTAGGAAGTGTTCTGAACTGGCAAATGTAACCATTTTTTGTAAAAATATCTTTCAAACGGGACTTTTTACACTAATGTGTCTTACGACAAAAGTTGAGGAATCTCAAGAACTAAACAGCTTAAAATATTTATCTGTTCTTGTTATGTGCTCCTATATTCCACCTGGCTCTTATGTAGTAATTTATGAGCACCATCTGTCTGCAGTAAAATCTGTTCTATCTCCTCTTTCTAACAGAGACCTTTTGATTGTTTTGGGTGACTTTAATCTACCTGATATTTCTTAGTCTCTTCCTACTGGCTCATATGTCGCTATGCCTTTATCCGCCCATGATTTTGTGGATGGCCTTTTAGAATTATCGTTAAAGCAAGTAAGCTTTATACGAAATTCCTCATATAGACAATTAGATCTTGTGTTTGTTTTAGACCCGTCTGAAGTCACAGTATGTAGAATTGACGCTCTTGTTGTACCTGAAGACCGATATCATCCAACTGTGGAATTGACAATTTGCTCTGATACCCTCTCTCTTTTAGTTTCTCCAACTAAAATAAGATGCTTTCGTAAATGTGACTATAATAAACTTAACGATATGACTTCTCATTATAATTGGACAGACTTGTACAATTTTACAGAGTGTCACTGAACTATTCTATACAGTGTTAAATACTTTTTTTAATAACCTGGTAGGTTTCTTTCAAACCTAAACAGGCCTCCTTGGTTTACCAACGCTCTTCAAAGACTTAAAAACCTTAAGTCTAACACTTATAAAAAGTATAAAAAATCGGGTAGACCAGCAGATTTTTCGAAATATTTGGTGGCTCGAAGAGATTTTAATGTTCTCAACAGTCATTGCTATTTGATGTATCTAAATCGATGTAAATTTGAATTTTCAAACTATCCGAAACATTTTTACAACTTTGTTATAGTTCGACAGCTTGGTCAAATTCCAACTACCCTAATCCCTTAAATAGGGCAAATTGTATTGTTTCCCCTGTAATCACCGAAAGCTCACCGAAAGATTTAGCAACAACAACGCCAACTTGTTCTCCCGGTCCAGATGGACTTCCTGGATGTGTGCTTAATTTTTTTGAGTCAACCATTTGTAAACCGATTCTTATACTTTTTAATTTGTCTATTTCATCATCAGTTTTTCTTTCTATCTGAAAGGACTCTTTAATTTTTCCACTCCCTAAAAAAGGTGCGAATGCGGATGCCAAAATTATTAAGGTATTTCTAAATTATCGGCAATCCCTAAAGCATTTGAACGTATTATCACTTCTTATTTGTAACATTTATGTTCCTCGCTTATATCACCGTGTCAGCATTGTTTTGTTAAGTGAAGATCGACCAACACCAACCTTCTCAAATTGTCATCTTTTGTAATAAATGGGTTTAAGAAAAAAATTCAGACTGACATTGTATATACAGATTTTAGTAGAGCCTTTGACTCAGTTAACCACTCACTTCTTTTATTTAAATTAGATCACTTGGGTTTCCTGGTTATCTATTATCTTGGATTTCATGTTACTTGTATGGTAGGAGGGTTGTATTCAAGAATGCTGTTTCAAAATTGATCTATGTGACATCTGGAGTGCCTCAGGATAGTCATTACAATTGCTTGATTTAACTACACTTGTAAATCGTAGAACAATGCTTGGTACTATTTTTATACAAAATCTTATAAGAGGTGATATTGATTTTGCAGAACTTGTAAACCGCCTAACATTCCTGCTGACATGTTCTTGTTATACTAACACGAAATTATTACCCCCTAAATTTGCTACGATTTAAATTTTCGCGTTCCTTGTAGTAACTATAACAACCGGCATTAAAAACTAATATTTTAACTAACTTGCTTCATTCTTAGTTGTGCCTTTTATTTCAATTTGTGTCCCCTCTCTATTTGTTTTATGTGTCTTCCTCGCAAAGCAATTGATAATAGGGTCCCGCGCTAACAAACACGTGCGTTGTGTCGTTGGGCCACTTGTTTGTACTGTTCGAAGTGGATCAACGTCCATCGTATTTACAAAAATGTAATTTAAAATCGGTTTTGAGTAAATTTAAAAAAAGGTAAAAAAATAAGAATAAATAAAACTTTAACCACAATTTTTAAACGGTTTTA
Source organism: Drosophila biarmipes (assembly GCF_025231255.1). Lineage (NCBI taxonomy): Eukaryota > Metazoa > Arthropoda > Insecta > Diptera > Drosophilidae > Drosophila > Drosophila biarmipes. The sequence continues at coordinate 24,934,931 of NC_066612.1, forward strand.
TTTAGACAAATTGATTGATTATGAATTATAGACGTCGTCGCATGCAGACGTGTATTTATTGTGCTCCGGGAAAAAGTATTCAATTAAATCAATAAAAGGCAGTAACTAGTTCAATAAATATGCAATAACCCGAAAAGACGGTCTTTGCGATTAATTAATTAATAAAAACATTACACCTAAAACTCTATCTAAATCAACCTCGATTACAACGATTCAAAACGACGTTCGCACGAAACGTCAACGTGAGCAAGACGGCTCTCAGTACACAGAAACAACGCGTACTCTTTTAAAGCAACCCCCAATTTTACCAAATTCTTAAACGGAGAGAGCAATAGAGCGCTTTCTTGCTCCCCATCGTTACCATGGATGTCTCTGTACCGCAATTTCTTTCTTCTTCTTGACAACGTCAACCATAACAACAACAACAACCGCAACTGTATCGACATCGCGTTTAAGGACATCATCAGGTAGCACCGTAAATATTAATAACTCTGCCGAATGAAGTCTAAAGATAATTACAGAGTATTATCGAATTATATTACCGAAAGTAAAAAGTACTTTTTAAGGGCACAGATTCTGAAGTAACGCCTGCAGAGATAAGAAAGGCGCTACAAGGTTGAGCTCGAACCGGAAAATATGTGCACTCTAAATACATCTTCAGTTCCTGTTGCACCGCCTAACTATAGTTGAGGAATCGCAATGGTTCGGTACAATGTGCGAACTGCCGCATCCACCAGAGAGGAATTACTTGCCCGCACCCAAAATAAAACGTTAAAAGCCTTCAGAGCAATCCCTGAAGTCTTCTTCTCAACTGCTGCCAGATCCTCACTAGTGCTTTAAAATCAGGAATGACTCAAAAAGTTAATTTCTGCAATCAGCTTACCAAGAACCGAACACCGCTCAGCAGCATCAATCGCCGGAGTAGCCAGAACGGAAATTTGAAGCTATGATATGCAACCTACAATAAACCCATACGGAATTTATGTCGCTTCTGCGTAAAACTATGCAAGATTTAATACGAAATCAAAATCTATTGATTCAAATGCTGGTTTCATAACAATCCCAATACTGACTTTCCTACGTATATCGATGTGGAACGCTAACTGCGTTTGGCAGCATAAATTTGCTCAATTCCTACTCGACAATCAAATCGACTTTACTCTGCTTTTAGAAACACACCTTACAAACAAATATAATTTTCAACTACGATCAGATTTGTTCTACGGAACAAATCATCATCTAATCAGAGTCCTTATTAAGCACCACTATTATAACAAATTTGCTGAAAAATACCTACAGGCCACATCTATAAATATACAACTAAATACTGGCAACCAACTTATTTAAAACTGCCCGACGCTTACGTTAAACAACAATTTACTCCCGCTATGTCACACATACGCCGGCACATTGAAGCCAAAAGAACACTCCTAAAGCTAAAAGCTTCATTGCCTTAGCAACGCTCGGTATCCCCTTAGCCTTTAATATAAAGTCCTGCTCTATAACTCGGTACTAAGTCCTATATGGATGTACGGCTTCCAGTTATGGGGGAATGCCAGCGATAACAATACTGAAATAGTCCAGCGAGTTCAGTCGAAGATCTTGAGACCAATCAACGGGGCACCATTCAAAGAAAACATACATCGCGACTTAAATAGTCTACCAGTCATAGAAGTGATCGCAGAACAGATGGAAAATTACTTTGGCAAGCTATTGTTGCACAATAACGACCTGGCGAGGGGTCTAACAAGGTTGAGCAACTAATCACGTCTTCGTCGCAATCACATACCACCCAGCGACCGGATTGAGGGACGCTCAACCAGAATGCAGTCTTGGTATACTGTTAGTTAAATTTTAATGTTTCAATTCCTAAACTTATTGTTAGTCTCTAAATGAAGAGAAGATTCAATAAATAAAACCAAAGTAAAAAATAAATATATATATCAAAATACCTTTCTAACGCCATACAGCAGAAGCCAATATCTTTAGTAGTTTGCAAGTTAAGGGTGTATGAATTTTAGCTATATAAAGCTTTTTTTCCGCCAAACCAGCTAATTTTTCCAAAAGTGTTAGAGCCAATGTTACCTGTACTGAGCTGTTTTACATCATAAAAAATTTCCAGGGTCATCAGCATCATTTCGGAACAAACGGATTATTTTTCATTTTGAAAAGTCCCTCAAAGCAACCGATTTTGACATATGAGGTGTCATTCGACGCTTTTAAGTGAAAAGAAATTTCGACCCCATAAAAAATATATATAGTGACGTATCCCTTCCCTTCAGTTACGCAGTCCAGTCGCCGGGGTATGTCCGAGCGCAAAAAGATGTTTTGTTTTTTTTCTGCTTAAAGCTGTATGCTGCTGTCGACGTCAGCAGAGAATTTGGAGCAGCGTAAAACACTTCCGACGAAAGCAGTTCGGCAAAAAAGAGAGGCAGATCTTCGGATATTACCCTCTCTTTCTGTGTCTTATAATCTGCCTGCCTTCGGCTCTCAGAAAGCAACCTTTGGCCACTCCTTTTTTTGCGCCTCTCCGCTATGTTTAGAAAGAAACCAAAAGAAGAAGAAGACCTGGTGCATTCTGTTTGAGTTATGAAAACAGAAGCAGCGGCTGTTTAAATTGTGCGCTGCGACACATTTTAATTTATTAATAAAAGTAATATTTTTTGAAAAATAAATCAAGTCAGGTAAGTGCTTCCTTAAGATGAAGATATTGTGCGTTGATCCAAGTTTAAAGAACGACCCTTTTTGAGATTTTTTACAGGTTTTATAACATAACCCAAAAAATTATGGTTATGTTACCCGAAAGTGGCGTGATGAAATCCCTCAAAGGGTTTTAAACAGTTTGAAAAGGTAAATATACAAGAATACAAGTAAAACACATTTTTTTAAGCACATGCCCTTATTTTTTAAGGAGCGTTGGACAGGGATTTCGAGGACCCAGACCGAAAAGCAATGTTAAATATTAAAAACAAATTATTAAAAAAAACATAGACTTGCAAATAATAACAGTAATTCCACAGAAAATTTAAATCGCGAATTTCCGATGGGATTTCACTGGGACAAGGCCCTGGAAAAATCTCGAATTTTCGATGGGATTTTCCTGGGACGTGTCCCTTGCACGGGAAAGTCCATGGAAAAATGAGTATAAGGAACACGGGAAATCCTAGGGGACTTCGAAAAAATTTCCTGTACATTTTCCCCCCCGAAAAAACGGACATCCCATAAAATTTTTCTCTGGGGCGTCCCGGAGATTTCCTCTGTGCGGCAGGACATGACCCCTCGGAATCCATAAACTTTTATTTTGGACTGAAGGGTAGGTTGGTACCATTCTTGCTTTATTTCTCTTTTCATATTTTTCATCTCTCAACATCATTCTTATCAAAATAAATAGTGTGTTCACAAAACTTAATAAATTGTGTCATCAAATGTCGGTTTCGCAGGCTGTCTCACTTTCTCACATCATACAGTGAGTTACTTCAAACTTGCCAAACCAGTCACCCGCTCCACACACCATGACACAGCACTCCTGGTTCTACACTTGTGCTTTCGGTTGACCTGGTATAACTCTCTCTCAGTAGCTCGTACTCGTCCCACAAGACGCTTTGCACCTTTAACGCCAAGATTTACTCAGATCCAAACTGCACCACACAATATCATCTATACTAGGCAGGACTATTATTGATCAGATCTAGTCCCTGGGTTTGATGTCTCACGACGAGTGTCCTTTTCACCACCGTCACTTTTTTCAATAGTCTCATCAGCGATCTGCTCGTCCGGCAGTCTTCTCAAACTTCTGTGATATGTTCGCTTGCTACTCAACGATTTTAACATCAACGATTTTATCGATCACCTTCCAACAACTCGGCAATTACATAGGGTCCTTTGAACTTAGTATCAAATTTTGTCTGATGCTGCTTAAGCTTTGTTTATCATATAACAAGTACAAGTACAACCTTTTAAATTTGAACTGCCTCAAATGCAACGTTATGACTTTTTAACGTTATACATTTGATGACCCTTATACGAGCAAATTATTATTTACCTCCCTTGTCCGTCCTATTGTGGAATATTGTTGGTCGGTTTGGAGTCCACAATATCAACTGCTCATCGACCGTTTTGAGTCGGTACAAAAAAAATTTCTTTTATTTGCCCTTCGTACCTTCCTACCGGAGTAGATTACAATTGCTTGATTTAACTACACTTGTAAATCGTAGAACAATGCTTGGTACTATTTTTATACAAAATCTTATAAGAGGTGATATTGATTTTGCAGAACTTGTAAGCCGCCTAACATTCCTGCTGACATGTTCTTGTTAGACTAACACGAAATTATTACCCTCTAACTTTGCCACGATTTAAATTTTCGCGTTCCTTGTAGTAACTATAACAACCGGCATTAAAAACTAATATTTTAACTAACTTGCTTCATTCTTAGTTGTGCCTTTTATTTCAATTTGTGTCCCCTCTCTATTTGTTTTATGTATCTTCCTCGCAAAGCAATTGATAATAGGGTCCCGCGCTAACAAGCACGTGCGTTGTGTCGTTGGGCCACTTGTTTGTACTGCTCGAAGTGGATCAACGTCCATCATATTTACAGAAATGTAATTTAAAATCGTTTTTGAGTAAATTTAAAAAAAGGTAAAAAAAATAAGAATAAATAAAACTTTAACCACAATTTTTAAACGGTTTTATTTAGACAAATTGATTGATTATGAATTATAGACGTCGTCGCATGCAGACGTGTATTTATTGTGCTCCGGGAAAAAGTATTCAATTAAATCAATAAAAGGCAGTAACTAGTTCAATAAATATGCAATAACCCGAAAAGACGGTCTTTGCGATTAATTAATTAATAAAAACATTACACCTAAAACTCTATCTAAATCAACCTCGATTACAACGATTCAAAACGACGTTCGCACGAAACGTCAACGTGAGTAAGACGGCTCTCAATACACAGAAACAACGCGTACTCTTTTAAAGCAACTCCCAATTATACCAAATTCTTAAACGGAGAGAGCAATAGAGCGCTTTCTTGCTCCCCATCGTTACCATGGATGTCTCTGTACCGCAATTTCTTTCTTCTTCTTGACAACGTCAACCATAACAACAACAACAACCGCAACTGTATCGACATCGCGTTTAAGGACATCATCAGGTAGCACCGCAAATATTAATAACTCTGCCGAATGAAGTCTAAAGATAATTACAGAGTATTATCGAATTATATTACCGAAAGTAAAAAGTACTTTTTAAGGGCACAGATTCTGAAGTAACGCCTGCAGAGATAAGAAAGGCGCTACAAGGTTGAGCTCGAACCGGAAAATATGTGCACTCTAAATACATCTTCAGTTCCTGTTGCACCGCCTAACTATAGTTGACGAATCGCAATGGTTCGGTACAATGTGCGAACTGCCGCATCCACCAGAGAGGAATTACGTGCCCGCACCCAAAATAAAACGTTAATAGCCTTCAGAGCAATCCCTGAAGTCTTCTTCTCAACTGCTGCCAGATCCTCACTAGTGCTTTAAAATCAGGAATGACTCAAAAAGTTCATTTCTGCAATCAGCTTACCAAGAACCGAACACCGCTCAGCAGCATCAATCGCCGGAGTAGCCAGAACGGAAATTTGAAGCTATGATATGCAACCTACAATAAACCCATACGGAATTTATGTCGCTTCTGCGTAAAACTATGCAAGATTTAATACGAAATCAAAATCTATTGATTCAAATGCTGGTTTCATAACAATCCCAATACTGACTTTCCTACGTATATCGATGTGGAACGCTAACTGCGTTTGGCAGCATAAATTTGCTCAATTCCTACTCGACAATCAAATCGACTTTACTCTGCTTTTAGAAACACACCTTACAAACAAATATAATTTTCAACTACGATGAGATTTGTTCTACGGAACAAATCATCATCTAATCAGAGTCCTTATTAAGCACCACTATTATAACAAATTTGCTGAAAAATACCTACAGGCCACATCTATAAATATACAATTAAATACTGGCAACCAACTTATTTAAAACTGCCCGACGCTTACGTTAAACAACAATCTACTCCCGCTATGTCACACATGCGCCGGCACATTGAAGCCAAAAGAACACTCCTAAAGCTAAAAGCTTCATTGCCTTAGCAACGCTCGGTATCCCCTTAGCCTTTAATATAAAGTCCTGCTCTATAACTCGGTACTAAGTCCTATATGGATGTACGGCTTCCAGTTATGGGGGAATGCCAGCGATAACAATACTGAAATAGTCCAGCGAGTTCAGTCGAAGATCTTGAGACCAATCAACGGGGCACCATTCAAAGAAAACATACATCGCGACTTAAATAGTCTACCAGTCATAGAAGTGATCGCAGAACAGATGGAAAATTACTTTGGCAAGCTATTGTTGCACAATAACGACCTGGCGAGGGGTCTAACAAGGTTGAGCAACTAATCACGTCTTCGTCGCAATCACATACCACCCAGCGACCGGATTGAGGGACGCTCAACCAGAATGCAGTCTTGGTATACTGTTAGTTAAATTTTAATGTTTCAATTCCTAAACTTATTGTTAGTCTCAAAATGAAGAGAAGATTCAATAAATAAAACCAAAGTAAAAAATAAATATATATATCAAAATACCTTTCTAACGCCATACAGCAGAAGCCAATATCTTTAGTAGTTTGCAAGTTAAGGGTGTATGAATTTTAGCTATATAAAGCTTTTTTTCCGCCAAACCAGCTAATTTTTCCAAAAGTGTTAGAGCCAATGTTACTTGTACTGAGCTGTTTTACATCATAAAAAATTTCCAGGGTCATCAGCATCATTTCGGAACAAACGGATTATTTTTCATTTTGAAAAGTCCCTCAAAGCAACCGATTTTGACATATGAGTCATTCGACGCTTTTAAGTGAAAAGAAATTTCGACCCCATAAAAAATATATATAGTATCCCTTCCCTTCAGTTACGCAGTCCAGTCGCCGGGGTATGTCCGAGCGCAAAAAGATGTTTTGTTTTTTTTCTGCTTAAAGCTGTATGCTGCTGTCGACGTCAGCAGAGAATTTGGAGCAGCGTAAAACACTTCCGACGAAAGCAGTTCGGCAAAAAAGAGAGGCAGATCTTCGGATATTACCCTCTCTTTCTGTGTCTTATAATCTGCCTGCCTTCGGCTCTCAGAAAGCAACCTTTGGCCACTCCTTTTTTTGCGCCTCTCCGCTATGTTTAGAAAGAAACCAAAAGAAGAAGAAGACCTGGTGCATTCTGTTTGAGTTATGAAAACAGAAGCAGCGGCTGTTTAAATTGTGCGCTGCGACACATTTTAATTTATTAATAAAAGTAATATTTTTTGAAAAATAAATCAAGTCAGGTAAGTGCTTCCTTAAGATGAAGATATTGTGCGTTGATCCAAGTTTAAAGAACGACCCTTTTTGAGATTTTTTACAGGTTTTATAACATAACCCAAAAAATTATGGTTATGTTACCCGAAAGTGGCGTGATGAAATCCCTCAAAGGGTTTTAAACAGTTTGAAAAGGTAAATATACAAGAATACAAGTAAAACACATTTTTTTAAGCACATGCCCTTATTTTTTAAGGAGCGTTGGACAGGGATTTCGAGGACCCAGACCGAAAAGCAATGTTAAATATTAAAAACAAATTATTAAAAAAAAACATAGACTTGCAAATAATAACAGTAATTCCACAGAAAATTTAAATCGCGAATTTCCGATGGGATTTCACTGGGACAAGGCCCTGGAAAAATCTCGAATTTTCGATGGGATTTTCCTGGGACGTGTCCCTTGCACGGGAAAGTCCATGGAAAATTAGTATAAGGAACACGGGAAATCCTAGGGGACTTCGAAAAAATTTCCTGTACATTTTCCCCCCCGAAAAAACGGACATCCCATAAAATTTTTCTCTGGGGCGTCCCGGAGATTTCCTCTGTGCGGCAGGACATGACCCCTCGGAATCCATAAACTTTTATTTTGGACTGAAGGGTAGGTTGGTACCATTCTTGCTTTATTTCTCTTTTCATATTTTTCATCTCTCAACATCATTCTTATCAAAATAAATAGTGTGTTCACAAAACTTAATAAATTGTGTCATCAAATGTCGGTTTCGCAGGCTGTCTCACTTTCTCACATCATACAGTGAGTTACTTCAAACTTGCCAAACCAGTCACCCGCTCCACACACCATGACACAGCACTCCTGGTTCTACACTTGTGCTTTCGGTTGACCTGGTATAACTCTCTCTCAGTAGCTCGTACTCGTCCCACAAGACGCTTTGCACCCTTAACGCCAAGATTTACTCAGATCCAAACTGCACCACACAATATCATCTATACCAGGCAGGACTATTATTGATCAGATCTAGTCCCTGGGTTTGATGTCTCACGACGAGTGTCCTTTTCACCACCGTCACTTTTTTCAATAGTCTCATCAGCGATCTGCTCGTCCGGCAGTCTTCTCAAACTTCTGTGATATGTTCGCTTGCTACTCAACGATTTTAACATCAACGATTTTATCGATCACCTTCCAACAACTCGGCAATTACATAGGGTCCTTTGAACTTAGTATCAAATTTTGTCTGATGCTGCTTAAGCTTTGTTTATCATATAACAAGTACAAGTACAACCTTTTAAATTTGAACTGCCTCAAATGCAACGTTATGACTTTTTAACGTTATACATTTGATGACCCTTATACGAGCAAATTATTATTTACCTCCCTTGTCCGTCCTATTGTGGAATATTGTTGGTCGGTTTGGAGTCCACAATATCAACTGCTCATCGACCGTTTTGAGTCGGTACAAAAAAAATTTCTTTTATTTGCCCTTCGTACCTTCCTACCGGAGTAGATTACAATTGCTTGATTTAACTACACTTGTAAATCGTAGAACAATGCTTGGTACTATTTTTATACAAAATCTTATAAGAGGTGATATTGATTTTGCAGAACTTGTAAGCCGCCTAACATTCCTGCTGACATGTTCTTGTTAGACTAACACGAAATTATTACCCCCTAAATTTGCTACGATTTAAATTTTCGCGTTCCTTGTAGTAACTATAACAACCGGCATTAAAAACTAATATTTTAACTAACTTGCTTCATTCTTAGTTGTGCCTTTTATTTCAATTTGTGTCCCCCTCTATTTGTTTTATGTATCTTCCTCGCAAAGCAATTGATAATAGGGTCCCGCGCTAGCAAGAACGTGCGTTGTGTCGTTGGGCCACTTGTTTGTACTGTTCGAAGTGGATCAACGTCCATCATATTTACAAAAATGTACTTTAAAATCGGTTTTGAGTAAATTTAAAAAAAGGTAAAAAAAATAAGAATAAATAAAACTTTAACCACAATTTTTAAACGGTTTTATTTAGACAAATTGATTGATTATGAATTATAGACGTCGTCGCATGCAGACGTGTATTTATTGTGCTCCGGGAAAAAGTATTCAATTAAATCAATAAAAGGCAGTAACTAGTTCAATAAATATGCAATAACCCGAAAAGACGGTCTTTGCGATTAATTAATTAATAAAAACATTACACCTAAAACTCTATCTAAATCAACCTCGATTACAACGATTCAAAACGACGTTCGCACGAAACGTCAACGTGAGCAAGACGGCTCTCAGTACACAGAAACAACGCGTACTCTTTTAAAGCAACCCCCAATTTTACCAAATTCTTAAACGGAGAGAGCAATAGAGCGCTTTCTTGCTCCCCATCGTTACCATGGATGTCTCTGTACCGCAATTTCTTTCTTCTTCTTGACAACGTCAACCATAACAACAACAACAACCGCAACTGTATCGACATCGCGTTTAAGGACATCATCAGGTAGCACCGTAAATATTAATAACTCTGCCGAATGAAGTCTAAAGATAATTACAGAGTATTATCGAATTATATTACCGAAAGTAAAAAGTACTTTTTAAGGGCACAGATTCTGAAGTAACGCCTGCAGAGATAAGAAAGGCGCTACAAGGTTGAGCTCGAACCGGAAAATATGTGCACTCTAAATACATCTTCAGTTCCTGTTGCACCGCCTAACTATAGTTGAGGAATCGCAATGGTTCGGTACATTGTGCGAACTGCCGCATCCACCAGAGAGGAATTACTTGCCCGCACCCAAAATAAAACGTTAAAAGCCTTCAGAGCAATCCCTGAAGTCTTCTTCTCAACTGCTGCCAGATCCTCACTAGTGCTTTAAAATCAGGAATGACTCAAAAAGTTCATTTCTGCAATCAGCTTACCAAGAACCGAACACCGCTCAGCAGCATCAATCGCCGGAGTAGCCAGAACGGAAATTTGAAGCTATGATATGCAACCTACAATAAACCCATACGGAATTTATGTCGCTTCTGCGTAAAACTATGCAAGATTTAATACGAAATCAAAATCTATTGATTCAAATGCTGGTTTCATAACAATCCCAATACTGACTTTCCTACGTATATCGATGTGGAACGCTAACTGCGTTTGGCAGCATAAATTTGCTCAATTCCTACTCGACAATCAAATCGACTTTACTCTGCTTTTAGAAACACACCTTACAAACAAATATAATTTTCAACTACGATCAGATTTGTTCTACGGAACAAATCATCATCTAATCAGAGTCCTTATTAAGCACCACTATTATAACAAATTTGCTGAAAAATACCTACAGGCCACATCTATAAATATACAACTAAATACTGGCAACCAACTTATTTAAAACTGCCCGACGCTTACGTTAAACAACAATCTACTCCCGCTATGTCACACATACGCCGGCACATTGAAGCCAAAAGAACACTCCTAAAGCTAAAAGCTTCATTGCCTTAGCAACGCTCGGTATCCCCTTAGCCTTTAATATAAAGTCCTGCTCTATAACTCGGTACTAAGTCCTATATGGATGTACGGCTTCCAGTTATGGGGGAATGCCAGCGATAACAATACTGAAATAGTCCAGCGAGTTCAGTCGAAGATCTTGAGACCAATCAACGGGGCACCATTCAAAGAAAACATACATCGCGACTTAAATAGTCTACCAGTCATAGAAGTGATCGCAGAACAGATGGAAAATTACTTTGGCAAGCTATTGTTGCACAATAACGACCTGGCGAGGGGTCTAACAAGGTTGAGCAACTAATCACGTCTTCGTCGCAATCACATACCACCCAGCGACCGGATTGAGGGACGCTCAACCAGAATGCAGTCTTGGTATACTGTTAGTTAAATTTTAATGTTTCAATTCCTAAACTTATTGTTAGTCTCTAAATGAAGAGAAGATTCAATAAATAAAACCAAAGTAAAAAATAAATATATATATCAAAATACCTTTCTAACGCCATACAGCAGAAGCCAATATCTTTAGTAGTTTGCAAGTTAAGGGTGTATGAATTTTAGCTATATAAAGCTTTTTTTCCGCCAAACCAGCTAATTTTTCCAAAAGTGTTAGAGCCAATGTTACCTGTACTGAGCTGTTTTACATCATAAAAAATTTCCAGGGTCATCAGCATCATTTCGGAACAAACGGATTATTTTTCATTTTGAAAAGTCCCTCAAAGCAACCGATTTTGACATATGAGGTGTCATTCGACGCTTTTAAGTGAAAAGAAATTTCGACCCCATAAAAAATATATATAGTGACGTATCCCTTCCCTTCAGTTACGCAGTCCAGTCGCCGGGGTATGTCCGAGCGCAAAAAGATGTTTTGTTTTTTTTCTGCTTAAAGCTGTATGCTGCTGTCGACGTCAGCAGAGAATTTGGAGCAGCGTAAAACACTTCCGACGAAAGCAGTTCGGCAAAAAAGAGAGGCAGATCTTCGGATATTACCCTCTCTTTCTGTGTCTTATAATCTGCCTGCCTTCGGCTCTCAGAAAGCAACCTTTGGCCACTCCTTTTTTTGCGCCTCTCCGCTATGTTTAGAAAGAAACCAAAAGAAGAAGAAGACCTGGTGCATTCTGTTTGAGTTATGAAAACAGAAGCAGCGGCTGTTTAAATTGTGCGCTGCGACACATTTTAATTTATTAATAAAAGTAATATTTTTTGAAAAATAAATCAAGTCAGGTAAGTGCTTCCTTAAGATGAAGATATTGTGCGTTGATCCAAGTTTAAAGAACGACCCTTTTTGAGATTTTTTACAGGTTTTATAACATAACCCAAAAAATTATGGTTATGTTACCCGAAAGTGGCGTGATGAAATCCCTCAAAGGGTTTTAAACAGTTTGAAAAGGTAAATATACAAGAATACAAGTAAAACACATTTTTTTAAGCACATGCCCTTATTTTTTAAGGAGCGTTGGACAGGGATTTCGAGGACCCAGACCGAAAAGCAATGTTAAATATTAAAAACAAATTATTAAAAAAAACATAGACTTGCAAATAATAACAGTAATTCCACAGAAAATTTAAATCGCGAATTTCCGATGGGATTTCACTGGGACAAGGCCCTGGAAAAATCTCGAATTTTCGATGGGATTTTCCTGGGACGTGTCCCTTGCACGGGAAAGTCCATGGAAAAATGAGTATAAGGAACACGGGAAATCCTAGGGGACTTCGAAAAAATTTCCTGTACATTTTCCCCCCCGAAAAAACGGACATCCCATAAAATTTTTCTCTGGGGCGTCCCGGAGATTTCCTCTGTGCGGCAGGACATGACCCCTCGGAATCCATAAACTTTTATTTTGGACTGAAGGGTAGGTTGGTACCATTCTTGCTTTATTTCTCTTTTCATATTTTTCATCTCTCAACATCATTCTTATCAAAATAAATAGTGTGTTCACAAAACTTAATAAATTGTGTCATCAAATGTCGGTTTCGCAGGCTGTCTCACTTTCTCACATCATACAGTGAGTTACTTCAAACTTGCCAAACCAGTCACCCGCTCCACACACCATGACACAGCACTCCTGGTTCTACACTTGTGCTTTCGGTTGACCTGGTATAACTCTCTCTCAGTAGCTCGTACTCGTCCCACAAGACGCTTTGCACCTTTAACGCCAAGATTTACTCAGATCCAAACTGCACCACACAATATCATCTATACTAGGCAGGACTATTATTGATCAGATCTAGTCCCTGGGTTTGATGTCTCACGACGAGTGTCCTTTTCACCACCGTCACTTTTTTCAATAGTCTCATCAGCGATCTGCTCGTCCGGCAGTCTTCTCAAACTTCTGTGATATGTTCGCTTGCTACTCAACGATTTTAACATCAACGATTTTATCGATCACCTTCCAACAACTCGGCAATTACATAGGGTCCTTTGAACTTAGTATCAAATTTTGTCTGATGCTGCTTAAGCTTTGTTTATCATATAACAAGTACAAGTACAACCTTTTAAATTTGAACTGCCTCAAATGCAACGTTATGACTTTTTAACGTTATACATTTGATGACCCTTATACGAGCAAATTATTATTTACCTCCCTTGTCCGTCCTATTGTGGAATATTGTTGGTCGGTTTGGAGTCCACAATATCAACTGCTCATCGACCGTTTTGAGTCGGTACAAAAAAAATTTCTTTTATTTGCCCTTCGTACCTTCCTACCGGAGTAGATTACAATTGCTTGATTTAACTACACTTGTAAATCGTAGAACAATGCTTGGTACTATTTTTATACAAAATCTTATAAGAGGTGATATTGATTTTGCAGAACTTGTAAGCCGCCTAACATTCCTGCTGACATGTTCTTGTTAGACTAACACGAAATTATTACCCCCTAAATTTGCTACGATTTAAATTTTCGCGTTCCTTGTAGTAACTATAACAACCGGCATTAAAAACTAATATTTTAACTAACTTGCTTCATTCTTAGTTGTGCCTTTTATTTCAATTTGTGTCCCCTCTCTATTTGTTTTATGTATCTTCCTCGCAAAGCAATTGATAATAGGGTCCCGCGCTAGCAAGAACGTGCGTTGTGTCGTTGGGCCACTTGTTTGTACTGTTCGAAGTGGATCAACGTCCATCATATTTACAAAAATGTAATTTAAAATCGGTTTTGAGTAAATTTAAAAAAAGGTAAAAAAAAAAAGAATAAATAAAACTTTAACCACAATTTTTAAACGGTTTTATTTAGACAAATTGATTGATTATGAATTATAGACGTCGTCGCATGCAGACGTGTATTTATTGTGCTCCGGGAAAAAGTATTCAATTAAATCAATAAAAGGCAGTAACTAGTTCAATAAATATGCAATAACCCGAAAAGACGGTCTTTGCGATTAATTAATTAATAAAAACATTACACCTAAAACTCTATCTAAATCAACCTCGATTACAACGATTCAAAACGACGTTCGCACGAAACGTCAACGTGAGTAAGACGGCTCTCAGTACACAGAAACAACGCGTACTCTTTTAAAGCAACCCCCAATTATACCAAATTCTTAAACGGAGAGAGCAATAGAGCGCTTTCTTGCTCCCCATCGTTACCATGGATGTCTCTGTACCGCAATTTCTTTCTTCTTCTTGACAACGTCAACCATAACAACAACAACAACCGCAACTGTATCGACATCGCGTTTAAGGACATCATCAGGTAGCACCGCAAATATTAATAACTCTGCCGAATGAAGTCTAAAGATAATTACAGAGTATTATCGAATTATATTACCGAAAGTAAAAAGTACTTTTTAAGGGCACAGATTCTGAAGTAACGCCTGCAGAGATAAAAAAGGCGCTACAAGGTTGAGCTCGAACCGGAAAATATGTGCACTCTAAATACATCTTCAGTTCCTGTTGCACCGCCTAACTATAGTTGACGAATCGCAATGGTTCGGTACAATGTGCGAACTGCCGCATCCACCAGAGAGGAATTACGTGCCCGCACCCAAAATAAAACGTTAATAGCCTTCAGAGCAATCCCTGAAGTCTTCTTCTCAACTGCTGCCAGATCCTCACTAGTGCTTTAAAATCAGGAATGACTCAAAAAGTTCATTTCTGCAATCAGCTTACCAAGAACCGAACACCGCTCAGCAGCATCAATCGCCGGAGTAGCCAGAACGGAAATTTGAAGCTATGATATGCAACCTACAATAAACCCATACGGAATTTATGTCGCTTCTGCGTAAAACTATGCAAGATTTAATACGAAATCAAAATCTATTGATTCAAATGCTGGTTTCATAACAATCCCAATACTGACTTTCCTACGTATATCGATGTGGAACGCTAACTGCGTTTGGCAGCATAAATTTGCTCAATTCCTACTCGACAATCAAATCGACTTTACTCTGCTTTTAGAAACACACCTTACAAACAAATATAATTTTCAACTACGATGAGATTTGTTCTACGGAACAAATCATCATCTAATCAGAGTCCTTATTAAGCACCACTATTATAACAAATTTGCTGAAAAATACCTACAGGCCACATCTATAAATATACAACTAAATACTGGCAACCAACTTATTTAAAACTGCCCGACGCTTACGTTAAACAACAATCTACTCCCGCTATGTCACACATACGCTGGCACATTGAAGCCAAAAGAACACTCCTAAAGCTAAAAGCTTCATTGCCTTAGCAACGCTCGGTATCCCCTTAGCCTTTAATATAAAGTCCTGCTCTATAACTCGGTACTAAGTCCTATATGGATGTACGGCTTCCAGTTATGGGGGAATGCCAGCGATAACAATACTGAAATAGTCCAGCGAGTTCAGTCGAAGATCTTGAGACCAATCAACGGGGCACCATTCAAAGAAAACATACATCGCGACTTAAATAGTCTACCAGTCATAGAAGTGATCGCAGAACAGATGGAAAATTACTTTGGCAAGCTATTGTTGCACAATAACGACCTGGCGAGGGGTCTAACAAGGTTGAGCAACTAATCACGTCTTCGTCGCAATCACATACCACCCAGCGACCGGATTGAGGGACGCTCAACCAGAATGCAGTCTTGGTATACTGTTAGTTAAATTTTAATGTTTCAATTCCTAAACTTATTGTTAGTCTCAAAATGAAGAGAAGATTCAATAAATAAAACCAAAGTAAAAAATAAATATATATATCAAAATACCTTTCTAACGCCATACAGCAGAAGCCAATATCTTTAGTAGTTTGCAAGTTAAGGGTGTATGAATTTTAGCTATATAAAGCTTTTTTTCCGCCAAACCAGCTAATTTTTCCAAAAGTGTTAGAGCCAATGTTACTTGTACTGAGCTGTTTTACATCATAAAAAATTTCCAGGGTCATCAGCATCATTTCGGAACAAACGGATTATTTTTCATTTTGAAAAGTCCCTCAAAGCAACCGATTTTGACATATGAGGTGTCATTCGACGCTTTTAAGTGAAAAGAAATTTCGACCCCATAAAAAATATATATAGTGACGTATCCCTTCCCTTCAGTTACGCAGTCCAGTCGCCGGGGTATGTCCGAGCGCAAAAAGATGTTTTGTTTTTTTTCTGCTTAAAGCTGTATGCTGCTGTCGACGTCAGCAGAGAATTTGGAGCAGCGTAAAACACTTCCGACGAAAGCAGTTCGGCAAAAAAGAGAGGCAGATCTTCGGATATTACCCTCTCTTTCTGTGTCTTATAATCTGCCTGCCTTCGGCTCTCAGAAAGCAACCTTTGGCCACTCCTTTTTTTGCGCCTCTCCGCTATGTTTAGAAAGAAACCAAAAGAAGAAGAAGACCTGGTGCATTCTGTTTGAGTTATGAAAACAGAAGCAGCGGCTGTTTAAATTGTGCGCTGCGACACATTTTAATTTATTAATAAAAGTAATATTTTTTGAAAAATAAATCAAGTCAGGTAAGTGCTTCCTTAAGATGAAGATATTGTGCGTTGATCCAAGTTTAAAGAACGACCCTTTTTGAGATTTTTTACAGGTTTTATAACATAACCCAAAAAATTATGGTTATGTTACCCGAAAGTGGCGTGATGAAATCCCTCAAAGGGTTTTAAACAGTTTGAAAAGGTAAATATACAAGAATACAAGTAAAACACATTTTTTTAAGCACATGCCCTTATTTTTTAAGGAGCGTTGGACAGGGATTTCGAGGACCCAGACCGAAAAGCAATGTTAAATATTAAAAACAAATTATTAAAAAAAACATAGACTTGCAAATAATAACAGTAATTCCACAGAAAATTTAAATCGCGAATTTCCGATGGGATTTCACTGGGACAAGGCCCTGGAAAAATCTCGAATTTTCGATGGGATTTTCCTGGGACGTGTCCCTTGCACGGGAAAGTCCATGGAAAATTAGTATAAGGAACACGGGAAATCCTAGGGGACTTCGAAAAAATTTCCTGTACATTTTCCCCCCCGAAAAAACGGACATCCCATAAAATTTTTCTCTGGGGCGTCCCGGAGATTTCCTCTGTGCGGCAGGACATGACCCCTCGGAATCCATAAACTTTTATTTTGGACTGAAGGGTAGGTTGGTACCATTCTTGCTTTATTTCTCTTTTCATATTTTTCATCTCTCAACATCATTCTTATCAAAATAAATAGTGTGTTCACAAAACTTAATAAATTGTGTCATCAAATGTCGGTTTCGCAGGCTGTCTCACTTTCTCACATCATACAGTGAGTTACTTCAAACTTGCCAAACCAGTCACCCGCTCCACACACCATGACACAGCACTCCTGGTTCTACACTTGTGCTTTCGGTTGACCTGGTATAACTCTCTCTCAGTAGCTCGTACTCGTCCCACAAGACGCTTTGCACCTTTAACGCCAAGATTTACTCAGATCCAAACTGCACCACACAATATCATCTATACCAGGCAGGACTATTATTGATCAGATCTAGTCCCTGGGTTTGATGTCTCACGACGAGTGTCCTTTTCACCACCGTCACTTTTTTCAATAGTCTCATCAGCGATCTGCTCGTCCGGCAGTCTTCTCAAACTTCTGTGATATGTTCGCTTGCTACTCAACGATTTTAACATCAACGATTTTATCGATCACCTTCCAACAACTCGGCAATTACATAGGGTCCTTTGAACTTAGTATCAAATTTTGTCTGATGCTGCTTAAGCTTTGTTTATCATATAACAAGTACAAGTACAACCTTTTAAATTTGAACTGCCTCAAATGCAACGTTATGACTTTTTAACGTTATACATTTGATGACCCTTATACGAGCAAATTATTATTTACCTCCCTTGTCCGTCCTATTGTGGAATATTGTTGGTCGGTTTGGAGTCCACAATATCAACTGCTCATCGACCGTTTTGAGTCGGTACAAAAAAAATTTCTTTTATTTGCCCTTCGTACCTTCCTACCGGAGTAGATTACAATTGCTTGATTTAACTACACTTGTAAATCGTAGAACAATGCTTGGTACTATTTTTATACAAAATCTTATAAGAGGTGATATTGATTTTGCAGAACTTGTAAGCCGCCTAACATTCCTGCTGACATGTTCTTGTTAGACTAACACGAAATTATTACCCCCTAAATTTGCTACGATTTAAATTTTCGCGTTCCTTGTAGTAACTATAACAACCGGCATTAAAAACTAATATTTTAACTAACTTGCTTCATTCTTAGTTGTGCCTTTTATTTCAATTTGTGTCCCCTCTCTATTTGTTTTATGTATCTTCCTCGCAAAGCAATTGATAATAGGGTCCCGCGCTAGCAAGAACGTGCGTTGTGTCGTTGGGCCACTTGTTTGTACTGTTCGAAGTGGATCAACGTCCATCATATTTACAAAAATGTAATTTAAAATCGGTTTTGAGTAAATTTAAAAAAAGGTAAAAAAAATAAGAATAAATAAAACTTTAACCACAATTTTTAAACGGTTTTATTTAGACAAATTGATTGATTATGAATTGTAGACGTCGTCGCATGCAGACGTGTATTTATTGTGCTCCGGGAAAAAGTATTCAATTAAATCAATAAAAGGCAGTAACTAGTTCAATAAATATGCAATAACCCGAAAAGACGGTCTTTGCGATTAATTAATTAATAAAAACATTACACCTAAAACTCTATCTAAATCAACCTCGATTACAACGATTCAAAACGACGTTCGCACGAAACGTCAACGTGAGTAAGACGGCTCTCAGTACACAGAAACAACGCGTACTCTTTTAAAGCAACCCCCAATTATACCAAATTCTTAAACGGAGAGAGCAATAGAGCGCTTTCTTGCTCCCCATCGTTACCATGGATGTCTCTGTACCGCAATTTCTTTCTTCTTCTTGACAACGTCAACCATAACAACAACAACAACCGCAACTGTATCGACATCGCGTTTAAGGACATCATCAGGTAGCACCGCAAATATTAATAACTCTGCCGAATGAAGTCTAAAGATAATTACAGAGTATTATCGAATTATATTACCGAAAGTAAAAAGTACTTTTTAAGGGCACAGATTCTGAAGTAACGCCTGCAGAGATAAGAAAGGCGCTACAAGGTTGAGCTCGAACCGGAAAATATGTGCACTCTAAATACATCTTCAGTTCCTGTTGCACCGCCTAACTATAGTTGACGAATCGCAATGGTTCGGTACAATGTGCGAACTGCCGCATCCACCAGAGAGGAATTACGTGCCCGCACCCAAAATAAAACGTTAATAGCCTTCAGAGCAATCCCTGAAGTCTTCTTCTCAACTGCTGCCAGATCCTCACTAGTGCTTTAAAATCAGGAATGACTCAAAAAGTTCATTTCTGCAATCAGCTTACCAAGAACCGAACACCGCTCAGCAGCATCAATCGCCGGAGTAGCCAGAACGGAAATTTGAAGCTATGATATGCAACCTACAATAAACCCATACGGAATTTATGTCGCTTCTGCGTAAAACTATGCAAGATTTAATACGAAATCAAAATCTATTGATTCAAATGCTGGTTTCATAACAATCCCAATACTGACTTTCCTACGTATATCGATGTGGAACGCTAACTGCGTTTGGCAGCATAAATTTGCTCAATTCCTACTCGACAATCAAATCGACTTTACTCTGCTTTTAGAAACACACCTTACAAACAAATATAATTTTCAACTACGATGAGATTTGTTCTACGGAACAAATCATCATCTAATCAGAGTCCTTATTAAGCACCACTATTATAACAAATTTGCTGAAAAATACCTAC
Source organism: Drosophila biarmipes (assembly GCF_025231255.1). Classification (NCBI taxonomy): domain Eukaryota; kingdom Metazoa; phylum Arthropoda; class Insecta; order Diptera; family Drosophilidae; genus Drosophila; species Drosophila biarmipes. The sequence goes on from NC_066612.1 coordinate 24,954,982, forward strand.
AGGCCACATCTATAAATATACAACTAAATACTGGCAACCAACTTATTTAAAACTGCCCGACGCTTACGTTAAACAACAATCTACTCCCGCTATGTCACACATGCGCCGGCACATTGAAGCCAAAAGAACACTCCTAAAGCTAAAAGCTTCATTGCCTTAGCAACGCTCGGTATCCCCTTAGCCTTTAATATAAAGTCCTGCTCTATAACTCGGTACTAAGTCCTATATGGATGTACGGCTTCCAGTTATGGGGGAATGCCAGCGATAACAATACTGAAATAGTCCAGCGAGTTCAGTCGAAGATCTTGAGACCAATCAACGGGGCACCATTCAAAGAAAACATACATCGCGACTTAAATAGTCTACCAGTCAAAGAAGTGATCGCAGAACAGATGGAAAATTACTTTGGCAAGCTATTGTTGCACAATAACGACCTGGCGAGGGGTCTAACAAGGTTGAGCAACTAATCACGTCTTCGTCGCAATCACATACCACCCAGCGACCGGATTGAGGGACGCTCAACCAGAATGCAGTCTTGGTATACTGTTAGTTAAATTTTAATGTTTCAATTCCTAAACTTATTGTTAGTCTCAAAATGAAGAGAAGATTCAATAAATAAAACCAAAGTAAAAAATAAATATATATATCAAAATACCTTTCTAACGCCATACAGCAGAAGCCAATATCTTTAGTAGTTTGCAAGTTAAGGGTGTATGAATTTTAGCTATATAAAGCTTTTTTTCCGCCAAACCAGCTAATTTTTCCAAAAGTGTTAGAGCCAATGTTACCTGTACTGAGCTGTTTTACATCATAAAAAATTTCCAGGGTCATCAGCATCATTTCGGAACAAACGGATTATTTTTCATTTTGAAAAGTCCCTCAAAGCAACCGATTTTGACATATGAGGTGTCATTCGACGCTTTTAAGTGAAAAGAAATTTCGACCCCATAAAAAATATATATAGTGACGTATCCCTTCCCTTCAGTTACGCAGTCCAGTCGCCGGGGTATGTCCGAGCGCAAAAAGATGTTTTGTTTTTTTTCTGCTTAAAGCTGTATGCTGCTGTCGACGTCAGCAGAGAATTTGGAGCAGCGTAAAACACTTCCGACGAAAGCAGTTCGGCAAAAAAGAGAGGCAGATCTTCGGATATTACCCTCTCTTTCTGTGTCTTATTATCGCCTGCCTTCGGCTCTCAGAAAGCAACCTTTGGCCACTCATTTTTTTGCGCCTCTCCGCTATGTTTAGAAAGAAACCAAAAGAAGAAGAAGACCTGGTGCATTCTGTTTGAGTTATGAAAACAGAAGCAGCGGCTGTTTAAATTGTGCGCTGCGACACATTTTAATTTATTAATAAAAGTAATATTTTTTGAAAAATAAATCAAGTCAGGTAAGTGCTTCCTTAAGATGAAGATATTGTGCGTTGATCCAATTTTAAAGAACGACCCTTTTTGAGATTTTTTACAGGTTTTATAACATAACCCAAAAAATTATGGTTATGTTACCCGAAAGTGGCGTGATGAAATCCCTCAAAGGGTTTTAAACAGTTTGAAAAGGTAAATATACAAGAATACAAGTAAAACACATTTTTTTAGCACATGCCCTTATTTTTTCAGGAGCGTTGGACAGGGATTTCGAGGACCCAGACCGAAAAGCAATGTTAAATATTAAAAACAAATTATTAAAAAAAACATAGACTTGCAAATAATAATAGTAATTCCACAGAAAATTTAAATCGAGAATTTCCGATGGGATTTCGCTGGGACAAGGCCCTGGAAAAATCGCGAATTTTCGATGGGATTTTCCTGGGACGTGTCCCTTGCACGGGAAAGTCCATGGAAAAAAGAGTATAAGGAACACGGGAAATCCTAGGGGACTTCGAAAAAATTTCCTGTACATTTTCCCCCCCGAAAAAAAGGACATCCCATACAATTTTTCTCTGGGGCGTCCCGGAGATTTCCTCTGTGCGGCAGGACATGACCCCTCGGAATCCATAAACTTTTATTTTGGACTGAAGGGTAGGTTGGTACCATTCTTTCTTTATTTCTCTTTTCATATTTTTCATCTCTTAACATCATTCTTATCAAAATAAATAGTGTGTTCACAAAACTTAATAAATTGTGTCATAAAATGTCGGTTTCGCAGGCTGTCTCACTTTCTCACATCATACAGTGAGTTACTTCAAACTTGCCAAACCAGTCACCCGCTCCACACACCATGACACAGCACTCCTGGTTCTACACTTGTGCTTTCGGTTGACCTGGTATAACTCTCTCTCAGTAGCTCGTACTCGTCCCACAAGACGCTTTGCACCTTTAACGCCAAGATTTACTCAGATCCAAACTGCACCACACAATATTATCTATACCAGGCAGGACTATTATTGATCAGATCTAGTCCCTGGGTTTGATGTCTCACGACGAGTGTCCTTTTCACCACCGTCACTTTTTTCAATAGTCTCATCAGCGATCTGCTCGTCCGGCAGTCTTCTCAAACTTCTGTGATATGTTCGCTTGCTACTCAACGATTTTAACATCAACGATTTTATCGATCACCTTCCAACAACTCGGCAATTACAAAGGGTCCTTTGAACTTAGTATCAAATTTTGTCTGATGCCGCTCTTCACTTCTAAGCAAGATATGATCCCCAACCTTGTGTTTTACAATCATGGCCTTATTCTTATCAACTCGATTCTTTTCATATTTCGCATTAATTTCAATATTTTCTTTGGTCTGAGCGCTCGTTTGCTTATAATCTTGGGCAATAAGCCCATTGGCCTAGCCTCTCTTTCAATGAATAATTTCAATGGGCTATACTTTGTCACCCTGTTCGTTGTACAATTCATGGCTAACAGTACTTCGCTAAGTGCATCCTGCCAGGAACGTTCACCTATCTCTACCGCTGTCAACATACTTTTTATCGTGCTCCTGACCCTTTCTATTGCTACCAAATGTAATTCTTTTTAAGTTAGTTATTAAATTTATCAGCATCCATCGTTATGCCAAAGGCAAGTGCCAAGATTTCAGGACCAATGTCATGTTTCAAACATGATTTCCAAATTAAATTGACAAATTTGTATGCTGGATAGTATTTGTAAAAAACAGTGTACAGTATTTTTACCAATTCCTTTTAGAATGACTAAATTATCAAGTCTTTTTCCAGCAAATTTGTCTGATAGCTTTGCCTTTATTTCTAGCTTTGCCTGACTCATATGTCGCTATGCCTTTATCCGCCCATGATTTTGTGGATGACCTTTTAGAATTATCGTTAAAGCAAGTAAGCTTTATACGAAATTCCTCATATAGACAATTAGATCTTGTGTTTGTTCTAGACCCGTCTGAAGTCACAGTATGTAGAATTGACGCTCTTGTTGTACCTGAAGACCGATATCATCCAACTGTGGAATTGACAATTTGCTCTGATACCCTCTCTCCTTTAGTTTCTCCAACTAAAATAAGATGCTTTCGTAAATGTGACTATAATAAACTTAACGATATGACTTCTCATTATAATTGGACAGACTTGTACAATTTTACAGAGTGTCACTGAACTATTCTATACAGTGTTAAATACTTTTTTAATAACCTGGTAGGTTTCTTTCAAATCTAAACAGGCCTCCTTGGTTTACCAACGCTCTTCAAAGACTTAAAAACCTTAAGTCTAACACTTATAAAAAGTATAAAAAATCGGGTAGACCAGCAGATTTTTCGAAATATTTGGTGGCTCGAAGAGATTTTAATGTTCTCAACAGTCATTGCTATTTTATGTATCTAAATCGATGTAAATTTGAATTTTCAAACTATCCGAAACAGTTTTACAACTTTGTTAATGCCAAGCGTAAGTCATCGGCATTCCCTTCATCGGTACGTCTAAACTCAATGGTGACATCGACGGATTCTGAAATTGTTGATTTATTTGCTGAGTTTTTCAAAAGTACTTATAGTTCGACAGCTTGGTCAAATTCCAACTACCCTAATCCCTTAAATAGGGCAAATTGTATTGTTTCCCCTGTATTCACCGAAAGCTCACCGAAAGATTTAGCAACAACAACGCCAACTTGTTCTCCCGGTCCAGATGGACTTCCTGGATGTGTGCTGAAGTTTTGTGAGTCAACCATTTGTAAACCGATTCTTATACTTTTTAATTTGTATATTTCATCATTAGTTTTTCCTTCTATCTGAAAGGACTCTTTAATTTTTCCACTCCCTAAAAAGGTTCGAATGCGGATGCCAAAATTATTGAGGTATTTCTAAATTATCGGCAATCCCTAAAGCATTTGAACGAATTATCACTTCTTATTTGCAACATTTATGTTCCTCGCTTATATCACTGTGTCAGCATTGTTTTGTTAAGTGAAGATCGACCAACACCAACCTTCTCGAATTGTCATCTTTTGTAATAAATGGGTTTAAGAAAAAAATGCAGACTGACATTGTATATACAGATTTTAGTAAGGCCTTTGACTCAGTTAACCACTCACTTTCTTTTATTTAAATTAGATCACTTGGGTTTCCTGGTTATCTATTATCTTGGATTTCATGTTACTTGTATGGTAGGAGGGTTGTATTCAAGAATGCTGTTTCAAAATTGATCTATGTGACATCTGGAGTGCCTCTGGGTAGTCATTTGGGCACATGGCTGTATACTTTAATTATTAACGATCTTCCCTCAATCATAACACATTCTCGTGTACTAATGTATGCTGATGATGTTAAGCTTGGTTTATTATAAAATGATATAGCGTCGGGATTTAACTTACAGTCAGATATTGATTGTTTTTATAGATGGTGTGAGTACAACCTTTTAAATTTGAACTGCCTCAAATGCAACGTTATGACTTTTTAACGTTATACATTTGATGACCCTTATACGAGCAAATTATTATTTACCTCCCTTGTCCGTCCTATTGTGGAAAAGCAATTGATAATAGGGTCCCGCGCTAACAAGCACGTGCGTTGTGTCGTTGGGCCACTTGTTCCATCATATTTACAAAAATGTAATTTAAAATCGGTTTTGAGTAAATTTAAAAAAAGGTAAAAAAAATAAGAATAAATAAAACTTTAACCACAATTTTTAAATGGTTTTATTTAGACAAATTGATTGATTATGAATTATAGACGTCGTCGCATGCAGACGTGTATTTATTGTGCTCCGGGAAAAAGTATTCAATTAAATCAATAAAAGGCAGTAACTAGTTCAATAAATATGCAATAACCCGAAAAGACGGTCTTTGCGATTAATTAATTAATAAAAACATTACACCTAAAACTCTATCTAAATCAACCGCGATTACAACGATTCAAAACGACGTTCGCACGAAACGTCAACGTGAGTAAGACGGCTCTCAGTACACAGAAACAACGCGTACTCTTTTAAAGCAACCCCCAATTTTACCAAATTCTTAAACGGAGAGAGCAATAGAGCGCTTTCTTGCTCCCCATCGTTACCATGAATGTCTCTGTACCGCAATTTCTTTCTTCTTCTTGACAACGTCAACCATAACAACAACAACAACCGCAACTGTATCGACATCGCGTTTAAGGACATCATCAGGTAGCACCGTAAATATTAATAACTCTGCCGAATGAAGTCTAAAGATAATTACAGAGTATTATCGAATTATATTACCGAAAGTAAAAAGTACTTTTTAAGGGCACAGATTCTGAAGTAACGCCTGCAGAGATAAGAAAGGCGCTACAAGGTTGAGCTCGAACCGGAAAATATGTGCACTCTAAATACATCTTCAGTTCCTGTTGCACCGCCTAACTATAGTTGAGGAATCGCAATGGTTCGGTACAATGTGCGAACTGTCGCATCCACCAGAGAGGAATTACTTGCCCGCACCCAAAATAAAACGTTAATAGCCAATCCCTGAAGTCTTCTTCTCAACTGCTGCCAGATCCTCACTAGTGCTTTAAAATCAGGAATGACTCAAAAAGTTCATTTCTGCAATCAGCTTACCAAGAACCGAACACCGCTCAGCAGCATCAATCGCCGGAGTAGCCAGAACGGAAATTTGAAGCTATGATATGCAACCTACAATAAACCCATACGGAATTTATGTCGCTTATGCGTAAAACTATGCAAGATTTAATACGAAATCAAAATCTATTGATTCAAATGCTGGTTTCATAACAATCCCAATACTGACTTTCCTACGTATATCGATGTGGAACGCTAACTGCGTTTGGCAGCATAAATTTGCTCAATTCCTACTCGACAATCAAATCGACTTTACTCTGCTTTTAGAAACACACCTTACAAACAAATATAATTTTCAACTACGATCAGATTTGTTCTACGGAACAATTCATCATCTAATCAGAGTCCTTATTAAGCACCACTATTATAACAAATTTGCTGAAAAATACCTACAGGCCACATCTATAAATATACAACTAAATACTGGCAACCAACTTATTTAAAACTGCCCGACGCTTACGTTAAACAACAATCTACTCCCGCTATGTCACACATGCGCCGGCACATTGAAGCCAAAAGAACACTCCTAAAGCTAAAAGCTTCATTGCCTTAGCAACGCTCGGTATCCCCTTAGCCTTTAATATAAAGTCCTGCTCTATAACTCGGTACTAAGTCCTATATGGATGTACGGCTTCCAGTTATTGGGGAATGCCAGCGATAACAATACTGAAATAGTCCAGCGAGTTCAGTCGAAGATCTTGAGACCAATCAACGAAGCACCATTTAAAGAAAACATACATCGCGACTTAAATAGTCTTTCAGTCAAAGAAGTGATCGCAGAACAGATGGAAAATTACTTTGGCAAGCTATTGTTGCACAATAACGACCTGGCGAGGGGTCTAACAAGGTTGAGCAACTAATCACGTCGCAATCACATACCACCCAGCGACCGGATTGAGGGACGCTCAACCAGAATGCAGTCTTGGTATACTGTTAGTTAAATTTTAATGTTTCAATTCCTAAACTTATTGTTAGTCTCAAAATGAAGAGAAGATTCAATAAATAAAACCAAAGTAAAAAATAAATATATATATCAAAATACCTTTCTAACGCCATACAGCAGAAGCCAATATCTTTAGTAGTTTGCAAGTTAAGGGTGTATGAATTTTAGCTATATAAAGCTTTTTTTCCGCCAAACCAGCTAATTTTTTCAAAAGTGTTAGAGCCAATGTTACTTGTACTGAGCTGTTTTACATCATAAAAAATTTCCAGGGTCATCAGCATCATTTCGGAACAAACGGATTATTTTTCATTTTGAAAAGTCCCTCAAAGCAACCGATTTTGACAGTTGAGGTGTCATTCGACGCGTTTAAGTGAAAGGAAATTTCGACCCCATAAAAAATCTATATAGTGACATATCCCTTCCCTTCAGTTACGCAGTCCGGTCGCCGGGGTATGTCCGAGCGCAAAAAGATGTTTTGTTTTTTTTCTGCTTAAAGCTGTATGCTGTTGTCGACGTCAGCAGAGAATTTGGAGCAGCGTAAAACACTTCCGACGAAAGCAGTTCGGCAAAAAAGAGAGGCAGATCTTCGGATATTACCCTCTCTTTCTGTGTCTTATTATCGCCTGCCTTCGGCTCTCAGAAAGCAACCTTTGGCCACTCATTTTTTTGCGCCTCTCCGCTATGTTTAGAAAGAAACCAAAAGAAGAAGAAGACCTGGTGCATTCTGTTTGAGTTATGAAAACAGAAGCAGCGGCTGTTTAAATTGTGCGCTGCGACACATTTTAATTTATTAATAAAAGTAATATTTTTTGAAAAATAAATCAAGTCAGGTAAGTGCTTCCTTAAGATGAAGATATTGTGCGTTGATCCAAGTTTAAAGAACGACCCTTTTTGAGATTTTTTACAGGTTTTATAACATAACCCAAAAAATTATGGTTATGTTACCCGAAAGTGGCGTGATGAAATCCCTCAAAGGGTTTTAAACAGTTTGAAAAGGTAAATATACAAGAATACAAGTAAAACACATTTTTTTTAGCACATGCCCTTATTTTTTCAGGAGCGTTGGACAGGGATTTCGAGGACCCAGACCGAAAAGCAATGTTAAATATTAAAAACAAATTATTAAAAAAAACATAGACATGCAAATAATAATAGTAATTCCACAGAAAATTTAAATCGAGAATTTCCGATGGGATTTCGCTGGGACAAGGCCCTGGAAAAATCGCGAATTTTCGATGGGATTTTCCTGGGACGTGTCCCTTGCACGGGAAAGTCCATGGAAAAATGAGTATAAGGAACACGGGAAATCCTAGGGGACTTCGAAAAAATTTCCTGTACATTTTCCCCCCCGAAAAAAAGGACATCCCATACAATTTTTCTCTGGGGCGTCCCGGAGATTTCCTCTGTGCGGCAGGACATGACCCCTCGGAATCCAAAAACTTTTATTTTGGACTGAAGGGTAGGTTGGTACCATTCTTGCTTTATTTCTCTTTTCATATTTTTCATCTCTTAACATCATTCTTATCAAAATAAATAGTGTGTTCACAAAACTTAATAAATTGTGTCATAAAATGTCGGTTTCGCAGGCTGTCTCACTTTCTCACATCATACAGTGAGTTACTTCAAACTTGCCAAACCAGTCACCCGCTCCACACACCATGACACAGCACTCCTGGTTCTACACTTGTGCTTTCGGTTGACCTGGTATAACTCTCTCTCTCAGTAGCTCGTACTCGTCCCACAAGACGCTTTGCACCTTTAACGCCAAGATTTACTCAGATCCAAACTGCACCACACAATATTATCTATACCAGGCAGGACTATTATTGATCAGATCTAGTCCCTGGGTTTGATGTCTCACGACGAGTGTCCTTTTCACCACCGTCACTTTTTTCAATAGTCTCATCAGCGATCTGCTCGTCCAGCAGTCTTCTCAAACTTCTGTGATATGTTCGCTTGCTACTCAACGATTTTAACATCAACGATTTTATCGATCACCTTCCAACAACTCGGCAATTACAAAGGGTCCTTTGAACTTAGTATCAAATTTTGTCTGATGCCGCTCTTCACTTCTAAGCAAGATATGATCCCCAACCTTGTGTTTTACAATCATGGCCTTATTCTTATCAACTCGATTCTTTTCATATTTCGCATTAATTTCAATATTTTCTTTGGTCTGAGCGCTCGTTTGCTTATAATCTTGGGCAATAAGCCCATTGGCCTAGCCTCTCTTTCAATCAATAATTTCAATGGGCTATACTTTGTCACCCTGTTCGTTGTACAATTCATGGCTAACAGTACTTCGCTAAGTGCATCCTGCCAGGAACGTTCACCTATCTCTACCGCTGTCAACATACTTTTTATCGTGCTCCTGACCCTTTCTATTGCTACCAAATGTAATTCTTTTTAAGTTAGTTATTAAATTTATCAGCATCCATCGTTATGCCAAAGGCAAGTGCCAAGATTTCAGGACCAATGTCATGTTTCAAACATGATTTCCAAATTAAATTGACAAATTTGTATGGTGGATAGTATTTGTAAAAAACAGTGTACAGTATTTTTACCAATTCCTTTTAGAATGACTAAATTATCAAGTCTTTTTCCAGCAAATTTGTCTGATAGCTTTGCCTTTATTTCTAGCTTTGCCTGACTCATATGTCGCTATGCCTTTATCCGCCCATGATTTTGTGGATGACCTTTTAGAATTATCGTTAAAGCAAGTAAGCTTTATACGAAATTCCTCATATAGACAATTAGATCTTGTGTTTGTTCTAGACCCGTCTGAAGTCACAGTATGTAGAATTGACGCTCTTGTTGTACCTGAAGACCGATATCATCCAACTGTGGAATTGACAATTTGCTCTGATACCCTCTCTCCTTTAGTTTCTCCAACTAAAATAAGATGCTTTCGTAAATGTGACTATAATAAACTTAACGATATGACTTCTCATTATAATTGGACAGACTTGTACAATTTTACAGAGTGTCACTGAACTATTCTATACAGTGTTAAATACTTTTTTTAATAACCTGGTAGGTTTCTTTCAAACCTAAACAGGCCTCCTTGGTTTACCAACGCTCTTCAAAGACTTAAAAACCTTAAGTCTAACACTTATAAAAAGTATAAAAAATCGGGTAGACCAGCAGATTTTTCGAAATATTTGGTGGCTCGAAGAGATTTTAATGTTCTCAACAGTCATTGCTATTTTATGTATCTAAATCGATGTAAATTTGAATTTTCAAACTATCCGAAACAGTTTTACAACTTTGTTAATGCCAAGCGTAAGTCATCGGCATTCCCTTCATCGGTACGTCTAAACTCAATGGTGACATCGACGGATTCTGAAATTGTTGATTTATTTGCTGAGTTTTTCAAAAGTACTTATAGTTCGACAGCTTGGTCAAATTCCAACTACCCTAATCCCTTAAATAGGGCAAATTGTATTGTTTCCCCTGTATTCACCGAAAGCTCACCGAAAGATTTAGCAACAACAACGCCAACTTGTTCTCCCGGTCCAGATGGACTTCCTGGATGTGTGCTGAAGTTTTGTGAGTCAACCATTTGTAAACCGATTCTTATACTTTTTAATTTGTCTATTTCATCATTACTTTTTCCTTCTATCTGAAAGGACTCTTTAATTTTTCCACTCCCTAAAAAGGTTCGAATGCGGATGCCAAAATTATTGAGGTATTTCTAAATTATCGGCAATCCCTAAAGCATTTGAACGTATTATCACTTCTTATTTGCAACATTTATGTTCCTCGCTTATATCACTGTGTCAGCATTGTTTTGTTAAGTGAAGATCGACCAACACCAACCTTCTCGAATTGTCATCTTTTGTAATAAATGTACTAATGTATGCTGATGATGTTAAGCTTTGTTTATCATATAATGATATAGCGTCGGGATTTAACTTACAGTCAGATATTGATTGTTTTCATAGATGGTGTGAGTACAACCTTTTAAATTTGAACTGCCTCAAATGCAGCGTAATGACTTTTTAACGTTATACATTTGATGACCTTTATACGAGCAAATTATTATTTACCTCCCTTGTCCGTCCTATTGTGGAATATTGTTGGTCGGTTTGGAGTCCACAATATCAACTGCTCATCGACCGTATTGAGTCGGTACAAAAAAATTTGTTTTATTTGCCCTGCGTAGTTTGAACTAGTATCAAAACGTAAGACTACCTGTCTACCAGAGTAGATTACAATTGCTTGATTTAACTACACTTGTAAATCGTAGAACAATGCTTGGTACTATTTTTATACAAAATCTTATAAGAGGTGATATTTATTTTGCAGAACTTGTAAGACGCCTAACATTCCTGCTGACATGTTCTTGTTAGACTAACACGAAATTATTACCCTCTAAATTTGCCACGATTTAAATTTTCGCGTTCCTTGTAGTAACTATAACAACCGGCATTAAAAACTAATATTTTAACTAACTTGCTTCATTCTTAGTTGTGCCTTTTATTTCAATTTGTGTCCCCTCTCTATTTGTTTTATGTATCTTCCTCGCAAAGCAATTGATAATAGGGTCCCGCGCTAACAAGCACGTGCGTTGTGTCGTTGGGCCACTTGTTTGTACTGCTCGAAGTGGATCAACGTCCATCATATTTACAGAAATGTAATTTAAAATCGTTTTTGAGTAAATTTAAAAAAAGGTAAAAAAAATAAGAATAAATAAAACTTTAACCACAATTTTTAAACGGTTTTATTTAGACAAATTGATTGATTATGAATTATAGACGTCGTCGCATGCAGACGTGTATTTATTGTGCTCCGGGAAAAAGTATTCAATTAAATCAATAAAAGGCAGTAACTAGTTCAATAAATATGCAATAACCCGAAAAGACGGTCTTTGCGATTAATTAATTAATAAAAACATTACACCTAAAACTCTATCTAAATCAACCTCGATTACAACGATTCAAAACGATTCGCACGAAACGTCAACGTGAGCAAGACGGCTCTCAGTACACAGAAACAACGCGTACTCTTTTAAAGCAACCCCCAATTTTACCAAATTCTTAAACGGAGAGAGCAATAGAGCGCTTTCTTGCTCCCCATCGTTACCATGGATGTCTCTGTACCGCAATTTCTTTCTTCTTCTTGACAACGTCAACCATAACAACAACAACAACCGCAACTGTATCGACATCGCGTTTAAGGACATCATCAGGTAGCACCGCAAATATTAATAACTCTGCCGAATGAAGTCTAAAGATAATTACAGAGTATTATCGAACTATATTACCGAAAGTAAAAAGTACTTTTTAAGGGCACAGATTCTGAAGTAACGCCTGCAGAGATAAGAAAGGCGCTACAAGGTTGAGCTCGAACCGGAAAATATGTGCACTCTAAATACATCTTCAGTTCCTGTTGCACCGCCTAACTATAGTTGACGAATCGCAATGGTTCGGTACAATGTGCGAACTGCCGCATCCACCAGAGAGGAATTACGTGCACGCACCCAAAATAAAACGTTAAAAGCCTTCAGAGCAATCCCTGAAGTCTTCTTCTCAACTGCTGCCAGATCCTCACTAGTGCTTTAAAATCAGGAATGACTCAAAAAGTTAATTTCTGCAATCAGCTTACCAAGAACCGAACACCGCTCAGCAGCATCAATCGCCGGAGTAGCCAGAACGGAAATTTGAAGCTATGATATGCAACCTACAATAAACCCTTACGAAATCAAAATCTATTGATTCAAATGCTGGTTTCATAACAATCCCAATACTGACTTTCCTACGTATATCGATGTCGAACGCTAACTGCGTTTGGCAGAATAAATTTGCTCAATTCCTACTCGACAATCAAATCGACTTTACTCTGCTTTTAGAAACACACCTTACAAACAAATATAATTTTCAACTACGATGAGATTTGTTCTACGGAACAAATCATCATCTAATCAGAGTCCTTATTAAGCACCACTATTATAACAAATTTGCTGAAAAATACCTACAGGCCACATCTATAAATATACAACTAAATACTGGCAACCAACTTATTTAAAACTGCCCGACGCTTACGTTAAACAACAATCTACTCCCGCTATGTCACACATGCGCCGGCACATTGAAGCCAAAAGAACACTCCTAAAGCTAAAAGCTTCATTGCCTTAGCAACGCTCGGTATCCCCTTAGCCTTTAATATAAAGTCCTGCTCTATAACTCGGTACTAAGTCCTATATGGATGTACGGCTTCCAGTTATTGGGGAATGCCAGCGATAACAATACTGAAATAGTCCAGCGAGTTCAGTCGAAGATCTTGAGACCAATCAACGAAGCACCATTCAAAGAAAACATACATCGCGACTTAAATAGTCTTTCAGTCAAAGAAGTGATCGCAGAACAGATGGAAAATTACTTTGGCAAGCTATTGTTGCACAATAACGACCTGGCGAGGGGTCTAACAAGGTTGAGCAACTAATCACGTCTTCGTCGCAATCACATACCACCCAGCGACCGGATTGAGGGACGCTCAACCAGAATGCAGTCTTGGTATACTGTTAGTTAAATTTTAATGTTTCAATTCCTAAACTTATTGTTAGTCTCAAAATGAAGAGAAGATTCAATAAATAAAAGCAAAGTAAAAAATAAATATATATATCAAAATACCTTTCTAACGCCATACAGCAGAAGCCAATATCTTTAGTAGTTTGCAAGTTAAGGGTGTATGAATTTTAGCTATATAAAGCTTTTTTTCCGCCAAACCAGCTAATTTTTTCAAAAGTGTTAGAGCCAATGTTACTTGTACTGAGCTGTTTTACATCATAAAAAATTTCCAGGGTCATCAGCATCATTTCGGAACAAACGGATTATTTTTCATTTTGAAAAGTCCCTCAAAGCAACCGATTTTGACAGTTGAGGTGTCATTCGACGCGTTTAAGTGAAAGGAAATTTCGACCCCATAAAAAATATATATAGTGACATATCCCTTCCCTTCAGTTACGCAGTCCGTTCGCCGGGGTATGTCCGAGCGCAAAAAGATGTTTTGTTTTTTTTCTGCAGCTGTATGCTGCTGTCGACGTCAGCAGAGAATTTGGAGCAGCGTAAAACACTTCCGACGAAAGCAGTTCGGCAAAAAAGAGAGGCAGATCTTCGGATATTACCCTCTCTTTCTGTGTCTTATAATCTGCCTGCCTTCGGCTCTCAGAAAGCAACCTTTGGCCACTCATTTTTTTGCGCCTCTCCGCTATGTTTAGAAAGAAACCAAAAGAAGAAGAAGACCTGGTGCATTCTGTTTGAGTTATGAAAACAGAAGCAGCGGCTGTTTAAATTGTGCGCTGCGACACATTTTAATTTATTAATAAAAGTAATATTTTTTGAAAAATAAATCAAGTCAGGTAAGTGCTTCCTTAAGATGAAGATATTGTGCGTTGATCCAAGTTTAAAGAACTACCCTTTTTGTGATTTTTTACAGGTTTTATAACATAACCCAAAAAATTATGGTTATGTTACCCGAAAGTGGCGTGATGAAATCCCTCAAAGGGTTTTAAACAGTTTGAAAAGGTAAATATACAAGAATACAAGTAAAACACATTTTTTTTAGCACATGCCCTTATTTTTTCAGGAGCGTTGGACAGGGATTTCGAGGACCCAGACCGAAAAGCAATGTTAAATATTAAAATTAAAAAAAAACATAGACTTGCAAATAATAATAGTAATTCCACAGAAAATTTAAATCGCGAATTTCCGATGGGATTTCGCTGGGACAAGGCCCTGGAAAAATCGCGAATTTTCGATGGGATTTTCCTGGGACGTGTCCCTTGCACGGGAAAGTCCATGGAAAAATGAGTATAAGAAACACGGGAAATCCTAGGGGACTTCGAAAAAATTTCCTGTACATTTTCCCCCCCGAAAAAACGGACATCCCATACAATTTTTCTCTGGGGCGTCCCGGAGATTTCCTCTGTGCGGCAGGACATGACCCCTCGGAATCCATAAACTTTTATTTTGGACTGAAGGGTAGGTTGGTACCATTCTTGCTTTATTTCTCTTTTCATATTTTTCATCTCTCAACATCATTCTTATCAAAATAAATAGTGTGTTCACAAAACTTAATAAATTGTGTCATCAAATGTCGGTTTCGCAGGCTGTCTCACTTTCTCACATCATACAGTGAGTTACTTCAAACTTGCCAAACCAGTCACCCGCTCCACACACCATGACACAGCACTCCTGGCTCTACACTTGTACTTTCGGTTGACCTGGTATAACTCTATCTCAGTAGCTCGTACTCGTCCCACAAGATGCTTTGCACCTTTAACGCCAAGATTTACTCAGATCCAAACTGCACCACACAATATCATCTATACCAGGCAGGACTATTATTGATTAGATCTAGTCCCTGGGTTTGATGTCTCACGACGAGTGTCCTTTTCACCACCGTCACTTTTTTCAATAGTCTCATCAGCGATCTTCTCGTCCGCTTGCTACTCAACGATTTTAACATCAACGATTTTATCGATCACCTTCCAACAACTCGGCAATTACAAAGGGTTCTTTGAACTTAGTAACAAATTTTGTCTGATGCCGCTCTTCACTTCTAAGCAAGATATGATCCCCAACCTTGTGTTTTACAATCATGGCCTTATTCTTATCAACTCGATTTTTTTCATATTTCGCATTAATTTCAATATTTTCTTTGGTCTGAGCGCTCGTTTGCTTATAATCTTGGGCAATAAGCCCATTGGCCTAGCCTCTCTTTCAGTCAATAATTTCAATGGGCTATACTTTGTCACCCTGTTCGTTGTACAATTCATGGCTAACAGTACTTCGCTAAGTGCATCCTGCCAGGAACGTTCACCTATCTCTACCGCTGTCAACATACTTTTTATCGTGCTCCTGACCCTTTCTACTTGTCCGTTGGCCCTACTTGCACCTATTGCTACCAAATTTAATTCTTTTTAAGTTAGTTATTAAATTTATCAGCATCCATCGTTATGCCAAAGGCAAGTGCCAAGATTTCACGACCACTTTATTGATATGTGTGCCTTGAATCTCTTTCTGTCGGGGCCGATCGAATGATCTGAAGCCAGATGCTCACATTGATTGCTGTATGCATACGCCTTCAACTGCTGCTGTAGTTCATTTCTGTTCGTTATATTGGTGGTGAATAGCACTCGATGTCCACCGACTTCCATTATGTCAAAAGAGTCGTCACTAATGGGCCACCATACGCTGATAAGCACTCGCCTGTTTTCGGCCGTCCGTTGAGAACAAGATTGATTAACAAGATTGCGGCCGCCGTCTCAGAGTCGTCGTAGCGGACAACAAATAATTCTTGAAATTTTGGTCAGGTTATGCCAGCAAAGCTGATCTGTGCCAGCCATGGGCAAGAGCTGTTTTCTAGTGCTCCGCTCAGCGACATAACTAGCGCACTGCCCTCCAGGGGATGCACCGTGAAAATCATATCGGTTTTGCACCATGCGCTGGCGTCAGGTTCAGCCGCGTCTGGATCGAACTTTGGCAGTCTGATGGATCTTTCACTTGTTTTCAATATTTCGATAAATCGTAGATTTTGTGTTTCTCGCAGAGATCGCCATTCACTATGACGCTGGGCCTGAGTTTATTCCACTTCTGTTGTCAGAAGCTGAGAAGTTTGCTGCTCTTCTTCTTGCATTTTGATACTGATGCGCAGTCGCGGTTAACTACAATCACTTCTCCGTTTTCGATCTCCCGGCAAACTGAAACACTGCTTCCATTTTGCCCGCTTCCCTTGGCACGCGCCGTGCCGTATTGCATCATCCAATTGTCCATTCCTTTTTGATCTCTCTCTCAGAGACAACCAACACCCGACTGCGCCACACTCGGTTGAGACGACACTCTATCGTGTTGTCAATCCTCGCTCTTAGCAATTATGCGAGTAAAAGGAACCACAAATAATTCATTGCTTAGTTTTTTTTTTGTTCTATATTGTTTCTCTTTCTTAACAATTTACAGTTTAATTTACATTTTGCTTATTCTTAAACATCTCCGTCATATACCTTATGGGGTTGGCAACGCTTCCTTCTACTTCTTACATACTTTCCGATGAATCTAGTATACCCTTTAAAGTATATATATAAAGTTTATATATTCTTCATCAGGATCACTAGCCGAGTCGATCTAGCCATGTCCGTATGTCCATACGAACGCTGAGATCTTGGAAACTATAAAAGCTAGAAAAGCCAAACTTGGCATGCAGATTCCTTGGATTCCTGTGCAGCCTTAGTTTGTTTCAGCGGGGTGCCACGCCCACAGTAACGCCCACAATCCGGGAAACGCATTTAACCTAAAATGTGTTTGTCTCATCAATACCTATCAACTGACCTACAAAATGTGCCTAAAAAAAATTACAAAAATAATGTTTTTTTTCAATAATTCTTATTGGAGCTATAAGTTATAGTTGTCCGATCCGGCTGGTTCTGACTTTTATACTATCTGCAAAAGAAAGGAAACTTTTGGGAAACTTGCATGCCGATAGCTTATAAACTGAGAGACTAGTTTGCGTAGAAGCGGACGGAAAGACGGTCGGTCTAGACTCGTCTAGTGATTTTTTTTAAGAATATTATAGTTTATGGGGTCGGAAACATCTCCTTCACTGCGTTGCATCTTCTGACTGAAATCAAGGGTATAAAAACTCGAAGGACAGTGTTCACCGACTTAAAAGTTAAAAAAAGTATTTATTTAGTGGATCGTATAATACATAATACTACAATGTGTTGCATGTAAAACGTTAAGGAATGTCAATGGGTATATACTTTAAAGCTCCTTATTACACTTTAAGCTTGTATACGATAGTATTAAGACAAATCATGTTCGGAAAGCACACAATGTATTTTAAAATACCTTTCAAACGAAATAAAGCACAAGCCTATAGCTTTAAAAATTCATAAGTTAAAGCTGTATTTTTTTTTCCCAAAGTGGTAGAACTAAAGTTTTTTATATAATGCTGTTTAACATGTTTTACAATTTTCAGTATCTTAAAATAGAGTTTGGATACGCAAAAAAAAGTTAAATACTTAGGAAGTGTTCTGAACTGGTAAATGTAACCATTTTTTGTAAAAATATCTTTCAAACGGGACTTTTTACACTAATGTGTCTTACGACAAAAGTTGAGGAATCTCAAGAACTATACAACTTAAAATATTTATCTGTTCTTGTTATGTGCTCCTATATTCCACCTGGCTCTTATCTAGTAATTTATGAGCACCATCTGTTTGCAGTAAAATCTGTTCTATCTCCTCTTTCTAACAGAGACCTTTTGATTGTTTTGGGTGACTTTAATCTACCTGATATTTCTTAGTCTCTTCCTACTGGCTCATATGTCGCTATGCCTTTATCCGCCCATAATTTTATGGATGACCTTTTAGAATTATCGTTAAAGCAAGTAAGCTTTATATGAAATTCCTCATATAGACAATTAGATATTGTGTTTGTTTTAGACCCGTCTGAAGTCACAGTATGTAGAATTGACGCTCTTTTTGTACCTGAAGACCGATATCATCCAACTGTGGAATTGACAATTTGCTCTGATACCCTCTCTCTTTTAGTTTCTCCAACTAAAATAAGATGCTTTCGTAAATGTGACTATAATAAACTTAACGATATGACTTCTCATTATAATTGGACAGACTTGTACAATTTTACAGAGTGTCACTGAACTATTCTATACAGTGTTAAATACTTTTTTTAATAACCTGGTAGGTTTCTTTCAAACCTAAACAGGCCTCCTTGGTTTACCAACGCTCTTCAAAGACTTAAAAACCTTAAGTCTAACACTTATAAAAAGTATAAAAAATCGGGTAGACCAGCAGATTTTTCGAAATATTTGGTGGCTCGAAGAGATTTTAATGTTCTCAACAGTCATTGCTATTTTATGTATCTAAATCGATGTAAATTTGAATTTTCAAACTATCCGAAACATTTTTACAACTTTGTTATAGTTCGACAGCTTGGTCAAATTCCAACTACCCTAATCCCTTAAATAGGGCAAATTGTATTGTTTCCCCTGTAATCACCGAAAGCTCACCGAAAGATTTAGCAACAACAACGCCAACTTGTTCTCCCGGTCCAGATGGACTTCCTGGATGTGTGCTTAATTTTTTTGAGTCAACCATTTGTAAACCGATTCTTATACTTTTTAATTTGTCTATTTCATCATCAGTTTTTCTTTCTATCTGAAAGGACTCTTTAATTTTTCCACTCCCTAAAAAAGGTGCGAATGCGGATGCCAAAATTATTGAGGTATTTCTAAATTATCGGCAATCCCTAAAGCATTTGAACGTATTATCACTTCTTATTTGCAACATTTATGTTCCTCGCTTATATTACTGTGTCAGCATTGTTTTGTTAAGTGAAGATCGACCAACACCAACCTTCTCGAATTGTCATCTTTTGTAATAAATGGGTTTAAGAAAAAAATGCAGACTGACATTGTATATACCGATTTTAGTAAGGCCTTTAACTCAGTTAACCACTCACTTCTTTTATTTAAATTAGATCACTTGGGTTTCCTGGTTATCTATTATCTTGGATTTCATGTTACTTGTATGGTAGGAGGGTTGTATTCAAGAATGCTGTTTCAAAATTTATCTATGTGACATCTGGAGTGCCGCTGGGTAGTCATTTGGGCACATGGCTGTTTATTTTAATTATTAACGATCTTCCCTCAATCATAACACATTCTCGTGTACTAATGTATGCTGATGATGTTAAGCTTGGTTTATCATATAATGATATAGCGTCGGGATTTAACTTACAGTCAGATATTGATTGTTTTCATAGATGGTGTGAGTACAACCTTTTAAATTTGAACTGCCTCAAATGCAACGTTATGACTTTTTAACGTTATACATTTGATGACCCTTATACGAGCAAATTATTATTTACCTCCCTTGTCCGTCCTATTGTGGAATATTGTTGGTCGGTTTGGAGTCCACAATATCAACTGCTCATCAACCGTATTGAGTCGGTACAAAAAAAATTTCTTTTATTTGCCCTTCGTAGTTTGAACTAGTATCAAAACGTAAGACTACCTTCCTACCAGAGTAGATTACAATTGCTTGATTTAACTACACTTGTAAATCGTAGAACAATGCTTGGTACTATTTTTATACAAAATCTTATAAGAGGTGATACTGATTTTGGAGAACTTGTAAACCGCCTAACATTCCTGCTGACATGTTCTTGTTATACTAACACGAAATTATTACCCCCTAAATTTGCTACGATTTAAATTTTCGCGTTCCTTGTAGTAACTATAACAACCGGCATTAAAAACTAATATTTTAACTAACTTGCTTCATTCTTAGTTGTGCCTTTTATTTCAATTTGTGTCCCCTCTCTATTTGTTTTATGTGTCTTCCTCGCAAAGCAATTGATAATAGGGTCCCGCGCTAACAAACACGTGCGTTGTGTCGTTGGGCCACTTGTTTGTACTGTTCGAAGTGGATCAACGTCCATCGTATTTACAAAAATGTAATTTAAAATCGGTTTTGAGTAAATTTAAAAAAAGGTAAAAAAATAAGAATAAATAAAACTTTAACCACAATTTTTAAACGGTTTTATTTAGACAAATTGATTGATTATGAATTATAGACGTCGTCGCATGCAGACGTGTATTTATTGTGCTCCGGGAAAAAGTATTCAATTAAATCAATAAAAGGCAGTAACTAGTTCAATAAATATGCAATAACCCGAAAAGACGGTCTTTGCGATTAATTAATTAATAAAAACATTACACCTAAAACTCTATCTAAATCAACCTCGATTACAACGATTCAAAACGACGTTCGCACGAAACGTCAACGTGAGCAAGACGGCTCTCAGTACACAGAAACAACGCGTACTCTTTTAAAGCAACCCCCAATTTTACCAAATTCTTAAACGGAGAGAGCAATAGAGCGCTTTCTTGCTCCCCATCGTTACCATGGATGTCTCTGTACCGCAATTTCTTTCTTCTTCTTGACAACGTCAACCATAACAACAACAACAACCGCAACTGTATCGACATCGCGTTTAAGGACATCATCAGGTAGCACCGCAAATATTAATAACTCTGCCGAATGAAGTCTAAAGATAATTACAGAGTATTATCGAATTATATTACCGAAAGTAAAAAGTACTTTTTAAGGGCACAGATTCTGAAGTAACGCCTGCAGAGATAAGAAAGGCGCTACAAGGTTGAGCTCGAACCGGAAAATATGTGCACTCTAAATACATCTTCAGTTCCTGTTGCACCGCCTAACTATAGTTGAGGAATCGCAATGGTTCGGTACAATGTGCGATCTGTCGCATCCACCAGAGAGGAATTACTTGCCCGCACCCAAAATAAAACGTTAATAGCCTTCAGAGCAATCCCTGAAGTCTTCTTCTCAACTGCTGCCAGATCCTCACTAGTGCTTTAAAATCAGGAATGACTCAAAAAGTTCATTTCTGCAATCAGCTTACCAAGAACCGAACACCGCTCAGCAGCATCAATCGCCGGAGTAGCCAGAACGGAAATTTGAAGCTATGATATGCAACCTACAATAAACCCTTACGGAATTTATGTCGCTTATGCGTAAAACTATGCAAGATTTAATACGAAATCAAAATCTATTGATTCAAATGCTGGTTTCATAACAATCCCAATACTGACTTTCCTACGTATATCGATGTGGAACGCTAACTGCGTTTGGCAGAATAAATTTGCTCAATTCCTACTCGACAATCAAATCGACTTTACTCTGCTTTTAGAAACACACCTTACAAACAAATATAATTTTCAACTACGATGAGATTTGTTCTACGGAACAAATCATCATCTAATCAGAGTCCTTATTAAGCACTACTATTATAACAAATTTGCTGAAAAATACCTAAAGGCCACATCTATAAATATACAACTAAATACTGGCAACCAACTTATTTAAAACTGCCCGACGCTTACGTTAAACAACAATCTACTCCCGCTATGTCACACATGCGCCGGCACATTGAAGCCAAAAGAACACTCCTAAAGCTAAAAGCTTCATTGCCTTAGCAACGCTCGGTATCCCCTTAGCCTTTAATATAAAGTCCTGCTCTATAACTCGGTACTAAGTCCTATATGGATGTACGGCTTCCAGTTATGGGGGAATGCCAGCGATAACAATACTGAAATAGTCCAGCGAGTTCAGTCGAAGATCTTGAGACCAATCAACGGGGCACCATTCAAAGAAAACATACATCGCGACTTAAATAGTCTACCAGTCATAGAAGTGATCGCAGAACAGATGGAAAATTACTTTGGCAAGCTATTGTTGCACAATAACGACCTGGCGAGGGGTCTAACAAGGTTGAGCAACTAATCACGTCTTCGTCGCAATCACATACCACCCAGCGACCGGATTGAGGGACGCTCAACCAGAATGCAGTCTTGGTATACTGTTAGTTAAATTTTAATGTTTCAATTCCTAAACTTATTGTTAGTCTCAAAATGAAGAGAAGATTCAATAAATAAAACCAAAGTAAAAAATAAATATATATATCAAAATACCTTTCTAACGCCATACAGCAGAAGCCAATATCTTTAGTAGTTTGCAAGTTAAGGGTGTATGAATTTTAGCTATATAAAGCTTTTTTTCCGCCAAACCAGCTAATTTTTCCAAAAGTGTTAGAGCCAATGTTACTTGTACTGAGCTGTTTTACATCATAAAAAATTTCCAGGGTCATCAGCATCATTTCGGAACAAACGGATTATTTTTCATTTTGAAAAGTCCCTCCAGCAACCGATTTTGACAGTTGAGGTGTCATTCGACGCGTTTAAGTGAAAGGAAATTTCGACCCCATAAAAAATATATATAGTGGCATATCCCTTCCCTTCAGTTACGCAGTCCGGTCGCCGGGGTATGTCCGAGCGCAAAAAGATGTTTTGTTTTTTTTCTGCTTAAAGCTGTATGCTGCTGTCGACGTCAGCAGAGAATTTGGAGCAGCGTAAAACACTTCCGACGAAGGCAGTTCGGCAAAAAAGAGAGGCAGATCTTCGGATATTACCCTCTCTTTCTGTGTCTTATAATCTGCCTGCCTTCGGCTCTCAGAAAGCAACCTTTGGCCGCTCATTTTTTTGCGCCTCTCCGTTATGTTTAGAAAGAAACCAAAAGAAGAAGAAGACCTGGTGCATTCTGTTTGAGTTATGAAAACAGAAGCAGCGGCTGTTTAAATTGTGCGCTGCGACACATTTTAATTTATTAATAAAAGTAATATTTTTTGAAAAATAAATCAAGTCAGGTAAGTGCTTCCTTAAGATGAAGATATTGTGCGTTGATCCAAGTTTAAAGAACTACCCTTTTTGAGATTTTTTACAGGTTTTATAACATAACCCAAAAAATTATGGTTATGTTACCCGAAAGTGGCGTGATGAAATCCCTCAAAGGGTTTTAAACAGTTTGAAAAGGTAAATATACAAGAATACAAGTAAAACACATTTTTTTAAGCACATGCCCTTATTTTTTAAGGAGCGTTGGACAGGGATTTCGAGGACCCAGACCGAAAAGCAATGTTAAATATTAAAAACAAATTATTGAAAAAAACATAGACTTGCAAATAATAATAGTAATTCCACAGAAAATTTAAATCGCGAATTTCTGATGGGATTTCGCTGGGACAAAGCCCTGGAAAAATCGCAAATTTTCGATGGGATTTTCCTGGGACGTGTCCCTTGCACGGGAAAGTCCATGGAAAAATGAGTATAAGGAACACGGGAAATCCTAGGGGACTTCGAAAAAATTTCCTGTACATTTTCCCCCCCGAAAAAACGGACATCCCATACAATTTTTCTCTGGGGATTCCCGGAGATTTCCTCTGTGCGGCAGGACATGACCCCTCGGAATCCATAAACTTTTATTTTGGACTGAAGGGTAGGTTGGTACCATTCTTGCTCCATTTCTCTTTTCATATTTTTCATCTCTCAACATCATTCTTATGAAAAGAAATAGTCTGTTCACAAAACTTAATAAATTGTGTCATCAAATGTCGGTTTCGCAGGCTGTCTCACTTTCTCACATCATACAGTGAGTTACTTCAAACTTGCCAAACCAGTAACCCGCTCCACACACCATGACACAGCACTCCTGGTTCTACACTTGTGCTTTCGGTTGATCTGGTATAACTCTCTCTCAGTAGCTCGTACTCGTCCCACAAGACGCTTTGCACCTTTAACGCCAAGATTTACTCAGATCCAAACTCCACCACACAATATCATCTATACCAGGCAGGACTATTATTGATCAGATCTAGTCCCTGGGTTTGATGTCTCCCGACGAGTGTCCTTTTCACCACCGTCACTTTTTTCAATAGTCTCATCAGCGATCTGCTCGTCCGGCAGTCTTCTCAAGCTTCTGTGATATGTTCGCTTGCTACTCAACGATTTTAGCATCAACGATTTTATCGATCACCTTCCAACAACTCGGCAATTACAAAGGGTCCTTTGAACTTAGTATCAAATTTTGTCTGATGCCGCTCTTCACTTCTAAGCAAGATATGATCCCCAACCTTGTGTTTTAACACATAACATAACATAACATACTTTTTATCGTGCTCCTGACCCTTTCTACTTGTCCGTTGGCCCTACTTGCACCTATTGCTACCAAATGTAATTCTTTTTAAGTTAGTTATTAAATTTATCAGCATCCATCGTTATGCCAAAGGCAAGTGCCAAGATTTCAGGTCCAATGTCATGTTTCAAACATGATTTCCAAATAAAATTGACAAATTTGTATGGTGGATAGTATTTGTAAAAAACAGTGTACAGTATTTTTACCAATTCCTTTTAGAATGACTAAATTATCAAGTCTTTTTCCAGCAAATTTGTCTGTTAGCTTTGCCTTTATTTCTAGCTTTGCCTGACTCATATGTCGCTATGCCTTTATCCGCCCATGATTTTGTGGATGGCCTTTTAGAATTATCGTTAAAGGAAGTAATCTTTATACGAAATTCCTCATATAGACAATTAGATCTTGGATCTTAGATCTAAAATAAGATGTACAATTTTACAGACATTTATAGTGCTACTGAACTATTCTATACAGTGTTAAATACTTTTTTTAATAACGTGATAGGTTTCTTTCAAACCTAAACAGGCCTCCTTGGTTTACCAACGCTCTTCAAAGACTTAAAAATCTTAAGTCTAACACTTATAAAAAATATAAAAAATCGGGTAGACCAGCAGATTTTTCGAAATATTTGGTGGCTCGAAGAGATTTTAATGTTCTCAATAGTCATTGCTATTTTATGTATCTAAATCGATGTAAATTTGAATTTTCAAACTATCCGAAACAGTTTTACAACTTTGTCAATGCCAAGCGTAAGTCATCGGCATTGCCTTCATCGGTACGTCTAAACTCAATGGTGACATCGACGGATTCTGAAATTGTTGATTTATTTGCTGAGTTTTTCAAAAGTACTTATAGTTCGACAGCTTGGTCAAATTCCAACTACCCTAATCCCTTAAATAGGGCAAATTGTATTGTTTCCCCTGTATTCACCGAAAGCTCACCGAAAGATTTAGCAACAACAACGCCAACTTGTTCTCCCGGTCCAGATGGACTTCCTGGATGTGTGCTGAAGTTTTGTGAGTCAACCATTTGTAAACCGATTCTTATACTTTTTAATTTGTATATTTCATCATTAGTTTTTCCTTCTATCTGAAAGGACTCTTTAATTTTTCCACTCCCTAAAAAGGTTCGAATGCGGATGCCAAAATTATTGAGGTATTTCTAAATTATCGGCAATCCCTAAAGCATTTGAACGAATTATCACTTCTTATTTGCAACATTTATGTTCCTCGCTTATATCACTGTGTCAGCATTGTTTTGTTAAGTGAAGATCGACCAACACCAACCTTCTCGAATTGTCATCTTTTGTAATAAATGGGTTTAAGAAAAAAATGCAGACTGACATTGTATATACAGATTTTAGTAAGGCCTTTGACTCAGTTAACCACTCACTTTCTTTTATTTAAATTAGATCACTTGGGTTTCCTGGTTATCTATTATCTTGGATTTCATGTTACTTGTATGGTAGGAGGGTTGTATTCAAGAATGCTGTTTCAAAATTGATCTATGTGACATCTGGAGTGCCTCTGGGTAGTCATTTGGGCACATGGCTGTTTATTTTAATTATTAACGATCTTCCCTCAATCATAACACATTCTCGTGTACTAATGTATGCTGATGATGTTAAGCTTGGTTTATCATAAAATGATATAGCGTCGGGATTTAACTTACAGTCAGATATTGATTGTTTTTATAGATGGTGTGAGTACAACCTTTTAAATTTGAACTGCCTCAAATGCAACGTTATGACTTTTTAACGTTATACATTTGATGACCCTTATACGAGCAAATTATTATTTACCTCCCTTGTCCGTCCTATTGTGGAAAAGCAATTGATAATAGGGTCCCGCGCTAACAAGCACGTGCGTTGTGTCGTTGGGCCACTTGTTCCATCATATTTACAAAAATGTAATTTAAAATCGGTTTTGAGTAAATTTAAAAAAAGGTAAAAAAAAATAAGAATAAATAAAACTTTAACCACAATTTTTAAATGGTTTTATTTAGACAAATTGATTGATTATGAATTATAGACGTCGTCGCATGCAGACGTGTATTTATTGTGCTCCGGGAAAAAGTATTCAATTAAATCAATAAAAGGCAGTAACTAGTTCAATAAATATGCAATAACCCGAAAAGACGGTCTTTGCGATTAATTAATTAATAAAAACATTACACCTAAAACTCTATCTAAATCAACCGCGATTGCAACGATTCAAAACGACGTTCGCACGAAACGTCAACGTGAGCAAGACGGCTCTCAGTACACAGAAACAACGCGTACTCTTATAAAGCAACCCCCAATTTTACCAAATTCTTAAACGGAGAGAGCAATAGAGCGCTTTCTTGCTCCCCATCGTTACCATGGATGTCTCTGTACCGCAATTTCTTTCTTCTTCTTGACAACGTCAACCATAACAACAACAACAACCGCAACTGTATCGACATCGCGTTTAAGGACATCATCAGGTAGCACCGCAAATATTAATAACTCTGCCGAATGAAGTCTAAAGATAATTACAGAGTATTATCGAATTATATTACCGAAAGTAAAAAGTACTTTTTAAGGGCACAGATTCTGAAGTAACGCCTGCAGAGATAAGAAAGGCGCTACAAGGTTGAGCTCGAACCGGAAAATATGTGCACTCTAAATACATCTTCAGTTCCTGTTGCACCGCCTAACTATAGTTGAGGAATCGCAATGGTTCGGTACAATGTGCGAACTGTCGCATCCACCAGAGAGGAATTACTTGCCCGCACCCAAAATAAAACGTTAATAGCCAATCCCTGAAGTCTTCTTCTCAACTGCTGCCAGATCCTCACTAGTGCTTTAAAATCAGGAATGACTCAAAAAGTTCATTTCTGCAATCAGCTTACCAAGAACCGAACACCGCTCAGCAGCATCAATCGCCGGAGTAGCCAGAACGGAAATTTGAAGCTATGATATGCAACCTACAATAAACCCATACGGAATTTATGTCGCTTCTGCGTAAAACTATGCAAGATTTAATACGAAATCAAAATCTATTGATTCAAATGCTGGTTTCATAACAATCCCAATACTGACTTTCCTACGTATATCGATGTGGAACGCTAACTGCGTTTGGCAGAATAAATTTGCTCAATTCCTACTCGACAATCAAATCGACCTTACTCTGCTTTTAGAAACACACCTTACAAACAAATATAATTTTCAACTACGATGAGATTTGTTCTACGGAACAAATCATCATCTAATCAGAGTCCTTATTAAGCACCACTATTATAACAAATTTGCTGAAAAATACCTACAGGCCACATCTATAAATATACAACTAAATACTGGCAACCAACTTATTTAAAACTGCCCGACGCTTACGTTAAACAACAATCTACTCCCGCTATGTCACACATGCGCCGGCACATTGAAGCCAAAAGAACACTCCTAAAGCTAAAAGCTTCATTGCCTTAGCAACGCTCGGTATCCCCTTAACCTTTAATATAAAGTCCTGCTCTATAACTCGGTACTAAGTCCTATATGGATGTACGGCTTCCAGTTATGGGGGAATGCCAGCGATAACAATACTGAAATAGTCCAGCGAGTACAGAACCAATATTTCTTGTATTGAGCTGTTTTACATCATTTCCAGGGTCATCAGCCTCATTTCGGAACAAACGGATTATTTTTCATTTTGAAAAGTCCCTCAAAGCAACCGATTTTGACAGTTGAGGTGTCATTCGACGCGTTTGAGTGAAAGGAGACGTTTTCGACCTCATAAAAAATATATATAGTGACATATCCATACCCTTCATTTACGCAGTCCGGTCGCCAGGGCATGTCCGAGAGCGAAAAGGTTGTTTTTTGTTTAAAACTTTATGCTGCTGTTGACATCAGCAGAGAATTAGGATCAGTGTAGAAGAGTGCCTACGAAAGCGGTCCGTTAAGAAAGAGAGGCGGTGATTACCCTGTCTTTCTGTACCTTATAATCTGCTTGCCCGCGGCTCTCAGAGAGCAACCTTCGGCCGGTCCCTTAAGAAAGAAACAAAAAGAAAAAGAGGACCCGGTGCATTCTGTTTAAATTATGAAAACAGAAGCAGTGACTGTTTGAATTGTGCGCTGCGACACATTTTAATTTATTAATAAAAGTGATATTTAAAAAAAAATCACGGCGAGTATTTCTTCCTTAAGCTTAAGATGTTGTGCGTTGACCACGTTTAATAAACGTCCCTTTTTAAGATTTTAACCCAGAAAATTCTGGTTCCGTTACTTGAAAGTGGTGTGATGAAATCCCTCATAGGGTACAAAAAAGTCTCGTAGGCTGGGATATACTCAGTCCCGCTAGGGTCTCTTTACCGAAAATATTTGTAAAGATAGGGGACAAGAAGGTCTAGGACGAAAATCGGTTGACTGGCGTGAGATGTAGAGTGCCAGCCACCGGGATACGGAGTGAGAGAAATAGTTCATTCGGTGTCTGTAGCAGAGTGAAAAGGGTCAGCGGTAACGCGCATTTGGGCTTGACTCATAGCATTCGCTACGAGAAGGCCGAGAGAGAGGGGTTCGATTATGGGGACAACTTTTCCCTAGGGCAGAACTCAGGCGAGAAATATTTTATATTTATTAGAGCATTTTTATTTCTTGGTTCATGTTTTTCTCAGTGCTCGCAGGCTAACGGGTTAGGTTAGGTCATGGTATATACATTCTAGCCTACTCTGGGGGAAGCCGCATTGAGGCCTTCGAGAAATTTCTCATTGCACGGGACTCTCGCTGGCCAAAATGCTGTTCACTCCACTCACTCACTCGTCTCGCTCTCACGCACACACACACGCGTGACTCCGGGTGCTCCGCCGCTGGGCCGGCACACTCTTCTCGAGGTCGTCTAGGTAAACTCCTTCCTGGGTCACTTGGCACAAGTCACTCGACTGTCTTTTGGCGGGAACGCGAAAGGCTCTCGTTGTCCACATGAATTTGCTCTGCTCGCACTTCTGATCCCGTGCGCCGCGTGTGCCAGAGTCCTCTGCTCGCACTTCTGATCTCAAGCGCCGCGTTTGCAAGAGTGCCCTGCTCGCACTTCGCGTGCGCCGCGTGTTTAAGAGTGAAGGTTCGCCCCAGCGTTTTGTTAAAGTTTTCGGCTGCTCTGGGTTTTTTCCACTTCTCGAAGTTTCGGTACTCCTTTTCTCTCGCTCTTCCCTTGGCGCGTGCCAATTTTCGGGGGTTGTTTTTCTGCTCGATCGCATGTCCTCTCTCGCTTGCATTTTTCCTGGTGAATATTTCGTTGCTCTCCTGGCGTGTGTGTGGCTACTGCTGATGCGAGAACGAAGGTGGAAAGATAAGCAGAACCTATCGCTTGGGCTTAGATAATTCTTGTGTACTAATATAACTACAAATCTTACAATTATTGGTTAAGCTTACATATTAATAAACTGTACAAAGTTTTTACAAAGTTATTCGCGATGGTTTTGTTTTCTTGTTAGCTGCTGTTGTTGTTGCCGCTGGCGATGTTGTAGCTGGTGGCTGCTGTTGTTGTTGGCGACGCCTTTGGGCGTTGCGGCTGCCGATGTAGTAGCTGCTGGCTGCCGATGTTGCTGGCGCTGGCTGCCGATGTTGTTGGCGCTAACTGCTGTTGCTATTGCCGGCTGCCGATGTTGTTGGCGCTGGCTGCCGATGTTGTTGGCGCTAACTGCTGTTGCTATTGCCGGCTGCCAATGTTGTTGGCGCTGGTTGCTGTTGTTGTTGGCGCTATTTGTGAGGGGTCAAACGACTTCTCACAAGGGTTTTAAGCAGTTTGAAAAGGTAAATATTTCCCTGGGAAGTTCCGCTTGAAAGAGATTTCACAGGTGAAACTTAATGGAAAAATCAAGAATTACCCAAGGGGGTTCCCTAGGACGTTTCCATTGCAGGGGACAGGCCATTCAACAAATGTGTATGACAAACAGAGGAAATCAGATGGGATTTAGAACAAATTTCCTTTGCATTTTTCCCTCTGAAAAACGGACATCCCATACAATTTTTTTTATGGGGAGTCCCGTGGACTTCTCCCGTGCAAGAGATATGTCCCTTCGAAATCTTAAGGGGATTCACCCTTTAAGAAATAAGAATCGAATAAGCCTCCAAGAAGTAAGAATCAACAAGCCAATAGAAAATTACCAAGCTATAAGCAAGCCAGAGGAAAGTTACCATAAAACAAAAAGCCTGAGCTTATAGACTAAACAATTAGAACCAGCCGCTGTTCTGACTATCGGCACGTTTCCACAATTTAGGATATTTAGATTTCGGGATCCAAGTCTGGAGTCTAAAGTCCACAATTAGAGAGTCACTTAATAGCACCAAAGCCCACCCCCAAAGAGCTCCAAAGCTCAAAACCGAGGTATGATCGTAAATGAAGTAGGAGTTAGAGAGCGAGTTCAGTTTCAGATTTGTCAATAGCAAGTCGGTGTTCTTCCATTCTAAAAATATTGTAACCAGTTTAAGAATAAAATAACCTTTAATTTTTTTTTATTAAACTTATGGTGCAAGCATTTAATTTTATATATGATCGTACTCACTAGACGAGTCGATCTAGCTATGTCCGTCTGTCCGTCCGTACGCAATTTAGTATCTTAGTTTTAATGCTATTGGGCTGAAACTTCCCCAAAGGGCTTTTTTCTTTTACAGAAAAATTTATAAAACGGAATCAGCGGAATCGGACAACTATGTCTTATTGCTGTCATAGGTGTTTTTTAACATATAGTTCTGAATTTCGAATTAAATTTTATCGAGTTCGGACGACTATATCTGCCATAGGAACTATAGCTGCCATACGAACAGATGATGAAAGAGATTATATTTTCGGTGTTTCTTGACATATTATCTTATACCATTGGAAATATAATTTTGTTGTATTTCTAAGAGTTTTGAATCGGACACCTCTAACATATAGCTGTCAAAAAAACGGTCAAATAAATAAAAAATAATTATTTTTAAGAAAATGTAGATGGTTGATCTTATTTTCTTCTAATCTATTCTGTTTTAACTTTTCAGTATTACGATTTTTTTTTTTTGATTTTTAGTATGTTACGACAAACAGATTCGAAAAGTTCAGAATATTTTTAAACTTTATTTATTTATTTACATACTAAGAAATTATTTTCATAAGTTATGTAATACCTTACTTTTATTTCAAAAAAATTCTCAATTGTTCATTTTAATAGAAGGCGACTGCCTTTAAACGCAATTTGTGATAATATTGCAATAACAGAATTAGAAAAAGTCAACTATTTAAGTAAAATTAAAAGTGATATAGCTCTTCAGTCCATCTTATTGATCAGATTATTTTTAAAGTAAACAAAACTTATATATGCTTTTACAAATCCTAAGTGGTTGTTTTTAATAAAGCTTTTCCGCGTTCTAAACTAGAGTATTCATGTTAGTCTTTTGCTAAATTTTCTCCAGTTGTTTTAAATAAATTAAAAGTACTCATATATTTTTATTTACGAAAATATAATTTCTAATTTAGCGTCTGCACCTCCTCCGAAATTTAGTCAAAAATATACAGCTGCGATAAGTTAAGACATTTTCCTATGGCTTATCACCAGAAATTCTTTTGTCTAACTCTTTTATTGCAAACCAGAGCTATGCTAGAATATACACCGAACTTAAATACATTTTTGACGCCATCCTGGATTCGGAAAATGTTTTCTTATAAAATTACAACTGTCAAAGACTTTTTTAAAGGTACTTGTTTAAATAAATCGAGTAACTCTAATAACTTCTCCTATCCAGGTAAATTTAAATTAATTGACATCGAAGAATTTTAAACTCTTCTATACTGACAGTTTATCTCAAAAATTATACGTCCTTGGCTTAGATACCATGCAAAATTTTTTTACAAACAAAAGGTTATCCTTCCTCACAGTCATAGAAACCATTACCTTTTTTTATCTTTTGTAACTAATAGTCTCAACGGGGTCTTATCTTTAAAGAAATCTCATCCAGAAAATTACATCGCCAAACAAATTATAAAAAAATTTTAATCGCTCGATTTAGCCCACAAAAAAGTTGCATTTTAAATTTTCTTCTTAAAAAAACCAGGATAAACGCTATAGTCGTGTGCATCGACTTTAAGATATCCGTTACCTAGGAATCTGCATGTCAAGTCTGACTATGCTAGCTCTTATAGTTTCTGAGATATCAGCGGTTATACGGACAGACAGACGGACATAGCTAGATCGACTCGTCCAGTGATCATGACGTTCTTCGTTCTACCTGTTACATACTTTCCGACGAATCTAGTATACCCTTTTCCTCTACGAGTAACGGGTATTAAAATAACAAGGTTTAAGCCCGAAGTGATCATAAGGTTAGTTCTCACAGCTGCAAAATAACAAACACAATGTTAATTATTTTATGTTTCAGTGCTTATAGGTTAAAAATACGCGTATATATCTTTCAAAAAAATTTTTTTTGATGGCCGCAACATGGAAGATTTCTTTATTCATATGGCTGCCTCGGCTGGCTCTGTAGTAGCCAATTCTGGTGACCCAATTTTTCAATACATTTGGATGGAGTGGCCCTTAATGGCTGAAATAGTGACTTAAATCTTGTACTTTAGTTAGACAATCGATTCTGGATGGTTAGCGTATTACTTATTCTTAACGGCTCCCCACAAAAATAAGTAAAATAAATCGCAGCTGCGAGGTGGTTAGTTGACATCGCCTTATCGTCTAATTATCCGCTTTTCGACGAATTGATGTTGTTGGATTGTCTCTCACACTTTTAGCCACAATATTTTCGATTAAGCGCACGCGAGAATGTAAACGCGTTGCTTTGTCCAATAAAGATCCACACAAATTATGTATTTTAGGTGGCAGCTGGCTATACGTCCGTGGCGGGGGGTCGGTAGATTGTGGTTGCAGCTAGTGGCAGCTTAGCCACAGTGAATGTAGAATGTGGTCGGTTGGCCGGTAGCATCAAAAGTAGAAATATGTTGATTAGATTGAAAGGGTATCTGCCCTCTTTTCACCCGCTGGCCTTGGGACTCAGGGGGGTGTAGAATTAATAAATTGATAACGGCGATAGCCGGAATTCAGTTAGCGAGCTTTGGCTCTTTATTTGTTAGGAATACAAAGTGAACTAAACTTAAGTTGACAAAAAGTAAAACGTATGACCGGACGCTCGAGGCATCTTCGCTGACCAAGTGCAAAAATGCTAAAGACAAACGATCGCTGGTCACCAATAGCACAACGGCACGGCCCATAGCGGTGCACTTTCCTGTCTCAGCTTCTTGGATACCATAAGGGTGGTACAATATTAGGGTGGTCATAAGTGAGAAATATAGGTACAATATATAAAGACTATTAAGTGATATATAAAAATGTAAAATCACATATAATAAAATGTAAAATTTCCTCACACACACGTTTCAGAACTTTATTCACAAACTGCCTGGATGGTGATTTTTTCCGAATTTCGTGCACAGCTGTCCGTTTCTATGCAAACTAGTCTCTCTGTATTAAAGCTTTGAGACGAAAATTTCCCATATAACTCCTGAATATTGTATGCTTATGTTTTTAATGAACACTTCTTTGGTTTAATTTGAAAAACTGAAATCCAATTTCTTCATTTAAGTGAACGCAAAAGAAACCAAATGCAATTGCATTTGTTTGATTTATACTTGGTACTTACACTTTTGTTCATTTATTTTAATACGCCAGTCAGATAGCCAAGGTGAATACCTAGCTGTCTTGTTGCTCGACCTGGTCACCTGGAACGTATGGGGATTGCAGTGTCTTCAGCGAGTGTAGATGTTGTTAGCTGGAGGAACAGAGTAGGCCCTAGCGCGCTTCCTTGCGGGACTCCAGCTTTGATAATGTTGTCGTCGGATGTTGTTGTGTTGCACTTTACCGCAAAGGTTCTGTTGAGGTACGACTCAAGTAGCTTGTGAGTGTAAATGGGCAAGTATGTTTTGAATTTGTGCAGGAGGCCATCGAGCCATACTCGATCGAAGGCTTGAGATACATCGAGGAATATTGCGATGCAGTATTCCCGATGCTTAAAGCCTATGCGTATATCTGATGTTATTCTGTTAACTTGTTCGGTTGTACCAAGGTTTTGACGATGAGCAGGGATGACATTGTGTGCTCCTTGGTACGGTATTATGCGAGTTAGAAGGCATTTTTCGAACAACTTACAACATACAAACACGACAATAAACTAATTGGTCAGTGCGATGACGGAATCGTGTTGTTTTTCCGGGTTTCGGTATTGTTATGATAAAAGACTGCACTTGCAGTTTCGGTGGGTCTTCCTTTTTTGGAAGTAAGTTTTCAACAATTTCCAACTTATTTCAATCGTAAACCTTACCATTACTTAAACATTGGCGAAATCTTTCGAGCTGGCATATACTGCTAGCTGTATTTGAAACATTGGCGAAATCGTTGAGCTGTCATATGATGTCAATTGATAGTTCAAAAGGCAACCACTAAATGAACCACCGTGTATTTTTAGTAGAAATTGATTTTATTTTAAGCCATGTAAATATTTCAGATAAAAAATTAACCGAAATTTATTTTGTGTTATATATATATAAATTATATTGCAGCGGAAAGCAAAAAGGTTATACTCGTCTTTTTTATATTTAAATTCAAAGCCTGGGCTTAATTGCAAAAAAAAAGCGCAATCGTTCAGAGTAAAAATAAATTCCTTCTTTGAGCGGGCATGCTTTTGACAAATTTAGAAGATATTAACAATAATCTATGCCATAATTGCAACGTTGCAGAATATGCAGCTCACCAAACTCTTAATTTCCCTGCTTATTAAATACACGTGTTCACTTCACAACACTAAAAAATATACTAATATTTATTATCGCTTCTTTGATAAAGAACACACACTAAATCCATAGGCACTGATAATAATAATTCATAATACGTCATTCGTCTAAAAATCATAATTTATAAACACATACTAATGGATTTCGTCACTAAATTTCCACATTTATTTAAGACAAACGATAATCGATACTCATCGTATCGCCGAATTTGTCTTTCACCAGGAAAAAAAGGCGTTAACCCCTCTTCAGTTCCAAAATAAAAGTTTCCTCCCAGAATTCCGAGGGGACATGTCCTGGCGCACGAGGAAATTACCCGGGAAGCCCCATAGGGAAATTGTAAATTTATTCGAAGTCCCCCAGGATTTCCCCTGTTTCTTATACTTATCGGAAATTGGCGCTTTTTCCATGCACTTTTCCGTCCAAGGGACACGTCCCAAGAAAATCCCGTCGGAAATTTTCGATTTTTCCATGCATTTTCCCGTGCAAGGGACACGACCCAGGGAGTTTTCACCTTTCCATATATTCAATTTAAAATACATACATATTAATTAACTTTTCACTATATTTTATTTAAATTGTATAATTTAAATTTTCTGTAGAAGTACAATTATTATTAAAAATCTAATTTTTATTAAAAAATGGTACTTTCAAGCTTAGAAGCTTATATGTTAAAAAACACCAAAGATATAATCTTTTTAAATTTTTTCCGCGATAGTTCCTATGGGAGCTATAAGACTTAGTTGTTCCGAGTTATATACTACCTGCAATAGGAAGAAGACTTTTGGGAAAGTTTCAGCCCGATAGCTTTAAAACTGGGAGACTAGTTTGCGTAGAAACGGACAGACAGACAGAAATGGCTAGATCGACTCGTTTAGTGACGCTGATCAAGAATATATTTACTTTATGGGGTCGGAAACGTCTCCTTCACTGCGTTGCAAACTTCTGACTGAAATTATTATACCCTCTGCAAGGGTATAAAATTTAAATTAAATTTAAATTTGCAAAGGCTCATCAATTTACTGTAAACCTTTCCAAATTTGATGACATAGGACAAAAGCAAAAGATGAAAAGCCACCGCGAAGAAATAATTAATATTAGCTGTGCGGGATTCAAAAAGTTATTATAACAAATTTTTCCTTTTTTTGATTTCGGGTCCTACCTGCTATAGCGCAAATGTTATCCATCACCTCCAGCCGAAATAAAAAAAACTGCATAACCTGGCCAAATACGTAGTAAATAAAGAATTTACCATATCTATACAGAGAAAAACGGTTAGAATACAGCCTATCATAGAAATTAAGCCGACTGCAAGGGTAAAGTTAGTACTGCACGTTTTTTATGATAGGATCGTTTCTACCTAGGGGTATCGCCGGCACTGATTTTGTTACGCATATACGCATGTTTAAGAACCCAAAAAGTGTTCTGGAACTTCGAAGAAAACTGAGGGGAATATAGGCAATACCTCTCTATGTTTAATGTCAGGTTGGTAAAAGAGTTAAGACCTAAGCTACCGTTCTGAAGAAGTCATATAAGAGAAAAAACTAAAGAAATATTGGAAAACCAACCTGAAACAATTTGTATTGATCACCCTGGACCATGAAAACATTCTCGTCATTCCAAAACTCATTTCTAACACAATCGTGTCGGTGTGAGATCATGTGTTTTTACAGATTCGTCTTGGAGGGTTATATTAAGGTAGGGATTGTCCCGTTTGAGCTCCTCAGATACATCCTCGTAAATTACACTGAACCGACTTTATTGAGCCGTCCGCCAGTTGCATGAAGTTGTAGATCCCCGTGAGCTGGACAGGAATTTCATGATCTTCGTACTCGAAGGAGTTATTTAGCTTTGGGATATGCGATATATCCACCTTGTCAAAATAATCGCAGTCGGGAATCACTGCCTTCGAATGGTTCAACATTACTAATAACAGAAGTATTTAAAAAAAATTAAGAAGTACATTCATTTTTGGCGAAGTACTAAATTTAAATAATTGCAACGAATGTGATCCAATAATTTAAAAAGCTTTATTTTGATTTCGAAGAATTTTAGGTTTCGACAAAAACAACTCCCAACTGGGTTCTGCACTAAAAAAAAGAGTACTCACAAGGAATTATCCTGACTGAAAAATTAAATTGAAATATATTTTTACCAAAAATATTTTAGTAATTTGGCTAAAAATTTAAAAGTCCAAAATTTTGCAAATAATATTTAAAGCCAAGTCGAATTTCAAACACGTATATTTCGATTCCACTCACGTAACTAACGCCGCCATATTGCTCTATCCTATCTTTTTCAATGTCAAGACATATTCTAAAAGAGAGAATTCGAGAAAATTAAATATTTTTTTTTATCAATTTGACAGTATTTTATGGTAAAAAAGATATTTGTCGAAAAAACATAAAGTTACCCTGCTCATATCAAATTGATCTTGACGCGTTTTTTTTTCTGTGTGTGTAAAAAATTCTCAAGTCGGGTTCCATTCTATACTATTTACATTTTAAATTTGTTTTTTTTTTATTTCCTGTCGCACAGTGAACCCAATGATAAATCTAGCGAAATAAAAGTAAATTTTTCATTTAAAAAAAATACTCTTAGTTTTGTTTTTATTTAATTGGAAACACTTTGCAAATCTCAAAAAAGGCTTTGAATACGCTTTTAATTGCCTCCTAGTTGACCTATTTTTAGCACGCGTACTTGCAAAGATTTGAGGCTGTTTGTGATTCGACTTTAAACATAAATAATGGTAAAAATTACAGTTTATTAATAATAATATCTTTTGCTTCCTAAATATAAATTGTATGTTCGTGACCTATCTTTACATGTGTAGGCAAAAAATGTGTTATTTGTAAGTTCCCTTCAGTTCCGAAAAAAAGTTTCCCATGAGAATCCCCTTGGGATTCCGAGGGGACTTGTCCTTTTGCACGGGGGAAGTATACGGGACGCTCAATATAGAAAATTATATGGGATGTCCGTTTTTTCCGAGGGGAAAATCCAAAGGAAACTTTTTCGATGTCTTCTCCATTTCCCCTGTTCCTTATACTCATATGTTGTATGGCCTGTCCCCTACAAGGTTGAACTTTCCATGTATTTTCACCTGCAAGGGAAACGTCCCAGGGAAATCCCTTCGGAAAGTCTCAATTTTTCCATTGAGTTTCACCTTTCCGAAAATTGAATTTAAAATACATACATATGCACATTTGTCCTTTATTTTATTTAATTTGTATCATTTAAATTTTCTGTAAAATTAGAATTATTCAGAAATCTATGTTTTTTTTATAATTTGTTTGTTAATGCTTGTCATCGCTTTTCTTATAGATTGGTCTGGATCCAGGGGCATGTGTTTAAAAAAATGTGTTTTACTTGCATACTTGTATATTTACCTTTTCAAACTGTGTAAAGCCCTCTTAGGGGATTTCATCACGCTAATCTCAAAAAGGGAAGTTCTTTAAACGTGGATCAACGCACAACATCTTTAACTTAAGGAAGCACTTACCTGACATGATTTTTTTCAAAAAATATAACTTTTTTGATAAATTAAAATCTGTCGCTGCGCACAATTTAAACAGCCGCTGCTTCTTTTTTCTTAACTCAAACAAAATGCATCAATTCTTCTTCTTCTTTTGGGTTCTTTCTGGACATAACGGAGAGGCGCAAAACAAAAGGACCGGACTGCTTTTGTCGTCTACGCCACTCCGAATTCTCTGCGAACGCCGACAGCAGCATACAGTTTTAGGCAGAAAACAAACAAAAAACTTTTTGCGCTCAGACGTGTCCGGGCGAGCAGACTGCGGAACTGAAGGGTATCTATGTATCCACTCATAATTACTTAAAGCTTAATCGCTGTAGTACGGGTTAAAACGCACAAGATTAGATTGTAAAATGAGGCTCTGCGCGGGCTCATTATATAAGAAGCACAGCTTAACCACATCAGTATCTATGAGTGTGTTAGGACTAGGAGAAGATCAAGATACATAAATAATGTATCTTGGAGCGGAACAAAATGACTTGTTTGTGGAACACCTAAAGTAACTCCGACTTGAATTAAACTTAAAAAGATTCGGGCACCCTTTTTGGAATTAAGAAAAACTTAAGTAAACTCGAGGTGGTTCGTTGTCGTTGAACTGTAATAATGTTTTTAAACAGTTTGTCTTTGTCGATAGCTTTGAGATACCTCGGTAGTGCTTACTCTTTTATGAAGTGGGACAACTTACGAGTCCTTTCATCTATGTGGAAAATGGTCCTCTCTTTTTTTGTGTTCACGTGCCGTACTTTGCAGATTACTGGTGACGCAAAATTCATGACCTGGTAAGGTCCGTCGTTTCTTGGGGCTAACTTTGCTGCGAACCCCTCGGCCGCCTTCGACAAATGATGTTCCTCTCCCACCGCTGGTGTCCATTGTCTCCTCGTTAGGTTGTAATGCCTAGCCTGATCCTGGGAGGCTCTCTCCAGATTCCGCCTTACAATTTCGAAGATTTCCCCGAGTTTGTTGGCCATATCCCCTGGGGTCTCAGTGGGTCACCCTGTTCCCAAGGTCTCTCTGTCGTAAAGGGCGCTCGATAGTCTCGGTTTTCTGCCTTGAGTGTGTATCCTGTGGAATTCGAAACGCTCGTATTTACTGCCAGCATGATCTCAGGCCATTTATCGTTCCAGTTTCTTTGCCCTGTGAACTGCGCTATCATTGTCTTCACGGTCCTATTTGCTCTCTCTGTCGAGTTCTCTTGCGGGGTATATGGAGCCGTGAACTGTTGCTTGGCTCCCATCTCGGCCAGGAAGCTCTTGAAGATTTTGCTGTTGAACTGTACTCCGTTGTCCGTTATGACTACCCTGAACGCTTTCTTTAGGGACTCGGCCGTCGCGCTCGGCAGCGGCACCAATTCAGTCCAGTTGGAGAACCTGTCTATCAGCACCAGCAGCATTTGGTTGCGGTGTTTTGAACGCGGCAGGGGTCCAAAGAAGTCTGCGCATACTGTAGCCCATGGTTCCTCTGGCACCTGTGTTAGCATTTTTCCAGCTGCCTGCATCTGATTCGGCTTGAATCTGATACATGTCTCGCACCCTCTTGCATGCTGCGGAGGCTTCCGCCGCCGATGTCTCCTTGATCCCTCGCAGTGTTACTGGTAGTGGCTGCCTTGATAATGCGTCTGCCACCACATTTAGTTGTCCCTTCCTGTAAGCTATTTCGAAGTCATACTGCTGCAACTGAAGGGATCCCGATGCTCTTGAGCCACTTCTGTGCCACGTGGTCGGAAACCACCGACGGAGCTCTCTAATTGTTGACGGTGGTTCTAGTTCGCGATGGCCGCTACCTTTTCCGGATCCGTGCCTATCCCGTCGCTAGTCACTCTATGACCCAAATACAGCAGCTCCTTCTTGAAAACTGGCATTTTTCCGGGTTCAATCCCAGGTTAGCGTCTTTCAGCCGCCTGAATAAGTCTTTCAAGTTTGACTTGTGCTCTTCTAGCGTGCGTCCGATCACTATAATATTTTCATGCACGCAAATGCGTGCGGCGACATCTCAGGACCAATCACACGGTCCAACCTCCGCTGGAAGGCCGCAGATGACGAATGGAGTCCAAACGGCATTACTCTCCACTGGAATAAGCCCTTTCCTGGTACTGTAAACGCAGTGTACTGCCTGCTGCTTTCTTTCAGCGGGATTTGCCAGTAACCGTCCTTCAGGTCCAAACTCCTTATGGGGAGGGTTGTATGGGCTGGTTGAGTGCTCTATGCATCCCATTTGGAGTAGCTCGTCCACCTTCGCATTGATCTCCCCTTGAGCTTTTGGGTTTTTGGGGTAGTATCGCTGATTTATTGGTTTGTCGTCCTTCATCGTTATTTGATGCTCTGCCATATTCGGGGTTCCTGTCATGGTTTTGAAACTGGATAGCTCTGCCTCCAGGAACTTCGCTGTGTCGTCCTATTCGGTTTCCTGTTGTACAACTGCTACCGATAGCCTTTCCTCGAGCCACCCATAGTGTCGGTTCCTGGCCGGTATTATCACCTCGTGTCCAGCACACCTTATCTCGATTCCGACCTGAGTTAGAAAGTTCCAGCCAAACACCAATGAATCCACCACCCCTGGTAGTATCAGCAGGTTCATGGTCAGTCGCTTGTTCCTGAAAGCGATCTCCACCTCCAGCTGCTCATCGATTTTGGCGCACCTTTCGTCTGCCAACCTAACTTGCCGCCGTGTCCTTGTAATCCTCCCGAGGGCAGCCAGGTTGTCCGCCAGTTCCTTGCTTATAAAGCTCGCTGTTGCCCCGGTGTCGATCGTGGCCTTGTACATGCCTCCCCCAATCGTCACCGCTGCGGACAACTGCTGCTCCTCCTCGATTAGCTTGCCCGTTAGTTTGGAGAGGTAGCATCTTGCGACCCCCGTTCGCCTCTCTGCGACTGAGGTCGCTGGGCATTGCCCGCCTGCTGGCAACACTCGACGCTCCTGACACCTACTCTCCCGCACCCCCAGCAAAACAACAGGCGTTGGAGTCGATATCCTCGTGCCCAGTGTCCGTGGCCGCCGCACCTTTGGCAGGCCTCATGGGGATCTGCAATGCGTGTCGTTCCCCGCGGCCTGTGTGTTGTGTTTGGCGGTCTCCACACCGTGTTCGCTGGTTGCATCTGTTGCTGCTGTAGTGGTGTCCATTGGCCTCCTCGTGGTGCTCCTGGTGCCTGCTGTCGTGGGACTCGTTGTGGCGGTGAAAATTGGTAATCGCTCCTTTTCCAGTTCTTCGTATTCATCGGCTAATAGCATTAACGTGTCCAGGTCCGGCACTTTGTACGCCCTTAGGAAGATCTTAAGCTTGGGGTGCAGTTTTCCTTGATGATCTTTTAGGTGTCTCTCGCAGAATAGTTTAGTGGCCTCGACATCGTCTGCATGTCGATCATGTAGTCTTTAAATGACTCACTGAAACCCTGCTTTCGTTGCCTGACCTGATCCGACAGCCTTGTGAAGAAATCTCTCGGCAGAAAGGTTTTCCATTGCCCAGGTTTTCCATTGTTTATTGTTGGCGATAAACCAACTCCACCATCGCTCAGGGGATCATGTCTAGGTCTAAA
Organism: Drosophila biarmipes; assembly: GCF_025231255.1. NCBI lineage: Eukaryota > Metazoa > Arthropoda > Insecta > Diptera > Drosophilidae > Drosophila > Drosophila biarmipes. The sequence goes on from NC_066612.1 coordinate 24,997,322, forward strand.
CCGTAGGTGTTCGCGGACCATTCTACTTGTTCCAGGAACTCTAACGGTTTCTCCGCCCCGTCGAACCTGCATGACCACTCGCGGACTTGTTTAGCGAACATTGCATAATCTGACTGGCTGGGTCTAGAGGTCAGCACCTGTCCTGGCTTGACTCACTCCTGTGAGCCTCCCTTAGCAAGTTGTCGACGCTCAAGTTTGCTACTTGGTTATCCCCTTCAGCGTTAGTTAGCGTGGTACTCGGGCCGGCTCTGTCGTAATACATAGCTTCCAGCTCAGCCCAGATGTCGGCAAGTTGTGGGTCGTTCTCTGTCTCGAAGTAATACTCCGACAATGCCGTCCAGGGCAACATTAAGTCTTTGTGCGACCTGGGCGAAGTCCTCCTTCTTAAGGCTGTAAATCCACTTCTTTCCCATTCTGTTTATTTTGCTTTCACCGCTGGGACAATCACTGCTTTGTTTGCTTTCTGCTCGCTACGGTATTTGTGCGGCTAGCTCAGTAGATTGTGTGTGTTCGTCCCACCAAATTTAAATAAACGTGACCGCCCCGTAGTTCAGTGAGAAAGCACAGAGTTCAAGGGTTGGTGGTGGGTTTATTGCGGGTACAACTGCAGTCGGCTTTATAATTTTCTTGTCTCGTTGTCTCCGACGGTGCAGGTTGTCTTGATGGTCTCTCGCCTCGTTGACACGGTGTTCCAGTTTTGTAGCTCCCTGAAGATCCTTGTCCGCTGCTTGTTCCTGACGCGTTTGGCTCGGTAACTGCTCGGCCACGATTCAGACTCGCTATGGGGTCAGCCGTGCGGGCTTAGGGAAGCGTAACCGTTCTCAGACTAGGGTGAACAGACTGACGAGTTCTCCAGGATCACACCTCTCGACATACGACCGCCTGTCCTTTGCTCTGTCCGGAAGGTCCCACTGGGGTTTCCGCTCAGATAGGCAAAACGCCAGGAAGCTGCCTCGCTCTTCACTTCGATTCTACGCCTCGTGTAAACGAACCTTCCACCCCAGCTTCACCCTTTCGCGTACTGTCCGTACCGTTCCTGCGGGCTCAATTATCCTTGCGTGGCTGTTGCGGTGTGGTTTCCTGCCTGCTGGTGGCGGTGTCCTGCGAACTGCTCCTGACTGGGTGGCTGTACGTCGCGTAGCTTCTGTGTTGGGTTCGTGGGCATACGCCAATCCGGGATTTCTCTCCCTTCTGGCTCGTTACTCTCGGGGTTCTGTCGCGCCGCTCCGAGACTTCTCTTCCTTTTTGACTCGTTATTCTCGGGGTTCTGTCGCGCCGCTCCGGGACATCTCTCCCTTCTGGCTCGTTACCCTCGGGGTTCGGTCGCGCCGCTCCGGGACTTCTTTCCCTTCTGGCTGGTGGCGCCAGACCTGCTCAACTCCACTTGGCGCACGGGGCTCATGCCGGGTCCCGCCAAAGAAGTGCTTGGGGCGAGGTATACTGGGGTTCGACAGGCTTACCCCCGAGCTCACGATTTCTTGTCGCCGGCCTTCACTGCTCCAAGTCTGGAAGACTCTACAGGCGTAACGCCAGGACTTCGTCGGCAGAAATAAGCAGACCGCCTTGACTTAGCCGTGTGGTGCCCCTTCAGACCTCAGCCACCTGTGTCTCAGTCCGGCGATTCCTTGTAGTCCCGATCCCGAACGTCTCGACGTGGCAATCTTGCTTCTTGTAGGCTTCTCCATTCTTGGTCTCCAAACACTCTTGGTCTCCAAACACTCTTGCTCTCCGAAACTGCCTTGACTCCAAACTCTCTTGCTCTCCAAACTCCCGCGTTCTCCAAACTCTCACGTTCTCCAACTCTCACGTACTCCGTCCTTGATCTCCAAACTCTCACGTTCTCCAACCGCTCTTCGCGTAGGCGCAGAGTGGCATGTCAGATGGCGAAAACCTTTTTTTTTGGGCCCAAAACCCTGTGCCGCTGTCAACGTTAGCAGAAAAGTAGGCAAGGCAGACAAAAGCGATCGTGCAACAAAAAAAAAAAACAGATCCTCGCAGATTTTCCTTTCTTTCTGTGACTTATAATTTGTCGTCTCTCTGTTATGTTTAGCAAGAAACCAAAAAAAAAAGAAGCACTGATGCATTCTTTTTGAGTTATGAAAAGAGAAGCAGCAGGTTGTTGAAATTGTGCGCTGTGACACATTTTGATTTATTAATAAAAGAGATTTTTTTTTAAAATAATAAAGTCAGCTAAGTGCTACTTTAAGTGCAAGATCTTGTGTCTGTGTCTGATGATTTGAAATACTTCCCTTTTTCTGACTTTTTATAGGTTTTTACCTAACCTAGAAAATTCTGCTTCCGTTACCCGAAGGTGAGAAAATATTTTGTGCCAATAAAAATCCCATAAAGGTTTTTCACAGTTCGAAAAGCTAAATTTACATTCCCATAATATTTTTAGGAACGTTAGGCAGGGATTCGGATTACCCGGACAAATGTTTAAGGAAGGCGATGACGAACATAAAGACAAATTAACAAACAAAAAACTTGGCTAACTAACAATAACTGTACTTCAGGACAAAACTTAAATAACACCATCCAATAAAAATGAAGTAAAAAGTGAATGTGTTTTAAACCCAATATTTGGATAGGTGAAAACTCTATGGAGATTTTCAGAACTTCACATAGGACGTGTCACTTGCAGGGGATTACATAAGTGAAAACTCATTGGAAAAATTAAGAATTCCAGAAATGATTTAATTTGGGACGTGCCACTTTAATTTGGCACAATTGTCACTTGTTCTTCACTTGTGAAAGCTGACATGTTACTCGTTATTCGCAAGCTGATTCACAAGTAAAACTTTATTTTCTGAACTAAAGGGTTCCAAGCATATTGTATTGTGACATTGTTTCACCAGTAAAGTGAGTCCTTTCAGCGGCTTTCTGAGAACGGAAGACCTTCCTTAGCCACGCCGCGGAGAACCCGTGGCCAAAATCCACGTCAAATCCTAGTCGCCACCTGCAAGGAATGGCCTGCCTTTGAGAAGCCTTTTCCAGCTCAAAGCGTGAAATAGTGATAATTAAACTCTGGTATCTCTTTATATTTTTCATACAGTGGTAAGAAAGCTAATAAATATATTTTATTTTGGGGTTTGGACCTCTTTTTTGGTTTATTACATGCAAATGGAAGAAAATAATTGGTTTAATATTCGGTCACGCAATTTCCCATCTCTGTCAGCTAAGGTGGAACAAACTCATGAATTCGGCCGTGGCGCATCATTTTATATCACGCTTTCCACAAATCATAAAATCTATAGCATAAACTTAGTAACAATCGCCGGGACCTAATAGATGCATATAGCCCACAGCTCTTGTGTATGTCCAAAATGCTTAAGGGACTTACACAATTGTCCGTGCGCTATTGGATACGTGCTGAGCTGTCCTACGTTTCTGAACGTTGCGTCAACGCATTAGTTTCCGGAATATCTTCCGTCAAGATCAAAACTACTAGACGATTCGCAAAGCTGCACGATTTGATGTGCATCTTCAGTTGTGACACTCCATATAGACAATTGTATGTGAAATCACTCCGGGTTTCATTTATTCCTTATACTCATTTGTTGATCAAAGGTTGTCTTCCCGAGCGCCAAGGGTACGCAACTTATAAGAAAGAGAGGGAAATCAGCGAAAATATGACTCTCTTTGCAGTACGATCGCTTTGTCGCCACTCTTCACGCTGTGCCGACTTTTCTGTTAAAAACATGTCACTGCGCACCTACTGCAGAACTGAAGGGAGGGTCTTCAGACATACATTGACAACGACTAGTGTGTGTGAAATCTCAAAAAGATGCCTAAGACACGTCTCATTGTTTTTATAATAAAGGATTATGACAGACTCATCACATTTTATGATTATTCCAATTACTCGTACAGTAAAAGGGTATACTAGATTCGTCGGAAAGTATGTAAGTAAGTAAGAAAGCGTGTCTGACCCCATAAAGTATATTTATATATATATATATCGTGTGGCTTGCTCAGTAGATTGTGTGTGTTCGTCCCACCAAATTTATGTAAACATGATCGCCCAGTAGCTCAGTGAAAAAGCTCAGGATTCACGGGCTCGTAGTGGGCATACTGCGGGAATAATATTACTGTTACGTTCTCCATCGTTGGTTTCCAAACTCTCTTGAGCTCCTACTTGCTCTTCCAACTCTCTTGTCCTCCAACCGCTCTTCGCCGCGCCGTTATAAAGCGAATTCTCACTCCCCCCTTACTTCGGGAAACATTTTAAAAGTCCTCGCTCCTACTCTCCGGCGTTTCCTTGTGTATCGAAACCTTCGAGTCCTTGCGAAAATCCTTCCGATTCTCTCAGCGCTCCCTCGTTGCCCCCTCGACGTTCCCTCGACGCTTTAACTCCATTTCTACAGCGCTGGTCGTCCTCCTTATAGCAAACTGTAAGTCTCCCGCGCCGATCGACCATCTGTTCCTACTGGGCACCGATAATACTTGTGTTGCGGGCCTCCCCACAATATCGATACTCATCACCCGATATGGCATGTGCGGCGTTGCACTTGCTTGCCGCGATATTCACCATAACCAATATTTCCATTTGCTTGTGCTCATCGACCGCCTATCGAGGCGCCCCCTTTCCTGCTGTATAATGATTTTCCAAATTCTTTATGCCCGTAAATTTGTCGGTCGAAGTTAAGTTGTTTTCTTCCCTTTTTTTCCAGCCCGACATTTCCAGTTGCCCTTGGCACTAGGTAAGAACCCTAATCTTCAACGCGACTCCTTGTATGTGGTCATCCTCTTATTCTCTTGGCAGGTTGCCGTTGCTGACGATGAATGGCCCTTCAGACTCCTGCATATGTGTTCCTGGTTTGGACCCCGATCCGGACGGCGATCTCATCTATTCGTCCGGGCATTATGCTGCTGCGTGTTTCCTGCTAGTCCCAATCGAGTCTTTCGATGCCTTGGTTTGTTCCCCTCTGCGTTCTTGTCGTTCTTAAGTTTTTTTTGACGTGTTCCTTGTATATGGTTGTATCGTAGTGACTTGTAGTGAATCCTTGAAGTTTTTCGGTAGTACCCTTTGAGAATCCTATGAGTTATACGTGCAGTCGTTTCTCGGTATCCTTTGGGCCTCATTGGAGTTAACCTTGGGCTCTTCCCTTAGTATCCTATAGGCATCCTTCGAGTTGTACTTGGGCTCTTTTGCGTCTGTTGCGTCTGCTTCTTGTAGCTGCTCACTTGTGTTTTGCGTTTGTTGTTGTTTCATCTCGCTGACGTAGATGGTGTTGCTTGGCCCACACGACGTCCCACACCCCCATTGTCTCCTCCTAAGGTTGTAATGCCTAACCTGCTCCTGGGAGATCCAGATCTCGAAAATTTCCCCGAGTTTGTTGGCCTTCTCCTCTGGGGTCTCAGTTGGTCGTCCGGTCCCCAAGGTCTCTCCGACGAAAGCGGTCCGGCAAGAAAGAGATGCAGATCTTCGGAGATAACCCTCTCTTTCTTTGTCTTATAAGCCCGCGGCTCTCAGAGAGTAATCTTCGACCGGTCCGTTTGTTTTGCGCCCCTCCGTTATGTTCAGAAAGAAACGAAAAGAAGAAGAAGATTTGGTGCATTCTATTTGAATTAAGAAAAGAGAAGCAGCGGCTGTTTAATTTGTGCGGCTGTTTATCAATAAAAGTGATATTTTTTGAAAAAAATCAAGTCGGGTAAGTGCTTCCTTTAGTTGAAGATGTTGTGCTTTGATCCACGTTTAAAGAACGTTTCTTTTTTGAGTTTTTTTTTATACGTTTTATAACATAACCCAAAAAATTCTGGTCCCGTTACCCGAAAGTGGCTTGATGAAATCCCTCAAAGGGTTTTACACAGTTTGAAAAGGTAAATATACAAGTAAAAAATATTTTGTTAAACACATGCCCTTATTTTTCACGATCGTTAAACAGGGATTTTGAAGACCCGGAACAATCTTTAAGAAAAGCGATGACAAACATTAAAACAAATTATCAAAAAAAATATCGATTTACGAATAATTCTAATTCTACAGAAAATTTAAATGATACAAACTAAATAAAATACAGTATGAAGTAAATTTATATGCATGTATTTTAAATTCAATATTTGGAAAGATAAAACTCAATGGAAAAATCGAGAATTTCCGAAGGGATTTTCCTGGGACGTTTCCCTTGCAGGGGACAGGCCATACAACAAATGAGTATAAGGAACAGGGGAAATCCAAGAGGACTTCGAAAAAGTTTCCTTTGGATTTTCCCTCGGAAAAAACGGACATCCCATATAATTTTCTATATTTTTTACGGAACTGAAGGGTTCCGAAACGCATATATTTAATGCAAGCATGATCTCAGGCCATTTTTCGTCTCCGTTTGTCTGTTGCTGTTGTAATGGTGTCCATTCAATTCCTCGCTTCCCGCTCCTGTTCTAGTTCTTCGTAATCATCGACTAATAACATATACATAATAATGTCCTGCGAACTGCTCCTGGCGGCGTGGCTGGGCGTGCGCCGATCCTGGACTTCCCGAGTCGGAACCATAGGCTCTCCTGCATATCTCCACTCGAGACCGTACTGATCGACCGTTCTCCCTTATGGGTCGTTATACTCGGGGTCGTTATACTCGGGGTTCGGACCGCTTCGGGACTTCACGAGCCGGAACCGTAGGCTCTCCTGGAAAATTTTACTTGAGACCGTACTGATCGACTGCTCTCCCTTCTGGCTGATCTCGCCAGGACTTGCTCAATTATACTTGAGGTACGAAGCTTACGCCGGGACACGCCAAAGAAGTGCTTAGGGCGAGATACACTGGGTTTAGACAGGCTTTCCCCCGAGTTCACATCAAACTCAAACTCAAACTCGACTTTGACCAAGACGTGATAACAAAACATTACATGGAAGACTATTTGGATGGAGTTCAAGACATTAGTACAGCCGTAAAATTGATCATGGACGTAACGAATGTACACAAGGTAGGTGGATTCTGCATGCGAAATAGGATATCTTATTCTCCAGAAGTTTTAAATCAGATAAAAAACAAAACTTCTCCGAAAAAAATAACAGAAAAGAATTTAACCGAAGAGTTCTAGGTTAAATAAGAAATTTAAGATGACCAATTAAGTGCAAAGTTTTAAAAATTAAGATGTTCATTTTTTATCTTTTAGTGTTTCTTTCAAATTTGTATACCCTTGCAGAGGGTATATTTATTTCAGTCAGAAGTTTGCATCGCAATGAAGAGACGTTTCCGACCCCTTAAAGTATATTAATTATTGATAATATAGATGTAAAAAAAAAGCTCTTAAAAATGCTCCTTTAATGGGCCAGATTCCAAGCTGCAATATAAAACATACCGAGAGAGCCTTTTTGAAAGAAGGTATTCCATTAGGACCAATGGATGTTACCCAGAATAGAACTCATTTCATGAAACGGGAAAAGAATATAGACAATTTATAATATGTAAACGTAAATGGACCAAAAACAGTAGTGTTTTGAAGGAAGGCTATCTAGTTTTATTAATGGAATGCGACCTTCCTAGAAATGTTTGGCCAAAAAGCTTAATTTCTGTAAAAAAAAAATTAAACTATATGTGTCGTCTACATTTAATTTTCACGTCTCCAATACTTTGGAGGAGATTATTCAATAATAATTTAAATTGTTAACGAACTTATTATATTCAGAAAAAATTAAAATGTTATACAAATCTCGTGAGTACCACCAATTGAAAGCTGGTCACGTTAGCAAGTATTTAAGTAGGCGGTAAAGTTGCCTTGTCGATGGTTCTTCAATTTGGGAATTGACAATTAATTTGATGTTGTTCTGATACGTGCGATTAAGGGTGAAGTTGGCAATCCTTCGATAATTTTGTGTTGCGGATCGCTGAATGGGCGCTTTGGGTGGTTGCTTTCCTGCTAAGATTTGAGTTGGAGGAGGTTGAGATTTTGGATGCATCAATAACGAAAGTTTTGCACTGCTAGGAGTATGAGGTTTTTCCAGCCCGACATTTCCACTTGCCCTTGGCACTAGGTAAGTACCCTGATCTTCAACGCGACTCCTTCTATGTGATCATCCTCCTATTCTCTTGGCAGGTTGCCGTTGCTGACGATGAATGGCCTTTAAGACTCCTGCATATGTGTTGCTGGTTTGGACCCCGATCCGGACGGCGATCTCATCTATTCGTCCGGGCATTATGTCCTTCCACGTGGTGCTTAATCTCTTTCGGTACAGCTGTCTTCGGGAGACTGCTGCTGCGTGTTTCCTGCTAGTCCCAATCGAGTCTTTCGATGCCTTGGTTTGTTCCCCTCTGCGTTCTTGTCGTTCTTAAGTTCTTGGGCTCTTCCCTTAGTATCCTATGGGCATCCTTCGAGTTGTACTTGGTCTCTTTTGCATCTGTTGCGTCTGCTTCTTGTAGATGCTCACTTGTGTTTTGCGTTTGTTGCTGTTTCATCTCGCTGACGTAGATGGTGTTGCTTGGCCCACACGACGTCCCACACCCCCATTGTCTCCTCCTAAGGTTGTAATGCCTAACCTGCTCCTGGGAGATCCAGATCTCGAAAATTTCCCCGAGTTTGTTGGCCTTCTCCTCTGGGGTCTCAGTTGGTCGTCCGGTCCCCAAGGTCTCTCCGACGAAAGCGGTCCGGCAAGAAAGAGATGCAGATCTTCGGAGATTACCCTCTCTTTCTTTGTCTTATAAGCCCGCGGCACTCAGAGAGTAATCTTCGACCGGTCTGTTTGTTTTGCGCCGCTCCGTTATGTTCAGAAAGAAACGAAAAGAAGAAGAAGATTTGGTGCATTCTATTTGAGTTAAGAAAAGAGAAGCAGCGGCTGTTTAATTTGTGCGGCTGTTTATCAATAAAAGTGATATTTTTTGAAAAAAATCAAGTCGGGTAAGTGCTTCCTTTAGTTGAAGATGTTGTGCTTTGATCCACGTTTAAAGAACGTTTCTTTTTTGAGTTTTTTTTTATACGTTTTATAACATACCCCAAAAAATTCTGGTCCCGTTACCCGAAAGTGGCTTGATGAAATCCCTCAGAGGGTTTTACACAGTTTGAAAAGGTAAATATACAAGTAAAAAATATTTTGTTAAACACATGCCCTTATTTTTCACGATCGTTAAACAGGGATTTTGAAGACCCGGAACAATCTTTAAGAAAAGCGATGACAAACATTAAAACAAATTATCAAAAAAAATATCGATTTACGAATAATTCTAATTCTACAGAAAATTTAAATGATACAAACTAAATAAAATACAGTATGAAGTAAATTTATATGCATGTATTTTAAATTCAATATTTGGAAAGATAAAACTCAATGGAAAAATCGAGAATTTCCGAAGGGATTTTCCTGGGACGCTTCCCTTACAGGTGAAAATGTATGGAAAAATCAAGAATTTTCGAAGGCATTTCCCTGGGACGTTTCCCTTGCAGGGGACAGGCCATACAACAAATGAGTATAAGGAACAGGGGAAATCCAAGAGGACTTCGAAAAAGTTTCCTTTGGATTTTCCCTCGGAAAAAACGGACATCCCATATAATTTTCTATATTTTTTACGGAACTGAAGGGTTCCGAAACGCATATATTTAATGCAAGCATGATCTCAGGCCATTTTTCGTCTCCGTTTGTCTGTTGCTGTTGTAATGGTGTCCATTCAATTCCTCGCTTCCCGCTCCTGTTCTAGTTCTTCGTAATCATCGACATATACATAATAATGTCCTGCGAACTGCTCCTGGCGGCGTGGCTGGGCGTGCGCCGATCCTGGACTTCCCGAGTCGGAACCATAGGCTCTCCTGCATATCTCCACTCGAGACCGTACTGATCGACCGTTCTCCCTTATGGGTCGTTATACTCGGGGTCGTTATACTCGGGGTTCGGACCGCTTCGGGACTTCACGAGCCGGAACCGTAGGCTCTCCTGGAAAATTTTACTTGAGACCGTACTGATCGACTGCTCTCCCTTCTGGCTGATCTCGCCAGGACTTGCTCAATTATACTTGAGGTACGAAGCTTACGCCGGGACACGCCAAAGAAGTGCTTAGGGCGAGATACACTGGGTTTAGACAGGCTTTCCCCCGAGTTCACATCAAACTCAAACTCAAACTCGACTTTGACCAAGACGTGATAACAAAACATTACATGGAAGACTATTTGGATGGAGTTCAAGACATTAGTACAGCCGTAAAATTGATCATGGACGTAACGAATGTACACAAGGTAGGTGGATTCTGCATGCGAAATAGGATATCTTATTCTCCAGAAGTTTTAAATCAGATAAAAAACAAAACTTCTCCGAAAAAAATAACAGAAAAGAATTTAACCGAAGAGTTCTAGGTTAAATAAGAAATTTAAGATGACCAATTAAGTGCAAAGTTTTAAAAATTAAGATGTTCATTTTTTATCTTTTAGTGTTTCTTTCAAATTTGTATACCCTTGCAGAGGGTATATTTATTTCAGTCAGAAGTTTGCATCGCAATGAAGAGACGTTTCCGACCCCTTAAAGTATATTAATTATTGATAATATAGATGTAAAAAAAAAGGTCTTAAAAATGCTCCTTTAATGGGCCAGATTCCAAGCTGCAATATAAAACATACCGAGAGAGCCTTTTTGAAAGAAGGTATTCCATTAGGACCAATGGATGTTACCCAGAATAGAACTCATTTCATGAAACGGGAAAAGAATATAGACAATTTATAATATGTAAACGTAAATGGACCAAAAACAGTAGTGTTTTGAAGGAAGGCTATCTAGTTTTATTAATGGAATGCGACCTTCCTAGAAATGTTTGGCCAAAAAGCTTAATTTCTGTAAAAAAAAAATTAAACTATATGTGTCGTCTACATTTAATTTTCACGTCTCCAATACTTTGGAGGAGATTATTCAATAATAATTTAAATTGTTAACGAACTTATTATATTCAGAAAAAATTAAAATGTTATACAAATCTCGTGAGTACCACCAATTGAAAGCTGGTCACGTTAGCAAGTATTTAAGTAGGCGGTAAAGTTGCCTTGTCGATGGTTCTTCAATTTGGGAATTGACAATTAATTTGATGTTGTTCTGATACGTGCGATTAAGGGTGAAGTTGGCAATCCTTCGATAATTTTGTGTTGCGGATCGCTGAATGGGCGCTTTGCTAGGAGTATGAGGTTTTTCCAGCCCGACATTTCCACTTGCCCTTGGCACTAGGTAAGTACCCTGATCTTCAACGCGACTCCTTCTATGTGATCATCCTCCTATTCTCTTGGCAGGTTGCCGTTGCTGACGATGAATGGCCTTTAAGACTCCTGCATATGTGTTGCTGGTTTGGACCCCGATCCGGACGGCGATCTCATCTATTCGTCCGGGCATTATGTCCTTCCACGTGGTGCTTAATCTCTTTCGGTACAGCTGTCTTCGGGAGACTGCTGTTGCGTGTTTCCTGCTAGTCCCAATCGAGTCTTTCGATGCCTTGGTTTGTTCCCCTCTGCGTTCTTGTCGTTCTTAAGTTCTTGGGCTCTTCCCTTAGTATCCTATGGGCATCCTTCGAGTTGTACTTGGTCTCTTTTGCATCTGTTGCGTCTGCTTCTTGTAGATGCTCACTTGTGTTTTGCGTTTGTTGCTGTTTCATCTCGCTGACGTAGATGGTGTTGCTTGGCCCACACGACGTCCCACACCCCCATTGTCTCCTCCTAAGGTTGTAATGCCTAACCTGCTCCTGGGAGATCCAGATCTCGAAAATTTCCCCGAGTTTGTTGGCCTTCTCCTCTGGGGTCTCAGTTGGTCGTCCGGTCCCCAAGGTCTCTCCGACGAAAGCGGTCTGGCAAGAAAGAGATGCAGATCTTCGGAGATTACCCTCTCTTTCTTTGTCTTATAAGCCCGCGGCACTCAGAGAGTAATCTTCGACCGGTCTGTTTGTTTTGCGCCGCTCCGTTATGTTCAGAAAGAAACGAAAAGAAGAAGAAGATTTGGTGCATTCTATTTGAGTTAAGAAAAGAGAAGCAGCGGCTGTTTAATTTGTGCGGCTGTTTATCAATAAAAGTGATATTTTTTGAAAAAAATCAAGTCGGGTAAGTGCTTCCTTTAGTTGAAGATGTTGTGCTTTGATCCACGTTTAAAGAACGTTTCTTTTTTGAGTTTTTTTTTATACGTTTTATAACATACCCCAAAAAATTCTGGTCCCGTTACCCGAAAGTGGCTTGATGAAATCCCTCAGAGGGTTTTACACAGTTAGAAAAGGTAAATATACAAGTAAAAAATATTTTGTTAAACACATGCCCTTATTTTTCACGATCGTTAAACAGGGATTTTGAAGACCCGGAACAATCTTTAAGAAAAGCGATGACAAACATTAAAACAAATTATCAAAAAAAATATCGATTTACGAATAATTCTAATTCTACAGAAAATTTAAATGATACAAACTAAATAAAATACAGTATGAAGTAAATTTATATGCATGTATTTTAAATTCAATATTTGGAAAGATAAAACTCAATGGAAAAATCGAGAATTTCCGAAGGGATTTTCCTGGGACGCTTCCCTTACAGGTGAAAATGTATGGAAAAATCAAGAATTTTCGAAGGCATTTCCCTGGGACGTTTCCCTTGCAGGGGACAGGCCATACAACAAATGAGTATAAGGAACAGGGGAAATCCAAGAGGACTTCGAAAAAGTTTCCTTTGGATTTTCCCTCGGAAAAAACGGACATCCCATATAATTTTCTATATTTTTTACGGAACTGAAGGGTTCCGAAACGCATATATTTAATGCAAGCATGATCTCAGGCCATTTTTCGTCTCCGTTTGTCTGTTGCTGTTGTAATGGTGTCCATTCAATTCCTCGCTTCCCGCTCCTGTTCTAGTTCTTCGTAATCATCGACATATACATAATAATGTCCTGCGAACTGCTCCTGGCGGCGTGGCTGGGCGTGCGCCGATCCTGGACTTCCCGAGTCGGAACCATAGGCTCTCCTGCATATCTCCACTCGAGACCGTACTGATCGACCGTTCTCCCTTATGGGTCGTTATACTCGGGGTCGTTATACTCGGGGTTCGGACCGCTTCGGGACTTCACGAGCCGGAACCGTAGGCTCTCCTGGAAAATTTTACTTGAGACCGTACTGATCGACTGCTCTCCCTTCTGGCTGATCTCGCCAGGACTTGCTCAATTATACTTGAGGTACGAAGCTTACGCCGGGACACGCCAAAGAAGTGCTTAGGGCGAGATACACTGGGTTTAGACAGGCTTTCCCCCGAGTTCACATCAAACTCAAACTCAAACTCGACTTTGACCAAGACGTGATAACAAAACATTACATGGAAGACTATTTGGATGGAGTTCAAGACATTAGTACAGCCGTAAAATTGATCATGGACGTAACGAATGTACACAAGGTAGGTGGATTCTGCATGCGAAATAGGATATCTTATTCTCCAGAAGTTTTAAATCAGATAAAAAACAAAACTTCTCCGAAAAAAATAACAGAAAAGAATTTAACCGAAGAGTTCTAGGTTAAATAAGAAATTTAAGATGACCAATTAAGTGCAAAGTTTTAAAAATTAAGATGTTCATTTTTTATCTTTTAGTGTTTCTTTCAAATTTGTATACCCTTGCAGAGGGTATATTTATTTCAGTCAGAAGTTTGCATCGCAATGAAGAGACGTTTCCGACCCCTTAAAGTATATTAATTATTGATAATATAGATGTAAAAAAAAAGGTCTTAAAAATGCTCCTTTAATGGGCCAGATTCCAAGCTGCAATATAAAACATACCGAGAGAGCCTTTTTGAAAGAAGGTATTCCATTAGGACCAATGGATGTTACCCAGAATAGAACTCATTTCATGAAACGGGAAAAGAATATAGACAATTTATAATATGTAAACGTAAATGGACCAAAAACAGTAGTGTTTTGAAGGAAGGCTATCTAGTTTTATTAATGGAATGGACCTTCCTAGAAATGTTTGGCCAAAAAGCTTAATTTCTGTAAAAAAAAAATTAAACTATATGTGTCGTCTACATTTAATTTTCACGTCTCCAATACTTTGGAGGAGATTATTCAATAATAATTTAAATTGTTAACGAACTTATTATATTCAGAAAAAATTAAAATGTTATACAAATCTCGTGAGTACCACCAATTGAAAGCTGGTCACGTTAGCAAGTATTTAAGTAGGCGGTAAAGTTGCCTTGTCGATGGTTCTTCAATTTGGGAATTGACAATTAATTTGATGTTGTTCTGATACGTGCGATTAAGGGTGAAGTTGGCAATCCTTCGATAATTTTGTGTTGCGGATCGCTGAATGGGCGCTTTGGGTGGTTGCTTTCCTGCTAAGATTTGAGTTGGAGGAGGTTGAGATTTTGGATGCATCAATAACGAAAGTTTAGCACTGCTAGGAGTATGAGGTTTTTCCAGCCCGACATTTCCACTTGCCCTTGGCACTAGGTAAGTACCCTGATCTTCAACGCGACTCCTTGTATGTGATCATCCTCCTATTCTCTTGGCAGGTTGCCGTTGCTGACGATGAATGGCCTTTAAGACTCCTGCATATGTGTTGCTGGTTTGGACCCCGATCCGGACGGCGATCTCATCTATTCGTCCGGGCATTATGTCCTTCCACGTGGTGCTTAATCTCTTTCGGTACAGCTGTCTTCGGGAGACTGCTGCTGCGTGTTTCCTGCTAGTCCCAATCGAGTCTTTCGATGCCTTGGTTTGTTCCCCTCTGCGTTCTTGTCGTTCTTAAGTTCTTGGGCTCTTCCCTTAGTATCCTATGGGCATCCTTCGAGTTGTACTTGGTCTCTTTTGCATCTGTTGCGTCTGCTTCTTGTAGATGCTCACTTGTGTTTTGCGTTTGTTGCTGTTTCATCTCGCTGACGTAGATGGTGTTGCTTGGCCCACACGACGTCCCACACCCCCATTGTCTCCTCCTAAGGTTGTAATGCCTAACCTGCTCCTGGGAGATCCAGATCTCGAAAATTTCCCCGAGTTTGTTGGCCTTCTCCTCTGGGGTCTCAGTTGGTCGTCCGGTCCCCAAGGTCTCTCCGACGAAAGCGGTCCGGCAAGAAAGAGATGCAGATCTTCGGAGATTACCCTCTCTTTCTTTGTCTTATAAGCCCGCGGCTCTCAGAGAGTAATCTTCGACCGGTCCGTTTGTTTTGCGCCGCTCCGTTATGTTCAGAAAGAAACGAAAAGAAGAAGAAGATTTGGTGCATTCTATTTGAGTTAAGAAAAGAGAAGCAGCGGCTGTTTAATTTGTGCGGCTGTTTATCAATAAAAGTGATATTTTTTGAAAAAAATCAAGTCGGGTAAGTGCTTCCTTTAGTTGAAGATGTTGTGCTTTGATCCACGTTTAAAGAACGTTTCTTTTTTGAGTTTTTTTTTATACGTTTTATAACATACCCCAAAAAATTCTGGTCCCGTTACCCGAAAGTGGCTTGATGAAATCCCTCAGAGGGTTTTACACAGTTTGAAAAGGTAAATATACAAGTAAAAAATATTTTGTTAAACACATGCCCTTATTTTTCACGATCGTTAAACAGGGATTTTGAAGACCCGGAACAATCTTTAAGAAAAGCGATGACAAACATTAAAACAAATTATCAAAAAAAATATCGATTTACGAATAATTCTAATTCTACAGAAAATTTAAATGATACAAACTAAATAAAATACAGTATGAAGTAAATTTATATGCATGTATTTTAAATTCAATATTTGGAAAGATAAAACTCAATGGAAAAATCGAGAATTTCCGAAGGGATTTTCCTGGGACGCTTCCCTTACAGGTGAAAATGTATGGAAAAATCAAGAATTTTCGAAGGCATTTCCCTGGGACGTTTCCCTTGCAGGGGACAGGCCATACAACAAATGAGTATAAGGAACAGGGGAAATCCAAGAGGACTTCGAAAAAGTTTCCTTTGGATTTTCCCTCGGAAAAAACGGACATCCCATATAATTTTCTATATTTTTTACGGAACTGAAGGGTTCCGAAACGCATATATTTAATGCAAGCATGATCTCAGGCCATTTTTCGTCTCCGTTTGTCTGTTGCTGTTGTAATGGTGTCCATTCAATTCCTCGCTTCCCGCTCCTGTTCTAGTTCTTCGTAATCATCGACATATACATAATAATGTCCTGCGAACTGCTCCTGGCGGCGTGGCTGGGCGTGCGCCGATCCTGGACTTCCCGAGTCGGAACCATAGGCTCTCCTGCATATCTCCACTCGAGACCGTACTGATCGACCGTTCTCCCTTATGGGTCGTTATACTCGGGGTCGTTATACTCGGGGTTCGGACCGCTTCGGGACTTCACGAGCCGGAACCGTAGGCTCTCCTGGAAAATTTTACTTGAGACCGTACTGATCGACTGCTCTCCCTTCTGGCTGATCTCGCCAGGACTTGCTCAATTATACTTGAGGTACGAAGCTTACGCCGGGACACGCCAAAGAAGTGCTTAGGGCGAGATACACTGGGTTTAGACAGGCTTTCCCCCGAGTTCACATCAAACTCAAACTCAAACTCGACTTTGACCAAGACGTGATAACAAAACATTACATGGAAGACTATTTGGATGGAGTTCAAGACATTAGTACAGCCGTAAAATTGATCATGGACGTAACGAATGTACACAAGGTAGGTGGATTCTGCATGCGAAATAGGATATCTTATTCTCCAGAAGTTTTAAATCAGATAAAAAACAAAACTTCTCCGAAAAAAATAACAGAAAAGAATTTAACCGAAGAGTTCTAGGTTAAATAAGAAATTTAAGATGACCAATTAAGTGCAAAGTTTTAAAAATTAAGATGTTCATTTTTTATCTTTTAGTGTTTCTTTCAAATTTGTATACCCTTGCAGAGGGTATATTTATTTCAGTCAGAAGTTTGCATCGCAATGAAGAGACGTTTCCGACCCCTTAAAGTATATTAATTATTGATAATATAGATGTAAAAAAAAAGGTCTTAAAAATGCTCCTTTAATGGGCCAGATTCCAAGCTGCAATATAAAACATACCGAGAGAGCCTTTTTGAAAGAAGGTATTCCATTAGGACCAATGGATGTTACCCAGAATAGAACTCATTTCATGAAACGGGAAAAGAATATAGACAATTTATAATATGTAAACGTAAATGGACCAAAAACAGTAGTGTTTTGAAGGAAGGCTATCTAGTTTTATTAATGGAATGCGACCTTCCTAGAAATGTTTGGCCAAAAAGCTTAATTTCTGTAAAAAAAAAATTAAACTATATGTGTCGTCTACATTTAATTTTCACGTCTCCAATACTTTGGAGGAGATTATTCAATAATAATTTAAATTGTTAACGAACTTATTATATTCAGAAAAAATTAAAATGTTATACAAATCTCGTGAGTACCACCAATTGAAAGCTGGTCACGTTAGCAAGTATTTAAGTAGGCGGTAAAGTTGCCTTGTCGATGGTTCTTCAATTTGGGAATTGACAATTAATTTGATGTTGTTCTGATACGTGCGATTAAGGGTGAAGTTGGCAATCCTTCGATAATTTTGTGTTGCGGATCGCTGAATGGGCGCTTTGCTAGGAGTATGAGGTTTTTCCAGCCCGACATTTCCACTTGCCCTTGGCACTAGGTAAGTACCCTGATCTTCAACGCGACTCCTTCTATGTGATCATCCTCCTATTCTCTTGGCAGGTTGCCGTTGCTGACGATGAATGGCCTTTAAGACTCCTGCATATGTGTTGCTGGTTTGGACCCCGATCCGGACGGCGATCTCATCTATTCGTCCGGGCATTATGTCCTTCCACGTGGTGCTTAATCTCTTTCGGTACAGCTGTCTTCGGGAGACTGCTGCTGCGTGTTTCCTGCTAGTCCCAATCGAGTCTTTCGATGCCTTGGTTTGTTCCCCTCTGCGTTCTTGTCGTTCTTAAGTTCTTGGGCTCTTCCCTTAGTATCCTATGGGCATCCTTCGAGTTGTACTTGGTCTCTTTTGCATCTGTTGCGTCTGCTTCTTGTAGATGCTCACTTGTGTTTTGCGTTTGTTGCTGTTTCATCTCGCTGACGTAGATGGTGTTGCTTGGCCCACACGACGTCCCACACCCCCATTGTCTCCTCCTAAGGTTGTAATGCCTAACCTGCTCCTGGGAGATCCAGATCTCGAAAATTTCCCCGAGTTTGTTGGCCTTCTCCTCTGGGGTCTCAGTTGGTCGTCCGGTCCCCAAGGTCTCTCCGACGAAAGCGGTCCGGCAAGAAAGAGATGCAGATCTTCGGAGATTACCCTCTCTTTCTTTGTCTTATAAGCCCGCGGCTCTCAGAGAGTAATCTTCGACCGGTCCGTTTGTTTTGCGCCGCTCCGTTATGTTCAGAAAGAAACGAAAAGAAGAAGAAGATTTGGTGCATTCTATTTGAGTTAAGAAAAGAGAAGCAGCGGCTGTTTAATTTGTGCGGCTGTTTATCAATAAAAGTGATATTTTTTGAAAAAAATCAAGTCGGGTAAGTGCTTCCTTTAGTTGAAGATGTTGTGCTTTGATCCACGTTTAAAGAACGTTTCTTTTTTGAGTTTTTTTTTATACGTTTTATAACATACCCCAAAAAATTCTGGTCCCGTTACCCGAAAGTGGCTTGATGAAATCCCTCAGAGGGTTTTACACAGTTTGAAAAGGTAAATATACAAGTAAAAAATATTTTGTTAAACACATGCCCTTATTTTTCACGATCGTTAAACAGGGATTTTGAAGACCCGGAACAATCTTTAAGAAAAGCGATGACAAACATTAAAACAAATTATCAAAAAAAATATCGATTTACGAATAATTCTAATTCTACAGAAAATTTAAATGATACAAACTAAATAAAATACAGTATGAAGTAAATTTATATGCATGTATTTTAAATTCAATATTTGGAAAGATAAAACTCAATGGAAAAATCGAGAATTTCCGAAGGGATTTTCCTGGGACGCTTCCCTTACAGGTGAAAATGTATGGAAAAATCAAGAATTTTCGAAGGCATTTCCCTGGGACGTTTCCCTTGCAGGGGACAGGCCATACAACAAATGAGTATAAGGAACAGGGGAAATCCAAGAGGACTTCGAAAAAGTTTCCTTTGGATTTTCCCTCGGAAAAAACGGACATCCCATATAATTTTCTATATTTTTTACGGAACTGAAGGGTTCCGAAACGCATATATTTAATGCAAGCATGATCTCAGGCCATTTTTCGTCTCCGTTTGTCTGTTGCTGTTGTAATGGTGTCCATTCAATTCCTCGCTTCCCGCTCCTGTTCTAGTTCTTCGTAATCATCGACATATACATAATAATGTCCTGCGAACTGCTCCTGGCGGCGTGGCTGGGCGTGCGCCGATCCTGGACTTCCCGAGTCGGAACCATAGGCTCTCCTGCATATCTCCACTCGAGACCGTACTGATCGACCGTTCTCCCTTATGGGTCGTTATACTCGGGGTCGTTATACTCGGGGTTCGGACCGCTTCGGGACTTCACGAGCCGGAACCGTAGGCTCTCCTGGAAAATTTTACTTGAGACCGTACTGATCGACTGCTCTCCCTTCTGGCTGATCTCGCCAGGACTTGCTCAATTATACTTGAGGTACGAAGCTTACGCCGGGACACGCCAAAGAAGTGCTTAGGGCGAGATACACTGGGTTTAGACAGGCTTTCCCCCGAGTTCACATCAAACTCAAACTCAAACTCGACTTTGACCAAGACGTGATAACAAAACATTACATGGAAGACTATTTGGATGGAGTTCAAGACATTAGTACAGCCGTAAAATTGATCATGGACGTAACGAATGTACACAAGGTAGGTGGATTCTGCATGCGAAATAGGATATCTTATTCTCCAGAAGTTTTAAATCAGATAAAAAACAAAACTTCTCCGAAAAAAATAACAGAAAAGAATTTAACCGAAGAGTTCTAGGTTAAATAAGAAATTTAAGATGACCAATTAAGTGCAAAGTTTTAAAAATTAAGATGTTCATTTTTTATCTTTTAGTGTTTCTTTCAAATTTGTATACCCTTGCAGAGGGTATATTTATTTCAGTCAGAAGTTTGCATCGCAATGAAGAGACGTTTCCGACCCCTTAAAGTATATTAATTATTGATAATATAGATGTAAAAAAAAAGGTCTTAAAAATGCTCCTTTAATGGGCCAGATTCCAAGCTGCAATATAAAACATACCGAGAGAGCCTTTTTGAAAGAAGGTATTCCATTAGGACCAATGGATGTTACCCAGAATAGAACTCATTTCATGAAACGGGAAAAGAATATAGACAATTTATAATATGTAAACGTAAATGGACCAAAAACAGTAGTGTTTTGAAGGAAGGCTATCTAGTTTTATTAATGGAATGGACCTTCCTAGAAATGTTTGGCCAAAAAGCTTAATTTCTGTAAAAAAAAAATTAAACTATATGTGTCGTCTACATTTAATTTTCACGTCTCCAATACTTTGGAGGAGATTATTCAATAATAATTTAAATTGTTAACGAACTTATTATATTCAGAAAAAATTAAAATGTTATACAAATCTCGTGAGTACCACCAATTGAAAGCTGGTCACGTTAGCAAGTATTTAAGTAGGCGGTAAAGTTGCCTTGTCGATGGTTCTTCAATTTGGGAATTGACAATTAATTTGATGTTGTTCTGATACGTGCGATTAAGGGTGAAGTTGGCAATCCTTCGATAATTTTGTGTTGCGGATCGCTGAATGGGCGCTTTGGGTGGTTGCTTTCCTGCTAAGATTTGAGTTGGAGGAGGTTGAGATTTTGGATGCATCAATAACGAAAGTTTAGCACTGCTAGGAGTATGAGGTTTTTCCAGCCCGACATTTCCACTTGCCCTTGGCACTAGGTAAGTACCCTGATCTTCAACGCGACTCCTTGTATGTGATCATCCTCCTATTCTCTTGGCAGGTTGCCGTTGCTGACGATGAATGGCCTTTAAGACTCCTGCATATGTGTTGCTGGTTTGGACCCCGATCCGGACGGCGATCTCATCTATTCGTCCGGGCATTATGTCCTTCCACGTGGTGCTTAATCTCTTTCGGTACAGCTGTCTTCGGGAGACTGCTGCTGCGTGTTTCCTGCTAGTCCCAATCGAGTCTTTCGATGCCTTGGTTTGTTCCCCTCTGCGTTCTTGTCGTTCTTAAGTTCTTGGGCTCTTCCCTTAGTATCCTATGGGCATCCTTCGAGTTGTACTTGGTCTCTTTTGCATCTGTTGCGTCTGCTTCTTGTAGATGCTCACTTGTGTTTTGCGTTTGTTGCTGTTTCATCTCGCTGACGTAGATGGTGTTGCTTGGCCCACACGACGTCCCACACCCCCATTGTCTCCTCCTAAGGTTGTAATGCCTAACCTGCTCCTGGGAGATCCAGATCTCGAAAATTTCCCCGAGTTTGTTGGCCTTCTCCTCTGGGGTCTCAGTTGGTCGTCCGGTCCCCAAGGTCTCTCCGACGAAAGCGGTCCGGCAAGAAAGAGATGCAGATCTTCGGAGATTACCCTCTCTTTCTTTGTCTTATAAGCCCGCGGCTCTCAGAGAGTAATCTTCGACCGGTCCGTTTGTTTTGCGCCGCTCCGTTATGTTCAGAAAGAAACGAAAAGAAGAAGAAGATTTGGTGCATTCTATTTGAGTTAAGAAAAGAGAAGCAGCGGCTGTTTAATTTGTGCGGCTGTTTATCAATAAAAGTGATATTTTTTGAAAAAAATCAAGTCGGGTAAGTGCTTCCTTTAGTTGAAGATGTTGTGCTTTGATCCACGTTTAAAGAACGTTTCTTTTTTGAGTTTTTTTTTTATACGTTTTATAACATAACCCAAAAAATTCTGGTCCCGTTACCCGAAAGTGGCTTGATGAAATCCCTCAAATGGTTTTACACAGTTTGAAAAGGTAAATATACAAGTAAAAAATATTTTGTTAAACACATGCCCTTATTTTTCACGATCGTTAAACAGGGATTTTGAAGACCCGGAACAATCTTTAAGAAAAGCGATGACAAACATTAAAACAAATTATCAAAAAAAATATCGATTTACGAATAATTCTAATTCTACAGAAAATTTAAATGATACAAACTAAATAAAATACAGTATGAAGTAAATTTATATGCATGTATTTTAAATTCAATATTTGGAAAGATAAAACTCAATGGAAAAATCGAGAATTTCCGAAGGGATTTTCCTGGGACGCTTCCCTTACAGGTGAAAATGTATGGAAAAATCAAGAATTTTCGAAGGCATTTCCCTGGGACGTTTCCCTTGCAGGGGACAGGCCATACAACAAATAAGTATAAGGAACAGGGGAAATCCAAGAGGACTTCGAAAAAGTTTCCTTTGGATTTTCCCTCGGAAAAAACGGACATCCCATATAATTTTCTATATTTTTTACGGAACTGAAGGGTTCCGAAACGCATATATTTAATGCAAGCATGATCTCAGGCCATTTTTCGTCTCCGTTTGTCTGTTGCTGTTGTAATGGTGTCCATTCAATTCCTCGCTTCCCGCTCCTGTTCTAGTTCTTCGTAATCATCGACATATACATAATAATGTCCTGCGAACTGCTCCTGGCGGCGTGGCTGGGCGTGCGCCGATCCTGGACTTCCCGAGTCGGAACCATAGGCTCTCCTGCATATCTTCACTCGAGACCGTACTGATCGACCGTTCTCCCTTATGGGTCGTTATACTCGGGGTCGTTATACTCGGGGTTCGGACCGCTTCGGGACTTCACGAGCCGGAACCGTAGGCTCTCCTGGAAAATTTTACTTGAGACCGTACTGATCGACTGCTCTCCCTTCTGGCTGATCTCGCCAGGACTTGCTCAATTATACTTGAGGTACGAAGCTTACGCCGGGACACGCCAAAGAAGTGCTTAGGGCGAGATACACTGGGTTTAGACAGGCTTTCCCCCGAGTTCACATCAAACTCAAACTCAAACTCGACTTTGACCAAGACGTGATAACAAAACATTACATGGAAGACTATTTGGATGGAGTTCAAGACATTAGTACAGCCGTAAAATTGATCATGGACGTAACGAATGTACACAAGGTAGGTGGATTCTGCATGCGAAATAGGATATCTTATTCTCCAGAAGTTTTAAATCAGATAAAAAACAAAACTTCTCCGAAAAAAATAACAGAAAAGAATTTAACCGAAGAGTTCTAGGTTAAATAAGAAATTTAAGATGACCAATTAAGTGCAAAGTTTTAAAAATTAAGATGTTCATTTTTTATCTTTTAGTGTTTCTTTCAAATTTGTATACCCTTGCAGAGGGTATATTTATTTCAGTCAGAAGTTTGCATCGCAATGAAGAGACGTTTCCGACCCCTTAAAGTATATTAATTATTGATAATATAGATGTAAAAAAAAGGTCTTAAAAATGATTGGAATTTTTTTTTAATATCACTGCAGTCAGCAACTATCCTTAAAAATGTTACATGGTGTTACTAAAGTTGATTTTTTCTTATAAGTGAAAGGCTTCGGCTTGCCGAAGTTAACTTCCTTTCTTGTTTAATATCAAATAGCAGAGACCAGACGACTACATTCCAGTCTTAGAAAACACTTAACTTTTATATGGAACCATTCGGAGATTGTCTTCAGCTGGTTTAAAACTTAGAAATTTTAAACAGTGTAAAAAAAAGGCCCCAAGCTCCTTTAATGGGCCAGATTCCAAGCTGCAATATAAAACATACCGAGAGAGCCTTTTTGAAAGAAGGTATTCCATTAGGACCAATGGATGTTACCCAGAATAGAACTCATTTCATGAAACGGGAAAAGAATATAGACAATTTATAATATGTAAACGTAAATGCCCCAAAAACAGTAGTGTTTTGAAGGAAGGCTATCTAGTTTTATTAATGGAATGCGACCTTCCTAGAAATGTTTGGCCAAAAAGCTTAATTTCTGTAAAAAAAAAATTAAACTATATGTGTCGTCTACATTTAATTTTCACGTCTCCAATACTTTGGAGGAGATTATTCAATAATAATTTAAATTGTTAACGAACTTATTATATTCAGAAAAAATTAAAATGTTATACAAATCTCGTGAGTACCACCAATTGAAAGCTGGTCACGTTAGCAAGTATTTAAGAAGGCGGTAAAGTTGCCTTGTCGATGGTTCTTCCATTTGGGAATTGACAATTAATTTGATGTTGTTCTGATACGTGCGATTAAGGGTGGAGTTGGCAATCCTTCGATAATTTTGTGTTGCGGATCGCTGAATGGGCGCTTTGGGTGGTTGCTTTCCTGCTAAGATTTGAGTTGGAGGAGGTTGAGATTTTGGATGCATCAATAACGAAAGTTTTGCACTGCTAGGAGTATGAGGTTTTTCCAGCCCGACATTTCCACTTGCCCTTGGCACTAGGTAAGTACCCTGATCTTCAACGCGACTCCTTCTATGTGATCATCCTCCTATTCTCTTGGCAGGTTGCCGTTGCTGACGATGAATGGCCTTTAAGACTCCTGCATATGTGTTGCTGGTTTGGACCCCGATCCGGACGGCGATCTCATCTATTCGTCCGGGCATTATGTCCTTCCACGTGGTGCTTAATCTCTTTCGGTACAGCTGTCTTCGGGAGACTGCTGCTGCGTGTTTCCTGCTAGTCCCAATCGAGTCTTTCGATGCCTTGGTTTGTTCCCCTCTGCGTTCTTGTCGTTCTTAAGTTCTTGGGCTCTTCCCTTAGTATCCTATGGGCATTCTTCGAGTTGTACTTGGGCTCTTTTGCATCTGTTGCGTCTGCTTCTTGTAGATGCTCACTTGTGTTTTGCGTTTGTTGCTGTTTCATCTCGCTGACGTAGATGGTGTTGCTTGGCCCACACGACGTCCCACACCCCCATTGTCTCCTCCTAAGGTTGTAATGCCTAACCTGCTCCTGGGAGATCCAGATCTCGAAAATTTCCCCGAGTTTGTTGGCCTTCTCCTCTGGGGTCTCAGTTGGTCGTCCGGTCCCCAAGGTCTCTCCGACGAAAGCGGTCCGGCAAGAAAGAGATGCAGATCTTCGGAGATTACCCTCTCTTTCTTTGTCTTATAAGCCCGCGGCTCTCAGAGAGTAATCTTCGACCGGTCCGTTTGTTTTGCGCCGCTCCGTTATGTTCAGAAAGAAACGAAAAGAAGAAGAAGATTTGGTGCATTCTATTTGAGTTAAGAAAAGAGAAGCAGCGGCTGTTTAATTTGTGCGGCTGTTTATCAATAAAAGTGATATTTTTTGAAAAAAATCAAGTCGGGTAAGTGCTTCCTTTAGTTGAAGATGTTGTGCTTTGATCCACGTTTAAAGAACGTTTTTTTTTTGGGTTTTTTTATACGTTTTATAACATAACCCAAAAAATTCTGGTCCCGTTACCCGAAAGTGGCTTGATGAAATACCTCAAAGGGTTTTACACAGTTTGAAAAGGTAAATATACAAGTAAAAAATATTTTGTTAAACACATGCCCTTATTTTTCAGGAGCGTTAAACAGGGATTTTGAAGACCCGGAACAATCTTTAAGAAAAGCGATGACAAACATTAAAACAAATTATCAAAAAAAATATCGATTTACGAATAATTCTAATTCTACAGAAAATTTAAATGATACAAACTAAATAAAATACACTATATAGTAAATTTATATGCATGTATTTTAAATTCAATATTTGGAAAGATAAAACTCAATGGAAAAATCGAGAATTTCCGAAGGGATTTTCCTGCGACGTTTCCCTTACAGGTGAAAATGTATGGAAAAATCAAGAATTTTCGAAGGCATTTCCCTGGGACGTTTCCCTTGCAGGGGACAGGCCATACAACAAATGAGTATAAGGAACAGGGGAAATCCAAGAGGACTTCGAAAAAGTTTCCTTTGGATTTTCCCTCGGAAAAAACGGACATCCCATATAATTTTCTATATTTTTTACGGAACTGAAGGGTTCCGAAACGCATATATTTAATGCAAGCATGATCTCAGGCCATTTTTCGTCTCAGTTTCTTGTATCCTATTTGCTCTCTCCGTCGGGTCCTCCTGCGGGGTGTTTGGAGCCGTGAACTGTTGCTTGGTCCAATCTCGTTGGCTGCATCTGTTGCTGTTGTAATGGTGTCCATTGAATTCCTCGCTTCCCGCTCCTGTTCTAGTTCTTCGTAATCATCGACTAATAACATATACATAATAATGTCCTGCGAACTGCTCCTGGCGGCCGATCCTGGACTTCCCGAGTCGGAACCATAGGCTCTCCTGGATATCTCCACTCGAGACCGTACTGATCGACCGTTCTCCCTTATGGGTCGTTATACTCGGGGTTCGGACCGCTTCGGGACTTCACGAGCCGGAACCGTAGGCTCTCCTGGAAAATTTTACTTGAGACCGTACTGATCGACTGCTCTCCCTTCTGGCTGATCTCGCCAGGACTTGCTCAATTATACTTGAGGTACGAAGCTTACGCCGGGACACGCCAAAGAAGTGCTTAGGGCGAGATACACTGGGTTTAGACAGGCTTTCCCCCGAGTTCACATCAAACTCAAACTCAAACTCGACTTTGACCAAGACGTGATAACAAAACATTACATGGAAGACTATTTGGATGGAGTTCAAGACATTAGTACAGCCGTAAAATTGATCATGGACGTAACGAATGTACACAAGGTAGGTGGATCCTGCATGCGAAATAGGATATCTTATTCTCCAGAAGTTTTAAATCAGATAAAAAACAAAACTTCTCCGAAAAAAATAACAGAAAAGAATTTAACCGAAGAGTTCTAGGTTAAATAAGAAATTTAAGATGACCAATTAAGTGCAAAGTTTTAAAAATTAAGATGTTCATTTTTTATCTTTTAGTGTTTCTTTCAAATTTGTATACCCTTGCAGAGGGTATATTTATTTCAGTCAGAAGTTTGCATCGCAATGAAGAGACGTTTCCGACCCCTTAAAGTATATTAATTATTGATAATATAGATGTAAAAAAAAAGGTCTTAAAAATGCTCCTTTAATGGGCCAGATTCCAAGCTGCAATATAAAACATACCGAGAGAGCCTTTTTGAAAGAAGGTATTCCATTAGGACCAATGGATGTTACCCAGAATAGAACTCATTTCATGAAACGGGAAAAGAATATAGACAATTTATAATATGTAAACGTAAATGGACCAAAAACAGTAGTGTTTTGAAGGAAGGCTATCTAGTTTTATTAATGGAATGCGACCTTCCTAGAAATGTTTGGCCAAAAAGCTTAATTTCTGTAAAAAAAAAATTAAACTATATGTGTCGTCTACATTTAATTTTCACGTCTCCAATACTTTGGAGGAGATTATTCAATAATAATTTAAATTGTTAACGAACTTATTATATTCAGAAAAAAATTAAAATGTTATACAAATCTCGTGAGTACCACCAATTGAAAGCTGGTCACGTTAGCAAGTATTTAAGTAGGCGGTAAAGTTGCCTTGTCGATGGTTCTTCAATTTGGGAATTGACAATTAATTTGATGTTGTTCTGATACGTGCGATTAAGGGTGAAGTTGGCAATCCTTCGATAATTTTGTGTTGCGGATCGCTGAATGGGCGCTTTGGGTGGTTGCTTTCCTGCTAAGATTTGAGTTGGAGGAGGTTGAGATTTTGGATGCATCAATAACGAAAGTTTTGCACTGCTAGGAGTATGAGGTTTTTCCAGCCCGACATTTCCACTTGCCCTTGGCACTAGGTAAGTACCCTGATCTTCAACGCGACTCCTTCTATGTGATCATCCTCCTATTCTCTTGGCAGGTTGCCGTTGCTGACGATGAATGGCCTTTAAGACTCCTGCATATGTGTTGCTGGTTTGGACCCCGATCCGGACGGCGATCTCATCTATTCGTCCGTGCATTATGTCCTTCCACGTGGTGCTTAATCTCTTTCGGTACAGC
Organism: Drosophila biarmipes; assembly: GCF_025231255.1. Lineage (NCBI taxonomy): Eukaryota > Metazoa > Arthropoda > Insecta > Diptera > Drosophilidae > Drosophila > Drosophila biarmipes. The sequence goes on from NC_066612.1 coordinate 25,025,089, forward strand.
TGTCTTCGGGAGACTGCTGCTGCGTGTTTCCTGCTAGTCCCAATCGAGTCTTTCGATGCCTTGGTTTGTTCCCCTCTGCGTTCTTGTCGTTCTTAAGTTCTTGGGCTCTTCCCTTAGTATCCTATGGGCATCCTTCGAGTTGTACTTGGGCTCTTTTGCATCTGTTGCGTCTGCTTCTTGTAGATGCTCACTTGTGTTTTGCGTTTGTTGCTGTTTCATCTCGCTGACGTAGATGGTGTTGCTTGGCCCACACGACGTCCCACACCCCCATTGTCTCCTCCTAAGGTTGTAATGCCTAACCTGCTCCTGGGAGATCCAGATCTCGAAAATTTCCCCGAGTTTGTTGGCCTTCTCCTCTGGGGTCTCAGTTGGTCGTCCGGTCCCCAAGGTCTCTCCGACGAAAGCGGTCCGGCAAGAAAGAGATGCAGATCTTCGGAGATTACCCTCTCTTTCTTTGTCTTATAAGCCCGCGGCTCTCAGAGAGTAATCTTCGACCGGTCCGTTTGTTTTGCGCCGCTCCGTTATGTTCAGAAAGAAACGAAAAGAAGAAGAAGATTTGGTGCATTCTATTTGAGTTAAGAAAAGAGAAGCAGCGGCTGTTTAATTTGTGCGGCTGTTTATCAATAAAAGTGATATTTTTTGAAAAAAATCAAGTCGGGTAAGTGCTTCCTTTAGTTGAAGATGTTGTGCTTTGATCCACGTTTAAAGAACGTTTCTTTTTTGAGTTTTTTTTTATACGTTTTATAACATAACCCAAAAAATTCTGGTCCCGTTACCCGAAAGTGGCTTGATGAAATCCCTCAAAGGGTTTTACACAGTTTGAAAAGGTAAATATACAAGTAAAAAATATTTTGTTAAACACATGCCCTTATTTTTCAGGAGCGTTAAACAGGGATTTTGAAGACCCGGAACAATCTTTAAGAAAAGCGATGACAAACATTAAAACAAATTATCAAAAAAAATATCGATTTACGAATAATTCTAATTCTACAGAAAATTTAAATGATACAAACTAAATAAAATACAGTATGAAGTAAATTTATATGCATGTATTTTAAATTCAATATTTGGAAAGATAAAACTCAATGGAAAAATCGAGAATTTCCGAAGGGATTTTCCTGGGACGTTTCCCTTACAGGTGAAAATGTATGGAAAAATCAAGAATTTTCGAAGGCATTTCCCTGGGACGTTTCCCTTGCAGGGGACAGGCCATACAACAAATGAGTATAAGGAACAGGGGAAATCCAAGAGGACTTCGAAAAAGTTTCCTTTGGATTTTCCCTCGGAAAAAACGGACATCCCATATAATTTTCTATATTTTTTACGGAACTGAAGGGTTCCGAAACGCATATATTTAATGCAAGCATGATCTCAGGCCATTTTTCGTCTCAGTTTCTTGTATCCTATTTGCTCTCTCCGTCGGGTCCTCCTGCGGGGTGTTTGGAGCCGTGAACTGTTGCTTGGTCCAATCTCGTTGGCTGCATCTGTTGCTGTTGTAATGGTGTCCATTGAATTCCTCGCTTCCCGCTCCTGTTCTAGTTCTTCGTAATCATCGACTAATAACATATACATAATAATGTCCTGCGAACTGCTCCTGGCGGCGTGGCTGGGCGTGCGCCGATCCTGGACTTCCCGAGTCGGAACCATAGGCTCTCCTGGATATCTCCACTCGAGACCGTACTGATCGACCGTTCTCCCTTATGGGTCGTTATACTCGGGGTCGTTATACTCGGGGTTCGGACCGCTTCGGGACTTCACGAGCCGGAACCGTAGGCTCTCCTGGAAAATTTTACTTGAGACCGTACTGATCGACTGCTCTCCCTTCTGGCTGATCTCGCCAGGACTTGCTCAATTATACTTGAGGTACGAAGCTTACGCCGGGACACGCCAAAGAAGTGCTTAGGGCGAGATACACTGGGTTTAGACAGGCTTTCCCCCGAGTTCACATCAAACTCAAACTCAAACTCGACTTTGACCAAGACGTGATAACAAAACATTACATGGAAGACTATTTAGATGGAGTTCAAGACATTAGTACAGCCGTAAAATTGATCATGGACGTAACGAATGTACACAAGGTAGGTGGATTCTGCATGCGAAATAGGATATCTTATTCTCCAGAAAAAAATAACAGAAAAGAATTTAACCGAAGAGTTCTAGGTTAAATAAGAAATTTAAGATGACCAATTAAGTGCAAAGTTTTAAAAATTAAGATGTTCATTTTTTATCTTTTAGTGTTTCTTTCAAATTTGTATACCCTTGCAGAGGGTATATTTATTTCAGTCAGAAGTTTGCATCGCAATGAAGAGACGTTTCCGACCCCTTAAAGTATATTAATTATTGATAATATAGATGTAAAAAAAAGGTCTTAAAAATGATTGGAATTTTTTTTTAATATCACTGCAGTCAGCAACTATCCTTAAAAATGTTACATGGTGTTACTAAAGTTGATTATTTCTTATAAATGAAAGGGTATACGGCTTGCCGAAGTTAACTTCCTTTCTTGTTTAATATCAAATAGCAGAGCCCAGACGACTACACTCCAGTCTTAGAAAACACTCAACTTTTATATGAAACCATTCGGAGATTGTCTTCAGAAATTTTAAACAGTGTAAAAAAAAGGCCCCAAGCTCCTTTAATGGGCCAGATTCCAAGCTGCAATATAAAACATACCGAGAGAGCCTTTTTGAAAGAAGGTATTCCATTAGGACCAATGGATGTTACCCAGAATAGAACTCATGTCATGAAACGGGAAAAGAATATAGACAATTTATAATATGTAAACGTAAATGGACCAAAAACAGTAGTTTTTTTAAGGAAGGCTATCTAGTTTTATTAATGGAATCCGACCTTCCTAGAAATGTTTGGCCAAAAAGCTTAATTTCTGTAAAAAAAATTAAACTATCCATGCAGGCACCAAGAGCACCGGCAATAGTCGGGAGAGCACTCCACGTCACTTTACCCAAGTTTTGCCCTGACACCGCTGGAGCAGATGCATCAGCTTGGTGTACTACAGTGAACTTAATTTTTACGGATAATGCTCTCGAAGGCAGTGCACTTGTGATTGCGTTAAGCAAAGCAATTAAAGGCAGTGCATCGCAATGGCCCAAATATGCTTCGCTGGCATCACATGGCCGCAGTTTAAGGAACTCTTCATCCAACAACTTCTGCCATACTGATGAAGATTTTGAACGAACGTCCCAAAACTGAAGAGAGTTTCGCTGAGTCCGGCAGTCTCATTGTCACCCTATTGCTCTCTAAGTGGAAGGCAAAGAATTTGGAGGAGATTGCGGTATTAGTAGCGTTAGCTCACATGGCTCAAATTGATAATAATTTGTTGCGTTGGCTATTTAACAACAGAAAGGAGTTATAGCGTGAGCAGCACGGCCGGAGTGAAGGATCGATAAAAATTAAATGTTTTAAGTGCGGTGAAAACGGACATGTGGCTTCTGTATGACGTGTTGATTGGCCGTGAAGTTTTAGGACTGGGCTTTGGTGTATCAATTGATGCAGATAAATTTTGCTTTTATAAGACAAAAAAAATTAATGTTCTGAGTCTAGTGAAGTATGAAGAAATCATAAATTCTGATACCAATTTAAACGATTCTGTTTAGACGATATTAAACAATATGTTGAGATAGGTTTATTGACGGAATTCCAATGACTCGTGTGACGCCAGGTCAATTAGAAATTAGGCTAATAGATCCATAAAGGACTGTGCAAAGCCGACCTTATAGGCTTAGCGAAGATGAGAGGAAGCACGTTCGGTGCAAAATTGATGAATTGCTTACATCAAAAATTATTCGTCCCAGCTGCTCACCATTCGCTAGTCCCATGATGCTGGTTAAGAAGAAAAATGGCACAGATCGTCTTTGTGTAGATTATCGCGTTTTAAACGACAATACAATTGCCGATAAATATCCTTTGCCTCTTATTTCGGATCAAGTAGCTCGTCTTCGTGGCGCAAGGTACTTTTCGTGTATAGATATGGCAAGTGGATTTTACCAAATCCCTGTACACCCAGATTCAATTGAACGATCGGCCTTCGTTAGACCTGATGGACAGTACGAATTCTTAACCATGCCCTTCTGAAGAACGCACCTTCTGCGTTCCAACGTGCAATAATAAAAGCCCTGGGTCCGTTGGCACACACATTCGCAATTGTTTACATTGACAATGTTATGGTAGTAGCTAAAACGAAAGATGATCGATTAGATAGAGCGACTAGAGGTAGTGTTGGACACCTTAAGTAAAACCGGATTTTCATTTAATGTAACGAAATGTTCGTTTCTTAAAACTAAATCGAGTACCTTGGGTTTGAAATAACGAATGGAGAAATTCGGCCAAATGCACGAAAGATCCAGGCACTGATAGGGTTGCCACCTCCGGAAACTGTTACTCAATTACGACAGTTCATTGGTTTAGCTTCTTACTTTCGATCTTGAATATAGAGAAGGGGAGCGAATGGCGCGTGTCGATTTCCTTTCCCGAAATCCACTGTCAGAAGGAAATAATCAACATTTCATCCAAGATACGCAATAACGAGTTACCGGAAAATTTAAATAAAACATTTGAATTAAGAAAGGTTATATTGCATAGAAAAATACAGAAAAATGGTAAAACAAGGTGCTTGCCGGTAATTCCAAGGGCATTTAGGTAGGCAGTGATCAACGACGTACATGAATCTGTTATGCATTTTGGATGAAAAAAACATTACATAAGGTATATGGATATTACTGGTTCGAGAATATGGCCAAGTATGTACGTAGATTTATGGAAAATTGTATCACGTGCAAATTAGCAAAACCCCCAAATGGAAAGGTCCAGGCAGAATTGCATCCATTTCCTAAGATAGAGATACCATGGCACACATTACACATCGACATAACGGGTAAACTGAGTGGCAAAAACGACTTGAAGGAATACGTCATTGTTTTAATAGATGCATTCACCAAGTTTGTTTATTTTTACCACACACTGAATATAGACACCGAAAGCTGTATTAAAGCTGTGAAATCGGTTGTGGCGCTATTAGGATTGCCAACTAGAATAATAGCGGATCAAGGTCATTGTTTTGCTAGCTCAGACTTTCGCAATTTCTGTTCTGATTCAGCTGCATTTGATCGCTACCGGGGCTAGTAGGGCAATTGGACAGGTTGAACGCGTGATGAGCACACTTAAGACAATGCTGACAGCAGTTGGAACGAGTCAGAGATCATGGCAGGAGGCAGTGGCTGAAGTACAACTGGCCATGAATTGTACTGCAAATCGAGTCACCAAGTTTAGCGCTTTAAAGCTATTAATAGGAAAAGAAGCTAGGCCTTTTGGTTTATTGTCAATAAACGAAGAAGACAATGATGTAGATAAAGAACAGATTAGAATTCAAGCCAAAGAAAACATGGAAAATAATGCAAGATATGAAAAACAAAGATTTGACAAATATAAGGCAAAGATTATGAACCATAACGTAGGTTTTGCTGAAAAACGAAGTCAAAGTCTTAGACGGCGATCGATATGAACTAAAATCATTAGTTAATAAGCGGACGTATAAATATTCATATGAGTGGCTAAGAGCGCTACCAAGCAGACAAATAATTAACGAATTAAACAAAGAATTCAATGGCCTAAATGATGGCGATTCCCAGGAGGGGAACAAACTAATAGACGGCGTTAGTAAGCGTGCGCCTGTGTCCCAAGAGGGGAATTGAGGACCGCACCATAACAGCTGTCTCACAGGGATGAGAAGTGTTATGGCGGTTGTCAAGGTGATTGGGTGTAAATGTGCACACCAAATTAAATTAAGAAACTAAGAGACAAATCTAAGTTAAGTAAAATCAGAATTATTGGAAAATTCTGATTAGAATTAAATGATATGAAAAGATCATGAAGATGAAAATGTATTATGTTTGTAATAAAAAGGAAATTGTGTTTCCTAGATAAGAAAAATTTTTAGTTAATGTTTGTGTAAGCGGCTCTGTAAGTTTGTAAATTGTAAGAGAAAATAATGTTATTAAAACCAAGAGATACCATAAATAAAAGAGTCAGGTGTGTGTCCTGGACATGGGTGGTGGATGTAGCACACGAGGACGTGTGATAGGTCAGGGGGGCCGTGTCGCAGTGTTTTTTTTGTTTTTTTTTTTTTTTTGTTAGTGGTGGTTTAAAGCATCGAAAGCCAACTCGGAGCTGTGCTAGCTTACCGAAGTCTGGGACTCTAACCCAGTAAAAACTCCACCCCCTCCCCGCTTCCCCGGCGGTACTGCCGTTAGGTATTACTTCGCCGGGGGGGAATGCCCTAAGGGCTCTCTAGGATACTATCCTATTGGAATTTCGCAGCCTTTCTGCGATGCGCAGTTTTTTAAGAATTATTGTGGCCATGTTACATACAGCGGACCAATTTACTTCTGATTCAAGCATAATTTCCACCAGGTTACAAACGGCTGGCGTCCTCCCAATCCTTATGCTCAGATCTCGACGTTCATTATTAAATCTCGGACAGACAAAAAATACGTGCTCTGCGTCTTCATTATCCGACTCGCAGAGTGGGCAGTGCGGATAACGTTCATGCTTAAACCTATTCAAGTAGTATTTAAAGCATCCATGTCCTGTCAGCAGTTGCGTTAAGTAAAAGTCCACATGTCCATGCTTCCTTCCCAGCCATCTCTGCAGTTCTGGGATAAGCTTATGCGTCCATCGTCCTTTGCTACTATTAGCCCACCTCTCCTGCCACTTTGCAATGGTGAGTTGTCTGCACCTTTTTCGTAGGGATTCAACAGTTTCGACCCCTGTGATACCCACTGACTCCACTGCTAGCAGGTCCATCGGAATTACTCCAGAAATAACTAGTGCCGCGTCATGGGATACCGTGCGGAACGCACAGCAGACCCTCAGGGCACACAGTCTCTGTACGGAATCACCCTCCTGCAGATAACTCCCATTTTTTGTGGCTCGGGCCCATATGGGAGCAGCGTACATCAGCGTCGATGTGACAACGCTAACCAGTAATCTACGTCCTGGTTGCCTCGGCCCACGAGTGTTCGCCATAATTCGCGAAATTGCTGCCGCGGTTCTGCCTGCCTTGCCACTAGCGTAAGCTAGATGCTCTTTGAAAGAAAGCCGGTGGTCGATCATGACCCCCAAGTATTTTAAGCTTGGGCGAGATCTTATGGTGGCTTCTCCAATTTTAATAGTGGCCGTTTCCACTTTCTGCCTGCTACTTATAAGGACTGCTTCGGTTTTATGAGCTGCCAAGGCGAGACCCTTAGAGTCGAGCCATGCGCTTGCTCGTTTCCCAGCTTCATTGCAGATTCTTTCCGCGTCTGGGAGTTTCTTGGCCGTAACTACTATGGCTACGTCATCCGCGAAACCAATGAGTCGTGCCCCTTCGGGCATCGTGATCCTAAGGATCTCGTCGTACATGACATTCCACAACAAAGGGCCTAGGACTGATCCTTGTGGGACTCCCCCGGTGACCCTGTGAGTAGATTGCCCTGTTTCTGTTTCGTACAGGAGCAGGCGACCTTCGAAGTAGCTCGCTATTACTCGCTGTATGTACACTGGGACATTAAGTTTGCTTAGTGCATTTAGTGTGTGGTGCCAGCTAGCGGAGTTGAATGCGTTTTTAACATCCAATGTTGCCGCTATGCAATACTGCTTAGTGCCGTACAACCACCTCTTTCCCTCAATGGCTTTGTCTGCGATCTCACACAGCTTACCAATGGCGTCGATTGTGGATAGTCCCTTTCGAAAACCATACTGCATCTCAGAGAGGCCGTTGGTCCCGACAAGGGCACTTTCTAGCCGGGAGTGTATAATTCTTTCAAGAATTTTGCCCACCGTATCCAGCATACAGAGTGGCCTATACGAGGAAGGCTCCTCCACTGCCTTGTCCCCCTTTGGTATGAGTACCAACCGCTGAGTTTTCCAGCGACTAGGGAACACACCTTCTGTTAGGCATGCATTGTACATGTCAACATACTGTTTGGTGTTTGCTTTTATGGCTATTTTTAATACTTTATTCGGGATTCCATCAGGTCCCGGGACCTTATCGTCCTTTATTGTCTTAAGAACCTCAAGGACTTCCTCAGGACTTGTGAGCTTAATGCTTCTCGTGTCTACGATCTGTGCTATACGCGCCATACCCTCTTGCTCAGGGAATAGTGTTTCTACTACCCTTTTTAGGAAGACTGGGCATGTCGGCGACGGTCTACTAAATGCCCGAAGCCGTTTTGTGACGAGTTTATATGCGAAGCCCCAAGGGTTGGAGTCTATTTCTGTGTCGCAGTGTGATTCCTAGTAAATGTAGCACTTTCGTAATTTGGGAATTCGGGTAATTCCCTGCTTATGTTTTACTAGCTGATATTGAGCGAGAGCACTGCTAAGTGAGGTTCGATGGTAAGACACCACGAGTCTTGAGTAAGACAGAGATGGCTGCATACGCTCGACTTGAGTGAGTTTATGACGTGAGCGCGTATGCTGAAATAGTCAGTTGAGCTTGGTTATTCGAACCGATCGGAACTCGCTGTTGTAGATCTTTTTCACCAGCGCGTGTGTAACTCCTAGGTATGTCGAATGTATCAACGATATTTTAAATTTTAAAAAATATCAAAATAATATTTAATATATCTCTATAAAACATCGATATATTTAATATTTTGATATTTTAGTTCCTCAAAACGCTTCTTAGAATAAAAAGTAATAGAAATTAAACACATCAAAAATATATCTTTAGATTTCAAACTGCATTATAATTTAAATAAAACAAATAAAAATAATACGATATAACAAAATTTAATTTTTAAATGATGCAAATTATATGAACTATACTAAAACATACAAAACAGAAAATAAAACAAAAAAATATCGCATTCTCGATATTTGGAAAAAATTATTACAATATATATATATTATTTTTCGAAAAAATTTTGAATTTTATCATTTTATTTTGATATATTATCAACAAACTTAGTCGTGCCAATTACTGAATAAAGTATATATTATAATCTTACTACTCGATTCCTCGTCTGATTTACATGAAAAATACTAATCAAAACGGATGCTTTTATACCCGTTACTCGTAGAGTAAAGGGGTATTCTAGATTTATCGGTAAGTATGTAACAAGCAGAATGAAGCGTTTCTAACCACATAGAGTATATGTATTCTTGACAAGGAACACAAGCTGAGTCGATCTAGCCTTGTCCAACTGTCTGTCTGTCCGTATGAACTCTAAGATCTCGGAACAATAAGAGCTAGAATAGTCAGAATTGACATGCAGATTCCTGGCCTTCCTGCGCAGCGCAAGTTCGTTTCACACTCTAACGACCACAATCCGCGGAAATATGTAGCGCCTATATGTTATAATATGTTTTTATAATAGAATCATCATGTTTGTTTCATTAACACCCATCGGCTGACCTAATAGAAATGTGCCACGCCCACTCTAATGCCCACAAACGGCTTAAACACTTACATCTGTCTGCTGCCCACATAACATATACCGAAACAGCCGTTAGGTGTCGCTTTACAACATCGCTTTGCTGCTCATATACCTTAATTTTCCTTTTGCTCCCTTAAGCTGAGTAACGGGTATCTGATAGTCGAGGCACTCGACTAAAGCGTTCTTCCCTTTTATAATTAGTTATATTAGTACAACGTAACTAAATTCTTTTGGCCAAAACTTCATTCCTTTGCGTGGACACGTCCGGCAAGATGTCCCAGTATGTTGCAAAGTCCTTCTTGTCATGCTTCTTCCCAATGTGGTTCTAGTCTAGAATATCTTTACCACTTTAACTATTTTGCGCATTTTCCCTGTGTTCTTTCTCTTTCACCTCGCCTTTTTGTCGAAAGGCTCAAGCCTAGTACTCAGATCGAAAAATATATTCAGAGCAAAGTTTTTAAACGGAAATAAAATTTAAATAACAATTAATTAAATGTTAAAAGTATTCTTTTTATGTTAAATTAGTAGTATAAAGCCCCCTTCTCATCACACGGGTGCTTTGTTTCACTCATGTTAGATGTCAAAGCAGAAAAAACTGTTAAAAAACAGAAATCGGAACCAATGTCAAAACAGTTTAACTTTAGTAAGTGAGCAAAAGAATTTTAGGACGAAGTCTTTTTCCTTTTTAAATCAAAACCATTTTAATATAAAAATACATTTTGTCAAATTCTGAGTGTCCCAGGAAAACAGCAAACCGAATTGCTCAGTGTTTGGGCAGAAATTTTGAAACAAAGAAAGGGTTCCTAATGGGATTCTCTGGTGTATCTCCTACATTACTTCCACTCTTCGAAGGACTTCCCCTTTTGTGGTAATGCTTTCTGTGGATAATCTTTGATTTGGCGTCCAGCAGGCATTATAGGTTTTTACCTCCATTTTAAATTTATTTTTTTATTTTTTCTTTTTCTTTGCGCTACGGCTAACGGGCTTCATTAGAATTTGCTCCCTTTCAGCGAATGTTTTTTTCAGTATTTTGTTTAAGCTTAGGTGTTTTTTGTAATTGGCGATGGGGGATTGTTTTGAGAAGGAAATGCACTTGTATTCCAATTGACCAAGTCAGCATTTATAAGAATATCTTGTTGGTTCAGCCTTCCAGAGCCTTCCAACGGCTCGGAACTCATCTATTAATCTCATCTTAGAAAATTTTGGCTCAGCTGTTTTTTATGAATATGTCCTTATATACAAGACCAGCCACCTGTTCTAACAAAAAAAGTATATAATTTATATAAAGAAATCACATAACTAAACAGTATGCTAATAGCAATAAAATAATCATATTGTGTTGAGAACATTCCACATGCTAACATTCAAACTGTACTTAGTTTTGGGTTATCTTGCATTTTTTTTCGAGCAACTAGGTGATTACTTATTTTTCTTTGGTAACGGCTTGCGTATACCGATCAGTTGAACCTTTTATGAAACTTTTATGAACAAAAAGACGCTACGTATACGCAATAGCGATTTTAAGCGAGTGTGTGTAGAGGGTATTAAATAGTTAAATAGTTGCAGTTAAGATGCAGTCTAAGAGTCCCGTAAAAATAATTAAATCCATTAAAATTCATCCAATAAAATTTAGGGAGAACGTTTTTTGCATTTTTTATACGATTTATATGCGGCCGATGCCCCTTAAAACCTCTACGGAAATGCCAGATATTTACTGACAGCGGGCGATATATAATGACCGAGATATCGATAGTCCGCGATGTTTTTTTTACATCACTAAAACTTTTGCAAGATGGTGCCTCTTTTGCTTGGTTTTAACAAATCAGTAGCAGCACGTGTATAAAAAGTGCCAATAGTTTTCAAAAAATGTTAGTATATATTATAGATTAATAACTTAAAATGGAGAAAGCAGCCAGGGGAACACGTTCCCAATCGAATCATTAATCGCTTTGGGCGGTCCGTGTGTGCTTCAATGCAATATATAACATTTTTGATCGTCAGAAAAAGTGGACCCTTAAGGAAAAATATTACAAATCTGAACAGCAAAAGCGAAAGACAGTGGGCGAGAGAATTGCGGTAGTCACTACAATAAAAATTGTTATTTGACGCTTTTTCCATTTGGAACACCTGGATAAGGAAGTTTGCTGAAATCGTGCCTCCACTTGACTTAATCTCACGCACACACGTCCGCTTGACTCATGACTGCATAATGACGCAGACTGAATGATTCTACATATCTTTATTAGATTGACAATTGTGAGCTCAGCTAACCTGAACCCATCTCAATATTCGTCAGCGTGTCACACACACCTTGGAATATTTGTCCCCTCGTTCTCCCACAACCAACTACCCTCTCAACTACTGCCATTTTTAACCGGCTACTACTATTTGCGACTGTCGTTAGGCAACCAACACTGTTGCCATAGTTACGTGCACATATCGCCAGACCACTCTTGCCGACTGACATTCACACACGCGATACTACGGTCATCCCACTCGCACTCGCTCAGTGGCGAACTCTCGCCGCGCATCGCTCAACAGCCGCCTAGCTGGCTTCGCAGTTGCCAGTCGCGTTTTTTGTTTTAAAAGTACCGTACTGCAGAGCGCAACGGACCAAAGAAGTAACAATTTGGAAACGCGTTCACGTTCATTTACTTGGGTTTCAAGTCGATTTCGGGGAAAAACAACACAGGCAGCAGACTCAACTCAAATTCTCTGTTTTTTATTCTAGACAGACAAATCAATAATCGATTGAATAAACAAGGCTCAAACCGTCGAAATTCAGGATATAAGTTTACCTAGTCAATTCCTTATTGTTGATAATGTGAGTGCCGCTGTTTGCTAAGCGCTACTCTCGATTCGCCATAACCAAGAAATGTAGCTGGAAAAGTTATACAGATTAATTTGAAGTTGCATTTCTCATTCGCATTTTCTCTTTCTCGCAGGGATGACCGAAGTGAAATAGCTCAGGATGGTCCCGCCGGCATGGACCCCGAGGGAGTCATCGAGTCCACCTGGCACGAGGTGTACGACAACTTCGATGATATGAACTTGCGAGAGGAGCTTCTGCGCGGCATCTACGGCTACGGATTTGAGAAACCGTCGGCCATCCAGCAGCGCGCCATCATTCCCTGTGTCAAGGGTCGCGATGTCATTGCCCAGGCACAGTCTGGTGAGTAAATAATTCTTTATTTCGAGCTCCAGATTTCAATTTCCAAGTACCCCAATTCCCCTCGATCCTTATTATCAGCAACAAAGAAAAACTTTTCAAAATGTAGAAAAAAGGAAAAAAATGTCAGGAATGTATTAGCGATGACACAGCTGCCGCGCCTGTATTTTTTTTTTTTAACTGCGCTCTGTGTTGCTCGCTCTCTTTACTTTTATGTCACTCCCGCCCTCTCTCGCTTTTTGCCGTCATTGCGTTTGCGAGCCCTTTTTTCGCTGAACATCTGCCTTTTGCCTTTACAAACACGAAGACAGAAAAATGTTACCACAAAGATGGTCGACGCAAGACTCCAGCCGCGTTTTGTGTGTTGAGTTATTAAGGAGATCCGTAAGAATTGCGATCTACCTGTAGCCTATTTGGTACTAATCCATTTTAAAGACCTTTATACGCATGTATTCCCTTTTTTTGCACTCTGCTTCTACGTGGCTTTTTTAAATCTGGGGTTAATTACTGGGTGGATAATAAAATGCATTATAAGTAGGGGTTTAAACGAGCAAGACTTACCTTAATATCGCCTTGCGTAGACAATTAAAAAAACCATACCCCTCATCATACACACTCATATTTCTTTTGTTTGTTCTTGGTGCTCTTATACTATTCTATACTCGTCTGTGCATATAATTTCATAATACTTACCTTGTAAGTGCCGCGAAGTTCTTTTCTACAAAGAAGTTAAACGTATTTACAAATATACACATTCCCTGGAATTTGAGAATTGTATTCAAATTCCCTCCGCAAACTAATCTAAAAGCGTGCTAACAATTTTGCATCTTAATATCTCCCGTAGGAACTGGCAAGACTGCCACCTTCTCGATTGCTATCCTTCAGCAGATCGATACATCCATTCGGGAGTGCCAGGCACTGATTTTGGCCCCGACTCGCGAGTTGGCCACGCAGATCCAGCGCGTGGTGATGGCTCTAGGAGAGTACATGAAGGTGCACTCGCACGCCTGCATCGGAGGCACTAACGTGCGTGAGGATGCCCGCATCCTGGAATCTGGCTGCCATGTCGTAGTGGGCACGCCTGGCCGCGTCTACGACATGATCAACCGTAAGGTGCTGCGCACCCAGTATATAAAGCTTTTTGTGCTCGATGAGGCCGACGAGATGTTGTCGCGTGGTTTCAAGGACCAGATCCAGGACGTGTTCAAGATGTTGCCCCCAGACGTCCAGGTCATCCTTCTGTCTGCCACCATGCCGCCGGATGTTCTCGAAGTGAGCCGATGCTTCATGCGCGAACCAGTCAGCATTCTGGTGAAGAAGGAAGAATTGACCCTCGAGGGTATCAAGCAGTTTTACGTGAATGTTAAGCAAGAAAATTGGAAACTTGGCACCCTATGCGATTTGTACGATACCTTGTCCATTACCCAGTCGGTTATCTTCTGCAATACCCGTCGCAAGGTTAATACACTCATCTTTATCAATTTGTAATAATTTTTTTTTTTTAGGCCTAAGAGTCAAAGGCTTTTGAAAGAGTCAAACTAGTTTGATTTTGTACACTAGGTCAAAGCAAGGGAAAATGTATTATACACTTATCAATTTCTGCAGGTGGACCAGCTAACTCAAGAGATGTCGAGCCACAATTTCACCGTTTCAGCTATGCACGGCGACATGGAGCAACGTGATCGCGAGGTCATAATGAAACAGTTCCGTTCTGGGTCTTCTCGTGTCTTGATTACCACTGATTTACTGGCACGCGGAATTGATGTGCAGCAGGTGTCTTTGGTCATTAATTACGATCTACCCTCAAACCGCGAGAATTACATCCATAGGTGAGTACTCATCCTTGCACCGTTTATATGTTTTTTGTATTGTTTTTTTCGCCTCTTTCCTTTCAGAATTGGTCGCGGTGGTCGATTCGGTCGCAAGGGCGTTGCGATTAACTTTATTACAGATGATGATCGACGAATCCTTAAGGATATTGAACAATTCTATCATACAACAATTGAGGAAATGCCTGCCAATATTGCCGATTTGATTTAAATATTTTCTACCGAGCCGCAAAACAACTAAAAAAAATGTCAAAATAAAACGTGAGTGAGCAAAACAGCAACCAAGAACTACAACATCGATAGCCGAGCGAAAATATAAATTATTCAGAGATCAGCAAAAAATAAAACTTTACTTAAAAGGCAGCCAACCACCCAACGGCAAGGGCTAGACGCAGACAGAGCAATAACATCGGCAGCGGCGCCACAGCAACATCATCAGTGCGGCAGCAACATCTACCAGCTGCAAGAGCTTAAAAAATTTCTCCAAAAATCAGGACATCCTCTGTATTCATTTAGTTCTTTCTGTGTTTAATGAATTTTTAAACTGCGTCGTCAACCAGCAACAACAAATATATACAAATATATACAAACAACAATTGCATAATAAAATGGGGTACCACCACTTGGTAAAAACGAGTAATTATAAACGCAAAAACCACAAAGCGCACCCATGTTTTAGCTTTTTCCAGAACTGTTGATAAATATATGTAAAAGGATTTCATACGTATATGATAATTTGAACATACCACTCCTAAAAATCAGCCTAAAATTAGCTGAATTTTACACAACCAACTTGCAATACAGCTTGCAAAGAACACTATAAAAAATATAGCCATTTAAGAACGTAAACGGTTGCTAGTGCTGTGGGTGTTAGAGTGGGATTAACACCCTGCTAAAAAAAACTTGCGATGCGGAAAATGTATTGATTTTGGGTTTTAAATGTTCATACGGACGGATAGGCAGGTGTGGCTATGTCGCCTCCGCCAGTGATCCTGGACAAGAATGTGCTTTTCGACGAATCTAGTATACACTTTCACTGCACGAGTAAATGGTTAAAAATGTGATTTTTTCCAGAACTGTGCTCTTGATATACGATTGAAAAAAAAAAAACATTGCAAAAAGCGAGTAGTTTTTCGTTCCACGCGTTTTGAAAATGTTTCCATTTTAGACCAAGTTGGTTCGGAAAGATTACGTTTCCCCATACGATTTTAATTTTTTTCGGCTCCATACCAATCGACTGACCCTAATAAAAATATACCCTGCAATTAATTGCAAGCAAAAGGGGTATAACTATTTCGCCTGTCGTATAGAAGTCACTTCTAAATTCTTAAAAATAAAAAGACGATAGTAAAAGCAAACTCGATTACATATTAGGGCACTCACCACCGAAATTCGCGAAAAAATTATCCCCGATGAACCGCGATTTCTTAAGAATTTACATGCAAAAATAACTTGGCGGTCAGCCGTGGCTCTCTTGTAATTGAATTTCAAAGTTCACGGACTTGCTATAAAGAATAAGGGTACTTTTCTAATTTTTTCAGTCAAAGTAATACAATTTTAAAGAGTTCCTAAAAAATTAATTCATTTTTTCATGAGTTCCTATAAACATATTTAAGGTTTCAACTGAGTTCCTGTAAAAATCATGTACCAATTTTTTTTATTCACATTTTTCCGCACCACTGTTGAAGAAAACATCCAGGACTGTTTTTTATTGTGTGGTCCCCCATAAGCCTAGACTAGAACAAATGGCGGCGATTTTTTTTAATTTCATGCCAAATTTTACTTGTGACTCGTTCAAAATCCGCTTTGTTTTTTCGTTTGTTATTTTTTGTTTAATTTTACACTACGTTTTGATTTTATATTTAACTTTTTTTTAGAATTTTTATGACGATTTTACAAAAATTCGTTTGAAACCGTTATTAGGTTTATGGGAACTCACTTTAAAAAATATTTATTTTTATAGGAAACATTAAAATGTTATTACTTTGTTAAAAAAATATGAGAAAAGCACCCTTCTTTTTTATAGCAAAACTGGGAACTTTGAAACTCAATTACAAGAAAACCATTAGCCAGCGTAACCGTTTATTCTAACCAAACCTGTTGCTTCTGCGCCTTCCATTTTCGATTGTTCCCTGTCATTATAGTTATGCAAAAATCATCTCATAAAAAAACTTATTTTTTAAAAGTCGTTAAAACAAAATTGTGTAATATGGGATACTTTAATAAAATATTCATTTTCAATGTTACGTTTAAGGATTTTCAATAGAGGGCGTTTTTGCTGTTATAAATTACATTCTCGGGATGTAGAAATTCGACGTAAAACATTTTTAAGTGGATTTTTTGGAATGATTTTAAAGGATGTTGGTAAGAACTTTGCGTTTTTAAGTTTAAACATTCTAAATTATTCGTGTTGTTTTTGTAATAGAAAGTTAAAGTGAGCGGTCTAACACGATTGTATTTGACTCATCAGACATACTTACACTAGTCGGCATAAGTATTTTGACATAAAGCAAAGTGAAAAATATTTGTAATTTGAACTTGCTTCGTTTAACTTTTGGCAATGGAAAGGTAATTTAAAAGCCGTTTGAAGGATGCACTTCTTTTCTTAACCCATTCAGTACTTATCTAAAACTCCGAACTTGTGTAAAAGTCTACTTTTTGAATTTTTTCCTCGTCTTGAAAATTTAAATTATTTGATGCAAAAAGTTTGTTTAAACAAAAATTTTTCACATTGGTCACCATTGTAAGAGATCGCGGCAATTTTTGTTAAAAAAAATGTTTGCTTGCGACATTAGAAGTGATTTGTATATAAATGTTGTCAATACATTTTATTGCCGTTTTCTAATTTGAATTTTATTTCGTACAATTGGAATGATCTATCCAACATTTATATTTTGCTTATACTTTTAATTTAAGTATTCTTTAACGGTTTAATATTTTCCGTTTTAAAAATGTAATCTTTTTTAAAGAAAACTATTAGTTTTACAGAAAAATATATAAAAAACATAAATAACTCATTTCTGTAATAGCTTTCATTTCTCCCTGGCAAAACTTTTTAATTAAGTTAATATATTCGAATATATTTACGAAAAACAGTTTTTAAGTATGTTCTTGTACTCAGAACCACAAATAACGTGGATATTGAAATTTTGCAGCTAAACGGAATTTCACCCAAGTATACTTATACTAGAACAACGCGTCCAACCTTACTTTTACCAGAATTTTTTTTCTTTGCGTGGGAACACCCGGCAGGATGTCGATTTAGGGGGAGAAGTCTTCGCCTTAAGTGTACTCAATTGGATTAACTCCATCATTTCCACTATACGACAAATTTGGCCAATTCTGGTATCGCTTTTTGTGTGTCAATATATTTTTTAATGAAAATTGATGTTTTAAACAACGGAAAACATCTTGCACTTAATGTAGCACTTACCTTTTATTTTATTATTTCCAAAAATATAAATCAAAATGTTTTGCAACGCGCAATTTAAAAAGCTATCTGCTTCTCTTTTCTTAACTCAAACAGAATTCACAGGTCTTCTTCATATTTTGTTTCTTGCCGAACATAACGACGAGACGCGAAAAAAGGACCGGTCGAAGGTTGTCTTTTCGAGTGTAGTCAGATTATAAAACACAGAAAGAGAGGAAAAAATATGATGTATCTATTAAAAAATACCTATATATATTCAATGAACTTTATTTGTTACAATATTGAGCGACATCTGTTCTTAATTTTCAGCATGCTAAAATCTGCAGTCATATTAGTCGGATTCGGCTGTTCGCGTAGAGTTGTTGTGCTAATTTAAAATGGTTTTGGATGGTAGATGTTGGATGTGCTCTGAGGGAATAGGAGTTTCACATTTGTGAACGAGGACACGATAATTTCCTTTGTCCTTTTACTATGAAAATTCCCCTTCCTTTTTACCTACGCTGTTGTTTTTCGACCGAGCGTCAGTTCATTTGGTAATTTGCTTGTGAGCAGACCAGTTTTGTACTAAATTTGTGTGTTGCTTTGTTTTTCTGAATCTTTTAAATTGTGTAACACATTAAAATGTCCAACTCAACGAAAAATGCGAATTTACGTGAAGCTGTACGATTAGTTAAAAATATTTTCACATTACCTGTCGCGTTTACAGTGAAATAAGCATTCAAAGATTTCCACCTAATTATAAAAGGTAATTCCTTCAAATTTATTTTTACTTTAAATATAAAAAAAATTGTGTTTCCTTCAATTTTAAAAATGATTATTATTAAATTTATCATGTTAAGCGCTCAGCTTATAAAAAATAAATTCAAAGTATTGCCGAACATGTAAAAACAAGTTTTTTATTCAATATATCCAAGATTTCCAATGGGGAAAGGCTTTTCTGGTATCTTCTACAAGCATCTGTTATGTCACTTCTAAGTAACTTCCAGAGTGTTCCCCAGAAAAAAAAACAAAATATATAAAGAAATTTGTTTAGCTTTTTCCAAGAAAAATTATTGTTTTTCATTTTATGATCAATGGTCAAACTCTACCAAGAATACAAGAATACAAGAATATCCTTTTAGGTATTCTCAAATAATTATTTTGTAAGCCAATTTCAAACTTTCACAAACTTTTGTATTGTTGGAAAGCTCGCAACTTGCCCAAAACCTTATTTTAAGCTTTTAAGCTTATATCATTTTTTTTGTTCGAGGAATGTTTTTATTTTAATAAGTAGCTCAAGAATTCGTTTTCATGCCATGCTCCTCCATCTTCAGTACAGCATCGAAAGAAGCGCTGGCTTCTTTGGGCAGAAGGAAATAGGACCGCCCGCTAAGTGACAGCTTGGCGGAGCAATCAGTAGCCATTTCCATAATACTGGACGCCCTTCTGCAGTATCAACCGTACAACCCAGTTGCCACCCCGCGTCCCTTAAGGACCATGTTGGCATTTTGGAAATCGGTTCTGCACTGCAGATGGCGAGACAGCTGTTGCACTACATATTAACATTTTATATTTCACACTGAAATTAAAACGATTTTTTGAGTAGTGGAACTCTTAGGCGATCTGAGTACTAAGCTTTATTTATTGAACCGCGGCTATGGGCGCTTATCCAAATCCACTAGCTAAATCAGGTATTTTTTCTGGTATTTCCTTAGCTTATCTGAGTACCGCGCTGAAAAGCAGACGTGACGAAAAGCGTTATTCGCGTTTTCGGGTCATGCTCACTCCAAAGCTAAGGTAGCGGTTTTCGTCGATGTGTGTACTAGGCTTTAAGAACCAAATACCGATGTGGAAAATTATCCAAACATCGATAGACCGATTAAAATCGATATATCGTCAAGTCTCTATTTTCCACTTCAATAGCTGATGTTAATTTTTTGCCCGCTTAGTCGGACGTCGAAGCTTTTTCCTTCCACGCGTCGCCCTAATAACATCGATCCGAAGCACGAAACCCACCTTTAACATCCTACCCCAACCGAAAAACATCCAAGATGGGTCAGAAAGTTTCGCGGAGCGACTTTGAGTGGGTGTACACAGAGGAGCCGCACGCCTCGCGCCGCACGCTTATACTGGAGAAGTACCCACAGATCAAGAAGCTCTTCGGCCACGATCCTAACTTCAAGTGGGTGGCCGGCGCAATGGTGCTTACCCAAATCCTGTCACTGTTCATAGTGAAGGATCTGTCGTGGTCTTGGCTTTTTGTGGCCGCCTACTGCTTCGGTGGCATTATCAACCACTCGTTGATGCTGGCCGTCCACGAAATTTCCCATAATTTGGCCTTCGGACATAGCCGACCCATGCTGAACAGAATTATGGGTTTCATCTGTAACTTGCCCATCGGCTTGCCTATGAGCATTTCGTTCAAGAAGTACCATCTGGAGCATCATCGGTACGTGTTGTTCGACTCGGTTTAATGACGTCGTACACCCTACTATTAAACATATATAGTTCTAATTACTGGGCGTAGTCACACAGTAAGAAGTACAAATATCCCTGCCCTCCCGTCACAATTTTATGTATTCATTATGTAAATCTACGACTTGTTATGCCAAATACTGCACCCATTTCATTCCGTCTTACAGGAAACTTTCTGAAGGTTTGTGAGTCAATTGGCTTGTGATTCCATGTTGTTGATAATCGAGTGCGTCTAAATTACGTTGATAAGATAAGACTCTTGCTATCCCAATAGGCGCTCGATTGGTCACGTAGCTCAGTTTTGGACTGCAAGTCAAATTCGGTTGACTCACTATTATCGCGTTTTTAAAAAGTTCACAATAAAATCCGAATTGCTAACGCGTCATACATATGTGTTTATGTGTTTAGATTAATGTTTACAGTCAGCCCGTTAACAACATATGTATGTACATAGTTGTAGTTATTTATGGTATAATCGCCAGGTTCACCAGTATTCTCGACCTAAGTACAAACTGGATGGAATGGGAAGGGCCAAAAATAAAAATGTAGTCCATCTTACATCCATCCAGTAAATTGGTTTTATAATAATATGTTTATTTTGCCATTTCAGTTACCAAGGGGATGAGTCAATTGACACTGATATACCCACACTGCTAGAGGCGCGTCTTTTTGATACCACATTTGGAAAGTTTTTGTGGGTGTGCCTGCAACCTTTCTTCTACATTTTCCGACCACTAGTCATAAACCCGAAGCCACCTACGCGCCTGGAATTTATTAACACTGTGGTGCAACTAACTTTCAACGCATTTATAACTTACTTTCTTGGATGGAAGCCGATGTCTTATCTCCTGATCGGTAGCGTTCTCGCGATGGGCTTGCACCCGGTGGCCGGACACTTTATTTCGGAACATTATATGTTTTCTAAAGGATTTGAAACGTATTCTTACTATGGCCCGCTTAACTGGATTACTTTTAATGTGGGCTATCACAACGAGCATCATGACTTCCCGGCGGTGCCTGGATCAAGGCTGCCAGAGGTTAGGCGCATCGCCAAGGAATTTTATGACACTATGCCCCAGCACACCAGCTGGACCCGGGTACTTTACGACTTTATCATGGACCCAGCAGTGGGACCATATGCCCGAGTGAAGCGACGCCAGCGGGGCCTGGCCTCCTAAATATTCGATGTTATTAAAGGTTTCCTGCCATGAATGAAATCTCAGCGCTAGAGCTTAAGCGGCTTATAATGTATAAAAACATCGTAAAGACATTTATAGCGGTTGTAGAAGAGGGAAGCGACAAAATACACAGCACCTGCTAATCTCCAATGATTGACTGAAAGGCTCATAGTTGATATACTGAAGTGTTTTGTGTTTGTGCTAGAGTGTGCGCATAGTTTGACTCCTTGGCTTAACTAAGAAACACTTTTAATTATTATACAATTGTCCAACAATTTTTAATACATATACCCTCATTGTCACCCTAACGACAGTTAACTACTAGTAGATTAAAGCGACTACTATTTTTGATAGCCTCTTGAAACTGTGACCTAAGACTAAAGTTAAGGAAATTGGCCAGGGGTGGCAGCAAGTAGAGAACACAGTTGAAAATTATGAGAAAAATAAAACATATTGCTAAATCTTTTAGTGGTGATGTTATTATTGTTTTGTTGTTATTATTAACGACGATTGCATGTCTTACTTCATGTGGGCACAGCGCTATCATATATAATTTTGCTAAGCGTCTCAAAAGCGAAATAGTGTTTTAAGATATATTTTTTGCTATTAGGGCTTAAAGAACTCACCGAGGCATTTTGAGGCACAGAAGATCAATAACATACACTAGTAGGTAAAAGTATTTTGACAAAACACAAAAGTTTAATATACTCATAATTTGAACTTACTTTATTAAAACTTCGGCATCAATGGAAAGGTAATTTAAAAAAGTTTCTTAAAACAAAAAAAAATAAACCTGCAAAAAGAATTTTACAAAAATCACTTTTCTTATATTTTATGATTTTTTGAAGGTGACAACGTCGGAAAAAATATGTATGGAAAAGAGAAACATATGGCTTGAATGCGTATTTCTAAACATTTTCAAATAATCATAAAAAATATAAGATGATTTTTCAAAAATTCTTTTGGCAGTTACTATTATTTTTGTTCAAACAAACTTTTCGTATAAAAAAAATTTTAAAAAAAGTTTTTAAGACGAAGAAAATATTTTAAAAAGTAGATTTTCACACAAAGTCGTTCCTTTCAGTAAAAACTGAATGGGTCTAAGAAAACTATTGTATCATTTGAACGGCATTTAAATTACCTTTCCATTGATGCCAAGGTTCTACAAGAAGTAAGTTTAAATTATGAGTATATTAAACTTTTGTTTTGTCAAAATACTTATGCCGACTAGTGTATGTGCAGCGTAGTCTTGCAGAGAGTTAAGTTATTTCAGTCGGTTTTTTGCGACGCAGTAAAGGAGTCTTTTCCGACCCCATAAAGTAGACAAGTTGAGTCATCTCCGTCTGTCCGTATAGACACATGAACATTCCGGGGCTGCCGGCGCAGTACAAGTTTGTTTCTCGCTCTAAAATACTAGAAGAAAAATTTGTTACTGAAATGTATTGTTCTCGTCAAACACTATCGTTTAAGAAAAAAAGTTTGCTATACCCACAAACGGCCAACACGCTTAAATCTGTCTGCCGTCCACACTACCATATATATATTAAAATTGCAGGTAGGTGGTGCTTAACAATATAGCTTTGCTGCTTATATACCTCCAATTCCCCTTATTATACCCTTGCAAAGGGTATAATAATTTCAGCCAGAAGTTTGCAACGCAGTAAAGGAAACGTTTCCGACCCCATTAAGTATATATATTCATAATCATCATCATTAGACGGACATGGCTAGATCGACTCTTCTAGTCACGCTGATCAAGAATATATATACTTAATGGGGTCGGAAACGTTTCCTTTACTGCGTTGCAAACTTCTGGCTGAAATTATTATACCCTCTGCAAGGGTATAATAAGGGGAATTGGAGGTATATAAGCAGCAAAGCTATATTGTTAAGCACCACCTACCTGCAATTTTAATATATATATGGTAGTGCGGACGGCAGACAGATTTAAGCGTGTTGGCCGTTTGTCGGTATAGCAAACTTTTTTTCTTAAACGATAGTGTTTGACGAGAACAATACATTTCAGTAACAAATTTTTCTTCTAGTATTTTAGAGCGAGAAACAAACTTGTACTGCGCCGGCAGCCCCGGAATGTTCATGTGTCTATACGGACAGACGGAGATGACTCAACTTGTCTACTTTATGGGGTCGGAAAAGACTCCTTTACTGCGTCGCAAAAAACCGACTGAAATAACTTAACTCTCTGCAAGACTACGCTGCACATACACTAGTCGGCATAAGTATTTTGACAAAACAAAAGTTTAATATACTCATAATTTAAACTTACTTCTTGTAGAACCTTGGCATCAATGGAAAGGTAATTTAAATGCCGTTTAAATGATACAATACTTTTCTTATACCCATTCAGTTTTTCTGAAAGGAACGACTTTGTGTGAAAATCTACTTTTTAAAATATTTTCTTCGTCTTAAAAACTTTTTTTTTAATTTTTTTTTTATACGAAAAGTTTGTTTGAACAAATATATAAGTAACTGCCAAAAGAATTTTCAAAAAATCATTTTTCTTATATTTTTTATGATTATTTGAAAATGTTTAGAAATACGCATTCAAGCCATATGTTTCTCTTTTCCATACAAATTTTTTCCGACGTTGTCACCTTCAAAAAATCATAAAAATATAAGAAAAATGATTTTTGTAAAATTCTTTTTGCAGGTTTTTTTTTTTGTTTTAATATATATATTCTTGATTAGCATCACAAGATAAGTCGATCTAGCCAAACCCGTCTGTCAGTTTCTACGCACACTAGTCTCTCAGTTTTGAAGCTTTCAGGATGAAACCTTCCTAAAAGTCGTATTAATATAACAGGTAGTATACGTAATGTCGGAACGAACATTTTAATATTAACTTCTACTCTTTGGAATATCATTCTTTTAATATTACAGAACTTGCCATATTCTACGGGAGAGACCTGCAAGGGTATAGAATGGTTGGCTTGTTGAAGATAGTTTCCTTTTTGTTATCAAAATCAATTATAAAATCGGAATTCCATTCGCATTTGCTGCAATACTCATATATGAGGTTTGATAATGGCATTGCATAACATTTTTTGGGCTTTTAAAAATTCATTTTTTAAAATTTTTATCTAACATAGTTTTGGCATGCATAGTTTTTGGCATGCAAGAAAGCAATAAAATGTTTTTCATACTAAAGAGAAATGGATTGCTCTGTTATCGCATAATATCTTCCAAACCGTAATTTTTATGACAAAAAGTGTTAGATATTAAAGGTTGAGTAATCTCAAGGGCTATAAGATTTAAATTTAAATATTTTAAATATTCTTTACAATTTTGAGAATTTAGTCAAAAAGTAGTTTGAAAAAAAAACTATTTGTCATATCTCTTAACCTGTTAAATTCATACCATTTAAGTAATAAAAAAGTATTTAGCAAATTAAATTATCTTTTTAAAAAACACAGCACGTCTTCGTAGCATTAGTTGTTAGAAACTAAATAAGACTTTTTTGTATTTTCCGCCAAACTAGCGGGTTTTTCCAAAAGTCGTAGGGCAAAACTTCGAATTCCTTCCGACCTATTTTATACATCCATTGGGTTTCCAAAACCTTAAATCTAAGATGGGTGCGTACAAACCCACAAACAAAAGGACAACATTTTCATTTTGGAAAGAATAAAATCTTGTTTTTAGAGCTTTTTAACGAGACATCGTATCTTAACAAATGAGGTGTTATTCGAAGCGTATTCTCAGTATTAATAATTAGGTTTAAAGCCCCACGGTATCACGGCAGATCACATTTTTTAAATTTCTAATTTTACTTTTTTACTCTGTCCGTCAAGGACTTTAAAAATATCAATTTGTTTGGATAAAAAAGCAATAAAAGTGTAAAATTAGAAATTTAAAAAATGTGATCTGCCGTGATACCGTGGGGCTTTAAACCTAATTATTATTACTGAGAATACGCTTCGAATAACACCTCATTTGTTAAGATACGATGTCTCGTTAAAAAGCTCTAAAAACAAGATTTTATTCTTCCCAAAATGAAAATGTTGTCCTTTTGTTTGTGGGTTTGTACGCACCCATCTTAGTTTTAAGGTTTTGGAAACCCAATGGATGTATAAAATAGGTCGGAAGGAATTCGAAGTTTTGCCCTACGACTTTTGGAAAAACCCGCTAGTTTGTCGGAAAATACAAAAAAGTCTTATTTAGTTTCTAACAACTAATGCTACGAAGACGTGCTGTGTCTCTGAAAAGATAATTTAATTTGCTAAATACTTTTTTATTACTTAAATGGTATGAATTTAACAGGTTAAGAGATATGACAAATAGTTTTTTTTCAAACTACTTTTTGACTAAATTCTCAAAATTGTAAAGAATATTTAAAATATTTAAATTTAAATCTTATAGCCCTTGAGATTACTTAACCTTTAATATCTAACACTTTTTGTCATAAAAATTGCGGTTTGGAAGATATTATGCGATAACAGAGCAATCCATTTCTCTTTAGTATGAAAAACATTTTATTGCTTTCTTGCATGCCAAAAACTATGCATGCCAAAACTATGTTAGATAAAAATTTTAAAAAATGAATTTTTAAAAGCCCAAAAAATGTTATGCAATGCTATTATCAAACCTCATATATGAGTATTGCAGCAAATGCGAATGGAATTCCGATTTTATAATTGATTTTGATAACAAAAAGGAAACTATCTTCAACAAGCCAACCATTCTATACCCTTGCAGGTATCTCCCGTAGAATATGGCAAGTTCTGTAATATTAAAAGAATGATATTTCAAAGAGTAGAAGTTAATATTAAAATGTTCGTTCCGACATTACGTATACTACCTGTTATATTAATACGACTTTTAGGAAGGTTTCATCCTGAAAGCTTCAAAACTGAGAGACTAGAGTGCGTAGAAACTGACAGACGGGTTTGGCTAGATCGACTCATCTTGTGATGCTAATCAAGAATATATATACTTCATGGGTTCGGAATCAACTTCATCACTACGTTGTTATGCAATGGTATAACAAAAACTTAGGATATCAAACAATAACATAATAAGGAGGTAAGGGGTCTTGGCGATCGCGCACTATTAACGTAGAAAAGTTCTGATATCGACTTTTGTGATGAATAATGCTTGTTAATTCGATAAATAAATAAACTTTTAAAAATGTTATCATTCCTTCATTATATATTATGAAATATAATTTAAAAAACATTTATTCATTTAAGAAACAATTACAATAAGAAAGGAAGTTAACTTCGGCAAGCCGAAGCCCTTGCAGTTATAAGAGATAAACAACTTTAGTTACACCATGTGCTATTTTTAAGGATTGTTGCTGACTTCAGTGATAATAAAAAAGCAATGTTATAAGATGATATGTGAAAAAGTCCCAAAGCTTTATTTGTTTCATATTATTTTCCCACCAATTTTTCGATCGTTCCTATGACAGCTATATAATATAGTCGTCCGATTTTGATACAATTTAATTCCGAATTCAGAATGTATTAAAGAATGTTATATTCAAGCTTAGAAGGTTATATGTCATAAAGCACCAAAGCTATAATTTGTTTCATATTATTTTCCCACCAATTTTTCGATAGTTTCTGTGGCAGCTATATGATATAGTCGTCCGATTTTGATACACCGAAGATATAATTTTTTTAAAATTTTTTCCCCGATAGTATCCAAGGGAGCTATAAGATATTGTTGCCCGGTCCAGCTGGTTCCGACTTATATACTACCGGCAATAGAAGAAGACTTTTGGGAAAGTTTCAGCCCGATAGCTTTAAAACTGAGTATAGTTTGTGTCGAAACGGACGGACAGACGGACATGATCGACTCGTCTTATTATATTTATGGGGTCGGTGAACTGCTGATTCTACGTCGCCATTGGTTGCTAGTTTGACTTGTCCTCTGGTCCTGAGAACGTGGTATCCGAGCCAAACGGTGGAGCACAATAAGAAGGAGGCAGTAGAGCGAATGAGTAGCTGAGAAAGGAACCCATAGTAATGTGATAGACATTTCTCAAGCTTATTTCGTGGAGAAAGGGGAGGCTGAGTCGATTCTGATGAGCGGTAATTTTCACCAGGGTCATGGCTTTTTCCTCGATGTTCGGAGTTGGTTTATGTACCAGGTGCCGTGGTCACTTGGGCGCAGTTATCGCCTTGTATCGCCTCGATGTTGACAATTTTTTTTTTTATCTTTTTACATACTAACTTAGAGTAGGAATTTTAATGAAGAAGTGGATTATTTCCTAATTTTGAAAAACGCTTTTGCTAGATACTTCTAATGTTTCTACTAAGCTTATGTTAGTAGGCTGTTTGTCTTTGAGTTCGCTTTTGTCGCTGCTATCCAGGATAGCCGGGCTTACGATATTAAGTTTTGCTAGGGTTAGGCCCATCGAAATGTTCTCCAAATCTGTGATAACAATTCTGTTTTTTGCTAAAATTTTTCTAAAAGGTGTCTCCTCATCTTTGTCTTCCTTTTGAATTTGGTTCGTAGATTTTGTAAGTGCATTTAAACTTTTTTGAAATTTAATATTTAATTAAGTTTGTCCCTCTTCATCGTTAATTAATTGAATATCGTTAGATTCTAATGATAATTATTATCTGCTTATTATCTGCTAGGTCTGCTTCAATTATTTTTTATGAGCATAGGGGAGACAGTTTATTTCCCAGGCGTTTATTTATTTTAAGGAAAATTTTGTCGCCGACCTGATATTCTTTATAAATTCTGTCCTTGTTTATCTGGTCTAAGCTTTTCTCCTGGGCCTGTTGAACTTTTGTGCTGATCTCTGTCTCAAATTTTGCAGAATTAGAGTGTATTATTTCAATAGGAGTTTTGTTAGTCACCGAGTGGATATTTCTATTGTGGCTAGTAAGATAACTTCTTCAGTGTCGTCTATTTGTTTTTCAATTTATAGGCAACGCGCTTTTTCAGCAAGGGTGATGTGAAATCTTTTGACCTGTCCGTTCGAGGTGCTGTGTAAAGGGGCGCATTTGAGATACAAATATTAAAATAAATTATATTTACTTTATTTACTTTACTTGTAAATTACTTTTTCTCCGTGATCATCGAAAATACCTTTCCTGCGTTTTAGTTTCGAACGTTAACGGCTAGTGATCAGATAAATGCGTAAATGTTTTACTCCGTATAAGTAGTTGCGGATGTTTTTTAGGGACCAGACTATTGCAAGTAGCTCCCGTTCGTTTGTTGCAAAGTTTTTTTCGTTATCACATAACGTGCGAGATATCCACCTTGGGATAATACCGCCCCTAGACCGAGACCTGAAGCGTTGTTAAATCAAACGGCTTCGTAAAGTCAGGGTATGACAATAGCACATCTTCTGATGCTAGGATTTCTCTTAACTTATGAAATGCGTTCCTCTGTTCTTAGTCATCTCGATATCAATTCTCCTCGATTGATACTTCCTTACTTTTCCATTTTCCCCTTTTTAGCATTCCTGTAAGGGGTCCCGCTACTGATGCAAAACCTTTAATAAAGCATCTTTAGTATCTAGCTAATCCCAAAAAGGATCGGAGTTCGAAAACAGTTTTTGGTAGGGGAAATTCCTTGATAGCCTTGACCTTTTCAGGTGAGGTTCGTAAGCCCCCTACTGATACTATTAAAACTTTAATTTTTCTTGAGACACCCTCATGCCTGCTTGTAAGAGTTTCTCGAGAACCCAGTGAATATCATTAACATTGTCCTCCTTTGTCTGAGAAACAGCTGCTTTCTTGTTCTTAATAAATTGAATCCAATTAGAAGATCAGATTCTAATTCTTCGATTTCATAAAATAATTGTCTTGTTTTAAATATATTTGTTATATGGTAATACCTAATAATTAAATGAATACCCATTAACTGTAGTTACCTTTTTGTATATTGATAGATTATTTTTATTTTCTAAAATTTTTTATATTACAAGCAGTGGCCTGTATCTATTAAAATTGTTAACTGCTTCATGGTTTTTCTGTCTATTCTATTTAAATAAGGCATTGATAAAGAATGGGGGTCTGGTCTAAAAAATAATAATAAATAAGATGGCTGATTTCCTGTTCCATCTGGTTTCCTTTTTTGAGCTTGGGTTTGCTCTCTATTTTGTTTGTTATTTTAATTATTGTTGTGCTAAAAATTGCCAATTATAGTTTTGTTTATTTCTCCAATTATTTCCCGTTTAATTAGTATTATTATTCTGTCGTATTTGATTAAATCGTAAGTTGTTTCCCTGATATTTGTTTTCATGTTTAAATCCACTAAACCTGTTTGCAAATTGATCACGGAAATTGTTTGATTCTAATTCTTGGAGCTTTGCAAAGCATTGGGCAAATCCGGTGGATTTATTGAGAAAAGAGTTTCTGAGATAGATCCATATAGCCCGGATATAAATATTAGTAGGGCATTGCTCCTTATTGTTTTATTTGTTTCCTTGGTAATTACGCTGTCCTTTCCGTATGTAGGGCATTGCTCCTTAGTAGGGCATTGCTCCTTATTGTTTTATTTGTTTCCTTGGTAATTACGCTGTCCTTTCCGTATGTCATAATGGTTTTGTTTCTTAGTAAAGTAATTTTTAAATGTCTTTATTATAGTATTCAGTAACTTTCATTAGTCCCTACCTGATGATATTGAGTTCTGACTCGAGAATATCTATTGGTATATTTATAAAGTTCAATCTAGATAAGATTGCTCGAAAGATTAAAAAGGTGCCATGATTGGTAAGAGCATTGTGGGCAGCTCCCATAATTTTATTTTGTAAAATTATATATTATTGAATTTTATAAAGACTCATTACAGTTTTGGTAAAGATTTTATAATCCTGCACAGTGTTTGCATCTGCGGCTAACTTTCCTTCTAAACGTTCTATTTTCCTGCTCACTTCATTTAATTGAACATTTACAAATCTATTTATTAATTCCACTGGTAAGCCGCCAGTATGGCTATACTACGTGCAGAAAAATTTGGTGCTAAACCTCCGGTTGCCATTGTTAAATTTAAATCAACAAAGCTATTTATCAAATCTTCCAGATATTATTTATTAAATCGCGGTTTTGTCTTATTTTTTTTCAATGTTTAAATATTATATTATTTTTCTCAAATTCCATAATCTTAAATTATATTCTTTAGTTTCTTATTATTGTAAAGTCCTCACGAGACTGTCCCGATGGGGTCCTCCTTCTGTGAGGTTGTGGGTTAATTTTCCTTCCTGGATTCAGCGAAGATTTATACCGAGAGAATGCTCTTCCTTCCTTCTTAGTTTTTTTTTTTTGATTCAGCGTTTTGTGTTTTTTTGTTGTTAGTTAGTTTTTGTTTGTTAAAATATTTTTATTTTATTTAATATTTAATTTATTTTGTGTGTCGTTTTAATTGTTTTGTGTTTTTTTTGGCATTAAATTTTTGGTCCACCTTTATTTAATTTCACCTTTAAATGGATTATTTCATTTATTAATTTCCTATTAATTGTTGTTAAAGATCACTATCACTTTGTTGTGTTGTTTGGTGGATTTTAAAATTATCCACAAACAATTTTTGGAACTTTTTTCTTGACGCGGACCGTTGGCCGTTTTTTAATTCGTTGGTCATTACAAAAAATATATATATTTTTAAAATACGTGTGTTGAAGCTTTATTCTTAATACACAACTAATACGAGACTCCTTTTAATTTTTACTTTTTACTTGCGAATCTATCGCGGTGTCGCACAAAATAGGACTGCCTTTTTCATTTCTTAATCTGATCCAATGAACCTAGGCCAGGTGCTTGAACTTTAGAACTTTATTTTTGCTTATATTAAAAGCTTAAAATGAAACTGTTGCATCTCATTGTGCAATTCAATTACGCTGACTGATTTGGTGGAAACTTGAAACGAAAATTACGCACTTGATTGGGCTTCAAAGGGAAGCTGATGTTTACTTTAATTTTGATTTGTTTAACTTTGCTGGCTTTGGCTTTGCTGAGTTTGAAAAGGAGCAATTAATTGGGCTCCGAACGGAAGCTGATGCTTACTTTAATTTAGATTTGCTTAACTTAGCTGCGAAATAAGATCGGACCTTGAGCTGCATAATTAAAAAATAAATATTTATTTAAGAAGGGGAAGAATATTGTGTCAAAATT
The DNA here is from genome assembly GCF_025231255.1 of Drosophila biarmipes. Classification (NCBI taxonomy): domain Eukaryota; kingdom Metazoa; phylum Arthropoda; class Insecta; order Diptera; family Drosophilidae; genus Drosophila; species Drosophila biarmipes. The sequence goes on from NC_066612.1 coordinate 25,056,671, forward strand.
TAAAGTTATGAGTATTTTGATATCTGCCGGATTTTAATTTTACACAGAATTTTTTTGTGTTAAAAGCCTAAAAGCGTTTTACCCACAACTCAAAGTCGGTGCCCATCATAACTTCAACATACATACATACATATTTTACAAGTTAACGCTGTCGATTTTTTTTTTATCATAATTTTGATTTTACAAATTAGCAGATTTTTTCCCAAAAAATTGTGTTTTTTACTTCACTAAAAAAAACTAACTGTGCTTTAACCTTTAACTGACAAATGAACTGGATTTTAGGATTTCTTATGATCCAGGACCGATTTATGGGGTGCAACGCAATTCAACTTTTTTCGATACAAGTTCGGACAATTGCTATCACTGCCATACATTTGAATATTTTTTTGTAAAATTTAAATAAGACATTCATCGAATGTCATACTGTAATGTATCATTCGTTTAATAAACACATTTTAACTGTGTCGTCAGGAACAAAAATCACAAAAACATGCTGCTCAAATTTACCCTTCATTTTTGAAGTGCTAAGCTAATTTTGGAAGACAATTGGCTTTTATGTAAAAAACATGTATTTTATTATTGATAATGAATTTTTAGTAATAGGCGTATATGTCATTAGGGTATTCAGCGTACGACTTGTGAAAAATATGCGAAGACTACGGTTCTTTGGTGCTTCTGCAGCAAGTCCTCAAGAAGGTTATTTTCCTGATAGATCAGGTTGAATATTTAAGATTAAGTTTAATTATATAAATTAAATTTAAATTATTTAAAATTATTATAAAACATTTAATATTATATTTCTTAGTCAAATTAATTATTTATATATGTAATTGCATATTAACTATTTTAGTTATTAAAAATACTACAAATTTATATAAGTTAATCGTATATGTAGGGGAGTGTAGGGTGAGGGGACGAACTATTCATTTTTTACAAAACTGTATGAGAAGTATGTTGTTTAAATATACTAAACATTTTTCAATAAAAGATCGATTCGAAAATCCAACAAAGCTAATTTTACAGCTTTTGCGTGAACCACCTTTCATGCCAAAAACAAAGACCTCTATATAGCTGCATATATATACCTGATTTTATTTTCCACTTATCTTCGCTGTGGTACTGCTGAAACAAAATAAATTTAATGGGTTTGCTAATAGGGCACCACATTTTTAGCGAAAACAAAAGAAAACGCTATAGTCTATTATAGTCGCTATAGTCGACTATTAGATATCTATTACATAGCTAAAAGAAGTGCAAGAGGGATGGTGTTTCAGAAATATATGTTTCTTCTTGGAATCACTTGGTGATTAGTATGGAAACGCGAGATATGGGACAATTTGCATATAAATAGCCCCGTTCCCTCACTAATTAGTATATTAATGGCATACACCCCCTCTTAGCATATGAGCGTACTAGGACAATTTTCATATTAATGGCCCCATTCCCTCATTAGCATATGCGTTTTCTGGAATAATTAGCATAATGCATCAATGTACTGATTTAAATGGGTTTCGAGGACATCGAGGACAAAATGTCACCATCATGCCCATAAACAGTATACTTGATTGCACCCATCGCCCCACATCCCCACGGGACAATAGTGATAATGTATCTTCCTCCCTATTATGAGTAATTAATAGTCACGAGAGAAAGGTCACACACCCAAAGTATCCAAAGGTTGTTATATATAAGAAACATATCCTTTTGCATCATTATCACAGGTGTTGATATGCACGTGAGAAAGCTCGCACACTCAAAGTATCCAATTGTGTATCCAATCGTTTGGAAATAATGTTTTTTATAATTGTAAGACTAATTTAGACTATAAAGAACTCCAATAAAATAAATCTCACAATTTGATGATTCTCAAATGTGGAAATATTTTCAAACCTATATATTTGTTCCGACCCAGAACGTTTAATTGGTAAATTTTCAAAGATTCTCTCCTTTCCACAAAACGGTCATAAAGATATCAGCCAGAGCTACCCGAAATGGTATACTACCTGACCGCAATAACAGGCCCACCCCAACGACCTTAAGGATCGGACAAGCCAGAAAGGCATGCTCATTGGGAAGATCACCGACTGCCTAATTCTGACACGTCCCATTAAGTGGTTGAAATTACCACGCGACGACTCCCAAATGGTATTTTGAACCAATTTTTATTATATATTGATATTAATTTTCCAGTGATTTACTTAGAAGAGGCAGGCACATCTTTTCCATGTTAATTTAGGAATACAAAATGTAATGAATTGTAAATGTAATGTAATAGTTCGTAGTTTTCAGATCATATTCACCTTGATTCATAAATGTAGTTTTTGGGCTTAGGCGGTATTAAAAGGTCTGACTAATTATCAACTTCTTTCTTTATGCTACTTTTACAAAATGTAAAAGTATTGTATGCATTGAAACTGGTTTCCCATAAACCTGTTTAATGACGGACAGCCCTTTTTTTCGATATTGATGCGGTGACGACTACCAAAAAATTCTGCATCTCCATCTCCAAGATTTTTAGTTAGCATCAACTCTAGTTCTTGATTACATATTAATAAATTTTTTTATAACCCACAGCAAATCCCTAAAAATTATTTAATGGTTTTTAAGATTCTTTAACATTTGTTTCTTTGCGATCCGCCCTGAGGATCGGAATCTTATATTTTCAGGCATCCCTGTCTCCGATATCAGCGTCTTTATTCAGTTTTTTAACTCTCTGATTACAATGTTCATTTGGTTTTCCTTATTTAAGATGGTGGTTGAGCTTTTTGGGGTTGGTACAATTGTTACACGTTGTATTTAGCTGATACCTTGATGACTTAGACTTGGTTTTGAATGGTTACTATTTGTATAGGCTTGTACACCACTTATATACCATACACAGTTATTGTTTTAGATCATCATTTAAACTGGTTTGAAGTGTTGAATACTTCGACCCTAGCCAAATGGCTGTCCAGCTACATGTAATGTCAATTCGATATAAATTTTTTCTTTTTTAATTAACACACAATTTATATGTGTTTTCGGGTTGAGTTTATATGTATATTGGTTTGAGGGAGTATGGTGGTGATCTGACATAATATCGAAAATAAAATTTATAATCGATATATAACACCATTATCAACAAGTATCATATAAAATATTAATAAAGAAAGGCATACTAGTATAAAAACAGTTCACTACTGTCCATATAGTAGTTTCTTTTAATTTGAGTTATATTATTGTATCGGGCAATAATCTTTCTTTCCCTTTGATTTCTTATTTTGTCTGTATTTTTCGTATCTCACTTTCAAATAATGTATGCGTGCGTTTTTTTATTTAATAAATACAACCTAAATATATATAGAAGCAGAGATAGAGAACTTGAAAATATTTGAAGAAGAAGAGATAGAAGGGTTCTGTTCCCCCGGTACTGCCGGAAAGCTATCGTTGCGTCGACTTCGTCGACTCCGTGCCTGCGCCGGTATAGGTATGGTACCGTGCAGAAGCTGCTTGTGACGCGCAGTGCGCAGCTTCTGTAGACAGCTTTGCACTGGCGGCTGTAAGTCGCGGTCTTTATAGCTTTGGCCAAGGTGCTTCTTGTATGATAGCCTGTGGTCGATCAGTACTCCAAGATACTAATGGAGTTGATCCGACTCGTATTGTTGCCCTCTCCACAGCCTTCCTACTCTTTATGAGCACTGCCTCAGTTTTGTGCTCGGCAACTGATAAACCTTTGGGTGCGAGCCAGCAGATAAGGGTGTCTATCGAGAGGCTGACATATTCGAACGTTTTCGCTACCGTTACCAGCGCTATGTCGTCAAGCCCACAACAATTCATCCTGCTGGTAATACCTGCCCTAGGATCCTGTCGTACATGGCGTTTCATAGTATTGGGCCCAGGACTGAGTCTTGGGGTACTCCTCGTGTCACATGGTACTCATGCTCTACGACGTCATAGTGGTCTGTATGAGGATTCGTCATCGTTCAGTTTGTAAGGTTTTGGAAAAAGCGCTAAACTTTGCCGCTTCCAATCTATGGGAAAGACTCGTTGGGCAAGACACGTGTTGTACATCTCCGTGAATATACACCCAGTGCAGCACTGGGAATGCCATCGGGGCTTTTCCAATCTTGGTTTTCTTGAGAACGGTATCGCCTTCCCCGGTAGCTTGCCAAGTAAACGGCGGCATTTCGTCTAGGTCGCGGATTTCCCCTTGCAATTTCTCCATCTTAAGGAGAAGACTCTCATTGGCTGTTCTGCACGCCATCCTTAAGCCCCGGAAGACTCGATTTTGACCAGCTTGAGCACGTCTGCGTACGATCCTTCACTGCACTGGATGAGAATAGTGTCAGAGCGCTGGTTCTCTGCGCCAGTATGCGTCCTCTCTATGTTGCTACCTTCTTGCCTTGGGGCAATATCGATGGTGTTGTCTGCTGGTTTGCGCTGGCCCCTTGCGCGGGATTCGTACAGCGTCGCACTGATTTCGCTTTGCAGCTTCTTCATTGCAGTGAGTCGGTCGTGGCCTGTGTGACATGGCGGACGACCTTTATTTGGTTGCTCTTTGTATATGTGAATTTTGGGATCATTTCGTCGATAATCTTGCCCAGTCCATCGATAAAAGCTGCGTCGTTTTTTTGTATACGCTGCTTTTTGTGGGCTTCAACATTCGCCTCTTTAGGGCGGCTTCTCTTCTGGGGGGTTTGCTCATCCTCCTTACTGTCAAAGTTTAACATTGGCCCAGTCACTTTGGGAGGCGCTGACAATGGGTGGTCCTCAAAAGTCTTCTTCATTATATGAAACTTCTTTAGCAGCTCTTCTTCTGCCCTAGCAACTGCAACAGCCTGAGTCTCCTCTTCCATTGTCATCTTTAGACTTTTAACCAGGAAAACAAAAAATACAAGAAACAAGGAGCTAAAGGTTCAAGGATCATCCCACACACTCACATTCAGAGAGTTCTTCAGTTTAAAAAAAAAAGTTTCCAGGGGAATCCCCTTGGAATTTCGAGGGGTCATGTTCTCGCGAATTCCCCGGGAAGCTCCATAGGAAAATTGTATGGGATGCCGTTTTCCGAGGGGAAAATGCAAAGGATTTTTCTTCGCCCCTTTTAACTTTCTACTCGTGGTTTGTTTAGTTGTTTCCAAATATCTACTCGCACTTTTAGTTTCGAAAACACTAAATCAGTATTGAAAAGCGATTGCTTGGCCAGCTGATTATAGTGTGCGAAAGCGGCTGCGGGTGCCATAGCAGCAAACTTCGGACAGGATGCAGGCCAAGCATATAAGTGCGTGCCGCAGAATGAAGGGAAATCTTGGGTGGTTCTTTTTTTAAAATTACAAAATAAAACCTTTTAAATCTTAAATTTATTCCTTTTTTATTTTTATTAAATAATTAAGCAAAAACAGCAAAGTCCGATCGAAGAGCAGCAGGTTAAAGGTAAAGGCCCAAACTTCCTCCAGTAACATTAAATTGCCCAGGCGGGGGAAAACAATCCAAAAGGGAAACAAGGGGGAAACGTGCTGGGACAGAAAGCACCAGCAAGCCCCAAAAAAATTCGAATAAGCCAGAAGAGTGGAAAGAGGTTAAGCAGAAGGCAAAGAAGCCCAAGAGGCGTCCGCCAAGTGATGACGCGAATATCCTTAAAAAGGTTAGGGCAGAACAGAAGCTAAAGGGTCTAGGTCAAGCCTTACAGGCTGTCAGGCGATCAGCCAAGCGGGAACTTTTCATCTTCCTAAATAAGGTCTCGCACCTAAAAACCGCAGAGCTTCACATCAAAATAAGAGCGGTACTAGGCCGCAATGTAGACGTCAGAGCGGTTGTAACGAACTGATTTCTTTGGTTTCTGCTCGCTACGGTATTTGTGCGGCTAGCTCAGTAGATTGTGTGTGTTCGTCCCACCAAATTTATATAAACGTAACCGCCCAGTAGTTCAGTGAAAAAGCACAGAATTCTCGGGTTCGGAGTGGGCTTATTGCGGGTATGACTGCAGTCGGCCTTATAACTTGCTTGTCTCGCTGTCTCCGACGGTGTGGGTTGTCTTGTCGCTCCTCGAAGATCCTTGAACGCTGATTGCTCCTGACGTGGCTGGCTCGGTGACTGCTCGGCCACGATTCAGACCCGCTATGGGGTCAGCCGTGCGGGCTTAGGGAAGCGTCACCGTTCTCAGACTAGGGTGAACAGACTGACGAGCTCTCCAGGATCACTCCTCTCGATGCCCGACCTCCTGTCCCTTGCTCTGTCCCGGATGGTCCCACGGGCTTCCGCTCAGATCGTGCGGACAGTCAAGGCAGAACGCCAGGAAACTGCCTCGCTTTTCACTTCGCTTCTGTGCCTCGTGGAAACGAACGTTCCACCCTAGCCTCACCCTTCCGCGTACTGTCCGTGCCGTTCCTGCGGGCTCGATCCTCCTTGCGTGGCCGTTGGGGTGTGGTGTCCTGCTTGCTGGTGGCGATGTCCTGCGAACTGCTCCTGACAGGTGGCTGTAGGTCTTGACTTCTATGCTGGGTTCGAGGGCATAAGCCGATCCGGGACTTCTCTCCCTTCTGGCTCGTGACTCTCGGGGTTCTGTTGCGCCGCTCCGGGACATCCCTCCTTTCTGGCTCGCTACTCTAGGGGTTCTGTTGCGCCGTTCCAAGACTTCTCTCCCTTCTGGCTTGCTACTCTAGGGGTTCCGTTGCGCCGCTCCGGGACTTCTCTCCCTTCTGGCTCGCTACTCTAGGGGTTCTGTTACGCCGCTCCGGGACTTCTCTCCCTTCTGGCTTGCTACTGTCGATTTCAAATCTAAGTCTAGTAGACCCTCCAGGCGTAACGCCAGGACTTCGTCGGCAGGACAGAACAGAACTTAGCCGTGTGGTGCCTCCTTAGGCCTCAGCCACCTGTGTCTCAGTTCGGAGATTCCTAGTAATCCCAATCCCGAACGTCTCGACGTGACGATCTTGCTCCTCGTAGGCTCCCACGGCGCTGCTTCCGACGACTCGCCCTGGTGTGGCTCCCTCGTAGCTTGCTTGGTTGGATTTCGTTCGACTCCTTGCTCTCGACTGACTGCTCGCTCTTGACTGACTGATCTCGACTGAATGCTCTCGACTGAATGATTGCTCCCGCTGCCAGCGCCCTTCGGGTTTATATAGGGCCTCTGGGAACCGTTATTTCCCTTTTGCACACTACCCGTCAAAACTCTCCACATCGAATCCAAAGTCCATGGTTCCTGTTTGACCCTCTTGTCCTTGACGCACTGCTTCCCGCCGCCGTCCAGCCTGATGCTGCCGCCCCGCTGATCCCGGAGACGCATGCGACATGTTTGTGTGCCACACCGCTGCTGAGATGTGGCACCTTCTTTCCAAAGTCCAAAGTCCGGCGGCGTCCCGCTACTCCTTTTTGCACACGGCAATCTCGCTCCGCCCGCCAAGTCTCCGCTCTCTCCTTCTCCATTGTTGGTCTCCAAACTCTCATGGTCTCCGAACCCTATTGCTCTCCAAACTCTCTCGCCCTCAAAACTCTTGTCTCCAAACTCTCTTCCTCTCCAAACTCTCACGTTCTCCGTCCTCGATCTCCAAACTCTCTCGTTCTACGTCCTCGACCTCCAACTCACTCGTTCTCCGTCCTCGCTCTTCGCCGTGCCGCCACTACGCGAATTCGCCGCGTACCTGGTGAGCGGCCGGCCATCTGCTGCTGGGATTTGTGGAGAGTTATTCAACTCCTCACATTCCCCCCTTACTTCGGGAAGGATTAAGAAAACTCAGCGCTCCCACTCTCCGGCGTTCACTTGTATATCCTAGCCATTGAGTCAGGGCGCATCTCGTTTCGGTTCCCTCGGTGTTCCCTCGTTGCTCCCTCGACGTTCCCTCGACGCTTTCCATCTTGTTTCCTTTCCACAGCGCCGGTCGTCCTCCGTATAGCAATTTCAAATCTCCCGCGCCAATCCTCCATCTGTTCCCACTGGGCACCTTTATTAATCAGCTATCGATACCCAGAGGGCCTGCTCACGATATCGATATCGCAGGTGCGGCGTTGCCACTTGCGAGCCGCTATGTTCATCATCACCGATATTTCCATTTTCTTGTGCCCATCGATCGCACTATCGTCCAGTGCCAATCGACCGCCTATCGAGGCGCCCCCTTCCCTGTTGAATGGTGATTTTGCAAATTGTTTATGCCCGTGCACCGGCCGGCAGAAGTTTAGTTTTTTTCTTACCCCTCAGCCCGGCGTTTCCACTTGTCCTTGCCACTACGTAAATATTCTGATCACACACCCGACTCCTTGTATGTGCTCATCAGCTTCCTTTCTTTTGGCAGGTTGCCTTTGTTGACCACGAGTGCCCTTTCAGACTCCAGCCGCTGTGCTTCCTGGTTTGGACCCCGATCCGGCCCGCGATCCCGTCTCCTCGTCTGGACATGATGCCCTTCTCCGTGATGCTTGGCCTCTTTCGGTACAGCTCTCTTAGCTGTACCGACTTCCTCCTTCCTTCGGCAGACTGCTGCTGCCAGTCCTAATCAGATCCCTGTAGACCTTGGTTCGTTCCTTTCCGCATTCGCTATCCTTGACGTGTTCCTTGTACTGTATATGATTGTATCGTAGTGCCTTGTAGAGAATCCTTCGTGTTTCATTTGTGTATCCTTTAAGAATCCTAGGAGTGATCCTCGGAGTCTCTCCTCATTCCTGAGCATCCTTGGAATTATCATCGGGCTCTTTTCTTTGTATCCTTTGGGCATCCTTGGAGCTATCCTTGGACCCTTCTCCTCGCGTTCTTTGGGTATCCTTGGAGCTATCCTTGGACCCCTTTCCTCGCGTCCTTTGGGTATCCTTGGAGCTATCCTTGGACCCCTTTCCTCGTGTCCTTCGGGTATCCTTGAAGCTATCCTTGGACTCCTTTCCTTGTGTCCTCCGGGTATCCTTGGAGCTATCCTTGGACCCCTTTCCTCGTGTCCTTCAAGACTCTTTGAAACTTTACTGTTGCCTTTTGTCTACCGTATCTGCTTGTAGCTGTTCGCTGTTGTTTGTTTGTTGTTGTTTCAGCTCGCTCACGTGGATGGTCCTCTCTTTTTTTGTGTTCACGTGCCGTATTTTGCAGATTACTGGTGACGCAAAATCCGTGACCTGGTAAGATCCGTCGTATCTTGGGGCCAACTTTGCTGCGAACCCCTCGGCCGCCTTCGACAAATGATGTTCCTTGGCCCACACGACGTCTCCCACCGCTGGTGTTCATTGTCTCCTCCTCAGGTTGTAATGCCTAGCCTGATCCTGGGAGGCTCTCTCCAGATTCCGCCTTACAATCTCGAAGATTTCTCCGAGTTTATTTGCCTTCTCCGCTGGGGTCTCAGTGGGTCGTCCTGTTCCCAAGGTCTCTCTGTCGTATAGGGCGCTCGGCAGTCTCGGTTCTCTGCCTTGAGTAATAAACGCTGGCGTGTATCCTGTGGATTCCGAAACACTCGTATTTACTGCCAGCATGATCTCAGGCCATTTCTCGTCCAGTTTTGATCCTGCCCTGTGAACTGCGCTATCATCGTCTTCACGGTCTGTTTGCTCTTTCTGTCGGGTCTTCTTGCGGGGTATATGGAGCCGTGAACTGTTGCTTGGTTCCCATCTCGGCCAGGAAACCCTTGAAGATTTTGCTGTTAAACTGTACTCCGTTGTCCGTTATGACTACCTTAGGGACCCCAAACCTTGCGATGATGCGCTCCCTGAACGCTTTCTTTAGGGACTCGGCTGTCGCGCTCCGCAGCGGCACCAATTCAGTCCACTTGGAGAACCTGTCTATCAGCACCAGCATCATTTGGTTGCCGTGTTTTGAACGCAGCAGGGGTCCGACGAAGTCTGCGCACACTGTAGCCAACGGTTCCTCTGGCACCTGCGTTGTCATTTTCCCAGCTGCCTGCATCTGATTTGGCTTGAATCTGATACATGTCTCGCATCCTCTTACGTGGGCTCGAGCGTCTCGGTGCATGCCTGGACAGTAGTACCGGTCTGCCAGACGTGCTATTGTCCTTCTGCTTCCTACATGGCCAGCTGCCGGTGAGTCGTGGTTCTCTTTCAGCACCGCTTCTCGCAGAGCTTTTGGGACGCACATCTTCCACGTCGCGACATCCTCACTGCCTGCTCTGTGTGGAATGTTCCTGTACTAGGTGTCTCCCTCCATTACGTAGTCCGGGTACTTTTGTGGCTGCGTCCTAATCTTTTCGCGCATGTCCTGAATCCAGCTGCATGCTGCGGAGGCTTCCGTCGCCGATGTCTCCTTGATCCCTCGCAGTGTTACTGGTAGTGGCTGCCTTGATAATGCGTCTGCCACCACATTTAGTTGTCCCTTCCTGTACGCTATTTCGAAGTCATACTGCTGCAACTCCAGGGGCCATCTGGCGATCCTTCCTGAAGGGCTCTCGATGCTGTTGAGCCACTTCAGCGCCATGTGGTCGGTTACCACCTTGAAGTGGTACCCTTCCAAATACGGCTTCAGTATCCGGATCGCCCAGACTATTGCCAAAGACTCCTTCTCGGTCGTGGAGTAGTTTTTCTCAGCCCCGTTAAGCGTTCGGCTTGAGTAAGAGATCACTTTTTCGCCACGTTCGGTTTCCTGGGTCAAAATGGCCCCAATACCGTAATCACTTGCGTCCGTCTGCAGGACAAATGGTTTTTCAAAATCCGGGCACGCCAGTACAGGGTCTGCCACCAGCCTTGCCTTTACCTCTTCGAATGCCGACTGATGTTCCTGTGTCCACACCCACTTGTTGCCCTTGCGCAGCAGATCGTTGAGTGGTTTGACTATTTTTGCGAAGTCAGGTACAAATCGCCGATACCATGAAGCTACTCCCAGGTACTGTCGGAGCTCTCTTACTATTGACGGCGGCAATGGCTGCTACCTTTTCCGGATCCGTGCCTATCCCGTCGCTAGTCACTCTATGACCCAAATACAGCAGCTCCTTCTTGAAAAACTGGCATTTTTCCGGGTTTAATCTCAGATTAGCCTCTTTAAGTCGCCGGAATACCTCCTTCAAGTTTGCCTTGTCCTCTTCTAGTGTGCGTCCGATCACTATGATATCGTCCTGGTACGCAAATGCGTGCGGCGACATCTCGGGACCAATTACCCGATCCAACACCCGCTGGAAGGTCGCAGATGCCGAATGGACTCCGAACGGCATTACTCTCCACTGGAATAAGCCCTTTCCCGGCACTGTAAATGCAGTGTACTGTCTGCTGCTTTCTTTCAGCGGGATTTGCCAGTAGCCATCCTTCAGGTCCAAGCTGCTTATGTACCGTGCCTCTCTCAGCTCGTCGAGGATATAATTTATTCGAGGCATCGGGTAGGCATCCTTTATCGATTTGGCGTTGATCTGCCTGAAGTCGACGCACAGTCTCCACTTCCCGGCTTCTTCCTAACCATCACGATGGGAGAACTGTATGGGCTGGTTGAGTGCTCTATGCATCCCAATTGGAGTAGCTCGTCCACCTTCGCATTGATCTCCCCTTGAACTTTCGGATTCTTCGGGTAGTATCGCTGTTTTATTGGCTTGTCGTCCTTCATCGTTATTTGATGCTCTGCCATGTTCGACGTTCCTGTCATGGTTTTAAAACTGGCTAGCTCTGCCTCCAGGAACTTCGCTGTGTCGTCATACTCTGCTTCCTGCTGTACGACTGCTACCGATAGCCTCTCCTCAAACCACCCACTGTGTCGGTTCCTGGCCGGTATTCTCACCTCGTGTCCAGCGCACCTTATCTCGGTTCCTACTTGAGTTAGAAAGTCCCATCCTAACACCAATGAATCCACTACCCCTGGTAGTATCAACAGGTTCATGGTTAGTCGCTCGTTCCCGAATGCGATCTCCACCTCCAGCTGTTCATCGATTCCGCCGCACCTGCCGTCTGCCAACCTAACTTGCCGCCGTGTCCTCGTAATCCTCCGGAGGGCAGCCAGGTTGTCCGCCAGTTCCTTGCTTATAAAGCTCGCTGTTGCCCCGGTGTCGATCGTGGCCATGTACATGCCTCCCCCAATCGTCACCGCTGCGGACAACTGCTGCTCCTCCTCGATTAGCTTGCCCGTTAGTTTGGAGAGGTAGCATCTTGCGACCCCCGCTCGCCTCTCTGCGGCTGAGGTCGCTGGGCATTTCCCGCCTGCTGGCAGAACTCGACGCTCCTGACACCTACTCTCCCGCACACCCAGCAGAACAGCAGGCGTTGGAGTCGACATCCTCGTGCCCAGTGTCCGTGGCCGCCGCACCTTCGGCAGGCCTCATGGGGATCTGCAATGTGTGTCGTGCCCCGCGGCCTCTGTGTTGTGTTTTGCGGTCTCCACACCGTGTTCGCTGGTTGTATCTGTTGCTGCTGTGGTGGCGTCCATTGGCCTCCTCGTGGTGCTCCTGTTGCCTGCTGTCGTGAGACTCGTTGCGGCGGTGAAAATTGGTCATCTCTCCGTGTCTCCTGGCTATCTGTCTCCTCGCATCTTCTGCACGTGACCTGTGTTGGTGGTGACGACTTTGCCTTTGAGAACTTGTTTTCTTGGGCGAACGCTTCCCGCTCCTTTTCCAGTTCTTCGTATTCATCGGCTAAAAGCATCAACGTGTCCAGGTCCGGCACTTTGTACGCCCTTAAGAAGATCCTTAGGCTTGGGGTGCAGTTTTTCTTTATGATCTTTAAGGTGTCTTTCGCAGAATAGTTTAGTGGCCTCGACATCGTCTGCATGTCGATCATGTAGTCTTTAAATGACTCACTGAAACCCTGCTTTCGTTGCCTGACCTGATCCGACAGCCTTGTAAAGAAATCTCTCGGCAGAAAGTAGAGATGGAAGCTCTCAATGAACTCGGCCCAGGTTTTCCATTGTTTATTGTTGGCGATAAACCACTTCAACGCCCTTCCTTTCAGCAACATCGGCATTGCTCGGGGGATCATGTCTAGGTCTAAACCGTAGGTGTTGGCGGACCATTCGACTTGTTCCAGGAACTCGAACGGTTTCTGGCCACTCGCGGACTTGTTTAGCGACCCTTGCATAATCCTCCTGGCTGTGTCTAGAGGTCAGCACCGTTGTCTTCTTGTCCTGGCTTGACTCTCTCCTGTGAGCCTCCCTTTGCATGTTGTCGACGCTCAAGCTTGCTACTAGGTTATCCCCTTCAGCGTTAGTTAGCGTGATACTCGGGCCGGTTCTGTCGTAATACATGGCTTCCAGCTCAGCCCAGATGTCGGCAAGTTGTGGGTCGTTCTCTGTTTCGGAGTAATACTCCGACAATGTCCTCCTCATGTCCTCTAATCTGCCGTCCAGGACGACATTAAGCCTTTGTGCGACATGGGCGAAGTCCTCCTTCTTAAGGCGGTAAATCCACTTCTTTCCCATTCTGTTTATTTTGCTTTCACCGCTGGGACAATCACGTTTTGGGCGCCAGATGTAACGAACTGATTTCTTTGGTTTCTGCTCGCTACGGTATTTGTGCGGCTAGCTCAGTAGATTGTGTGTGTTCGTCCCACCAAATTTATATAAACGTGACCGCCCAGTAGTTCAGTGAAAAAGCACAGAATTCTCGGGTTTGGAGTACAGACTCGCTATGGGGTCAGCCGTGCGGGCTTAGGGAAGCGTCACCGTTCTCAGACTAGGGTGAACAGACCGACGAGCTCTCCAGGATCACTCCTCTCGATACCCGACCGCCTGTCCCTTGCTCTGTCCCGGATGGTCCCGCGGGCTTCCGCTCAGATCGTGCGGACAGTCAAGGCAGAACGCCAGGAAGCTGCCTCGCTTTTCACTTCGCTTCCGTACCTCGTGTAAACGAACGATCCACCCTAGCCTCACCCTTCCGCGTACTGTCCGTGCCGTTCCTGCGGGCTCGATCCTCCTTGCGTGGCCGTTGCGGTGTGGTGTCCTGCTTGCTGGTGGCGATGTCCTGCGACCTACTCCTGACAGGTGGCTGTAGGTCTTGACTTCTGTGCTGTGTTCGAGGGTATACGCCGATCCGGGACTTCTCTCCCTTCTGGCTCGTGATTCTCAGGGTTCTGTTGCGCCGCTCCGGGACTTCTCTCCCTTCTGGCTCGCTACTCTAGGAGCTCCGTTGCGCCGCTCCGGCACTTCTCTCCCTTCTGGCTCGCTACTCTAGGGGTTCCGTTGCGCCGCTCCGGGACTTCTCTCCCTTCTGGCTCGCTACTCTAGGGGTTCTGTTACGCCGCTCCGGGACTTCTCTCCCTTCTGGCTTGCTACTCTCGATTTCAAATCACAGTCTAGTAGACCCTCCAGGCGTACCGCCAGGACTTCGTTGGCAGGACAGAACAGAACTTAGCCGTGTGGCGCCTCCTTAGACCTCAGCCACCTGTGTCTCAGTTCGGAGATTCCTAGTAATCCCAATCCCGAACGTCTCGACGTGACGATCTTGTTCCTCGTAGGCTCCCACGGCGCTGCTTTCGACGACTCCTCGCTCTCGACTGACTGCTCGCTCTTGACTGACTGATCTCGACTGACTGCTCTCGACTGAATGCTCTTCACTTGACTGACTCTTCTCAATGACTGCTCTTGACCGACTGATCTCAACGACTGATCCCGAACGATTGATCCCGCTGCCAGCGCCCATCGGGTTTATATAGGGCCTCTGGGAACCGTTATTTCCCTTTTGCACACGGCCCGCCAAAACTCTCCACATCGGGTCCAAAGTCCATGGTCCCTGTTTGACCCTCTTGTCCTTGACGCACTGCTCCCCGCCGCCGTCCAGCCTGATGCTGCTGTCCCGCTGATCCCGGGGACGCATGCGACATGTTTGTGTGCCGCACCGCTGCTGAGATGTGGCACCCTCTTTCCAAAGTCCAAAGTCCGGCGGCGTCCCGTTACACGGGACACGTTGCACACGGCACTCTCGCTCCGCCCGCCAAGTCTCCGCTCTCTCCGTCTCCATTGTTAGTCTCCAAACTCTCTGGGTCTCCGAACCCTCTTGCTCTCCAAACTCTCTCGCTCTCCAAATTCCCTTGTCTCCAAACTCTCTTTCTCTCCAAACTCTCTTTCTCTCCAAGCTCTCTTCCTCTCCAAACTCTCACGTTCCCCAAACTCTCTCGTTCTACGTCCTCGACCTCCAACTCTCTCGTTCTCCGTCCTCGATCTCCAAACTCTCTCGTTCTACGTCCTCGACCTCCAACTCACTCGTTCTCCGTCCTCGCTCTTCGCCGCGCCGCCACTACGCGAATTCGCCGCGTACTTGGTGAGCAGCCGGCCATCTGCTGCTGGGATTTGTGGGGAGTTATTCAACTCCTGACACGGTGACTGAGACAATGCTGATCGAGGTAAAGTACATCGTAGAGATCACCGATAAAACGGATTTTCTATGTGCGTTTAAATCACAGTTTGATGTGGAAGTGCCAGAATCTGCGGTGGTAGGACTAAGGGCGGCGTACGGGGGAACCCAAGCCGCCACACTAAGAGTCATGCCCGACATACGGAGACGGCTCATGGAGAATGGAAAAATTAGGCTGGAATGGACTTTGTGCAGAGTCCGCCTAAAGATAACACCCAAAAGGTATTTTAAGTGTATGGAGTTTAACCATATACAGAACTGCAGATTCCAGGAGGACTGCTCAAAAGCACCAAGCCAGAGGCTGCAAAGCGAAGGCCTGCTTTATCCACCCAACAATGAGTTGAAAATGTCCGTACTTCAAGAGGGCTAAGCAAAGGCTTAGGGGTTAATAAAGTTCCTTCAGACAAACCTTAACCACTGCGAGATTGCCCAATCGTTGCTGGAGCAAAATGTCTTCGAGCAAAACGTAGACACGGCACTCATAAGCGAGAAATACAGGAATAAAAACTCCGGAGAATGGCTAGCGAATAGGAGGAAAAAATTGGCAATAGGGCCCATGTGAATGGATAGCTTTCTATAGCTGTCACCTGCCGCCAAGCCTTAAACTCCCCCAGGCAATATATGTGGTCGAAGAGATTGCAGAAGACGCCCGGAAAAATCGCCGAAACTGTCTTTAAACGGTCTTTAACCCCTGGGGTACGAAGTGGGGCTCCCCCCGAACTAATGCGAGGGAAAAGGCGCTACTGGAAAGCCGCACTCGAACTAGTACTCCTGAGCTCTGGAACGAAAACGACTTTTTCTAGAGCCGGCACCAGTTCTATTATTGCCCTAACGTTTGTGGGTAGTGACCATGCTGAAATAATATGCACGATTAAGTGTTAGGGAACAAAATAGAATCGCTAGACATGGAGAAGGTGGATATATTGTTTAAGGACCTCTCTACAAGCGGCTCAGCTGAAAAAGGGGTAATTCACATCGCAGATTACACCAAGGTAGCCTGCTATGCATCTATGCAAAGAAAGGATAAAGCCCCATCAAGAAGAAGGCCTGCATACTGGTGGAAAAAGAAAGCCATAGGGCAAGACGCGCATACCAACGCTCAAGAGAAAAGATCGATTTTAGGGCATTCCAGATATGCTACACGGAAAAACGAGCCTTCGAAAAATCCATAAAAGAGAGCAAACGCAGGTGCTACAATAACATATCCAAAGAAATAGACACCAACCCTAAGAGGTTTGCATATAAACTCGTCACAAAACGGCTTCGGCATTTGGTAGACCATCGTCGTCATGCCCAGTCAGCATAAAAAGGAAAAGATTTCCTGAGGAAGAGAGTATGGCGCGAACCTCACAGATCGTGTACACTAGGATCATAAAGCTCACAAGTCCTGAAAAAGTCCTAGGAGTTCTGAAGACAATAAAGGACGTCAAGGCACCGGGACCTAATGGAATCCCGAATAAAGTACTTAAAATTGCCATAAAAGCAAACACAAAGGAGTATGTTGACTTGTATAACGAATGCTTAACAGAAGGGGTGTTTTTAAACTTTTCTTCAATGGCTGCTTCGGCGGTATACTTCGGCGATAAACTGTACGAAATCACATACAAAGCCATTGAGGAAAAAAGGTGGTTGTACGGCACTATGCAGTATTGCATGGCGAAAACATTGGATGTTAAAAACGCATTGAACTCCGCTAGTTGGCAGCACACACTATTGCTGATTGATGATAGGGATAGTGATAGTGCTGATTGCCGTTACCTCTAGCCTAACACCTGAAAGAATTCTCATTCATATCCCGAATGAAATTAAGTTTCTAAGTGTGAAACATTCTTTGCAATCTTTATCTGTTTTTGTTACGTGTTTTTATATTCTACCTGTCTCTTACCTAGTAATTTATGAGCACCATCTGCCTGCAATAAAATCTGTTTTATCCCTTCTTTCTAACAGAGACCTTTTGATTGTTTTAGGTGACTTTAATCTACCTGATATTTCTTGGTCTCCTCCTACTGACTCATTTGTCGCTGGATGGCCTGTTAGAACTATCGTTACAGCAAGCAAGATTTATAAAAAATGCCTTAAGTAGACAATTAGATCTTGTGATCTTCAGACCCGTCTGAAATCACAGTATGCAGAATTGACGCTCTTGTTGTACCTAAAGACCGATATCATCCAACTATGGACCTGACAATTTGCTCTGACACCCTCTCTCCTTTAGTTTATCCAACTAAAATGAGATGTTTTCGTAAATGCGTCTGCAATAAACTTAACGATATGATTTCTCATTATAATTGGACACACTTGTACAATTGTACAGACATTGAAAGTGCCACTAAACTATTCTATACAGTCTTAAATACGTTTTTTAATGAATGCGTACCTGATAGGTTTCTTTCAAACCTAAACAGGCCTCCTTGGTTTACCAATGCGCTTTAAAGAATTAAAATCCTTAAATCTTACACTTAGATAAAGTATAAAAATAGGGAAGACCAGCAGATTTTTCGAAATATGGCTCGAACAGATTTTAATGTTCTCAACAGTCATTACTGTGCTATGTATCTAAATCGATGTAAATTTGAATTTTCAAACGATCCGAAACAGTTTTACAACTTTGTTAATGCCAAGCGTTAGTCATCCGCGTTGCCTTCATCAGTACGTCTAAGCTCAATGGTGGCATCGACGGATTCTGAAATTGCTGATTTATTTGCTGAGTTTTTCCAAACTACTTATAGTTCGACAGCTTGGTCAAATTCCAAATACCCTAATCCCTTAAATAGGGCAAATTGTATTGTTTCCCCTGTAATCACCGAAAGCTCTTTCTAAAGAGACTTAGCAACAATAACACCAACTTGTTCTCCCGGTCCAGATGGACTTCCTGAATGTGTGCTTAAGTTTTGTGTGTCAACCATTTGTAAACCGATTCTCATACTTTTTAATTTGTCTATTTTATCATCAGTTTTTCCTTCTATCTGGAAGGACTCTTTTATTATTCCACTTCATAAAAAATGTGCAAAGGCGGATGCCCAAAATCAAAGAGGTATTTCTAACTTGTCGGCAATTCCGAAAGCATTTGAACGTATTATCACTTCTCATTTGCATCATTTGATCTTAAGCTTTGTTTATCATATAATAATATAGCGTCGGGATTTAACTTACAGTCGGATATTGATTGTTTTCATGAATGGTGTGAGTACAACCTTTTAAATTTGAACTGCCTTAAATGCAACGTTATGACTTTTTATAGGGGTACTCCTACGTTTATCAGTTACTTTCTTAAAAATACGCCACTTGACCGTATAGATTCAGTTAACGATTTAGGTGCTCTTCTGGACACTAGACTTAAATTTGACTGCCACATTATGTCCACTGTTAACAAAGCCATGAGTGTTCTTGGGTTTATAAAGCGTTGATCAAAAGAATTTGATAACCCTTATCAACCAAATTATTATTTACCTTCCTTGTCCGTCCTATTTTGGAATATTGTTCGTCGGCTTGGAGTCCACATTATCAAGTGTACATCGACCGTATTGAGTTGGTACAAAAAAATGTTAGTTTGAACTGGGATCAAAACGTAAGGCTACCTTCCTACCAGAGTAGATTACAATTGCTTAATTTACCTACACTTGTAAATCCTAGAACAATGTTTGATACTATTATAAGAGGTGACATTAATTCTGCAGATCTTTAAAACCGCCTAACATTCAATGTCCCTGTTAGACTAACACGAAATTACTATCCTCTAAATTTGCCACGACGTACATCAAATTTTTGTCTGCACGAGCCCTTTCGCGTTCTATGTAAGAACAATAATAAAATGTATCATTTAATTTGCATTCCAACATCTATCCCGGTATTAAAAACTAATATTTTAACTCATTTGCTTTATTCTTCGTTGTGCCTTTTATTTTCATTTGTGTCCCGTCTCTATTTGTTTTATGTATGTATCTTCCTCGCGAACTCGCATTTTTTGCCCAGATTGATAAAAGGACCCCGCTCGTAACAAGAACGTGATTGGTGACGTTGGGCCACTTGTTTGTACTGTTCGAAGTGCATCAACGTCCATATAATATCCGAGTCGATCTAGCCATGTCCAACGCTGAGATCTCGGAAACTATAAGAGCTAGAATAGTCAGACTTGGCATACAGATTCCTGAGCTTCCCGCGCACCGCAAGTTTGTCAGTGGAGCGCCACGTTCACTCTTACGTCTACAATTCGCAAAACATACAAACAAAATTTTAACTGAAATGTGTTTGTCTCATCAATACCTACCGACTGACCTAAGAAAAAGTGCCACTCCCACTTTAACGCCTACAAACGGTTTAAAAGCTGTCTGCCGCCCACATAATATCATTGAAAAAGCCGGTAGGTTGCGACCTAAAATATCGCTTTGCTGTTTATATGTCTCCCCATCGCATTGCTCCCTTAAGCTGAATAACGGGTATTTGATAGTCGAGGCACTCCACTATAGCGTTCTTTCTTGTTTTAATTATCTCTTTATGTACTTTAAGTATTTAAAATTGTAATTGGCGCTAAACCTTTGAATTAGTCTTTAAATCTATAACTATTTTTTTGCAGTCCGAAATAATCTCCCAAAGTTTTAGGATCATTTGGAAAGCACACGTAATCTCACTATTTGAGTTGTTATGACACGGGCTTACGAATCACAAATAAAACAAAAAAGAAAGTTAACTTCGACAAGCCGAAATTTTTATTCCCTTGCAGTTATAAGAAATAATCAACTTTAGTAACACCATGTGAAATTTGTAATGATTACTGCTAGCTTCAGTGATATTAAAAAGAAAATTATTTCTCTGACCGCTTCTTTGAAAGCTATATTTTAGAATCGTCCGATTTTAATTAAATTTAATTCGAAATTCTTAAAATATATAATATGATATTCTCAATAAAATGCGATAACACAGAAGCTAGAATTTGGTATAAAAAAAAGTGAAAACCAAAGACATTTTGGACAAAGAAATTTTTGACATGCTGGTGGAACCAATACATTACGGAAGCCAAGAAAGAAAGCCATAGGGCAAAACGCGCTAACCAACACTCAAGAGAAAAGATCGATTTTAGGGCATTCTAGATATGTTACACGGAAAAATGAGCCTTCGAAAAATCCATAAAAGAGAGCAAACGCAGGTGCTACAATAACATATCCAAAGAAATAGACTCCAACCCTAAGGGCTTCGCATATAAACTCGTCACAAAAC
The DNA here is from genome assembly GCF_025231255.1 of Drosophila biarmipes. NCBI lineage: Eukaryota > Metazoa > Arthropoda > Insecta > Diptera > Drosophilidae > Drosophila > Drosophila biarmipes. The sequence goes on from NC_066612.1 coordinate 25,077,100, forward strand.
GGCTTCGGCATTTAGTAGACCATCGTCGTCATGCCCAGTCAGCATAAAAAGGAAAAGATTTCCTGAGGAAGAGAGTATGGCGCGAACCTCACAGATCGTGAACACTAGGATCATAAAGCTCACAAGTCCTGAAAAAGTCCTAGGAGCTCTGAAGACAATAAAGGACGTCAAGGCACCGGGACCTAATGGAATCCCGAATAAAGTACTTAAAATTGCCAAAAAAGCAAACACAAAGGAGTATGTTGACATGTATAACGAATGCTTAACAGAAGGGGTGTTTTTAAACTTTTCTTCAATGGCTGCTTCGGCGGTATACTTCGGCGATAAACTGTACGAAATCACAGACAAAGCCATTGAGGAAAAAAGGTGGTTGTACGGCACTATGCAGTATTGCATGGCGAAAACATTGGATGTTAAAAACGCATTGAACTCCGCTAGTTGGCAGCACACACTATTGCTGATTGATGATAGGGATAGTGATAGTGCTGATTGCCGTTACCTCTAGCCTAACACCTGAAAGAATTCTCATTCATATCCCGAATGAAATTAAGTTTCTTAGTGTGAAAAATTCTTTGCAATCTTTATCTGTTTTTGTTACGTGTTTTTATATTCTACCTGTCTCTTACCTAGTAATTTATGAGCACCATCAGTGTCCGTGGCCGCCGCACCTTCGGCAGGCCTCATGGGGATCTGCAATGTGTGTCGTGCCCCGCGGCCTCTGTGTTGTGTTTTGCGGTCTCCACACCGTGTTCGCTGGTTGTATCTGTTGCTGCTGTGGTGGCGTCCATTGGCCTCCTCGTGGTGCTCCTGTTGCCTGCTGTCGTGAGACTCGTTGCGGCGGTGAAAATTGGTCATCTCTCCGTGTCTCCTGGCTATCTGTCTCCTCGCATCTTCTGCACGTGTCCTGTGTTGGTGGTGACGACTTTGCCTTTGAGAACTTGTTTTCTTGGGCGAACGCTTCCCGCTCCTTTTCCAGTTCTTCGTATTCATCGGCTAAAAGCATCAACGTGTCCAGGTCCGGCACTTTGTACGCCCTTAAGAAGATCCTTAGGCTTGGGGTGCAGTTTTTCTTTATGATCTTTAAGGTGTCTTTCGCAGAATAGTTTAGTGGCCTCGACATCGTCTGCATGTCGATCATGTAGTCTTTAAATGACTCACTGAAACCCTGCTTTCGTTGCCTGACCTGATCCGACAGCCTTGTAAAGAAATCTCTCGGCAGAAAGTAGAGATGGAAGCTCTCAATGAACTCGGCCCAGGTTTTCCATTGTTTATTGTTGGCGATAAACCACTTCAACGCCCTTCCTTTCAGCAACATCGGCATTGCTCGGGGGATCATGTCTAGGTCTAAACCGTAGGTGTTGGCGGACCATTCGACTTGTTCCAGGAACTCGAACGGTTTCTGGCCACTCGCGGACTTGTTTAGCGACCCTTGCATAATCCTCCTGGCTGTGTCTAGAGGTCAGCACCGTTGTCTTCTTGTCCTGGCTTGACTCTCTCCTGTGAGCCTCCCTTTGCATGTTGTCGACGCTCAAGCTTGCTACTAGGTTATCCCCTTCAGCGTTAGTTAGCGTGATACTCGGGCCGGTTCTGTCGTAATACATGGCTTCCAGCTCAGCCCAGATGTCGGCAAGTTGTGGGTCGTTCTCTGTTTCGGAGTAATACTCCGACAATGTCCTCCTCATGTCCTCTAATCTGCCGTCCAGGACGACATTAAGCCTTTGTGCGACATGGGCGAAGTCCTCCTTCTTAAGGCGGTAAATCCACTTCTTTCCCATTCTGTTTATTTTGCTTTCACCGCTGGGACAATCACGTTTTGGGCGCCAGATGTAACGAACTGATTTCTTTGGTTTCTGCTCGCTACGGTATTTGTGCGGCTAGCTCAGTAGATTGTGTGTGTTCGTCCCACCAAATTTATATAAACGTGACCGCCCAGTAGTTCAGTGAAAAAGCACAGAATTCTCGGGTTTGGAGTACAGACTCGCTATGGGGTCAGCCGTGCGGGCTTAGGGAAGCGTCACCGTTCTCAGACTAGGGTGAACAGACCGACGAGCTCTCCAGGATCACTCCTCTCGATACCCGACCGCCTGTCCCTTCCGCTCAGATCGTGCGGACAGTCAAGGCAGAACGCCAGGAAGCTGCCTCGCTTTTCACTTCGCTTCCGTACCTCGTGTAACCGAACGATCCACCCTAGCCTCACCCTTCCGCGTACTGTCCGTGCCGTTTCTGCGGGCTTGATCCTCCTTGCGTGGCCGTTGCGGTGTGGTGTCCTGCTTGCTGGTGGTGATGTCCTGCGACCTACTCCTGACAGGTGGCTGTAGGTCTTGACTTCTGTGCTGTGATTCTCAGGGTTCGTGATTCTCAGGGTTCTGTTGCGCCGCTCCGGGACTTCTCTCCCTTCTGGCTCGCTACTCTAGGGGCTCCGTTGCGCCGCTCCGGCACTTCTCTCCCTTCTGGCTCGCTACTCTAGGGGTTCCGTTGCGCCGCTCCGGGACTTCTCTCCCTTCTGGCTCGCTACTCTAGGGGTTCTGTTACGCCGCTCCGGGACTTCTCTCCCTTCTGGCTTGCTACTCTCGATTTGAAATCACAGTCTAGTAGACCCTCCAGGCGTAACGCCAGGACTTCGTCGGCAGGACAGAACAGAACTTAGCCGTGTGGTGCCTCCTTAGACCTCAGCCACCTGTGTCTCAGTTCGGAGATTCCTAGTAATCCCAATCCCGAACGTCTCGACGTGACGATCTTGTTCCTCGTAGGCTCCCACGGCGCTGCTTTCGACGACTCCTCGCTCTCGACTGACTGCTCGCTCTTGACTGACTGATCTCGACTGACTGCTCTCGACTGAATGCTCTTCACTTGACTGACTCTTCTCAATGACTGCTCTTGACCGACTGATCTCAACGACTGATCCCGAACGATTGATCCCGCTGCCAGCGCCCATCGGGTTTATATAGGGCCTCTGGGAACCGTTATTTCCCTTTTGCACACGGCCCGCCAAAACTCTCCACATCGGGTCCAAAGTCCATGGTCCCTGTTTGACCCTCTTGTCCTTGACGCACTGCTTCCCGCCGCCGTCCAGCCTGATGCTGCCGTCCCGCTGATCCCGGGGACGCATGCGACATGTTTGTGTGCCGCACCGCTGCTGAGATGTGGCACCCTCTTTCCAAAGTCCAAAGTCCGGCGGCGTCCCGTTACTCCTTTTTGCACACGGCACTCTCGCTCCGCCCGCCAAGTCTCCGCTCTCTTCGTCTCCATTGTTGGTCTCCAAACTCTCTGGGTCTCCGAACCCTCTTGCTCTCCAAACTCTCTCGCTCTCCAAATTCCCTTGTCTCCAAACTCTCTTTCTCTCCAAACTCTCTACCTCTCCAAACTCTCACGTTCTCCAAACTCTCTCGTTCTACGTCCTCGACCTCCAACTCTCTCGTTCTCCGTCCTCGCTCTTCGCCGCGCCGCCACTACGCGAATTCGCCGCGTACTTGGTGAGCAGCCGGCCATCTGCTGCTGGGATTTGTGGGGAGTTATTCAACTCCTGACACGGTGACTGAGACAATGCTGATCGAGGTAAAGTACATCGTAGAGATCACCGATAAAACGGATTTTCTATGTGCGTTTAAATCACAGTTTGATGTGGAAGTGCCAGAATCTGCGGTGGTAGGACTAAGGGCGGCGTACGGGGGAACCCAAGCCGCCACACTAAGAGTCATGCCCGACATACGGAGACGGCTCATGGAGAATGGAAAAATTAGGCTGGAATGGACTTTGTGCAGAGTCCGCCTAAAGATAACACCCAAAAGGTATTTTAAGTGTATGGAGTTTAACCATATACAGAACTGCAGATTCCAGGAGGACTGCTCAAAAGCACCAAGCCAGAGGCTGCAAAGCGAAGGCCTGCTTTATCCACCTAACAATGAGTTGAAAATGTCCGTACTTCAAGAGGGCTAAGCAAAGGCTAAGGGGTTAATAAAGTTCCTTCAGACAAACCTTAACCACTGCGAGATTGCCCAATTGTTGCTGGAGCAAAATGTCTTCGAGCAAAACGTAGACATGGCACTCATAAGCGAGAAATACAGGAATAAAAACTCCGGAGAATGGCTAGCGAATAGGAGGAAAAAATTGGCAATAGGGCCCATGTGAATGGATAGCTTTCTATAGCTGTCACCTGCCGCCAAGCCTTAAACTCCCCCAGGCAATATATGTGGTCGAAGAGATTGCAGAAGACGCCCGGAAAAATCGCCGAGACTGTCGGGGTCTTTAACGCCTGGGGTACAAAGTGGGGCTCCCCCCGAACTAATGCGAGGGAAAAGGCGCTACTGGAAAGCCGCACTCGAACTAGTACTCCTGAGCTCTGGAACGAAAACGACTTTTTCTAGAGCCGGCACCAGTTCTATTATTGCCCTAACGTTTGTGGGTAGTGACCATGCTGAAATAATATGCACGATTAAGTGTTAGGGAACAAAATAGAATCGCTAGACATGGAGAAGGTGGATATATTGTTTAAGGACCTCTCTACAAGCGGCTCAGCTGAAAAAGGGGTAATTCACATCGCAGATTACACCAAGGTAGCCTGCTATGCATCTATGCAAAGAAAGGATAAAGCCCCATCAAGAAGAAGGCCTGCATACTGGTGGAACTAATACATTGCGGAAGCCAGGAAAGAAAGCCATAGGGCAAGACGCGCATACCAACGCTCAAGAGAAAAGATCGATTTTAGGGCATTCCAGATATGCTACACGGAAAAACGAGCCTCCGAAAAATCCATAAAAGAGAGCAAACGCAGGTGCTACAATAACATATCCAAAGAAATAGACACCAACCCTAAGGGGTTTGCATATAAACTCGTCACAAAACGGCTTCGGCATTTGGTAGACCATCGTCGTCATGCCCAGTCAGCATAAAAAGGAAAAGATTTCCTGAGGAAGAGAGTATGGCGCGAACCTCACAGATCGTGTACACTAGGATCATAAAGCTCACAAGTCCTGAAAAAGTCCTAGGAGTTCTGAAGACAATAAAGGACGTCAAGGCACCGGGACCTAATGGAATCCCGAATAAAGTACTCAAAATTGCCATAAAAGCAAACACAAAGGAGTATGTTGACATGTATAACGAATGCTTAACAGAAGGGGTGTTTTTAAACTTTTCTTCAATGGCTGCTTCGGCGGTATACTTCGGCGGTAAACTGTACGAAATCACATACAAAGCCATTGAGGAAAAAAGGTGGTTGTACGGCACTATGCAGTATTGCATGGCGAAAACATTGGATGTTAAAAACGCATTGAACTCCGCTAGTTGGCAGCACACACTATTGCTGATTGATGATAGGGATAGTGATAGTGCTGATTGCCGTTATCTCTAGCCTAACACCTGAAAGAATTCTCATTCATATCCCGAATGAAATTAAGTTTCTTAGTGTGAAACATTCTTTGCAATCTTTATCTGTTTTTGTTACGTGTTTTTATATTCTACCTGTCTCTTACCTAGTAATTTATGAGCACCATCTGCCTGCAATAAAATCTGTTTTATCCCTTCTTTCTAACAGAGACCTTTTGATTGTTTTAGGTGACTTTAATCTACCTGATATTTCTTGGTCTCCTCCTACTGACTCATTTGTCGCTGGATGGCCTGTTAGAACTATCGTTACAGCAAGCAAGCTTTATAAAAAATGCCTTAAGTAGACAATTAGATCTTGTGATCTTCAGACCCGTCTGAAATCACAGTATGCAGAATTGACGCTCTTGTTGTACCTGAAGACCGATATCATCCAACTATGGACCTGACAATTTGCTCTGACACCCTCTCTCCTTTAGTTTCTCCAACTAAAATAAGATCTTTTCGTAAATGTGACTGTAATAAACTTAACGATATGATTTCTCATTATAATTGGACACACTTGTACAATTGTACAGACATTGAAAGTGCCACTAAACTATTCTATACAGTCTTAAATACGTTTTTTAATGAATGCGTACCTGATAGGTTTCTTTCAAACCTAAACAGGCCTCCTTGGTTTACCAATGCGCTTTAAAGAATTAAAATCCTTAAATCTTACACTTAGATAAAGTATAAAAATAGGGAAGACCAGCAGATTTTTCGAAATATGGCTCGAACAGATTTTAATGTTCTCAACAGTCATTACTGTGCTATGTATCTAAATCGATGTAAATTTGAATTTTCAAACGATCCGAAACAGTTTTACAACTTTGTTAATGCCAAGCGTTAGTCATCCGCGTTGCCTTCATCAGTACGTCTAAGCTCAATGGTGGCATCGACGGATTCTGAAATTGCTGATTTATTTGCTGAGTTTTTCCAAACTACTTATAGTTCGACAGCTTGGTCAAATTCCAAATACCCTAATCCCTTAAATAGGGCAAATTGTATTGTTTCCCCTGTAATCACCGAAAGCTCTTTCTAAAGAGACTTAGCAGCAATAACACCAACTTGTTCTCCCGGTCCAGATGGACTTCCTGAATGTGTGCTTAAGTTTTGTGTGTCAACCATTTGTAAACCGATTCTCATACTTTTTAATTTGTCTATTTTATCATCAGTTTTTCCTTCTATCTGGAAGGACTCTTTTATTATTCCACTTCATAAAAAATGTGCAAAGGCGGATGCCCAAAATCAAAGAGGTATTTCTAACTTGTCGGCAATTCCGAAAGCATTTGAACGTATTATCACTTCTCATTTGCATCATTTGAGCGTCGGGATTTAACTTACAGTCGGATATTGATTGTTTTCATGAATGGTGTGAGTACAACCTTTTAAATTTGAACTGCCTTAAATGCAACGTTATGACTTTTTATAGGGGTACTCCTACGTTTATCAGTTACTTTCTTAAAAATACGCCACTTGACCGTATAGATTCAGTTAACGATTTAGGTGCTCTTCTGGACACTAGACTTAAATTTGACTGCCACATTATGTCCACTGTTAACAAAGCCATGAGTGTTCTTGGGTTTATAAAGCGTTGATCAAAAGAATTTGATAACCCTTATCAACCAAATTATTATTTACCTTCCTTGTCCGTCCTATTTTGGAATATTGTTCGTCGGTTTGGAGTCCACATTATCAAGTGTACATCGACCGTATTGAGTTGGTACAAAAAAATGTTAGTTTGAACTGGGATCAAAACGTAAGGCTACCTTCCTACCAGAGTAGATTACAATTGCTTAATTTACCTACACTTGTAAATCCTAGAACAATGTTTGATACTATTATAAGAGGTGACATTAATTCTGCAGATCTTTAAAACCGCCTAACATTCAATGTCCCTGTTAGACTAACACGAAATTACTATCCTCTAAATTTGCCACGATGTACATCAAATTTTTGTCTGCACGAGCCCTTTCGCGTTCTATGTAAGAACAATAATAAAATGTATCATTTAATTTGCATTCCAACATCTATCCCGGTATTAAAAACTAATATTTTAACTCATTTGCTTTATTCTTCGTTGTGCCTTTTATTTTCATTTGTGTCCCGTCTCTATTTGTTTTATGTATGTATCTTCCTCGCGAACTCGCATTTTTTGCCCAGATTGATAAAAGGACCCCGCTCGTAACAAGAACGTGATTGGTGACGTTGGGCCACTTGTTTGTACTGTTCGAAGTGCATCAACGTCCATATAATATCCGAGTCGATCTAGCCATGTCCAACGCTGAGATCTCGGAAACTATAAGAGCTAGAATAGTCAGACTTGGCATACAGATTCCTGAGCTTCCCGCGCACCGCAAGTTTGTCAGTGGAGCGCCACGTTCACTCTTACGTCTACAATTCGCAAAACATACAAACAAAATTTTAACTGAAATGTGTTTGTCTCATCAATACCTACCGACTGACCTAAGAAAAAGTGCCACTCCCACTTTAACGCCTACAAACGGTTTAAAAGCTGTCTGCCGCCCACATAATATCATTGAAAAAGCCGGTAGGTTGCGACCTAAAATATCGCTTTGCTGTTTATATGTCTCCCCATCGCATTGCTCCCTTAAGCTGAATAACGGGTATTTGATAGTCGAGGCACTCCACTATAGCGTTCTTTCTTGTTTTAATTATCTCTTTATGTACTTTAAGTATTTAAAATTGTAATTGGCGCTAAACCTTTGAATTAGTCTTTAAATCTATAACTATTTTTTTGCAGTCCGAAATAATCTCCCAAAGTTTTAGGATCATTTGGAAAGCACACGTAATCTCACTATTTGAGTTGTTATGACACGGGCTTACGAATCACAAATAAAACAAAAAAGAAAGTTAACTTCGACAAGCCGAAATTTTTATTCCCTTGCAGTTATAAGAAATAATCAACTTTAGTAACACCATGTGAAATTTGTAATGATTACTGCTAGCTTCAGTGATATTAAAAAGAAAATTATTTCTCTGACCGCTTCTTTGAAAGCTATATTTTAGAATCGTCCGATTTTAATTAAATTTAATTCGAAATTCTTAAAATATATAATATGATATTCTCAATAAAATGCGATAACACAGAAGCTAGAATTTGGTATAAAAAAAAGTGAAAACCAAAGACATTTTGGACAAAGAAATTTTTGACATGCTGGTGGAACCAATACATTACGAAAGCCAAGAAAGAAAGCCATAGGGCAAAACGCGCTAACCAACACTCAAGAGAAAAGATCGATTTTAGGGCATTCTAGATATGTTACACGGAAAAATGAGCCTTCGAAAAATCCATAAAAGAGAGCAAACGCAGGTGCTACAATAACATATCCAAAGAAATAGACTCCAACCCTAAGGGCTTCGCATATAAACTCGTCACAAAACGGCTTCGGCATTTAGTAGACCATCGTCGTCATGCCCAGTCAGCATAAAAAGGAAAAGATTTCCTGAGGAAGAGAGTATGGCGCGAACCTCACAGATCGTGAACACTAGGATCATAAAGCTCACAAGTCCTGAAAAAGTCCTAGGAGCTCTGAAGACAATAAAGGACGTCAAGGCACCGGGACCTAATGGAATCCCGAATAAAGTACTTAAAATTGCCAAAAAAGCAAACACAAAGGAGTATGTTGACATGTATAACGAATGCTTAACAGAAGGGGTGTTTTTAAACTTTTCTTCAATGGCTGCTTCGGCGGTATACTTCGGCGATAAACTGTACGAAATCACAGACAAAGCCATTGAGGAAAAAAGGTGGTTGTACGGCACTATGCAGTATTGCATGGCGAAAACATTGGATGTTAAAAACGCATTGAACTCCGCTAGTTGGCAGCACACACTATTGCTGATTGATGATAGGGATAGTGATAGTGCTGATTGCCGTTACCTCTAGCCTAACACCTGAAAGAATTCTCATTCATATCCCGAATGAAATTAAGTTTCTTAGTGTGAAAAATTCTTTGCAATCTTTATCTGTTTTTGTTACGTGTTTTTATATTCTACCTGTCTCTTACCTAGTAATTTATGAGCACCATCAGTGTCCGTGGCCGCCGCACCTTCGGCAGGCCTCATGGGGATCTGCAATGTGTGTCGTGCCCCGCGGCCTCTGTGTTGTGTTTTGCGGTCTCCACACCGTGTTCGCTGGTTGTATCTGTTGCTGCTGTGGTGGCGTCCATTGGCCTCCTCGTGGTGCTCCTGTTGCCTGCTGTCGTGAGACTCGTTGCGGCGGTGAAAATTGGTCATCTCTCCGTGTCTCCTGGCTATCTGTCTCCTCGCATCTTCTGCACGTGACCTGTGTTGGTGGTGACGACTTTGCCTTTGAGAACTTGTTTTCTTGGGCGAACGCTTCCCGCTCCTTTTCCAGTTCTTCGTATTCATCGGCTAAAAGCATCAACGTGTCCAGGTCCGGCACTTTGTACGCCCTTAAGAAGATCCTTAGGCTTGGGGTGCAGTTTTTCTTTATGATCTTTAAGGTGTCTTTCGCAGAATAGTTTAGTGGCCTCGACATCGTCTGCATGTCGATCATGTAGTCTTTAAATGACTCACTGAAACCCTGCTTTCGTTGCCTGACCTGATCCGACAGCCTTGTAAAGAAATCTCTCGGCAGAAAGTAGAGATGGAAGCTCTCAATGAACTCGGCCCAGGTTTTCCATTGTTTATTGTTGGCGATAAACCACTTCAACGCCCTTCCTTTCAGCAACATCGGCATTGCTCGGGGGATCATGTCTAGGTCTAAACCGTAGGTGTTGGCGGACCATTGACTTGTTCCAGGAACTCGAACGGTTTCTGGCCACTCGCGGACTTGTTTAGCGACCCTTGCATAATCCTCCTGGCTGTGTCTAGAGGTCAGCACCGTTGTCTTCTTGTCCTGGCTTGACTCTCTCCTGTGAGCCTCCCTTTGCATGTTGTCGACGCTCAAGCTTGCTACTAGGTTATCCCCTTCAGCGTTAGTTAGCGTGATACTCGGGCCGGTTCTGTCGTAATACATGGCTTCCAGCTCAGCCCAGATGTCGGCAAGTTGTGGGTCGTTCTCTGTTTCGGAGTAATACTCCGACAATGTCCTCCTCATGTCCTCTAATCTGCCGTCCAGGACGACATTAAGCCTTTGTGCGACATGGGCGAAGTCCTCCTTCTTAAGGCGGTAAATCCACTTCTTTCCCATTCTGTTTATTTTGCTTTCACCGCTGGGACAATCACGTTTTGGGCGCCAGATGTAACGAACTGATTTCTTTGGTTTCTGCTCGCTACGGTATTTGTGCGGCTAGCTCAGTAGATTGTGTGTGTTCGTCCCACCAAATTTATATAAACGTGACCGCCCAGTAGTTCAGTGAAAAAGCACAGAATTCTCGGGTTTGGAGTACAGACTCGCTATGGGGTCAGCCGTGCGGGCTTAGGGAAGCGTCACCGTTCTCAGACTAGGGTGAACAGACCGACGAGCTCTCCAGGATCACTCCTCTCGATACCCGACCGCCTGTCCCTTCCGCTCAGATCGTGCGGACAGTCAAGGCAGAACGCCAGGAAGCTGCCTCGCTTTTCACTTCGCTTCCGTACCTCGTGTAACCGAACGATCCACCCTAGCCTCACCCTTCCGCGTACTGTCCGTGCCGTTTCTGCGGGCTTGATCCTCCTTGCGTGGCCGTTGCGGTGTGGTGTCCTGCTTGCTGGTGGTGATGTCCTGCGACCTACTCCTGACAGGTGGCTGTAGGTCTTGACTTCTGTGCTGTGATTCTCAGGGTTCGTGATTCTCAGGGTTCTGTTGCGCTGCTCCGGGACTTCTCTCCCTTCTGGCTCGCTACTCTAGGGGCTCCGTTGCGCCGCTCCGGCACTTCTCTCCCTTCTGGCTCGCTACTCTAGGGGTTCCGTTGCGCCGCTCCGGGACTTCTCTCCCTTCTGGCTCGCTACTCTAGGGGTTCTGTTACGCCGCTCCGGGACTTCTCTCCCTTCTGGCTTGCTACTCTCGATTTGAAATCACAGTCTAGTAGACCCTCCAGGCGTAACGCCAGGACTTCGTCGGCAGGACAGAACAGAACTTAGCCGTGTGGTGCCTCCTTAGACCTCAGCCACCTGTGTCTCAGTTCGGAGATTCCTAGTAATCCCAATCCCGAACGTCTCGACGTGACGATCTTGTTCCTCGTAGGCTCCCACGGCGCTGCTTTCGCCGACTCCTCGCTCTCGACTGACTGCTCGCTCTTGACTGACTGATCTCGACTGACTGCTCTCGACTGAATGCTCTTCACTTGACTGACTCTTCTCAATGACTGCTCTTGACCGACTGATCTCAACGACTGATCCCGAACGATTGATCCCGCTGCCAGCGCCCATCGAGTTTATATAGGGCCTCTGGGAACCGTTATTTCCCTTTTGCACACGGCCCGCCAAAACTCTCCACATCGGGTCCAAAGTCCATGGTCCCTGTTTGACCCTCTTGTCCTTGACGCACTGCTTCCCGCCGCCGTCCAGCCTGATGCTGCCGTCCCGCTGATCCCGGGGACGCATGCGACATGTTTGTGTGCCGCACCGCTGCTGAGATGTGGCACCCTCTTTCCAAAGTCCAAAGTCCGGCGGCGTCCCGTTACTCCTTTTTGCACACGGCACTCTCGCTCCGCCCGCCAAGTCTCCGCTCTCTTCGTCTCCATTGTTGGTCTCCAAACTCTCTGGGTCTCCGAACCCTCTTGCTCTCCAAACTCTCTCGCTCTCCAAATTCCCTTGTCTCCAAACTCTCTTTCTCTCCAAACTCTCTACCTCTCCAAACTCTCACGTTCTCCAAACTCTCTCGTTCTACGTCCTCGACCTCCAACTCTCTCGTTCTCCGTCCTCGCTCTTCGCCGCGCCGCCACTACGCGAATTCGCCGCGTACTTGGTGAGCAGCCGGCCATCTGCTGCTGGGATTTGTGGGGAGTTATTCAACTCCTGACACGGTGACTGAGACAATGCTGATCGAGGTAAAGTACATCGTAGAGATCACCGATAAAACGGATTTTCTATGTGCGTTTAAATCACAGTTTGATGTGGAAGTGCCAGAATCTGCGGTGGTAGGACTAAGGGCGGCGTACGGGGGAACCCAAGCCGCCACACTAAGAGTCATGCCCGACATACGGAGACGGCTCATGGAGAATGGAAAAATTAGGCTGGAATGGACTTTGTGCAGAGTCCGCCTAAAGATAACACCCAAAAGGTATTTTAAGTGTATGGAGTTTAACCATATACAGAACTGCAGATTCCAGGAGGACTGCTCAAAAGCACCAAGCCAGAGGCTGCAAAGCGAAGGCCTGCTTTATCCACCTAACAATGAGTTGAAAATGTCCGTACTTCAAGAGGGCTAAGCAAAGGCTAAGGGGTTAATAAAGTTCCTTCAGACAAACCTTAACCACTGCGAGATTGCCCAATTGTTGCTGGAGCAAAATGTCTTCGAGCAAAACGTAGACATGGCACTCATAAGCGAGAAATACAGGAATAAAAACTCCGGAGAATGGCTAGCGAATAGGAGGAAAAAATTGGCAATAGGGCCCATGTGAATGGATAGCTTTCTATAGCTGTCACCTGCCGCCAAGCCTTAAACTCCCCCAGGCAATATATGTGGTCGAAGAGATTGCAGAAGACGCCCGGAAAAATCGCCGAGACTGTCGGGGTCTTTAACGCCTGGGGTACGAAGTGGGGCTCCCCCCGAACTAATGCGAGGGAAAAGGCGCTACTGGAAAGCCGCACTCGAACTAGTACTCCTGAGCTCTGGAACGAAAACGACTTTTTCTAGAGCCGGCACCAGTTCTATTATTGCCCTAACGTTTGTGGGTAGTGACCATGCTGAAATAATATGCACGATTAAGTGTTAGGGAACAAAATAGAATCGCTAGACATGGAGAAGGTGGATATATTGTTTAAGGACCTCTCTACAAGCGGCTCAGCTGAAAAAGGGGTAATTCACATCGCAGATTACACCAAGGTAGCCTGCTATGCATCTATGCAAAGAAAGGATAAAGCCCCATCAAGAAGAAGGCCTGCATACTGGTGGAACTAATACATTGCGGAAGCCAGGAAAGAAAGCCATAGGGCAAGACGCGCATACCAACGCTCAAGAGAAAAGATCGATTTTAGGGCATTCCAGATATGCTACACGGAAAAACGAGCCTCCGAAAAATCCATAAAAGAGAGCAAACGCAGGTGCTACAATAACATATCCAAAGAAATAGACACCAACCCTAAGGGGTTTGCATATAAACTCGTCACAAAACGGCTTCGGCATTTGGTAGACCATCGTCGTCATGCCCAGTCAGCATAAAAAGGAAAAGATTTCCTGAGGAAGAGAGTATGGCGCGAACCTCACAGATCGTGTACACTAGGATCATAAAGCTCACAAGTCCTGAAAAAGTCCTAGGAGTTCTGAAGACAATAAAGGACGTCAAGGCACCGGGACCTAATGGAATCCCGAATAAAGTACTCAAAATTGCCATAAAAGCAAACACAAAGGAGTATGTTGACATGTATAACGAATGCTTAACAGAAGGGGTGTTTTTAAACTTTTCTTCAATGGCTGCTTCGGCGGTATACTTCGGCGGTAAACTGTACGAAATCACATACAAAGCCATTGAGGAAAAAAGGTGGTTGTACGGCACTATGCAGTATTGCATGGCGAAAACATTGGATGTTAAAAACGCATTGAACTCCGCTAGTTGGCAGCACACACTATTGCTGATTGATGATAGGGATAGTGATAGTGCTGATTGCCGTTATCTCTAGCCTAACACCTGAAAGAATTCTCATTCATATCCCGAATGAAATTAAGTTTCTTAGTGTGAAACATTCTTTGCAATCTTTATCTGTTTTTGTTACGTGTTTTTATATTCTACCTGTCTCTTACCTAGTAATTTATGAGCACCATCTGCCTGCAATAAAATCTGTTTTATCCCTTCTTTCTAACAGAGACCTTTTGATTGTTTTAGGTGACTTTAATCTACCTGATATTTCTTGGTCTCCTCCTACTGACTCATTTGTCGCTGGATGGCCTGTTAGAACTATCGTTACAGCAAGCAAGCTTTATAAAAAATGCCTTAAGTAGACAATTAGATCTTGTGATCTTCAGACCCGTCTGAAATCACAGTATGCAGAATTGACGCTCTTGTTGTACCTGAAGACCGATATCATCCAACTATGGACCTGACAATTTGCTCTGACACCCTCTCTCCTTTAGTTTCTCCAACTAAAATAAGATCTTTTCGTAAATGTGACTGTAATAAACTTAACGATATGATTTCTCATTATAATTGGACACACTTGTACAATTGTACAGACATTGAAAGTGCCACTAAACTATTCTATACAGTCTTAAATACGTTTTTTAATGAATGCGTACCTGATAGGTTTCTTTCAAACCTAAACAGGCCTCCTTGGTTTACCAATGCGCTTTAATGAATTAAAAACCTTAAATCTTACACTTAGATAAAGTATAAAAATAGGGAAGACCAGCAGATTTTTCGAAATATGGCTCGAACAGATTTTAATGTTCTCAACAGTCATTACTGTGCTATGTATCTAAATCGATGTAAATTTGAATTTTCAAACGATCCGAAACAGTTTTACAATTTTGTTAATGCCAAGTGTTAGTCATCGGCATTGCCTTCATCACTACGTCTAAGCTCAATGGTGGCATCGACGGATTCTGAAATTGCTGATTTATTTGCTGAGTTTTTCCAAACTACTTATAGTTCGACATCTTGGTCAAATTCCAAATACCCTAATCCCTTAAATAGGGCAAATTGTATTGTTTCCCCTGTAATCACCGAAAGCTCTTTCTAAAGAGACTTAGCAACAATAACACCAACTTGTTCTCCCGGTCCAGATGGACCTTCTGAATGTGTGCTTAAGTTTTGTGTGTCAACCATTTGTAAACCGATTCTCATACTTTTTAATTTGTCTATTTTATCATCAGTTTTTCCTTCTATCTGGAAGGACTCTTTTATTATTCCACTTCATAAAAAATGTGCAAAGGCGGATGCCCAAAATCAAAGAGGTATTTCTAACTTGTCGGCAATTCCGAAAGCATTTGAACGTATTATCACTTCTCATTTGCAACATTTATGTTCCTCGCTTTTATCACCATGTCAGCATGGTTTTGTTAGGCCAAAATCGACCAACACCAACCTTCTTGAATTGTCATCTTTTGTAATAAATGGATTTAAGAAAAAAATGCAGACTGACATTGTATATACAGATTTTAGTAAGGCCTTTTACTTTGTATATTAACGATCTTTCCTCAATCCTAACACATTCTCGTGTACTAATGTATGCTGATGATCTTAAGCTTTGTTTATCATATAATAATATAGCGTCGGGATTTAACTTACAGTCGGATATTGATTGTTTTCATGAATGGTGTGAGTACAACCTTTTAAATTTGAACTGCCTTAAATGCAACGTTATGACTTTTTATAGGGGTACTCCTACGTTTATCAGTTACTTTCTTAAAAATACGCCACTTGACCGTATAGATTCAGTTAACGATTTAGGTGCTCTTCTGGACACTAGACTTAAATTTGACTGCCACATTATGTCCACTGTTAACAAAGCCATGAGTGTTCTTGGGTTTATAAAGCGTTGATCAAAAGAATTTGATAACCCTTATCAACCAAATTATTATTTACCTTCCTTGTCCGTCCTATTTTGGAATATTGTTCGTCGGTTTGGAGTCCACATTATCAAGTGTACATCGACCGTATTGAGTTAGTACAAAAAAATGTTAGTTTGAACTGGGATCAAAACGTAAGGCTACCTTCCTACCAGAGTAGATTACAATTGCTTAATTTACCTACATTTGTAAATCCTAGAACAATGTTTGATACTATTATAAGAGGTGACATTAATTCTGCAGATCTTTAAAACCGCCTAACATTCAATGTCCCTGTTAGACTAACACGAAATTACTATCCTCTAAATTTGCCACGATGTACATCAAATTTTTGTCTGCACGAGCCCTTTCGCGTTCTATGTAAGAACAATAATAAAATTTATCATTTAATTTGCGTTCCAACATCTATCCCGGTATTAAAAACTAATATTTTAACTCATTTGCTTTATTCTTCGTTGTGCCTTTTATTTTCATTTGTGTCCCGTCTCTATTTGTTTTATGTATGTATCTTCCTCGCGAACTCGCATTTTTTGCCCAGATTGATAAAAGGACCCCGCTCGTAACAAGAACGTGATTGGTGACGTTGGGCCACTTGTTTGTACTGTTCGAAGTGCATCAACGTCCATATAATATCCGAGTCGATCTAGCCATGTCCAACGCTGAGATCTCGGAAACTATAAGAGCTAGAATAGTCAGACTTGGCATACAGATTCCTGAGCTTCCCGCGCACCGCAAGTTTGTCAGTGGAGCGCCACGTTCACTCTTACGTCTACAATTCGCAAAACATACAAACAAAATTTTAACTGAAATGTGTTTGTCTCATCAATACCTACCGACTGACCTAAGAAAAAGTGCCACTCCCACTTTAACGCCTACAAACGGTTTAAAAGCTGTCTGCCGCCCACATAATATCATTGAAAAAGCCGGTAGGTTGCGACCTAAAATATCGCTTTGCTGTTTATATGTCTCCCCATCGCATTGCTCCCTTAAGCTGAATAACGGGTATTTGATAGTCGAGGCACTCCACTATAGCGTTCTTTCTTGTTTTAATTATCTCTTTATGTACTTTAAGTATTTAAAATTGTAATTGGCGCTAAACCTTTGAATTAGTCTTTAAATCTATAACTATTTTTTTGCAGTCCGAAATAATCTCCCAAAGTTTTAGGATCATTTGGAAAGCACACGTAATCTCACTTTTTGAGTTGTTATGACACGGGCTTACGAATCACAAATAAAACAAAAAAGAAAGTTAACTTCGACAAGCCGAAATTTTTATTCCCTTGCAGTTATAAGAAATAATCAACTTTAGTAACACCATGTGAAATTTGTAATGATTACTGCTAGCTTCAGTGATATTAAAAAGAAAATTATTTCTATGACCGCTTCTTTGAAAGCTATATTTTAGAATCGTCCGATTTTAATTAAATTTAATTCGAAATTCTTAAAATATATAATATGATATTCTCAATAAAATGCGATAACACAGAAGCTAGAATTTGGTATAAAAAAAAGTGAAAACCAAAGACATTTTGGACAAAGAAATTTTTGACATGCTGGTGGAACCAATACATTACGGAAGCCAAGAAAGAAAGCCATAGGGCAAAACGCGCTAACCAACACTCAAGAGAAAAGATCGATTTTAGGGCATTCTAGATATGCTACACGGAAAAATGAGCCTTCGAAAAATCCATAAAAGAGAGCAAACGCAGGTGCTACAATAACATATCCAAAGAAATAGACTCCAACCCTAAGGGCTTCGCATATAAACTCGTCACAAAACGGCTTCGGCATTTAGTAGACCATCGTCGTCATGCCCAGTCAGCATAAAAAGGAAAAGATTTCCTGAGGAAGAGAGTATGGCGCGAACCTCACAGATCGTGAACACTAGGATCATAAAGCTCACAAGTCCTGAAAAAGTCCTAGGAGCTCTGAAGACAATAAAGGACGTCAAGGCACCGGGACCTAATGGAATCCCGAATAAAGTACTTAAAATTGCCAAAAAAGCAAACACAAAGGAGTATGTTGACATGTATAACGAATGCTTAACAGAAGGGGTGTTTTTAAACTTTTCTTCAATGGCTGCTTCGGCGGTATACTTCGGCGATAAACTGTACGAAATCACAGACAAAGCCATTGAGGAAAAAAGGTGGTTGTACGGCACTATGCAGTATTGCATGGCGAAAACATTGGATGTTAAAAACGCATTGAACTCCGCTAGTTGGCAGCACACACTATTGCTGATTGATGATAGGGATAGTGATAGTGCTGATTGCCGTTACCTCTAGCCTAACACCTGAAAGAATTCTCATTCATATCCCGAATGAAATTAAGTTTCTTAGTGTGAAAAATTCTTTGCAATCTTTATCTGTTTTTGTTACGTGTTTTTATATTCTACCTGTCTCTTACCTAGTAATTTATGAGCACCATCAGTGTCCGTGGCCGCCGCACCTTCGGCAGGCCTCATGGGGATCTGCAATGTGTGTCGTGCCCCGCGGCCTCTGTGTTGTGTTTTGCGGTCTCCACACCGTGTTCGCTGGTTGTATCTGTTGCTACTGTGGTGGCGTCCATTGGCCTCCTCGTGGTGCTCCTGTTGCCTGCTGTCGTGAGACTCGTTGCGGCGGTGAAAATTGGTCATCTCTCCGTGTCTCCTGGCTATCTGTCTCCTCGCATCTTCTGCACGTGACCTGTGTTGGTGGTGACGACTTTGCCTTTGAGAACTTGTTTTCTTGGGCGAACGCTTCCCGCTCCTTTTCCAGTTCTTCGTATTCATCGGCTAAAAGCATCAACGTGTCCAGGTCCGGCACTTTGTACGCCCTTAAGAAGATCCTTAGGCTTGGGGTGCAGTTTTTCTTTATGATCTTTAAGGTGTCTTTCGCAGAATAGTTTAGTGGCCTCGACATCGTCTGCATGTCGATCATGTAGTCTTTAAATGACTCACTGAAACCCTGCTTTCGTTGCCTGACCTGATCCGACAGCCTTGTAAAGAAATCTCTCGGCAGAAAGTAGAGATGGAAGCTCTCAATGAACTCGGCCCAGGTTTTCCATTGTTTATTGTTGGCGATAAACCACTTCAACGCCCTTCCTTTCAGCAACATCGGCATTGCTCGGGGGATCATGTCTAGGTCTAAACCGTAGGTGTTGGCGGACCATTCGACTTGTTCCAGGAACTCGAACGGTTTCTGGCCACTCGCGGACTTGTTTAGCGACCCTTGCATAATCCTCCTGGCTGTGTCTAGAGGTCAGCACCGTTGTCTTCTTGTCCTGGCTTGACTCTCTCCTGTGAGCCTCCCTTTGCATGTTGTCGACGCTCAAGCTTGCTACTAGGTTATCCCCTTCAGCGTTAGTTAGCGTGATACTCGGGCCGGTTCTGTCGTAATACATGGCTTCCAGCTCAGCCCAGATGTCGGCAAGTTGTGGGTCGTTCTCTGTTTCGGAGTAATACTCCGACAATGTCCTCCTCATGTCCTCTAATTTGCCGTCCAGGACGACATTAAGCCTTTGTGCGACATGGGCGAAGTCCTCCTTCTTAAGGCGGTAAATCCACTTCTTTCCCATTCTGTTTATTTTGCTTTCACCGCTGGGACAATCACGTTTTGGGCGCCAGATTTAACGAACTGATTTCTTTGGTTTCTGCTCGCTACGGTATTTGTGCGGCTAGCTCAGTAGATTGTGTGTGTTCGTCCCACCAAATTTATATAAACGTGACCGCCCAGTAGTTCAGTGAAAAAGCACAGAATTCTCGGGTTTGGAGTACAGACTCGCTATGGGGTCAGCCGTGCGGGCTTAGGGAAGCGTCACCGTTCTCAGACTAGGGTGAACAGACCGACGAGCTCTCCAGGATCACTCCTCTCGATACCCGACCGCCTGTCCCTTCCGCTCAGATCGTGCGGACAGTCAAGGCAGAACGCCAGGAAGCTGCCTCGCTTTTCACTTCGCTTCCGTACCTCGTGTAACCGAACGATCCACCCTAGCCTCACCCTTCCGCGTACTGTCCGTGCCGTTTCTGCGGGCTTGATCCTCCTTGCGTGGCCGTTGCGGTGTGGTGTCCTGCTTGCTGGTGGTGATGTCCTGCGACCTACTCCTGACAGGTGGCTGTAGGTCTTGACTTCTGTGCTGTGATTCTCAGGGTTCGTGATTCTCAGGGTTCTGTTGCGCCGCTCCGGGACTTCTCTCCCTTCTGGCTCGCTACTCTAGGGGCTCCGTTGCGCCGCTCCGGCACTTCTCTCCCTTCTGGCTCGCTACTCTAGGGGTTCCGTTGCGCCGCTCCGGGACTTCTCTCCCTTCTGGCTCGCTACTCTAGGGGTTCTGTTACGCCGCTCCGGGACTTCTCTCCCTTCTGGCTTGCTACTCTCGATTTGAAATCACAGTCTAGTAGACCCTCCAGGCGTAACGCCAGGACTTCGTCGGCAGGACAGAACAGAACTTAGCCGTGTGGTGCCTCCTTAGACCTCAGCCACCTGTGTCTCAGTTCGGAGATTCCTAGTAATCCCAATCCCGAACGTCTCGACGTGACGATCTTGTTCCTCGTAGGCTCCCACGGCGCTGCTTTCGACGACTCCTCGCTCTCGACTGACTGCTCGCTCTTGACTGACTGATCTCGACTGACTGCTCTCGACTGAATGCTCTTCACTTGACTGACTCTTCTCAATGACTGCTCTTGACCGACTGATCTCAACGACTGATCCCGAACGATTGATCCCGCTGCCAGCGCCCATCGGGTTTATATAGGGCCTCTGGGAACCGTTATTTCCCTTTTGCACACGGCCCGCCAAAACTCTCCACATCGGGTCCAAAGTCCATGGTCCCTGTTTGACCCTCTTGTCCTTGACGCACTGCTTCCCGCCGCCGTCCAGCCTGATGCTGCCGTCCCGCTGATCCCGGGGACGCATGCGACATGTTTGTGTGCCGCACCGCTGCTGAGATGTGGCACCCTCTTTCCAAAGTCCAAAGTCCGGCGGCGTCCCGTTACTCCTTTTTGCACACGGCACTCTCGCTCCGCCCGCCAAGTCTCCGCTCTCTTCGTCTCCATTGTTGGTCTCCAAACTCTCTGGGTCTCCGAACCCTCTTGCTCTCCAAACTCTCTCGCTCTCCAAATTCCCTTGTCTCCAAACTCTCTTTCTCTCCAAACTCTCTACCTCTCCAAACTCTCACGTTCTCCAAACTCTCTCGTTCTACGTCCTCGACCTCCAACTCTCTCGTTCTCCGTCCTCGCTCTTCGCCGCGCCGCCACTACGCGAATTCGCCGCGTACTTGGTGAGCAGCCGGCCATCTGCTGCTGGGATTTGTGGGGAGTTATTCAACTCCTGACACGGTGACTGAGACAATGCTGATCGAGGTAAAGTACATCGTAGAGATCACCGATAAAACGGATTTTCTATGTGCGTTTAAATCACAGTTTGATGTGGAAGTGCCAGAATCTGCGGTGGTAGGACTAAGGGCGGCGTACGGGGGAACCCAAGCCGCCACACTAAGAGTCATGCCCGACATACGGAGACGGCTCATGGAGAATGGAAAAATTAGGCTGGAATGGACTTTGTGCAGAGTCCGCCTAAAGATAACACCCAAAAGGTATTTTAAGTGTATGGAGTTTAACCATATACAGAACTGCAGATTCCAGGAGGACTGCTCAAAAGCACCAAGCCAGAGGCTGCAAAGCGAAGGCCTGCTTTATCCACCTAACAATGAGTTGAAAATGTCCGTACTTCAAGAGGGCTAAGCAAAGGCTAAGGGGTTAATAAAGTTCCTTCAGACAAACCTTAACCACTGCGAGATTGCCCAATTGTTGCTGGAGCAAAATGTCTTCGAGCAAAACGTAGACATGGCACTCATAAGCGAGAAATACAGGAATAAAAACTCCGGAGAATGGCTAGCGAATAGGAGGAAAAAATTGGCAATAGGGCCCATGTGAATGGATAGCTTTCTATAGCTGTCACCTGCCGCCAAGCCTTAAACTCCCCCAGGCAATATATGTGGTCGAAGAGATTGCAGAAGACGCCCGGAAAAATCGCCGAGACTGTCGGGGTCTTTAACGCCTGGGGTACGAAGTGGGGCTCCCCCCGAACTAATGCGAGGGAAAAGGCGCTACTGGAAAGCCGCACTCGAACTAGTACTCCTGAGCTCTGGAACGAAAACGACTTTTTCTAGAGCCGGCACCAGTTCTATTATTGCCCTAACGTTTGTGGGTAGTGACCATGCTGAAATAATATGCACGATTAAGTGTTAGGGAACAAAATAGAATCGCTAGACATGGAGAAGGTGGATATATTGTTTAAGGACCTCTCTACAAGCGGCTCAGCTGAAAAAGGGGTAATTCACATCGCAGATTACACCAAGGTAGCCTGCTATGCATCTATGCAAAGAAAGGATAAAGCCCCATCAAGAAGAAGGCCTGCATACTGGTGGAACTAATACATTGCGGAAGCCAGGAAAGAAAGCCATAGGGCAAGACGCGCATACCAACGCTCAAGAGAAAAGATCGATTTTAAGGCATTCCAGATATGCTACACGGAAAAACGAGCCTCCGAAAAATCCATAAAAGAGAGCAAACGCAGGTGCTACAATAACATATCCAAAGAAATAGACACCAACCCTAAGGGGTTTGCATATAAACTCGTCACAAAACGGCTTCGGCATTTGGTAGACCATCGTCGTCATGCCCAGTCAGCATAAAAAGGAAAAGATTTCCTGAGGAAGAGAGTATGGCGCGAACCTCACAGATCGTGTACACTAGGATCATAAAGCTCACAAGTCCTGAAAAAGTCCTAGGAGTTCTGAAGACAATAAAGGACGTCAAGGCACCGGGACCTAATGGAATCCCGAATAAAGTACTCAAAATTGCCATAAAAGCGAACACAAAGGAGTATGTTGACATGTATAACGAATGCTTAACAGAAGGGGTGTTTTTAAACTTTTCTTCAATGGCTGCTTCGGCGGTATACTTCGGCGGTAAACTGTACGAAATCACATACAAAGCCATTGAGGAAAAAAGGTGGTTGTACGGCACTATGCAGTATTGCATGGCGAAAACATTGGATGTTAAAAACGCATTGAACTCCGCTAGTTGGCAGCACACACTATTGCTGATTGATTATAGGGATAGTGATAGTGCTGATTGCCGTTATCTCTAGCCTAACACCTGAAAGAATTCTCATTCATATTCCGAATGAAATTAAGTTTCTAAGTGTGAAACATTCTTTGCAATCTTTATCTGTTTTTGTTACGTGTTTTTATATTCTACCTGTCTCTTACCTAGTAATTTATGAGCACCATCTGCCTGCAATAAAATCTGTTTTATCCCTTCTTTCTAACAGAGACCTTTTGATTGTTTTAGGTGACTTTAATCTACCTGATATTTCTTGGTCTCCTCCTACTGACTCATTTGTCGCTGGATGGCCTGTTAGAACTATCGTTACAGCAAGCAAGCTTTATAAAAAATGCCTTAAGTAGACAATTAGATCTTGTGATCTTCAGACCCGTCTGAAATCACAGTATGCAGAATTGACGCTCTTGTTGTACCTGAAGACCGATATCATCCAACTATGGACCTGACAATTTGCTCTGACACCCTCTCTCTTTTAGTTTCTCCAACTAAAATAAGATCTTTTCGTAAATGTGACTGTAATAAACTTAACGATATGATTTCTCATTATAATTGGACACACTTGTACAATTGTACAGACATTGAAAGTGCCACTAAACTATTCTATACAGTCTTAAATACGTTTTTTAATGAATGCGTACCTGATAGGTTTCTTTCAAACCTAAACAGGCCTCCTTGCCTGCCCTGCCCTTCGAAAAATCCATAAAAGAGAGCAAACGCAGGTGCTACAATAACATATCCAAAGAAATAGACTCCAACCCTAAGGGCTTCGCATATAAACTCGTCACAAAACGGCTTCGGCATTTAGTAGACCATCGTCGTCATGCCCAGTCAGCATAAAAAGGAAAATATTTCCTGAGGAAGAGAGTATGGCGCGAACCTCACAGATCGTGAACACTAGGATCATAAAGCTCACAAGTCCTGAAAAAGTCCTAGGAGTTCTGAAGACAATAAAGGACGTCAAGGCACCGGGACCTAATGGAATCCCGAATAAAGTACTCAAAATTGCCATAAAAGCAAACACAAAGGAGTATGTTGACATGTATAACGAATGCTTAACAGAAGGGGTGTTTTTAAACTTTTCTTCAATGGCTGCTTCGGCGGTATACTTCGGCGGTAAACTGTACGAAATCACATACAAAGCCATTGAGGAAAAAAGGTGGTTGTACGGCACTATGCAGTATTGCATGGCGAAAACATTGGATGTTAAAAACGCATTGAACTCCGCTAGTTGGCAGCACACACTATTGCTGATTGATGATAGGGATAGTGATAGTGCTGATTGCCGTTATCTCTAGCCTAACACCTGAAAGAATTCTCATTCATATCCCGAATGAAATTAAGTTTCTTAGTGTGAAAAATTCTTTGCAATCTTTATCTGTTTTTGTTACGTGTTTTTATATTCTACCTGTCTCTTACCTAGTAATTTATGTGCACCATCTGCCTGCAATAAAATCTGTTTTATCCCTTCTTTCTAACAGAGACCTTTTGATTGTTTTAGGTGACTTTAATCTACCTGATATTTCTTGGTCTCCTCCTACTGACTCATTTGTCGCTGGATGGCCTGTTAGAACTATCGTTACAGCAACCAAGCTTTATAAAAAATGCCTTAAGTAGACAATTAGATCTTGTGATCTTCAGACCCGTCTGAAATCACAGTATGCAGAATTGACGCTCTTGTTGTACCTGAAGACCGATATCATCCAACTATGGACCTGACAATTTGCTCTGACACCCTCTCTCCTTTAGTTTCTCCAACTAAAATAAGATCTTTTCGTAAATGTGACTGTAATAAACTTAACGATATGATTTCTCATTATAATTGGACACACTTGTACAATTGTACAGACATTGAAAGTGCCACTAAACTATTCTATACAGTCTTAAATACGTTTTTTAATGAATGCGTACCTGATAGGTTTCTTTCTAACCTAAACAGGCCTCCTTGGTTTACCAATGCGTTTTAAGGAATTAAAAACCTTAAATCTTACACTTAGATAAAGTATAAAAATCGGGTAGACCAGCAGATTTTTCGAAAATCAAACCTTCTTGAATTGTCATCTTTTGTAATAAATGGATTTAAGAAAAAAATGCAGACTGACATTGTATATACAGATTTTAGTAAGGCCTTTTACTTTGTATATTAACGATCTTTCCTCAATCCTAACACATTCTCGTGTACTAATGTATGCTGATGATCTTAAGCTTTGTTTATCATATAATAATATAGCGTCGGGATTTAACTTACAGTCGGATATTGATTGTTTTCATGAATGGTGTGAGTACAACCTTTTAAATTTGAACTGCCTTAAATGCAACGTTATGACTTTTTATAGGGGTACTCCTACGTTTATCAGTTACTTTCTTAAAAATACGCCACTTGGCCGTATAGATTCAGTTAACGATTTAGGTGCTCTTCTGGACACTAGACTTAAATTTGACTGCCACATTATGTCCACTGTTAACAAAGCCATGAGTGTTCTTGGGTTTATAAAGCGTTGATCAAAAGAATTTGATAACCCTTATCAACCAAATTATTATTTACCTTCCTTGTCCGTCCTATTTTGGAATATTGTTCGTCGGTTTGGAGTCCACATTATCAAGTGTACATCGACCGTATTGAGTCGGTACAAAAAAATGTTAGTTTGAACTGGGATCAAAACGTAAGGCTACCTTCCTACCAGAGTAGATTACAATTGCTTAATTTACCTACACTTGTAAATCCTAGAACAATGTTTGATACTATTATAAGAGGTGACATTAATTCTGCAGATCTTTAAAACCGCCTAACATTCAATGTCCCTGTTAGACTAACACGAAATTACTATCCTCTAAATTTGCCACGATGTACATCAAATTTTTGTCTGCACGAGCCCTTTCGCGTTCTATGTAATAACAATAATAAAATTTATCATTTAATTTGCGTTCCAACATCTATCCCGGTATTAAAAACTAATATTTTAACTCATTTGCTTAATTCTTCGTTGTGCCTTTTATTTTCATTTGTGTCCCGTCTCTATTTGTTTTATGTATGTATCTTCCTCGCGAACTCGCATTTTTTGCCCAGATTGATAAAAGGACCCCGCTCGTAACAAGAACGTGATTGGTGACGTTGGGCCACTTGTTTGTACTGTTCGAAGTGCATCAACGTCCATATAATATCCGAGTCGATCTAGCCATGTCCAACGCTGAGATCTCGGAAACTATAAGAGCTAGAATAGTCAGACTTGGCATACAGATTCCTGAGCTTCCCGCGCACCGCAAGTTTGTCAGTGGAGCGCCACGTTCACTCTTACGTCTACAATTCGCAAAACATACAAACAAAATTTTAACTGAAATGTGTTTGTCTCATCAATACCTACCGACTGACCTAAGAAAAAGTGCCACTCCCACTTTAACGCCTACAAACGGTTTAAAAACTGTCTGCCGCCCACATAATATCATTGAAAAAGCCGGTAGGTTGCGACCTAAAATATCGTTTTGCTGTTTATATGTCTCCCCATCGCATTGCTCCCTTAAGCTGAATAACGGGTATTTGATAGTCGAGGCACTCCACTATAGCGTTCTTTCTTGTTTTAATTATCTCTTTATGTACTTTAAGTATTTAAAATTGTAATTGGCGCTAAACCTTTGAATTAGTCTTTAAATCTATAACTATTTTTTTGCAGTCCGAAATAATCTCCCAAAGTTTTAGGATCATTTGGAAAGCACACGTAATCTCACTATTTGAGTTGTTATGACACGGGCTTACGAATCACAAATAAAACAAAAAAGAAAGTTAACTTCGACAAGCCGAAATTTTTATTCCCTTGCAGTTATAAGAAATAATCAACTTTAGTAACGCCATGTGAAATTTGTAATGATTACTGCTAGCTTCAGTGATATTAAAAAGAAAATTATTTCTCTGACCGCTTCTTTGAAAGCTATATTTTAGAATCGTCCGATTTTAATTAAATTTAATTCGAAATTCTTAAAATGTATAATATGATATTCTCAATAAAATGCGATAACACAGAAGCTATAATTTGGTATAAAAAAAAGTGAAAACCAAAGACATTTTGGACAAAGAAATTTTTGACATGCTGGTGGAACCAATACATTACGGAAGCCAAGAAAGAAAGCCATAGGGCAAAACGCGCTAACCAACACTCAAGAGAAAAGATCGATTTTAGGGCATTCTAGATATGCTACACGGAAAAATGAGCCTTCGAAAAATCCATAAAAGAGAGCAAACGCAGGTGCTACAATAACATATCCAAAGAAATAGACTCCAACCCTAAGGGCTTCGCATATAAACTCGTCACAAAACGGCTTCGGCATTTAGTAGACCATCGTCGTCATGCCCAGTCAGCATAAAAAGGAAAATATTTCCTGAGGAAGAGAGTATGGCGCGAACCTCACAGATCGTGAACACTAGGATCATAAAGCTCACAAGTCCTGAAAAAGTCCTAGGAGTTCTGAAGACAATAAAGGACGTCAAGGCACCGGGACCTAATGGAATCCCGAATAAAGTACTCAAAATTGCCATAAAAGCAAACACAAAGGAGTATGTTGACATGTATAACGAATGCTTAACAGAAGGGGTGTTTTTAAACTTTTCTTCAATGGCTGCTTCGGCGGTATACTTCGGCGGTAAACTGTACGAAATCACATACAAAGCCATTGAGGAAAAAAGGTGGTTGTACGGCACTATGCAGTATTGCATGGCGAAAACATTGGATGTTAAAAACGCATTGAACTCCGCTAGTTGGCAGCACACACTATTGCTGATTGATGATAGGGATAGTGATAGTGCTGATTGCCGTTATCTCTAGCCTAACACCTGAAAGAATTCTCATTCATATCCCGAATGAAATTAAGTTTCTTAGTGTGAAAAATTCTTTGCAATCATTATCTGTTTTTGTTACGTGTTTTTATATTCTACCTGTCTCTTACCTAGTAATTTATGAGCACCATCTGTCTGCAATAAAATCTGTTTTATCCCTTCTTTCTAACAGAGACCTTTTGATTGTTTTAGGTGACTTTAATCTACCTGATATTTCTTGGTCTCCTCCTACTGACTCATTTGTCGCTGGATGGCCTGTTAGAACTATCGTTACAGCAAGCAAGCTTTATAAAAAATGCCTTAAGTAGACAA
The DNA here is from genome assembly GCF_025231255.1 of Drosophila biarmipes. Classification (NCBI taxonomy): domain Eukaryota; kingdom Metazoa; phylum Arthropoda; class Insecta; order Diptera; family Drosophilidae; genus Drosophila; species Drosophila biarmipes. Next base: position 25,105,333 of record NC_066612.1, read on the forward strand.
TTAGATCTTGTGATCTTCAGACCCGTCTGAAATCACAGTATGCAGAATTGACGCTCTTGTTGTACCTGAAGACCGATATCATCCAACTATGGACCTGACAATTTGCTCTGACACCCTCTCTCCTTTAGTTTCTCCAACTAAAATAAGATCTTGGACACACTTGTACAATTGTACTGGCATTGAAAGTGCCACTAAACTATTCTATACAGTCTTAAATACGTTTTTTAATGAATGCGTACCTGATAGGTTTCTTTCTAACCTAAACAGGCCTCCTTGGTTTACCAATGCGTTTTAAGGAATTAAAAACCTTAAATCTTACACTTAGATAAAGTATAAAAATCGGGTAGACCAGCAGATTTTTCGAAAATCAAACCTTCTTGAATTGTCATCTTTTGTAATAAATGGATTTAAGAAAAAAATGCAGACTGACATTGTATATACAGATTTTAGTAAGGCCTTTTACTTTGTATATTAACGATCTTTCCTCAATCCTAACACATTCTCGTGTACTAATGTATGCTGATGATCTTAAGCTTTGTTTATCATATAATAATATAGCGTCGGGATTTAACTTACAGTCGGATATTGATTGTTTTCATGAATGGTGTGAGTACAACCTTTTAAATTTGAACTGCCTTAAATGCAACGTTATGACTTTTTATAGGGGTACTCCTACGTTTATCAGTTACTTTCTTAGAAATATGCCACTTGACCGTATAGATTCAGTTAACGATTTAGGTGCTCTTCTGGACACTAGACTTAAATTTGACTGCCACATTATGTCCACTGTTAACAAAGCCATGAGTGTTCTTGGGTTTATAAAGCGTTGATCAAAAGAATTTGATAACCCTTATCAACCAAATTATTATTTACCTTCCTTGTCCGTCCTATTTTGGAATATTGTTCGTCGGCTTGGAGTCCACATTATCAAGTGTACATCGACCGTATTGAGTCGGTACAAAAAAATGTTAGTTTGAACTGGGATCAAAACGTAAGGCTACCTTCCTACCAGAGTAGATTACAATTGCTTAATTTACCTACACTTGTAAATCCTAGAACAATGTTTGATACTATTATAAGAGGTGACATTAATTCTGCAGATCTTTAAAACCGCCTAACATTCAATGTCCCTGTTAGACTAACACGAAATTACTATCTTCTAAATTTGCCACGATGTACATCAAATTTTTGTCTGCACGAGCCCTTTCGCGTTCTATGTAATAACTATAATAAAATTTATCATTTAATTTGCGTTCCAACATCTATCCCGGTATTAAAAACTAATATTTTAACTCATTTGCTTAATTCTTCGTTGTGCCTTTTATTTTCATTTGTGTCCCGTCTCTATTTGTTTTATGTATGTATCTTCCTCGCGAACTCGCATTTTTTGCCCAGATTGATAAAAGGACCCCGCTCGTAACAAGAACGTGATTGGTGACGTTGGGCCACTTGTTTGTACTGTTCGAAGTGCATCAACGTCCATATAATATCCGAGTCGATCTAGCCATGTCCAACGCTGAGATCTCGGAAACTATAAGAGCTAGAATAGTCAGACTTGGCATACAGATTCCTGAGCTTCCCGCGCACCGCAAGTTTGTCAGTGGAGCGCCACGTTCACTCTTACGTCTACAATTCGCAAAACATACAAACAAAATTTTAACTGAAATGTGTTTGTCTCATCAATACCTACCGACTGACCTAAGAAAAAGTGCCACTCCCACTTTAACGCCTACAAACGGTTTAAAAACTGTCTGCCGCCCACATAATATCATTGAAAAAGCCGGTAGGTTGCGACCTAAAATATCGCTTTGCTGTTTATATGTCTCCCCATCGCATTGCTCCCTTAAGCTGAATAACGGGTATTTGATAGTCGAGGCACTCCACTATAGCGTTCTTTCTTGTTTTAATTATCTCTTTATGTACTTTAAGTATTTAAAATTGTAATTGGCGCTAAACCTTTGAATTAGTCTTTAAATCTATAACTATTTTTTTGCAGTCCGAAATAATCTCCCAAAGTTTTAGGATCATTTGGAAAGCACACGTAATCTCACTATTTGAGTTGTTATGACACGGGCTTACGAATCACAAATAAAACAAAAAAGAAAGTTAACTTCGACAAGCCGAAATTTTTATTCCCTTGCAGTTATAAGAAATAATCAACTTTAGTAACGCCATGTGAAATTTGTAATGATTACTGCTAGCTTCAGTGATATTAAAAAGAAAATTATTTCTCTGACCGCTTCTTTGAAAGCTATATTTTAGAATCGTCCGATTTTAATTAAATTTAATTCGAAATTCTTAAAATGTATAATATGATATTCTCAATAAAATGCGATAACACAGAAGCTATAATTTGGTATAAAAAAAAGTGAAAACCAAAGACATTTTGGACAAAGAAATTTTTGACATGCTGGTGGAACCAATACATTACGGAAGCCAAGAAAGAAAGCCATAGGGCAAAACGCGCTAACCAACACTCAAGAGAAAAGATCGATTTTAGGCCATTCTAGATATGCTACACGGAAAAATGAGCCTTCGAAAAATCCATAAAAGAGAGCAAACGCAGGTGCTACAATAACATATCCAAAGAAATAGACTCCAACCCTAAGGGCTTCGCATATAAACTCGTCACAAAACGGCTTCGGCATTTAGTAGACCATCGTCGTCATGCCCAGTCAGCATAAAAAGGAAAATATTTCCTGAGGAAGAGAGTATGGCGCGAACCTCACAGATCGTGAACACTAGGATCATAAAGCTCACAAGTCCTGAAAAAGTCCTAGGAGCTCTGAAGACAATAAAGGACGTCAAGGCACCGGGACCTAATGGAATCCCGAATAAAGTACTTAAAATTGCCATAAAAGCAAACATAAAGGAGTATGTTGACTTGTATAACGAATGCTTAACAGAAGGGGTGTTTTTAAACTTTTCTTCAATGGCTGCTTCGGCGGTATACTTCGGCGATAAACTGTACGAAATCACAGACAAAGCCATTGAGGAAAAAGGTGGTTGTACGGCACTATGCAGTATTGCATGGCGAAAACATTGGATGTTAAAAACGCATTGAACTCCGCTAGTTGGCAGCACACACTATTGCTGATTGATGATAGGGATAGTGATAGTGCTGATTGCCGTTACCTCTAGCCTAACACCTGAAAGAATTCTCATTCATATCCCGAATGAAATTAAGTTTCTTAGTGTGAAAAATTCTTTGCAATCATTATCTGTTTTTGTTACGTGTTTTTATATTCTACCTGTCTCTTACCTAGTAATTTATGAGCACCATCTGTCTGCAATAAAATCTGTTTTATCCCTTCTTTCTAACAGAGACCTTTTGATTGTTTTAGGTGACTTTAATCTACCTGATATTTCTTGGTCTCCTCCTACTGACTCATTTGTCGCTGGATGGCCTGTTAGAACTATCGTTACAGCAAGCAAGCTTTATAAAAAATGCCTTAAGTAGACAATTAGATCTTGTGATCTTCAGACCCGTCTGAAATCACAGTATGCAGAATTGACGCTCTTGTTGTACCTGAAGACCGATATCATCCAACTATGGACCTGACAATTTGCTCTGACACCCTCTCTCCTTTAGTTTCTCCAACTAAAATAAGATCTTGGACACACTTGTACAATTGTACTGGCATTGAAAGTGCCACTAAACTATTCTATACAGTCTTAAATACGTTTTTTAATGAATGCGTACCTGATAGGTTTCTTTCTAACCTAAACAGGCCTCCTTGGTTTACCAATGCGTTTTAAGGAATTAAAAACCTTAAATCTTACACTTAGATAAAGTATAAAAATCGGGTAGACCAGCAGATTTTTCGAAAATCAAACCTTCTTGAATTGTCATCTTTTGTAATAAATGGATTTAAGAAAAAAATGCAGACTGACATTGTATATACAGATTTTAGTAAGGCCTTTTACTTTGTATATTAACGATCTTTCCTCAATCCTAACACATTCTCGTGTACTAATGTATGCTGATGATCTTAAGCTTTGTTTATCATATAATAATATAGCGTCGGGATTTAACTTACAGTCGGATATTGATTGTTTTCATGAATGGTGTGAGTACAACCTTTTAAATTTGAACTGCCTTAAATGCAACGTTATGACTTTTTATAGGGGTACTCCTACGTTTATCAGTTACTTTCTTAGAAATATGCCACTTGACCGTATAGATTCAGTTAACGATTTAGGTGCTCTTCTGGACACTAGACTTAAATTTGACTGCCACATTATGTCCACTGTTAACAAAGCCATGAGTGTTCTTGGGTTTATAAAGCGTTGATCAAAAGAATTTGATAACCCTTATCAACCAAATTATTATTTACCTTCCTTGTCCGTCCTATTTTGGAATATTGTTCGTCGGCTTGGAGTCCACATTATCAAGTGTACATCGACCGTATTGAGTCGGTACAAAAAAATGTTAGTTTGAACTGGGATCAAAACGTAAGGCTACCTTCCTACCAGAGTAGATTACAATTGCTTAATTTACCTACACTTGTAAATCCTAGAACAATGTTTGATACTATTATAAGAGGTGACATTAATTCTGCAGATCTTTAAAACCGCCTAACATTCAATGTCCCTGTTAGACTAACACGAAATTACTATCTTCTAAATTTGCCACGATGTACATCAAATTTTTGTCTGCACGAGCCCTTTCGCGTTCTATGTAATAACTATAATAAAATTTATCATTTAATTTGCGTTCCAACATCTATCCCGGTATTAAAAACTAATATTTTAACTCATTTGCTTAATTCTTCGTTGTGCCTTTTATTTTCATTTGTGTCCCGTCTCTATTTGTTTTATGTATGTATCTTCCTCGCGAACTCGCATTTTTTGCCCAGATTGATAAAAGGACCCCGCTCGTAACAAGAACGTGATTGGTGACGTTGGGCCACTTGTTTGTACTGTTCGAAGTGCATCAACGTCCATATAATATCCGAGTCGATCTAGCCATGTCCAACGCTGAGATCTCGGAAACTATAAGAGCTAGAATAGTCAGACTTGGCATACAGATTCCTGAGCTTCCCGCGCACCGCAAGTTTGTCAGTGGAGCGCCACGTTCACTCTTACGTCTACAATTCGCAAAACATACAAACAAAATTTTAACTGAAATGTGTTTGTCTCATCAATACCTACCGACTGACCTAAGAAAAAGTGCCACTCCCACTTTAACGCCTACAAACGGTTTAAAAACTGTCTGCCGCCCACATAATATCATTGAAAAAGCCGGTAGGTTGCGACCTAAAATATCGCTTTGCTGTTTATATGTCTCCCCATCGCATTGCTCCCTTAAGCTGAATAACGGGTATTTGATAGTCGAGGCACTCCACTATAGCGTTCTTTCTTGTTTTAATTATCTCTTTATGTACTTTAAGTATTTAAAATTGTAATTGGCGCTAAACCTTTGAATTAGTCTTTAAATCTATAACTATTTTTTTGCAGTCCGAAATAATCTCCCAAAGTTTTAGGATCATTTGGAAAGCACACGTAATCTCACTATTTGAGTTGTTATGACACGGGCTTACGAATCACAAATAAAACAAAAAAGAAAGTTAACTTCGACAAGCCGAAATTTTTATTCCCTTGCAGTTATAAGAAATAATCAACTTTAGTAACGCCATGTGAAATTTGTAATGATTACTGCTAGCTTCAGTGATATTAAAAAGAAAATTATTTCTCTGACCGCTTCTTTGAAAGCTATATTTTAGAATCGTCCGATTTTAATTAAATTTAATTCGAAATTCTTAAAATGTATAATATGATATTCTCAATAAAATGCGATAACACAGAAGCTATAATTTGGTATAAAAAAAAGTGAAAACCAAAGACATTTTGGACAAAGAAATTTTTGACATGCTGGTGGAACCAATACATTACGGAAGCCAAGAAAGAAAGCCATAGGGCAAAACGCGCTAACCAACACTCAAGAGAAAAGATCGATTTTAGGCCATTCTAGATATGCTACACGGAAAAATGAGCCTTCGAAAAATCCATAAAAGAGAGCAAACGCAGGTGCTACAATAACATATCCAAAGAAATAGACTCCAACCCTAAGGGCTTCGCATATAAACTCGTCACAAAACGGCTTCGGCATTTAGTAGACCATCGTCGTCATGCCCAGTCAGCATAAAAAGGAAAATATTTCCTGAGGAAGAGAGTATGGCGCGAACCTCACAGATCGTGAACACTAGGATCATAAAGCTCACAAGTCCTGAAAAAGTCCTAGGAGCTCTGAAGACAATAAAGGACGTCAAGGCACCGGGACCTAATGGAATCCCGAATAAAGTACTTAAAATTGCCATAAAAGCAAACATAAAGGAGTATGTTGACTTGTATAACGAATGCTTAACAGAAGGGGTGTTTTTAAACTTTTCTTCAATGGCTGCTTCGGCGGTATACTTCGGCGATAAACTGTACGAAATCACAGACAAAGCCATTGAGGAAAAAGGTGGTTGTACGGCACTATGCAGTATTGCATGGCGAAAACATTGGATGTTAAAAACGCATTGAACTCCGCTAGTTGGCAGCACACACTATTGCTGATTGATGATAGGGATAGTGATAGTGCTGATTGCCGTTACCTCTAGCCTAACACCTGAAAGAATTCTCATTCATATCCCGAATGAAATTAAGTTTCTTAGTGTGAAAAATTCTTTGCAATCATTATCTGTTTTTGTTACGTGTTTTTATATTCTACCTGTCTCTTACCTAGTAATTTATGAGCACCATCTGTCTGCAATAAAATCTGTTTTATCCCTTCTTTCTAACAGAGACCTTTTGATTGTTTTAGGTGACTTTAATCTACCTGATATTTCTTGGTCTCCTCCTACTGACTCATTTGTCGCTGGATGGCCTGTTAGAACTATCGTTACAGCAAGCAAGCTTTATAAAAAATGCCTTAAGTAGACAATTAGATCTTGTGATCTTCAGACCCGTCTGAAATCACAGTATGCAGAATTGACGCTCTTGTTGTACCTGAAGACCGATATCATCCAACTATGGACCTGACAATTTGCTCTGACACCCTCTCTCCTTTAGTTTCTCCAACTAAAATAAGATCTTGGACACACTTGTACAATTGTACTGGCATTGAAAGTGCCACTAAACTATTCTATACAGTCTTAAATACGTTTTTTAATGAATGCGTACCTGATAGGTTTCTTTCTAACCTAAACAGGCCTCCTTGGTTTACCAATGCGTTTTAAGGAATTAAAAACCTTAAATCTTACACTTAGATAAAGTATAAAAATCGGGTAGACCAGCAGATTTTTCGAAAATCAAACCTTCTTGAATTGTCATCTTTTGTAATAAATGGATTTAAGAAAAAAATGCAGACTGACATTGTATATACAGATTTTAGTAAGGCCTTTTACTTTGTATATTAACGATCTTTCTTCAATCCTAACACATTCTCGTGTACTAATGTATGCTGATGATCTTAAGCTTTGTTTATCATATAATAATATAGCGTCGGGATTTAACTTACAGTCGGATATTGATTGTTTTCATGAATGGTGTGAGTACAACCTTTTAAATTTGAACTGCCTTAAATGCAACGTTATGACTTTTTATAGGGGTACTCCTACGTTTATCAGTTACTTTCTTAGAAATATGCCACTTGACCGTATAGATTCAGTTAACGATTTAGGTGCTCTTCTGGACACTAGACTTAAATTTGACTGCCACATTATGTCCACTGTTAACAAAGCCATGAGTGTTCTTGGGTTTATAAAGCGTTGATCAAAAGAATTTGATAACCCTTATCAACCAAATTATTATTTACCTTCCTTGTCCGTCCTATTTTGGAATATTGTTCGTCGGCTTGGAGTCCACATTATCAAGTGTACATCGACCGTATTGAGTCGGTACAAAAAAATGTTAGTTTGAACTGGGATCAAAACGTAAGGCTACCTTCCTACCAGAGTAGATTACAATTGCTTAATTTACCTACACTTGTAAATCCTAGAACAATGTTTGATACTATTATAAGAGGTGACATTAATTCTGCAGATCTTTAAAACCGCCTAACATTCAATGTCCCTGTTAGACTAACACGAAATTACTATCTTCTAAATTTGCCACGATGTACATCAAATTTTTGTCTGCACGAGCCCTTTCGCGTTCTATGTAATAACTATAATAAAATTTATCATTTAATTTGCGTTCCAACATCTATCCCGGTATTAAAAACTAATATTTTAACTCATTTGCTTAATTCTTCGTTGTGCCTTTTATTTTCATTTGTGTCCCGTCTCTATTTGTTTTATGTATGTATCTTCCTCGCGAACTCGCATTTTTTGCCCAGATTGATAAAAGGACCCCGCTCGTAACAAGAACGTGATTGGTGACGTTGGGCCACTTGTTTGTACTGTTCGAAGTGCATCAACGTCCATATAATATCCGAGTCGATCTAGCCATGTCCAACGCTGAGATCTCGGAAACTATAAGAGCAGAATAGTCAGACTTGGCATACAGATTCCTGAGCTTCCCGCGCACCGCAAGTTTGTCAGTGGAGCGCCACGTTCACTCTTACGTCTACAATTCGCAAAACATACAAACAAAATTTTAACTGAAATGTGTTTGTCTCATCAATACCTACCGACTGACCTAAGAAAAAGTGCCACTCCCACTTTAACGCCTACAAACGGTTTAAAAACTGTCTGCCGCCCACATAATATCATTGAAAAAGCCGGTAGGTTGCGACCTAAAATATCGCTTTGCTGTTTATATGTCTCCCCATCGCATTGCTCCCTTAAGCTGAATAACGGGTATTTGATAGTCGAGGCACTCCACTATAGCGTTCTTTCTTGTTTTAATTATCTCTTTATGTACTTTAAGTATTTAAAATTGTAATTGGCGCTAAACCTTTGAATTAGTCTTTAAATCTATAACTATTTTTTTGCAGTCATTTGGAAAGCACACGTAATCTCACTATTTGAGTTGTTATGACACGGGCTTACGAATCACAAATAAAACAAAAAAGAAAGTTAACTTCGACAAGCCGAAATTTTTATTCCCTTGCAGTTATAAGAAATAATCAACTTTAGTAACACCATGTGAAATTTGTAATGATTACTGCTAGCTTCAGTGATATTAAAAAGAAAATTATTTCTCTGACCGCTTCTTTGAAAGCTATATTTTAGAATCGTCCGATTTTAATTAAATTTAATTCGAAATTCTTAAAATATATAATATGATATTCTCAATAAAATGCGATAACACAGAAGCTATAATTTGGTATAAAAAAAAGTGAAAACCAAAGACATCTTGGACAAAGACATTTTTGACATGCTGGTGGAACCAATACATTACGAAAGCCAGGAAAGAAAGCCATAGGGCAAAACGCGCTAACCAACACTCAAGAGAAAAGATCGATTTTAGGGCATTCCAGATATGCTACACGGAAAAACGAGCCTTCGAAAAATCCATAAAAGAGAGCAAACGCAGGTGCTACAATAACATATCCAAAGAAATAGACTCCAACCCTAAGGGCTTCGCATATAAACTCGTCACAAAACGGCTTCGGCATTTAGTAGACCATCGTCGTCATGCCCAGTCAGCATAAAAAGGAAAAGATTTCCTGAGGAAGAGAGTATGGCGCGAACCTCACAGATCGTGAACACTAGGATCATAAAGCTCACAAGTCCTGAAAAAGTCCTAGGAGCTCTAAAGACAATAAAGGACGTCAAGGCACCGGGACCTAATGGAATCCCGAATAAAGTACTTAAAATTGCCATAAAAGCAAACACAAAGGAGTATGTTGACATGTATAACGAATGCTTAACAGAAGGGGTGTTTTTAAACTTTTCTTCAATGGCTGCTTCGGCGGTATACTTCGGCGATAAACTGTACGAAATCACAGACAAAGCCATTGAGGAAAAAAGGTGGTTGTACGGCACTATGCAGTATTGCATGGCGAAAACATTGGATGTTAAAAACGCATTGAACTCCGCTAGTTGGCAGCACACATTATTGCTGATTGATGATAGGGATAGTGATAGTGCTGATTGCCGTTATCTCTAGCCTAACACCTGAAAGAATTCTCATTCATATCCCGAATGAAATTAAGTTTCTTAGTGTGAAAAATTCTTTGCAATCTTTATCTGTTTTTGTTACGTGTTTTTATATTCTACCTACCTCTTACCTAGTAATTTATGAGCACCATCTGTCTGCAATAAAATCTGTTTTATCCCTTCTTTCTAACAGAGACCTTTTGATTGTTTTAGGTGACTTTAATCTACCTGATATTTCTTGGTCTCCTCCTACTGACTCATTTGTCGCTGGATGGCCTGTTAGAACTATCGTTACAGCAACCAAGCTTTATAAAAAATGCCTAAGTAGACAATTAGATCTTGTGATCTTCAGACCCGTCAGTATGCAGAATTGACGCTCTTGTTGTACCTGAAGACCGATATCATCCAACTATGGACCTGACAATTTGCTCTGACACCCTCTCTCCTTTAGTTTCTCCAACTAAAATAAGATCTTTTCGTAAATGTGACTGTAATAAACTTAACGATATGATTTCTCATTATAATTGGACACACTTGTACAATTGTACTGGCATTGAAAGTGCCACTAAACTATTCTATACAGTCTTAAATACGTTTTTTAATGAATGCGTACCTGATAGGTTTCTTTCAAACCTAAACAGGCCTCCTTGGTTTACCAATGCGTTTTAAGGAATTAAAAACCTTAAATCTTACACTTAGATAAAGTATAAAAATCGGGTAGACCAGCAGATTTTTCGAAATATGGCTCGAACAGATTTTAATGTTCTCAACAGTCATTACTGTGCTATGTATCTAATTCGATGTAAATTTGAATTTTCAAACGATCCGAAACAGTTTTACAATTTTGTTAATGCCAAGCGTTAGTCATCGGCATTGCCTTCATCAGTACGTCTAAGCTCAATGGTGGCATCGACGGATTCTGAAATTGCTGATTTATTTACTGAGTTTTTCCAAACTACTTATAGTTCGACAGCTTGGTCAAATTCCAACTACCCTAATCCCTTAAATAGGGCAAATTGTATTGTTTCCCCTGTAATCACCGAAAGCTCTTTCTTAAGAGACTTAGCAACAACAACACCAACTTGTTCTCCCGGTCCAGATGGACTTCCTGAATGTGTGCTTAAGTTTTGTGCGTCAACCATTTGTAAACCGATTCTCATACTTTTTAATTTGTCTATTTTATCATCAGTTTTTCCTTCTATCTGGAAGGACTCTTTTATTATTCCACTTCATAAAAAATGTGCAAAGGCGGATGCCCAAAATCAAAGAGGTATTTCTAACTTGTCGGCAATTCCGAAAGCATTTGAACGTATTATCACTTCTCATTTGCAACATTTATCACCGTGTCAGCATGGTTTTGTTAGGCCAAAATCGACCAACACCAACCTTCTTGAATTGTCATCTTTTGTAATAAATGGATTTAAGAAAAAAATGCAGACTGACATTGTATATACAGATTTTAGTAAGGCCTTTTACTTTGTATATTAACGATCTTTCCTCAATCCTAACACATTCTCGTGTACTAATGTATGCTGATGATCTTAAGCTTTGTTTATCATATAATAATATAGCGTCGGGATTTAACTTACAGTCGGATATTGATTGTTTTCATGAATGGTGTGAGTACAACCTTTTAAATTTGAACTGCCTTAAATGCAACGTTATGACTTTTTATAGGGGTACTCCTACGTTTATCAGTTACTTTCTTAGAAATATGCCACTTGACCGTATAGATTCAGTTAACGATTTAGGTGCTCTTCTGGACACTAGACTTAAATTTGACTGCCACATTATGTCCACTTTTAACAAAGCCATGAGTGTTCTTGGGTTTATAAAGCGTTGATCAAAAGAATTTGATAACCCTTATCAACCAAATTATTATTTACCTTCCTTGTCCGTCCTATTTTGGAATATTGTTCGTCGGTTTGGAGTCCACATTATCAAGTGTACATCGATCGTATTGAGTCGGTACAAAAAAATGTTAGTTTGAACTGGGATCAAAACGTAAGGCTACCTTCCTACCAGAGTAGATTACAATTGCTTAATTTACCTACACTTGTAAATCCTAGAACAATGTTTGATACTATTATAAGAGGTGACATTAATTCTGCAGATCTTTAAAACCGCCTAACATTCAATGTCCCTGTTAGACTAACACGAAATTACTATCTTCTAAATTTGCCACGATGTACATCAAATTTTTGTCTGCACGAGCCCTTTCGCGTTTTATGTAATAACTATAATAAAATTTATCATTTAATTTGCGTTCCAACATCTATCCCGGTATTAAAAACTAATATTTTAACTCATTTGCTTAATTCTTCGTTGTGCCTTTTATTTTCATTTGTGTCCCGTCTCTATTTGTTTTATGTATGTATCTTCCTCGCGAACTCGCATTTTTTGCCCAGATTGATAAAAGGACCCCGCTCGTAACAAGAACGTGATTGGTGACGTTGGGCCACTTGTTTGTACTGTTCGAAGTGCATCAACGTCCATATAATATCCGAGTCGATCTAGCCATGTCCAACGCTGAGATCTCGGAAACTATAAGAGCAGAATAGTCAGACTTGGCATACAGATTCCTGAGCTTCCCGCGCACCGCAAGTTTGTCAGTGGAGCGCCACGTTCACTCTTACGTCTACAATTCGCAAAACATACAAACAAAATTTTAACTGAAATGTGTTTGTCTCATCAATACCTACCGACTGACCTAAGAAAAAGTGCCACTCCCACTTTAACGCCTACAAACGGTTTAAAAGCTGTCTGCCGCCCACATAATATCATTGAAAAAGCCGGTAGGTTGCGACCTAAAATATCGCTTTGCTGTTTATATGTCTCCCCATCGCATTGCTCCCTTAAGCTGAATAACGAGTATTTGATAGTCGAGGCACTCCACTATAGCGTTCTTTCTTGTTTTATTTATCTCTTTATGTACTTTAAGTATTTAAAATTGTAATTGGCGCTAAACCTTTGAATTAGTCTTTAAATCTATAACTATTTTTTTGCAGTCCGAAATAATCTCCCAAAGTTTTAGGATCATTTGGAAAGCACACGTAATCTCACTATTTGAGTTGTTATGACACGGGCTTACGAATCACAAATAAAACAAAAAAGAAAGTTAACTTCGACAAGCCGAAATTTTTATTCCCTTGCAGTTATAAGAAATAATCAACTTTAGTAACACCATGTGAAATTTGTAATGATTACTGCTAGCTTCAGTGATATTAAAAAGAAAATTATTTCTCTGACCGCTTCTTTGAAAGCTATATTTTAGAATCGTCCGATTTTAATTAAATTTAATTCGAAATTCTTAAAATATATAATATGATATTCTCAATAAAATGCGATAACACAGAAGCTATAATTTGGTATAAAAAAAGTGAAAACCAAAGACATCTTGGACAAAGACATTTTTGACATGCTGGTGGAACCAATACATTACGAAAGCCAGGAAAGAAAGCCATAGGGCAAAACGCGCTAACCAACACTCAAGAGAAAAGATCGATTTTAGGGCATTCCAGATATGCTACACGGAAAAACGAGCCTTCGAAAAATCCATAAAAGAGAGCAAACGCAGGTGCTACAATAACATATCCAAAGAAATAGACTCCAACCCTAAGGGCTTCGCATATAAACTCGTCACAAAACGGCTTCGGCATTTAGTAGACCATCGTCGTCATGCCCAGTCAGCATAAAAAGGAAAAGATTTCCTGAGGAAGAGAGTATGGCGCGAACCTCACAGATCGTGAACACTAGGATCATAAAGCTCACAAGTCCTGAAAAAGTCCTAGGAGCTCTGAAGACAATAAAGGACGTCAAGGCACCGGGACCTAAAGGAATCCCGAATAAAGTACTTAAAATTGCCATAAAAGCAAACACAAAGGAGTATGTTGACATGTATAACGAATGCTTAACAGAAGGGGTGTTTTTAAACTTTTCTTCAATGGCTGCTTCGGCGGTATACTTCGGCGATAAACTGTACGAAATCACAGACAAAGCCATTGAGGAAAAAAGGTGGTTGTACGGCACTATGCAGTATTGCATGGCGAAAACATTGGATGTTAAAAACGCATTGAACTCCGCTAGTTGGCAGCACACACTATTGCTGATTGATGATAGGGATAGTGATAGTGCTGATTGCCGTTACCTCTAGCCTAACACCTGAAAGAATTCTCATTCATATCCCGAATGAAATTAAGTTTCTTAGTGTGAAAAATTCTTTGCAATCTTTATCTGTTTTTGTTACGTGTTTTTATATTCTACCTACCTCTTACCTAGTAATTTATGAGCACCATCTGTCTGCAATAAAATCTGTTTTATCCCTTCTTTCTAACAGAGACCTTTTGATTGTTTTAGGTGACTTTAATCTACCTGATATTTCTTGGTCTCCTCCTACTGACTCATTTGTCGCTGGATGGCCTGTTAGAACTATCGTTACAGCAACCAAGCTTTATAAAAAATGCCTTAAGTAGACAATTAGATCTTGTGATTTTCAGACCCGTCTGAAATCACAGTATGCAGAATTGACGCTCTTGTTGTACCTGAAGACCGATATCATCCAACTATGGACCTGACAATTTGCTCTGACACCCTCTCTCCTTTAGTTTCTCCAACTAAAATAAGATCTTTTCGTAAATGTGACTGTAATAAACTTAACGATATGATTTCTCATTATAATTGTACACTTGTACAATTGTACTGGCATTGAAAGTGCCACTAAACTATTCTATACAGTCTTAAATACGTTTTTTAATGAATGCGTACCTGATAGGTTTCTTTCAAACCTAAACAGGCCTCCTTGGTTTACCAATGCGTTTTAAGGAATTAAAAACCTTAAATCTTACACTTAGATAAAGTATAAAAATCGGGTAGACCAGCAGATTTTTCGAAATATGGCTCGAACAGATTTTAATGTTCTCAACAGTCATTACTGTGCTATGTATCTAAATCGATGTAAATTTGAATTTTCAAACGATCCCAAACAGTTTTACAACTTTGTTAATGCCAAGCGTTAGTCATCGGCATTGCCTTCATCAGTACGTCTAAGCTCAATGGTGGCATCGACGGATTCTGAAATTGCTGATTTATTTACTGAGTTTTTCCAAACTACTTATAGTTCGACAGCTTGGTCAAATTCCAACTACCCTAATCCCTTAAATAGGGAAAATTGTATTGTTTCCCCTGTAATCACCGAAAGCTCTTTCTTAAGAGACTTAGCAACAACAACACCAACTTGTTCTCCCGGTCCAGATGGACTTCCTGAATGTGTGCTTAAGTTTTGTGCGTCAACCATTTGTAAACCGATTCTCATACTTTTTAATTTGTCTATTTTATCATCAGGTTTTCCTTCTATCAGGAAGGACTCTTTTATTATTCCACTTCATAAAAAATGTGCAAAGGCGGATGCCCAAAATCAAAGAGGTATTTCTAACTTGTCGGCAATTCCGAAAGCATTTGAACGTATTATCACTTCTCATTTGCAACATTTATCACCGTGTCAGCATGGTTTTGTTAGGCCAAAATCGACCAAGACCAACCTTCTTGAATTGTCATCTTTTGTAATAAATGGATTTAAGAAAAAAATGCAGACTGACATTGTATATACAGATTTTAGTAAGGCCTTTTACTTTGTATATTAACGATCTTTCCTCAATCCTAACACATTCTCGTGTACTAATGTATGCTGATGATCTTAAGCTTTGTTTATCATATAATAATATAGCGTCGGGATTTAACTTACAGTCGGATATTGATTGTTTTCATGAATGGTGTGAGTACAACCTTTTAAATTTGAACTGCCTTAAATGCAACGTTATGACTTTTTATAGGGGTACTCCTACGTTTATCAGTTACTTTCTTAGAAATACGCCACTTGACCGTATAGATTCAGTTAACGATTTAGGTGCTCTTCTGGACACTAGACTTAAATTTGACTGCCACATTATGTCCACTGTTAACAAAGCCATGAGTGTTCTTGGGTTTATAAAGCGTTGATCAAAAGAATTTGATAACCCTTATCAACCAAATTATTATTTACCTTCCTTGTCCGTCCTATTTTGGAATATTGTTCGTCGGTTTGGAGTCCACATTATCAAGTGTACATCGACCGTATTGAGTCGGTACAAAAAAATGTTAGTTTGAACTGGGATCAAAACGTAAGGCTACCTTCCTACCAGAGTAGATTACAATTGCTTAATTTACCTACACTTGTAAATCCTAGAACAATGTTTGATACTATTATAAGAGGTGACATTAATTCTGCAGATCTTTAAAACCGCCTAACATTCAATGTCCCTGTTAGACTAACACGAAATTACTATCCTCTAAATTTGCCACGATGTACATCAAATTTTTGTCTGCACGAGCCCTTTCGCGTTCTATGTAATAACTATAATAAAATTTATCATTTAATTTGCGTTCCAACATCTATCCCGGTATTAAAAACTAATATTTTAACTCATTTGCTTAATTCTTCGTTGTGCCTTTTATTTTCATTTGTGTCCCGTCTCTATTTGTTTTATGTATGTATCTTCCTCGCGAACTCGCATTTTTTGCCCAGATTGATAAAAGGAACCCGCTCGTAACAAGAACGTGATTGGTGACGTTGGGCCACTTGTTTGTACTGTTCGAAGTGCATCAACGTCCATATAATATCCGAGTCGATCTAGCCATGTCAAACGCTGAGATCTCGGAAACTATAAGAGCTAGAATAGTCCGACTTGGCATACAGATTCCTGAGCTTCCCGCGCACCGCAAGTTTGTCAGTGGAGCGCCACGTTCACTCTTACGTCTACAATTCGCAAAACATACAAACAAAATTTTAACTGAAATGTGTTTGTCTCATCAATACCTACCGACTGACCTAAGAAAAAGTGCCACTCCCACTTTAACGCCTACAAACGGTTTAAAAGCTGTCTGCCGCCCACATAATATCATTGAAAAAGCCGGTAGGTTGCGACCTAAAATATCGCTTTGCTGTTTATATGTCTCCCCATCGCATTGCTCCCTTAAGCTGAATAACGGGTATTTGATAGTCGAGGCACTCCACTATAGCGTTCTTTCCTGTTTTAATTATCTCTTTATGTACTTTAAGTATTTAAAATTGTAATTAAAAAGAAATTCGTCGAACTGTGCCCTCTCCCGGAAAATAGCGGTTCCTCCGTCTCTCTATCGGTCGCCTGCTGTCTTCGCTTCTCTGTCGGTGACGGGAATGGCCGGAAACATACGGTCCCGTTACAGGCCCTTGTACACGGCGTTATACCAGTCCGCCTCCTCCTTGTCCCTTGGGGGTCACCATCCATGCTTAATAATTAAGGATGTTTTGGTCCTGGCGCTAAACCTTTTTATTAGTCTTTAAATATATAACTATTTTTTTGCAGTCCGAAATAATCTTCCAAAGTTTTAGGATCATTTGGAAAGCACACGTAATCTCACTATTTGAGTTGTTATGACACGGGCTTACGAATCACAAATAAAACAAAAAAGGAAGTTAGCTTCGACAAACCGAAGTTTTTATTCCCTTGCAGTTATAAGAAATAATCAACTTTAGTAACACCATGTGAAATTTGTAATGATTACTGCTAGCTTCAGTGATATTAAAAAGAAAATTATTTCTCTGACCGCTTCTTTGATAGCTATATTTTAGAGTCATCCGATTTTAATTAAATTTAATTCGAAATTCTTAAAATATATAATATGATATACTCAATAAAATGCAATAACACAGAAGCTATAATTTGGTATAAAAAAAAGTGAAAACCAAAGACATCTTGGACAAAGACATTTTTGACATGCTGGTGGAACCAATACATTACGAAAGCCAGGAAAGAAAGCCATAGGGCAAAACGCGCTAACCAACACTCAAGAGAAAAGATCGATTTTAGGGCATTCCAGATATGCTACACGGAAAAACGAGCCTTCGAAAAATCCATAAAAGAGAGCAAACGCAGGTGCTACAATAACATATCCAAAGAAATAGACTCCAACCCTAAGGGCTTCGCATATAAACTCGTCACAAAACGGCTTCGGCATTTAGTAGACCATCGTCGTCATGCCCAGTCAGCATAAAAAGGAAAAGATTTCCTGAGGAAGAGAGTATGGCGCGAACCTCACAGATCGTGAACACTAGGATCATAAAGCTCACAAGTCCTGAAAAAGTCCTAGGAGCTCTGAAGACAATAAAGGACGTCAAGGCACCGGGACCTAAAGGAATCCCGAATAAAGTACTTAAAATTGCCATAAAAGCAAACACAAAGGAGTATGTTGACATGTATAACGAATGCTTAACAGAAGGGGTGTTTTTAAACTTTTTGAATGAATAATCTTCTTCTTCAATGGCTGCTCTGAGATGCAGTATGGTTTTCGAAAGCGGCTATCTACCATTGACGTCGGCGGTAAACTGTACGAAATCACAGACAAAGCCATTGAGGAAAAAAGGTGGTTGTACGGCACTATGCAGTATTGCATGGCGAAAACATTGGATGTTAAAAACACATTGAACTCCGCTAGTTGGCAGCACACACTATTGCTGATTGATGATAGGGATAGTGATAGTGCTGATTGCCGTTATCTCTAGCCTAACACCTGAAAGAATTCTCATTCATATCCCGAATGAAATTAAGTTTCTAAGTGTGAAAAATTCTTTGCAATCTTTATCTGTTTTGGTTACGTGTTTTTATATTCTACCTGTCTCTTACCTAGTAATTTATGAGCACCATCTGTCTGCAACAAAATCTGTTTTATCCCTTCTTTCTAACAGAGACCTTTTGATTGTTTTAGGTGACTTTAATCTACCTGATATTTCTTGGTCTCCTCGTACTGACTCATTTGTCGCTGGATGGCCTTATAGAACTATCGTTGCAGCAAGCAAGATTTATAAAAAATGCCTTAAGTAGACAATTAGATCTTGTGATCTTCAGACCCGTCTGAAATCACAGTATGCAGAATTGACGCTCTTGTTGTACCTGAAGACCGATATCATCCAACTATGGACCTGACAATTTGCTCTGACACCCTCTCTCCTTTAGTTTCTCCAACTAAAATGAGATGTTTTCGTAAATGTGACTGCAATAAACTTAACGATATGATTTCTCATTATAATTGGACACACTTGTACAATTGTACAGACATTGAAAGTGCCACTAAACTATTCTATACAGTCTTAAATACGTTTTTAATGAATATTGGTAGGTTTCTTTCAAACCTAAACAGGCCTCCTTGGTTTACCAATGCGTTTTAAGGAATTAAAAACCTTAAATCTTACACTTAGATAAAGTATAAAAATCGGGTAGACCAGCAGATTTTTCGAAATATGGCTCGAACAGATTTTAATGTTCTCAACAGTCATTACTGTGCTATGTATCTAATTCGATGTAAATTTGAATTTTCAAACGATCCGAAACAGTTTTACAATTTTGTTAATGCCAAGCGTTAGTCATCGGCATTGCCTTCATCAGTACGTCTAAGCTCAATGGTGGCATCGACGGATTCTGAAATTGCTGATTTATTTACTGAGTTTTTCCAAACTACTTATAGTTCGACAGCTTGGTCAAATTCCAACTACCCTAATCCCTTAAATAGGGCAAATTGTATTGTTTCCCCTGTAATCACCGAAAGCTCTTTCTTAAGAGACTTAGTAACAACAACACCAACTTGTTCTCCCGGTCCAGATGGACTTCCTGAATGTGTGCTTAAGTTTGGTGCGTCAAGCATTTGTAAACCGATTTTCATACTTTTTAATTTGTCTTTTTTATCATCAGTTTTTCCTTCTATCTGGAAGGACTCTTTTATTATTCCACTCCATAAAAAATGTGAAAAGGCGGATGCCCAAAATCAAAGAGGTATTTCTAACTTGTCGGCAATTCCGAAAACATTTGAACGTATTATCACTTCTCATTTGCAACATTTATGTTCCTCGCTTTTATCACCGTGTCAGCATGGTTTTGTTAGGCCAAAATCGACCAACACCAACCTTCTTGAATTGTCATCTTTTGTAATAAATGGATTTAAGAAAAAAATGCAGACTGACATTGTATATACAGATTTTAGTAAGGCCTTTTACTTTGTATATTAACGATCTTTCCTCAATCCTAACACATTCTCGTGTACTAATGTATGCTGATGATCTTAAGCTTTGTTTATCATATAATAATATAGCGTCGGGATTTAACTTACAGTCGGATATTGATTGTTTTCATGAATGGTGTGAGTACAACCTTTTAAATTTGAACTGCCTTAAATGCAACGTTATGACTTTTTATAGGGGTACTCCTACGTTTATCAGTTACTTTCTTAGAAATACGCCACTTGACCGTATAGATTCAGTTAACGATTTAGGTGCTCTTCTGGACACTAGACTTAAATTTGACTGCCACATTATGTCCACTGTTAACAAAGCCATGAGTGTTCTTGGGTTTATAAAGCGTTGGTCAAAAGAATTTGATAACCCTTATCAACCAAATTATTATTTACCTTCCTTGTCCGTCCTATTTTGGAATATTGTTCGTCGGTTTGGAGTCCACATTATCAAGTATACATCGACCGTATTGAGTCGGTACAAAAAAATGTTAGTTTGAACTGGGATCAAAACGTAAGGCTACCCTCCTACCAGAGTAGATTACAATTGCTTAATTTACCTACACTTGTAAATCCTAGAACAATGTTTGATACTATTATAAGAGGTGACATTAATTCTGCAGATCTTTAAAACCGCCTAACATTCAATGTCCCTGTTAGACTAACACGAAATTACTATCCTCTAAATTTGCCACGATGTACATCAAATTTTTGTCTGCACGAGCCCTTTCGCGTTCTATGTAATAACTATAATAAAATGTATCATTTAATTTGCATTCCAACATCTATCCCGGTATTAAAAACTAATATTTTAACTCATTTGCTTAATTCTTCGTTGTGCCTTTTATTTTCATTTGTGTCCCGTCTCTATTTGTTTTATGTATGTATCTTCCTCGCGAACTCGCATTTTTTGCCCAGATTGATAAAAGGACCCCGCTCGTAACAAGAACGTGCTTGGTGTCGTTGGGCCACTTGCTTGTAGTGTTCGAAGTGCATCAGCGTCCATATAATATCCGAGTCGATCTAGCCATGTCCAACGCTGAGATCTCGGAAACTATAAGAGCTAGAATAGTCAGACTTGGCATACAGATTCCTGGGCTTCCCGCGCACCGCAAGTTTGTCAGTGGAGTGCCACGTTCACTCTTACGTCTACCATTTGCAAAACATACAAACAAAATTGTAACTGAAATGTGTTTGTCTCATCAATACCTACCGACTGACCTAAGAAAAAGTGTCACTCCCACTTTAACGCCTACAAACGGTTTAAAAGCTGTCTGTAATTGGCGCTAAACCTTTGTATTAGTCTTTAAATCTATAACTATTTTTTTGCAGTCCGAAATAATCATTTGGAAAGCACATGTAATCTCACTATTTGAGTTGTTATGACACGGGCTTACGAATCACAAATAAAACAAAAAAGAAAGTTAACTTCGACAAGCCGAAGTTTTTATTCCCTTGCAGTTATAAGAAATAATCAACTTTAGTAACACCATGTGAAATTTGTAATGATTACTGCTAGCTTCAGTGATATTAAAAAGCAAATTATTTCTCTGACCGCTTCTTTGATAGCTATAATTTAGAGTCGTCCGATTTTAATTAAATTTAATTCGAAATTCTTAAAATATATTATATGATATCCCAATAAAATGCGATAACACCGAAGCTATAATTTGGTATAAAAAAAGTGAAAACCAAAGACAAAGACACAGTTGTATCAAAGGTACAGTTGACCATTTAGGTGTGGATACACACATTTGTTATCATGAAACAAAATGGGATACTATTTTTTTTTTTGTTTTTTTTTTATAAATAAAAATATTTAAGTATATTGTTTTTGAATATAAAATATTCTTTCTTTAAAAACTAGTAAGAACATTCTGATATAAATGCTTTTTATATAATAACAAAATAGTGTAAAAATAAATTAAACTGAGTTTTTTATTAAATTTTTTGCTAATTAATTAATAATGACTCTAGTTTAGTTGTTGGAATAATCAATGTTAATACCGTCACTTCAACTTGTTTCAAGCACAATGAAAATATTTTCAACTTTCATAATATCATTTTACTTTTTAGAATATTTTAACTGTAAAAGTTACAATTCTCTGTCTGTGTACTTTGCCAAATTAAAAAAAACCTTTTGTTTCTTCTTCTACATGGTATTGTAGGGTATAAGGCTAGCTTTCGATCCTGTACCTGTATATAATAAAAGAATAAGAAAGATATGTTTTATATACAATACAATTGACTTATTATTTTTCATGTTTTTTTTTAAACATGATAACATGAACCGAAAAGGTTTAAAGAATAGTTAGTACGTATATGGATGGTCTTGAGTTTTATAATCTTATCAGTGGTCCTGCGCATCGGGTCTTAGGTGTGTGAATTTTTTGACGGTCAGGTAATTACGTGTGCATCCCTATTATCAGTAAAATGATTTTGGATCACTTGCGAAAAGAAGTTAATCTTTCTCACTTTATGGATAATGGATAACATTTATTTGTGAATCTTGATAATTTTAACAACAGACTAGAAAACCACATTTGAAAACAGTAAGATACCATCTAAAACAACAAGGAAGAACGCTATAGTCGAGTGCCTCGACTATCAGATACCCGTTACTCAGCTTGGGGGAGAAATATTCTAAAGCGCTATTTTGGTAAATGTTAAGTGGGCGGCAGACAGTTTTAAGCGTTTTATGTGTTTGGGGCGTTAGAGTGAGCAACTATTTTTTTTAGGCCAATCGAAAGTTTTAATGAGGCAAATACATTTTAGCAAACAAAATTTCTAGCATGACAATTTTTTTTGGGTCAATCGATAAGAATTGTTGAGACAAATACGTCTTAGCAAAACAATTTTTTCTAGCATGACAATTGTGGCCACCAAAATTTTTTTTGGGATAATCGATAGATATTGATGGGACAAATACATTTCAGTTAAAATTTTTGTTATGTCATAAAATCTTTAGGCGCCATAGATTTTCGCGGACTGTGGGCGTTAAAGTGGGCGTGGCACCTCGCAGGAACCCCAGAAATCTGCATGCCAAGTCTGACGGTTCTAGCTTTTATAGTTTCCGAGATCTCAGCGTTCATACGGACAGACGGGCATGGCTAGATCGACGCTTGTATGAGATTCATCTGAACCAATTAATTGGGCAAAAAAAGGTGAAAGGGATGAATATTATTTGAATATAAACAACCTTTTCAGCCCCTGCTTAGGAAACTAACATGAACCATTACCATTTGACCGCCGCACAGGAACCCTTGGGGCATTGTGAGAAACATCTCAAGTGATTACCTTCGGTTAGGCTCAAGTGGCCTGCCCTTACAGATTACAAGTGCAAACACTGCTGCCTTGTAGGGTTTAATATTACACATCATAGTTAATGGCTCTGGGTCGATTTACATTGTTACATGACATGCACAGAGCTCATCAAGTATTATATTTTATTTTTATTAGTGTTCGTCTAAACACAAGGAGCTAGCCTACCCAAGAAGCTCGACAAACCCATATATGGTAGAATAATGCATGGGTAACTACGAAAGCGGCCCGGACAAAGGTTTCTCGCAATACACACAGCGGCTTTCCATACAAAAACTGAAAAGGCCGAGCCAATTATAATCGAGTATCGAAGTTTAAAAACAATATTATCATCATCAACAATCAGAAATAAAGTATATATATTCTTGATCAGCGTCAATAGACGATTCGATTTGGCCATGTCCGTTCTCGACCGTCTGTCCGTCTGTCTGTCCGTTTCTACGCAAACCAGTCCCTCAGTTTTAAAACTATCGGGCTGAAACTTTCCCAAGAGTCTTTCTTATGCAAGTAGTACATAAGTCGGAACCAGCTGGATCGAACAACTATATCTTATAGCTCCCATAGGAACTACCGAAGAAAAAATTTAAAAAATATATATCATTGGGAATTTAACATATAACCTCCGACGCTAACATATTTTATTTGGTTTTGGAATTTGAATTAAATTTTATCGAAATCGGACGACTATATCATATAGCTGTCATAGGAACGATCGGAAAATTGGTGGTCATTTAATATGAAACAAATTATAGCTTTGGTGCTTTTTGACACATAACCTTCCAAGCCTGGAAATAACATTTTTTAATTCGTTCTGAATTTTAAATTAAATTTTAATAAATTCGGACGGTTATGTGATAAGCTGTCATAGGAACGATCGGAAAGTTGATGGCAAAATAATATGAAACAAATTATAGCTTTGGGGCTTTTTGATAGATAATATTGGGAATATAATTTTTTATATTTTTAAGAATTTCGAATTCAATTTAATAAAAATCGGTCTACTCTAAAATATAGATGTAAAAAAAATAGTCTTCGGCATGCCGAAGTTAACCTCCTTTCTTGTTTTTGGTTAATTTCAACATATATTTATAGGAGATCAGTAATTTCAGCATTTTTGTTTTAAAAACACAAGTTTATCAAAAATGTTTGGCTTTAGGAAGCTTCTTTGGTTACTTATAATTTTTCCGCTTTTGCTGAAGGCCCTCTCGGATGCAGTTGATGTGGCTGGCACGCAAAGGTACTGCTTTGCAGTAGCTTCAAAATGTTTAATTCCAAACTATTGAAATTGGTTCGATGCGCTTGGGACTTGAAATGGAGTTTTTTTCGTTTTTCACGTTGCCGATGTTCCTGTAATAAAAAAAAGTTAATTTATGAACTTATAACACACGTTCTTATATATGTGCTATGGGTATAAACGCAAATAATGATATATAGATGCATTGTAGAATTAAACACATATATTAATACATACGAGGTGTGTTCAAAAAGTAAGGTGTCTTTTCAAATTTCGCGGGCAACATATTTTCGATTATCGATTTTTTGTTTAGTTGTGAGAGGCGTAAAGGTAACAAGTTGTTTTGCGTGCTCAGCGATTTTTTGCTATCGAAAAATATGGATCAAAGGATTTGCATCAAATTTTGTGTAAAAAATAAAATTAATTGCTCCGAAACACTTGAAATGTTGACTGTGGCATACGGTGAAACTGTTCTGAGTAAAAAAATTGTTTACAAGTGGTACAAACTCTTCCAAGATGGCCGGGAAGATGCCTCGCTCTGGACGCCCAAGCACGTCAACAACTGATGAAAAAAACAGTGAAGAAAATTGTTTTGGAAAATCGTCGAATCACTATCAGAGAAGTTGCTGAAGATGTCGGTATATCGCTAGCACGCCAAGTTCGATCAAATGTCAAAGTTTTGATCACTGTATTCTTCGATTACCATGGCGTGGTGCATCAGGAGCTCTTACCATATGGTCGTACGGTCAATAAACAGTATTATCTGGAACTTATGCGCCGTTTGCGAGAAGCAATACGAAAGAAACGTCCAGAATTGTGGAAAAACAATTCATGGCTTTTGCATCTTCCGCGATATCGCATTCGGATCGCGGAAGTCACTCCCGTCCCGGCACTTCTCGGATTCACTTCGGCGACACTTCCAGGAGTGACTTCGGCAACTATTTTGCATTTATTTTTTCTATAAGGTCTTTGAGCGCTTTTAGACACAATGTCCTTGGCATGTCGGAAATGCTGCTTAATAATTTTATTTATATCCAGCTCCGTTCACATGAGAAATTTAATTATAACCATTTCTAAAATAAAAGGAAACAAATTTTTTTATATTTAAAATAAAAATAAATTTGATGCAATTACCTATTATAATTAGGTGGAGAATCTTTAAATGTTTATTTTACTGCAATCATGCCAGGTAATGTGAAAATATCTATATAAAAAGCAAAACACAAATTTTATACAAAAATTGGTCTGACCACAATCAAATTGCAAAATATACTAACGCTCGGACAAAAAAAAAATCGCATAGGTAAATATGGAAAGAGATTTTCAGAAATAAAGGGTAACGGCAATTATCGTGTCATCCTTTTTTTTCCAGTAACTTTGTTTTTGTATCATCAGTCTATCGTACAAAAGTATTTTAGAAGATACTTCTTCGCGATCGCAACCTTTCTTGTTTTTGTTAAATGTGTTAAAAGTGTCACAAAAGGTACTACTTTTTTTGTTTTTTTTTAAATGTGTGCTGTTGTCTAACTATCGTCCAGAAGTGTCTCAGACAGTACTTCTTTGCGATCGAAATGTGTGCTATCGCCTTTCTATCGCTCAGAAGTGACTTACAAGGTGAGTTCCAAAGCAAACAGGACTTTTTTAATCTAGCGCCCTCCAGTGCTATAAGAATCTGGTATCGTTTATCGACTTCCAGTAAAAATTTCATGACATTTCATCTATTGGAAGTGAGGTTATTGCGTTTTAAGTGTCAGTATGTTTTTGTCATCGGTGCGAACAAAGAGCCAACATTAAATGCGCTGTCTCTTCGATCGACGCTTGTGTCCGACTTTTTGACCAAAAATCATATTTTAACCCTCAAACACTCCCCGTATTCACCTGATATGGCACCGTGCGACTTCTAGCTTTTCGGAAAAATGCATTTGTTATGAAAGGAAAGCGTTATGCAGACGTAGAGGCCATTCAAAAGGCTTGCACCGGCATACTGGCGGACATACCGGGCAACGAGCTAAAACACTCGCTCGACATGCTTTTGGACCGTGCAAAACGATGTATAAAAGCAGAAGGAGTATATTTTGAATAAAATAAATTGATTTTGGTGAAAGCACTAGTTGTTCTGTCTTTTTTAAAAGTACTGATTACTTTGGAACTCACCTCAAGAAGTTACTTTTGTTTTTTAAAATGTGTACTATCGACTTTCTATCTTCCAGAAGTGACTGATTATCGCCCTTTTGCTTATCATAATAAATTTTGTTTTTGGTTAGATTGTCAATATGGGAGAATGCATGATATCCCATTCCTTTTACCGGTTTGATTAATTTCTCCAAGTCCTCATATTTGGGTTGATATAAACTTTTAGAGATCTTATTGTGTTCGGTAAGAAGTCACTATGTCGTGGCGGTAGATTTTTCTCGTTTTTATCGATAATATTTCTAACTAAATTTTTTTGTTTTTGGCTTATTAAACGCATCTTTCGATTAACTGTACTTCATTCAATGAAAAGCTTTTTTCCTTTAGAAAAATGTATTATTATTTTCAAAGAAACCTTGCACATCAATCAAAACAGTATCTTTCATTATTATCCTAAAGTTAAACAACTCGTTGTACTAGTCCGTTTAACGTATTTTATTCAACTTAACAATCATGTATAAGAGACAGTAGGCTTGGGTATTTTCATGACTTGTTGTCCTCGGTTCTAATGAAATTCTCACATCAATAGGACCAGTTTTCACTGACTCGTTTTGAATTAATTTAAATTCATTTGGGGTCAAAAATAGTTATGATTCCCGATTATAGTAACTAGATTGAAATCTTGTATACATTTCAAAAACGTAAGCATACTGATTATTGCTAAAATTGATATTCAGATTATCATATGGGTAAGACTCAGAATTCTAGTGAACTTTAAAGTTTGGTAAATTATTTTTGATAACTTCTTGTTACTCCAAATATGGCAAATCGCGGTTTTTCGCGGTTAACCGACAATTTCACATTCCAGCTGTTTGGGCTTCCATGCCCCAATTTGCGGTTGACAAATGAATCCCAACTCCGGAATGCGATTGGTAGGAATACACCATGCAAAATCACTCGGAGTTACATGGGTAATTTTCCAAGTTTTGTTCAAAATTTCCAGTTTAAGTTTGTTTATTTCTAGTTTGTTCGAACACATCGCCAAGATTCTTATTCAGCATCAACACAAGTTCGTGCTTACAATTTAATAAATACATTTTTTAATGGTACAGAAAAGGTTAAAGCCAGAACTTTTTAATTTTGACTTTGAAGATTATCAAGACCTACATCCATTTATTTCGTTCTTAATTTCATCCAAAAAGTAAGCCATACAATTATTAAAAAAAAAATCGGTGAATCTTTCCTAATAATTTCATAAAAACTAAGGTAACTTTCGTGAGGAAGCAAGGACAAGTCTTGATCTTGGATAGTAATTCGAAATTGTTCATTAGGTCTAAATGTATGATCTTTCTTCGAAATACTCTCATCTGAGTAAACATTCTCTCGAACATTTAAAATTTCGTTCATTGTTTTCTATAGCTTTACAATTAGTAATGCCTTGCTGAGGTTTTAGACTACGTCTTCTTCTTTCTTTCTTTTTTAAAAAATCATTCTATCAGCCGTATGTGCATGCGAATCGAAACGTTTTCACCACGTAAATTCACCAAATCTCCGTTTTGGTCAACAAATCGTATAGATAGTGTGCTTATTTCATCACAGTTGATCCGTAAATAAATTAGGTAGTGTAATGTCACTGTCACTTCATACCCAGGTTGAACGTTAATGCAAAACTCATGTAAAGTATGATTCGGTCTATTATCTACATATGAGTAGCTGATGGTATTTCATTGGAAACAAATTGTATTAGTTATACCCATTACTCGTAGAGTAAAAGAGTATACTAGATTCGTCAAAAAGTAAATAAATATATAAATAAATATATTCTTGATCAGGAGCAATAGCCGAATCGATCTAGCCATGTCCGCCCGTCTGTATGCATGAATGTTCTTGTCTCACCAATACCTATCGACAGACCCAAAAGAAATGTGTAACGCCCACTCTGATGTCCACAAGCCGCCCAAAACTGTGGTGGCCATGTACAATGAGTCACAAAAGTAATCGTTGCAAAGAGGGTTAAGAGAAAAATGAAAATTTTAAATAAGTAACTATTTTAAAATGGTAAAAAATGGTTTAAGTTTCCAAAGTTATATATTTTGTAAAGTAAATGAAAAAAAAAACCAAACAGAAAAAAAAATAAAAAAATATGGACATAAAATACAAATATAAACCGTTTTGCTGGCTCACAACAGTATTCGTTGCACTTAAGAATTTTTTATATTTTAGTATTTTTTGGGCCTAGCGCATTATTTTTTTCGGCATTTTGGTTGCGTTTCTATTTTAAAGACTGAATTCGGGGAAAAACACAAAGTTAAACTTTTCACAAAAAAAAATTATTTTGGACCTACATAATGAGGATTGATCCATCAAATACATTTGTGGGATGTTCAACAGAAGGCCTTCAACCATAATCTGTTTGTTTGCTAAAATGTATGCGTCTTATCAATACCTACCCTTCTCTCAAATTCTTGGTAGAAGTGTCCACCATTTGTTGAGTTGGCGGATGCGATGGCGGGGCAGCCTTCTTTGCTTTTAAAGCAGCGGAACCAAATGCCTTTTTGGTGGCCAGCTTCTTCTCGACTTAAGCAGTCACTTGGGAAGCGGACGTTGCAACTGCAGAATCAGAAATTTTTCTTCACTATATACACTTTTTTGTATAGAAAATTGTGCGCGCGCTTATGACCAACCTCCTTCGTTCGAATGAGAATCGAGGAGGGGAGCACTTGAACTGTGAGTCTGGCATCAGTCATTTGCTCTGCTAATGTTTGTTTGAAGTGCAAGCCTATTTTCTTATTTTCAGGGCTTAAGATACCAAAACTAAATAATTTTTTTTTACTGTTTTGTGCTAGAAATATTTTTTTTCTTGTTTTTGCTACCTTTTAAGGCCGTATCTACATTCGTAACACAAATAATTTTTTCAAAAAATCATTTTAAAATAAGATTTCTAGAAATATTTTGTAACTTGCTAAGGAAAAATGAAGTTTGAACATTTTATTTTAAGTAATACTACTAGTCTATATACTTAATATTAATTTAGGTATTTTATTATTTGTTTCAAGTTGTCCCTTGGCTACGTGCAAAGTTGGCTTGAGAATACACTTGGCATTAGTTATATTAATTGTGTCTTTGCTTAGCGCAGTCTAGCTTTTGAGGCATTGTTATTAAAAATTTGTTAGCGCACTGGCAGCCAGTTGAAACCGTCTTGACTTAAGCACGCTCGTTGTGAATGCGACGGGCCAACTGAATGTCGATTTGCGAGCGGTTTGCTTGGTACGGGCCATTTTCGAATTCACTGCTGTTCACGTCCACTTCACGTTTCAAAACACAATAAACGATAGCCGCATTTGCTACCGCTTTATATAGCAAAATGGGGAGGGTGGCAGAGTCCATCTCACTTGTCGAGCGGAGAGCGGGACGAACATATCGTTCGGACCTTGGGAACTGAAGATCGGCACGGTTGGAGCGGGACCTTGCCTTTCCCTTCACTTTGCCACCTTTTCCACGACCACACAGTTTGCTTTACAAGTATTTCACTTAGTTCACTTTACACACTGAAGTCA
The DNA here is from genome assembly GCF_025231255.1 of Drosophila biarmipes. Classification (NCBI taxonomy): domain Eukaryota; kingdom Metazoa; phylum Arthropoda; class Insecta; order Diptera; family Drosophilidae; genus Drosophila; species Drosophila biarmipes. Next base: position 25,135,680 of record NC_066612.1, read on the forward strand.
CATATTTATACTTTTCCGTCTGCTTGCGGGTTCCGTTAGGGGTGGGTGCCCCAGACCTGAAAACATGACTCGAAAAAAAGTATAAAGTTGAACGCGCTTGGGCACCATTACGATCAGTGAGTTGTGTTTGTAAAAACGTAAGTGAAGTAAATAATGCCGCCGAAAACTATTAGAAAGGAAGCCAAGAAGGCTAGCAAGGCCCAAAGGAACATCACCATGAGCGACAAGAAGAAGAAGCGCAAGAGGAAGAAGAGCTACGCCATCTACATTTACAAGGTCCTGAAGCAGGTACATCCCGACACGGGTATTTCGTCGAAGGCGATAAGCATCATGAACAGCTTTGTGAATGATAACTTCAAGCGCATTGCTGCCGAGGCGTCTCGTCTGGCTCACAACAACAAGCGCTCGACCATTACCAGTCGGGAGATCCATACAGCTGTTCAGCTGACCCAATTTTTTTGCCAAGCCCACTAACGGGTTAAACGATTAAATCTGTCTGCTGTCCACATAGCATATATATGGACGTTGATGCACTTCGAACAGTACAAACAAGTGGCTCAACGACACAAAGCACGTGCTTGTTACGCGTTGGGCCCTTTTATCAATTTGGGCAAAAAATGGGAGCCCGCGAGGAAGATACATAAAACAAATAGAGACGGGACACAAATGAAAATAAAAGGCACAACTAAGAATAAAGCAAATGAGTTAAAATATTAGTTTTTAATATCGGGATAGAAGTTTAAATGCAAATGAAATTATAAAGGTTGTTGTAGTTATTACATAGAACGCGCAAGAGCTCGTGATGTACGATGTACCAAATTCAGAGGATACTAGTTTCATGTTAGTCTAACAGGAACATTGAATGTTAGGCGGTTTAAAAGATCTGCAGAATCAATGTCACCTCTTATAAGATTTTGTATAAAAATAGTACCAAGCATTGTTCTACGATTTACAAGTGTAGGTAAATTAAGCAATTGTAATCTACTCTCGTAGGAAGGAAGCATTACGTTTTGATCCCAGTTCAAACTACGCAGGGAAAATAGAGAAATTTTTTTGTACCGACTCAATACGGTCGATGAACTTGATATTGTGGACTCCAAACCGACGAACAATATTCCAAAATAGGACGGACAAGGGAGGTAAATAATAATTTGGTCGGATAAGGGTCATCAAATTCTTTTGACCAACGCTTTATAAACCCAAGAACACTCATGGTTTTGTTAACAGTGGACATAATGTGGCAAATTTAAGTTTAGGTTCAAGAAGAATACCTACATCGTTAACTGAATATATACGGTCAAGTGGCGTAATTTTAAGAAAGTAACTGATAAACGTAGGAGTACCCCTATAAAAAGTCATAACGTTGCATTTAAGGCAGTTCAAATTTAAAAAGTTCTACTCACACCATCCATGAAAACAAAAAATATCCGATTGTAAGTTAAATCCCGACGCTATATCATTATATGATAAACAAAGCTTAACTTCATCAGCATACATTAGTACACGAGAATGTGTTATGTTTGAGGGAAGATCGTTAATAAACAAAGTAAACAGCAAAGGGCCCAAATGACTACCCTGAGGCACTCCAGATGTAACGTAGATCAATTTTGAAACAGCACTCCAAAATATTACCCTCAAGTAACATGAAATCCAAGACAATAGATTACCAGAAAACCCAAGCTGATCTAATTTAAATAAAAAAAAGTGAGTGGTTAACTGAGTCAAAGGCCTTTCTAAAATCTGTATATACAATGTCAGTCTTCATTTTTTTCTTAAATCCATTTATTACAAAAGATGACAATTCGAGAAGGTTGGTGTTGGTCGATCTTCGCATAACAAAACCATGCTGACACCGTGATAAAAGCGAGGAACATAAATGTTGCAAATGAGAAGTGATAATACGTTCAAATGCTTTTGGAATGGCCGACAATTTAGAAATACCTCTATAATTTTGGGCATCCGCCTTCGCACCTTTTTTATGGAGTGGAAAAATAAAAGAGTCCTTCTAGATAGAAGGAAAAACTGTCCATCTGGACCGGGAGAACAAGTTGGCGTTGTTGTTACTAAATCTCTTAAGAAAGAGCTTTCGGTGATTACAGGGGAAACAATACAATTTACCCTATTTAAGGGATTAGGGTAGTAGGAATTTGACCAAGCTGTCGAAAAATTCAGCAAATAAATCAGCAATTTCAGAATCCGTCGATGCCACCATTGAGCTTAGACGTACCGTTGAAGGCAATGCCGATGACTAACGCTTGGCATTAACAAAGTTCAAAATTTACATCGATTTAGATAAATAGAACAGCAATGACTGTTCAGAACATTAAAATCTGTTCGAGCCATATTTCGAAAAATCTGCTGGTCTACCCGATTTTTATACTTTATCTAAGTGTAAGATTTAAGGTTTTTAAGTCCTTAAAGCGCATTGGTAAACCAAGGAGGGCCGTTTAGGTTTGAAAGAAACCCATCCGGTACGCATTCATTAAAACAAGTATTTAAGACTGTATAGAATAGTTCAGTGGCACTTTCAATGTCTGTACAACATATACTGAAATAGCGGTTAGGTGGCGCTTCACAATATCGCTTTGCTGCTTATACATCTCCATTTCCCTTTTGCTCCCTTAAGATGAGTAATGGTTATCTCATAATCCAGGTCTCGACTACAGTGATCTTCCTTGTTTTTATTATGTTCACAGTCTGATCTGATCGATAGGTTGTTGTAGGATGTGGTTCTAGTACTTTTTGATGTAAACCAAACCGTTGTCCAGCCGCCTGTTAAACTGGCTCTCGGATGGTAGTTATTTCAACTTAAAATGTTGTATTAATTCTTAGGATTGTAAATGTTTTTCAAGGTTATAGTCTTTGAGTTTATTGTAAGTGAAATCGGTGATGTAATGAATTGAAAGAACATTTTCACCGATGTGAAATAGATTATTTGTTTTGTTAATATTTGGAATAGGATTTTACATTCAATTCGGTAGGTGAAAAAAGTTTGTATTTATAATACCACTATTTCCATTCAAAGATAATGTAAGTGATCTAGGCATTGAATATTTAAATCTATTGATAAACAGTGGGATTGTAGGTATATAACACAGCTTTTCTTAATATCACTCCTCAAATCATAATAAATTGATCAAATCCTTTTCTGCATCTTCCGTTATTTATTTCATCAACACTTTGACAAATTTTCATAAATGTCTCATAATTAATATCACTGTTAATGTGTTCCCGATATACATGTCGCATATTCAAATCATCTTGTTTAAACATTATAATAAAGTTGACATTATCACGAATCAAATGTTACGGTATAAGACTATATGTTTAACATAAAAAAAAGTCGATAGTATTATGTCGACCCATATATAAAAAAGTCTTGTCTTTCATAAGCTACTTCATCGAATATCATAATGAAATTGTTTTTGGTTAGACTGTCATTATGGGAGAATGTATGATACTCCATTCCTTTTATCGGTTTGATTAAATTCTCAAGTACTCATATTTGGGTTGATATAAACTTTTAGAACTCTTATTGTGTTCGCTAAACAGCCACTTTGTCGTGGTGGTAAATTTTTCTCGTTTTTATCGATAATATTTCTAACTATTTTTTTTTGTTTTTCGCTTATTAAACTAATGTTCTTCATTGAATGAGAAAGCCTGGTCGCGTGTCAAGGCACCAGATAGCGCTCTTGGTGAAAAAACAGCAGCATACTTTGTACTTTGATGGAATTGAATAAAACGGAAGAAGAAGGAAAAAGAATACATTGAAGAAAACAAAGGTTTGTTTTCGACTGTTCGAACGCTGATAAAAGGACATCAAAAACAAAAACTATTAGACACTATGAGCCATCAATCAATGGGTTCTAATTAAAATCTTAAAAGACCTCGTGTAATTAATGTACCCAATATTGGAGGTTTTCTACGATCGTTTAGCAAGTGGTAGTGCAGCAATTTCAAAGACAATTAATAATGCAAGAATGGCTAAAGAAGATTTGGAGGAGTAGAAACGTCACATCAGGAAAATTGAAGGTGTTGTTGTAGAAGGATTATATCTCAAACCCTTTAAAAAAAGGTTATGGTTTCCTTCTTAAGAATCGAAAATCGAATTTTTCTGCTACCACAATCAAATATAAACTTTTTGCTAAGAAATATATCCTTTATTTTAAAGGTGAATTTATGAGAGATCTTCTCCTAGAAACACCAAAAAGTGCTAGTAAAAATAAAAATAACATACATTATTTCGATTGCTTTGAAAATCTAGCGCCACAAGTTAAGAAGTACTTGGGGTATAGAATACAATACAGTTTCGATAGAGTTCAAGATGCTGATACGTTCAACTGTGGACACCTGTGCCATGCTTTTGTACTTTCTTTCGTAAAAGATGTGGAGTCACAACCGATATATTTAAATGGTTAATTTACATTTGGGAGTCTAAAATCAATGTATGGGTACGTGTAAGTGTGAGCTCTGTATAGTATAAAAAGTGGACCCGCACGCTTTGAAATTTACAGTCTTCACATCGAACGTGGTCTGGTGGACAAGAGCTTTGATCATTCTTTACAATAGACCAGAACAGCTGGTTACCAACTAAATCGAATACAGTACAGATACAGTACATGTAGTGTACAAGTCCATAAAGATAATTACCGTCGAAAACTAAGTCAAACCATCAACTAAATACAACTGCACCAATTCCAAAAAAATCATCATCAATCAGGAAAGCCTGATTAACATTGTAATCAAGGATGATATCATCAATCAGATGGTTGAAAAAAAAATAAAAAATAAGCCACAAATCTTTAAAAACTTGAGATTTTAAGAATATAAGAATAAATACACTTTATTAAATATAATGAACAAAAATATGGAATCTTGTTTATTGGAAAAAAAGATAAACAGTATTTGTTTAGTAACTGAGGAGTGACTACATTAATTTCGAAAAGTTATATAAAGTTTTTAAAATATACTACTATGAATATTTTTTCTGAGGTAATCAAACATGTCAAAAATCAGACGAATTTACAATTAGAGGAAACTTTTAAACCCTTTCATGAACTTGTTAGGGAAAATAAACAAAAGACTCCTAATGTAAAATACAGGAAGCAAGTAAAACGTAAATTAAATAAAATTACAAAATTCGAGAAAGAGTTTTTCATCATCGTCGTATTTTGTAATTTTATTTACGATTTAACTTTACAACTTTACAACAATAATTTGACGAAAGGAAATGTTTTGGATTATGGACCTAAAAACCTGAATACTATATTGTTAAAGATTTAAAATTGTATGAAAAAATTATATTAGAAATAAATATTCATACAGTATGCTTTAATTCTAATAACCGAATCAAGGGTACACGAGCATACAAACATAGTCATATTTTTAGGAACAACAATAATTTCAATTCTACAACGTCTTCTCCAGGATTATAAGGATTACATTTTGATGGGTATAAATAGCAAGTGGAAATATTTTTTACATTTATAAACACCATGTCTGTGGACAAGTTTGAAAATTTTTCTGTTGATAATGAAAGATCAGAAAATGTATTTATTATTTTAAAATTGTATTTAGGTTAAAAGCATTAAGGATTACATATTTAAATATGTAACAAACTCGATATCATTACTGAAAAAAACACACTATTGAGTTAGAAGGTGTCGCGTACATCCTATAAGAAGAATATAATTAAACTATAAATTGTAAATGATTATACAGATAAATTATTTCGTCTAAATAGTCCGCTGTATAAAATTTTGATTCAAGATCATTATGAATATCTTTATAAAAACCTCAGTTTTTCTTGTAAAGATAAATAAATCAATAAACTTTGGCTTCAAAGCTTTGGCTACATTTTCTATTTCGCTAATTCTAATATTGAAAAACCTAAATACGTGGGCCTATTAAATAGAACAATCTTTTTTTAATTGCATAGAAATTATCATTAATTTTAGTTTGAAATTAAAGCTTTTGCACAAAGTGATTTTCGTCCAGTCTTGTTGCTATGCGGAGCTTCCTATGCTCTAACAAGCTTTACATCGTCTCTGCGCTCGGGGTCCTCTATTGTTTTTCCGAAAACAAAATTATTAATTAACTTAAAAAAATCTTTTTCGATTTTTTTTTTTATTTTGCCTATGTGAAGTATTTAGATCAATGTAATTCTTTTGCAAGAACTGAACTCCTCTATAGATCTTTTTCAGTTCTAACCCATTGTTGCAAGTTACGATAATGTATTACACAATTTGTCTAATTTTCCAGGTCAGCAAGCATTTTTTTATCCTTATCCTTTTTTGATGCCAGACAATTTGACGGACAAAAGGGAAGATCATTATTCTTTAAAAAAAATTATTAAAAAACACTGGTTCGAATTTTTTAGTTTTTAATCCAAGTTACATTTAAAGTTAGCTGCACCTCTAAAGCTACCTGTTAAATGGCAGTGATCTCTAACCCTATCAGTCCCTTCTGGTAAATAGAACTATTTAATAAATTATTAAATATCTGTTGGTCATCTACATTTGTTCTAATAGGCACTATTTTATGTAAGTATTACTCACCTATTTTGGTTCGGTTTTGTATTAATGAAAAAACTCGTTCCTGAATTTATTCCTGTTTCTACAACAAATGTATCTAGTCTAGAATAAAAAGTACACTTTGATATTGGAATTTGTTCATTAATATTAAAAGGCTTGGGGCTCATTTCAATATTTTTTGGTTCCAGAATGCATTTAAAAGAAAGGGTCCTTTTCTGATTTCCTCTTTGTGCAGTCATTAATCTTTGAAACGAAATACCCCACTTATGAGGCTTATTGGGCATATACGGCTCCTTGCTTATTTATTTAAATTTATTTGTTATTTGTATACCATTTTATAATTCAGGGCACGCCGGTATCCACAGCTGACTGCTTGTCATCTATTACATTGGTATTTAGAGCTAGTATTTCGTCGTCTGGTTGAGGAAATACGGTACATTGGAGTAAGCACCGAGTTTTGAGCCTCGATGAAATTTAGCTGCGCAATTAAGTTGTTCAAACGGGCCACCTCGCTTAGGAAATCTGCTGAGACAGAGAGTAGTTATGAGACGCTACAACAAAATTTTCCGCTGAAGCAATCCGAGTAGCTCGCTCGGTCCTGTGAACCAATAAGTTGGTTTTCAATGTATAATTTAACAAAACTATTCCCTTTAGGCATTAATATCGGGAATTTGGTACTGGTTTTTAGAACCGAGTGCGCTTGTCGACTCGCACCAAGGATAATTTGCGAATTTCGAAAGTTTTGTTAGTTTTGTAGTTATTTTTGTTGGTGGTGTTGGTATTTTTGAAAAGTATGTATTAAAAATATTAGGTATTTTTAAACCCTTCCAGAGGGTATAATGATTTCTGTCAGAAGTTTGCAACGCAGTGAAGGAGACGTTTTCGACCCCATAAAGTATATATATTATTGATCAGCGTCACTAGGCGAGTCGATCTAGCCATGTCCGTCTGTCCGTCTGTCTGCATCGGACAACTATATCTATAGCTCCCATAGGAACTATTGGGGGTAAAATCAAAAAACAAGAAAGGAAGTTAACTTCGGCAAGTCGAAGAAATAATCAACTTTAGTAAATAATTTTTCCATATTATTTTCCCACTAATTTCCCGATTGTTCCTATGACAGCTATATGATATAGTCGTCCGATTTTGATAAATTTAATTTGGAATTCAGAACTAAATAAAAAATGTTGTTTCCTAGCTTAGAATGTTATATGTTAAAAAACACCGAAGATATAATTTTTTCATATTATTTTACCACTAATTGCCGATCGTTACTATGGCAGATATGTGATATTTATTTATTATTATAGATAGAGAAGTTTACAAAACTAGACTAACTTAGTTGGTAAAGCGCTGGCGGCAAGGGCTTCGGCTTTTAAGGTTAATGTTGTATTGTTGTATTTACATAGTTGGTAAATTTTATTTATGTACATTTTGGGTATTTTTAAATTTTGTGGTATAGGTTTGAAATTTTTAAGAAAGTTAAGATTTTTTCTAAATTATCACGGTTGAGTTTGTTAAGGAGATTTAATGGGTTTGTATTTTTGAAGATAAATAGTTTGTAGGGAGGAGTGATGGGCATGAATTTAATAGGTGGGGTATGGTATTGTCACCTTGGCAGAAGGGGCAGGGTGAGGTTTGGTTTTGATTAAAGTAGTGCTCGTGTGTAAGTTTTGTGTGGCCTAGTCTAAGGCGTGTTATTTTAATTTGATCAAGTCTGCTCGATTTGGGATGGAAGGATCTGCAATAATTGTCGATGTTTGACTTGTCTTTGTTAATGTTTTTATACCATTGATTGCAGTGTTCTATGTTTAGTTTATTTCTTGTTAGGAATTCTAGTTTTAAGTGTCTGTTTATGTCTCTTAAATTAATGTTTGGGGTATAAATAAGGGGCATATTGCATGTTTATTTTGCTGTTTGGTCGGATAGCTTTTTGATCCGTCCGTAAATATGAATTTGTGTGTTTTATGGCTGTCTTTGGTAAGTTCGTATAGTTTCCTGTATGTATCTGGTGGTGTGGTTTGTTTCTTGTGCTCTATAAATGTTGTGTCTATGAGGTGGCTGGTATTTGTGTAGTTTAACTGGTTTGTAGGGTAGGTTTAGTGCTTGACAAAGGTTTATTGTGTGGTATATGATTGATGGGTTCTTTTTTGATTGTCTTTGTTTGACAAGTTTGTGTATTGGTGTATCTTTGGAAAATATACGTTTTTTGTGAGTTTGGCTGTTTGAAGGTCTCGTTTTTGCTCTAATGGGAGAATGTTGGCTTCGTATAGCAAGTTATTTATGGGTGTGGTTCGGTATGCGCCAAGGGCTAGACGGATTACAGTGTTAAAGGGTGTTTTTAATTTGCTTAGCACGCTTTTCGGAGCCTGTCCGTATAGAAACAGGTCATATTCCATTTTTGCTATTACTTTTGCTTTTGCGATGTGGAGTGGTGTTTGTGTATTACAATAAAATTTGAGGTTAGAGAGGCATCTTATGATATTCAATTTTTGGTGAAGTGATTGATGAAGTGATTTTTATGTGTGTGTCCCATTTGTATTTACTGTTTATGGTTATCCCTTAGATTTTGAGTGCTGTTACTTGGACTTGCTGACCAATTGTGTTTTTGGCAAATATGGAGGTGTTGGCATTTAGCTAAGTATAGAGATGCCCCTGAGTATGAGCACCAGCTGTTTATGTCATGTAATAAGTTGCCTAGGTTGAAATTAAGGTTTTTGTTGTTTCTGAAATTTATTATGAGGAAAAAGTCATCGGCGTATGCGTTAAGTTTAATTTCTCTGTGTAAAGATATTATGTTTGAGAGTTTATTGTATGCAATGAAAAATAGGATAACAGATATAGGTGCTCCTTGTGGGATAGCATTGGATAATGGAAGTGAATTTGACATGGTCGGACCGACTCTGACAATTATTTTACGTTTGAGCATGAAATTTTTGACATAATTGATTATTTTTGGGCCTGTTTTCCATTCCTGGAGTTGATCAATTATAGTGTGCACACCTACTCGATCAAAGGCTCTTGAAAAGTTAAGAGATTGGTCTACGTATAGGAGACTATCCGAAGTCGATTTGCCTTTTTTAAAGCCGAATCGGTTTGTATAATTTTGATAAGGGAGCTGTTGCGTATCATTTCTAAGAAATTCTGTTTAATCCTGGAGTGGATCCTTTCAGTGTTTGTAGTGCTGCAATTAATTTAAGGTGAGTTATGTTTTCCTCGATTGTTTTGGCTGTTGAGGCCGGTGTATAATTGGTTGTGTTAATTTTATATTTGTTATTTCGGAATTCGTCTGAGAAGTTTAGGTCGCATGAGAGCTCTGAGAAGTGTTGCGAGAGGGTGTTGGCTATTTCGAGAGTATATGTTGTTGCTGTGTTGTTTTTGGGATTAAGTATGGCGTGAATTTATTTGCTTGGGTTAAGACCGCAGAAGCGCCTTATGTTGCTCCATATTTTAGATGAAGGAGTTTCTGGTTGTATGGTGGATGTAAAGGAGCTGGAAGCTTCGCTATCTTTCTGTAAATTTCGAACTTGTATTTGGCGTTTAAGCGTCTGTAGTTTATAACATTTGTAAGGTTGAAGTTTGCGATTAAGTGCTTTCCAGCTAATTGTTTTTCTTTTTTTAACTGTGCTATTTTTTTGTTCTACCAGGGAACCTTGAAGGGCTTTGTATTTACTGAGGTTTGTGGAATATAAATGTTTGCGGTATGTAATATAATTTTGTTAAGTTGTGCGGCTTCTTTGTTGACGTTTAGTGAAGTGGGGAATATTTCGTTACTTTTGTGTGTGAGAGTCTCGAATTGCTCCCAATTGGCATATAAAATATGGTTTTGAAAAGTTGTTTATCTTGTTTGGAGGGAATAGAGAGATAACTATCGGAAAATGGTCGCTGCCGTGGAGATCATTAAGTATTTCCCACTTGGCGTGTTGGGCGAGTGTTGGTAAGCAAAGTGAAAGGTCGATATGCGTGTATGTTTTGTGTGTTGAGAACTGTGTGGGGGATTTGTCATTTAGTAAGATTAGCTGTGTATTGTTGTTGTATTGTTTTTCCTGAATTAGTTTTCGGGGAACCTCAGGCAGGGTGCCATCCGTTAAAGTCTCCTAGAATTAGTTTGGTTATTGTACAAAGTGTCTTCAAGCATTTGGTTTGTGGCGGTTCTGTTTGGGGCAAGGTATGTTGTCTTTATGTGCATGTTTTTCTTGGATTTTATGTGTATTGCTAGAGCTTCAAAGTCGTTTGGAACGTTTACTATAGAATATTGAATTGACTTGTGTACTAATAGCGCTACGCCGCCAAATCTTTTGGTGGCTATGTTTGTTAGTAGTGTGTAATTCATTGGAGTTGGTATATTGTTAGTGTATTGTATGTGTGTTTCTTGAAGTGTAATGATATGCGGAGAGTATTTTTTAATCAGGATAAGGAGATTATTATAGTTATTTGTATATCCTTCAATATACCATTGGATTAAAATTAGTGACATTCTGGTAGTGTAAGGGGTTCTAAGGTTGAGGGGAGATCTGTGGCTTTTAAAACGATTCGATTTGATATTCTGGTGGGGTTAATGTTGTCCGTTTCCATGGCTTCGGTGTCGTCCTGGTCGTGTTGGTTGTGGTTTTGGAGAATTTTTTCCGGTGCCGTGAGCGTATTTGGCGATCGGGTTCTTATAGTGGTTGTGGTGGAGTGTGTTTGCATATGAGTTTCTTGTTTTTTATATGTGTCGCTCAAAGTATATACCCAAAGCAGTTTTATGATGATGAATGTGGGGCATTTGTTTACGCAATTTAGGCATTTTTTGTCGTTTATGAAGAGTTCTCCTTTGCTGGTGTATTTTTCATCTGAGCAGTTTAAACATTTTTCGGTGCATATGGGTGCAGGGTGTCCGAAGCGGAGGCACTTTCTGCAACGCAGTGGGAGGGGGATGTAGTTGCGTACGCGAACAGGCTTGGAAATACAATTTTTTTAATAAGTTCTGAATTTCAAATTAAATTTTACCAAAATCGAACGACTATATCATAAAGCTGCCATATGAACAATCGGAAAATTAGTGGTAAAATAATATGAAAAATGTATATCTTTGGTGTTTTTTAACATATAACCTTTTAAGCTTGGAAATAACATTTTATAATTAGTTCTGAATTTCGAATTTAATTTTATCAAAATCGGACGACTATATCATATAGCTGCCATAGTAACGATCGGAAAATTAGTGGTAAAATAATATGAAAAACTTATATCTTCGGTGTTTTTTAACCTTTTAACCATCTAACCTTCTAAGCCTGGAAATACAATTTTTCATTTAATTCTGAATTTCGAATTAAATTTTATGAAAATCGGAAAAAATTTTATCAAAATTTCATATAGCTGTCATAGGAACAATTGGGAAATTAGTGGGAAAATAATATGAAAAAATTATTTACTAAAGTTAATTAATTCTTACAACTGCAAGGGTATACAAACTTCGACTTGCCGAAGTTAACTTCAAACAAACAAAATGCGCTTAAACAAGTATTCTTTTGTTTAAAAACAAAAGCATCTTAAGTTGAAATGGTCAAAATATCTTAAATAAAATTCGACAATTTTTCAATATTCGATATTTAGTGTATGTCGAATTTAGTAATGATAGTTTTATATAAAAATGTATAAAAACAAATAATTTTAATATTGATTCGATTTTAAACTATTAATTTCCAAACCAACCGTCCCCAAACCCGTCGCCGGCTTCTGATTGCAAAGAATTTATTTTTAGCAAAAAAAAAAAAAGTAAATAATTTCGGACGCATAACTTTCAAAAAAACATGCATTATTTTTCTTTTATTTAGGCATGGGTACAATTAAATGCGGTAAAAGTGGTTTTAAAAGATAATTAAGTTTATGTTATACCCGTTACTCGTAGAGTAAAAGAAAGTATGTAACAGGAAAAAGGGAGCGTTTCTTGATATATATTCTTGATCAGTATCACTAGCCGAGTTGATCTAGCCATGTCCGTATGTCCGGTGTTACGTACGCCCTCCAAATGAAATGGTTAAACGTATGTATTTGGCTCATTATTTCATCACCCAAATCAAAACGCAGTCTGGGCGGTCTTACCTGATATTTTTCTCTTGCTCCTCGCCTGAGTTTTTCAAACAGCTGATCGGTCCCCGATTAGGGGACGATGTCTAGAGACTTTGCTCCATTAAAAAGCGGCTGCCGATTACGTCAAACATAATTTTCTGGACCTCGAAGATTCTGATTTCTGCTACAACTTACACTACGCCGCAGATATTTTCTGATAATACCTCCTATTCTGATAGCCCAAAACGTAGAACAGACTGATACTAGTCACTCGCGCTGAACTTCGCGGATTGGAAACTTGTAGAAAAACTTTTACTTCTTATCGGTTAAGCTGCCAAAAAGGAAAAGACCAAATCTGACGCCCAAACCCCGAAATAGAAGGTGAAAAACTCGACCGGAGAAAGTCTGACACTTGCCCCTGTTGCTGTCACTTAATGCAAAAATTGCTAAAGAATCATTTCTCCCACGAGTCCAACCCACAGATGGAGACACTCCTGCTGAAGCAAGCTCTACAAATTTAGTTTTTTTACCGGCACCATTGAAACCACCACAAGACGCTCAGAATGTTTTATTTATTTATTTATCGTGAACGAGGTCTCTTTACTTCTACAGGATTTTGGGTAGTTTCCAGCTTATGTACATCTTTCACATTATCAGTGGTGTTGCCTATAAATTAAATAGTTCGGCGTCCTTCAATGCTGTGTTGAGTGTGTCTGCCAAATTCTAAATCCATCTCAACTTCATTGAATAAATGCAGAATCTTAATCGATATATCTTAAAAAAACAAAAACAAACTCAAAAATAGCATGCAGTTGTGAAAAAAACCTAGTAATGAATTTGGGAACGTTTTTAAAAAAAATAGTTCTGGATGGTAACTTTTTTACGCAAAACAACGCTGAATGCAGTTTTTTGGGTGCCAATCGGGTTTATTTCACCCTGATAATATAATCCGATGGCTATAATTTAAATGATTAAACAACTTTTCGTATTCAGATAGTATACATTTTATTGTCCTTGTCAGCATACTCGTATTAGTGTCACCAATACTCTAACCGATTTCTCTGACAGCTCTTACGGCATAATTAGGATGAATAAGAAAGTTCAAAGTTTGAAGAAAGTGAGAGAAGTAATAGTTTACTCTGGAATCAACCTTAGTGATAATTCAATTTAATAAATTAAAAGTTATTTTGTAAACATGAAATAGAACAACGGGGATGCATATAAAAAGAATGCACAACATGTAAGCTCGAAGCAGGTCGCAAGGTCTTAGGGGATAATGATGTGACCTACAATACACCACGGTGCTTCAAACTATGAAAAACCAAAAAAAATCAGGCAGGACTAACTAGGTCCATAACAAGTGTTTATTGCTTTCCTTATATATCATTAATTTGATCTTCATTACGATAGTTGAGAGTATGGGCGTATCATACCTGGCATCGCTAATAATTTCCTCCCATCAAGACGGCAATCGTAAACATGCAGTTGAAGAGGGCGGATGTGTCTTGTGCGAGCTCCGGTAAAAATTTAAGAAAGTTTATAAACTGAAGGCAAACAAAACATAAAACTAGGTTGGTAAATTTTAAATAAGCATAAAGACGCTAAAACGCAAAGTAAAATTGTGATATGACATAAGAAGTGCATAATTATTGTATTATAATAAATAAGTGCTACGCTCAAACAAGCTCAATGAGCAATAAACAATATAAAGAATGACTAAGCTCATGAGCCGAAAATGACGGTTACTTTTCGTATGTCTCAACGCGTGATAGCGAAGTGAAAAAAAACCTACTGATGGTCGATAGCCAAAAAGCACGATCTTGCTCCCATGCCTACTTACTGCTTTTCCCACTACGACGGCGTAGAATTCTCAGTGCAAACAGTCCAACAGTAACAGATCTGCGTTTAAGCAGAAAATTAACCAGAACATGGTCAAGAGCCCCGACCGAAACAAAGGTTAACAAAATGGTTGCGCTGACCGGAGAGGAAACTTTCAAGTTGTTCCGGTTACAGAAGGGAATATAAATGAAACCAAGCTTCTGGCCAAATCTGAAGAACATTTCCGAGTTGGAGCAGGAGGAAGCTAGAAAAAACTACTACACGTACCAACTAAAATACAGCAAGGGCTTGCATGGGGTGCCAAAAGGAATCGAGCTAGACGTAGCCCTCAAGATAGTCATAATTGTGCCGTTCTTTTACAAACCGAGCGAATTTGGCAAAAAAAAAAATCTCATTTTTAATTTGCCTGAAACTTTTTTTACGTATACTATCAGGAAAATTAGTAAACACGTGTACCAGGATTTGGAGAACAAAATTCTTTTTTGCAAGTCTATATCACCATCTTTAGTTATCCGATTAATTTCATTTCCAAAATCCTAGAAACCTCTACTTTTTAAATAAAATAAATAATTTAACTATTGCCACCCAAAAAAATTTTTTTTTTATATACTGACTGACTGTCTAAATTAGCTACAGCTAAGCACTATTCATTACAAGAAAACTAGCTTTTTTTTACAACCTTAAAAAAAATACTAACTAAAAAATTATTTTTTTCGTCCAAATCCTGATACTACTTATTTTCCGAACAGTATACGTAAAAAAAAGTTTCGGGCAAATCAAAAGTGTCAACATAAATGTCAACCAGATGCTCTCAGAGAAAACGGATTTTCTGCAAAGAGCGTCCGTAGCATCAACAGGAAAAAGAGTCGCAACCACTCTTCAAGGTCGACCTCAAGCCAGACAGCAGAGTCGGAAGTACACCGCACTTATAACCTGCAATTCTTATTGCACCAAGGAATTAAGATTAAAGAGCCAAATAAAAGGAACGGAAGTTCAAATATTTCATGGAAAATCTACAAATCTACAATGTGGAACGCCAACAGCGTTTCACAGCATACATTTCAAGTAACACAATTCCTGAAAGAAAATCATATCGACATTATGCTACTGATAGAGAAGCATCTCACAAGCAAATACAATTCCAAATTAGAGGCTACACATTCTATCACGCAGATCATCCAGATGGTAAAGCTCACGGCGGAACCAGCATCTTAATCAGGAAACGCATCAAACACCATATTCATCAAAGGTTTGCAACTAATTACTTGCATGCCACTTGCATCAAACGCTTTTCAATTTCCGAATGACAATTCATTGACTTTTACATATAAAACTAAAAGTCCGAAGTTAGTTAGTTAGTTTAATAGTATACGATTTGATATACTTTTGATTTGATACGTTATTCATGATTGTTAGGGTCGAAGTGATACCTATCTCTGCAGTTGTAACAAATTTTGTTTGATTTACATATTTTTTTAACGTGGCCATATTCGAAGCAGTTATTGCATCTGGTTGGTAAAGGAATGTATTCTGTAAAATGTATGTAACTCCCACAATCCCCGAAAATATGTAACGCCTACATAACATTTGTAGTAGGATAAATGACTTGCTATAAGTATAACTAAGTACAACTCTGCTATGTACATATATGTATAGGTAACTCAAACCTTTCGATGTAAGTGTATATTAACTAGTATTTGAATGTAACGGCTAGCTAAGTTTATAGCAGTATAAACTGTTACACGAATTAAATAACTTTATTAGACTTGACCGTTCTCTTTTACTTCTTATTCGCAATTGCCTGGTTTTACATAGCGTCGGGTTTAACATACGATTACTTGAAGTTGGCTGCGATCAATATCGATACTTAACATCTTACCAGAGTTGCCAGATTGGCCGATTTATCACAGAAGATACTTGTAAATGCTAGAGACTATTGAATAGCTAGTCGTTACATTCAAATACTAGTTAATATACACCTACATCGAAAGGTTAGAGTTACCTATACATATACATAGCAGTTTTACTTAGTTATACTTATAGCAAGTCACTTATCCTACTACACATTTACTAAAATAGACGGAAGATGGCGCCGTAAAATATCGCTGTAAAATTTATATATCTATCTATAATACATTTCTATATTTTTTTTGTATTAAATATCAATTTAATTTACAGTTAGATAGGAAGAGGGTTGTGTTAGGTCCCCTTTAGTTCAGGAAATCAAATCTCACTCATAAAATACGTGGTGAATCACGAGTGACGTTGGCGTTTGCGCACCATTATCATAGTGAAGCTAGTGTCATGGTATGGGCATATTCTCGTGCTATGGTGTGGTACCATATCATAAAGTAAACCCATGCAGGGTCAACATGTTCACTTTGGTAGCTCATACACAAACACAAAATTAAGTAGCTTTTTTAATAAATAAATAAATAATTCAGAAGCAAAATGCCACGGAATGCCCAGAACGTTAGAATCCGTCTTGCACCTACATTTATAAATATTTAAGACCAATTTAAATTAGACTTTAATCATAAGAAAATGAACCGATTATCAAAAAGTTATGTCTAAGCAACAACAAATATTTTTAAAATTCAATGGAGATTTTCTCATCAGCTGTTTTGACTAATAAGCCGCTATGGTGTAGTTGGTTAGCGCTTGCCATGGCAAGGATCTCTTTCCCTTTTGCACTCTCTTTAGCTGAGTAAAAGGTTTTTAATAGTCGATGGCATCGCTTTTTTTTAAATGTTGCTGTATTATGAAATACCACATTCACAACAATGCTTATTTGTTTTTTAAGTATATTTATGTAACGAAAAAAATTTGAAAAGGCATTTGATAAAAGAAAGAAAATTTACCAAATAAATCTTCTTCAGAAAGATAACTGTTTAATTATGTTTGCACCAGAGGAAAAATTTAAAAAAAAATCTGTAATGACAGGTGTTACAGAAATTGTAGAGTTGAAGAAAATATATTTACCGTGGAACTTTGAATCTTGATTTCCGCTGGCGAAGCCGCGTGCGACCTTTCTAGTAAGATTATAAAATAAACAGAAGTCCCTTTTTTAATACTATATATATATAATTTATTTAAATTATAGATATAATTCTATTTTTTCTTGGGGAAGGTAAATGTTTATTTTTTTTCAATGAAATCAATTACTGCTTCATAAAATAAAAGTTATTAACCTTAGTATATTTAGGGCTCTGTTTTTCCGTTTTCTTTTTTCTTGGGTTTCTTGCATTTAGAACCTGCAAGTTTATTTTTACACACAATTTAAAAAATTGATTTTACGAAGTGTTTTCTGTTTTTTTGCTTATTTTTTCATTTGCTTATTTCTTAGCACTGTGTTTATTTTTTGCACGTTAATATTACCAAGATATTTTTCATTTTTTTAATGGGTGTAATTTTAAAATAGCTAACTTTCTATTCAACTTAGAAACTAAAAATTTTAAATTATACATTTTTCATTGTATTTCTAAGGTAAACTTATATTTATACTGATCTTTTATTGTTTTGTGTGATCTATTTATTAACAAAATTTTGTTTCATTCATATTAAAATTGGGTATAATAAACAAGAACATACATAGAAAGGCGATTCTACAAGGCGCCTTAATGTTTGAGATGTACAACGAAAATGTACAAAAGAAAAACGAGAAAAAACATTGCGTGCGCATTGAACGAAACACGAAAGGCGAACACAGAAAGTGAATTAAATTAACAAATTCTAATTGAAAGTGTTGTAATATTAAAAAAACGTTTAACGAACGTAAAAATGTGCTAAATTGTACAAAAACAAATAAATGTGTTGGTGTGTCTGCGTTATTTCTGCTTTACTTAACCATTATTTCTTAAGCTTGATTCAGTTTTGTTTTTCTTTTGTAGTAGTTTTCCTGTTTAACGTTTCGGATTCGTAAGTTAAACGATTATTGGGAAATATGTACTACAAAAACTTTCAAGTGGCTTTACTAATCATTGTAAGTACCGTTAGTTGGCCTTCATTGAGTGTTTTTGTAGTACATCTTGCGTTAACCACAAGTTGGCTGTTGCTGAAAAATTTAAAATTGATCGGCCCGGCAATTCTTTGACTCCATTATCTTTTCTTTACCGAGCCGATTGCACCACCCTCTGCTTAACTGGATTTGCGGACGTAGCGCTCATAATGTTAACAGATCCCGGTGTCCCAATAGCCACTGTCTTCGTGCATCGGATGCATATATAGTCATCATCCGCCTTGATCTGGTTGCGATTGAGGCCAACACAGTACATGTGGAACCATTCATTACAGCCGCCGTCGCATTGCACCCAGTCCACCTCTCGTCCGGTGGGTTTATGGCAGTTTTCCGCCCGGCACTCCTCCTCATCGTCTTCCTGCGCAGCCGGCTGAGACCGCGGGGCATGTTTCTTCTGCCCACCAGTTGAGTTAATGCCTCCTATGGCCGCTCCCTGGGCGCTGGAAGTATTACTGTTGATACTTGTGGCGCTGTTACTATTGCTCGTGCTGTTATTGTTGTTGTTAGTGGCTGTTGTAGAGATACGCTTGCGCTTTTTGTGCGCCGAGCCTGGTGTGGTTGTGGTAGCCGCTGAACCACCTCCTGATCCTGTACTACAGTTTGTATTTCCTCCGTTGGCTTGCTTGTTCTCAGCATCGGCATCTGCGCCCGGAGTTGCCGCTGGGGACGCTTTGGAATCGCTCTTCCGACCTGGTGCCGCCGGCCCCTTTTTGGCCGAAATCTGCTTGGGTGTGTTCTGCCTTTTACGAGGAACAGCTGAGTTACCGCTAGTGTCGTTGGAACGCCTCTTCTTGTTACGCCCGCTGCTGCTCGCTGACGCCGTTACGCCACCACTATTACTAGTACTATTGGGACTATTTTGTACGAGCAGACTATCGTTTGAGTCTTCGGCACCGGATGTGGGTAGCGGGGTTGTGTGCTGCTGACGCTTGCGCTGCAGGTGCTGGGCCACATGCTCCAAGGCCTCCACTTCCAGCGAAGTTGGCGGCATTGTTTCTAGAATGCGCCACAGCTCGAACGTCTCATCTAGGGATACCTCTAGCAGGTCACCCTCCATCATCAGGTCAAACAAATTTTCAATTTCACTGTCGGACAGCAGCTTGAGGAGATCGGAATTGATGGTGGAGTTCGAGGGGGCGGTACGTGGCCCATCCTCATCATTGCTTAAGTTGTCCTCGACGATCCGTAGCCGACATTCGTCCTCGTCGTCATCGTCGTCAGCATCAGACTCTGTAGAACCACTTGCTTCATTCGCCAGACTTTCACGACGACGTGGCTTTCGTGGACTGTTGATATTGCCAACCCCAACTCCTCCGCCTTCTGAGCGCCGCTTCTGCTGTTGCTGAGACAGAATCGCTTCCTGAGCCGCACTGACGTCGGGACTGCTAAGAGCCTTTCTCGCCCGATCTTGCCAATTCATAGCTCGCTCCGCGAGGCAGCGCAACGCTTCGTCCTCGGGCAGACGAATTGGCAGTTGCTGCAATTGGACAAGCAGCGGAAGGATGGTCTCTAGACGGGGTCTTTTGGAGCGCACACAACTGGGGCAGAGCCACTTAAGGCGATTAGGACCTGATGCCGATTCGCCGTTTAAAACTCCATTTTGATTGGTGTTTGTGTGCGGTGGCACGCAATCTTCGTGAAACCAATCGCGACACAACTGACAGTTAAACATTATGTTTTTAAACTCGGACTTGCACAAGCAGAACATGTCGCGCAACGGGTTTTTTGTCATGTTTTGCCGTCGTAGCTCGCGCATATCCAGCAGCTCTCGCTCCTCCGCATGTTTGAAGCTGGCAACAATCTCTGCCGGATTTTTCTCCTTCAGGAAGTCATCCTGCAAAAAGAAAAAATTAATGAAAGGTATAAGTAAGAATTAAAATAAAGTGCAGATTTTACCTGAAAGCGCGGCTTGAGATCCGAATCAATATTAATAGGATCCAAACGGGGCATAAGAACCTCTAAAAGCGTATAGAAGGTGCCTTTCTTAAGAAAGGCGCACGCTGTGTTTTCTTTCCACTTATGCGCACTACTAAGGTGGCCCTGCATTCGACTTAACTCTTCCAGCTGGATGGGTATGTTCATGCCGCGTTCTATCATCGCCTCGAGGGTGTGGCAATAAGTAACGTGGTTGTTTTGCTGCAGTTGTTCTACTGCCCGCAGCCACTCCCTCGCCTTTCGAAGTGCATCCTTCAGCAGCCCGTGTGATGGCACTTGACCGTTTATGTCGCCGGCAGATTTCAAAAACTGCTCTATTTCGCCTAATTCGTGCTGCTGCGTAAGTCGCTGGAAGTACTTGGCCGCCTGCGATTCCCAAGCTTCGATGTCTGCCCCTATCTGCTGTAACTTTCGCATCTCCCTTTCAACGAATGGATCGGTAGGGTCCAGGTCAGCAGCTGCCATGTGCAGGAGGTCCTTTATATCTTGGTAGGTCAGCTTCGAGCTGGTCTCCCTTAATCCCTGCGAGCGCTTGTACCACTTGCACTGCTTTAGACGTTTTTGAAGTAGATCTAGTTGCAGCAGTTCGATGCGCAAAGAGCTGCCTTCGTTTATTAACGTTTCTAGCTCACTCTCCTCCAGGGCTTCCAAAGTCAACTGCAGCTGGCTCTCGGACCGGTCTACGAACTGTTTTCCCAAAATAAGAAGCTCTCGCACAGATGCGCCTTCGTCAATGATGCAGCAAAGATTATCGATTTCCTGAACGAACAACTCCAGCTCCTCCATAGTAAGCTTGTACTGAGCCGCCTCTTGGTTATGGTCCGAGCGAGTTCGTACCTAAGGGTTCAATATAGGATTATAAAATTTTGAAGAAATATATAGAGATGAAATCTTCAGTTATTTGTCTAGGATACCACAAAAATCGCTTAGTGCTCAGTTATCAATTTACTTCGCGCTTTCGTGGCACATCCATTTATATTATTATTTTACACTTTGCACACTGATAACGCAATCACCGAAAAAGTGATTACGTTATATGGACAGCCCCCAAGCGTCAAAGCGAGATTGGAAAACTTACACGCAATTGAATAGTGTTATTTGGGTAATAGACATTTTTGGTCGTTAAAATGAGCGTGACAAACTGTTCTTTAGGTCAATCAATAGCTACTGGCTCGACCAAAACATTTCAGTTAACATTTTTTCTAGCATCAAAACAGTCTTGTTTGCTGTTGGTCTGTGAGTATTGAAGAAGTCAATATACGAGGGCAGTCCGATAAGTACTTGGCCTCACCTCCCGATGGCGTCACTATCGCAAGAGAAATTTACTATCGTGTAGTACATTCTCTTAGGCTGCTACTGTCAAAACTTTAGTCGAATCGGACTCTTGTTTTGTTTTGTCTGCGAATTTTAGAAAAAGAAGAAAGAGCAATATCGGTCAGTGACTCTGGTTTTTGGAAGGGAAATCGCGCAGCAAAATAAAAGAGCGCTTGGATGCTGTGTATGGTGACTCTTCTCTTTCGATGGCGACCGTCAAAAATAAGTTTAACGAGTTCCAAAGTGGTCACACGTCTGTTTTTGATGATCCACGCCCAGATGCCCCGAAAACGGCTACCACAAAGAATAACGTGACAAAAATCCACGATCTCGTATTGGCAGACCGGCAATTGAAGATACGCGAGATAGCTGAGACAGTAGGCATGTCAAAAGACCGCGTGGGTCATATCCTGCATGAAATTTTGGGCATGAGAAAGCTTTCGGCGCGATGGGTGCCTCGTTCTCTCACTCCGGACAAGAAACGCAACCATGAGACCACTTCAGAACAGTGTTTGACGATGTTCAAGCGCAATCCGAAGGAGTTTCTGCGTCGTTTCGTGGCCTCCGACATAACATGGATCCGCTGGTTCACACCAAAGACCAAGGAACAGTCGAAACAGTAGACTTCACCCGGCGAACCTGCTCCGAAGAAGGCGAAGACTGTCCCATCGGGATTCACAAGGTGTGATCTACATCGACTACCTTCTTCAAGCAAAACGGTTAGAGGGCTGTATATAAGGCCCCATTTGGCAAAGAAAAAAGTGCTACCATATTCTGCTGATTTGGCCCCGTGTGACTTATTTTTGTTTCCAAACTTTATTTCGGAGACCTCGAGGAAACGTATTTTTCAGACGGGTTCGAACCCTCCCCCCCCCCCCCCCCCCCCACACACACACACACACACACACACACACACACACACACACACGCACACACACACGCACACGCACACGCACACGCACACGCACACACACACACACACACACACACACACACACACACACACACACACACACACACACACACACACACACACACACACACACACACACACACACACACACACACACACACACACACACACACACAGCACACACACAGCACACACACAGCACACACACAGCACACACACAGCACACACACAGCACACACACAGCACACACACAGCACACACACAGCACAGCACAGCACAGCACACACACACACACAAACACTCGTATTATATTATGATTTTAAAACTAAATCTCCATTTTTCTTGAAGACATCGTTAGGTTTCATTTTAATTGTTCGGTGATAAGAATTGTTGTACTGTTGGCTAATTACTTATCGGACCATCCTCGTATTGTAGTTCATATTTTTTTCTTCCCCAAAAATTGTAGGTGACACAGTTTTCGGCGGTTAAAGGGCGTTATAGTTTGCGGTAGCGATTTGCGTTATGTTTTGCGATAGCCTGCATGCGATAAGCCATATTCGAAATTCTTAGCCGAGATTTTTAGCGTTCATACAAACGACAAGCTGACATAGTGATCCTGATCAAGAATATATACTTCATGGAGTCGGACACGCTTCCTTCTACCTGTCACATACCGTCCAACGAATCTGGTGTATCCTTTTACTCAAGAAATGAAAGGTATAAATATAATATTAACGCCCACAATTCGCGAAAGACTGTAGCCCAAAAACATCTTGCCACGCTCAAGCTACAAACAAAATTTTTTTTTAATTTTTGTTTTGGACATAAGAGTGTTAATGTTAAAATACACTGCCGCAATGATTTAAAGTTATTTATTTAGTCTTAAGTTTACATTTTTGTAAAAAAAGTTTGGTTAGGTATAAATAAAAAGTCATCAGCAAGAATGTGGGTTCATTTGAAAGCCTGTTATTTCTAGCTATAACTTGTTCGATTATTGGACTAGAGTAGTATATAATTTATAATTTACTTTCTCAGAAAATAAAAAGCCATCTAAATCTTGTACGGAATAGATTTATTCTATTTTTTTTTAAACCTTTTTTATATAAAAATATTCAGATTCATAAAATCTTCGATGATGTCAATTTTTTCTTTACGGCCTTAACTTTTTTCCTACTAAATATCAATGTCAGTCAGCGTAAAAATGTGGTGAAACCATCGTCGTCAAACCAACCATGCAGACCTGGTTCCCCTCGCACCAGTTTCTGCTGCCGCCAGGAACCATGTAATGAATCACAGGAACAAGAGACAAAAATTCCTCCATATTGGTAGATACAGAGCGATAGGCCGATAGTTGATGGGAAAGTTCTGGATTTGCGCTATCTGGATTTGCGCTATCTATCCTTAGATCTAGGTGTGATGTTTGATTAAAAATTTAAGTTTGCAGCGCACTTCGATTACATCATGCCCAAGGCCTATGCTATGTTCGGAGTTGTGAAAGGGAAGGCACCACTATTAACGGATCTCTACAGCGTACTTGCACTCAATTTTGCATTGGTCGGATCTCAACAAGAATTTGCGGCTCTTATTTGAAATCCCTTCATTACCACTCATGGAAAAGGAAATGGAAATAATATGAAACAAATTAAAGCTGTGGTGTTTTTTACATAATATCTTATACTATTGGGAATATCATTTTTTGTATTTTTAAGAATATCGAATTAAATTTAATAAACATCGGACGACCCTAACATATAGCTAACAAAGAACCGGTCAGAGAAGTAAAAATAAATTTTGCATTGTTGTTTTAATACCACTGAAGCTAGCAACAATCCTTAAAAACTTAACATGGTGTTCCTAACGTTCACTATTTCACTGCACAGGTATACAAACATCGGCTTGTCGAAGTTAACTTTATTTCTTGTTTTTTTTTTTTTTATATTTTCAAATAAAATATTACTGACAAGGTAAAGGCCATTGAGATTAATATACATTGTATTTTGCATAACCTCAATGATTATACACGTTACTCCTCGAGTAAAAGGGTAAATTACATTTGTCGGAAAGTGTGTAAAAGAAGAAAGGAAGCGTTCCCGACTCTAGAAAGTACAAGTATTCTTGATCAGGATCACTAGCCAAGTCGATCTAGCCATGCCTGTCTTTCCGTCCGTATGAACGCTGAGATCTTGAAAAGCTAAAGAATTGGGATTTGGCATGCGCCCATTCTATCGCCCATATGCCCACTCTAAAACCTACCAAACGCTTTTTTGAAGATTAAAAAAAATGGTCATAGTCGCACAATCCATTACAAAATTAAGAGTAAGCAAAGAAATCACCGCCAGGTGGCGCCGTTGGGGTTTTGCTGTTGTGAACAGTCGCTTCGCTGCATATCTTCATCGTTTTAGTGGCTGAGCTACGGGTATTTGATGGTCGATGGCATTAACTACAGCGTTTTCTCTTTTTATACTCATTATATACTAGATTTGTATACTATATGGTATACTACATTTTTTGGAAAGTATGTAACAGGTAAAAGAAAGTCGATCTAGCCATTTCCGTCTGTCCGTCTGTCTGTCTGTCCGTATGAACGCTGGCAAGTTGGTTTCAGCGGTGTGCCACGAGCACTCTAACGCCCACAAGGAAAGGAACATTTTAGATGAAATTTATTTGTCTCCTTAATATCTATCGACTGACCTAAAAAAAAAAATTCGTCACGCCCACAAACGATTTAAACACTAAAATCTGTCTGCCGCCCACATAACATTTACTGAAATATCTGGTAGGGAGCGCACTGAAATATCGCTGTAATGCTTATATATATACATTCCCCTTTGCTCCCTTAAGCTGAGTAACGGGTATCTGATAGTCTAGGCACTCGACAATAGCGATCTTCCTTGCTTTTATTTAAAACTCATGAATAACGGTAATATTTTGTACATTTTATAGAAAAGTTGAAAAGACAGATATTTAACGTGAATATAATTGAAAAACCATTATATTTCGTTTTCGGTAAGCATATTTGGTATAATTAAAAAATATCTTAATATTTCTAAAAATCTGAATGCTGCCACAGGAACGACCTGCAAGGGTATAGAAACTGCGAAAGCTTTCTTCTTTTAAATAACTTTAAAATCTTTAATAAAGTTATTAGTTGTTTGCTCCTTCAGTGACCGGCCATATTTTTGTCTTGCGCCCCGAATTTGTGTTTTTTGTTTGCCTATAAACCATCAACATAGCTTTTTATGTCACCAACAACATCCGTTCGCTTCGCGAGTTCAGAGTAATTATTATGTTTAAATTAACAAAATTAGTTTGCACGTGTAATCGTAGTGCAGTTTTTGTTGTTATTGGTTTAGCTGTTTGCAGCAGTAAGAATCTAAACATTAGTTACCCACTCTTCCGCCCACTAAAGAAATGCAAGTCGTTGATCTCGGCTGGTCAACAGAGCATTCTGCACCATTCGTGCAAAAATATGCATCTTGCAAAATTATAATATATTTACTTGATTAATTTTTAATCACTTTCAACATCTAAATCAAAGGAATAGGCATCGTTACATTCAAAGTCACATTCGTCATCATTCTCTCTAGTAGGACAACTACTTATGAAATCGACATATGGTGGTGTTTAAAGATCAATAACTTCTAATGCGTAATTGCTGCGTTTTTTGTTTTGATGGACTCTTTCCTTGATGTGGATGCTGGAAACCATCGAATCTGATGAATCAAGTGCTCTACAAAAACGTCAGTCATGGTGTTTAAGCGACTATTTTGTCTTGCATGCGAAAGTCTATCATTTTTATAAATTTTGTTCAGAGCTTCGGATAAATTTTAAATTTCGAAGCATCTATTTCAAAGTTGTTTGAAACTTGCTGAAATTTCGCTTGAAAACGTAATGCAAGAAAACTTTCTTTCTGCGTCTTATACCTTGGAACTATCCGAGAGCATCTTTTTTTCCTGCATCGACATAAGCAACAAAATACTTCATCCTCTTTTTCAAAGGATCCTCTATGTTTTGCTTTAAATTTTTGTTTCGCGTCCATGTACCAGCCAATACTGTAGCATTTCTCCGTAACGTATGTTGTCTAGCAAAAAGTTTTTTTTTTTGTAAAATGGAGCAAAAACGAGAAAAAAAAGGTTTATGTCATCGTATTGTTAATAAATGCAATAACAAAACTGCGTTAAAGGTTTTTTAATCCGGCACAATCCAACCTAATTTTGTTCCACGAAACACGAAAAATGCTAGGTTAAAATTGTTAAACATACAACTCTACAAAACCACATACACAAAGACAAATCACATTAAACAAATCTTGCATTAAACACTTAAATTTTACATACCTCAACTAATATTTTCCATTTTACTTTGTTTTAATATGTTAAGTAGAACTTTTGCAATCTTACTTAAAAGTGTGCTTTTATTTAGCGCTCCAAAAAGTGAACATTTCTGATCAACGAACAGCTGACTTTCAGGGCTACCCAATTTAACAGGGCTGCCATTTCAGTAACGAAATTGCGATTCTTAAATGCAACGTATATATTTTTTTTAATAACCTAAAAAAATGGGTTTTTGCAAAAACATAAGGCATTGGGACAAGTGTGCACTGTTACGAAGTTAATCTCGGCTGAGTCTTGACCTTTCATCCTTGCGTATTACGGCCTATATCCGTAACAAAGTTCAAATGAATGATCTAAAGGTTAAACATTTATTTGTCCATATGCTAGGGAAGTATCAACATTTGAGATCGGTGTTCTCTGTGCTCATTTTGCCCTTAGGCATTTTTTTGAAGAGTACGAAGCTAAAAAAAAGAAAATTCGTTCAAAGAAAGTTGGAAATCCCCGAGCCATCCACATCTACATCTTCATCTATTTCAAAAAACTAGATTATTTTTCTTTGCATTCCTATCAGAATACAAGATGTTTACAAAGTAAGCTGACTAAATTGTATACCGATAGTTTTCCTTTTCTTTCCATTCTATTGTGTTTACAGAAACCTGGTTAAAACCGGAGATGCTCAGTTGCGAAGTCTATCCAAGTACACAACTTACAGGATCTATCGTCCCGACGTGGAGGCCGAGTTTGAATTACAGTTGCCTAAGAATTAACATCTGAAGTAATAATGTCTAGCAGTATAAATAAATAACATTGAATTTTTGCGTATAAAACTATTTCCTGCTGGTATTTCTATATACATAACCTGCTTCTTTATTCCGCATGTTCCACATTTTTTAGGACTATTACTATATCTATGCTTTTTTTCCATTCCAGATTGTGTTGCATAGATAGAAACTCTGTAATTACCATATTAGAAGACCCGTATCACCCAACGCTGGAGATGACTATTGACACAGGTACAAAAGTGCATGCACTATAGGAAGTCAGTAGTTTAATAAAGAATTAGCAGGTTTCAAAAATGTTTAGAGCTTCCGGTTTGCAACCTGCCTTTTCCCGATACTTAGGTGCTCGGTCTAATTATACCGTGCTTAGCGCCCCGTGTTATAAAAACTATTAATCTCGTTCCAAGACCCAGTTTACACTGGATCCAAAACAGTTTTATAATTTTAATAACACAGCGTAAATATTTCATGTTACCCAGCATCACGCCATAGCTGACGTTTTGGGAGAAAGACGGTTAAAGTGAAAAAATAAAAATTTAGAAAATGTAATCTGTTGGGACCTCTGGGGATAAATGCTCCACACACTATACCTTGTTGTATTCTCACTTAAAATATGCGTCGAAGAGGTGTCACCTCAACTGTCAAAATCGTATGCTCCGCTCAAATGAAATACGCAAAGCAAGATTTTCGGGGTCTTCTCAAAATGAAAATTGTATTTTGTTTGTCAGTTTGTCAACTTGGCAGTTTCTCAGTTTGTCCCAAAACGTTATTTTAGAGTCTTTAAAATTCTATATGATGTTAAACAGCTCAATATAAAAAACATTAGTTTCATCACTTTTGGAAATGCTAATTTGGCGCGAAAATAGCTATAAATAGCTACATTTTGCTTACGCATAACTTGTGAGGCTACACGCTTATGATATACGTCGTTAGAAAGGTATTTCGAAATACTATTCTATACCGAAATACACTTTAAACAGGATCTGTCTAAATACCACCATTTAAAAATTATAGCCCAGAGTCTTATTTTTTATCTTTCTTTCTCATTTCTCAAAAATTATTCTTGAGATTCCTCAACTTTTGGCATGCGACACATTTATGTAAAAATACCCGTGTCAAAGTTATTAAACAAGAAAAATGGCCTAACTTGATGTTCAGAACATCTTACACTGCCTGAGCATTGATTCTTTTTGTGCGTATCCAAACTCTATTCGAAGATTCTGGAAATTAATTATGATGTTAAACAGCTTAATAAAAGAAACTTTGATTCTACCACTATTGGAAAAAACTAACTAGTTTGGCTAGAAAACAGCTATAAATAGCTTAATTTTGTACACCCGTAACTTTGAAACTACTAAAGCTACCGGCTTGTGCTATACATATGTCGTTGGAAAAGCATTTTTTAATTTGTCAAAATACTATCGTTTAGTGATTATAAGCGTTTTTTTTTCAATATTTTTTAAACTTTTTTCCTAATTCTCAAAAACGGCTTTTACGATATTGACACTTCATTGACATTTATTAACGTTTTACATGCAAGACATTGTTGTAAAAGACCAGTTTTTACATTTTTTTCAACAAAAGTGGCTACTTGTACTAACACTGCCTGAACGTTACACTTTTTTTTACATATCCCTACGGTTTAGGGTGTTCCAAATAAGAAACATGAAAAATATTTATATACCCTTGCAGAGGGTATAATGATTTCAGTCAGAAGTTTGCAACGCAGTAATGGGGACGTTTCCGACCACATAAAGTATATATTTTCTTGATCAGAATCAAATCGAATCAGACGAGTCGATCTAGCCATGTCCGTCTGTTCGTATGAACACTGAGATCTCGGAAACTATAAAAGTGAGAAGAGTTGGCATGCAGATTCCTGTGCTTCCTGCGCTGGGCAAATTAGTTTTAGCAGGCTGACACGCCCACTATTCGCGAAAGACTAGCGCCTGCATCTATAATGCTAAAAACAAAATTTTAACTGAAATGTATTGGACTCATTAATACCTATCGTTTGATCCAAAAAAAAAGTTTTGCCAAAACTGTCCCGACCACAATTTTTATTGTAGAACATTTTTTTCCTGAAATGTATTAGTCTTGTTATACCCTTGCAGAGGGTATATTGATTTTAGTTAGATGTTTGCAACGCAGTGAAGGAGACGTTTCCGACCCCATAAAGTCTATATATTCTTGATCAGTATCACTAGACTAGAGTCGATCCGTCTGCCAGTCCTGCCAGTCTTACTAACGTTGATTATTTCTTATAACTGCAAGGGTATACAAATTTCGGCTTACCGAAGTTAACTTCCTTTCTCGTTAATACTGTTGATTGATAATTGACCGAAGCAAAATAAATCATGATTAGGGAAAGTATGGAAAGTAAACAGGATGTATAAATCGAACACAAACAAACTTGACAAAGTGACCTTGTATCAGAAAAATATAGAGGTTTTGAAGTTAGTAATATTTCTCTGTTGACAACTATGATATTTTGGCTTAAAAAAAAAAACAGCATTTTATAAGTTTGTTGGTCAATATTGCTCGAAACCCCTTAAGGATAACGTTTCCCATATAAACTTAATCGCTAAGCAATTCATATAAAAGCCTTTTTTGATATCTACACTAAACTAAGTACTTTAAAGATTAAATATAATAATTATACTGACCTTATTGATACCCAACTGTTGTATGACTGTAACACATTTCTCCGCCTCAACAGCCGCTGCATTAAGACGATCGATCAGCAGTGAAGAGGGAAACTTTTTGGTCTCGGCCTCTTTGCACAATTCCTGCAGCTCTTGTAAAGTGACTGAGGTGGGCGTATGCGCATCGACAATGTCACGGCAGCGAGAAAGCCAGCGCTCGAAGCTATGCGCCTTCACTTTTAGTTTCTGCAGCATGAGCGGCATCTCGTCCAATGTGTAACGATAAATTAGAGTGTGTTTTTCCGGAGCACAGCCACATAGCACTGTATAATGGCGCAGACAAACAATGAGCTTGTCATTACACTCACAGGATACCGCAGATAGAAAGCATGTAGTGTTGCACTCTTGGCAATGGCGCTCGTCGTCGTTTACTAGCTCAAAAGCACGACGTTCTGCTCGGGTGACGCCCCACTCTAAAAGTGATTTCCGCAGTTTCTTTTCAGTGTCAACCATTTCGGCCATGTCAATATAACAGGCGGTAGCGATCCCAAAAGTAAGTTTTGCTGGCTCCAGGGCCATCTTGCAAACGAGCTCGTCGTGCGAGAAGACACAGAAGCGTCGGAGCATAGAATAGTGGTTAACACATTCACGCCCCATTTTCAGCCAATCGGCCGGCGCAAAGTTGACGGCTTCGGCAAAGTTATAGCCCTGGTTAAAACCTGCGTGGTAAGCCCGGGGGAAGGTGATTACAAACTCACCAGCATTCTGATCGGTGCGGAACACCGGCACGCGGTTGTTCATCAGGATGTTGGGATTCATGATAGTCACTAACTGGTGAAGCAGATCGGGCTGCGATGAAAACAGTTCAGGGGCTGCCTGCTTCATGGTCTCTTCAAACTGCTCTGCACAGGACCCCGGAACACCATACCACGTTTTTGGTTCTCCCCAATGAAGATAGTTGATCGAGTAGCTCCAGTGGTCTTCATTATGCCAGCAGAAGGCGGCGAAACACATGCCCACATACATCCACGGTGCATTCATTCCGCTTATGTCAGCGTTGATGTGGCCCAGAATAGAATCTTCAAGCAACGGCAAATTGTTCAGGTTCCAGCTTGATTCCGCATACTCCTGGTCGCCAGGCAAAAGATATAAAGAGCTCTTAGTAGGAAACCCAGAACCGTGATCCATTGTGTGCAAGTCCGCCCCATACTCCACAGTAACGTCTTCGTCAATGGAAGATACGATGCGCCAAAACTCACGCTCCACCATCGCGGTGGGCACCAAGTGCACCGGCTTGCGGAAGTATTCCTGCTTGAACTGATCAGCCATCTGTCCAAACTGTTGGAGAGTATATTCCCTCTCTGCTTGCTCAAAGCCGAATGCCTCCTGCGGCTTGCTAACCTCCTCGACAACGCAGCGCGGGCATAGCCATTCGCCTGGATCGGATGAAGAAGTTAATTTGTATCAATAACATATATACAAGCATAATTAGAAAATTCTTTTTTTTCTTTCACTTGTATACGATAATAGATAATATTATATTTTCTTAGGTACCCAAATTTTATTTACGTTTTAAATTTACATAGCCTGACGCAACGTATTTGAATGTCGTTAAATTCTACGACTTTTAATAATCTACGTTGATGGTGATGATAATGAACGGTAAAGATTCCGTTCACCAGATATAGTAGTTTAAGTGTGAACTATTTTACGATTATACTCGGCAAGGAGTGGTAATATTGCCGAAATAAGTACGAGGATAAATCTTGGACATGGTGTGCTTTCATTACAAAATGTCAATGTCACACGAAAAAAAAATGGGGATGGCCGCGTTATTATATATATATAAGTATTATAAGATCCAAAAATTTTGGAATTCCAGCAAATAACGCACTCATGCAGGACACTCATTCGATGCAAAAGAACTTAAATAAAAAACTAGAAAGAACACTACAGTCAAGTGCCTTGACTATCATAGGAGATATAAACCAGTAAAGCGAGATTTTAGGGCGCTACCTAACGGCTTCTTCTAGATGCTATGTGGGCGGCAGACACAATCAAGCGTTTAAGCCGTTTATGGGCGTGAGAGCACCGCTGAAACAAACTTGCGCTGCGCAGGAAGACCAGGAATCTGCATACCAAGTCTGCCTGTTCTAGCTCTTATAGCTTCCGAGATCTCAGCGTTAATACGGACAGACAGGCAGACGGACATGGCTAGATTCGGCTAGTGATCCTGATCAAAAATATATATACTTTTTGGGGTCGAAAACGCTTCCTTCTACCTGTTTCATTCTTTCCAAAGAATCCTTCCCTTTTACTCTACGAGTAACGGGTAAAACAAGGAAAAACGCTACAGTCGAGTGTCTCGACTATCAGATACCCCTTACTCAGCTTAAAATACCAAAAAGATCTGGAAATATATAAGCAGAAAAACGATATGGTTTAGCGCCACCTACTCGCGTTTTCAATATATGGTAATGGGGACGGCAAACAGACTTAAGGGTTTTGTCCACTTTTGGGCGTGGCAAAACTTTTTTTTGACAATCGGTAGGTCTAACACAATTCAGTTTAATTTTTTCTAGCATGAAAACTTTGGCCGCACAGTGTTGGGCGGTTTGTGGGCGTTACAGTGGGTGTGATTAAAATCATATCGATGAAACCAAAACATTTCATTAAAAAAAAGTTTTTAACGGAAAAGCTGTTTATGGGAAACCATTTGAAACCGGAAATAGGTTTATAGTAACCCATTTAAAAAATCGGAAGCGCTTCCTTACAACTTCCAGCTTAATCCTAACATTTTAATTATTATACTTTCAGAGATCTCAGTATTAGATCTTCTACCACTTTCCGACTTTATTTACCAATGATTCGAACATGCTTGCCGTGAATTTAAATATATATTTTTAAATAAAAACACCTCAACCTCTATGGAAGTCTTACCTTTGGGTATGCTAGTCAGAGGCGGCAGTAAACAAAAGGTATGATAGCTGTCGTCGCAGCCGTCGCAAAGCAGCATCGACTCCTCGACATCGCCGCGGTTGCAGATGTGGCAAATGTATTTCATCAATGGGTCAACTATAGGAGACGGAGGTTCAACCCCCTTCTTTTGAAAAGGGGCGCGTGTGCTGACAGGGACTCCCGGGCCGCTAGTGTTCACGGCATTAAAACTGCTAAGCAGATCCCTCTTAAACTCCTCCTTGGATTCCGTCTTGACAATCACTCCAACGGACGGCTTTGCCGTGGCTGTGACGACGCTGAGGCCACAACTAACATTAGAGTTTCCGAAACGCTTGGAGCGGCGAGTGTTTGTATCGTTAGGCGGCGTAATTTGCTGCCTTGTGGGTATCTCGTGGGCTTTGTAGTCGGTGCCGCCTCCATCCTCCAGCTTAACGGGTGTACCACCAGCTCCTGCTGGCACTGGTGTGGGACCAAGTACTTTTCCAGAGGTGTATACCTCAAAGGGATGTAAGATCCGTTCGTAGTGTGCCTTGAGGGTGGCCCCTACGCTTTTGCTGGAGGGGTACTGCATCCGGTTTGCCACCTTTGCCCATTTCCGGTCCTTAGTGGTTTGCTCCATGCCCCCTTCCTCCTGAACTATTCGGTGCAGCGTGTACAAGTCAAGGGCCTTCCGCTCTACCATTGGGATTCTTAGCGAGGAACCCTGCAGCTCCCAGAACTTGGCAATGTGGTCGAGAAAGTTAAGTTTTACTCGGGTCTTGGCCTCCAGTTCATTGAGCCGCTGGACTCGCGGAACAAAGTGCAGTTTGTCCACGTCCACTGCAAACGGTGGCGACCAGGAGGCCGGTGGCAGGATTTTTGCTATCCCGCACTTCTCAGCTACAGATCGTATTTTGCTGATGTAGGCCAGAGGGTTCTTAAACTCCTCAACTGTAGGCCGGAACACGGGGCACTCTGGTGGGGTGTCGAAGTGAAACTCTTCGTTCTTTACCTGGTCAAATTTATTACTGCTGTGCGGCTGCGTGTGCACCGTCTTCTTGTGCCCGGAAGGCGCATGCGTGGGTGTAGGATGAGGGCAACTGTTGTGGTACTTCTTGCTGGCCGACACGCTACTGCTGGCGTGGTTCATGGGAACGCTGGCCATTGGTCGTTCCACCATCGCATGCGATTGAGACCCAGTTGCTCCTCCCGGGGTGGCTGGCGTCAAGATATCATCGCAGGCGCTTAACTTTTTCATCGATTCGCTTCCGCTGGTTGTTCCGTATCCCGTCGAGTAACGGGTGCGCAGGCGGCGTGCCGGAGTGCCTACTTCGTTTGCGAATACGCCACCGGCAGAAGATGTGCCGCTGACGACTCCTCCGCCTCCGCTGCCGGAGTTGGTGGTCGTCGTGTTGTCCGTCTCGCTCTTGGCGGACATTGCTTTAAGATGAGTTCAGGTAAAATTTATTGCCCTACGCTCTGAAACGGTGAAGAATAGTAAATAGTTAGTCAATACTTTAAAATGACAATCGCGCAACGAAAATTGTTAAACTACAACAACACCTTTAAGAAACTCGCCTTACAATTTTTCTTACAACAGATCGGCACGATGGATCGAGTTTAACTTTTAAATCGAAGGTGTGTATATATATTATATATATACAATATTTATTTTTATGTATGTGTATTGTACACTGTACACAACCCATTTCGCTTGCAATAAGCACCAAAATTCAGCAAAAGTATTCAGCGCTTCTTAATCACCGAATCATTGCAAGATGATGCGGCATTTACCCAGCACTAGGGGGTTCGAAGATTCGAGTATTGGACTGGACTCAGTTACCCATTTACATTTTGGGTAATGCTAATTTTCCTGAGATTACAATCATTAAATTTTTTGCATACAAAAGTGGAGCACTCCAATGCAAGCATAACCCCAGACTCGAATACGAATTAACGACCAATAAACATACTCATTCAATTGGAACATGTACATTGTATTAAAAATGATAAATATTTTGTTCATGGTGCCTAAACATTCGGCAGCACCTCTGCGACACAAAAATACGCACTCTGAGAACCGGAGGCGAAATAATGTTGCAAATCACTGCTACTTTACGTTCCCGTTGAAGTTTTCAACACATTTTTAATGTCTTAGAAAAAAAGATGCCGCCGACACACTTTGCTTTGGTGGGTGATGTATCACACCCGCTCTCGTACCAATGTGCCACTATTGAAAAGGAAGTAAAGGTGGGTGGGCACTGTGCTTTACTTGATCAGGAAGAGACTGGTCATAGAAAGAGAGAGAGAGAGAGAGAGAGAGAGAGAGAGAGAGAGGGTGCGAGATGAGCGACGAGTACCGTTTTTGTGTATCAAGTGAACAAAGTACGGCGACAACGTAGGCAGCAAGCGGGCTGAGGCATGTAGCGTTTAGTGCGTTACTCGGGATAATTTTTCCTTTTCCTCTTGTCATTCAACTAAATCCGGGAGATTGGTGTGAGTTTGGGATTTGAATTATTGATTGTTGTGCGTGGCATCTAAACGGTCGCTTTATGAAACTAAACCAACTATTTGGTACTATTGTACTAAGAACATGTTTCTTTGCCCTGCGGTTTGATGATCGCTTGGGAAAACTTTCTCAGTTTTTATATAATTTCACTTTTCAGACAAATATTAACTCACGGCCAGACACACTTACATTGACAAACTTAGCATTTAATATTAGTTACTTTTGATGAGGACCATACAGCCGTAAAATGTGTGTTTTGTGCGCATTTTCGCTGCAATATTGCTTATTTCAAGTGGGGCAGTGGGAAACGGAAAGACTGAGTTATTGGAAGGTAAATACAACACTGTACTTTTTGTTAAGGTACACTGCCCCCTGAACCGTAATTTTTCCAGTCGTGGGATCTTAATATTTTTCTCTATAATGGCGACCGGGCAGCGACGCAACGCACTTTTCAGCGCTACCCCAGGTCTGCTGGCGTATTTGTGCGCAATTAGTGCGCCAGATTCTAGCAACAAATGTATGTTTGCAAATTTTTCCTGTTTTTCACAATCGTCTTGTTGTCCGAGATGTAGTTTCTAACCTAACTGATGGCGTTTAGGCAATTGCTTTTTTTTTTGATCAATTTTTCCTTTTTTTTTTAACAATTTTTGGACGGGGATTGAGCTGCCAGCAGCGAGCATCACACATACAATCGATTAATGAAACTAAAGCGGGGGGTT
This sequence comes from Drosophila biarmipes, assembly GCF_025231255.1. Lineage (NCBI taxonomy): Eukaryota > Metazoa > Arthropoda > Insecta > Diptera > Drosophilidae > Drosophila > Drosophila biarmipes. The sequence continues at coordinate 25,172,206 of NC_066612.1, forward strand.
GCTTTTCCCGTTGACCGTTGCAGACTCGGCAATGCAGAGTATACAATCTGCAACGGGCGCTCTTTCTGCCCCTTTTCACCCGGATTTAACAAAGTTGGCTAGGTCAACGTGAGCCTTTCGGCAGTTTTTCGTTGCTAATTAAACATGTTTGGCCATCAGAAGTCTAATAACTAACACATTTGTATTTGTAGGGCACTCTGCACTTGGGAAAACTCACTGTCGTCATAGGAAATTAGGGTCGCGCTCGCTCGCTTAGAGATTGATCTAAAATGTTCCATAAAAACACAGAGAACAGCAATCGCTAACTGTCTTTCACGCGAATTGACTTTTCAGATTTCTTTTTCCGATGTCTTTTTTTCTGCTACATGTGTCCAGTGTGACCCTTCTTGAATTGCTAAAAATGCTGCGCTATTAGAAAAAGGCAAATTTAAAAATGGGACCGCACACAGAAACTGATTCGGTATTCATAGTGTTTTTTTTTTTTAGTATTTTGACGAGGTAAGGTGATTTTTGTATTTGGTGTTCATTTATTTATTTACATATGTTTTCTATAATGTCTTCGAGCGCTTGTAGACACGGTCCTTTTCATGTCGGAAATGCTGCTTAATAATTTTATGTATGTCTAGCTCCGTTCACATGAGAAATTTAATAATAACCATTTCTAAAATAAACAGAAACAAAATTTATTGTATATTTAAAGCAAAACTAAACAAAAAGAAAGTTAACTTCGGCAAGCCGAAGTTTGTATACCCTTGCATATATAAGAAATAATCAATTTTAGTAACACCATGTGAAATTTTTAAAGATTGCTGCTGACTTCAGTGATATTAAAAAAATTTATTTCATTATTTATTTTGATAAAATTTAATTCAAAATTCAAAACCAATATAAAAATGTTATATCCAAGCGTAGGAGTTTATATGTCAAAAAGCACCAAAGTTATAATTTGTTTCAAAATATTTTACCACTAATTTTCGACTTTTATACAACCTGCAAGAAGAAACGGACAAACAGACGGACGGACAGACGGACATGGCTAGATCGACTCGTCTAGTGATTCTGATCAAGAAAATATATACTTTATGTGGTCGGAAACGTCTCCTTCACTGCGTTGCAAACTTCTGACTGAAATCATTATATTCTCTACAAAGGTATAATGAAGGCATTATGTTTTATAATTATGTGGAGAATCTTTGAATGCTTATTTAACTGCAATCACGCCAGGTAATGTAAAAATATATTGAAGTAATTGTACATCTTCACGTAAATTCGCATTCTTCGTTGAGTTGGACATTTTAATGTGTTATACAATTTAAAAAATTCAGAAAAACAAAGCAACACAAAAATTGTATACAAAACTGGACTGACCACCAGCAAATTGCGAAACAAACTGACGCTCGGTCGAAAAACAATAGCTTGGGTCGAAAGGGAGAGAAATTTTCAGAAATAATAGGGTAACGGCAATTATCCTTTCTTTTTTCTTCCCAATAACTTTGTTTTTGTAAAATGTGTCCTATCATCAATCTATCGTCCAGAAGTGTCTCAGAAGATACTTCTTCGAGATCGCAACCATTTTTGTTTTTGTAAAATGTGTGCTATCGCCTTTCTATCTATCAGAAGTGATTTCTACGCGATATATGTATATTTTGTTTTTGTGAAATGTGTACTATCGACTTTCTATCTTCCAAAAGTGACTTCTGGACGATAGGCGGATGAATTATCGCTTGCAGGGGCTTAGGCTGTTGCTGTGTGCAGAGCATATCATAGTTGAAGTCAGTGAAAAAAAAAGTATTTGTTCTTACCTGCGACCGAAATTTACCCCAAATGCCTCTAGCATGGTCTTACTGACAAGCAGATGGGGTTGTTGCCAAACGGAAAACAAACCCTGCTGGTGTATAAAGAATTTTGGAATTTTTGTAAAATGTTTACTATCTCCTTTCTATCTTCCAGAAGTTACTAAGTGAATATATCGCGCAGAAGTCACTTCTAAGTCACTTCTGATCGATAGAAAGGCGATAGCACACATTTCGATCGCGAACAAGTAACTTCTGAGACAATTCTGAATGATAAAAAGGCGATAGAAAATCAAAAAGGGTCTCGACCGCGAAGAAGTATCTCTGAGATACTTCTGGACGATAGATAGATGATACAAAAACAAAGTTACTGGGAAGAAGAAGGACGAGATAATTGCCGTTACCCCTTTATTGCCGTTATTTCTGAAAATTTCTCATGTGAACGGAGCTGGATCTAAATAAAATTATTAAGCAGCATTTCCGGCATGCCAAGGACCATGTCTACAAGCGCTCAAAGACCTTATAGAAAAAATAAATGCAAAACTTTGACGAACATGTAAAAACAAGTTTTTTATTCAAGATTTTCAATGGGGAAAGGCCCTTCTGGTATCTTCTACAAGCAGAAGTCACTTCGGTGATATCGCATTCGGATCGCGGATATCACTCCCGTCGGGAAGAAATGTGCCACTTCGGAGGCATCTCTCGGAGTCACTTCGGCGAAACTTTCAGAAGTCACCCCTGGAAGTATCGCCGATACTTCATCTCATTTCTTTCCGACGGGTGTGACTCCCGCGATCCGAATGCGACATCGCGGACGATAGTTTTCATCTTCTAGTGTCTTCCGCGATAGAAAATGCTTGCAGGGTGGTTTGTTATAGTGCAGACCAACAACCTGGAAATGGCACACATACAAGGGTCACAAGAGGAATACGGAAATGATGCTCTTTGGTTTTTCTATCCATTTCCACTATTATTCTAAAGTTTGTTATTTTTAAATATATCAAAAATAATATTTTTTATTTTTTTTTTTTTTTAAATAATAAATAACAAGATAGATTGCTATAATCGAAAGCCTCGACTATCAGATAGCCGTTACTCAGCTTAAGGGAGCACAAGGAAAAGGAGATATATAAGCAGAAAAGCGATATTTTAGGGCGCCACCTACCGGCTCTTACAATTGATGTTATGTGGGCGTTAGAGTGGGCGCAGTGCCACATTTTTTTTAGATCAGTCGATAGGTTTTGCATATTTGCAGATGAAATATTTGGATTAGGCAGTAAGGCAAGTGCCTTTACCTAACCATGCAACCAATTATCGGGAAAATTTCCCGTTACCCCTTTATTTCTGAAAATTCTTTGAGCCTTCCTTTCAACCCACGTTATTACCCTACAGGCAAAAGGGCGACCATTTTATCGTCCAATGTACAGAATTCACTTCATAGTACTTTCTGCGTGATAAAAACGCGGTAGAACAAACTTTACAATAAAAAAAAAATACACATATATCGCGTAGAAGCCACTTCTTGACCATAGATAACGATAAAACACATTTGACAAAAATAAAAATGGTTGCGATCGCAAAGAAGTAACTTCTGTGACAAGATCGCGATAATTTGCCGTTACCCTTTAATTTCTGAAAATTTCTCGGGGATTACCTGACGTGTTACTGGGTTCTGGGTTGTATTTTTTTTAAGCAAAACGTTACGCATGAAAATTTACTTAGGAAATGTTTGTCATGAGTGCATTGTGTATAAACGGGAATTCGGAAACGTATTCCGAAAAAAATAGTTCTGGGTCGTATCTTTTTAACGCAAAACAGCTCGGAATCAAATTTACTTTACCTCGAAAATGTGCGTGCTGGGTGCAGTATTTCAATATAATGCATTCGGAGGTATTGTTTTAGAAGCAAGCATAAGCTAAACAAACGGTACTCTTGAGCGGCAAACGAAAAAGACAAAAAAAAAAAAAAAAATACAAAAAAGCACGAGGCTTTTCTCTTTGCATTTCTCGACAGTTTCAATTTTAATTGTGAAAAGTTGTAATGATTCTTGTAGCTGCCCCTAAAATACCCTACGATACAGCGGTTGGCATAATCCAAATAAAATCGAGAAGGTGTTAGTGAGAATCTGCTTAACAGCCCTGTTAAAGCTTACAGAGTACAGATAGGGTCAAAGGAAAAGAAAGATATAACAGGGAATAGTGTCAAGAAGCTAGTAAAAGGAAATAGAAAAGTCGGTTTTCGTTCTTGCTCGAAGGTGAAGTAGCCTTTTTTGGTTTTATTTCTCGATTTTCCACTAACTAACCAAAAAGTCGGTTAAATATCTCTTATTTACCAGATTTATTTAATCCAATTTTCCTGGCCAAATACATTGGTTCAGTTGTTCGCAAGAGTAGTAATCCTACAAGTGTAAAAGTCATGTTTTTTGGGAATAGGTTTGACTACCCATAAATTTAGTCAAAATTTACAAGCTTTAACAAGCGAAAAACCCGGAGAAATCAAGCCAAAAGAGAGCAGCGACTACCAACCCTTGAGAAGAAGAAGAGCAGTACAGTCTGATCGCGAGCAGCTGATGTCGTCGTTCCCAATGCTGCTGGTTAAAGCTTGGTTTTCGAGCAAAAGCGCGTACGCAAAAAACGCCAATGTCCCAAGGGCCTCGAGTGTGAAAAAAACCCTGTTCGCAGCAGAACGTCTAAATTTCATTGTTTACTATCAGTTTGTAACAGCTGTTCAGCATCTGCGTTGCGCCAACAGCACCAGTTAATTTAACAGTACGCATGTAAAACCTCGAAAACAAACACTGTGCAACACTTATTATTCTTTTCTCTCGTCTTGCACTAAAACTTCGAAGTACACGATCTCTAAAACGAATAAGTCAAAGTGGGATGCAAAACAGCATCTCCTCTAAACAAATTATATTATGGTTCTAAATAATATAATTTTAAACCCTCCCAAAGAGGAAAAACAGCAACCACCTCTGGGAAACGCGTTCTACGTTGGAGCCGAATAAAAAGTGAATGGAACTTGTTACCTTTTTACATTTTGAACCAATATATGAATTTTTTGCTGGTGGGTTTTTTTCCATTCGCCCTTATGTAAAGCCCCTGTTCGGACAAAATTAACTTGGGAACAGAAAACCTTTTGTTTACCTTTGTTAACATAACTAAAACTGCTAATTAAAGGCGATGTATAAAAGTAAAATTTAATAAAATGGTAAACAAAGCGGTTTTGTTGTTTTACATTTTGTCAAGATTTTAAATGAGAAAAGTATATTTTAAAATATATATATAATACTATTGAAGTAAAAACCGAAGAAAGCTATGAAATTTTATATTGTAATATTTAGTCTGTAATAAATTATTATAATGTTTGCGTAATTAACTACTTTTTGATTTCCTCTAATTAACCCCTAAACCTCAACATAAAAGGGGCCATGAATAAGTTTAACAGGGAATTTCGTGAACATATTGGGCAGCAACAAGAACAGCGGAACCTATCCGATACCCATATTTCTTTGTATGTCCTTCTAGCTGTAATACGTGTAACATATTCTCTCCGTCCCGTTTAGTTACTTTTATTTAGATCGCAGGACTCGTGGTACAGCACAATAATAACATCCCCCCAGTTGCCGACAAGCCAGTAAAGCCAAAAAGATGGTCCGCATTTTTTATTTGGGTTACATGCTAAGCAACTCTAGAGAGGATAGATTGTCCAATGTTAACGTGGCTTCGATTTTTCTATATATTTTTTCAATGAAAAGGAGATGCTGAAACTAGGTGATGGATGGCAGCGAGATTGGCTATAAGTAACTCACCATTGACCACGTCTAACGTTTAATATTTTCATATTTTCTTTTATTTGCGTACTATTCAGGCGAACACCAATAAAAATAAAATATATTATACTTTATGAGCTCTGTGCATGTCATGTGACAATTGTAAATTGACCCAGAGCCATAAACTATGATGTTAGTTTCCTAAGCAGGGACTTAGAAAATAAAATTCAGTTTTAATACAGAACGCAGCTGAAAGGGTGGTTGAGTTGTTGTAAAAGTGGTCGAAAAATCGGCAATCCAAAAAATAAAATAAAAGTAATTCTTGCCATCGAGCAGTTATATATTAGGCGTTTTCAAGGCCTTTCAAACATCGAAAGAGTGAGCAAAATGTTTTCCGGTCAAACTATTTTCGGGAAGCCGAAAATATTTTTCCACTAATTTCCCGATTGTTCCTATGGTAGCCATATGATAAAGGCGTCCGATTTTGATAAAATAGTATTCGAAATTCAGAACTAATTAAAAAATGTATTTTCCAAGCTAAGACGGTTATATATCAAAGAGCACTAAAGCTATAATTTGCTAATTAATATTTTCCCACCAATTTTCAGATCGATCCTATGAAAGCTATATGATATAGTCGTCCGATTTTGATCAAATTTAATTCATAATTCAGAACTAATTAAAAAATGTTATTTTCAAGCATAGAGGATTATATGCTAAAAAACACCGAAGGTATCATTTTTTCATATTATTTTACCACTAATTTTCCGATAGTTCATATGGCAGCTATATGATATAGTCGTCCGATTTTGATAAAATTTAATTCGAATTTCAGAACTAATTTAAAAATGTTATTTCCTAGCTTAGAAGGTTATATGTTAAAAAACACCGAAGATATAATTTTTTTTAATTTTTTTCTTCGATACTTCCAATGGGAGCTATAAGATAGTTGTCCGATCCGGCTGGTTCAGACTTATATACTAACTGCAGTAGAAAGAAGACTTTTGGGAAAGTTTCAGCCCGATAGCTTCAAAACTGAGAGACTAGTTTGGGTAGAAAGGGACAGATCAAAGGATTTGCATCAAATTTTGTGTAAAAAATAAAATTAATTGCTCCGAAACACTTGAAATGTTGACGGTGGCATACGGTGAAACTGTTCTGAGTAAAAAAAATGGAAAATCGTCGAATCACTATCAGAGAAGTTGCTGAACGTTTTGGGCATGAGTCGTGTGTCAGCGAAGTTTGTTCCAAAATTGCTGAATTTTGACCAAAAGAACCGTCGCATGAGCATCGCTCAAGAGCTGTTGGATGACGTCAACTACGACCCAGATTTACTCAAAAGGGTCATAACTGGTGACGAATCATGGGTATATGGTTATGATATCGAAACCATAGCCCAATCGTCACAATGGAAGAGCCCAGGTGAGCCAAGACCGAAAAAAGCACGCCAAGTTCGATCAAATGTCAAAGTTTTGATCACTGTATTCTTCGATTACCATGGCGTGGTGCATCAGGAGTTCTTACCATATGGTCGTACGGTCAATAAACAGTATTATCTGGAAGTTATGCGCCGTTTGCGAGAAGCAATACGAAAGAAACGTCCAGAATTGTGGAAAAACAATTCATGGCTTTTGCATCACGATAATGCCCCTGCTCACTCATCTTTGCTTGTGAGAGATTTATTGGCCAAAAACAACACCACAATAATGCCTCAGCCACCATATTCACCGGATTTGGCCCCATGTGACTTTTTCTTGTTCCCAAAACTAAAGAGACCTATGAAAGGATGGAGATTTGCAACGATTGAAGAGATCAAGACTGCATCGCTGGAAGAGCTCAAGGCTATACAGAAAAGTGCTTATGGGAAGTGCTTTGAGGATTGGAAAAACCGTTGGCATAAGTGTATTGTATCTGAGGGGGATTACTTTGAAGGGGACAACATTAATGTTGATAAATAAATTAATAGTTTTTCTTGAAAATACAAAGTCACCTTACTTTTTGAACACACCTCGTATACTTTATGGGGTGGGAAACGTTTCCTTCACTGCGTTGCAAACTTCTGACTGAAATCCTTATGCGCTCCGCAAGGGTATAAAGAGGCAGGTGGAGATCACAAACGTCAGTAAGGCGCTTTAAGATATCTGAAGCTACTCGACTGAAAAAGGCAAAAAACGATGGTGACCTCCGATACCCTAAATAGTATATCCCCTCACTAAAAAAATTTGGTTTCATTGAAAGACATTTTTCAAGCCCTTTCCAATGGTATATTTTTCTCTGTTCTAAAATAAAAACTGCACATTTTGAACAAAACTCACAAAGTTAAAATTTCACACCTTCGCGCACAAGCAGTCATGACTCGAGGGTAGGGACTCGAGGGTAGGGGGTGAGATTCGGGTTCGTGGGTACGCACGTTCACTTTCTCCTGCTCATTCTCATAAGATAACGAGGGGTCACAATATTTGAAATGCAATAAAACGGAAGGGTTCCGTGGAATACCAAACACACTGATTATGGGATGAGTATACGCTTGCAATTAAAAACAACTCTTACAAAATACATTTAAAACCGCCTAAAAAACCACCGCAACCGCTTTTAATAGCTACTCTTATCCAATGCTGGCCCGACCTCAACTGACCATTTATTCCTATCTTGCTTACACAGAGATTGCCTTTCCTTAACCTATGTCGAAGTTGCACACCTTCGATATTTACCTATATCCGGACCCTATAGGAGGGGTCCGTTCACTTCCGGTAACTTGTTATCAATCCTTGTGTTCGTTTTCCTTCTAATAACCATTCTACTGGGGTATTGGGCTGCTCCTTATGTTCGGGAACCAATCGGATTGGTTCTTGGAGTCCAACATGCCTGTATGCACTCCCTGTAGATGTCAACCTGTTAAGTGAACATTCTGGACTATAAAAATGACACCACTCAAACAGGATCAGTTCTTCAAATGCCTCAGTACTGCATACCTGTGGATCTAACCGTAGAATTTATCGATACGGAAAACGACGTTGAGATTGACAACCTGGAATTACCACCCACGCAAGATTCTGATCTTGAAATAAACAAAAACTCAGATCTGGAAATTGTGCAGGTTTCCGAAGCAGAAGTTTCGGTATCAGACATCCAGTCTGCTAACGTAAACAAAAGATCCCCAAAACGAGCCCCGAGTCCGTTAACGTAAACAAAAAGATCCCCAAAGCGGTCACTAAAACTCCGCTAATGTAAACACCAATTTCCGGCCAAGATTGGACTTCAAATTTAATTGGCAAATTGCATTATCCTATTTTCCAACCCCCTTGAGCCATTCTCTTTATCAATTTTTGGGGATAAATTCTCTTAAGCCGAGGTTCGATTATTGATCATTGAACTAGAGATCAGGCAGTCCGTTTTTGAGATCCGAATCCAGCAGTAGTGCTAATCGAGTAAAAGTAAACGAGCAGTGAATTAACTAAGTTCGACCTATTAAAAAATTATAGTAGAGATTAAGTGATTAATAAATAAAAATACATTTTTTTATTAAATCACAAGTGAGAAACTTAATTGGCGCCTAACGTGGGGCCGTGCGAATAAAAATTCTAAAATAAAAACAAAAAAGTTTTAAAGTGAACAAAGGAATTTAGCGCAGCCAAAAAAAAAACGCCGATACAACCAACGAATAAATAAAAAGTTTGATTTGATCAAAAAACTAAGGTGGAAATTAATTAATGAAATAATCCCCTTGAAATCTCAAACTACAAAATAGTGATCGTAACACAAAAAATTTTTAATCAAAAAAAAAAAAAAAAAAATAAAATATAAAAAAAATAAAAAATAAACATTGTGAATTAAAGAAGGAAGACCCCAATCAGGATCATCATTCAGGATAAGGACGAACCCAACAGGAAAAATAACAACGAGAAGAAAAAAATAAGGACGATTCGTGAGCGATACTATTTTTTTTTTTTATTATTATTATCATAAGAAGAAAGGAAATATAAATATACAAAGTGGAAGAGTTAATTTCAAATTTCGAAAAAGTTCTCAAAATGTCAGAACCTTCAACAAGCCAGACTGGAGCAAATAAAAGACTCCACATGAATCCGCCACAAGAAAATACAAGCCATCAGGCAATAACAAACAACACCATGTTAAATGTAAGAGATTTAATTAAGCAAATTGTAAATTTTGAATTAAATCCATTAAAGGAGGAGATCGTTAACTTAAGATCGTAGCTTTCTCACAAAATTAAAACGGTTGAGGATTATCAGATAGAGATTGTAGATCCGAATATAAAATGCGAAACATCTTATGAGGTCATCAAATCTGTTAGGGAATATAAAGGTGAAGAGGATAAATATGTCAGCTGGAGAGAGAGAATCGGCAAAAGTAGCTACGGGGCAATATGCCAAAGGGAGTGAAAGATTTTATTCTGCCTTATCAATAGTACGAAACAAAATAACAGGAATGGCAAACGACGCCTTAACCCATAACGCTACTGTATTAAATTTGGATGCCATAATGGCCAGACTTGAATTCTTCTTTAGCGACAAACGACCAATTCACATTATTGAACAGGAATTAAGTGTATTGAGTCAGGGAAAATTATCCATAATGGATTATTATGGTACATTTAATAGAAAATTAACTCTGCTAATTAATAAAACTATTATGACCTACGGTAGAAACAAACCTATAACAGCGGATATGAATGAGAAACATAGGAAGATAGCTCTTAGAGTTTTCATTACCGGCCTCAACGGCCAAATTTCATATACTATTTTCTCAATGAATCCACCTGACCTACTAAATGCAATGGTCATAGTTCAGGAATTGGAAAGCAACAACATGAGGGCTCGTTTCGCAAATATTTTCTCTACTACCCAGAGAAAACATAGCGAACTAAACTCTAGTGGAAATGGACAAACACATTTCAACCACAAGACAAGACAGCAAAACAATAGTTACAGTAACCACCGAAACAATAATAATTTAATCATGACAACTACCAGAACAAAAATACTTACGGTTATTATAATCAGAATAAAAATAATACTTGGAACCAGGGTAGATTTAATGTATACCAGATATATATTCAATGCAGGACCCTTCAGTGATTTTGTCAAATCTTGGGAAAGCCAAATACTTTTCAACAATTGACTTGGAATCTGGATTTCATCAGATTCTCATGAATGAACCAGACATTCAGAAAACCTCATTTTCAATAAACAACGGGAAATACGAATTCCTAAGAATGCCTTTCGGTTTGACCAACGCTTCAAGAATATTCCAACGAGCGATGGATGATATTTTAAGAGAACATGTCACGTTTATATGGATGACATAATTATATTTTCAAAAACAATTGAACAACATTGCAAAGATTTAATTCTCATCATTAAAATTTTGCTGAACGCAAACATGAAAATTTCTATTGAAAAATCAAAGTTCTTTAAATTAGAAACCAATTTTCTCGGTTACGTTGTTTCCCACAATAATAATAAAAACCGATCCCGAAAATATTTATACTATCGTAAAACATCCGATACCTAAAAATATTCGAGAGCTTAGAAGCTTCCTGGGCCTTACAGGATATTACAGAAAATTTGTGCAAAATTACGCAAAGATAGCTAAACCTTTAACAAAATATTTAGAAGTCCAAAACGGCAAAGTATCAAAAAAGGCATCACGTAAAACTTTAATACAGTTTGATGATTCAGCTGTAAGAGCTTTTAACGAGCTCAAAGAAAATTTAATTGCACAAGTAGAACTAGTACAACCAGACTATAATAAAAAATTTACTCTAACAACGGACGCATCTGACTTAACTATTGGTGCTGTTCTTTCTCAGGAAGGAAAACCAATTACATTTATTTCATAAACTCTGACAAAAACCGAACAATTATACGCAACCAATAAAAAGGAACTTTTAGGCATTGTATGGGCTTTTAAAAATCTTCGAAATTACTTATATGGGGTTAACAACATCGAGATCTATACCGATCATCAACCTCTTTCATTTTCCATTCCTGAAAAAAATCCAAATATTGAGATGAAAAGGTGGTATTCCTTTATTGAACGCTATTCACCCAAAATTATTTACAAGCCAGGAGCAACAAATGATGTTGCGGACGCTTTATCTAGGATCCAAATAACTTAACGGAAAGTAATGAATCGGTCTCAGGTCAAAATACTCAGCATTCTGCAGAGAGTAGTTTTGAGAATGTAATACAAGAAACCCGAACAACTCTAAACCAGTTTAAGCAACAATCGCTAATAGCAACGGGGAGGTATACAATACATGAGTCGATTAATCTATTCGGAAATAATAGACATATAATAGAGTATGACACTCCAGAAAATTTAGTATCAATCTTAAGGGAATATATTCCACCCAATATAACAATAGGAGTTCTCTGTACTCTAGAAGATTTTTACAGAATTCAAAAACCACTTAAGGACAATTTTATAAATAAATTTTTATACATTAAGACATTTGTCCAGGATGTCGAGAACGCTGAAGACAGATCTCTTATTATCACAGAAACTCATTGTAGAGCTCATAGAGGGCTTGATGAAAATTATCAACAAATAACTAGACTCTATTATTGGCCAAATGTATACAAAAAGCTTAAGGAGTTTATAAAGAATTGCACTATCTGCAATCAAAACAAATACAACAGACACCCAGTACAGAGTCCTATCGGTCAAGCTCCAATTCCAGAAAGAGAAGGTGAGAATTTGCATCTTGGCATATTTTACGCCAAAAATCTTATATTCTTTACTTATATAGATTCGTATTCGAAATACTTAGTGGTAAAATAAATCCCTAATAAACTAAATCTTTTGCACAAAGAAATGGGATATCTTTATTCTTTGCAGATCCTTGACATAGAACGTCTAACGGACAAATAGAAAGGGCACACTCTACCTTAACAGAAATTGCTCGGTGCATTAAAGATGAGCTTAATTTAATTAATTATCCCGAAATTATAATTAGAGCAGCACAAAAATACAATTTAACAATTCATTCAATAACCAATCATCGACCTTAAATAAGTTATTATAAATAACAGAAACCGTACGATTCATAAAGATAATATTAAATAACTTGTTTCAAATTACAGATAATGATTTCAATAATGTACTTATTATTGCTGGTAGCTACAACCAAATCCGAAATGATGGATTATACGAACCATGATTTCCTTCTTTACAAGGATACCAAAGATGTTCTTATTTATGAATCACACGCAGACTTATTTCATATAACTAATAGAAGTTTTTATAGAGAAATATTTAATCTGAAAACAGAATTTCTAAAGGGTCACGACAACAAGAATTTTCTTTGGGAAATATCCGACGATTTAGAAATTATAAAAATATTTATCTCTCAAGTTATACCCAGTAGATCAAAAAGAGGCATTAATGAAGAGGCATTTGGAAATGGATAGCAGAAACACCAGATCATGATGATTTCATAACAGTCCAAAATAAAATCGATGATTTAATACAAAATAATAACGATCAATTCGTTATTAATTCTAAAATATTTAAAGAGATAAAATCTTTGTCTGAACAATTCAAAACAGCCTTTAAAAATCAAGAAATTCCACTTAGAAAATATCGTCTGCGCTTGCTTACTTACGATCTTATGAATTTAATGGACACAATTACACTTGGCAAAATTGATGTATTTAATACTTAAATTCTAAACAATGATGATATACTAAAAATTTATAAGCAAGAAGGTAGACCTGTAGTTATAACAGACCTTTTAGATATATCTGAATTTAAAATCGCTTTGCATCAAGATCTTATCATAATTTACATAAAATACCCTATTATTACCGATCGTTGTGACGTTTACAATTCAAGATCCATTTCATATAATGATGGAAAATTATTAATTGATAATCACGTCGCAAAATGTAGAAATAAGTACTATGTAATGTCTAATTTTAAGACAGAAATATTTAATAATTATTGCACACTTAACCCAGAAGGCTCTTGTTTCACTAGATTACTAAATGGAAAAAATCCTTTTGTATCAAAATCCGAGAAAAAATAAAAATGTAGATGTAATCCAAGATGGAGCCATTTTTGTAAATGGAGAAAATACAGTTAATGACACTCATTTAAATGGGATATATTTAATAACTTTTAATGGCACCACTAAAATTAATAATATTTCCTACACCAATGTAGACAATAAGATATATCACAGCTCGAAAATATACAGATTTTTTAGTATCCGAATATATTATATCTAATGATTAACTAAATCCATTTATTCAAATTAAACAAACTCAAATACCAGTTTCGTTAATATTAATCATATTTACATTTAAATATTTAACTATTATGATTATAGTCAAATTCAGAAAATTTTTAATATTTAAACCATGGCAAATTCATATAGAAATTGAACCAGAAAATAATAGTTCCGATAATGAAATAAATAATATACCCGACAATGAAAATACCCTAGAAGAAAATATCATTGTCGAATTAACCCAACAATTACATTCAATATACCCATGAGTCCCAATGAATCGGGACGATTCAATTTAGAATGGGGGGAGTTATATGACGCATTATTTAGGGGCTCTTCCACATCCAGTCCGCTAACGTAAACAAAAGATCCCCAAAGCGAGCCCCGAGTCCGTTAACGTAAACAAAAAGATCCCCAAAGCGGTCCCTAAAACTCCTCTAATGTAAACACCAATTTCCGGCCAAGATTGGACTTCAAATTTAATTGGCAAATTGCATCATCCTATTTTCCGACTCTCTTGAGCCATTCTCTTTATCAATTTTTGGGGATAAATTCTCTTAAGCCGAGGTTTGATTATTGATCATTGAACTAGAGATCAGGCAGTCCGTTTTTGAGATCCGAATCGAGCAGTAGTGCTAATCGAGTGAAAGTAAACGAGCACTGAGTCAACTAAGTTCGACCTATTAAAAAACTGTAGTAGAGATTAAGTAATTAAAAAATAAAAATAATTTTTTTTAATTAAATCACAAGTGAGAAACTTAATTTGCACAGGAATTTCAATTGGACGATGACCTATCCAGGCCAGAAGATGAGGTTTTTCCTAACGACGACCACATCTTTGAAGAACTTATGGGACTTCAACCGCCACCGACTGACCATTATTTAACTTTGCTGGATGACGACGAGATGGAGATGACGACGCATTACTAGATGTTTTATTTGACCTAGATTCTTAACTTTTTAATTATAAGTACACGATGCATAAAGAAAAATAAAGTAAAAACTTTTTTAAAATTGAGGGCTTGTAATTGTATTTTATTTATTGAAGAATTTTTCTTTGCCTTACAAATACTTTTTAGCTCTGCGTTGTGAAGCAATAGACGATGCATATTAAAGTCGTATCGCAACCAAATTTTCCGTACTCTAGGTCAGAAATAACAATAATAAAAGGAGGATTTCGATTTCTGATAGGCGAAGTTGTGTATTTTTAATGTACGCGCTTTTAGGCCGGATTTTGTTTCTGAACACAACTCGCAATGGTACTTCACCATTTCGATGTTTTTAAAAATAAACAGACTTTTCTATAAGAAAATTTATCTTATATAGCATTTGAGGGACAATTCTTACGTTATATATACTAACTTTATTTTAACGCTATTGAAAGATTTATATAAATATAAAAAGAGATAGACATACTGATATGTATTTCTGACAAGTATTACATAGTTTGAATAAGTATTTTGGTACATATAATGAAGACATATTGTTATCTCATTTACTCCACATAAATTGATAGAAATGTATAGTTTTTGACAAGTATAAAAGTAAGGTGACTTTTCAAATTTCGCGGGCAACATCGATTATCAATTTTTTTGTTTTGTTATGTTGGTACACTTTTCCCCAACATCTGTACTAAGTTTCAATTGAATCCCCTTTTTTGTTTAGTTGTGAGAGGCGTAAAGGTAACAAGTTGTTTGCGTGCTCTGCGATTTTTTGCTATCAAAAAATATGGATCATGCTCCGAAACACTTGAAATGTTTACAGTGCCATACGGTGAAACTGTTCTGAGTAAAAAAAATGTTTACAAGTGGTACAAACTCTTCCAAGATGGCCGGGAAGATGCCAATGGCGAGCCTTGCTCTGGACGCCCAAGCACGTCAACAACTGATGAAAACGTTCAAGCAGTGAAGAAAATAGTTTTGGAAAATCGTCGAATCACTATCAGAGAAGTTGCTGAAGATGTCGGTATATCACTTGGCTCGTGCCATGAAATTTTTTCGCGTGTCAGCGAAGTTTGTTCCAAAATTGCTGAATTTTGACCAAAAGAACCGTCGCATGAGCATCGTTCAAGAGCTGTTGGATGACGTCAACGACGACCCAGATTTACTCAAAAGGGTTATAGCTGGTGACGAATCATGGGTATATGGTTATGATATCGAAACCAAAGCCCAATCGTCACATTGGAAGAGCCCAGGTGAGCCAAGACCGAAAAAAGCACGCCAAGTTCGATCAAATGTCAAAGTTTTGATCACTGTATTCTTCGATTACCATGGCGTGGTGCATCAGGAGTTCTTACCATATGGTCGTACAGTAATAAACAGTATTATCTGGAAGTTATGCGCCGTTTGTGAGAAGCAATACGAAAGAAACGTCCAGAATTGTGGAAAAACAATTCATGGCTTTTGCATCACGATAATGCCCCTGCTCACTCATTTTTGCTTGTGAGAGATTTTTTGGCCAAAAACAACACCACAATAATGCCTCTGCCACCATATTCACCGGATTTGGCCCCATGTGACTTTTTCTTGTTCCCAAAACTAAAGAGACCTATGAAAGGATAGAGATTTGCAACGATTGAAGAGATAAAGACTGCATCGCTGGAACAGCTCAAGGCTATTCCGAAAAGTGCTTATGGGAAGTGCTTCGAGGATTGGAAAAACCGTTGGTATAAGTGTATTGTATCTGAGGGGGATTACTTTGAAGGGGACAACATTAATGTTGATAAATAAATTAATACTTTTTCTTGAAAATACAAAGTCACCTTACTTTTTGAACACACCTCGTATACTTTATGGGGTGGGAAACGTTTCCTTCACTGCGTTGCAAACTTCTGACTGAAATCCATATGCGCTCCGCAAGGGTATAAAGAGGCAGGTGGAGATCACAAACGCCAGTAAGGCGCTTAAAGATATCTGAAGCTACTCGACTGAAAAAGGCAAAAAACGATGGTGACCTCCGATACCCTAAATAGTATACCCCCTCACTAAAAAAATTTTGTTTCATTGGAAGGCATTTTTCAAGCCCATTTCAATGGTATAATTTTCTCTGTTCTAAAATAAAAACTGCACATTTTGAACAAAACTCACAAAATTAAAATTTCACACCTTCGCGCACAAGCAGTCATGACTCGAGGGTAGGGACTCGAGGGTAGGGGGTGAGATTCGGGTTCGTGGGTACGCACGTTCACTTTCTCCTGCTCATTCTCATAAGATAACGAGGGGTCACAATATTTGAAATGCAATAAAACGGAAGGGTTCCGTGGAATACCAAACACACTGATTATGGGATGAGTATACGCTTGCAATTAAAAACAACTCTTACAAAATACATTTAAAACCGCCTAAAAAACCACCGCAACCGCTTTTAATAGCTACTCTTATCCAATGCTGGCCCGACCTCAACTGACCATTTATTCCTATCTTGCTTACACAGAGATTGCCTTTCCTTAACCTATGTCGAAGTTGCACACCTTCGATATTTACCTATATCCGGACCCTATAGGAGGGGTCCGTTCACTTCCGGTAACTTGTTATCAATCCTTGTGTTCGTTTTCCTTCTAATAACCATTCTACTGGGGTATTGGGCTGCTCCTTATGTTCGGGAACCAATCGGATTGGTTCTTGGAGTCCAACATGCCTGTATGCACTCCCTGTAGATGTCAACCTGTTAAGTGAACATTCTGGACTATAAAAATGACACCACTCAAACAGGATCAGTTCTTCAAATGCCTCAGTACTGCATACCTGTGGATCTAACCGTAGAATTTATCGATACAGAAAACGACGTTGAGATTGACAACCTGGAATTACCACCCACGCAAGATTCTGATCTTGAAATATTCAAAAACTCAGATCTGGAACTGGTGCAGGTTTCCGAAGCAGAAGTTTCGGTTGATCGCCTTTTACAAAGCGTATTTCAACGGGCTGCATCGTCGACACAAAATAGGGACCCAGGATTGGAGTCTCTTGAGTGGAGCCAGTTTCCATTGGGGACTACTACGCAGGCTTTCTTGGAATCCCTTATCACACACGAAGAAGGTGAAGATGTATTTCAGTGTGCAAGTTATATGACACATTATTTAGGGGCTCTTACCCAATTTATAAACAACTTTGAGCCGAGAGCCGATTTCCAAATAACTCTGACAGACCCGAGATAAATCCGTGGTCAGCTATTTCTTTCAACCAGGCCTCCGAATCATTCCCACCCAGATCAATTTCACGCAGCCCAAATCAAACGGATGCTGTAAACATCCAGTTTGCTTACGTAAACAAAAGATCCCCAAAACGAGCCCCGAGTCCGTTAACGCAAACAAAAAGATCCCGAAAGCGGTCACTAAAACTCCGCTAATGTAAACACCAATTTCCGGCCAAGATTGGACTTCAAATTTAATTGGCAAATTGCATTATCCTATTTTCCAACTCCCTTGAGCCATTCTCTTTATCAATTTTTGGGGATAAATTCTCTTAAGCCGAGGTTCGATTATTGATCATTGAACTAGAGATCAGGCAGTCCGTTTTTGAGATCCGAATCCAGCAGTAGTGCTAATCGAGTAAAAAATATTAAAAAATTATAGTAGAGATTAAGTGATTAATAAATAAAAATACATTTTTTTATTAAATCACAAGTGAGAAACTTAATTGGCGCCTAACGTGGGGCCGTGCGAATAAAAATTCTAAAATAAAAACAAAAAAGTTTTAAAGTGAACAAAGGAATTTAGCGCAGCCAAAAAAAAACGCCGATACAACCAACGAATAAATAAAAAGTTTGATTTGATCAAAAAACTAAGGTGGAAATTAATGAAATAATCCCCTTGAAATCTCAAACTACAAAATAGTGATCGTAACACAAAAAATTTTTCATCAAAAAAAAAAAAAAAAAATAAACATTGTGAAAAACAATTTTAAAAAATCTTAAAAATCAACAACAAAGACATTCTAAGAAAACAGGCTGAAGGCCAATCCCTCGCCAAATATTGGAAAAGAAGGAAGACCGAATTTAAAAACAGAATTAAAGAAGGAAGACCCCAATCAGGATCATCATTCAGCATAAGGACGAACCCAACAGGAAAAATAACAACGAGAAGAAAAAAATAAGGACGATTCGTGAGCGATACTATTTTTTTTTTTTTATTATTATTATCATACATTTTTTATTATTATTATTTTATAAAAAATTTGTAAGAAAGGAAATATAAACATACAAAGTGGAAGAGTTAATTTCAAATTTCGAAAAAGTTCTCAAAATGTCAGAACCTTCAACAAGGCAGACTGGAGCAAATAAAAGACTCCACATGAATCCGCCACAAGAAAATACAAGCCATCAGGCAATAACAAACAACACCATGTTAAATGTAGGAGATTTAATTAAGCAAATTGTAAATTTTGAATTAAATCCATTAAAGGAGGAGATCGTTAACTTAAGATCGCAGCTTTCTCACAAAATTAAAACGGTTGAGGATTATCAGATAGAGATTGTAGATCCGAATATAAAATGCGAAACATCTTATGAGGTCATCAAATCTGTTAGGGAATATAAAGGTGAAGAGGATAAATATGTCAGCTGGAGAGAGAGAATCGGCAAAAGTAGCTACGGGGCAATATGCCAAAGGGAGTGAAAGATTTTATTCTGCCTTATCAATAGTACGAAACAAAATAACAGGAATGGCAAACGACGCCTTAACCCATAACGCTACTGTATTAAATTTGGATGCCATAATGGCCAGACTTGAATTCTTCTTTAGCGACAAACGACCAATTCACATTATTGAACAGGAATTAAGTGTATTGAGTCAGGGAAAATTATCCATAATGGATTATTATGGTACAGTTAATAGAAAATTAACTCTGCTAATTAATAAAACTATTATGACCTACGGTAGAAACAAACCTATAACAGCGGAAATGAATGAGAAACATAGGAAGATAGCTCTTAGAGTTTTCATTACCGGCCTCAACGGCCAAATTTCATATACTATTTTCTCAATGAATCCACCTGACCTACCAAATGCAATGGTCATAGTTCAGGAATTGGAAAGCAACAACATGAGGGCTCATTTCGCAAATATTTTCTCTACTACCCAGAGAAAACATAGCGAACTAAACTCTAGTGGAAATGGACAAACACATTTCAACCACAAGACAAGACAGCAAAACAATAGTTACAGTAACCACCGAAACAATAATAATTTAATCATGACAACTACCAGAACAAAAATACTTACGGTTATTATAATCAGAATAAAAATAATACTTGGAACCAGGGTAGATTTAATGTATACCAGATATATATCCAATGCAGGACCCTTCAGTGATTTTGTCAAATCTTGGGAAAGCCAAATACTTTTCAACAATTGACTTGGAATCTGGATTTCATCAGATTCTCATGAATGAACCACACATTCAGAAAACCTCATTTTCAATAAACAACGGGAAATACGAATTCCTAAGAATGCCTTTCGGTTTGACCAACGCTTCAAGAATATTCCAACGAGCGATGGATGATATTTTAAGCGAACATGTCACGTTTATATGGATGACATAATTATATTTTCAAAAACAATTGAACAACATTGCAAAGATTTAATTCTCATCATTAAAATTTTGCTGAACGCAAACATGAAAATTTCTATTGAAAAATCAAAGTTCTTTAAATTAGAAACCAATTTTCTCGGTTACGTTGTTTCCCACAATAATAATAAAAACCGATCCCGAAAATATTTATACTATCGTAAAACATCCGATACCTAAAAATATTCGAGAGCTTAGAAGCTTCCTGGGCCTTACAGGATATTACAGAAAATTTGTGCAAAATTACGCAAAGATAGCTAAACCTTTAACAAAATATTTAGAAGGCTAAAACGGCAAAGCATCAAAAAAGGCATCACGTAAAACTTTAATACAGTTTGATGATTCAGCTGTAAGAGCTTTTAACGAGCTCAAAGAAAATTTAATTGCACAAGTAGAACTAGTACAACCAGACTATAATAAAAAATTTACTCTAACAACGGACGCATCTGACTTAACTATTGGTGCTGTTCTTTCTCAGGAAGGAAAACCAATTACATTTATTTTATAAACTCTGACAAAAACCGAACAATTATACGCAACCAATAAAAAGGAACTTTTAGCCATTGTATGGGCTTTTAAAAATCTTCGAAATTACTTATATGGGGTTAACAACATCGAGATCTATACCGATCATCAACCTCTTTCATTTTCCATTTCTCAAAAAAATCCAAATATTGAGATGAAAAGGTGGTATTCCTTTATTGAAAGCTATTCACCCAAAATTATTTACAAGCCAGGGGCAACAAATGATGTTGCGGACGCTTTATCTAGGATCCAAATAACTTAACGGAAAGTAATGAATCGGTCTCAGATCAAAATACTCAGCATTCTGCAGAGAGTAGTTTTGAGAATGTATTACAAGAAACCCGAAAAACCCTAAACCAGTTTAAGCAACAATCGCTAATAGCAACGGGGAGGTATACAATACATGAGTCGATTAATCTATTCGGAAATAATAGACATATAATAGAGTATGACACTCCAGAAAATTTAGTATCAATCTTAAGGGAATATATTCCACCCAATATAACAATAGGAGTTCTCTGTACTCTAGAAGATTTTTACAGAATTCAAAAACCACTTAAGGACAATTTTATAAATAAATTTTTATACATTAAGACATTTGTCCAGGATGTCGAGAACGCTGAAGACAGATCTCTTATTATCACAGAAACTCATGGTAGAGCTCATAGAAGGCTTGATGAAAATTATCAACAAATAACTAGACTCTATTATTGGCCAAATGTATACAAAAAGCTTAAGGAGTTTATAAAGAATTGCACTATCTGCAATCAAAACAAATACAACAGACACCCAGTACAGAGTCCTATCGGTCAAGCTCCAATTCCAGAAAGAGAAGGTGAGAATTTGCATCTTGGCATATTTTACGCCAAAAATCTTATATTCATTACTTATATAGATTCGTATTCGAAATACTTAGTGGTAAAATAAATCCCTAATAAACTAAATCTTTTGCACAAAGAAATGGGATATCTTTATTCTTTGCAGATCCTTGACATAGTACGTCTAACGGACAAATAGAAAGGGCACACTCTACCTTAACAGAAATTGCTCGGTGCATTAAAGATGAGCTTAATTAAATTGATTATCCCGAAATTATAATTAGAGCAGCACAAAAATACAATTTAACAATTCATTCAATAACCAATCATCAACCTTTGGATATATATAAATCTCCCAAATAAAGTTATTATAAATAACAGAAATCGTACGATTCATAAAGATAATATTAAATAACTTGTTTCAAATTACAGATAATGATTTCAATAATGTACTTATTATTGCTGGTAGCTACAACCAAATCCGAAATTATGGATCATACGAACCATGATTTCCTTCTTTACAAGGATACCAAAGATGTTCTTATTTATGAATCACACGCAGACTTATTTCATATAACTAATATAAGTTTTTATAGAGAAATATTTAATCTGAAAACAGAATTTCTAAAGGGTCACGACAACAAGAATTTTCTTTGGGAAATATCCCACGATTTAGAAATTATAAAAATATTTATCTCTCAAGTTATACCCAGTAGATCAAAAAGAGGCATTAATGAAGAGGCATTTGGAAATGGATAGCAGAAACACCAGATCATGATGATTTCATAACCGTCCAAAATAAAATCGATGATTTAATACAAAATAATAACGATCAATTCGTTATTAATTCTAAAATATTTAAAGAGATAAAATCTTTGTCTGAACAATTCAAAACAGCCTTTAAAAATCAAGAAATTCCACTTAGAAAATATCGTCTGCGCTTGCTTACTTACGATCTTATGAATTTAATGGACACAATTACACTTGGCAAAATTGATGTATTTAATACTTAAATTCTAAACAATGATGATATACTAGAAATTTATAAGCAAGAAGGTAGACCTGTAGTTATAACAGACCTTTTAGATATATCTGAATTTAAAATCGCTTTGCATCAAGATCTTATCATAATTTACATAAAATACCCTATTATTACCGATCGTTGTGACGTTTACAATTCAAGATCCATTTCATATAATGATGGAAAATTATTAATTGATAATCACGTCGCAAAATGTAGAAATAAGTACTATGTAATGTCTAATTTTAAGACAGAAATATTTAATAATTATTGCACACTTAACCCAGAAGGCTCTTGTTTCACTAGATTACTAAATGGAAAAAAATCCTTTTGTATCAAAATCCGAGAAAAAATAAAAATGTAGATGTAATCCAAGATGGAGCCATTTTTGTAAATGGAGAAAATACAGTTAATGACACTCATTTAAATGGGATATATTTAATAACTTTTAATGGCACCACTAAAATTAATAATATTTCCTACACCAATGTAGACAATAAGATATATCACAGCTCGAAAATATATAGATTTTTTAGTATCCGAATATATTATATCTAATGATTAACTAAATCCATTTATTCAAATTAAACAAACTCAAATACCAGTTTCGTTAATATTAATCATATTTACATTTAAATATTTAACTATTATGATTATAGTCAAATTCAGAAAATTTTTAATATTTAAACCATGGCAAATTCATATAGAAATTGAACCAGAAAATAATAGTTCCGATAATGAAATAAATAATATACCCGACAATGAAAATACCCTAGAAGAAAATATCATTGTCGAATTAACCCAACAATTACATTCAATATACCCATGAGTCCCAATGAATCGGGACGATTCAATTTAGAATGGGGGGAGTTATATGACGCATTATTTAGGGGCTCTTCCACATCCAGTCCGCTAACGTAAACAAAAGATCCCCAAAGCGAGCCCCGAGTCCGTTAACGTAAACAAAAAGATCCCCAAAGCGGTCCCTAAAACTCCGCTAATGTAAACACCAATTTCCGGCCAAGATTGGACTTCAAATTTAATTGGCAAATTGCATCATCCTATTTTCCGACTCTCTTGAGCCATTCTCTTTATCAATTTTTGGGGATAAATTCTCTTAAGCCGAGGTTTGATTATTGATCATTGAACTAGAGATCAGGCAGTCCGTTTTTGAGATTCGAATCGAGCAGTAGTGCTAATCGAGTGAAAGTAAACGAGCACTGAGTCAACTAAGTTCGACCTATTAAAAAACTGTAGTAGAGATTAAGTAATTAAAAAATAAAAATAATTTTTTTTAATTAAATCACAAGTGAGAAACTTAATTTGCACAGGAATTTCAATTGGACGACGACCTATCCAGGCCAGAAGATGAGGTTTTTCCTAACGACGACCACATCTTTGAAGAACTTATGGGACTTCAACCGCCACCGACTGACCATTATTTAACTTTGCTGGATGACGACGAGATGGAGATGACGACGCATTACTAGATGTTTTATTTGACCTAGATTCTTAACTTTTTAATTATAAATACACGATGCATAAAGAAAAATAAAGTAAAAACTTTTTTAAAATTGAGGGCTTGTAATTGTATTTTATTTATTGAAGAATTTTTCTTTGCCTTACAAATACTTTTTAGCTCTGCGTTGTGAAGCAATAGACGATGCATTTTAAAGTCGTATCGCAACCAAATTTTCCGTACTCTAGGTCAGAAATAACAATAATAAAAGGAGGATTTAGATTTCTGATAGGCGAAGTTGTGTATTTTTAATGTACGCGCTTTTAGGCCGGATTTTGTTTCTGAAAACAACTCGCAATGGTACTTCACCATTTCGATGTTTTTAAAAATAAACAGACGTTTCTATAAGAAAATTTATCTTATATAGCATTTGAGGGACAATTCTTACGTTATATATACTAACTTTATTTTAACGCTATTGAAAGATTTATATAAATATAAAAAGAGATAGACATACTGATATGTATTTCTGACAAGTATTACATAGTTTGAATAAGTATTTTGGTACATATAATGAAGACATATTGTTATCTCATTTACTCCACATGAATGGATAGAAATGTATAGTTTTTGACAAGTATAAAAGTAAGGTGACTTTTCAAATTTCGCGGGCAACATCGATTATCAATTTTTTTGTTTTGTTATGTTGGTACACTTTTCCCTAACATCTGTACCAAGTTTCAATTGAATCCCCTTTTTTGTTTAGTTGTGAGAGGCGTAAAGGTAACAAGTTGATTTGCGTGCTCTGCGATTTTTTGCTATCAAAAAATATGGATCATGCTCCGAAACACTTGAAATGTTTACAGTGCCATACGGTGAAACTGTTCTGAGTAAAAAAAATGTTTACAAGTGGTACAAACTCTTCCAGGATGGCCGGGAAGATGCCAATGGCGAGCCTTGCTCTGGACGCCCAAGCACGTCAACAACTGATGAAAACGATCAAGCAGTGAAGAAAATAGTTTTGGAAAATCGTCGAATCACTATCAGAGAAGTTGCTGAAGATGTCGGTATATCACTTGGCTCGTGCCATGAAATTTTTTCGCGTGTCAGCGAAGTTTGTTCCAAAATTGCTGAATTTTGACCAAAAGAACCGTCGCATGAGCATCGTTCAAGAGCTGTTGGATGACGTCAACGACGACCCAGATTTACTCAAAAGGGTTATAGCTGGTGACGAATCATGGGTATATGGTTATGATATCGAAACCAAAGCCCAATCGTCACATTGGAAGAGCCCAGGTGAGCCAAGACCGAAAAAAGCACGCCAAGTTCGATCAAATGTCAAAGTTTTGATCACTGTATTCTTCGATTACCATGGCGTGGTGCATCAGGAGCTCTTACCATATGGTCGTACAGTAATAAACAGTATTATCTGGAAGTTATGCGCCGTTTGTGAGAAGCAATACGAAAGAAACGTCCAGAATTGTGGAAAAACAATTCATGGCTTTTGCATCACGATAATGCCCCTGCTCACTCATTTTTGCTTGTGAGAGATTTTTTGGCCAAAAACAACACCACAATAATGCCTCTGCCACCATATTCACCGGATTTGGCCCCATGTGACTTTTTCTTGTTCCCAAAACTAAAGAGACCTATGAAAGGATAGAGATTTGCAACAATTGAAGAGATAAAGACTGCATCGCTGGAACAGCTCAAGGCTATACCGAAAAGTGCTTATGGGAAGTGCTTCGAGGATTGGAAAAACCGTTGGCATAAGTGTATTGTATCTGAGGGGGATTACTTTGAAGGGGACAACATTAATGTTGATAAATAACTTAATACTTTTTCTTGAAAATACAAAGTCACCTTACTTTTTGAACACACCTCGAATACTTTATGGGGTGGGAAACGTTTCCTTCACTGCGTTGCAAACTTCTGACTGAAATCCATATGCGCTCCGCAAGGGTATAAAGAGGCAGGTGGAGATCACAAACGCCAGTAAGGCGCTTAAAGATATCTGAAGCTACTCGACTGAAAAAGGCAAAAAACGATGGTGACCTCCGATACCCTAAATAGTATACCCCCTCACTAAAAAAATTTTGTTTCATTGGAAGGCATTTTTCAAGCCCATTTCAATGGTATAATTTTCTCTGTTCTAAAATAAAAACTGCACATTTTGAACAAAACTCACAAAATTAAAATTTCACACCTTCGCGCACAAGCAGTCATGACTCGAGGGTAGGGACTCGAGGGTAGGGGGTGAGATTCGGGTTCGTGGGTACGCACGTTCACTTTCTCCTGCTCATTCTCATAAGATAACGAGGGGTCACAATATTTGAAATGCAATAAAACGGAAGGGTTACGTGGAATACCAAACACACTGATTATGGGATGAGTATACGCTTGCAATTAAAAACAACTCTTACAAAATACATTTAAAACCGCCTAAAAAACCACCGCAACCGCTTTTAATAGCTACTCTTATCCAATGCTGGCCCGACCTCAACTGACCATTTATTCCTATCTTGCTTACACAGAGATTGCCTTTCCTTAACCTATGTCGAAGTTGCACACCTTCGATATTTACCTATATCCGGACCCCTCCTATACCACGTTCACTTCCGGTAACTTGTTATCAATCCTTGTGTTCGTTTTCCTTCTAATAACCATTCTACTGGGGTATTGGGCTGCTCCTTATGTTCGGGAACCAATCGGATTGGTTCTTGGAGTCCAACATGCCTGTATGCACTCCCTGTAGATGTCAACCTGTTAAGTGAACATTCTGGACTATAAAAATGACACCACTCAAACAGGATCAGTTCTTCAAATGCCTCAGTACTGCATACCTGTGGATCTAACCGTAGAATTTATCGATACGGAAAACGACGTTGAGATTGACAACCTGGAATTACCACCCACGCAAGATTCTGATCTTGAAATAATCAAAAACTCAGATCTGGAACTTGTGCAGGTTTCCGAAGCAGAAGTTTCGGTTGATCGCCTTTTACAAAGCGTATTTCAACGGGCTGCATCGTCGACCCAAAATAGGGACCCAGGATTGGAGTCTCTTGAGTGGAGCCAGTTTCCATTGGGGACTACTACGCAGGCTTTCTTGGAATCCCTTATCACACACGAAGAAGGTGAAGATGTATTTCAGTGTGCAAGTTATATGACACATTATTTAGGGGCTCTTACCCAATTTATAAACAACTTTGAGCCGAGAGCCGATTTCCAAATAACTCTGACAGACCCGAGATAAATCCGTGGTCAGCTATTTCTTTCAACCAGGCCTCCGAATCATTCCCACCCAGATCAATTTCACGCAGCCCAAATCAAACGGATGCTGTAAACATCCAGTCTGCTAACGTAAACAAAAGATCCCCAAAACGAGCCCCCGAGTAAAAGTAAACGAGCAGTGAATTAACTAAGTTCGACCTATTAAAAAATTATAGTAGAGATTAAGTGATTAATAAATAAAAATAATTTTTTTTAATTAAATCACAAGTGAGAAACTTAATTGGCGCCTAACGTGGGGCCGTGCGATTAAAAATTCTAAAATAAAAACAAAAAAGTTTTAAAGTGTACAAAGGAATTTAGCGCAGCCAAAAAAAACGCCGATACAACCACCGAAAAAATAAAAAGTTTGATTTGATCAAAAAACTAAGGTGGAAATTAATTAATGAAATAATCCCCTTGAAATCTCAAACTACAAAATAGTGATCGTAACACAAAAAATTTTTCATCAAAAAAAAAAAAAAAAAATAAACATTGTGAAAAACAATTTTAAAAAATCTTAAAAATCAACAACAAAGACATTCTAAGAAAACAGGCTGAAGGCCAATCCCTCGCCAAATATTGGAAAAGAAGGAAGACCGAATTTAAAAACAGAATTAAAGAAGGAAGACCCCAATCAGGATCATCATTCAGCATAAGGACGAACCCAACAGGAAAAATAACAACGAGAAGAAAAAAATAAGGACGATTCGTGAGCGATACTATTTTTTTTTTTTTTATTATTATTATCATACATTTTGATTATTATTATTTTATAAAAAATTTGTAAGAAAGGAAATATAAACATACAAAGTGGAAGAGTTAATTTCAAATTTCGAAAAAGTTCTCAAAATGTCAGAACCTTCAACAAGGCAGACTGGAGCAAATAAAAGACTCCACATGAATCCGCCACAAGAAAATACAAGCCATCAGGCAATAACAAACAACACCATGTTAAATGTAGGAGATTTAATTAAGCAAATTGTAAATTTTGAATTAAATCCCTTAAAGGAGGAGATCGTTAACTTAAGATCGCAGCTTTCTCACAAAATTAAAACGGTTGAGGATTATCAGATAGAGATTGTAGATCCGAATATAAAATGCGAAACATCTTATGAGGTTATCAAATCTGTTAGGGAATATAAAGGTGAAGAGGATAAATATGTCAGCTGGAGAGAGAGAATCGGCAAAAGTAGCTACGGGGCAATATGCCAGAGGGAGTGAAAGATTTTATTCTGCCTTATCAATAGTACGAAACAAAATAACAGGAATGGCAAACGACGCCTTAACCCATAACGCTACTGTATTAAATTTGGATGCCATAATGGCCAGACTTGAATTCTTCTTTAGCGACAAACGACCAATTCACATTATTGAACAGGAATTAAGTGTATTGAGTCAGGGAAAATTATCCATAATGGATTATTATGGTACAGTTAATAGAAAATTAACTCTGCTAATTAATAAAACTATTATGACCTACGGTAGAAACAAACCTATAACAGCGGAAATGAATGAGAAACATAGGAAGATAGCTCTTAGAGTTTTCATTACCGGCCTCAACGGCCAAATTTCATATACTATTTTCTCAATGAATCCACCTGACCTACCAAATGCAATGGTCATAGTTCAGGAATTGGAAAGCAACAACATGAGGGCTCATTTCGCAAATATTTTCTCTACTACCCAGAGAAAACATAGCGAACTAAACTCTAGTGGAAATGGACAAACACATTTCAACCACAAGACAAGACAGCAAAACAATAGTTACAGTAACCACCGAAACAATAATAATTTAATCATGACAACTACCAGAACAAAAATACTTACGGTTATTATAATCAGAATAAAAATAATACTTGGAACCAGGGTAGATTTAATGTATACCAGATATATATCCAATGCAGGACCCTTCAGTGATTTTGTCAAATCTTGGGAAAGCCAAATACTTTTCAACAATTGACTTGGAATCTGGATTTCATCAGATTCTGATCATTCAGAAAACCTCATTTTCAATAAACAACGGGAAATACGAATTCCTAAGAATGCCTTTCGGTTTGACCAACGCTTCAAGAATATTCCAACGAGCGATGGATGATATTTTAAGAGAACATGTCACGTTTATATGGATGACATAATTATATTTTCAAAAACAATTGAACAACATTGCAAAGATTTAATTCTCATCATTAAAATTTTGCTGAACGCAAACATGAAAATTTCTATTGAAAAATCAAAGTTCTTTAAATTAGAAACCAATTTTCTCGGTTACGTTGTTTCCCACAATAATAATAAAAACTGATCCCGAAAATATTTTTACTATCGTAAAACATCCGATACCTACCAATAAAAAGGAACTTTTAGCCATTGTATGGGCTTTTAAAAATCTTCGAAATTACTTATATGGGGTTAACAACATCGAGATCTATACCGATCATCAACCTCTTTCATTTTTTATAAAGAATTGCACTATCTGCAATCAAAACAAATACAACAGACACCCAGTACAGAGTCCTATCGGTCAAGCTCCAATTCCAGAAAGAGAAGGTGAGAATTTGCATCTTGGCATATTTTACGCCAAAAATCTTATATTCATTACTTATATAGATTCGTATTCGAAATACTTAGTGGTAAAATAAATCCCTAATAAACTAAATCTTTTGCACAAAGAAATGGGATATCTTTATTCTTTGCAGATCCTTGACATAGTACGTCTAACGGACAAATAGAAAGGGCACACTCTACCTTAACAGAAATTGCTCGGTGCATTAAAGATGAGCTTAATTTAATTGATTATCCCGAAATTATAATTAGAGCAGCACAAAAATACAATTTAACAATTCATTCAATAACCAATCATCGACCTTTGGATATATATAAATCTCCCAAATAAAGTTATTATAAATAACAGAAACCGTACGATTCATAAAGATAATATTAAATAACTTGTTTCAAATTACAGATAATGATTTCAATAATGTACTTATTATTGCTGGTAGCTACAACCAAATCCGAAATTATGGATTATACGAACCATGATTTCCTTCTTTACAAGGATACCAAAGATGTTCTTATTTATGAATCACACGCAGACTTATTTCATATAACTAATAGAAGTTTTTATAGAGAAATATTTAATCTGAAAACAGAATTTCTAAAGGGTCACGACAACAAGAATTTTCTTTGGGAAATATCCCACGATTTAGAAATTATAAAAATATTTATCTCTCAAGTTATACCCAGTAGATCAAAAAGAGGCATTAATGAAGAGGCATTTGGAAATGGATAGCAGAAACACCAGATCATGATGATTTCATAACAGTCCAAAATAAAATCGATGATTTCGATGATGATGATAATACAAAATAATAACGATCAATTCGTTATTAATTCTAAAATATTTAAAGAGATAAAATCTTTGTCTGAACAATTCAAAACAGCCTTTAAAAATCAAGAAATTCCACTTAGAAAATATCGTCTGCGCTTGCTTACTTACGATCTTATGCATTTAATGGACACAAGTACACTTGGCAAAATTGATGTATTTAATACTTAAATTCTAAACAATGATGATATACTAGAAATTTATAAGCAAGAAGGTAGACCTGTAGTTATAACAGACCTTTTAGATATATCTGAATTTAAAATCGCTTTGCATCAAGATCTTATCATAATTTACATAAAATACCCTATTATTACCGATCGTTGTGACGTTTACAATTCAAGATCCATTTCATATAATGATGGAAAATTATTAATTGATAATCACGTCGCAAAATGTAGAAATAAGTACTGTGTAATGTCTAATTTTAAGACAGAAATATTTAATAATTATTGCACACTTAACCCAGAAGGCTCTTGTTTCACTAGATTACTAAATGGAAAAAAATCCTTTTGTATCAAAATCCGAGAAAAAATAAAAATGTAGATGTAATCCAAGATGGAGCCATTTTTGTAAATGGAGAAAATACAGTTAATGACACTCATTTAAATGGGATATATTTAATAACTTTTAATGGCACCACTAAAATTAATAATATTTCCTACACCAATGTAGGCAATAAGATATATCACAGCTCGAAAATATACAGATTTTTTAGTATCCGAATATATTATATCTATTGATTAACTAAATCCATTTATTCAAATTAAACAAACTCAAATACCAGTTTCGTTAATATTAATCATATTTACATTTAAATATTTAACTATTATGATTATAGTCAAATTCAGAAAATTTTTAATATTTAAACCATGGCAAATTCATATAGAAATTGAACCAGAAAATAATAGTTCCGATAATGAAATAAATAATATACCCGACAATGAAAATACCCTAGAAGAAAATATCATTGTCGAATTAACCCAACAATTACATTCAATATACCCATGAGTCCCAATGAATCGGGACGATTCAATTTAGAATGGGGGGAGTTATATGACGCATTATTTAGGGGCTCTTCCACATCCAGTCCGCTAACGTAAACAAAAGATCCCCAAAGCGAGCCCCGAGTCCGTTAACGTAAACAAAAAGATCCCCAAAGCGGTCCCTAAAACTCCGCTAATGTAAACACCAATTTCCGGCCGAGATTGGACTTCAAATTTAATTGGCAAATTGCATCATCCTATTTTCCGACTCTCTTGAGCCATTCTCTTTATCAATTTTTGGGGATAAATTCTCTTAAGCCGAGGTTTGATTATTGATCATTGAACTAGAGATCAGGCAGTCCGTTTTTGAGATCCAAATCGAGCAGTAGTGCTAATCGAGTGAAAGTAAACGAGCACTGAGTCAACTAAGTTCGTAAATAGTAAAAATAATTTTTTTTAATTAAATCACAAGTGAGAAACTTAATTTGCACAGGAATTTCAATTGGACGATGACCTATCCAGGCCAGAAGATGAGGTTTTTCCTAACGACGACCACATCTTTGAAGAACTTATGGGACTTCAACCGCCACCGACTGACCATTATTTAACTTTGCTGGATGACGACGAGATGGAGATGA
Source organism: Drosophila biarmipes (assembly GCF_025231255.1). Classification (NCBI taxonomy): domain Eukaryota; kingdom Metazoa; phylum Arthropoda; class Insecta; order Diptera; family Drosophilidae; genus Drosophila; species Drosophila biarmipes. The sequence continues at coordinate 25,204,693 of NC_066612.1, forward strand.
CGACGCATTACTAGATGTTTTATTTGACCTAGATTCTTAACTTTTTAATTATAAGTACACGATGCATAAAGAAAAATAAAGTAAAAACTTTTTTAAAATTGAGGGCTTGTAATTGTATTTTATTTATTGAAGAATTTTTCTTTGCCTTACAAATACTTTTTAGCTCTGCGTTGTGAAGCAATAGACGATGCATATTAAAGTCGTATCGCAACCAAATTTTCCGTACTCTAGGTCAGAAATAACAATAATAAAAGGAGGATTTCGATTTCTGATAGGCGAAGTTGTGTATTTTTAATGTACGCGCTTTTAGGCCGGATTTTGTTTCTGAACACAACTCGCAATGGTACTTCACCATTTCGATGTTTTTAAAAATAAACAGACTTTTCTATAAGAAAATTTATCTTATATAGCATTTGAGGGACAATTCTTACGTTATATATACTAACTTTATTTTAACGCTATTGAAAGATTTATATAAATATAAAAAGAGATAGACATACTGATATGTATTTCTGACAAGTATTACATAGTTTGAATAAGTATTTTGGTACATATAATGAAGACATATTGTTATCTCATTTACTCCACATGAATTGATAGAAATGTATAGTTTTTGACAAGTATAAAAGTAAGGTGACTTTTCAAATTTCGCGGGCAACATCGATTATCAATTTTTTTGTTTTGTTATGTTGGTACACTTTTCCCTAACATCTGTACCAAGTTTCAATTGAATCCCCTTTTTTGTTTAGTTGTGAGAGGCGTAAAGGTAACAAGTCAAAAAATATGGATCATGCTCCGAAACACTTGAAATGTTTACAGTGCCATACGGTGAAACTGTTCTGAGTAAAAAAAATGTTTACAAGTGGTACAAACTCTTCCAGGATGGCCGGGAAGATGCCAATGGCGAGCCTTGCTCTGGACGCCCAAGCACGTCAACAACTGATGAAAACGTTCAAGCAGTGAAGAAAATAGTTTTGGAAAATCGTCGAATCACTATCAGAGAATCGGTATATCACTTGGCTCGTGCCATGAAATTTTTTCGCGTGTCAGCGAAGTTTGTTCCAAAATTGCTGAATTTTGACCAAAAGAACCGTCGCATGAGAATCGTTCAAGAGCTGTTGGATGACGTCAACGACGACCCAGATTTAGTAAAAAGGGTTATAGCTGGTGACGAATCATGGGTATATGGTTATGATATCGAAACCAAAGCCCAATCGTCACATTGGAAGAGCCCAGGTGAGCCAAGACCGAAAAAAGCACGCCAAGTTCGATCAAATGTCAAAGTTTTAATCACTGTATTCTTCGATTACCATGGCGTGGTGCATCAGGAGTTCTTACCATATGGTCGTACAGTAATAAACAGTATTATCTGGAAGTTATGCGCCGTTTGCGAGAAGCAATACGAAAGAAACGTCCAGAATTGTGGAAAAACAATTCATGGCTTTTGCATCACGATAATGCCCCTGCTCACTTATTTTTGCTTGTGAGAGATTTTTTGGCCAAAAACAACACCACAATAATGCCTCTGCCACCATATTCACCGGATTTGGCCCCATGTGACTTTTTCTTGTTCCCAAAACTAAAGAGACCTATGAAAGGATAGAGATTTGCAACGATTGAAGAGATAAAGACTGCATCGCTGGAACAGCTCAAGGCTATACCGAAAAGTGCTTATGGGAAGTGCTTCGAGGATTGGAAAAACCGTTGGCATAAGTGTATTGTATCTGAGGGGGATTACTTTGAAGGGGACAACATTAATGTTGATAAATAAATTAATACTTTTTCTTGAAAATACAAAGTCACCTTACTTTTTGAACACACCTCGTATACTTTATGGGGTGGGAAACGTTTCCTTCACTGCGTTGCAAACTTCTGACTGAAATCCATATGCGCTCCGCAAGGGTATAAAGAGGCAGGTGGAGATCACAAACGCCAGTAAGGCGCTTAAAGATATCTGAAGCTACTCGACTGAAAAAGGCAAAAAACGATGGTGACCTCCGATACCCTAAATAGTATACCCCCTCACTAAAAAAATTTTGTTTCATTGGAAGGCATTTTTCAAGCCCATTTCAATGGTATAATTTTCTCTGTTCTAAAATAAAAACTGCACATTTTGAACAAAACTCACAAAATTAAAATTTCACACCTTCGCGCACAAGCAGTCATGACTCGAGGGTAGGGACTCGAGGGTAGGGGGTGAGATTCGGGTTCGTGGGTACGCACGTTCACTTTCTCCTGCTCATTCTCATAAGATAACGAGGGGTCACAATATTTGAAATGCAATAAAACGGAAGGGTTCCGTGGAATACCAAACACACTGATTATGGGATGAGTATACGCTTGCAATTAAAAACAACTCTTACAAAATACATTTAAAACCGCCTAAAAAACCACCGCAACCGCTTTTAATAGCTACTCTTATCCAATGCTGGCCCGACCTCAACTGACCATTTATTCCTATCTTGCTTACACAGAGATTGCCTTTCCTTAACCTATGTCGAAGTTGCACACCTTCGATATTTACCTATATCCGGACCCCTCCTATACCACGTTCACTTCCGGTAACTTGTTATCAATCCTTGTGTTCGTTTTCCTTCTAATAACCATTCTACTGGGGTATTGGGCTGCTCCTTATGTTCGGGAACCAATCGGATTGGTTCTTGGAGTCCAACATGCCTGTATGCACTCCCTGTAGATGTCAACCTGTTAAGTGAACATTCTGGACTATAAAAATGACACCACTCAAACAGGATCAGTTCTTCAAATGCCTCAGTACTGCATACCTGTGGATCTAACCGTAGAATTTATCGATACGGAAAACGACGTTGAGATTGACAACCTGGAATTACCACCCACGCAAGATTCTGATCTTGAAATAATCAAAAACTCAGATCTGGAACTTGTGCAGGTTTCCGAAGCAGAAGTTTCGGTTGATCGCCTTTTACAAAGCGTATTTCAACGGGCTGCATCGTCGACCCAAAATAGGGACCCAGGATTGGAGTCTCTTGAGTGGAGCCAGTTTCCATTGGGGACTACTACGCAGGCTTTCTTGGAATCCCTTATCACACACGAAGAAGGTGAAGATGTATTTCAGTGTGCAAGTTATATGACACATTATTTAGGGGCTCTTACCCAATTTATAAACAACTTTGAGCCGAGAGCTGATTTCCAAATAACTCTGACAGACCCGAGATAAATCCGTGGTCAGCTATTTCTTTCAACCAGGCCTCCGAATCATTCCCACCCAGATCAATTTCACGCAGCCCAAATCAAACGGATGCTGTAAACATCCAGTCTGCTAACGTAAACAAAAGATCCCCAAAACGAGCCCCGAGTCCGTTAACGTAAACAAAAAGATCCCGAAAGCGGTCACTAAAACTCCGCTAATGTAAACACCAATTTCCGGCCAAGATTGGACTTCAAATTTAATTGGCAAATTGCATTATCCTATTTTCCAACCCCCTTGAGCCATTCTCTTTATCAATTTTTGGGGATAAATTCTCTTAAGCCGAGGTTCGATTATTGATCATTGAACTAGAGATCAGGCAGTCCGTTTTTGAGATCCGAATCCAGCAGTAGTGCTAATCGAGTAAAAGTAAACGAGCAGTGAATTAACTAAGTTCGACCTATTAAAAAATTATAGTAGAGATTAAGTGATTAATAAATAAAAATACATTTTTTTATTAAATCACAAGTGAGAAACTTAATTGGCGCCTAACGCGGGGCCGTGCGAATAAAAATTCTAAAATAAAAACAAAAAAGTTTTAAAGTGAACAAAGGAATTTAGCGCAGCCAAAAAAAAAACGCAGATACAACCAACGAATAAATAAAAAGTTTGATTTGATCAAAAAACTAAGGTGGAAATTAATTAATGAAATAATCCCCTTGAAATCTCAAACTACAAAATAGTGATCGTAACACAAAAAATTTTTCATCAAAAAATAAAAAATAAAATATAAAAAAAATAAAAAATAAACATTGTGAATTAAAGAAGGAAGACCCCAATCAGGATCATCATTCAGGATAAGGACGAACCCAACAGGAAAAATAACAACGAGAAGAAAAAAATAAGGACGATTCGTGAGCGATACTATTTTTTTTTTTTATTATTATTATCATAATAATAAAAAATTATTATTATTTTATAAAAAATTTGTAAGAAAGGAAATATAAATATACAAAGTGGAAGAGTTAATTTCAAATTTCGAAAAAGTTCTCAAAATGTCAGAACCTTCAACAAGCCAGACTGGAGCAAATAAAAGACTCCACATGAATCCGCCACAAGAAAATACAAGCCATCAGGAAATAACAAACAACACCATGTTAAATGTAAGAGATTTAATTAAGCAAATTGTAAATTTTGAATTAAATCCATTAAAGGAGGAGATCGTTAACTTAAGATCGTAGCTTTCTCACAAAATTAAAACGGTTGAGGATTATCAGAATATAAAATGCGAAACATCTTATGAGGTTATCAAATCTGTTAGGGAATATAAAGGTGAAGAGGATAAATATGTCAGCTGGAGAGAGAGAATCGGCAAAAGTAGCTACGGGGCAATATGCCAGAGGGAGTGAAAGATTTTATTCTGCCTTATCAATAGTACGAAACAAAATAACAGGAATGGCAAACGACGCCTTAACCCATAACGCTACTGTATTAAATTTGGATGCCATAATGGCCAGACTTGAATTCTTCTTTAGCGACAAACGACCAATTCACATTATTGAACAGGAATTAAGTGTATTGAGTCAGGGAAAATTATCCATAATGGATTATTATGGTACAGTTAATAGAAAATTAACTCTGCTAATTAATAAAACTATTATGACCTACGGTAGAAACAAACCTATAACAGCGGAAATGAATGAGAAACATAGGAAGACAGCTCTTAGAGTTTTCATTACCGGCCTCAACGGCCAAATTTCATATACTATTTTCTCAATGAATCCACCTGACCTACCAAATGCAATGGTCATAGTTCAGGAATTGGAAAGCAACAACATGAGGGCTCATTTCGCAAATATTTTCTCTACTACCCAGAGAAAACATAGCGAACTAAACTCTAGTGGAAATGGACAAACACATTTCAACCACAAGACAAGACAGCAAAACAATAGTTACAGTAACCACCGAAACAATAATAATTTAATCATGACAACTACCAGAACAAAAATACTTACGGTTATTATAATCAGAATAAAAATAATACTTGGAACCAGGGTAGATTTAATGTATACCAGATATATATCCAATGCAGGACCCTTCAGTGATTTTGTCAAATCTTGGGAAAGCCAAATAATTTTCAACAATTGACTTGGAATCTGGATTTCATCAGATTCTCATGAATGAACCAGACATTCAGAAAACCTCATTTTCAATAAACAACGGGAAATACGAATTCCTAAGAATGCCTTTCGGTTTGACCAACGCTTCAAGAATATTCCAACGAGCGATGGATGATATTTTAAGAGAACATGTCACGTTTATATGGATGATATAATTATATTTTCAAAAACAATTGAACAACATTGCAAAGATTTAATTCCCATCATTAAAATTTTGCTGAACGCAAACATGAAAATTTCTATTGAAAAATCAAAGTTCTTTAAATTAGAAACCAATTTTCTCGGTTACGTTGTTTCCCACAATAATAATAAAAACCGATCCCGAAAATATTTATACTATCGTAAAACATCCGATACCTAAAAATATTCGAGAGCTTAGAAGCTTCCTGGGCCTTACAGGATATTACAGAAAATTTGTGCAAAATTACGCAAAGATAGCTAAACCTTTAACAAAATATTTAGAAGTCCAAAACGGCAAAGTATCAAAAAAGGCATCACGTAAAACTTTAATACAGTTTGATGATTCAGCTGTAAGAGCTTTTAACGAGCTCAAAGAAAATTTAATTGCACAAGTAGAACTAGTACAACCAGACTATAATAAAAAATTTACTCTAACAACGGACGCATCTGACTTAACTATTGGTGCTGTTCTTTCTCAGGAAGGAAAACCAATTACATTTATTTCATAAACTCTGACAAAAACCGAACAATTATACGCAACCAATAAAAAGGAACTTTTAGCCATTGTATGGGCTTTTAAAAATCTTCGAAATTACTTATATGGGGTTAACAACATCGAGATCTATACCGATCATCAACCTCTTTCATTTTCCATTTCTCAAAAAAATCCAAATATTGAGATGAAAAGGTGGTATTCCTTTATTGAACGCTATTCACCCAAAATTATTTACAAGCCAGGAGCAACAAATGATGTTGCGGACGCTTTATCTAGGATCCAAATAACTTAACGGAAAGTAATGAATCGGTCTCAGGTCAAAATACTCAGCATTCTGCAGAGAGTAGTTTTGAGAATGTAATACAAGAAACCCGAAAAACCCTAAGCCAGTTTAAGCAACAATCGCTAATAGCAACAGGGAGGTATACAATACATGAGTCGATTAATCTATTCGGAAATAATAGACATATAATAGAGTATGACACTCCAGAAAATTTAGTATCAATCTTAAGGGAATATATTCCACCCAATATAACAATAGGAGTTCTCTGTACTCTAGAAGATTTTTACAGAATTCAAAAACCACTTAAGGACAATTTTATAAATAAATTTTTATACATTAAGACATTTGTCCAGGATGTCGAGAACGCTGAATACAGATCTCTTATTATCACAGAAACTCGTTGTAGAGCTCATAGAGGGCTTGATGAAAATTATCAACAAATAACTAGACTCTATTATTGGCCAAATGTATACAAAAAGCTTAAGGAGTTTATAAAGAATTGCACTATCTGCAATCAAAACAAATACAACAGACACCCAGTACAGAGTCCTATCGGTCAAGCTCCAATTCCAGAAAGAGAAGGTGAGAATTTACATCTTGGCAAATTTTACGCCAAAAATCTTATTTTCATTACTTATATAGATTCGTATTCGAAATACTTAGTGGTAAAATAAATCCCTAATAAACTAAATCTTTTGCACAAAGAAATGGGATATCTTTATTCTTTGCAGATCCTTGACATAGTACGTCTAACGGACAAATAGAAAGGGCACACTCTACCTTAACAGAAATTGCTCGGTGCATTAAAGATGAGCTTAATTTAATTGATTATCCCGAAATTATAATTAGAGCAGCACAAAAATACAATTTAACAATTCATTCAATAACCAATCATCGACCTTTGGATATATATAAATCTCCCAAATAAAGTTATTATAAATAACAGAAACCGTACGATTCATAAAGATAATATTAAATAACTTGTTTCAAATTACAGATAATGATTTCAATAATGTACTTATTATTGCTGGTAGCTACAACCAAATCCGAAATTATGGATTATACGAACCATGATTTCCTTCTTTACAAGGATACCAAAGATGTTCTTATTTATGAATCACACGCAGACTTATTTCATATAACTAATAGAAGTTTTTATAGAGAAATATTTAATCTGAAAACAGAATTTCTAAAGGGTCACGACAACAAGAATTTTCTTTGGGAAATATCCCACGATTTAGAAATTATAAAAATATTTATCTCTCAAGTTATACCCAGTAGATCAAAAAGAGGCATTAATGAAGAGGCATTTGGAAATGGATAGCAGAAACACCAGATCATGATGATTTCATAACAGTCCAAAATAAAATCGATGATTTAATACAAAATAATAACGATCAATTCGTTATTAATTCTAAAATATTTAAAGAGATAAAATCTTTGTCTGAACAATTAAAAACAGCCTTTAAAAATCAAGAAATTCCACTTAGAAAATATCGTCTGCGCTTGCTTACTTACGATCTTATGCATTTAATGGACACAAGTACACTTGGCAAAATTGATGTATTTAATACTTAAATTCTAAACAATGATGATATACTAGAAATTTATAAGCAAGAAGGTAGACCTGTAGTTATAACAGACCTTTTAGATATATCTGAATTTAAAATCGCTTTGCATCAAGATCTTATCATAATTTACATAAGATCCATTTCATATAATGATGGAAAATTATTAATTGATAATCACGTCGCAAAATGTAGAAATAAGTACTATGTAATGTCTAATTTTAAGACAGAAATATTTAATAATTATTGCACACTTAACCCAGAAGGCTCTTGTTTCACTAGATTACTAAATGGAAAAAAATCCTTTTGTATCAAAATCCCAGAAAAAATAAAAATGTAGATGTAATCCAAGATGGAGCCATTTTTGTAAATGTAGAAAATACAGTTAATGACACTCATTTAAATGGGATATATTTAATAACTTTTAATGGCACCACTAAAATTAATAATATTTCCTACACCAATGTAGACAATAAGATATATCACAGCTCGAAAATATATAGATTTTTTAGTATCCGAATATATTATATCTAATGATTAACTAAATCCATTTATTCAAATTAAACAAACTCAAATACCAGTTTCGTTAATATTAATCATATTTACATTTAAATATTTAACTATTATGATTATAGTCAAATTCAGAAAATTTTTAATATTTAAACCATGGCAAATTCATATAGAAATTGAACCAGAAAATAATAGTTCCGATAATGAAATAAATAATATACCCGACAATGAAAATACCCTAGAAGAAAATATCATTGTCGAATTAACCCAACAATTACATTCAATATACCCATGAGTCCCAATGAATCGGGACGATTCAATTTAGAATGGGGGGAGTTATATGACGCATTATTTAGGGGCTCTTCCACATCCAGTCCGCTAACGTAAACAAAAGATCCCCAAAGCGAGCCCCGAGTCCGTTAACGTAAACAAAAAGATCCCCAAAGCGGTCCCTAAAACTCCGCTAATGTAAACACCAATTTCCGGCCAAGATTGGACTTCAAATTTAATTGGCAAATTGCATCATCCTATTTTCCAACCCCCTTGAGCCATTCTCTTTATCAATTTTTGGGGATAAATTCTCTTAAGCCGAGGTTCGATTATTGATCATTGAACTAGAGATCAGGCAGTCCGTTTTTGAGATCCGAATCCAGCAGTAGTGCTAATCGAGTAAAAGTAAACGAGCAGTGAATTAACTAAGTTCGACCTATTAAAAAATTATAGTAGAGATTAAGTGATTAATAAATAAAAATACATTTTTTTATTAAATCACAAGTGAGAAACTTAATTGGCGCCTAACGCGGGGCCGTGCGAATAAAAATTCTAAAATAAAAACAAAAAAGTTTTAAAGTGAACAAAGGAATTTAGCGCAGCCAAAAAAAAACGCAGATACAACCAACGAATAAATAAAAAGTTTGATTTGATCAAAAAACTAAGGTGGAAATTAATTAATGAAATAATCCCCTTGAAATCTCAAACTACAAAATAGTGATCGTAACACAAAAAATTTTTCATCAAAAAATAAAAAATAAAATATAAAAAAAATAAAAAATAAACATTGTGAATTAAAGAAGGAAGACCCCGATCAGGATCATCATTCAGGATAAGGACGAACCCAACAGGAAAAATAACAACGAGAAGAAAAAAATAAGGACGATTCGTGAGCGATACTATTTTTTTTTTTTATTATTATTATCATAATAATAAAAAATTATTATTATTTTATAAAAAATTTGTAAGAAAGGAAATATAAATATACAAAGTGGAAGAGTTAATTTCAAATTTCGAAAAAGTTCTCAAAATGTCAGAACCTTCAACAAGCCAGACTGGAGCAAATAAAAGACTCCACATGAATCCACCACAAGAAAATACAAGCCATCAGGCAATAACAAACAACACCATGTTAAATGTAAGAGATTTAATTAAGCAAATTGTAAATTTTGAATTAAATCCATTAAAGGAGGAGATCGTTAACTTAAGATCGTAGCTTTCTCACAAAATTAAAACGGTTGAGGATTATCAGATAGAGATTGTAGATCCGAATATAAAATGCGAAACATCTTATGAGGTTATCAAATCTGTTAGGGAATATAAAGGTGAAGAGGATAAATATGTCAGCTGGAGAGAGAGAATCGGCAAAAGTAGCTACGGGGCAATATGCCAGAGGGAGTGAAAGATTTTATTCTGCCTTATCAATAGTACAAAACAAAATAACAGGAATGGCAAACGACGCCTTAACCCATAACGGTACTGTATTAAATTTGGATGCCATAATGGCCAGACTTGAATTCTTCTTTAGCGACAAACGACCAATTCACATTATTGAACAGGAATTAAGTGTATTGAGTCAGGGAAAATTATCCATAATGGATTATTATGGTACAGTTAATAGAAAATTAACTCTGCTAATTAATAAAACTATTATGACCTACGGTAGAAACAAACCTATAACAGCGGAAATGAATGAGAAACATAGGAAGATAGCTCTTAGAGTTTTCATTACCGGCCTCAACGGCCAAATTTCATATACTATTTTCTCAATGAATCCACCTGACCTACCAAATGCAATGGTCATAGTTCAGGAATTGGAAAGCAACAACATGAGGGCTCATTTCGCAAATATTTTCTCTACTACCCAGAGAAAACATAGCGAACTAAACTCTAGTGGAAATGGACAAACACATTTCAACCACAAGACAAGACAGCAAAACAATAGTTACAGTAACCACCGAAACAATAATAATTTAATCATGACAACTACCAGAACAAAAATACTTACGGTTATTATAATCAGAATAAAAATAATACTTGGAACCAGGGTAGATTTAATGTATACCAGATATATATCCAATGCAGGACCCTTCAGTGATTTTGTCAAATCTTGGGAAAGCCAAATAATTTTCAACAATTGACTTGGAATCTGGATTTCATCAGATTCTCATGAATGAACCAGACATTCAGAAAACCTCATTTTCAATAAACAACGGGAAATACGAATTCCTAAGAATGCCTTTCGGTTTGACCAACGCTTCAAGAATATTCCAACGAGCGATGGATGATATTTTAAGCGAACATGTCACGTTTATATGGATGATATAATTATATTTTCAAAAACAATTGAACAACATTGCAAAGATTTAATTCCCATCATTAAAATTTTGCTGAACGCAAACATGAAAATTTCTATTGAAAAATCAAAGTTCTTTAAATTAGAAACCAATTTTCTCGGTTACGTTGTTTCCCACAATAATAATAAAAACCGATCCCGAAAATATTTATACTATCGTAAAACATCCGATACCTAAAAATATTCGAGAGCTTAGAAGCTTCCTGGGCCTTACAGGATATTACAGAAAATTTGTGCAAAATTACGCAAAGATAGCTAAACCTTTAACAAAATATTTAGAAGTCCAAAACGGCAAAGTATCAAAAAAGGCATCACGTAAAACTTTAATACAGTTTGATGATTCAGCTGTAAGAGCTTTTAACGAGCTCAAAGAAAATTTAATTGCACAAGTAGAACTAGTACAACCAGACTATAATAAAAAATTTACTCTAACAACGGACGCATCTGACTTAACTATTGGTGCTGTTCTTTCTCAGGAAGGAAAACCAATTACATTTATTTCATAAACTCTGACAAAAACCGAACAATTATACGCAACCAATAAAAAGGAACTTTTAGCCATTGTATGGGCTTTTAAAAATCTTCGAAATTACTTATATGGGGTTAACAACATCGAGATCTATACCGATCATCAACCTCTTTCATTTTCCATTTCTCAAAAAAATCCAAATATTGAGATGAAAAGGTGGTATTCCTTTATTGAACGCTATTCACCCAAAATTATTTACAAGCCAGGAGCAACAAATGATGTTGCGGACGCTTTATCTAGGATCCAAATAACTTAACGGAAAGTAATGAATCGGTCTCAGGTCAAAATACTCAGCATTCTGCAGAGAGTAGTTTTGAGAATGTAATACAAGAAACCCGAAAAACCCTAAGCCAGTTTAAGCAACAATCGCTAATAGCAACAGGGAGGTATACAATACATGAGTCGATTAATCTATTCGGAAATAATAGACATATAATAGAGTATGACACTCCAGAAAATTTAGTATCAATCTTAAGGGAATATATTCCACCCAATATAACAATAGGAGTTCTCTGTACTCTAGAAGATTTTTACAGAATTCAAAAACCACTTAAGGACAATTTTATAAATAAATTTTTATACATTAAGACATTTGTCCAGGATGTCGAGAACGCTGAATACAGATCTCTTATTATCACAGAAACTCGTTGTAGAGCTCATAGAGGGCTTGATGAAAATTATCAACAAATAACTAGACTCTATTATTGGCCAAATGTATACAAAAAGCTTAAGGAGTTTATAAAGAATTGCACTATCTGCAATCAAAACAAATACAACAGACACCCAGTACAGAGTCCTATCGGTCAAGCTCCAATTCCAGAAAGAGAAGGTGAGAATTTACATCTTGGCAAATTTTACGCCAAAAATCTTATTTTCATTACTTATATAGATTCGTATTCGAAATACTTAGTGGTAAAATAAATCCCTAATAAACTAAATCTTTTGCACAAAGAAATGGGATATCTTTATTCTTTGCAGATCCTTGACATAGTACGTCTAACGGACAAATAGAAAGGGCACACTCTACCTTAACAGAAATTGCTCGGTGCATTAAAGATGAGCTTAATTTAATTGATTATCCCGAAATTATAATTAGAGCAGCACAAAAATACAATTTAACAATTCATTCAATAACCAATCATCGACCTTTGGATATATATAAATCTCCCAAATAAAGTTATTATAAATAACAGAAACCGTACGATTCATAAAGATAATATTAAATAACTTGTTTCAAATTACAGATAATGATTTCAATAATGTACTTATTATTGCTGGTAGCTACAACCAAATCCGAAATTATGGATTATACGAACCATGATTTCCTTCTTTACAAGGATACCAAAGATGTTCTTATTTATGAATCACACGCAGACTTAGTTCATATAACTAATAGAAGTTTTTATAGAGAAATATTTAATCTGAAAACAGAATTTCTAAAGGGTCACGACAACAAGAATTTTCTTTGGGAAATATCCCACGATTTAGAAATTATAAAAATATTTATCTCTCAAGTTATACCCAGTAGATCAAAAAGAGGCATTAATGAAGAGGCATTTGGAAATGGATAGCAGAAACACCAGATCATGATGATTTCATAACAGTCCAAAATAAAATCGATGATTTAATACAAAATAATAACGATCAATTCGTTATTAATTCTAAAATATTTAAAGAGATAAAATCTTTGTCTGAACAATTAAAAACAGCCTTTAAAAATCAAGAAATTCCACTTAGAAAATATCGTCTGCGCTTGCTTACTTACGATCTTATGCATTTAATGGACACAAGTACACTTGGCAAAATTGATGTATTTAATACTTAAATTCTAAACAATGATGATATACTAGAAATTTATAAGCAAGAAGGTAGACCTGTAGTTATAACAGACCTTTTAGATATATCTGAATTTAAAATCGCTTTGCATCAAGATCTTATCATAATTTACATAAAATACCCTATTATTACCGATCGTTGTGACGTTTACAATTCAAGATCCATTTCATATAATGATGGAAAATTATTAATTGATAATCACGTCGCAAAATGTAGAAATAAGTACTATGTAATGTCTAATTTTAAGACAGAAATATTTAATAATTATTGCACACTTAACCCAGAAGGCTCTTGTTTCACTAGATTACTAAATGGAAAAAAATCCTTTTGTATCAAAATCCCAGAAAAAATAAAAATGTAGATGTAATCCAAGATGGAGCCATTTTTGTAAATGTAGAAAATACAGTTAATGACACTCATTTAAATGGGATATATTTAATAACTTTTAATGGCACCACTAAAATTAATAATATTTCCTACACCAATGTAGACAATAAGATATATCACAGCTCGAAAATATATAGATTTTTTAGTATCCGAATATATTATATCTAATGATTAACTAAATCCATTTATTCAAATTAAACAAACTCAAATACCAGTTTCGTTAATATTAATCATATTTACATTTAAATATTTAACTATTATGATTATAGTCAAATTCAGAAAATTTTTAATATTTAAACCATGGCAAATTCATATAGAAATTGAACCAGAAAATAATAGTTCCGATAATGAAATAAATAATATACCCGACAATGAAAATACCCTAGAAGAAAATATCATTGTCGAATTAACCCAACAATTACATTCAATATACCCATGAGTCCCAATGAATCGGGACGATTCAATTTAGAATGGGGGGAGTTATATGACGCATTATTTAGGGGCTCTTCCACATCCAGTCCGCTAACGTAAACAAAAGATCCCCAAAGCGAGCCCCGAGTCCGTTAACGTAAACAAAAAGATCCCCAAAGCGGTCCCTAAAACTCCGCTAATGTAAACACCAATTTCCGGCCAAGATTGGACTTCAAATTTAATTGGCAAATTGCATCATCCTATTTTCCAACCCCCTTGAGCCATTCTCTTTATCAATTTTTGGGGATAAATTCTCTTAAGCCGAGGTTCGATTATTGATCATTGAACTAGAGATCAGGCAGTCCGTTTTTGAGATCCGAATCCAGCAGTAGTGCTAATCGAGTAAAAGTAAACGAGCAGTGAATTAACTAAGTTCGACCTATTAAAAAATTATAGTAGAGATTAAGTGATTAATAAATAAAAATACATTTTTTTATTAAATCACAAGTGAGAAACTTAATTGGCGCCTAACGCGGGGCCGTGCGAATAAAAATTCTAAAATAAAAACAAAAAAGTTTTAAAGTGAACAAAGGAATTTAGCGCAGCCAAAAAAAAACGCAGATACAACCAACGAATAAATAAAAAGTTTGATTTGATCAAAAAACTAAGGTGGAAATTAATTAATGAAATAATCCCCTTGAAATCTCAAACTACAAAATAGTGATCGTAACACAAAAAATTTTTCATCAAAAAATAAAAAATAAAATATAAAAAAAATAAAAAATAAACATTGTGAATTAAAGAAGGAAGACCCCAATCAGGATCATCATTCAGGATAAGGACGAACCCAACAGGAAAAATAACAACGAGAAGAAAAAAATAAGGACGATTCGTGAGCGATACTATTTTTTTTTTTTATTATTATTATCATAATAATAAAAAATTATTATTATTTTATAAAAAATTTGTAAGAAAGGAAATATAAATATACAAAGTGGAAGAGTTAATTTCAAATTTCGAAAAAGTTCTCAAAATGTCAGAACCTTCAACAAGCCAGACTGGAGCAAATAAAAGACTCCACATGAATCCACCACAAGAAAATACAAGCCATCAGGCAATAACAAACAACACCATGTTAAATGTAAGAGATTTAATTAAGCAAATTGTAAATTTTGAATTAAATCCATTAAAGGAGGAGATCGTTAACTTAAGATCGTAGCTTTCTCACAAAATTAAAACGGTTGAGGATTATCAGATAGAGATTGTAGATCCGAATATAAAATGCGAAACATCTTATGAGGTTATCAAATCTGTTAGGGAATATAAAGGTGAAGAGGATAAATATGTCAGCTGGAGAGAGAGAATCGGCAAAAGTAGCTACGGGGCAATATGCCAGAGGGAGTGAAAGATTTTATTCTGCCTTATCAATAGTACAAAACAAAATAACAGGAATGGCAAACGACGCCTTAACCCATAACGGTACTGTATTAAATTTGGATGCCATAATGGCCAGACTTGAATTCTTCTTTAGCGACAAACGACCAATTCACATTATTGAACAGGAATTAAGTGTATTGAGTCAGGGAAAATTATCCATAATGGATTATTATGGTACAGTTAATAGAAAATTAACTCTGCTAATTAATAAAACTATTATGACCTACGGTAGAAACAAACCTATAACAGCGGAAATGAATGAGAAACATAGGAAGATAGCTCTTAGAGTTTTCATTACCGGCCTCAACGGCCAAATTTCATATACTATTTTCTCAATGAATCCACCTGACCTACCAAATGCAATGGTCATAGTTCAGGAATTGGAAAGCAACAACATGAGGGCTCATTTCGCAAATATTTTCTCTACTACCCAGAGAAAACATAGCGAACTAAACTCTAGTGGAAATGGACAAACACATTTCAACCACAAGACAAGACAGCAAAACAATAGTTACAGTAACCACCGAAACAATAATAATTTAATCATGACAACTACCAGAACAAAAATACTTACGGTTATTATAATCAGAATAAAAATAATACTTGGAACCAGGGTAGATTTAATGTATACCAGATATATATCCAATGCAGGACCCTTCAGTGATTTTGTCAAATCTTGGGAAAGCCAAATAATTTTCAACAATTGACTTGGAATCTGGATTTCATCAGATTCTCATGAATGAACCAGACATTCAGAAAACCTCATTTTCAATAAACAACGGGAAATACGAATTCCTAAGAATGACTTTCGGTTTGACCAACGCTTCAAGAATATTCCAACGAGCGATGGATGATATTTTAAGAGAACATGTCACGTTTATATGGATGACATAATTATATTTTCAAAAACAATTGAACAACATTGCAAAGATTTAATTCTCATCATTAAAATTTTGCTGAACGCAAACATGAAAATTTCTATTGAAAAATCAAAGTCCTTTAAATTAGAAACCAATTTTCTCGGTTACGTTGTTTCCCACAATAATAATAAAAACCGATCCCGAAAATATTTATACTATCGTAAAACATCCGATACCTAAAAATATTCGAGAGCTTAGAAGCTTCCTGGGCCTTACAGGATATTACAGAAAATTTGTGCAAAATTACGCAAAGATAGCTAAACCTTTAACAAAATATTTAGAAGGCCAAAACGGCAAAGTATCAAAAAAGGCATCACGTAAAACTTTAATACAGTTTGATGATTCAGCTGTAAGAGCTTTTAACGAGCTTAAAGAAAATTTAATTGCACAAGTAGAACTAGTACAACCAGACTATAATAAAAAATTTACTCTAACAACGGACGCATCTGACTTAACTATTGGTGCTGTTCTTTCTCAGGAAGGAAAACCAATTACATTTATTTCATAAACTCTGACAAAAACCGAACAATTATACGCAACCAATAAAAAGGAACTTTTAGCCATTGTATGGGCTTTTAAAAATCTTCGAAATTACTTATATGGGGTTAACAACATCGAGATCTATACTGATCATCAACCTCTTTCATTTTCCATTTCTCAAAAAAATCCAAATATTGAGATGAAAAGGTGGTATTCCTTTATTGAACGCTATTCACCCAAAATTATTTACAAGCCAGGAGCAACAAATGATGTTGCGGACGCTTTATCTAGGATCCAAATAACTTAACGGAAAGTAATGAATCGGTCTCAGGTCAAAATACTCAGCATTCTGCAGAGAGTAGTTTTGAGAATGTAATACAAGAAACCCGAAAAACCCTAAGCCAGTTTATGCAACAATCGCTAATAGCAACGGGGAGGTATACAATACATGAGTCGATTAATCTATTCGGAAATAATAGACATATAATAGAGTATGACACTCCAGAAAATTTAGTATCAATCTTAAGGGAATATATTCCACCCAATATAACAATAGGAGTTCTCTGTACTCTAGAAGATTTTTACAGAATTCAAAAACCACTTAAGGACAATTTTATAAATAAATTTTTATACATTAAGACATTTGTCCAGGATGTCGAGAACGCTGAAGACAGATCTCTTATTATCACAGAAACTCATTGTAGAGCTCATAGAGGGCTTGATGAAAATTATCAACAAATAACTAGACTCTATTATTGGCCAAATGTATACAAAAAGCTTAAGGAGTTTATAAAGAATTGCACTATCTGCAATCAAAACAAATACAACAGACACCCAGTACAGAGTCCTATCGGTCAAGCTCCAATTCCAGAAAGAGAAGGTGAGAATTTGCATCTTGGCATATTTTACGCCAAAAATCTTATATTCATTACTTATAGATTCGTATTCGAAATACTTAGTGGTAAAATAAATCCCTAATAAACTAAATATAGAAAATAAAGTTTCAGAAATTTTACAACAATTTCCATTAGCCAAATCTTTGATGATAGATAACGAACTAAGTTTTTCTTCATCCCAATTTAAATCTTTTGCACAAAGAAATGGGATATCTTTATTCTTTGCAGATCCTTGACATAGTACGTCTAACGGACAAATAGAAAGGGCACACTCTACCTTAACAGAAATTGCTCGGTGCATTAAAGATGAGCTTAATTTAATTGATTATCCCGAAATTATAATTAGAGCAGCACAAAAATACAATTTAACAATTCATTCAATAACCAATCATCGACCTTTGGATATATATAAATCTCCCAAATAAAGTTATTATAAATAACAGAAACCGTACGATTCATAAAGATAATATTAAATAACTTGTTTCAAATTACAGATAATGATTTCAATAATGTACTTATTATTGCTGGTAGCTACAACCAAATCCGAAATGATGGATTATACGAACCATGATTTCCTTCTTTACAAGGATACCAAAGATGTTCTTATTTATGAATCACACGCAGACTTATTTCATATAACTAATATAAGTTTTTATAGAGAAATATTTAATCTGAAAACAGAATTTCTAAAGGGTCACGACAACAAGAATTTTCTTTGGGAAATATCCCACGATTTAGAAATTATAAAAATATTTATCTCTCAAGTTATACCCAGTAGATCAAAAAGAGGCATTAATGAAGAGGCATTTGGAAATGGATAGCAGAAACACCAGATCATGATGATTTCATAACAGTCCAAAATAAAATCGATGATTTAATACAAAATAATAACGATCAATTCGTTATTAATTCTAAAATATTTAAAGAGATAAAATCTTTGTCTGAACAATTCAAAACAGCCTTTAAAAATCAAGAAATTCCACTTAGAAAATATCGTCTGCGCTTGCTTACTTACGATCTTATGCATTTAATGGACACAATTACACTTGGCAAAATTGATGTATTTAATACTTAAATTCTAAACAATGATGATATACTAGAAATTTATAAGCAAGAAGGTAGACCTGTAGTTATAACAGACCTTTTAGATATATCTGAATTTAAAATCGCTTTGCATCAAGATCTTATCATAATTTACATAAAATACCCTATTATTACCGATCGTTGTGACGTTTACAATTCAAGATCCATTTCATATAATGATGGAAAATTATTAATTGATAATCACGTCGCAAAATGTAGAAATAAGTACTATGTAATGTCTAATTTTAAGACAGAAATATTTAATAATTATTGCACACTTAACCCAGAAGGCTCTTGTTTCACTAGATTACTAAATGGAAAAAAATCCTTTTGTATCAAAATCCGAGAAAAAATAAAAATGTAGATGTAATCCAAGATGGAGCCATTTTTGTAAATGGAGAAAATACAGTTAATGACACTCATTTAAATGGGATATATTTAATAACTTTTAATGGCACCACTAAAATTAATAATATTTCCTACACCAATGTAGACAATAAGATATATCACAGCTCGAAAATATATAGATTTTTTAGTATCCGAATATATTATATCTAATGATTAACTAAATCCATTTATTCAAATTAAACAAACTCAAATACCAGTTTCGTTAATATTAATCATATTTACATTTAAATATTTAACTATTATGATTATAGTCAAATTCAGAAAATTTTTAATATTTAAACCATGGCAAATTCATATAGAAATTGAACCAGAAAATAATAGTTCCGATAATGAAATAAATAATATACCCGACAATGAAAATACCCTAGAAGAAAATATCATTGTCGAATTAACCCAACAATTACATTCAATATACCCATGAGTCCCAATGAATCGGGACGATTCAATTTAGAATGGGGGGAGTTATATGACGCATTATTTAGGGGCTCTTCCACATCCAGTCCGCTAACGTAAACAAAAGATCCCCAAAGCGAGCCCCGAGTCCGTTAACGTAAACAAAAAGATCCTCAAAGCGGTCCCTAAAACTCCGCTAATGTAAACACCAATTTCCGGCCAAGATTGGACTTCAAATTTAATTGGAAAATTGCATCATCCTATTTTCCGACTCTCTTGAGCCATTCTCTTTATCAATTTTTGGTAATAAATTCTCTTAAGCCGAGGTTTGATTATTGATCATTGAACTAGAGATCAGGTAGTCCGTTTTTGAGATCCGAATCGAGCAGTAGTGCTAATCGAGTGAAAGTAAACGAGCACTGAGTTAACATAGTTCGACCTATTAAAAAAGTGTAGTAGAGATTAAGTGATTAATAAATAAAAATAATTTTTTTTAAATAAATCACAAGTGAGAAACTTAATTTGCACAGGAATTTCAATTGGACGACGACCTATCCAGGCCAGAAGATGAGGTTTTTCCTAACGACGACCACATCTTTGAAGAACTTATGGGACTTCAACCGCCACCGACTGACCATTATTTAACTTTGCTGGATGACGACGAGATGGAGATGACGACGCATTACTAGATGTTTTATTTGACCTAGATTCTTAACTTTTTAATTATAAATACACGATGCATAAAGAAAAATAAAATAAAAACTATTATAAAATTGAGGGCTTGTAATTGTATTTTATTTATTGAACAATTTTTCTTTGCCTTACAAATACTTTTTAGCAGTAGACGATGCATATTAAAGTCGTATCGCAACCAAATTTTCCGTACTCCAGGTCAGAAATAACAATAATAAAAGGAGGATTTAGATTTCTGATAGGCGAAGTTGTGTATTTTTAATGTACGCGCTTTTAGGCCGGATTTTGTTTCTGAACACAACTCGCAATGGTACTTCACCATTTCGATGTTTTTAAAAATAAACTGACTTTTCTATAAGAAAATGTATCTTATATAGCATTTGAGGGACAATTCTTACGTTATATATACTAACTTTATTTTAACGCTATTGAAAGATTTATATAAATATAAAAAGAGATAGACATACTGATATGTATTTCTGACAAGTATTACATAGTTTGAATAAGTATTTTGGTACATATAATGAAGACATATTGTTGTGCTTCAAGTATCTTTAAATTTGAGTACCAGTTTCCATTAAATAAAACGCTGTTTTTTCAATATTGAAATTGATTCTTAAATCAACATTGTTAACAAGCAGTTTGATTTGATTGAAAATATCTCCATGAACTTTTCCGAATAACTCAACCTTGTTACTATTTTGAAACATACGAGGTGTGTTCAAAAAGTAAGGTGACTTTGTATTTTCAAGAAAAATTATTAATTTATTTATCAACATTAATGTTGTCCCCTTCAAAGTAATCCCCCTCAGATACAATACACTTATGCCAACGGTTTTTCCAATCCTCGAAGCACTTCCCATAAGCACTTTTCGGTATAGCCTTGAGCTGTTCTAGCGATGCAGTCTTTATCTCTTCAATCGTTGCAAATCTCTATCCTTTCATAGGTCTCTTTAGTTTTGGGAACAAGAAAAAGTCACATGGGGCCAAATCCGGTGAATATGGTGGCTGAGGCATTATTGTGGTGTTGTTTTTGGCCAAAAAATCTCTCACAAGCAAAAATAAGTGAGCAGGGGCATTATCGTGATGCAAAAGCCATGAATTGTTTTTCCACAATTCTGGACGTTTCTTTCGTATTGCTTCTCGCAAACGGCGCATAACTTCCAGATAATACTGTTTATTGACCGTACGACCATATGGTAAGAACTCCTGATGCACCACGCCATGGTAATCGAAGAATACAGTGATCAAAACTTTGACATTTGATCGAACTTGGCGTGCTTTTTTCGGTCTTGGCTCACCTGGGCTCTTCCATTGTGACGATTGGGCTTTGGTTTCGATATCATAACCATATGATTCGTCACCAGTTATGACCCTTTTGAGTAAATCTGGGTCGTCGTTGACGTCATCCAACAGCTCTTGAGCGATGCTCATGCGACGGTTCTTTTGGTCAAAATTCAGCAATTTTGGAACAAACTTCGCTAACACACGACTCATGCCCAAAACGTTTGAAAAAATTTCATGGCACGAGCCAAGCGATATACCGACATCTTCAGCAACTTCTTGATAGTGATTCGACGATTTTCCAAAACAATTTTCTTCACTGCTTGAACGTTTTCATCAGTTGTTGACGTGCTTGGGCGTCCAGAGCGAGGCTCGTCATTGGCATCTTCCCGGCCATCTTGGAAGAGTTTGTACCACTTGTAAACATTTTTTTTACTCAGAACACTTTCACCGTATGCCACGGTCAACATTTCAAGTGTTTCGGAGCCCTTAATTTTATTTTTTACACAAAATTTGATGCAAATCCTATGATCCATATTTTTCGATAGCAAAAAATCGCTCAGCACGCAAACAACTTGTTACCTTTACGCCTCTCACAACTAAACAAAAAAGGGGATTCAATTGAAACTTGGTACAGATGTTAGGGAAGAGTGTACCAACATAACAAAACAAAAAAATCGATAATCGAAAATAAGTTGCCCGCGAAATTTGAAAAGTCTCCTTACTTTTTGAACACACCTCGTATTTTTAAGGGTTTCATTCGAGTTCGTATAAATATATTTCCCTGCTGTTATTCTTCCAAAATTGGGAAAAAAACCTTGGGAGGCCAAGTGACTTTCAGAGGCGTCATGCAAATACGCTCTATAGTGATAATTATTATCACTTTGCGATACCAGTATTTTATTTAAATAAACTGACGAGGTTCTAAATATTGACTGTTTACAACACCAACCGCATTTCCTTCAATGCTGTTGTTATCATTTTTTTTCATTGCACAACAAGTCGTAAATAAACACTTGATAAATCTCGATACGTTTCACCATTTCCCAAGCAAACAAAAGAGGCACCGTCCAAAGAAGCAAATCTAATTCACTTTTCATACATTCGATATGCGTACTCATTTTGAAAAAAAAATCTTTAATATTTAATTTTCTTGTAAATTTGTTTTTATGTTGCGTTTGGGTATGTTTACGTTGTCGTTTAGATGAAAAATAAGTCGTTTTTTCCTATTACCTAGCCTTTTATTTCTTTTTCCACTTCCACATTGAAAACGGGTAATCTTGTCAATTGCTTTATTTGAAAGATTTTGTAAAGCAATTTTACTTTGTTCTTGAATTATATTTCTTAAAGGCTTTCTCCTAAATTCATTGATTACAGCCTTACTACTCTCAGCATCCTGATTTTATATAGCAGTTATGCCCGAAAGAAAAAGTGGTTTTATGTAATTAAAAAGACCGCTAAAAAAATTTCCGATTCCTCGTCCTTGTTGCACTATATGCGGAGATATGTAAAGACTTGCGACGTTGCTTAAGCCCGCACCACACTGATTTACATAATAATCCTGATAAGAATTCACCATGATGACTATTTTGGTTCTAAATAAATAATATTTGGGTATGCATTATTTATAGTCCTGACCTTCTTCTTCTTCTAAAGTTAAGAGGAACGAAAATCGGAACAGCTGAAGTTTCAAATGGTACCTTATATCCATTGGAATCAGTAATTAGTATTGAGATTTCATTTGGTGACCATATGTCCAAAGGGTAATATTCAATATTTTTAAATTGAATATTTTTTTCCTTTCCATTATAATGCATTACACGAAGATATCGCGGTCTTTTACTACCTACTGACCTTGGTTTTATTATGTCAGTGTAAATAAAAATCAATCTATTTTCAGGAATATTCGTTTGAACGGATACATTTTTATACCTAAATGTTTCAGCATCTTTTATCTTGGTTAGGTGTATATTTAATGTAATTATTCAAATATATGTCTGAAATACCGACTTCCCAATCATCGTTCATGTCTTCTGGAATGTTAACAATGTTTGTAAATGCACACTTTACGTTGTCAGGAAATACATTCATTGAGTCATTACTTAACAATGTGATAAAAATCTCATTTAAATAACCCATATTTGATATTTATGGAAGTTAATGATACGAAATCCAATTTAATTTATTTTTACCAGTTTGTACTGGATTTTTTGTTCTAACCGATCGCATTAACCTTTTACGTCCTGTTACATATTTAAAATTGTGATAAGGTAAAGTTTCCGTTTTCAATTTTTGTAGTTTTGCTTTGAATTTGCGTTGTCGTTCATTAAGCTTCACTCTGAAGACTGGTTTCTCTAATCCTATTGTCTTTTTATCTGTTTCACTATCTAAAAATCACTCACTATCACTCACTTTTCGTTTATCTGATACAACATTTTCTTTTTTATTTGAACTAAAATCCTCATTATCACTTTCAGGTGGTAAATCGGGAAACTCAAATTTTTCCGGACGTGAGTGATCGTACTTTGATGTTGATTTTGATGTGCTGGGTTTTATACCAATCCAATCAGTGCTTTGGGATTCAATTGTTTTGGTTGTAATAGGATTCGCTTTTTGTTCATTTTGAAAATTCCATGATTTATTACGTTTTTTATTTTGATAGTAACTTAATTCTTTACGAATTTTGATCCATTTATCGAAATCACTTATTTTGTTATTATTTAATATTGGTAAACATTTTATATTTATTAATTCATTTCCTCTATCATTGTTTATCAATTTCTGATAGCTGTTAGGATGCATTAAAATTACTTTGCTTAAATTATGTTTATTCTTAATCATTTTTTAATAGTTTTCCAAAAATTCCAGAAAGCAATAAAGACATTAGAATCGGTAGAAATCCCCCTTTTTGAATAAGGTCTTTTCTCTTAGAGTTTAATTTACGCTTTGGGCACGAAAGGTAGCGCAATGCATTTTTATACTTTTTTAGAGCATTAAGATGGGATTTAGTAACTTTATGGTTTCCCTGTAATGTGTTCAATACAATCTCTACTATTGTTTTTACCAGGTCACTATTACTATTGCTTATAATTGCCTTACGTAGTCTATTGTCGGCCTTTTTGAGCACATACAATAAATGTTTGTTCGCTTTCAAGCGATTTGGGCTCTTTTTGTAAGCAATTTTCATTTGAATAGCACACACAATATTCTGAATTAAAAATGTCAGATCTAAATATTAAGAGATCGTTAATGCCCTGAGTGAGATCAATAGGTAAATATCCGTGAGGTTGCTCCGTTACTTCTTTATATATTCCAAATAGCTCCGTGGGGTTTTCTGGGTAAATTTGTCTTGCTAGACATTGAAATTGAAGCTTATCACGAGGATTTTTGAAAGCAACAATGTATTTGGTATTTAGTGAAATATCTCTGGTGTGCGAAGATTTATGAAATATGTTCTGAGTTACCACTATTACTGATAAATTCGTATGGTGTGATCCTTTTGTAAACAGCTCACACACATTTTTATTAAAGGGTCCCATCATCAAGTCATCCAATATTAAAAGAATTGGTTCATTCGTTTCATTTTCAACTGTTTCAGGGACTCCTTTAAAATATTCAATCTTTTCGAAATTTATTTAAGTTTTTCTTGTGTATTCTACAATTCGTAAAAAAATTGGGTAGTTGAGTTAAACTTCTTCCAATATCTATATCGATAATGTTTGTTGATAAATACTTGATTAAAAAATTCTTTTTAATTTCACCACGAACAAGAACTGTGTGATACTTATTGAGTGGTGTGAGTATTTCTTCAAGACTTGTGTATGGAATATCTCCAGCTGAGCAATCCAATCCGTTTACGTTCTGCTGGTTAAGGTGATGTTGCTAAAGAGCTCCATTATCCAATTCTTTAAATATAAATAAAGAAATAAAACTTCTCGAAAGAAACAGGACCACGAAGTCATTTTTGGATTCGAGTATTATGTTGTTCATAACTTAAAATTGAAATGTGGTCTGTCAACTACTCGAAAATTTTTGCCGATGGTTTGGATGCAGCAAAGTAAAAATAATTTCATTGGATTTGACAAAGACGAATCGATGCAACTATTTACGTATAAAGAATTTATTCAGTTGAAACTGGACCAGTATGACTTCTTGATGCCTGATACAATTATTGATCATCCGTGCTCGCACTCCATTAAATGTAACTTTAGATTTAGGAAATCAGATAATCAGTACGTTTTTGTGATTAATCAGTATGGCAACAAAATTGAGTTTGATTCTGAGTCCTGGAGATCATTACTAAGATTATGCATATTTTTTTACTACATTTTTATGTTGGAACTCCATATTAAGACAGCAAGTAATATATCTTTACAAGTGTGTATCTTTACAAAAATTTGTTATTTAACTATCTGATTTGGAAGGTATCTATGATAAGGATGTGCAAATAGATTTAACACGATTATGTTTTGAAATTTCAAAAAAGATGCGTTCAGAAATAAAAAGGGATGTTCTTGTATATAAGCAAGCATTATTGACCAACCATCGTCATCAAATAAAAAATAACACTGATAAATCAACACCTTAAGATGAGCAAACAACAAGTTGTCGATGAAATTCATAAGGCAGCGCGAAAAAACTTTATACGGCGAAAGTTCGTTCAAAAAGGGATAAATGACACATGGCAAATTGATTTAGTTGAAATGATACCATTTTCGAAAGAAAATAAGGGTTTTAGATATTTACTGACCGTTATTGACACGTTCTCAAAGTATGCAGTTAAGTCAAAGTCTGCCCTGGATGTAGCAGAGGCAATGAAATCTGTTTTTAAAAAGAGTAAAAGTACACCCAAGAATATTCAGTTAGATCAATGGAAAGAATTTTGTAATTCCACTTTTAGGAAATTAATGGATAAATTTTATATAAATCATTATCATACTTATACGCATCTCAAGGCTTCCATATGTGAACGCAGGGTAAATATAAGTGGTTTCATAACATCAATTATCTTTTATATGTGAACGCTTTAATAGAACATTAAAAAATCGTATGTGGAAAATGTTTAGTATGCAGGGTAAATATAAGTGGATTCATAACATCAATTATCTCGTAAATCCATACAATAATTAATATCACCGAACAATTAAAATGAAGCCTATAGATGTCTGCACGAAAAATAAAGAGTTAATTTTAAAATCGGTATACAATATACCAAAAATATTTCCAAAACATAAATTTTTAGTAGTTGATTTTGTTAGAATAAGTGAATACAAGGGAACATTTATGAAGGGATACGAGCCTAATTGGACCACTGAAGTTTTTAAAGTTTTAAAAGTCAAATATACATACCCCTTAACATATGAAGAACAAGATTATTTGGGTACCCCTATTAATGGATAATCTTATGAAGAGGAACTTCAAAAAGTGAAAGACAAATATGCTTTCCTAGTAGAGAAAATACTAAAAAGGAAAAATAATCAAGTGCTTGTAAAATGGTGCGGTTTCGATTCCAGCCACAACTCATGGATATCTGTAAATGATCTGCTAAAGTAATAAAACGCAACAATAACAAGTTTAATTTTTTATCCTTTTATTTAGAAAGTCTTATAATATAAACATATAATATAAACATATAAATATTTATTTAATAACGGGTTTAATTTTGACTACTACTTAATATATGTTCAATATTTTAATGACCATGAGCCAATGTATTACAATTATCTGGTAAAATATATTTCTTATCATTCTTATAATTAAGATTCATAATTTCAGTATAGAGGATGTGCGACCTACTTCGAATAACTCGCTGGGATGCATAAAATGTTTTTTTATATTTTATACATTCTATATAATCTTCATGATTCAGTTTTTTAATAACTGATTTCTTAACTCCTTTAATTTTTTTTATACATTCGTTTTCGTTTCCTTCCTTATCAACTAAACAAGAGTATGCCTTAGCCTTAAGTCCAGCAACAGAAGTCATAACCCTACCTGCATGTTCATCCTTCATTTTTCCAGGTTCCCCATTATTAGCTTGAACTATATTAAATTGGTTTTCTAGTTTATAATTTGAGGTATCGAATCGTTCAGGATTTTCTTTTATAGTTTCGTAAAAGTCTTCCTCTGAAGATAAAATAAATGATTCTGTATCCATATAAATTATTTTCGAAGAAGGACTTTTAAGTAATAGAAAATTATAATAAAATTCATGCATTAACCATTTAGATAATTCTAAAACAGCAACTCCTATGTATATTGGCTTATCAAACATAATTTTTGATGGTGTTGATTCAATCGCTGCAAGATCTGTCCCAAATATCTCAACGCTATGGAAGTCATGTCTAGCCATGCGTTGCCCGAAGCCTGGCGAATTTTGTCTTGTTTTATAATGTTTTACTAATACCATATTTTTACGCTTGGCGTCATTTTCCATTGTTTGCCGTATACTGCATTATTCATTAACTTAAAAAAATTTTTTTCAAAATCATTTTCGGCTAGTTTTTTTTTATCAGTGTTTATATCAATATAGGGCTTTAACCAGCATGATTGTGTAAAACACAAAACCCTATGTCATTTTTTTACAATTAAACAATGCTGTATACAATGTTGAAGCTGTTTTAAGTGGATAATGTATTCGCTTTTATTCGATAAATCAGCTATAAGTTTTTTCCGCTTACCTCCTGGAGGAACTTTGTTTTCTGGACAGAAAGGCAAGTAGTTATGCGAGTCATGCCGATCAGTAGGGTATTCTAAATCCACTTCTAATATATATCCTACATTTCCCTCGGCAGAAATATTTTTGTAATCGAAAGATTCTAATTGATCATTACTTAAAAATTTAAATCCTGAAAGCGGTAAGGGTTGACTCATTGCCCAACCATATAAATTATTTGCATCAATATAGCTCAGGTAGTTATTTGGTTTACTTGAATCGAAGTTAGTAAAATATTTATTATTAGCTATAGAAATTCTTTGGGTATATTGAGTTAACCCACCCCTTATCGCTCTTTTTAAAAAGGTTGTACATGTCTCCGTCACTAATAAGTTCTAAATTTACATTAGTATACTTGAGCATAGCATCCCAAGATATTGACGGTGCTGTAACATAGTTAATAGGGTCAAGCTTATAAATTTTCTGACAAATTTTTCTAAAATTTTCGAAAACATCGGTCAAAATTAAAACATCACTTTCTAAATAAAGTTTTATATAAACTTTTATAGTATTATAGTTAAAAGTTTTCCAAACCTTTTGTGCAAAATTGTAATCATCTATACTACAATTTTCTTCGCTGAGAGAACTGTAAAAACTATCAATGTCAGAAAGCTGGGTATCCTCAAATTTTTCAAAACTATCCAAATAGTCGTAAGTGAAAACACCCTTCCTACGAATTTGCTTAAATTTTTCTCCCTGAAATTTAGTACTTAGAATTTTAAAATCTTTGTCCTCCATGTAGCTCGATAGTTTTTCTAAACTAGAATTTAAAAGTCTAATCGAATCGATATATCTTATTTTATATCTATTTGATGCATTTAGTTTAATTGTCTGCGTTAGCGCTATATAAAGCTCTTTTTTACAGGGTATGGAGCTTAAGTCTCCTTCTAATCCAGTTATGAATAAATGTATGTCATATTTAGATAAGTTATGAAATACTACAGGAAAGAAGGGATCACTTAATTTGTACTTTGGCTTACAATTTTTATGAATGGGACCCATGTATTTTTCAGAAAATTGATCAAAATATTTGTCCAGGTCGTTAGCGTTTATTTCTTTTTCACAGGCACAGCAATTTCCTTCCTGTTCATGGATTATGCTAGCAATCGGGTTTTTGGGCGTCGACCAGTACATGTAAAACAAGCTCGTAGTTTTTTCCTTTAGTGATTTGCAGAATTTTTGTATGCAGTCAGCGCCTATAAATTTATAGAACGTTTGAATTAGTTTTTAAAATACTAAGAAATTAATTATTTATTGTTTTCACATACCTTCATATGCCCACAATTCGTTAAGATCCGGATTATATTTATGTGCTATATAAAATGATACGGCACATGCAGTATGCTTCTGCACTTTTGTTGTTGAGGACGTTGAAGACGAATTTAGGCATGTTCTATAGTTTTCAAGAACAGTCTCAATATCGGCATATATCACCACCGGAGGAGATAATTTTTTATGAAAGCCCTTAAATGAAGTTGTAGTGTTTGGTTCAGGGTAAAACGAGGCCACTTTTCCGCAATAAAGTTTGTTGTAATAATAATTGTTGTAGCATAATCTTTTTACACTTGTAATGTAAGCGTAAAGCATACTGTCTGGGTTTACGTTATTTATTCCCAATATATGGATGTGGTTAGGTTGAATACATTTGGTTTTAAATGTTGGACCGATAATTTTATCACCATCAGCGTCGATCTCATAAACATTTATACTAAAGTTTTTATTATTTTTCTCGAAATGGATGATCCCTTTATTCGTTATTGGAAACTCGATTCCTGAAAAATCCAATCTTATTCCGTCATATACAATTATTTCATTATTAATATGAATGTGCAAAGTTGTGGGCTTTGTCATTTTCTCTCGTGAATACTTGAGTTTTGTTAGCTATGAATGCCAGTATGCACCATTTGAAACAAAATACGTCAGTATTTTGTACGTTTATAAGTGCATTTCGGGCTCTTATATTCTTCGGGGCCTGAATGTATCCGCTAGCAGGAATGTTTTCTAGCTTTATTATAGTAATTTCAAAATAATTGAAATTTTTTATTGCCCAACCAGAGTCTTTTTCTTGAAACTCACTGCTTGATGCTATTAAGCTATCTACTGCCATATTAAGTTCATCGATAATGCTTTCATTTTGGTATACAGATTTATATGATGTCCCAAAATGTTTTGTTGTTTCAACAGTAACTCCTTCGTTTTGTTTAATATAAGTACCATAAACTCTTAGGTTGAATTTAATGGCTCTATATTCTATCATGCAATGCTTTATAACTTCAATTATATTTTTTTGGCAATGCTGATAAAAATCTTTTAAATCAATAGTGTTTTGGACTGTACTATTGTTTCGATATGATTTAACAGGAAAAAAGTTTGAGAGTTAAGAAGAATTATGTTTTCATTATTTTTTACTTCTCTGGCTGATGCTTATCGGTCAATATATGTTGACGTTCCCTTGATGCAAGATATTTATCACCACAAGTAGGACGTAAAAGTTCTAATTTTAAATCAATTTTATTTTTGGTAATCTTAGCTTTTTTCCATGTTTGAGTACTTCCTTACCCTCATCCATTCTCATCCGTTTGAGAGCACTTGATGATGTTGTGGGATGATCGTCCAAATGATTTGGCCTTCTGTTTTGTGGTTGCCGTTTTTCAACATTCATTAAAACATTGAAGGCATTTATAGGTCCATTACAATTTTGATAGTGCTCGTTAAATTCATAATTTTGAACTAAGGTAGAGCATAAGTCACACCTTATTTTTGATTTACACATTAAAACCTCGAAGGCATTCCGAGGCTTTGAGCACTGAGCATAATGAGTTTCAAACTCACTCATCTCCATATTTTTGGTGCACAAATCACAAGCAACGAATGACTCCATTTTTAGGGTTTTGGTTTTAATATTTTTATTCAAAAAATATATTGTTATATGTTGTAATGTTGTTAACAATTTTCACCCACTCGTTATAAAGGTAAAAAGCACGATAATGTTGTTACCAATTTTCACCCACTCGTTTAAAAGGTAAAAAGCACGATTAGAATTGTTAGGCGCGATTGCAAGGACCGATGTGGATCTAATTATTTTATTAGAATACAGTACTGAGGCATTTGAAGAACTGATCCTGAGCAATTTGAGTGGTGTCATTTTGATAGTCCAGAGTGTTCACTTAACAGGTTGACATCTACAGGGAGTGCATACAGGCATGTTGTACTCCTAGAACCAATCCGATTGGTTCTCGAACATAAGGAGCAGCCCAATACCCCAGTAGAATGGTTATTAGAAGGAAAACGAACACAAGGATTGATAACAAGTTACTGTGGGTGAACGTGGTGTATGAGGGGTCTGGATGTAGGTAAATATCGAAGGTGCACAATTTGGTATCATTGGAAAGCATTTTTCAAGTCCTTTCCAATGGTATAATTTTCTCTGTTCTAAATTAAAAACGGCACATTTTGAACAAAACTCACAAAACGCACAAGCAGTCATGAGCAAGGACTCGAGGGTAGGTGGTGAGATTCGGGTTCATGGGTACGCACGTTCACATTCTCAGAAGATAATGAGGGATCACAATATTTGAAATGCAATAAAACGGGAGGGTTCCGTGAAATACCAAACACACTGATTATGGGATGAGTATACGCTTGCAATTAAAAACAACTCATACAAAATACATTTAAAACCGCCTAAAAAACCTAACCAAACCTCTGAGGGAGGTTTCTAAAATTTTAGAGCTTTGATCGACAGTGGTTCTCAAAGCCCAATAATTTCAGAAGAATCTGCGCAGATTCTGAAATTGCCCAAAATTCGGTCTCAAACAGAGATCAGTGGAGTATCGTCCACGGGAAATCGCATTTCGAAGCACAAGGTAAATCTTTCAATTAATCGAAAAAAATCCCAAAAAACGATTATAGTTGAATTAATGAGGGCTCTCCCAGTCAACACAGTTAATGTTGACAAATCAAAGTGGGAGAAGTACAATTTGGCTGACCCAGACTTAAATAAGCCGGGTCGTGTAGATCTGATAACTGGGACAGATCTATACACTCACATTCTGCAGAATGGAGTGGTCAAAATTCGGATGGATTGTCTCTGGATGGAAAAAAACCAAAGATAAGGACACAGTTTTAGCAACCACCATCGAATTAAAAGATATGGATCGGTATTGGGAAGTTGAGGAAGAAGACATAAATAATATCGAATCAGAAATATGTGAAAATCATTTCATAAAAACTACAAAAAAAAAAAGGTTCAGATGGTCGATACATTGTGTCAGTTCCATTTAAAGATGATGTCACATTAGGAGATTCGAAGAAACAGGCAATGGCTCGTTTCATGAATCTTGAGAAAAAATTTAAAAAAATGAAAATCCACTTTAAGACTATGCTAAATTCATGCATGAGTATATGGATTTAGGACATATGGTCGAAGGCCAGGCAGTAATAGAGATTCAAGCCTGACGCAAATTAAGAGTTGTTTTTGACGCTTCAGAAAAACAAGTAATAAAAAAAGTTTGAACGACATAATGTGGGTTGGTCCACGAGTTCAAAAAGGTATTTTTGACATTATCATCAAATGGCGAAAATGGGAATTTGTGGTATCTGCGGACGTTGAGAAAATGTATCGTCAGATAAATATTAATGATAATGATCAAGTGTACCAATATATTTTATGGAGAGATTCTCCAGATGTAAAAATTGAAAATTATAAATTGACAACAGTCACATATGGTACTGCATCTGCTGATAAATGCAATAACAAAGATGTAAGTGAGATAATTAGGAATGATTTTAATATGGATAACCTAATGACTGGGGCTGATTCTATAGAAGATGCAACTTATTTAATTAAAATGATTTCACTAGAGATACAAAAAGTGGGAATGAATTTAAGGAAATGGATTTCAAACAGTTTAAAAATAATGGAAACTTTAGAAGATACAGTAGATAACAAGGTTCTAACTGTTGTGGAAAATGAAAGCGTAAAAATCCTGGGCCTTCAATGGGAAACGCAAAAAGATTTATTCAAATTCAAAGTAAATTACGGGGAGTCGAAAAACATTAACAAAAGGATGGCTGGCTCCTGTAACTATTTTAGGAAAACTTTTTATTTAAAAGCTATGGATAAATAAGAGTGAATGGGACCAAGAATTATCCAAGGAAGAAAAAGATTATATGGTAAATTTTAGGAAGAATTTATTGCTTTTAGAAAAGATTCGAGTCCCAAGAAGGATTAGTTCCAATAAATTGTTCAATAATACAGGTTCATGGATTTGCTGACGCTTCCGAAAAAGCATATGCAGCAGTGGTATATGCTAAAGTAGGGAAACATAACTGCCAGCAAAAGTAGAATTAATCCAATAAAAAATAGAAAAACAATTCCCAAGCTAGAGTTATGTGCAGCTCTCTTACTTTGTGAATTGATCAAACGAATATGCTAAAGTAGGGAAACATAACTTCCAGCAAAAGTAGAATTAATCCAATAAAAAATAGAAAAACAATTCCCAAGCTTGTGAATTGATCAGTGAATTGATCAAACGAATATTTAAATCCATTAATACCAAAGTAGAAATCTATGCTTGGAGTGCTTCAACTATAACTTTAAAATGAATTAAAAGTGGTGATAAGGTCAAGTGGTAAGGTCAAGTTCATTAGACGAAGAACGGATGCCATTCGAAAACTAACTCAAACCGAATGGAACCATGTGAAGTCTGAAGAAAATCCTGAAGATTTATCATCTAGAGGAATTAGTTCTAGCCAACTGACTACCTGTGATTTATGGTGGAAAGGTGTGAGCCAAAGGAGCAATGGCCTCGATAACAATCTAAAGAAGATGTGGTTTTGGTAAATTCTAATATAAATAACAAAACCGATGATACCATTTGCAAATTATTGGAGAAGTTTTCCAGCATTGAAAAAATTATACGAATAATAGTATATTTAAATAGATTCATTCAATCAAAAATTAAGAATGAATCCTATCCTTCTTTTCTATCCGTAAAGGAGCTGAAACGAGCTGAAAAGATTATTATTAAGAAACAACAGGTTTATCAGTTCAGTCTAGAAATAAAGTGCTTGGAAGCAAAAAAGAAATTATGACAAGTAATAGTATATTGTCGTTGAATCCATTTTTAGATAAGGATGTTATACTTCGAGTGGGAGGGAGGCCAAAGCAGAGTTTGAATATAGATTCAAAAGGGTAATAAAGAAACTTTGCATGGAGGAATAAACTTAATGCGAAATTATATCCAAAGGAAGTATAGGATTTTCGGGCTTAAGAATTCCTTAAAGAAGTACTTGAGAGAATGTGTCAAGTGAGCTAGGTACAGACAAAATACGGCTCAGCAAATAATGGGCAATCTAAGTACAGAGCTACAATGTCGTACCCAATCTTAAATACTGGAATAGATTTCGAAAGTCCCTACTTTGTAAAATGTTTCAAGAATCGTGGACTAAAAACATATTAGGGATACATTGCTGTATTTGTCTGTATGGCCACCAAAGCCATACATCTAGAAATGGTAAGTGATTTAACCTCGGATGCATTTCTAGCAGCCCTAAGAAGATTTGTTGCTAGAAGAGGTAAAGTTGCCAATATGTATTCGGATAATGGAACTAATTTCGTAGGAGCTTCAAGAAAGTTAGATCAAGAGTTAGTTAAAGCAATCAAGGAAAACATAATGATTGCCGCGCAGCTCGAGAAAGATAGAATTGATTTGCATTTTATCCCCCCGGCAGGACCTCACTTCGGAGGTATTTGGGAATTCGGAGTTAAATCCATGAAGCACCATTTGAAACGGGTGATATACGAAATTGTCTGGCATACGAAGAGATTTCAACACTTTTATTTCAAATAAAAGCATGCTTGAATTCGAGGGCATTGTATACTTCTGAGAATGAAATGGATCAACATGAAGCATTTTTTGATTGGTAGATCACCGTTAGAGATTGTTGAACCAATGTATACTTCTGAGAATGAAATGGATCAACATGAAGCATTTGGAAAATAATCCAAAAAAATTAGAAGAGACTTCTGGGTTAAATGGAAAGAGGAGTATTTGCATACCCTACAACAGGGAAACAAGTGGAAGAGGGAAAGTCCAAATATAGAGAAAGGACAAATTGTCTTGTTGAAGAATAAAAACAGTCATCCAGCCTGGTGGCCAATGGGAAAGGTGGAAAAAGTCGATAAGGGTAAAGACGAAAAGGTTAGAGTGGTTAAAGTGAAATTACAAGATGGATTTATCACCAGACCAATAAGCCAAGTTTGTCGCTTAGACAGAAGAATGTCTGTCGATAAAATGGAATCGGATTCCAAAGAGACAAAACCGAAAAGACAAACAAGAGGTACATACATCAAATATATCAAAACTTGGCTTTCTAATGGCTATGATATTATTTGTATTCTGCCAGTTTGCTAACGCATTTAATATATTTTATAATATGGACGTTTGCTTTGAAATGCTTGAAAAGGGTAAAGAATTAATACCAAAAATGAAAGTAATTCGCGAAAGGCTTTATAGTTTTAAGGATCAATGCCTTTTAGTTCTGAGTAACACAGAAAGGCAGATCTCAGACATAGAAGAAAATAATAAACTTTTTATGGTTCAGGAAAAATCAAGAAGTAAACGTGCTCCACTTTGTTTTATGGGATCGCTTTATCACATTCTATTTGGAATAATTGATGAAGACGACAGGATACAAATGAAGGATAATATGAAAAACTTCTTATGCAATTAGCATAGCCTTAACGAGCAGAGTAAAAAACAGCCTTCCTAAGTCGATTCTACGGCTAACATTTAAAAGAAAACGACTGATGAAGTTAACTCAAATTTGAAAGAAATAAACGAAATAATCAAGAACATGCCAGAGGTGTTGCAAAAATCTTATTATGTGTACAAAGAGTCTATCAACTTTTTTATGATAACCAAACAGCTAAGTAACATTATAGATGTATACGAGAAAATTCATTATGGTATTATAAGCCTATTAATAGACATAAATCATGACCGACTTTATACAAACATATTAAGACCTAGTCAGCTAAAGAGTGAGATATTCAGAATAAAACACAGTTTGTCTGAAAATTTAGTCTTGCCAGGAAAAAGAACAGGCACGGAATTAAAGGAAGTTTACACATTATTGACGGCTATTTGTGGATACAAAATTAATAAATAATGCCAAAATACCTTTGTTTGGTAGACATGCTTCTGTACTTTATAAAATTAAACCCAGTTCCGGTTAAATTGGACGATCGCATGATTCTAGTGCGTGTAGATTCTCAGTACTTAATTTAAATTTTTGAGATCGATGCATATCACCTTATGGCAAAATCTACTATTAATAAATGTCAAAGGTGGCAGTCGAATAAATGAGTTTCTGAGGGAAGTTGGTCTTGGAGTAGTGCTAACGACAATAGTTGTGAGATTAAACCTCTCAAAACCAAATAAGGCATCGAACTGCAGGTATAAATCGACTGTAGAGAGTAAGTCATATTGGTTTGAGTTGAAAAAGAAAAGTGGTTGAGTTTTTAAGGTTCAAAACAATTCTAATGCTAGAATTCAGTGTAGCACTACAAAAATAGAAATAGTAGATTTACCTGAACAAGGAATAATGACTTTGAAGTCAGATTGTAATTCTCGAACTGATGATAAAATATTGGTAGCTCAACACAGTGTTTAATTAGAAGATCAGGGAACATAGTTTTATATTGGAGAAGTTTACGAAATACCAAAGATTATTTGGAACCCGCTCGACAATTATTAACCATACGGACGATATCAATCGTTTATCAAAGAAAATTCAATATTTAAAAGCTCACAAGCTAGAATTGAGTGAATTAGACTTTCACTATTTAACTGGGAATGCATCCTTAATTTTAGCAATTGTAATTATATTTATATTAACTGTATATTATATAAGAAAAATAAAAATGCAAAGGTAGTTTCAAGCCATAGCATTACCCAGCGGTATCCTTAATATTTATATTTGTAGATACAATAAATCAATGATATAAAAATGTTTTATGTTAAAAAATAAATAAATTTACATAAATGTTAAAATACAATAATTGCAAGCCGTGGAAATGTGTCAAAATTATTATGAAAGATAAAATATATCAAATTTATACAGTCAGTGCTTGTAAAATGGTGCGGTTTTGATTCCAGCCACAACTCATGGATATCTGTAAATGATCTGCTAAAGTAATAAAACGCAACAATAACAAGTTTAATTTTTTATCTATTTATTTAGAAAGTCTTATAATATAAACATATAATATAAACATATAAACATTTATTTAATAACGGGTTTAATTTTGACTACAACTTAATATATGTTCAATATTTTAATGACCATGAGCCAATGTATTACAATTATCTGGTAAAGTATATTTCTTATCATTCTTATAATTAAGATTTATTTTATTCATAATTTCAGTATAGAGGATGTGCGACCTACTTCGAAAAACTCGCTGGGATGCATAAAATGTTTTTTTATATTTTATACATTCTATATAATCTTCATGATTCAGTTTTTTAATAACTGATTTCTTAACTCCTTTAATTTTTTTTATACATTCGTTTTCGTTTCCTTCCTTATCAACTAAACAAGAGTATGCCTTAGCCTTAAGTCCAGCAACAGAAGTCATAACCCTACCTGCATGTTCATCCTTCATTTTTCCAGGTTCCCCATTATTAGCTTGAACTATATTAAATTGGTTTTCTAGTTTATAATTTGAGGTATCGAATCGTTCAGGATTTTCTTTTATAGTTTCGTAAAAGTCTTCCTCTGAAGATAAAATAAATGATTCTGTATCCATATAAATTATTTTCGAAGAAGGACTTTTAAGTAATAGAAAATTATAATAAAATTCATGCATTAACCATTTAGATAATTCTAAAACAGCAACTCCTATGTATATTGGCTTATCAAACATAATTTTTGATGGTGTTGATTCAATCGCTGCAAGATCTGTCCCAAATATCTCAACGCTATGGAAGTCATGTCTAGCCATGCGTTGCCCGAAGCCTGGCGAATTTTGTCTTGTTTTATAATGTTTTACTAATACCATATTTTTACGCTTGGCGTCATTTTCCATTGTTTGCCGTATACTGCATTATTCATTAACTTAAAAAATTTTTTTTCAAAATCATTTTCGGCTAGTTTTTTTTTATCAGTGTTTATATCAATATAGGGCTTTAACCAGCATGATTGTGTAAAACACAAAACCCTATGTAATTTTACAATTTTTACAATTAAACAATGCTGTATACAATGTTGAAGCTGTTTTAAGTGGATAATGTATTCGCTTTTATTCGATAAATCAGCTATAAGTTTTTTCTGCTTACCTCCTGGAGGAACTTTGTTTTCTGGACAGAAAGGCAAGTAGTTATGTGAGTCATGCCGATCAGTAGGGTATTCAAAATCCACTTCTAATATATATCCTACATTTCCCTCGGCAGAAATATTTTTGTAATCGAAAGATTCTAATTGATCATTACTTAAAAATTTAAATCCTGAAAGCGGTAAGGGTTGACTCATTGCCCAACCATATAAATTATTTGCATCAATATAGCTCAGGTAGTTATTTGGTTTACTTGAATCGAAGTTAGTTAAATATTTATTATTAGCTATAGAAATTCTTTGGGTATATTGAGTTAACCCACCCCTTATCGCTCTTTTTAAAAAGGTTGTACATGTCTCCGTCACTAATAAGTTCTAAATTTACATTAGTATACTTGAGCATAGCATCCCAAGATATTGACGGTGCTGTAACATAGTTAATAGGGTCAAGCTTATAAATTTTCTGACAAATTTTTCTAAAATTTTCGAAAACATCGGTCAAAATTAAAACATCACTTTCTAAATAAAGTTTTATATAAACTTTTATAGTATTATAGTTAAAAGTTTTCCAAACCTTTTGTGCAAAATTGTAATCATCTATACTACAATTTTCTTCGCTGAGAGAACTGTAAAAACTATCAATGTCAGAAAGCTGGGTATCCTCAAATTTTTCAAAACTATCCAAATAGTCGTAAGTGAAAACACCCTTCCTACGAATTTGCTTAAATTTTTCTCCCTGAAATTTAGTACTTAGAATTTTAAAATCTTTGTCCTCCATGTAGCTCGATAGTTTTTCTAAACTAGAATTTAAAAGTCTAATCGAATCGATATATCTTATTTTATATCTATTTGATGCATTTAGTTTAATTGTCTGCGTTAGCGCTATATAAAGCTCTTTTTTACAGGGTATGGAGCTTAAGTCTCCTTCTAATCCAGTAATGAATAAATGTATGTCATATTTAGATAAGTTATGAAATACTACAGGAAAGAAGGGATCACTTAATTTGTACTTTGGCTTACAATTTTTATGAATGGGACCCATGTATTTTCCAGAAAATTGATCAAAATATTTGTCCAGGTCGTTAGCGTTTATTTCTTTTTCACAGGCACAGCAATTTCCTTCCTGTTCATGGATTATGCTAGCAATCGGGTTTTTGGGCGTCGACCAGTACATGTAAAACAAGCTCGTAGTTTTTTCCTTTAGTGATTTGCAGAATTTTTGTATGCAGTCAGCGCCTATAAATTTATAGAACGTTTGAATTAGTTTTTAAAATACTAAGAAATTAATTATTTATTGTTTTCACATACCTTCATATGCCCACAATTCGTTAAGATCCGGATTATATTTATGTGCTATATAAAATGATACGGCACATGCAGTATGCTTCTGCACTTTTGTTGTTGAGGACGTTGAAGACGAATTTAGGCATGTTCTATAGTTTTCAAGAACAGTCTCAATATCGGCATATATCACCACCGGAGGAGATAATTTTTTATGAAAGCCCTTAAATGAAGTTGTAGTGTTTGGTTCAGGGTAAAACGAGGCCACTTTTCCGCAATAAAGTTTGTTGTAATAATAATTGTTGTAGCATAATCTTTTTACACTTGTAATGTAAGCGTAAAGCATACTGTCTGGGTTTACGTTATTTATTCCCAATATATGGATGTGGTTAGGTTGAATACATTTGGTTTTAAATGTTGGACCGATAATTTTATCACCATCAGCGTCGATCTCATAAACATTTATACTAAAGTTTTTATTATTTTTCTCGAAATGGATGATCCCTTTATTCGTTATTGGAAACTCGATTCCTGAAAAATCCAATCTTATTCCGTCATATACAATTATTTCATTATTAATATGAATGTGCAAAGTTGTGGGCTTTGTCATTTTCTCTCGTGAATACTTGAGTTTTGTTAGCTATGAATGCCAGTATGCACCATTTGAAACAAAATACGTCAGTATTTTGTACGTTTATAAGTGCATTTCGGGCTCTTATATTCTTCGGGGCCTGAATGTATCCGCTAGCAGGAATGTTTTCTAGCTTTATTATAGTAATTTCAAAATAATTGAAATTTTTTATTGCCCAACCAGAGTCTTTTTCTTGAAACTCACTGCTTGATGCTATTAAGCTATCTACTGCCATATTAAGTTCATCGATAATGCTTTCATTTTGGTATACAGATTTATATGATGTCCCAAAATGTTTTGTTGTTTCAACAGTAACTCCTTCGTTTTGTTTAATATAAGTACCATAAACTCTTAGGTTGAATTTAATGGCTCTATATTCTATCATGCAATGCTTTATAACTTCAATTATATTTTTTTGGCAATGCTGATAAAAATCTTTTAAATCAATAGTGTTTTGGACTGTACTATTGTTTCGATATGATTTAACAGGAAAAAAGTTTGAGAGTTAAGAAGAATTATGTTTTCATTATTTTTTACTTCTCTGGCTGATGCTTATCGGTCAATATATGTTGACGTTCCCTTGATGCAAGATATTTATCACCACAAGTAGGACGTAAAAGTTCTAATTTTAAATCAATTTTATTTTTGGTAATCTTAGCTTTTTTCCATGTTTGAGTACTTCCTTACCCTCATCCATTCTCATCCGTTTGAGAGCACTTGATGATGTTGTGGGATGATCGTCCAAATGATTTGGCCTTCTGTTTTGTGGTTGCCGTTTTTCAACATTCATTAAAACATTGAAGGCATTTATAGGTCCATTACAATTTTGATAGTGCTCGTTAAATTCATAATTTTGAACTAAGGTAGAGCATAAGTCACACCTTATTTTTGATTTACACATTAAAACCTCGAAGGCATTCCGAGGCTTTGAGCACTGAGCATAATGAGTTTAAAAACTCACTCATCTCCATATTTTTGGTGCACAAATCACAAGCAACGAATGACTCCATTTTTAGGGTTTTGGTTTTAATATTTTTATTCAAAAAATATATTGTTATATGTTGTAATGTTGTTAACAATTTTCACCCACTCGTTATAAAGGTAAAAAGCACGATAATGTTGTTACCAATTTTCACCCACTCGTTTAAAAGGTAAAAAGCACGATTAGAATTGTTAGGCGCGATTGCAAGGACCGATGTGGATCTAATTATTTTATTAGAATACAGTACTGAGGCATTTGAAGAACTGATCCTGAGCAATTTGAGTGGTGTCATTTTTATAGTCCAGAGTGTTCACTTAACAGGTTGACATCTACAGGGAGTGCATACAGGCATGTTGTACTCCTAGAACCAATCCGATTGGTTCTCGAACATAAGGAGCAGCCCAATACCCCAGTAGAATGGTTATTAGAAGGAAAACGAACACAAGGATTGATAACAAGTTACTGTGGGTGAACGTGGTGTATGAGGGGTCTGGATGTAGGTAAATATCGAAGGTGCACAATTTGGTATCATTGGAAAGCATTTTTCAAGTCCTTTCCAATGGTATAATTTTCTCTGTTCTAAAATAAAAACGGCACATTTTGAACAAAACTCACAAAATTAAAATTTCATACCTTCGCGCACAAGCAGTCATGAGCAAGGACTCGAGGGTAGGTGGTGAGATTCGGGTTCATGGGTACGCACGTTCACATTCTCAGAAGATAATGAGGGATCACAATATTTGAAATGCAATAAAACGGGAGGGTTCCGTGGAATACCAAACACACTGATTATGGGATGAGTATACGCTTGCAATTAAAAACAACTCATACAAAATACATTTAAAACCGCCTAAAAAACCTAACCAAACCTCTGAGGGAGGTTTCTAAAATTTTAGAGCTTTGATCGACAGTGGTTCTCAAAGCCCAATAATTTCAGAAGAATCTGCGCAGATTCTGAAATTGCCCAAAATTCGGTCTCAAACAGAGATCAGTGGAGTATCGTCCACGGGAAATCGCATTTCGAAGCACAAGGTAAATCTTTCAATTAATCGAAAAAAACGATTATAGTTGAATTAATGAGGGCTCTCCCAGTCAACACAGTTAATGTTGACAAATCAAAGTGGGAGAAGTACAATTTGGCTGACCCAGACTTAAATAAGCCGGGTCGTGTAGATCTGATAACTGGG
This sequence comes from Drosophila biarmipes, assembly GCF_025231255.1. Classification (NCBI taxonomy): domain Eukaryota; kingdom Metazoa; phylum Arthropoda; class Insecta; order Diptera; family Drosophilidae; genus Drosophila; species Drosophila biarmipes. Next base: position 25,247,596 of record NC_066612.1, read on the forward strand.
ACAGATCTATACACTCACATTCTGCAGAATGGAGTGGTCAAAATTCGGATGGATTGTCTCTGGATGGAAAAAAACCAAAGATAAGGACACAGTTTTAGCAACCACCATCGAATTAAAAGATATGGATCGGTATTGGGAAGTTGAGGAAGAAGACATAAATAATATCGAATCAGAAATATGTGAAAATCATTTCATAAAAACTACAAAAAAAAAAAGGTTCAGATGGTCGATACATTGTGTCAGTTCCATTTAAAGATGATGTCACATTAGGAGATTCGAAGAAACAGGCAATGGCTCGTTTCATGAATCTTGAGAAAAAATTTAAAAAAATGAAAATCCACTTTAAGACTATGCTAAATTCATGCATGAGTATATGGATTTAGGACATATGGTCGAAGGCCAGGCAGTAATAGAGATTCAAGCCTGACGCAAATTAAGAGTTGTTTTTGACGCTTCAGAAAAACAAGTAATAAAAAAAGTTTGAACGACATAATGTGGGTTGGTCCACGAGTTCAAAAAGGTATTTTTGACATTATCATCAAATGGCGAAAATGGGAATTTGTGGTATCTGCGGACGTTGAGAAAATGTATCGTCAGATAAATATTAATGATAATGATCAAGTGTACCAATATATTTTATGGAGAGATTCTCCAGATGTAAAAATTGAAAATTATAAATTGACAACAGTCACATATGGTACTGCATCTGCTGATAAATGCAATAACAAAGATGTAAGTGAGATAATTAGGAATGATTTTAATATGGATAACCTAATGACTGGGGCTGATTCTATAGAAGATGCAACTTATTTAATTAAAATGATTTCACTAGAGATACAAAAAGTGGGAATGAATTTAAGGAAATGGATTTCAAACAGTTTAAAAATAATGGAAACTTTAGAAGATACAGTAGATAACAAGGTTCTAACTGTTGTGGAAAATGAAAGCGTAAAAATCCTGGGCCTTCAATGGGAAACGCAAAAAGATTTATTCAAATTCAAAGTAAATTACGGGGAGTCGAAAAACATTAACAAAAGGATGGCTGGCTCCTGTAACTATTTTAGGAAAACTTTTTATTTAAAAGCTATGGATAAATAAGAGTGAATGGGACCAAGAATTATCCAAGGAAGAAAAAGATTATATGGTAAATTTTAGGAAGAATTTATTGCTTTTAGAAAAGATTCGAGTCCCAAGAAGGATTAGTTCCAATAAATTGTTCAATAATACAGGTTCATGGATTTGCTGACGCTTCCGAAAAAGCATATGCAGCAGTGGTATATGCTAAAGTAGGGAAACATAACTGCCAGCAAAAGTAGAATTAATCCAATAAAAAATAGAAAAACAATTCCCAAGCTAGAGTTATGTGCAGCTCTCTTACTTTGTGAATTGATCAAACGAATATGCTAAAGTAGGGAAACATAACTTCCAGCAAAAGTAGAATAAATCCAATAAAAAATAGAAAAACAATTCCCAAGCTTGTGAATTGATCAGTGAATTGATCAAACGAATATTTAAATCCATTAATACCAAAGTAGAAATCTATGCTTGGAGTGCTTCAACTATAACTTTAAAATGAATTAAAAGTGGTGATAAGGTCAAGTGGTAAGGTCAAGTTCATTAGACGAAGAACGGATGCCATTCGAAAACTAACTCAAACCGAATGGAACCATGTGAAGTCTGAAGAAAATCCTGAAGATTTATCATCTAGAGGAATTAGTTCTAGCCAACTGACTACCTGTGATTTATGGTGGAAAGGTGTGAGCCAAAGGAGCAATGGCCTCGATAACAATCTAAAGAAGATGTGGTTTTGGTAAATTCTAATATAAATAACAAAACCGATGATACCATTTGCAAATTATTGGAGAAGTTTTCCAGCATTGAAAAAATTATACGAATAATAGTATATTTAAATAGATTCATTCAATCAAAAATTAAGAATGAATCCTATCCTTCTTTTCTATCCGTAAAGGAGCTGAAACGAGCTGAAAAGATTATTATTAAGAAACAACAGGTTTATCAGTTCAGTCTAGAAATAAAGTGCTTGGAAGCAAAAAAGAAATTATGACAAGTAATAGTATATTGTCGTTGAATCCATTTTTAGATAAGGATGTTATACTTCGAGTGGGAGGGAGGCCAAAGCAGAGTTTGAATATAGATTCAAAAGGGTAATAAAGAAACTTTGCATGGAGGAATAAACTTAATGCGAAATTATATCCAAAGGAAGTATAGGATTTTCGGGCTTAAGAATTCCTTAAAGAAGTACTTGAGAGAATGTGTCAAGTGAGCTAGGTACAGACAAAATACGGCTCAGCAAATAATGGGCAATCTAAGTACAGAGCTACAATGTCGTACCCAATCTTAAATACTGGAATAGATTTCGAAAGTCCCTACTTTGTAAAATGTTTCAAGAATCGTGGACTAAAAACATATTAGGGATACATTGCTGTATTTGTCTGTATGGCCACCAAAGCCATACATCTAGAAATGGTAAGTGATTTAACCTCGGATGCATTTCTAGCAGCCCTAAGAAGATTTGTTGCTAGAAGAGGTAAAGTTGCCAATATGTATTCGGATAATGGAACTAATTTCGTAGGAGCTTCAAGAAAGTTAGATCAAGAGTTAGTTAAAGCAATCAAGGAAAACATAATGATTGCCGCGCAGCTCGAGAAAGATAGAATTGATTTGCATTTTATCCCCCCGGCAGGACCTCACTTCGGAGGTATTTGGGAATTCGGAGTTAAATCCATGAAGCACCATTTGAAACGGGTGATATACGAAATTGTCTGGCATACGAAGAGATTTCAACACTTTTATTTCAAATAAAAGCATGCTTGAATTCGAGGGCATTGTATACTTCTGAGAATGAAATGGATCAACATGAAGCATTTTTTGATTGGTAGATCACCGTTAGAGATTGTTGAACCAATGTATACTTCTGAGAATGAAATGGATCAACATGAAGCATTTGGAAAATAATCCAAAAAAATTAGAAGAGACTTCTGGGTTAAATGGAAAGAGGAGTATTTGCATACCCTACAACAGGGAAACAAGTGGAAGAGGGAAAGTCCAAATATAGAGAAAGGACAAATTGTCTTGTTGAAGGATAAAAACAGTCATCCAGCCTGGTGGCCAATGGGAAAGGTGGAAAAAGTCGATAAGGGTAAAGACGAAAAGGTTAGAGTGGTTAAAGTGAAATTACAAGATGGATTTATCACCAGACCAATAAGCCAAGTTTGTCGCTTAGACAGAAGAATGTCTGTCGATAAAATGGAATCGGATTCCAAAGAGACAAAACCGAAAAGACAAACAAGAGGTACATACATCAAATATATCAAAACTTGGCTTTCTAATGGCTATGATATTATTTGTATTCTGCCAGTTTGCTAACGCATTTAATATATTTTATAATATGGACGTTTGCTTTGAAATGCTTGAAAAGGGTAAAGAATTAATACCAAAAATGAAAGTAATTCGCGAAAGGCTTTATAGTTTTAAGGATCAATGCCTTTTAGTTCTGAGTAACACAGAAAGGCAGATCTCAGACATAGAAGAAAATAATAAACTTTTTATGGTTCAGGAAAAATCAAGAAGTAAACGTGCTCCACTTTGTTTTATGGGATCGCTTTATCACATTCTATTTGGAATAATTGATGAAGACGACAGGATACAAATGAAGGATAATATGAAAAACTTCTTATGCAATTAGCATAGCCTTAACGAGCAGAGTAAAAAACAGCCTTCCTAAGTCGATTCTACGGCTAACATTTAAAAGAAAACGACTGATGAAGTTAACTCAAATTTGAAAGAAATAAACGAAATAATCAAGAACATGCCAGAGGTGTTGCAAAAATCTTATTATGTGTACAAAGAGTCTATCAACTTTTTTATGATAACCAAACAGCTAAGTAACATTATAGATGTATACGAGAAAATTCATTATGGTATTATAAGCCTATTAATAGACATAAATCATGACCGACTTTATACAAACATATTAAGACCTAGTCAGCTAAAGAGTGAGATATTCAGAATAAAACACAGTTTGTCTGAAAATTTAGTCTTGCCAGGAAAAAGAACAGGCACGGAATTAAAGGAAGTTTACACATTATTGACGGCTATTTGTGGATACAAAATTAATAAATAATGCCAAAATACCTTTGTTTGGTAGACATGCTTCTGTACTTTATAAAATTAAACCCAGTTCCGGTTAAATTGGACGATCGCATGATTCTAGTGCGTGTAGATTCTCAGTACTTAATTTAAATTTTTGAGATCGATGCATATCACCTTATGGCAAAATCTACTATTAATAAATGTCAAAGGTGGCAGTCGAATAAATGAGTTTCTGAGGGAAGTTGGTCTTGGAGTAGTGCTAACGACAATAGTTGTGAGATTAAACCTCTCAAAACCAAATAAGGCATCGAACTGCAGGTATAAATCGACTGTAGAGAGTAAGTCATATTGGTTTGAGTTGAAAAAGAAAAGTGGTTGAGTTTTTAAGGTTCAAAACAATTCTAATGCTAGAATTCAGTGTAGCACTACAAAAATAGAAATAGTAGATTTACCTGAACAAGGAATAATGACTTTGAAGTCAGATTGTAATTCTCGAACTGATGATAAAATATTGGTAGCTCAACACAGTGTTTAATTAGAAGATCAGGGAACATAGTTTTATATTGGAGAAGTTTACGAAATACCAAAGATTATTTGGAACCCGCTCGACAATTATTAACCATACGGACGATATCAATCGTTTATCAAAGAAAATTCAATATTTAAAAGCTCACAAGCTAGAATTGAGTGAATTAGACTTTCACTATTTAACTGGGAATGCATCCTTAATTTTAGCAATTGTAATTATATTTATATTAACTGTATATTATATAAGAAAAATAAAAATGCAAAGGTAGTTACAAGCCATAGCATTACCCAGCGGTATCCTTAATATTTATATTTGTAGATACAATAAATCAATAATATAAAAATGTTTTATGTTAAAAAATAAATAAATTTACATAAATGTTAAAATACAATAATTGCAAGCCGTGGAAATGTGTCAAAATTATTATGAAAGATAAAATATATCAAATTTATACAGTCAGTGCTTGTAAAATGGTGCGGTTTTGATTCCAGCCACAACTCATGGATATCTGTAAATAATCTGCTAAAGTAATAAAACGCAACAATAACGAGTTTAATTTTTTATCTATTTATTTAGAAAGTCTTATAATATAAACATATAATATAAACATATAAACATTTATTTAATAACGGGTTTAATTTTGACTACTACTTAATATATGTTCAATATTTTAATGACCATGAGCCAATGTATTACAATTATCTGGTAAAATATATTTCTTATCATTCTTATAATTAAGATTTATTTTATTCATAATTTCAGTATAGAGGATGTGCGACCTACTTCGAATAACTCGCTGGGATGCATAAAATGTTTTTTTATATTTTATACATTCTATATAATCTTCATGATTCAGTTTTTTAATAACTGATTTCTTAACTCCTTTAATTTTTTTTATACATTCGTTTTCGTTTCCTTCCTTATCAACTAAACAAGAATATGCCTTAGCCTTAAGTCCAGCAAAAGAAGTCATAACCCTACCTGCATGTTCATCCTTCATTTTTCCTGGTTCCCCATTATTAGCTTGAACTATATTAAATTGGTTTTCTAGTTTATAATTTGAGGTATCGAATCGTTCAGGATTTTCTTTTATAGTTTCGTAAAAGTCTTCCTCTGAAGATAAAATAAATGATTCTGTATCCATATAAATTATTTTCGAAGAAGGACTTTTAAGTAATAGAAAATTATAATAAAATTCATGCATTAACCATTTACATAATTCTAAAACAGCAACTCCTATGTATATTGGCTTATCAAACATAATTTTTGATGGTGTTGATTCAATCGCTGCAAGATCTGTCCCAAATATCTCAACGCTATGGAAGTCATGTCTAGCCATGCGTTGCCCGAAGCCTGGCGAATTTTGTCTTGTTTTATAATGTTTTACTATTACCATATTTTTACGCTTGGCGTCATTTTCCATTGTTTTGCCGTATACTGCATTATTCATTAACTTAAAAAAATTTTTTTCAAAATCATTTTCGGCTAGTTTTTTTTTATCAGTGTTTATATCAATATAGGGCTTTAACCAGCATGATTGTGTAAAACACAAAACCCTATGTCATTTTTTTACAATTAAACAATGCTGTATACAATGTTGAAGCTGTTTTAAGTGGATAATGTATTCGCTTTTATTCGATAAATCAGCTATAAGTTTTTTCCGCTTACCTCCTGGAGGAACTTTGTTTTCTGGACAGAAAGGCAAGTAGTTATGTGAGTCATGCCGATCAGTAGGGTATTCTAAATCCACTTCTAATATATATCCTACATTTCCCTCGGCAGAAATATTTTTGTAATCGAAAGATTCTAATTGATCATTACTTAAAAATTTAAATCCTGAAAGCGGTAAGGGTTGACTCATTGCCCAACCATATAAATTATTTGCATCAATATAGCTCAGGTAGTTATTTGGTTTACTTGAATCGAAGTTAGTTAAATATTTATTATTAGCTATAGAAATTCTTTGGGTATATTGAGTTAACCCACCCCTTATCGCTGTTTTTAAAAAGGTTGTACATGTCTCCGTCACTAATAAGTTCTAAATTTACATTAGTATACTTGAGCATAGCATCCCAATATATTGACAGTGCTGTAACATAGTTAATAGGGTCAAGCTTATAAATTTTCTGACAAATTTTTCTAAAATTTTCGAAAACATCGGTCAAAATTAAAACATTACGTTCTAAATAAAGTTTTATATAAACTTTTATAGTATTATAGTTAAAAGTTTTCCAAACCTTTTGTGCAAAATTGTAATCATCTATACTACAATTTTCTTCGCTGAGAGAATTGTAAAAACTATCAATGTCAGAAAGCTGGGTATCCTCAAATTTTTCAAAACTATCCAAATAGTCGTAAGTGAAAACACCCTTTAAAATCTTTGTCCTCCATGTAGCTCGATAGTTTTTCTAAACTAGAATTTAAAAGTCTAATCGAATCGATATATCTTATTTTATATCTATTTGATGCATTTAGTTTAATTGTCTGCGTTAGCGCTATATAAAGCTCTTTTTTACAGGGTATGGAGCTTAAGTCTCCTTCTAATCCAGTAATGAATAAATGTATGTCATATTTAGATAAGTTATGAAATACTACAGGAAAGAAGGGATCACTTAATTTGTACTTTGGCTTACAATTTTTATGAATGGGATCCATGTATTTTCCAGAAAATTGATCAAAATATTTGTCCAGGTCGTTAGCGTTTATTTCTTTTTCACAGGCACAGCAATTTCCTTCCTGTTCATGGATTATGCTAGCAATCGGGTTTTTGGGCGTCGACCAGTACATGTAAAACAAGCTCGTAGTTTTTTCCTTTAGTGATTTGCAGAATTTTTGTATGCAGTCAGCGCCTATAAATTTATACAAAGTTTGAATTAGTTTTTAAAATACTAAGAAATTAATTATTTATTGTTTCTACATACCTTCATATGTCCACAATTCGTTAAGATCCGGATTATATTTATGTGCTATATAAAATGATACGGCACATGCAGTATGCTTCTGCACTTTTGTTGTTGAGGACGTTGAAGACGAATTTAGGCATGTTCTATAGTTTTCAAGAACAGTCTCAATATCGGCATATATCACCACCGGAGGAGATAATTTTTTATGAAAGCCCTTAAATGAAGTTGTAGTGTTTGGTTCAGGGTAAAACGAGGCCACTTTTCCGCAATAAAGTTTGTTGTGGGTAGTATTATTAAATGTGAAAAACCGTAGACAGTTATCACAAAAATATCCTCCTGATTTGGCCTTGGAATGCTGTGAGTAGCATAATCTTTTTACACTTGTAATGTAAGCGTAAAGCATACTGTCTGGGTTTACGATATTTATTCCCAATATATTGATGTGGTTAGGTTGAATACATTTGGTTTTAAACGTTGGACCGATAATTTTATCACCATCAGCGTCGATCTCATAAACATTTATACTAAAGTTTTTATTATTTTCCTCGAAATGGATAATCCCTTTATTCGTTATTGGAAACTCGATACCTGAAAAATCCAATCTTATTCCGTCATATACAATTATTTCATTATTAATATGAATGTGCAAAGTTGTGGGCTTTGTCATTTTCTCTCGTGAATACTTGAGTTTTGTTAGCTATGAATGCCAGTATGCACCATTTGAAACAAAATACGTCAGTATTTTGTACGTTTATAAGTGCATTTCGGGCTCTTATATTCTTCGGGGCCTGAATGTATCCGCTAGCAGGTTTTCTAGCTTTATTATAGTAATTTCAAAATAATTGAAATTTTTTATTGCCCAACCAGAGTCTTTTTCTTGAAACTCACTGCTTGATGCTAGTAAGCTATCTACTGCCATATTAAGTTCATCGATAATGCTTTCATTTTGGTATACAGATTTATATGATGTCCCAAAATGTTTTGTTGTTTCAACAGTAACTCCTTCGTCTGTTTGTTTAATATAAGTACCATAAACTCTTAGGTTGAATTTAATGGCTCTATATTCTATCATGCAGTGCTTTATAACTTTAATTATATTTTTTTGGCAATGCTGATAAAAATCTTTTAGATCAATAGTGTTTTGGACTGTACTATTGTTTCGATATGATTTAACAGGAAAAAAGTTTGAGAGTTAAGAAGAATTATGTTTTCATTATTTTTTACTTCTCTGGCTGATGCTTATCGGTCAATATATGTTGACGTCCCCTTGATGCAAGATATTTATCACCACAAGTAGGACGTAAAAGTTCTAATTTTAAATCAATTTTATTTTTGGTATCCTAAGCTTTTTTCCATGTTTGAGTACTTCCTTACCCTCATCCATTCTCATCCGTTTGAGAGCACTTGATGATGTTGTGGGATGATCGTCCAAATGATTTGGCCTTCTGTTTTGTGGTTGCCGTTTTTCAACATTCATTAAAACATTGAAGGCATTTATAGGTCCATTACAATTTTGATAGTGCTCGTTAAATTCATAATTTTGAACTAAGGTAGAGCATAAGTCACACCTTATTTTTGATTTACACATTAAAACCTCGAAGGCATTCCGAGGCTTTGAGCACTGAGCATAATGAGTTTCAAACTCACTCATCTCCATATTTTTGGTGCACAAATCACAAGCAACGAATGACTCCATTTTTAGGGTTTTGGTTTTAATATTTTTATTCAAAAAATATATTGTTATATGTTGTAATGTTGTTAACAATTTTCACCCACTCGTTATAAAGGTAAAAAGCACGATAATGTTGTTACCAATTTTCACCCACTCGTTTAAAAGGTAAAAAGCACGATTAGAATTGTTAGGCGCGATTGCAAGGACCGATGTGGATCTAATTATTTTATTAGAATACAGTACTGAGGCATTTGAAGAACTGATCCTGAGCAATTTGAGTGGTGTCATTTTTATAGTCCAGAGTGTTCACTTAACAGGTTGACATCTACAGGGAGTGCATACAGACATGTTGTACTCCTAGAACCAATCCGATTTGTTCTCGAACATAAGGAGCAGCCCAATACCCCAGTAGAATGGTTATTAGAAGGAAAACGAACACAAGGATTGATAACAAGTTACTGTGGGTGAACGTGGTGTATGAGGGGTCTGGATGTAGGTAAATATCGAAGGTGCACAATTTGGTATCATTGGAAAGCATTTTTCAAGTCCTTTCCAATGGTATAATTTTCTCTGTTCTAAAATAAAAACGGCACATTTTGAACAAAACTCACAAAATTAAAATTTCATACCTTCGCGCACAAGCAGTCATGAGCAAGGACTCGAGGGTAGGTGGTGAGATTCGGGTTCATGGGTACGCACGTTCACATTCTCAGAATAATGAGGGATCACAATATTTGAAATGCAATAAAACGGGAGGGTTCCGTGGAATACCAAACACACTGATTATGAGATGAGTATACGCTTGCAATTAAAAACAACTCATACAAAATACATTTAAAACCGCCTAAAAAACCTCCGCAACCGCTTTTAATAGCTACTCTACACATTTATCTAAAGTCTAAAACACACCAAAATGTTGAAAAAACTAATGAAAAAGTTAACACGTTTATTATGTCGGAACAAGCGTTGCTAGCTACAACACGCATTCAAATTCAAACCTCTGAGGGAGGTTTCTAAAATTTTAGAGCTTTGATCGAGAGTGGTTCTCAAAGCCCAATAATTTCAGAAGAATCTGCGCAGATTCTGAAATTGCCCAAAATTCGGTCTCAAACAGAGATCAGTGGAGTATCGTCCAGGGGAAATCGCATTTCGAAGCACAAGGTAAATCTTTTAATTAATCGAAAAAAATCCCAAAAAACGATTATAGTTGAATCATTAATCCCTTTAAAATTAATGAGGGGTCTCCCAGTCAACACAGTTAATGTTGACAAATCAAAGTGGGAGAAGTACAATTTGGGTGACCCAGACTTAAATAAGCCGGGTCGTGTAGATCTGATAACTGGGACAGATCTATACACTCACATTCTGCAGAATGGAGTGGTCAAAATTCGGATGGATTGTCTCTGGATGGAAAAAAACCAAAGATAAGGACACAGTTTTAGCATTATTAGCTTGAACTATATTAAATTGGTTTTCTAGTTTATAATTTGAGGTATCGAATCGTTCAGGATTTTCTTTTATAGTTTTGTAAAAGTCTTCCTCTGAAGATAAAATAAATGATTCTGTATCCATATAAATTATTTTCGAAGAAGGACTTTTAAGTAATAGAAAATTATAATAAAATTCATGCATTAACCATTTAGATAATTCTAAAACAGCAACTCCTATGTATATTGGCTTATCAAACATAATTTTTGATGGTGTTGATTCAATCGCTGCAAGATCTGTCCCAAATATCTCAACGCTATGGAAGTCATGTCTAGCCATGCGTTGCCCGAAGCCTGTCGAATTTTGTCTTGTTTAATAATGTTTTACTATTACCATATTTTTACGCTTGGCGTCATTTTCCATTGTTTTGACGTATACTGCATTATTCATTAACTTAAAAAATTTTTTTTCTAAATCATTTTCGGCTAGTTTTTTTTTATCAGTGTTTATATCAATATAGGGCTTTAACCAGCATGATTGTGTAAAAGACAAAACCCTATGTAATTTTTTTACAATTAAACAATGCTGTATACAATGTTGAAGCTGTTTTAAGTGGATAATGTATTCGCTTTTATTCGATAAATCAGCTTTAAGTTTTTTCTGCTTACCTCCTGGAGGAACTTTGTTTTCTGGACAGAAAGGCAAGTAGTTATGTGAGTCATGCCGATCAGTAGGGTATTCAAAATCCACTTCTAATATATATCCTATATTTCCCTCGGCAGAAATATTTTTGTAATCGAAAGATTCTAATTGATCATTACTTAAAAATTTAAATCCTGAAAGCGGTAAGGGTTGACTCATTGCCCAACCATATAAATTATTTGCATCAATATAGCTCAGGTAGTTATTTGGTTTACTTGAATCGAAGTTAGTTAAATATTTATTATTAGCTATAGAAATTCTTTGGGTATATTGAGTTAACCCACCCCTTATCGCTGTTTCAACACAGTTAACACAGTTAATATTGACAAATCAAAGTGGGAGAAGTACAATTTGGCTGACCCAGACTTAAATAAGCCGGGTCGTGTAGATCTGATAACTGGGACAGATCTATACACTCACATTCTGCAGAATGGAGTGGTCAAAATTCGGATGGATTGTCTCTGGATGGAAAAAAACCAAAGATAAGGACACAGTTTTAGCAACCACCATCGAATTAAAAGATATGGATCGGTATTGGGAAGTTGAGGAAGAAGACATAAATAATATCGAATCAGAAATATGTGAAAATCATTTCATAAAAACTACAAAAAAAAAAGGTTCAGATGGTCGATACATTGTGTCAGTTCCATTTAAAGATGATGTCACATTAGGAGATTCGAAGAAACAGGCAATGGCTCGTTTCATGAATCTTGAGAAAAAATTTAAAAAAATGAAAATCCACGCTAAGACTATGCTAAATTCATGCATGAATATATGGATTTAGGACATATGGTCGAAGGCAAATTAAGAGTTGTTTTTGACGCTTCAGAAAAACAAGTAATAAAAAAAGTTTGAACGACATAATGTGGGTTGGTCCACGAGTTCAAAAAGGTATTTTTTTGACATTATCATCAAATGGCGAAAATGGGAATTTGTGGTATCTGCGGACGTTGAGAAAATGTATCGTCAGATAAATATTAATGATAATGATCAAGTGTACCAATATATTTTATGGAGAGATTCTCCAGATGTAAAAATTGAAAATTATAAATTGACAACAGTCACATATGGTACTGCATCTGTTGATAAATGCAATAACAAAGATGTAAGTGAGATAATTAGGAATGATTTTAATATGGATGAACTAATGACTGGGGCTGATTCTATAGAAGATGCAAATTATTTCATTAAAATGATTCCACTAGAGATACAAAAAGTGGGAATGAATTTAAGGAAATGGTTTTCAAACAGTTTAAAAATAATGGAAACTTTAGAAGATACAGGAGATAACAAGGTTCTAACTGTTGTGGAAAATGAAAGCGTAAAAACCCTGGGCCTTCAATGAGAAACGCAAAAAGATTTATTCAAATTCAAAGTAAATTACGGGGAGTCGAAAAACATTAACAAAAGGATGGCTGGCTCCTGTAACTATTTTAGGAAAACTTTTTATTTAAAAGCTATGGATAAATAAGAGTGAATGGGACCAAGAATTATCCAAGGAAGAAAAAGATTATATGGTAAATTTTAGGAAGAATTTATTGCTTTTAGAAAAGATTCGAGTCCCAAGAAGGATTAGTTCCAATAAATTGTTCAATAATACAGGTTCATGGATTTGCTGACGCTTCCGAAAAAGCATATGCAGCAGTGGTATATGCTAAAGTAGGGAAACATAACTGCCAGCAAAAGTAGAATTAATCCAATAAAAAATAGAAAAACAATTCCCAAGCTAGAGTTATGTGCAGCTCTCTTACTTTGTGAATTGATCAAACGAATATGCTAAAGTAGGGAAACATAACTTCCAGCAAAAGTAGAATTAATCCAATAAAAAATAGAAAAACAATTCCCAAGCTTGTGAATTGATCAGTGAATTGATCAAACGAATATTTGAATCCATTAATACCAAAGTAGAAGTCTATGCTTGGAGTGATTCAACTATAACTTTAAAATGAATTAAAAGTGGTGATAAGGTCAAGTGGTAAGGTCAAGTTCATTAGACGAAGAACGGATGCCATTCGAAAACTAACTCAAACCGAATGGAACCATGTGAAGTCTGAAGAAAATCCTGAAGATTTATCATCTAGAGGAATTAGTTCTAGCCAACTGACTACCTGTGATTTATGGTGGAAAGGTGTGAGCCAAAGGAGCAATGGCCTCGATAACAATCTAAAGAAGATGTGGTTTTGGTAAATTCTAATATAAATAACAAAACCGATGATACCATTTGCAAATTATTGGAGAAGTTTTCCAGCATTGAAAAAATTATACGAATAATAGTATATTTAAATAGATTCATTCAATCAAAAATTAAGAATGAATACTATCCTTCTTTTCTATCCGTAAAGGAGCTGAAACGAGCTGAAAAGATTATTATTAAGAAACAACAGGTTTATCAGTTCAGTCTAGAAATAAAGTGCTTGGAAGCAAAAAAAGAAATTATGACAAGTAATAGTATATTGTCGTTGAATCCATTTTTAGATAAGGATGTTATACTTCGAGTGGGAGGGAGGCCAAAGCAGAGTTTGAAGTAAAGCATCCAATAATTTTAGGCAAGTCCCATTTAACAAACTTATAGATTCAAAAGGGTAATAAAGAAACTCTGCATGGAGGAATAAACTTAATGCGAAATTATATCCAAAGGAAGTATAGGATTTTCGGGCTTAAGAATTCCTTAAAGAAGTACTTGAGAGAATGTGTCAAGTGAGCTAGGTACAGACAAAATACGGCTCAGCAAATAATGGGCAATCTGCCTAAGTACAGAGTTACAATGTCGTACCCAATCTTAAATACTGGAATAGATTTCGAAAGTCCCTACTTTGTAAAATGTTTCAAGAATCGTGGACTAAAAACATATTAGGGATACATTGCTGTATTTGTCTGTATGGCCACCAAAGCCGTACATCTAGAAATGGTAAGTGATTTAACCTCGGATGCATTTCTAGCAGCCCTAAGAAGATTTGTTGCTAGAAGAGGTAAAGTTGCCAATATCTATTCGGATAATGGAACTAATTTCGTAGGAGCTTCAAGAAAGTTAGATCAAGAGTTAGTTAAAGCAATCAAACAAAACATAATGATTGCCGCGCAGCTCGAGAAAGATAGAATTGATTAGCATTTAATCCCCCCGGCAGGACCTCACTTCGGAGGTATTTGGGAATTCGGAGTTAAATCCATGAAGCACCATTTGAAACGGGTGATATACGAAATAGTCTGACATACGAAGAGATTTCAACACTTTTATTTCAAATAGAAGCATGCTTGAATTCGAGGCCATTGTATACTTCTGAGAATGAAATGGATCAACATGAAGCATTTTTTGATTGGTCATCCAGCCTGGTGGCCAATGGGAAAGGTGGAAAAAGTCGATAAGGGTAAAGACGAAAAGGTTAGAGTGGTTAAAGTGAAATTACAAGATGGATTTATCACCAGACCAATAAGCCAAGTTTGTCGCTTAGACAGAAGAATGTCTGTCGATAAAATGGAATCGGATCCCAAAGAGACAAAACCGAAAAGACAAACAAGAGGTACATACATCAAATATATCAAAACTTGGCTTTCTAATGGCTATGATATTATTTGTATTCTGCCAGTTTGCTAACGCATTTAATATATTTTATAATATGGACGTTTGCTTTGAAATGCTTGAAAAGGGTAAAGAATTAATACCAAAAATGAAAGTAATTCGCGAAAGGCTTTATAGTTTTAAGGATCAATGCCTTTTAGTTCTGAGTAACACAGAAAGGCAGATCTCAGACATAGAAGAAAATAATAAACTTTTTATGGTTCAGGAAAAATCAAGAAGTAAACGTGCTCCACTTTGTTTTATGGGATCGCTTTATCACATTCTATTTGGAATAATTGATGAAGACGACAGGATACAAATGAAGGATAATATGAAAAACTTCTTATGCAATTAGCATAGCCTTAACGAGCAGAGTAAAAAACAGCCTTCCTAAGTCGATTCTACGGCTAACATTTAAAAGAAAACGACTGATGAAGTTGACTCAAATTTGAAAGAAATAAACGAAATAATCAAGAACATGCCAGAGGTGTTGCAAAAATCTTATTATGTGTACAAAGAGTCTATCAACTTTTTTATGATAACCAAACAGCTAAGTAACATTATAGATGTATACGAGAAAATTCATTATGGTATTATAAGCCTATTAATAGACATAAATCATGACCGACTTTATACAAACATATTAAGACCTAGTCAGCTAAAGAGTGAGATATTCAGAATAAAACACAGTTTGTCTGAAAATTTAGTCTTGCCAGGAAAAAGAACAGGCACAGAATTAAAGGAAGTTTACACATTATTGACGGCTAGAGGTTTATTTGTGGATACAAAATTATTAAATAATGCCAAAATACCTTTGTTTGGTAGACATGCTTCTGTACTTTATAAAATTAAACCCAGTTCCGGTTAAATTGGACGATCGCATGATTCTAGTGCGTGTAGATTCTCAGTACTTAATTTAAATTTTTGAGATCGATGCATATCACCTTATGGCAAAATCTACTATTAATAAATGTCAAAGGTGGCAGTCGAATAAAAGAGTTTCTGAGGGAAGTTGGTCTTGGAGAAGTGCTAACGACAATAGTTGTGAGATCAAACCTCTCAAAACCAAATAAGGCATCGAACTGCAGGTATAAATCGACTGTAGATAGTAAGTCATATTGGTTTGAGTTGAAAAAGAAAAGTGGTTGAGTTTTTAAGGTTCAAAACAATTCTAATGCTAGAATTCAGTGTAGCAATACAAAAATAGAAATAGTAGATTTACCTGAACAAGGAATAATGACTTTGAAGTCAGATTGTAATGCTCGAACTGATGATAAAATATTGGTAGCTCAACACAGTGTTTAATTAGAAGATCAGGGAACATTAGTTTAGTCTTATATTGGAGAAGTTTACGAAATACCAAAGATTATTTGGAACCCGCTCGACAATTATTAACCATACGGACGATATCAATCGTTTATCAAAGAAAATTCAATATTTAAAAGCTCACAAGCTAGAATTGAGTGAATTAGACTTTCACTATTTAACTGGGAATGCATCCTTAATTTAAGCAATTGTAATTATATTTATATTAACTGTATATTATATAAGAAAAATAAAAATACGAAGGTAGTTACAAGCCATAGCATTACCCAGCGGTATCCTTAATATTTATATTTGTAGATACAATAAATCAATGATATAAAAATGTTTTATGTTAAAAAATAAATAAATTTACATAAATGTTAAAATACAATAATTGCAAGCCGTGGAAATGTGTCAAAATTATTATGAAAGATAAAATATATCAAATTTATACAGTCTACTACTTTTTGAGAATAAAATAAATAAATTGTGATTAACACATACACCTAATCTTGCCGGTCCTTGCCAGAATGTTGAGACGAACACTAATAAAAATAATATATAATACTTTATGTGCATCTACATGTCATGTGCCAATTGTAAATCGACCCAGAACCATAAACTATGATCTTTAATTTTAAACCCTACAAGGGATCGGTGCTAGCACTTGTAATCTGTAAGGGCAGGCCACTTGAGACTAACCGAAGATAATCACTTAAGATGTTTCTCACACTGCATTAAGGGTTTCTGTGCCGGGTGGAAATGATAATTCTCCCGCCTCTGCGAAGGCCACAGATACGACCAAAATATGAATTTCATGTTAGTTTTCTAAGCAGGGACTTAGAAAATGAAACTCAGTTTTAATACAGAGCTCAACTTAAAAGGTTGTTTTTATTCAATCAATATTCATCCCTTTCAATCGCCACTTGTGGCCCTTGGTGTCTCCAACAGTTTTGGTTGGCCTCAAGAGGGGCACGCCTGCCCCTTGCTCTGTCCCGGATGGTCCCACTGGGGTTTCCGCTTAGAGCGTGCGGACAGTCAAGGTAAACGCCAGGAAGCTGCCTCGCGCTTCACTCTGCTTCTACGCCTAGTGTAAACGAACGTTCCACCCTTTCGCTCACTGTCCGTTCCGTTCCTTCGGGGCTCGATCTGCCTTGCGTGGCTGTTGCGCTGTGGTGTCTTGCTTGGTGATGGCGGTGTCCTGAAAACTGCTCCTGACTGCGTGGCTGTATGTAGCGTGGCTTCTGGTACTCGGGTTCTTGGGCATACGCCGATCCGGGATTTCTCTCCCTTCTAGCTCGTTACACTCGGGGATCGGACACGCAGCTCTGGGACTTCACGAGTCGGAATCGTAGGGTCTCCTGGAAAATTTTGGCTGATTGCGCCAGAACCTTCTTAATTCCACTTGACGCACGGAGCTCACGCCGGGACACTCCAAAGTAGTGCTTGGGGCGAGGTACACTGGGCTTAGACAGGCTTACTCCCGCGCTCACGATTTCTTGTCGGCGGCCTTCACTACTCAAACTCTGACAGACTTTCCAGGCGAAACGCCAGGATTTCGTTAGCAGGAATAAACAGATCGCCTTGACCTAGCCGTGTGAGGCTCTGTGGACCTCAGCTACCTACGTCTCAATTCGGAAATTCCTTGTAGTCCCAATCCCAAACGTCTAGACGTATGATCTTGCGACGCTGCTTCCGACGACTCGACTTGTTGTGGCTCCCTTGTTTTTACTTGGTTGGTTGACTGTTCAGTTTGTATCTGCTCTTAATGGCTCGACTCTGATCGACTGCTCGTGATGATCTGATCGACTCATCGGATCGCTTGATCCTGCTGCCAGTGCGCTGCGGGTTTATATAGGACCTCCGGGAACCGTTATTTCCCTTTTGCGCACGGCCCGCTGAAACTCTCCACACCGGGTCCAAAGTCCATATCTCCTGTTTGACCCACTTGCCCTTCATGCGCATATGTGCCGCTCCTTACCGTACCTGGTAAGCGGCTGGCCTTCTGCTGCTACTGCTGCTGGGATTTGTGTGAAGTTATTTAACTTCTCCAAGATCATTGTGGTTTTTCATTTCCTCGTGTATATAAAGTAGTCGCCTTCGCACACTCTCCTGGTGCACTTTATCACAGGAATACTACTGCATGTATGCTGCTGCGTTTTGGATATATGTTCGAGCTTTAAGATTTTATATGTTGACGAATATAGATAAGAGCATAGAAATGGGTGCAACTTCATGTCATTAATAGCAAAGATCCACTACCTATGTAAATAATATTTGAAAGGAGCCTAAACATAGTTTATCAAGGTAAAATAAATAAACAGGAGAAAACGCTATGGTCAAAGCCATGACTACCATATAATTGCTAATAGTGCAACGAAACGACTGTTCACAATTGTTCTGTGGCCATACCGCGGATCGGAGTGGAACGAACAATGCCTTGTTAATCAATTAACAGTCACCAACATGTGGTTAACAATTGAACAATTTTAAATACTCTTTAATTGCGCCAGAAAAGCCAAAATAACAATGTTCAAAGTACTTTATACATTTAACCACACAAAGCCGAAGCGACGCTATCAACACATAAAAATTTGTACTCGTATGCACGCCGAACGCCGATACAAGTCCTTTTCGGAAGAAATGCTGCCTTCGGAAAATCATGCTCTTATGCGTCGCTTGATTCCTGAGTCAATATTCCGCTTACTATTAATCATAGAGATGCCGAAAAACATTCTCCAGAATTCAACGATATGGGAGGAAACAGATCTTAAAAAACAAAAGATGGCTTTTGTCACCCTTTAAAGAGCCAATGGTCAAGCCTACAAATGATCAGCAATTTTATCACGGTACCTGACTATTATCCAATTGCTCACTACCACGACTTATCAATCTGGTGAGGGCGTACGATAAGACCCCAATGGCTGAGTATGATCTCCCTAAAACCGCATTCCATTTGGCCTTATCGAGTTATTTTACATGCCGCTCGGTCTTTTAAAAATTCGTTGGCTATATTATTTGTAGCGTAGATGAAAATAATGCGATGTCGAAAGATTTCTTGGGATCAACAACTATTATCGAGGCATCCAGTCAACAATTTTAGAACACGAAGTCGAATGGACTTCAGATCGTGTCGTCCGAGTCCCTTTAGAGAACTGGTCTTGGTATATGATGGTTCTCATGTCTCGATTGCCACACTTCACGGGTAATCGACGGCCATAAACAACCACTTGGTTTTTTCAACTCAACTCAAGGACTTTAAGAAAAAATACAGTACTTACGATCGATTGCTCTCGAGGGCCGCGTGTTTGCACCAAAAAGGACCATAAGGCTCTCCAAAGGAGCTGACATCACAGTCGCAGATGCTTTCTCTATGCTCTGTGCAATCAGCATAAAAGTGTTGAACACTACATTTCGAACTTAATGCAAGGAACAACATCTCTTCAACTGAAAAAAATCCTTTGCAATGGCAATTTTTCGCTGTATTGTGACGTTTCAACGATGACCGGATGGTCTTTGCTCTTAACAACAGAGTTTGCTCCCTTTTCCTCCGCCTTTTGCATCCGGTGTAATGTAGGCCAATATGCGTTCTTATCACATAACATAAATATTGAGCGGCAACACTTTGTAAGCCGAAGTCACAACACTTTGTTGTTATGCCAATAATATACTTAGGACATTGCTTTTGTCACTCAGTGACAGCGTGCCAACAATGCGGACAAACAATAAATATTATTGATGAAAAAAATATAAATTTTATTTAATAGGCAACAACAAGGAAATGAATTAAAATAAAGTAAATATATATATGTATATTTAAGTATGGATACACAAAGAGCTATAAGCTAAATATATGTAAGGGACCCAGACTTCAGTATAAGAGTTCAGCAATTAATATCTACAACCCCTGTGTAAACGAGTGGAAATCCTTTATATAGACACATTTAACTGGCATGCCTCACCATTGCTTCACTGCACTGCAAAAAAGAAATATCACAAATGACCATTCCGAGTGTGCAAGTTAGATCAAGAGTAGACGACAATCTTAGGTAGAGCAATTGTTATGATGGTATCTAAGAAATAATTATCAAAGAAACTGGTGAAGAAACAGAATCAAAAGAAGTTATAAATATAAAAGTTGAAATAAAGTTGAAAAAAAATGTATTACAATGGCACAGTCAAAAACTGATTTCATCAACTATGCTTCAAAGCTTATACCATTATTTGATGGTAAAGTAGAAAACTTAGCAAGTTTTCTCGATGCATTGCAAATTATAGAATCAATAAAAGGTGAACACGAACAATAAGCTATTTCGATAATAAAAACAAAGCTAAAAGGTGGCGCCAGAAACATAGTCGGAAATGAAAAAACTATATCAGAAGTAATTTACGGACTACAAAGCAATGTCAAAGGCGAAACTGTGGAAGTACTATCAGCCAAAATGATGAATCTACAGAAACGAAAAAAAACTGCTAGCCAATACACGTTTCAGAGGTAACTTTTATGGTCGTAATAATAATTACAATAACTACAATAGTTCCGATAATAATAATAATGAAAGAGGTCATTACAGAGGAAACAATTGAGGACGCGGTAATTAAAATCGAGGCCACAATAGCAATACCACTAATAACCATGTGAGAGTAGCACAAAATACATCGGGAAACTCTCAAGACCCTTTAGGTACCCAACAGTAGAAAATGTAATGGTTCATGCAATTAATCTCAGTCAGAATATATTTGTTACTTTTATTACACGGGTGCAGATATTTCAATAATCAAAGAAAATTCTGATGTCTATCATGACATAAACGTTAACTATATAATAGATATAAAAGGAATAAGTTAGGAGGTTACAAAATGAAAATGGTTAACCTTTATTGAGATACAGACAACTAAGTATATAATCCTACACGACTTTCATATCGTGGATTTACATTTTGCTATTCCATTCGATGGCATATTATGAATCGACTTCATAAAGGAATACAACTGTATATTAGACTTCATGCCATCTGAAGATTGGCTTATAATCAGACCCGATAACCTTTAACTTCCAATTAATGTGCCAATAACATACAGTTCTGGCAACGATTCAATACTTCTGCCAGCAAGATCCCAAGTTATTAGAAAAATTCAATTAAATTCCCAAGAAGACATTGTATTGATTCCAAACCAAGAAATTAAAAATGGTATTTACGAATCTAGTACAATAGCAACAACAAAAAATGCATTCATAAGATTACTTAATACTACAAATTAAGATCAAGTAGTCAGTACAAGTAGCTTGGCATATGAATCACGTTCGAACTACGAAGTAGTCAAAACTAAAAATGAATATAGGAAAAAGTCTGTATTATCTCAACTATCAAAAAACTTTCCTTAACAATTTAAGTCACAGCTCTCAAGCCTATGTATTAAATACAGTGCTATATTCGGATTGGAAACAGACCCAATCAGTATAAATAATTTCTAAAAAACCAGTATACGTCAAAAATTATAGAAGCCCACACAGTCAGGTGTCCGATAAATTTCCACTCCCTAGAATTGATGACATTATAGATTAACTAGGGCGAGCCAAATATTTTTCGTGTCTTGACCTTATGTCAGGATTCCGCCAAATTTAACTCGAAAAAAGTTCACGAGATATAACGTCATTTTCAACGAGCAATGGCTCGTATCGTTTCACACGATTACCTTTCGGATTGAAAATAGCGCCTAATTCCTTTCAAAGGATGATGACTATTGCATTCTCTGGATTAGAACCTTCACAAGCATTTCTTCATATGGATGACTTAATAGTTATAGGTTGTTCTGAAAAACATATGCTTAAAAACTTAACAGATGTTTTTGAGAAATGCAGGGAATACAACCTAAAGTTACATCCAGAAAATTTTCGGTTTCTAAGCATGAGGTCACTTTTCTTGGTCATAAATGCACAGATAAAGGAATACTTCCAGATGACAAGAAATATAACGACATCATGAATTACCCAGTGCCGCACATTGCGGACTGCGCTAGGCGTTTTGCAATTATTATAGACAATTCATTGAAAACTTCGCCGAATATTCCCGGCACATAACAAGATTATGCAAGAATGTTTCCTTTAAATGGACAGTTGACTGGCAATAGGCATTCCAATATTTAAAAAACAAGCTAATGGAACCAATACTGTTACAATACCCCGATTTTAATAAAGAATCCTGTATAATTACGGATGCAAGCAAACAAGCATGTGGAGCGGTTTTAACTCAAAACCATAATGAACTCCAACTTCCCATTGCTTATGCATCTAGATCATTCACTAAAGGAGAAAATAATAATTGTACTACTGAGCAGGAAGTAGCTGCAATACACTGGGCAATATTACATTTTAGACAATATATATATGGAAAACATTTCATAATAAAGACAGACCATAAACCTTTAATATACCACATCTCAATGATCAATCCCAGTTCAAAACTGACACGTATGAGGCTCGAATTAGAACGTTTTCATTGGAACGGATTGGATTTCTCAGTTGAATACTTAAAGGGAAAACACAACTATGTAGCTGATGCGTTATTACGAATAACCATCAAAGACTTACAAAATATAACTGGCAATATCAATAAAGTCACTACACGATATCAGAATAGACAGATAATCCGCGCGGAATCTTTATTTTCCAACGCAATCTTTAGATACAGCTTCTAGGCCCAACGTATATGAAGTCATACACAATGACGAAGTACGTAAAGTAGTGACATTGCATGTGAAAGATATGCTATGTTTATTTAAACATGACAGAAAAGTTACAGCAAGACTCGATGTTGGCGATTTACATAACAATGGAATCCTAGACTTAGGACCATTTTTCTAAAGGCTTGAATTCATCCATCTCAAAGTGGCACCGTGATAAAAGAGCTTAAGAATAAAAAGGTACTATACGCCCAAAAAATAAATAATACAGATATATCAGTAGGAGGTAAAGTATTATTAGGAAACGAAATTAGCTCTCGGCTCAAAGTTGTTTAAAAATTGGGTGAGATTAATTTGATTATAATAATAAAAATTAAATATATACATGTAAATATGATTAATACTAAAGTAACTGGTATTTAAGTTTTTTTTTATTATGAATAAATGAATTTAGTATTTTAATATTATCGAATGAGAGTTTGGATATAAAAAAATCTGTATATTTTATAGCGGTGATGTATTCCAATAACTTATTGTTTACACTGGTGAACGATATATTATTCATTTTAGAGGTGTCATTAAAAGTTATATTATAAAATATGACCCATTTAAACTAGTGTCACAAAATGTAAATGTTCTCCATTTAGAAAAATGGCTCCATCTTGGATTACATTTACGTTTTTATTTATTTCTCGGATTTTGTTACAAAAAGATTTGTATCCATTTAGTAATCTAGTGAAACAAAAACCTTCTGGGTTAAGTGTGCAATATTAATTAAAAAATACCTTCTTAAAGTTAGACATTACATAGAACTTATTTCTACATTTTGCGACGTGATAATCAATTATTAATTTTCAATCAACATGTGAAATGGATCTTGAATTGTAAACGTCACAACGATCGATAATAATAGGGTATTTTATGTAAATTATCAAAAGATCTTTGTGCAAAGTGATTTTAAATTCAGATATATCTAAAAGGTCTGTTATAATAACAGCTCTATTTTCGTGTTTATTAAATTTTTGTATATCGTCATTGCTAAGAATTTTAGTATTAAATACATCAATTTTGGCGGATGTAATTGTATCCATTAAATGCATGAGATCGTAAGTAAGCAAGCGCAGACAATATTTTCTAAGTGGAATTTCTTGTTCTGTTTTAAATTTTTCACATAAAGATTAAATCTCTTTAAAAATTTTAGAATTAATAACGAATCTATCGGTATTATTCATCATCGATTTTATTTTGGACAGTTATGAAATCATCATTATCTGGTGTTCCCGATATTTGTTTCCAAATATTGCCTTTAATGCCTCTTTTCGATTTACTGGGTTTACTTTGAGAGATGAGCATTTTGATAATTTTTAAATCGTGGGATATATCCCAAAGAAAATTCTTGTTGTCGTGACTCTTTAGAAATTCTGTTTCAAGATTAAATATATTTCTATAAAGACTTATATTAGTTATATGAAATAAATCTGAGTCTGCTTCATAAATAAGAACATTTTTGGTATCCTTGTAAAGAAGAAAATCATGGTTCGTGTAATACATAATTTCGGATTTGGTTGTAGCTACCAGGAATAATAATAAATGCATTATTGAAATTATTATCTGTAATTTTAAACAAATTATTTAATATTATCTTTTTGAATCGTAGGTCTTCTGTTATTTATAATAACTTTATTATGGGGGATTTTCCTTAGCTACTTGTTTCCGTGTTTCTTTTCGTAAATTACCTCTCCTACGTGATCATTCTTATTTTGTCTATTTTTATTGTGAAAATGAAACATTTTTCTTGAGCTTGTTTCAATAATATAGGGCCATCTTCGTGTTTGATTTTATTAAATAGTATATCAAAAGGTCGTTGCTTGGTTATTGAGTTAAATTTTAAATTATATTTTTGTGCTGCTTTAATTATTATTTTATATTAATCAATAAAATTAAGCCCATCTTTAATGTAGCGATCAATTTCTGTTAAGGTTGAGTGTGCCCTTTCTATTTGTCTGTTGAAGAAAGAATAGATTTAACTCATTTCTTTAAACAAAAGATTTGAATTGGAATGAAGAAAAACTTGGTTCATTATCTATCATTAGAGATTTGGCTAATGGAAATTGTTGTAAAATTTCTAAAACAATTTTTTCAATATTTAGTTTGTTAGGGATTTCTTAAACGACCAAGTATTTTGAATAGGAATACATGTAATAAATATAAGACTTTTGGCTTAATATATGTCAAGATGTCAATTCTGGAATCGGTGTTTGACCGATATAAATCTTTACAGGGTTTCTGTTGTATTTGTTTTGATAGCAGATTGTGCAATTCTTTAAAAATTCCTTAAGCTTTTTGTATAAATTAGGCCAATAATAAAGTCTAGTTATTTGCTTATAATTTTCATCGAGACCTCTATGAGCTCTACAATGAGTTTCTGTGATTATAAGAGCAAATGTCTTAGTGTATAAACATTTATATGTAAAATTGTCTTTAAGTAGTTTTTGAATTCTGTAAAAATCTTCTAAAGTACATTGAACTCCTATTGTTCTATTGGTTGGAATATATTCTCTTAAAATTGATCTTAAATTTTCTGCAGTTTTAAACTCTATCATGTATTCTGTACCTGTACCTCCCCGTTGCTAATAGCAATTCTTGCTTGCACTGGTTTAAGAGTTTTCAGGTTTCTTGTATTACATTCTCAAAACTACTCTCTGCTGAGTGTTTTGATTTGCGAACGATTCATTACTTTCCGCTAAGTTATTAATTTTAATCCTTGATAAACCGTCCGCAACAACATTTGTTGTTCCTGGCCTATAAAAAATGTTGGGTGAATAGCTTTCAATAAATGAATACCATCTTTTTATTTCAATATTGTTTTTTTTTTTGAGAACTTGAGAATAAAAGAAGTTGGTGATCGGTATAGATCTCGATGTTGTTAACCCCATAAAAGTAATTTCGAAAGTTTTTTAAAGCTCAAACTATGGCTAAAAGTTCCTTTTTATTTGTTGCGGATAATTGTTCAGTTTTGGTTACAGTTTTTAAAATAAATGTAATTTGTTTTCCTTCCTGAGAAAGAACCCCACAAATTGCTAAGTCAGACGCGTCAGTTGTTAGGGTAAATTTTTTTTTATAGTCCGGTTGAATTTTGTTAAAGGCTATCTTTGCGTAATTTTCACAAATTTTATGTAATATCCCGTAAGGCCTAAGAAACTTCTAAGTTCGCGAACATTGTGAGAAACAAGGTAACCGAGAAAGTTTGTTTCTAATTTAAAGAACTTTGATTTTTTAATTGAAATTTTCATGTTTGTAATGATACTCAATTGTTTTTGAAAATATAATTATGTAATTCATATAAACATGACATGTTTTACCCACTTCTTCTCTTAAAATATCATCCATCGGTCGTTGGAATATTTTTGGACACCTATCAGGTATTGTAATTTCATTCAGTGTTTTTTTTTTTATAATCTATTACGAGTCTATGCTTTGGAGTTCCATCTTCATTGAAACCCTTTTTTGGTACCACTTGACTTATTTCAGAATTTACAAAATCTAAAGCTGATAGAGCATAAGGGTATTGTTTACTGTAAATAGCATTATTATTTACGGGTGAATGGAATCTGCATATTAATTTTTGAATTTTCTTTAATGATTCAGAATTTGTAAATTCCATACCTTTTTCAACGACGGCGCGATGAGGATTTTTAATTCCCGACCTTTTATTTTTGTCGGATTTTTTTACGACGGTCTGTTCAGGATTTGTACATCCCAAACTTAATTCGCTTTGATTACCTATTTCAGATTCGGATCTGATTTGAGCCTGTTCATCAAAGTATTTTTTTAATATAAATTCTTTTAATGGAATAGCAGTATTTTCTTCTGTTAAAGAAGGTTGGTTTAAATTGTTTCCGTTATTATAACTTAATTTTTTCTTATTTTCCATTACATTTAACAACTCCGTTAGCTGTCTCAATAATAGCTCCTATTTTTTATAATAGGTTATAGCCGACCAATAGATCTAAGTCTATCCCTACTATTTCATAAAAAGTATATCGCATAAAATATTTTATTATTGAATATCCATTCACTGTGGAAACTCATTCTTATTTTTATAAATTAATATTCTAATATAACACTAGGTTTCCCAAGTGTCAATAAATATTTTTATTTTTTTTTTATTTTCGGGTCATTTTTAATTAGGGTAAACTTACTCCTGATGGTTCTCCTCGATGTTATTCAGTCGTTAGCCGGTTGGTTAACAGTTTTAGTTGGTACTCTTTTATTTTGGGCTTGTCCTTGCTGAGTATTCTGGGTTTCAAATTTTTAAGTTTGTTGTTCTTGTTCTGGCTGTAATTATTTTTTTTGAAATTTACCCAAGATTCGTCTACTCCCATTGGTTCAGTTGGTTATTATTATTATTATTTTTTGGAACTATTCTTATTTTGATTATAATTACCATACGTGTTTTTGTTCTCAATACACTTAATTCATATTCAATAATATGAATTGGACGTTTGTCGCTAAAGACAAAGTCACGTCTGGCCATTATAGCATCGAAATTTAATACCGCACCATTATGGAGTCGTCCTTGTCTTGGAAGATGATCTTGCTTAAGGTCGTCCTTTCATCTTTGGTTTTTAAATTGGGGTCCTCCATCTTTTTTAGAGTTTATTTTTGGCGAGGGATTTCCCCTCAGCTTTTCTATGAATGTCTTTTTGTTGATGATTTCGAAGATTTGTTTGTTAATTTTTGTTTTTAAACATTTTTAATTAACTGTTTTCCACAATTGTTATTTGTTTCAATGGAATATTTCGGATGAATTTTGTTGTTATTTTTTAATTTTTATATTGTCTGAGCAGTGAATTTATGTTACGATCACTATTTCGTAATTTGAAATTTAGGGTAATTATTTTATTAATTATTTTCCACCTTAGCTTTTTTGATCAACGCAAACTTTTTATTTTTGGCCGGTCTTTAGGATTTAAGGGGATTATTGAATTTATTAATTTCCACCTTATTTTGATCAACACACATTTCTGTAAGAAATATCTGGAAATTAGTTCTTGGCTCAAAGTTGTTTATAAATTGGGTAAGAGCTCCTAATATTGTGTTATATAACTTGCACGCCGAACGCCGATACAATTCGTTTTCGGAAGAATTGCTAGATCTGCAAGGAAAAGTCGAAGCGTTACACGTTAATTCTTCTTCAGTGCCGACACCTTCAATAGTACGAACCAAAATTCGCATCCCAAAATTCACAAGCAACAATCCCAGTGGAGCGAAACCTTCGCAAACCTCCCGGAGTCAATATTCCGCTTACTATTCATCGTAGAGATGCCGCAAAACATTCTCCCAAATTGAACGATATGGGAGGAAACAGATCTAAAAAAAACTATCAAAAATATCGGACGAAGTGCTGAAAACTATGAGCTCTGTTAGCACCTATTCCATCGACTCAAGCAACCAAACCGCTGTCATTACGGTGAACGCAAGAGTGTTACCCTTTCTTAATGTTAACTGGCCAAAAAGGTCGACACAATTCAAGATTCTAACAACCAGACTCGAGTATCGCATCAGTACCGTAATGTTCCAAGCCACACACTCGAACTCCGAATGACTCTCGTGCTTATTCTCAGCAGTCCGATGGTCAAGTGTAAATCTCATTCTTCCTTTGCACATCCTTTAAACTATTGCAGCTTTCGCCTTCAGGGCAGGAGGGTGGCAGCCAAGAAAGCAGCGGCGAACATCCAGTTCAAAGTAACAGCAAATAGAATGGCGTGGTGACCAAAACTCTGGACTTCGCCATTTCTTCAGGTGACATGGCGCCGATTTCTTGTCCCATTTTCATTGAAACCCATTTTGGGACCACTAGTACAAGGGAATTATAAGGACTTCTACTTAGCCTTATAATTTCTTCTTTTAGCATTATTTCAGAATTTACAAAATCTGAAGCTGAATAGCCCTATCATTTACGGTGTTTATTTGACCGCCTATATCTGCCCTAAATGGAATCTCGCTATAAATTTTTGAATGCTCTTCAATAATAATATTTAATATTTCGTTCTCCAGATCTTTTCTTTCATCTGCAGAAGATATTTTTAAGTTCTTTATTTTTTGGTTGTCGAATAAGTCAACATCGTAGTCTTCACGATTCAGGATTTTTAACTCCCAAAATTTTATTTTTGTCGGATTTTTCAACGACGGCGTGTTCAGGATTTGTATATCACAAACTAATTTCGCTTTGATTACCCATTTCGGATCTGATTTAAGCCCGTTCATTAAAGTTTTTTTTTAATATAAATTCTTTTAATGGAATAAATGTGTTTTCTTCTGTTAAAGAATGTTGATTTAAGTTGCTTCCGTTATGATAAATTACTTGTTCCTTTTTTCCGTTATATTTAATTACTCCCTTAGCTGTGTCAATTACAGCTCCTATTTTTTTCAAAAGGTTATAGCCGACCAATAGATCTGGGTGTAGCCTTACATTTCATAAAATGTATATCGCGTATCAAAAATAGTTATCATTTAATAATATTTAATTATTGAATATCCATTTACTGTGGATAATCTTTTGTATATTGGAAGCTCATTCTTATTTTTATAAACGAGATTCTTCCAATGTCAATTAATAATTTTAATTTTTTATTTATTTAATGGTCATTTCTAATTTAGTAGGGTAAGCCTACTCCTGAATTTTGTGTAAAAAATGGTTTTCCTCAATGTTATTTAGTCGCGTCGTATTCTTATCCGGTTGGTTAACAGTTCCAGCTGGTACTCTTTTATTTTGGGATTGTCATTGTTGAGTATTCTAGGTGTTAAATTTTTTTGTTTGATCCTACTTGTTTTGGCTGTAATTATTATTTTGATATTTATTATAGCCGTTGTAAGCCCTGCTCTGAACCTGGATAGACTCGTCTACCTCCATTGGTTCAGGCTTATGTTGATGCTGCCTATAAGTGTTCCACTGATTTTGTTGGTTATTATTACTACCTGGTTCCAAGAATTATTCTTATTCTGGTTATAATTGCCATACGTATTTTTATTCTAGTTGTTGTCATATGACTAAAACTTAAATTATTATTGTTTCGCTGGTAAGTCTAATTCTTGTTTTGTTGTCTTGGCTTGTTGTTGAAATGTGTTTGTCCATTTCCACCATAGATTGGCTCACTATGTTTTCTCTGTGTAGTTAAGAAACTTTTTGCGAAATGAGACCTCATGTTGTTGCTTTCTAATTCCTGAACTATGATCATTGCATTTGGTAGGTCAGGTGAATTCATTGAGAAAATAATATCTGAAATATATAATATCTAAGAGTTGTTTGTTTCTACCATAGGTCATAATAGTTTTATTAATCAGTAGAGTTAATTCTCTATTAACCGTCCCATTATAATCCATTATGGATAATTCTCCCTAACTCAATACACTTAATTCCTGTTCAATAATATGAATTGGACGTTTGTCGCTAAAGACGATTGTCGCTAAAGGCAGTGAACATAACATAAACGATCACTATTTCGTAATTTGAAATTTAGGGGAATTATTGTATTAATTATTTTCCACCTTAGCTTTTTTGATCAACGCAAACATTTTATTTTTGGCCGGTCTTTAGGATTTAAGGG
This sequence comes from Drosophila biarmipes, assembly GCF_025231255.1. Classification (NCBI taxonomy): domain Eukaryota; kingdom Metazoa; phylum Arthropoda; class Insecta; order Diptera; family Drosophilidae; genus Drosophila; species Drosophila biarmipes. Next base: position 25,278,098 of record NC_066612.1, read on the forward strand.
GATTATTGAATTTATTAATTTCCACCTTATTTTGATCAACACACATTTCTGTAAGAAATATCTGGAAATTAGTTCTTGGCTCAAAGTTGTTTATAAATTGGGTAAGAGCTCCTAATATTGTGTTATATAACTTGCACGCCGAACGCCGATACAATTCGTTTTCGGAAGAATTGCTAGATCTGCAAGGAAAAGTCGAAGCGTTACACGTTAATTCTTCTTCAGTGCCGACACCTTCAATAGTACGAACCAAAATTCGCATCCCAAAATTCACAAGCAACAATCCCAGTGGAGCGAAACCTTCGCAAACCTCCCGGAGTCAATATTCCGCTTACTATTCATCGTAGAGATGCCGCAAAACATTCTCCCAAATTGAACGATATGGGAGGAAACAGATCTAAAAAAAACTATCAAAAATATCGGACGAAGTGCTGAAAACTATGAGCTCTGTTAGCACCTATTCCATCGACTCAAGCAACAAAACCGCTGTCATTACGGTGAACGCAAGAGTATTACCCTTTCTTAATGTTAACTGGCCAAAAAGGTCGACACAATTCAAGATTCTAACAACCAGACTCGAGTATCGCATCAGTACCGTAATGTTCCAAGCCACACACTCGAACTCCGAATGACTCTCGTGCCCATTCTCAGCAGTTCGATGGTCAAGTGTAAATCTCATTCTTCCTTTGCACATCCTTTAAACTATTGCAGCTTTCGCCTTCAGGGCAGGAGGGTGGCAGCCAAGAAAGCAGCGGCGAACATCCAGTTCAAAGTAACAGCAAATAGAATGGCGTGGTGACCAAAACTCTGGACTTCGCCATTTCTTCAGGTGACATGGCGCCGATTTCTTGTCCCATTTTCATTGCAACCCATTTTGGGACCACTAGTACAAGGGAATTATAAGGACTTCTACTTAGCCTTATAATTTCTTCTTTAAGCATTATTTCAGAATTTACAAAATCTGAAGCTGAATAGCCCTATCATTTACGGTGTTTATTTGACCGCCTATATCTGCCCTAAATGGAATCTCCATATAAATTTTTGAATGCTCTTCAATAATAATATTTAATATTTCGTTCTCCAGATCTTTTCTTTCATCTGCAGAAGATATTTTTAAGTTGTTTATTTTTTGGTTGTCGAATAAGTCAACATCGTAGTCTTCACGATTCAGGATTTTTAACTCCCAAAATTTTATTTTTGTCGGATTTTTCAACGACGGCGTGTTCAGGATTTGTATATCACAAACTAATTTCGCTTTGATTTCCCATTTCGAATCTGATTTAAGCCCGTTCATTAAAGTTTTTTTTTTAATATAAATTCTTTAAATGGAATAACTGTGTTTTCTTCTGTTAAAGAATGTTGATTTAAGTTGCTTCCGTTATGATAAATTACTTGTTCTTTTTTTCCGTTGTATTTAATTACTCCCTTAGCTGTGTCAATTACAGCTCCTATTTTTTTCAAAAGGTTATAGCCGATCAGTAGATCTGGGTCTAGCCTTATATTTCATAAAATGTATATCGCGTATCAAAAATAGTTATCATTTAATAATATTTAATTATTGAATATCCATTTACTGTGGATAATCTTTTGTATATTGGAAGCTCATTCTTATTTTTATAAACGAGATTCTTCCAATGTCAATTAATATTTTTAATTTTTTACTTATTTAAGGGTCATTTCTAATTTAGTAGGGTAAGCCTACTCCTGAATTTTGTGTAAAAAATGGTTTTCCTCAATGTTATTTAGTCGCGTCGTCTTCTTAGCCGGTTGGTTAACAGTTCCAGCTGGTACTCTTTTATTTTGGGATTGTCATTGTTGAGTATTCTAGGTGTCAAATTTTTTTGTTTGATCCTACTTGTTTTGGCTGTAATTATTATTTTGATATTTATTATAGCCGTTGTAAGCCCTGCTCTGAACCTGGATAGACTCGTCTACCTCCATTGGTTCAGGCTTATGTTGATGCTGCTTATAAGTGTTCCATTGATTTTGTTGGTTATTATTACTTCCTCGTTCCAAGAATTTTTCTTATTCTGGTTATAATTGCCATACGTATTTTTATTCTAGTTGTTGTCATATGACTAAAACTTAAATTATTATTGTTTCGCTGGTAAGTGTAATTCTTGTTTTGTTGTCTTGGCTTGTTGTTGAAATGTGTTTGTCCATTTCCACCATAGATTGGCTCACTATGTTTTCTCTGTGCAGCCCTCATGTTGTTGCTTTCTAATTCCTGAACTATGATCATTGCATTTGGTAGCATTCAGGTGAATTCATTGAGAAAATAATATCTGAAATATATAATATCTAAGAGTTGTTTGTTTCTACCATAGGTCATAATAGTTTTATTAATCAGTAGAGTTAATTCTCTATTAACCGTACCATAATAATCCATTATGGATAATTCTCCCCAACTCAATACACTTAATTCCTGTTCAATAATATGAATTGGACGTTTGTCGCTAAAGACAAAGTCACGTCTGGCCATTATAACATCGAAATTTAATACCGCACCATTATGGAGTCGTCCTTGTCTTGGAAGATGATCTTGCTTGAGGTCGTCCTTTCATCTTTGGTTTTTAAATTGGGGTCCTCCATCTTTTTTAGAGTTTATTTTTGGCGAGGGATTTCCCCTCAGCCTTTCTATGAATGTCTTTTTGTTGATGATTTCGAAATTTGTTTATTAATTTTTGTTTTTAAACATTTTTAATAAACTGTTTTTCATAATTGTTATTTGTTTCAATGAAATATTTCGGATGAATTTTGTTGATATTTTTTAATTTTTATATTGTCTGAGCAGTGAATTTATGTTACGATCACTATTTCGTAATTTGAAATTTAGGGGAATTATTTTATTAATTATTTTCCACCTTAGCTTTTTTGATCAACGCAAACTTTTTATTTTTGGCCGGTCTTTAGGATTTAAGGGGATTATTGAATTTATTAATTTCCACCTTATTTTGATCAACACACATTTCTGTAAGAAATATCTGGAAATTAGTTCTTGGCTCAAAGTTGTTTATAAATTGGGTAAGAGCTCCTAATATTGTGTTATATAACTTGCACGCCGAACGCCGATACAATTCGTTTTCGGAAGAATTGCTAGATCTGCAAGAAAAAGTCGAAGCGTTACACGTTAATTCTTCTTCAGTGCCGACACCTTCAATAGTACGAACCAAAATTCGCCAAAATTCACAAATTCGCTTACTATTCATCGTAGAGATGCCGCAAAACATTCTCCCAAATTGAACGATATGGGAGGAAACAGATCTAAAAAAACTATCAAAAATATCGGACGAAGTGCTGAAAACTATGAGCTCTGTTAGCACCTATTCCATCGACTCAAGCAACCAAACCGCTGTCATTACGGTGAACGCAAGAGTGTTACCCTTTCTTAATGTTAACTGGCCAAAAAGGTCGACACAATTCAAGATTCTAACAACCAGACTCGAGTATCGCATCAGTACCGTAATGTTCCAAGCCACACACTCGAACTCCGAATGACTCTCGTGCTTATTCTCAGCAGTCCGATGGTCAAGTGTAAATCTCATTCTTCCTTTGCACATCCTTTAAACTATTGCAGCTTTCGCCTTCAGGGCAGGAGGGTGGCAGCCAAGAAAGCAGCGGCGAACATCCAGTTCAAAGTAACAGCAAATAGAATGGCGTGGTGACCAAAACTCTGGACTTCGCCATTTCTTCAGGTGACATGGCGCCGATTTTTTGTCCCATTTTCATTGAAACCCATTTTGGGACCACTAGTACAAGGGAATTATAAGGACTTCTACTTAGCCTTATAATTTCTTCTTTTAGCATTATTTCAGAATTTACAAAATCTGAAGCTGAATAGCCCTATCATTTACGGTGTTTATTTGACCGCCTATATCTGCCCTAAATGGAATCTCGCTATAAATTTTTGAATGCTCTTCAATAATAATATTTAATATTTCGTTCTCCAGATCTTTTCTTTCATCTGCAGAAGATATTTTTAAGTTCTTTATTTTTTGGTTGTCGAATAAGTCAACATCGTAGTCTTCACGATTCAGGATTTTTAACTCCCAAAATTTTATTTTTGTCGGATTTTTCAACGACGGCGTGTTCAGGATTTGTATATCACAAACTAATTTCGCTTTGATTACCCATTTCGGATCTGATTTAAGCCCGTTCATTAAAGTTTTTTTTTAATATAAATTCTTTAAATGGAATAACTGTGTTTTCTTCTGTTAAAGAATGTTGATTTAAGTTGCTTCCGTTATGATAAATTACTTGTTCTTTTTTTCCGTTATATTTAATTACTCCCTTAGCTGTGTCAATTACAGCTCCTATTTTTTTCAAAAGGTTATAGCCGACCAGTAGATCTGGGTCTAGCCTTATATTTCATAAAATGTATATCGCGTATCAAAAATAGTTATCATTTAATAATATTTAATTATTGAATATCCATTTACTGTGGATAATCTTTTGTATATTGGAAGCTCATTCTTATTTTTATAAACGAGATTCTTCCAATGTCAATTAATATTTTTAATTTTTTATTTATTTAAGGGTCATTTCTAATTTAGTAGGGTAAGCCTACTCCTGAATTTTGTGTAAAATATGGTTTTCCTCAATGTTATTTAGTCGCGTCGTCTTCTTAGCCGGTTGGTTAACAGTTCCAGCTGGTACTCTTTTATTTTGGGATTGTCATTGTTGAGTATTCTAGGTGTCAAATTTTTTTGTTTGATCCTACTTGTTTTGGCTGTAGTTATTATTTTGATATTTATTATAGCCGTTGTAAGCCCTGCTCTGAACCTGGATAGACTCGTCTACCTCCATTGGTTCAGGCTTATGTTGATGCTGCCTATAAGTGTTCCACTGATTTTGTTGGTTATTATTACTACCTGGTTCCAAGAATTATTCTTATTCTGGTTATAATTGCCATACGTATTTTTATTCTAGTTGTTGTCATATGACTAAAACTTAAATTATTATTGTTTCGCTGGTAAGTGTAATTCTTGTTTTGTTGTCTTGGCTTGTTGTTGAAATGTGTTTGTCCATTTCCACCATAGATTGGCTCACTATGTTTTCTCTGTGTCTTTAAGAAACTTTTTGCGAAATGAGCCCTCATGTTGTTGCTTTCTAATTCCTGAACTATGACCAGTGCATTTGGTAGGTCAGGTGAATTCATTGAGAAAATAATATCTGAAATATATAATATCTAAGAGTTGTTTGTTTCTACCATAGGTCATAATAGTTTTATTAATCAGTAGAGTTAATTCTCTATTAACCGTCTCATAATAATCCATTATGGATAATTCTCCCTAACTCAATACACTTAATTCCTGTTCAATAATATGAATTGGACGTTTGTCGCTAAAGACAAAGTCACGTCTGGCCATTATAGCATCGAAATTTAATACCACACCATTGAGGAGTCGTCCTTGTCTTGGAAGATGATCTTGCTTGAGGTCGTCCTTTCATCTTTTGTTTTTAAATTGGGGTCCTCCATCTTTTTTAGAGTTTATTTTTGGCGAGGGATTTCCCCTCAGCCTTTCTATGAATGTCTTTTTGTTGATGATTTCGAAGATTTGTTTATTAATTTTTGTTTTTAAACATTTTTATTTAACTGTTTTTCATAATTGTTATTTGTTTCAATGAAATATTTCGGATGAATTTTGTTGTTATTTTTTAATTTTTATATTGTCTGAGCAGTGAATTTATGTTACGATCACTATTTCGTAATTTGAAAAATAGGGAAATTATTTTATTAATTATTTTCCACCTTAGCTTTTTTGATCAACGCAAACTTTTTATTTTTGGCCGGTCTTTAGGATTTAAGGGGATTATTGAATTTATTAATTTCCACCTTATTTTGATCAACACACATTTCTGTAAGAAATATCTGGAAATTAGTTCTTGGCTCAAAGTTGTTTATAAATTGGGTAAGAGCTCCTAATAATGTGTTATATAACTTGCACGCCGAACGCCGATACAATTCGTTTTCGGAAGAATTGCTAGATCTGCAAGAAAAAGTCGAAGCGTTACACGTTAATTCTTCTTCGTTAATTCTACGAACCAAAATTCGCATCCCAAAATTCACAAGCAACAATCCCAGTGGAGCGAAACCTTCGTAAATCTCCCGGAGTCAATATTCCGCTTACTATTCATTGTAGAGATGCCGCAAAACATTCTCCCAAATTGAACGATATGGGAGGAAACAGATCTAAAAAAACTAGCAAAAATATCGGACGAAGTGCTGAAAACTATGAGCTCTGTTAGCACCTATTCCATCGACTCAAGCAACCAAACCGCTGTCATTACGGTGAACGCAAGAGTATTACCCTTTCTTAATGTTAACTGGCCAAAAAGGTCGACACAATTTAAGATTCTAACAACCAGACTCGAGTATCGCATCAGTACCGTAACGTTCCAAGCCACACACTCGAACTCCGAATGACTCTCGTGCCCATTCTCAGCAGTCCGATGGTCAAGTGTAAATCTCATTCTTCCTTTGCACATCCTTTAAACTATTGCAGCTGTCGCCTTCAGGGCAGGAGGGTGGCAGCCAAGAAAGCAGCGGCGAACATCCAGTTCAAAGTAACAGCAAATAGAATGGCGTGGTGACCAAAACGTGGTGACCAAAACTCTGACATGGCGATGAATTTTTGTCCCATTTTAATTTCCTCGTCGACGTTAAAGGCATTAATCTGTGGTTTGATTAATTCGAAAACAATGTTGTCGAGACAGGCTCTGATTTCGAATGCGATACTTCACTCTGCATCGACTATTAATGGTAAATACAAAATTCCAAGCTGCAGGAATTCGTGAATAACACCATACCAGCACATAGGACAAGCATCCAACACCTCTTTGTAAAACACCACATACAAACAAGAGGAAGTCCTATATCTGAGCGCCCACGGCGTCTGTCTGAAGAGAAACTAATGAGAATCTCTGCAAAGGCAGAGATAAACTTCTTAATTAAAGAAGGCTTTTGTCACTCTTTGAAGGGCCAATGATAAGCAAAACGGAGGCTCGCGTTCTTGTGAGAACTATCGCAAGCTGAATTTTATCACGGTACCTGACTGTTACCCAATTGCTCACTACCACGACTTCTCGATCTGGTGAGGGCGTACGATAAGATCCCAATGGCTGAGTACGATCTCCCTAAAACCGCATTCCATTTGGCCTTATCGAGTTATTTTACATGCTGTTCGGTCTTTTAAAAAATTGTTGGATATATTGTTTGTGGTGTCGATATCGTTTATTACGACACAAACGACATCCTGATTATATCTAGTACACCTGAGGAACTCGAAACACATCTTCGTACCGTCTTGGAGATCCTTCGTAGCCATGGACTTAGCATCAACCTTAGAAAGTGTCAGCTTGCCCAGGCCTTGGTTTTGTTTCTGAGCTACATTATCAATGAGCACCGAATCAAACCTCCAATAGAGAAGCTATTGAAAATAATGCGATGTCGAAAGATTCCTTGGGATCAACAACTATTATCGAGGCAACCAGTCAACAATTTTAGAGCACGAAGTCGAATGGACTTCAGATCGTGTCGCCGTACTTGAGGAATGCAAGCAAAGTCTCACAGATGCGGTCCGGTTGGTTCGTCCGAGTCCGTCTAGACAACTGGTCCTGGTATATGTTGGTTCTCATGTCTCGATTGATGCCACACTTGACAGGTATTCGACGGCCATAAACAACCACTTGGTTTTTTCTTAAAGAATCTCACGAAAATACAGTACTTACGATCGAGATTTGCTCTTGAGGTCAGAAACTTTCTCTATGCTCTGTGCAATCAGCATAAAACTGTTGAACACTACATTTCGAACTTAATGCAAGGAACCACTTCTCTTCAACTGAAAAAAATCCGTTATAATGGCAATGATTCGATGTATTGCGACGTTTCAACGAAGACCGGTCGGTCATTGCTCTTTACAACAAAGTTTGCTCCTTTTACTTCGCCTTTTGCATCCCGGCAACAAATAAAGGAAAAATTTTCTGGCCGGAAATGCGGAAGAATGTTATTGAATGGAGCAGGACTCGTCTGCTAAGCCAGCGAGCTAAAATAAAACGGCGCAATCATCTGACTCAAGAGAAGATCTCAGTTCACAACTATTGAATCCATCCAGACATTCAGTGCTGCCGCACCAGTATAGACAGATTCACTCGTTGGTCCAAAGATGTGAGCAGCTTTCGTCAATAATAATTAAATTAAATAAAATCTAGCTCTAAATACCAATGTAATACATAAGGAATATGGCGATCCTCAATTTATATAGGTGGTAAATTGTATTACGTTAATACATGCTAACTTTATTTCTATTAATAGCACACACACATTTCATAAGTCACTTGTCTTCTGTCTGGCTTATTAAGAACATACAAGAAATCATTCTAGAAGTTACAAAATCCATAGGAAAAATATCCATTGAGATATATTCTACTAAATATATAATCCCACATAATTTTCATATAGTAAATTTACAATTTGCTACTCCCTATAATGGAATATTAGGACTTTATCAAAATATACAACTGTCATCTAGACCATGCTCAGTTTCTTGATTTGGAATCAATACACTGTCTTTTATTGAATATATTTTAATTTTTCTGACAATTTGCGATCTTGCTATATATATACGTAGCAAATACCATAGCATCCCCGGAAAATGCTTTTATTAGACTACTTTACACAACAAATACAGATAAGGTAGTCAATATTAACAAATTATTTTACGAATCACTTTAGAACTAAGACCTACTTCAATCTGTATTAACTCAACAAGCCAACATTTTTTCTGCACAATTCCAAAAACAATTGTCGACCCTAAGCAAATTAAGTTTCTCACTTGTGATTTAATTAAAAAAAATTATTTTTATTTTTTAATCACTTAATCTCTACTACAATTTTTCAATATGTCGAACTTAGTTATTCACTGCTCGTTTACTTTTCCTCGATTTGCACTACTGCTCGATTCGGATCTCAAAAACGGACTGCCTGATCTCTAGTTCAATGATCAATAATCAAACCTCGGCTTAAGAGAATTTATCCTCAAGAATTGATAAAGAGAATGGCTCAAGAGAGTCGGAAAATAGGATGATGCAATTTGCCAATTAAATTTGAAGTCCAATCTTGGCCGGAAATTGGTGTATACATTAGCGGAGCTTTAGGGACCGCTTTGGGGATCTTTTTGTTTACGTTAACGGACTCGGGGCTCGCTTTGGGGATCTTTTGTTTACGTTAGCGGACTGGATGTGGAAGAGCCCCTAAATAAAGCGTCATATAACTCCCCCCATTCTAAATTGAATCGTCCCGATTCATTGGGACTGATGGGTATATTGAATGTAATTGTTGGGTTAATTCGACAATGATATTTTCTTCTAGGGTATTTTTATTGTCGGGTATATTATTTATTTCATTATCGGAAATATTATTTTCTGGTTCAATTTCTATATGAATTTGCCATGGTTTAAATATTAAAAATTTTCTGAATTTGATTATAATCATAATAGTTAAATATATAAATGTGAATATGATTAATATTAACGTAACTGGTATTTGACTTTGTTTAATTTGAATAAATGGATTTAGTATGTTTATATTATCGGATACTAAAAAATCTGTATATTTTCGAGCTGTGATGTATTCCAATATCTTATTGTCTACATTGGTGTAGGAAATATTACCCATTTAAATGAGTGTCATTAACTATATTTTCTCCATTTTCAAAAATGTCTCCATCTTGGATTACATCTACTTTTTTATTTTTTTCTCGGATTTTGATACAAAAGGATTTTTCTCCATTTAGTAATCCAGTGAAACAAGAGCCTTCTGGGTTAAGTGTGCAATAATTATTAAATATTTCTGTCTTAAAATTAGACATTACATAGTACTTATTTCTACATTTTGCGACGTGAATATCAATTAATAATTTTCCATCATTATGTGAAATGGATCTTGAATTGTAAACGTCACAACGATCGGTAATAATAGGGTACTTTATGTAAATTATGATAAGATCTTGATGCAAAGCGATTTTAAATTCAGATATATCTAAAAGGTCTGTTATAACTACAGGTCTACCTTCTTGCTTATAAATTTCTAGTATATCATCATTGTTTGGAATTTAAGTATTAAATACATCAATTTTGGCAAGTGTAATTGTGTCCATTAAATTCATAAGATCGTAAGTAAGCAAGCGCAGACGATATTTTCTAAGTGGAATTTCTTGATTTTTAAAGGCTGTTTTGAATTGTTCAGACAAAGATTTTATCTCTTTAAATATTTTAGAATTAATAACGAATTGATCGTTATTATTTTGTATTAAATCATCGATTTTATTTTGGACTGTTATGAAATCATCATGATCTGGTGTTTCTGCTATCCATTTCCAAATGCCTCTTCATTAATGCCTCTTTTTGATCTACTGGGTATAACTTGAGAGATAAATATTTTTATAATTTCTAAATCGTGGGATATTTCCCAAAGAAAATTCTTGTTGTCGTGACCCTTTAGAAATTCTGTTTCCAGATTAAATATTTCTCTATAAAAACTTATATTAGTTATATGAAATAAGTCTGCGCGTGATTCATAAATAAGAACATCTTTGGTATCCTTGTAAAGAAGGAAATCATGGTTCGCATAATCCATAATTTCGGATTTGGTTGTAGCTACCAGCAATAATAAGTACATTATTGAAATCATTATCTGTAATTTGAGACAAGTTATTTAATATTATCTTTATGAATCGTACGGTTTCTGTTATTTATAATAACTTTATTTGGGAGATTTATATATATCCAAAGGTCGATGATTGGTTATTGAATGAATTGTTAAATTGTATTTTTGTGCTGCTCTAATTATAATTTCGGGATAATCAATTAAATTAAGCTCATCTTTAATGCAGCGAGCAATTTCTGTTAAGGTAGAGTGTGCCCTTTCTATTTGTCCGTTAGACGTACTATGTCAAGGATCTGCAAAGAATAAAGATATCCCATTTCTTTGTGCAAAAGATTTAAATTGGGATGAAGAAAAACTTGGTTCGTTATCTATCATCAAAGATTTGGCTAATGGAAATTGTTGTAAAATTTCTGAAACTTTATTTTCTCTATTTAGTTTATTAGGGATTTATTTTACTACTAAGTATTTCGAATACGAATCTATATAAGTAATGAATATAAGATTTTGGGCGTAAAATATGTCAAGATGCAAATTCTCACCTTTCTGGAATTGGTGCTTGACCGATAGGAATCTGTACTGGGTGTCTGTTGTATTTGTTTTGATTGCAGATAGTGCAATTCTTTATAAACTCCTTAAGCTTTTTGTATACATTTGGCCAATAATAGAGTCTAGTTATTTGTTGATAATTTTCATCAAGCCCTCTATGAGCTCTACAATGAGTTTCAGTGATAATAAGTGATCTGTCTTCAGCGTTCTCGACATCCTGGACAAATGTCTTACTGTATAAAAATTTATTTATAAAATTGTCCTTAAGTGGTTTTTGAATTCTGTAAAAATCTTCTAGAGTACAGAAAATTGCTATTGTTATATTGGGTGGAATATATTCCCTTCAGATTGATACTAAATTTTCTGGAGTGTCATACTCTATTATATGTCTATTATTTCCGAATACATTAATCGACTCATGTATTGTATACCTCCCCGTTGCTATTAGCGATTGTTGCTTAAACTGGTTTAGGGTTTTTCGGGTTTCTTGTAATACATTCTCAAAACTACTCTCTGCAGAATGCTGAGTATTTTGATCTGAGACCGATTCATTACTTTCCGTTAAGTTATTTGGATCCTAGATAAAGCGTCCGCAACATCATTTGTTGCCCCTGGCTTGTAAATAATTTTGGGTGAATAGCTTTCAATAAAGGAATACCACCTTTTCATCTCAATATTTGGATTTTTTTGAGAAATGGAAAATGAAAGAGGTTGATGATCGGTATAGATCTCGATGTTGTTAACCCCATATAGGTAATTTCGAAGATTTTTAAAAGCCCATACAATGGCTAAAAGTTCCTTTTTATTGGTTGCGTATATTTGTTCGGTTTTTGTCAGAGTTTTTGAAATAAATGTAATTGGTTTTCCTTCCTGAGAAAGAACAGCACCAATAGTTAAATCAGATGCGTCCGTTGTTAGAGTAAATTTTTTATTATAGTCTGGTTGTACTAGTTCTACTTGTGCAATTAAATTTTCTTTGAGCTCGTTAAAAGCTCTTACAGCTGAATCATCAAATTGTATTAAAGTTTTACGTGATGCCTTTTTTGATACTTTGCCGTTTTGGCCTTCTAAATATTTTGTTAAAGGTTTAGCTATCTTTGCGTAATTTTGCACAAATTTTCTGTAATATCCTGTAAGGCCTAGGAAGCTTCTAAGCTCTTGAATATTTTTAGGTATCGGATATTTTACGATAGTATAAATTTTTTCGGGATCGGTTTTTATTACATTGTGAGAAACAACGTAACCGAGAAAATTAGTTTCTAATTTAAAGAACTTTGATTTTTCAATAGAAATTTTCATATTTGCGTTCAGCAAAATTTTAATGATGAGAATTAAATCTTTGTAATGTTGTTCTATTGTTTTTGAAAATATAATTATGTCATCCATATAAACGTGACATGTTTTCCCCACTTGTTCTCTTAAAATATCATCCATCGCTCGTTGGAATATTCTTGGAGCTTTGGTCAAACCGAAAGGCATTCTTAGGAATTCGTATTTCCCGTTGTTTATTGAAAATGACGTTTTCTGAATGTCTGGTTCATTCATGAGAATCTGATGAAATCCAGATTCCAAGTCAATTGTTGAAAAGTATTTGGCTTTCCCAAGATTTGACAAAATCACTGAAGGGTCCTGCATTGGATATCTATCTGGTATTGTATTTTCATTAAGTTTTTTATAATCAATTACGAGTCTGAGTTTTGGAGTTCCGTCTTCATTGAAACCCTTTTTTGGTACTACTAGTACTGGTGAATTATAAGGACTTCTACTTGGCCCTATAATGTCTTCTTTTAGCACTTGACTTATTTCAGAATTTACAAAATCTGAAGCTGATTGAGCATAAGTGTATTGTTTGCTGTAAATGGCCCTACCATTTACGGTGTTTATTTCACCGCGGATATCTGTCCTAAATGGAATCTGCATATTTATTTTTGAATGCTCTTCATTGATAATATTTAATATTTCGTTCTCCAGATCTTTTCTTTGATATGCAGACGATATTTTTACGTTGTTTATTTTTTTATTGTCGGATAGTTCAACGACGGCGTTTTCAGAATTTTTATATTCCAAACTTTTATTTTTGTCGGATTTCTCAACGACGACGCGTTCAGGATTTTTAATTCCCAAACTTTTATTTTTGTCGGATATTTCAACGACGGCGTGTTCAGGATTTGTATATCCCAAACTTGATTCGCTTTGATTACCCATTTCAGATTCGGACCTGATTTGAGCTTTTTCATCAAAGTATTTTTTTAATATAAATTCTTTTAATGGAAGAATGGTGTTTTCTTCTGTTAAAGAATGTTGGTTTAATATGTTTCCGTTTTCATAATTTAATTTTTCTTCTATTCCATTATATTTAATTACTCCCTTAGCTGTATCAATTACCGCTCCTATTTTTTTTTTAATAGGTAATAGCCGACCTGTAAATCTGAGTCTAGCCCATCTATTTCAAAAAAAGTATATCGCGTATCAAAAATAGTTATCATATGATAATATTTAATTATTGAATATCCATTCACTGTGGATACTCTTTTGTAAATTGGAAGCTCGTTCTTATTTTTATAAATTCCTGTTCTTATTTTTAATTTTTTATTTATTTTTGGATCTTTTCTAATTAAGTAGGGTAAGCCTACTCCTGACTTTTGTCTAAAAAATGGTTCTCCTCAATGTTATTTAATCTCATCGTCTTGTTAGCCGGTTGGTTAACAGTTCCAGAAGGTACCCTTTTATTTTGGGCTTGTCCTTGCTGAGTGTTCTGGGTCTCAAATTTTTTTGTTTGATCTCTCTTGTTCTGACTATAATTATTATTTTGATATTTATTATAGCCTTGATTATAGCCGTTGTTAGCCTTATTATGAACCTGGATAGACTCGACTACCTCCATTGGTTCCGGGTTATTTTGTGGCTGCCTATAGGTGTTCCACTGTTTTTGTTAGTTATTATTAAATCTACCCTGGTTCCAAGAATTATTTTTATTCTGATTATAAGTAAGTATTTTTTTTCTGGTAGTTGTCATGATTTAACCTTAAATTATTATTGTTTCGCTGGTTACTGTAACTATTGTTTTGCTGTCTTGTCTTGTGGTTGAAATGTGTTTGTCCATTTCCACTAGAGTTTGGCTCGCTATGTTTTCTCTGAGTAGTAGAGAAACTATTTGCGAATTGAGCCCTCATGTTGTTGCTTTCCAATTCCTGAACTATGACCATTGCATTTGGTAGGTCAGGTGGATTCATTGAGAAAATAGTATATGAAATTTGGCCGTTGAGGCCGGTAATGAAAACTCTAAGAGCTATCTTCCTATGTTTCTCATTCATTTCCGCTGTTATAGGTTTATTAATTAGCAGAGTTAATTTTCTATTAACTGTACCATAATAATCCATTATGGATAATTTTCCCTGACTCAATACACTTAATTCCTGTTCAATAATGTGAATTGGTCGTTTGTCGCTAAAGAAGAATTCAAGTCTGGCCATTATGGCATCCAAATTTAATACAGTAGCGTTATGGGTTAAGGCGTCGTTTGCCATTCCTGTTATTTTGTTTCGTACTATTGATAAGGCAGAATAAAATCTTTCACTCCCTTTGGCACATTGCCCCGTAGCTACTTTTGCCGATTCTCTCTCTCCAGCTGACATATTTATCCTCTTCACCTTTATATTCCCTAACAGATTTGATAACCTCATAAGATGTTTCGCATTTTATATTCGGATCTACAATCTCTGTCTGATAATCCTCAACCGTTTTAATTTTGTGAAAAAGCTGCGATCTTAAGTTAACGATCTCCTCTTTTAATAGATTTAATTCAAAATTTACAATTTGCTTAATTACATCTCCTACATTTAACATGGTGTTGTTTGTTATTGCCTGATGGCTTGTATTTTCTTATGGCGGATTTATGTGGAGTCTTTTATTTGCTCCAGTCTGGCTTGTTAAAGGTTCAGAAATTTAGAGAACTTTTTCAAAATTTGAAATTAACTCTTCCACTTTGTATATTTATATTTCCTTTCTTACAAATTTTTTATATCAGTATCGCTCACGAATTGTCCTTATTTACTCTCCTTATTTTTTTCTCCTTATCCTGAATGATGATCCTGATTGGGGTCGTCCTTCTTTTTTGTTTTTAAATTAGGTCTTCCTTCTTTTCCAATATTTGGCGAGGGATTGCCCTTCAGCCTGTTTTCTTAGAATGTCTTTGTTGTTGATTTTGAAGATTTTTTTAAATTGTTTTTCACAATGTTTATTTTTTGATTAAAAATTTTTTTGTCGCTTTTCGATTTTTATATTGTCCGAGCAGTGAATTTATGTTAAGATAACTATTTTGTAGATTGAGATTTCAAGGGGATAATTTCATTAATTAATTTCCCCACTTTGGCGCCAATTAAGTTTCTCACTTGTGATTATTATTAAAAAATTTTATTTTATTTTTTAATCACTTGATCTCTACTACAATTTTTCAATAGGTCGAACTTAGTTAATACACTGCTCGTTTACTTTTCCTCGATTTGCACTACTGCTCGATTCGGATCTCAAAAAACGGACTGCCCGATCTCTAGTTCAATGATCAATATTCAAACCTCGGCTTAAGAGAATTTATCCCCAAAAATTGATAAAGAGAATGGCTCAAGAGAGTCGGAAAATAGGATGATGCAATTTGCCAATTAAATTTGAAGTCCAATCTTGGCCGAAAATTGGTGTTTACATTAGCGGAGGTTTAGGGACCGCTTTGGGGATCTTTTTGTTTACGTGAACGGACTCGGGGCTCGCTTTGGGGATCTTTTGTTTACGTTAGCGGACTGGATGTTTACAGCATCCGTTTGATTTGGGCTGCGTGAAATTGATCTGGGTGGGAATGATTCGAAGGCCTGGTTGAAAGAAATAGCTGACCACGGATTTATCTCGGGTCTGTCAGAGTTATTTGGAAATTGGCTCTCGGCTCAAAGTTGCTTATAACACACACTATACCGATGTATTCGGATTAGAAGCTACTAGTACTAATCATTTTTAAAAACAAAAGCTGAGATTGAAGGATAATAAACTGGTTTATATCAAGAACTTAAGAAGTCCTCATAGTCATAAAGACGAAATTCAAGGCCAGGTACAAAACTTAATAAAAGATAAAAAGGAATAAAAGAACCATCTGTATCTGCATATAACAGCCTCTTAACTCTTATTAGTTCCGAAAAAGTCCATAACGGGCTCAGATAAAAAGAAATGGCGATTAGTAATTGATCAGATCAATAAAAAACTCTTGTCTGATAAGTTCCCACTACCTAGAATTAATGACATTTTAGACCAACTAGACTTCATATCTCGACTTTATATCAGGGTTTCACCAAATCGAGCTTGAAAAAAGTGAAAGTAAAACAGATATTACGTTCTTCTCAACAAGCAATGGCTCATATTGCTTCACGCTATTTCCATTCGGCTTAAAAATAGCACCAAACTCTTTTCAGAGAAGGATGACTATAGTATTCTCAGGACTAGATCCTTCTCAAGCGTTTCTTTACAATGGAGCCATTGGTTGTTCCGAAAAACATATGATTATTAATTTAACAGATGTTTTTTTTAGGACATAAATGCACTGATAAAGGAACCTTGCCCGACGACAGAAAATACAACGTCATACAAAATTATCCAGCTCCATACGACGCGGACAGCGGTAGAAGATTTGTTACACTCTGCAATTATTACAGACTTTTTATTAAAAACTTTGCCGACTATGATCAAGATCATTTAAAAAGGGTGAACGAAACATAAGTACAATGGCCAATAACACACTTCAGACCATATATTTATGGTTGATACTTTACTGTCAAAACAGATCACAGACCTCTTACGTACCTATTTTCCATGATAAATTCGAGTTCCAAACTCAAAACTCACGCGAATAAGACTTGAATTAGAAGAGTACAACTTCACTGTAGAGTATCTAAAGATTCGTTATCGAGAATAACCACGAGGAGCTAAAAGACATTACCAGAAATATAAAAAAAGTCATTATAAGATATCAAAGTAGACAGAAAAAGAAAAAAATGCTTAGGAAATCTATAGAAAAATCTTTAAAGCCCAACGATTACAGAGTCATCAATAATTACAACGTACGTAAAGTAGTGACCTTGCACATAAATAATATGACCTGTTTCTTCAAACATGGAAAACAAATTCCTGCATGAAATAATGTTAGCGATTTATATACCAATGGAGTTCTTGATTTAGGTTAGTTCTGCCAAAGGCTTGAAATGCAAGATAGAAAATCAGCCAACTAAAAGTGGCACCGTAGGAAAAAATATTTGAACAAGTTTCAATAGATAATTTAAAAAAAATTGGCAACAAGACACTGAAACCCGGTGACCGTTATATACAACAAAGAAAAAAAAGCTGTACTGTCTATATACAATACCAAAATCAGATAAAAGTAGCGAATATGCAGCCACACATTACACTTTTATTTAGTTGCCATTCCAATTGCAAATAAAAGTGCAAACACTGTCGCAAAAGCTATTTTCGAGTCTTTTATATTAAGGTACGGTCAATTGAAGACGTTCATTTCGGACATGAGAACCGAGTATAAAAATTCGATTATTTATGTTATGCAGATATTTAAAAATTTAAAATATAAGATCTTAAGCACACCACCACCAGACAATTGGAACAGTTGAAAGAAGTCACAGAACATTTAACGAATATATACGCTATCGATTGTTATAATTGTTGGGAAGTATGCTTAAAATATTTTGAAAACTGATTCAATACTACACCCTTATTGGCACATGATTACTGTCCATATGAGTTAGTTTTTGGGAAAACGTCGAATTTGCCAAAGCAATTAACTACTATAAGAAACAAAGAGCCTATGTATAACATAGATGATTATTCTAAAAAGAGTAGATATATATACTAATGACATAGATATATATTTATAATAGATAAAGTTTTATTGAAAAATGAAATAGGACATAAGCTAGACTTTAAATGTACTCGACCCTATAAGGTTGAATGTGTAGGAGATAAGGATAACATAATAATTTAAATAATAAAAATAAGAAACAAACAGTGCATAAGGATAGGCTAAAAATGTTTATTTCATAAACACTTTAATTCTTTTAAATATATCACGTATGGCCATACATAAAATAAGAAACATAATTTTAATAAAAAAAAAATATTAAAAATATACTAAAATATTACTTTTTGGTTCATAACAATACTTTCTGATTCGAACCGAAAAAAGTATAATAATATAAATATAAAAAAAAGTAATAAAATGTTCACTTATATTTATATACATATCCCAAGGAAATAAATTCATAGAATTACGTTATTTTTCAAAAGGAGGAAGATGTAGCATGTTCACATATCGAATGCACACTGTACTCAGTGTTGTGCAAGTTATATGTCACAATACTTAGGGGCCCTTGCCCAATTTATAAACAACTTTGAGCCAAGAGCTTTTATCCATTCTTTAAACAAAGACTCCAATTGATTCCCACCCAGATCAGTTTCACACTATCCGCTTCAAACGGATTCTGTAAACATCCAGGACGATATTGTAAACACCAGAGCCCCTAAAAGGGAGCCCCAAGTCCGCAAGTATTTCATCATTCTATTTTCCGAATCTCTTAGATGACTCTCCTAATCAGATTTTTGAGATAAATCTCTTAAGTCGAGGTTTGATTATGGATTATTGAACCAAAGTTAGGCAGTCCGTTTTTGAATCCGAATTGATCGGTCGACAACTTGAATATCGCGAGCAGTGAACATTTAGTTCGGTACTGATAACAATAGTGTTAACTAGTAAATAAGAATTAACAATAAAAAAATATATATCTTTTTTTTTAATTCACTAAACAATAATTTAATTGGCGCCCCAAAAAGGGAATTCGCGCAGCTCAAAAACCTAACCGATGACATAATAAAAAGTGTGTACATCGTGAAAATAGCTAAAGGAGGAAAACAATAAATGCAATAATCCCCCTTCGTTTACAACAATCCTTTAATTAAAGACCTTAACATAAAAACTCACTGCTCAAAAAACTATTACATTCAAAAACAAATATAAAAAAAAAAATAATAACAGATATTAAAAAAGTCAAACGGATAAATAAAAAATTAATTAATAATCAAAAACAAATTCAACAAAATAAAGGAAGAGCCGAGAAAAAATTGAAGGAAAAACTGAGGGCCATCCCTCGCTACACGGAAATAAATTGAAGGAAGAGCTGAGGGCCATCCCTCGCTATACGAAGACCCAAACAGGATCATCATCCAAGGAAACTAAGAAGAACAATTAGTGAGCTGTTTAATTATAGTTTTATATATATAAAAATTTACTTCAAAAGAAATAAAAAAAAAAGACAAACAAGGTGCAAGAGTTAATCAACGATTTTGAAAAAATTCTAAACATGACTCCACCCTTACCTGCAGTGGCTGGTTAATGTAAGCGATTTAATAGCACAAATAGTTAATAATGAATTGAGTCCTTTGAGAAATGTAATCGAGAGTTTAAAGTTACAAATAAATCACAACATAAGGAAGGTTGAGAAATTCAAGGTGGAAGATATGAATCCAAAAGTAAGGTTCGATACTTCTTATGAAATCATTAAGTCGGTTCGAGAATATAAAGGCGAAGAAGATAATTATGTTAGCTGAAGAAAATCGGCGGAAATAGCAATGGGACAATACAAAAAGGGGAAGTGAAAAATACTTTTCGGCCCTATCTATTCTTCGAAATAAAATGACAGGCATTGCCAGCCATTAACTCATAATGGAACCATATTGAATTTTGACGCCATAATGACAAGACTAAGTTTTGATTTTAGTGACAAGCGACCTATACAGGGGCAACTTCTTGTTATATTAAAACTGGGGTTTATAAAAATAAAAATGAACTACCAATATATAAAAGAGCATCCACAGTGAATAGATATTCAATAATTAAGTTTTATCGTATGATAAATATTTTCGATATACGGTATACTTTTTATGAAATAGATGGGCTAGACTCAGATTTACTGGTTGGCTATAACCTATTAGTCTGAGCTGTAATTGATACAGCAAAAGGGGTAATAAAGTATAATGGAAAGGAGGAAAAACTAAATTATTACGATAACGATAATATTTTAAACTGACAATCTTTGACAGAAGAAAACACCAATCTTCCGTTAAAACAATTCAAAAATATACTTTGATCAAAAGCCTCAAATCAGATCCGAATCTGAAAAGGGCAATCAAAGTGAATTTAGTTTAATCTAAATAAATCCTGAACACGCATCGTTGTATAATTCAACGACAAAAATAAAAGTTTGGGATACAAAAATCCTGAACGCGCCGTCGTACAAGTATCCGACAACCAAAAAATTAACAATATACAGAATTCATCCTCATATCAAAGAAAAGATTTGGAGGACGAAATATTAAATATTTTTAATAAAGAACATTAAAAAATAAATATGCAGATTCCTTTTAGGACTGACATGCACGGTGAAATAAATACCGAAAAAGATAGGGCTATTTATAGTAAGCAATACCCTTATGCACTATCAGCTTCAGATTTTGTAAATTCTGGAATCGCCAGAAAGAAGAAATTATGAGGCCAAGCAGTAACCTTATAATTCCCCTGTATTAGTCGTTCCAAAAAACGGTTTTAACGAAGATGGAACTCCAAAGACTAGTAATAGATTATAAGAAACTTAACGAAAACACCATACCGGATAGATATCCAATGCAGGATCCTTCCGTAATTTTTTCAAACCTCGGGAAGATGGCACTTTCTAGATGTTTCCTATTAGGCAGTCGCAGCAAAAGAGATCTTTATTGCACAGATTTGTACAGGCTTAACCTTTTTTACAAGGAAACCTTCAACATTCTCCAAGACATACCTATCATTACGAAGTACCCTTGTCGCTTTGTAAGGGCCTTTGAATTTTGGAATTAGCTTTTTAGATACGCATACATGAGAATCGAAGTTTTTGATCATTACTAAGTCATCCGTCTGGTAATTTTTAGGATTCTTTCTCTTTAGATCTTAGCATAACTTATTGTATTCTTGTAACTTCTCAATGCTCTTACTAGCTATTTCTCTAATTACTTCTAAATTTCTACATTCCCTATCTTTATTCAACTAACTAACTAATTCGAAACTATGGTACTTTGCCTCCACATCCTTCGTGCGTTTTCAAAAATAAAATACGGGGTGAAATTTACTGTCTTTTTTCCTCTGCATTAAAATTGAACCAAAACCTAGGGCACAAGCATCCCAATGCAACTCTGTTGGATCTTTTGGTTTGTACAAGGCCAGAATAGTGGCTTCAAAAAAATTTACTTTTAATACTTCAAAACAGTCTAACTCTTTCGCACCAAATTCGAATTTTCTGTCCTTTCTTACAAGATCATACAACGGCTTTGCTTTTGTTGAAAAATCTTTGACAAATCGTCAGTCCAAGAAAACTTTAAACCTCATGCGTTTTTGTCGGTACAGGAAAATCTTTTACTTTTACAGGTTTGATACCCTCTCCCGATATAACATATCCTAAATACTTTATTTCTTTTTGAAGGAACTCAGACTTGTCTAACCTAAGCTCAAGGTTGTTATCTACCGTTTCAAGACCTCCGTTAATATCTACATATGACTTTTACTACCTTTCATTGCTATTAAAATATCATCCATATAAATTAGGAGCATATCTTCTTTAAATCGGCAAAGATTTTGTTCATAAATTTTTTCGCAAACCAAACGGCATTCTAAGCCATTCCTACTGACCCATAGGTGTTGTAAAAGTGGTATACTTAATTGAATCCTCGTGAAAGAACCCATTTTTAAGGTCTAACTTACCAAGTAAAAGTAAAAAATAGTTTTTTCAGACAGTTAATCAATAAGGTCATCTGGGGTGGGGTAGTTATCTTTTAGCATTTTTTTGTTAAGGCCTAAGCACATTCCTTATTCTCCAGACTTCTTCCTAACTAGAACTATCGGTTATGCATACTCAGACTCGCTTACTCAAATAATACCGTTTTTTATGTAATCATCTATCAAATTTTGAACTTGACTTTTCTCTGCTTATGATAAACGTCTTGGAGGGTAATTGAAAGGTTTAGTTTTATCAAAATTCAGTTTCATTTCCCATTTTACTAAGGGGATCTCCGTCCGTTTCGGTTTCGTACAAAACTTATCAAAAATTTCAATCAAAGTGGTCACTTACATTTTTACTTTACTCTATCATTTTACACGAATCACTTTGCATTTCTTTGTGACCACAATTAATCTTTATACTATCATTTGAACAATCATCTTTCTCACAGCTATCAGTCGACCAATCGTTTTCAATCAGTCCAACATTTGAGCAATGAAATTTAAAACTACTATCCTTCTCCCTATTACTATTATCTGAGCGATCATTTGAAATACAGAAATCCTTTGAGCAAATATCCTTTAAACGATCATCAACACAACTATCATTTGAACAATTATTGATACACTTATCATAAACAATCATTTTTCCTAACAATCTTAAAGTTACAAATGTTACTACCTAGAATGTTTTCAACGCAGGATAACTTCGTAAAACTAATTGGACTCCCAGAATCGATTAGGCATTCTGCAAATAGGCACTGATTAGGGTGTGAACTAAGTAATGTAATGTACAGTGAATTAAACGGTCTCACATATTTGTTTTTGGTTGCGTTCTTATTCTCGCTGCAACGGGATACGATGTGCTCCAAACTTCCACAACCGTAGCATGCGCCGTATGCGCGCTTGGACTTGCGGCAGTCGGCCGCGAAGTGACCCACGGAGTTACAGTTGTAGCATCTTATAGCAGGACCGGGTTGGTTTCCGGAAAAGACTTTGTGGCGTCCAAATGCGAGTTGGTTTCCGCAAAGTTACTTTGGAGAATGCCTGCAACAGCTGGGCAGACGAATTAAAACAGTGCATGTGTGCCTGTTGTCGTAGAAGAGTATCCGGTATTCCTTCAATGATACTGTCGATTAATTCCTCGTCGTCTATCCGGATGTGGGCAGCCAACAGGGTCTTGTCAATAAAAGTCTTCATCTGGATGCCTCTTTCGCTCCTGGAACTTGCGTCTGGACATTATCTTGCTCTCTTTTGACTGAAAAGCCTCTGCGAATTGAGATAAGAGTTCCTGGGCTGGCATCCAGCGATGTAGCCCCGACATAGTCCTGATCGGCTCCGCCATCTGCAGCAGTATTGTCGGTCATTTCCTTGGGGTCCGGTACTGGACATTCTTCGGGATTCACACCATTCAACCGCGCTGCTAGTGTTGCCTTGGTGCCGCTTTTGGGCAACCCAAGTTTTTCCAGCTAACATCGAAGTTCTGATGTGTAGCCGTCCGCAGCTATGGTGTCCATGATAACGAACTATTTTAAATAACTCGCTTAATAACTTTTGCTCGTAAACAGAGTTAGGGACGCGAGAAAAAAAATTTTTTCGCGGTAATCCTACTTCCTAGATGGAACTTTCTAGATGTTTCCTATTAGGCGGTCGCAGCAAAAGTGATCGTTTTTGCACAGATTTGTACAGGCTTAACCTATTTCACAAGAGTTCAGGGTATACAGTATGAGGGAGTGAGACAAACATAGTGTTTCTTAAGAGTAACAGGGATGTTTATATGTTGTGTGTAATAAAAGTGTGACCTAACTTAATGTAGAATGTACGTATAACAGATGCTTAGGGATATGTATATGTATATATGTCTGCTTGCTACAATACTTTTCCGCAATTGATTTGGAATCAGGATTCCACCAATTTCTATTATCTCTATTTATCTAGGTTATATTTGGAAAAACTATTCGGAATTTTTATGGCGCCTCGGTCAATAATGTAGTGACAGTGACGCAGGGAAAACGCAAGAGGAAGTTCATTTTAATTGCATAAAAATAACTAATAGGAATACACAAAATCTTGTGTATTATTTCCCGCGGCGACTTTGATGTTTGGTTTTGATTAAATTGTCGTTCTCGTCGCGAAATACCCTCTCTAGTCCGACGAAGTACTGCCATTACTAAGAGATGCCCTGCTATTTCTCAGTGTCAAAATGAAAGTAGCAGCTGGATTAAAAAACCCCAACGCAGAACCCAAGGTATTAGTGAAAAGAAATTGAAAGATTGAGTTTGTTAGCAAAACAATTTATTTGTTTCTTGGCTTGCGCTGAAAAATTGCACCTACCTTTTAATACTTATCACATTCATATACATTATATAACCTATTTGAACCACCGTTCACATTACGAACATTATTGCAATCACTGTAGTCCCCACTTTATATTCTAGAAAAAATAAAAGTTCG
This sequence comes from Drosophila biarmipes, assembly GCF_025231255.1. Lineage (NCBI taxonomy): Eukaryota > Metazoa > Arthropoda > Insecta > Diptera > Drosophilidae > Drosophila > Drosophila biarmipes. The sequence continues at coordinate 25,302,607 of NC_066612.1, forward strand.
GAAATTTATCCCAGCCGCTATACGTTCAGACCGGGTAAGCGAGCAAAGTTTATTGTCAGATAGCATCGGAGGAAGTCTTATAAGAGGAAATTCGCCATCTTCTGGATTGCTTTAATCATTTTTATCTTGGAGTACATTTACGTTTTATCCGATGTCGAGTATTGCTTAAGCCCTGAACTCATCGTCAAGGTATTAAGACGCTGGTCCTTCGGGAAGAGGGCCATTTTCTTCTCTATCCACATTTTGCAGATCTTGATGAACTCTCTCCAGCTCCATGGTCTGAAACACATCATACTGCTCTTTATTGCGCTTGATAATTTCTAAATGTGTTTTCAGTTTTGTCTGAAATGAGTTCCGTATCTTCAGTATTAAAAGTATTACGTGCTTTCTAAAATAGTCAGATTGAGAAAAGTTTTAACTGAAGCGAACTCACCTAAGATTCATGGCATGATTACTTACTACTAGCCCATCCAGCATTTGGTAACTTTGAGCTGAAATATTATTTTCTTCATCTGCATCAAAGTCGATTGGTTCATCATATTCTTCATTTGAAGGTTCTGATCGTGCGTTTAGCTTAGAGAATTTGAATTAAGCCGCAAATTCCGCAAGACATAACGACTCTAGTTGTTCATGTCTTTGCACGTATCGATCAAGTGAATTTCGCTCAAAAATATCTGGTAAGTTTTCGGGATGCTGTTCTTATTCCCTGTTAGATCGGTTAATTCAGACCCTTTTATCAGGATGGTAGGTGTTCATAAAAGCACTCCCTTCACTAGCCTCAGGCATGTGTAAACCTAAAATGTTGTATGCAGCTTCTTGGGCAGATATTTCTGTAGTGTTATCTCTATCCGCATTTTGCAGATCTTGAAGAGCTCTCTCTAGCTCCATGTCGTGAAACACATCATACTGCTCTTTATTTAATTTAATTTCAAAATTATTTCTAAATGTGCTTTCATTTTTATCCGAAATGAGTTCCGTCTCTTCACTTCTCTATGGCAAAAAGAGCATTAAGTGCTCTCTAAAATAATCTGATGGCGCTGAGTCTGCGCATAAAGGTACTAGGGTGATCCGATAAACGCTCAAGATTTGTACCCACTTATAGTTGCTCCTCAACTGTGTTAACTTGTCCCTTAAATATTTCCCCGCAAGAAATAGTTGGGAAGGAAAGCTCTTCTGCGTCGTCGTCAAGGGTCAAATTTGTTTGAATGCGGCGTTCTCCATTAGTCCATTATCATCGTGTTCTAATAGGATTTCATGACCTCCGGGATTTAAGTCAACTACTTGCTGGACATTTGATTGAGAATGAGATCGCTGACGAAGAAGCTATTCTACAACTTCTCGGTCAGATTCATCTGCGATGAAAGGTATGTCTTCTTCGGCTCGCAATTGATTGAGCCAATCACCGTCGAAGGAAATTTTGTCCTTTCTATATAGCTCATTGTTCAAGCCACTTACCTGAAACGGAAACCACTTTCCTCTAAGCACGTGTAAGACTTAGTGTTACGAACACATTGATCCCTCGCCGGAACTGGACTCCTCCGTCGCCGTTGATCCTCTCGCTTATCCTCCTTGTGCTCTTTTAGCAATATTGCGCTGTGACTGTCTCAAAGATTCCGTATGTCGATTTTGTGAACTTGACTTATTTGTTGTTTCCGAAGTCTTCGCTGAGGTCTTGGGTTCCGATGATGGACTGTGTTGGTCCTCCCCTCCTGTGTCCTGGCGATGGGGTTATTTCTAGTGATCCTATGAGCAGCTCCGTCCCGCGAACGGACGGGTCCTTGATTTTCCTTAACGGATCTCCAGATAGCATGATCAGCAGTATTTCGCAATTGCTCTCGTCGTCCCTCCTCGAAATCCGACCTGGCAATTGTGCGTCTCAGGCGCGCTCGAGTCCTCGATTTTTTTCAATCGATCTCCAGGTAGCGTGGTCATCAATATTCTGCACCTTGTCGTCGGCGCTCTTCCAAATTTGACTTGACGACAGCATACGCTGCGGTGTTTTATAAAGTTATGTTGTGATAAAAGTTATGATTTTCCAGAGAATTTCAAAAAAATCATTTTAGTTGGGTGATGGCACCAAAATCTCTTTGGTCGCAATTCTGGTAAATATTTTTTGATGTTTATATACATACATTCCACCTGAATTTCACCAGAAGAGGCTTATGTGTTAAGATTTTTTGAATTTTATTTTATTTTATGTAAATACTTACCAAAGGAAAAAAGTATAATAACACTTTATTTCTTAACACCTTTTTTTATGAAAAATCCCGTCATTCACTTTTCACCTTACTTTCCGTAGGATTATATCAACTGAACAGGTATACGTTGTCACTCGGCAACTCGGCAAACTAATCCGGGGATTAGGATTACGAGTCAATATATAGGTTTGATACCGTAATCCTTTTGATGGGGGACTATCCCCGGCTTTAGGCACAATTTTTATGTAAATTAGGTAAACAGGGTTGCTTAATTTAAGGATTGTGTAATAACTGCATTATTAATAGTTTTTAAGTTTCTTGGCAATATTGTAAATTGATAAACGAGTACATCTCGGTACTCTACCTTGAAAGGTGAACGCCGGTCCCATGTTATTCGAGTCCTTATACCTTGAATGCAACAAAATTAAATTCGTTAATATGAATTTTTTAAATGTTCTATATCCCAGAGTAAAAGAAAATACGATCAAAATCATCTTTTAAAAGTAATTATTTTACTAGTTCTTTGACCGTTTCTTTGACTGTTATAAAGGCATGTCAAAAGACCGCGTGGGAGATATCATGCATGAAATTTTCGACATGAGAAAGCTGTCGGCGCGATGGCTCACTCCGGTCAAAAAATGCAACCGTGAGACCACTTCAGAGCAGTGTTGGACGCTGTTTAACCGCAATCCGGAGGATTTTCTCACTCCGTATAACAAACGCTCCTAATAAGAAGGAACTATTAGCTATAGCTTGGGCTTTTAAAAATTTACGAAATTATTTATATGGAATTAACAACATTGAAATCTACACAGATCATCAACCTCTTTCATTTTCAATTTCTCAAAAGAACCCTTATATCGAAATAAAAAGATGGTATTCTTTCATTGAAAACGTTGTTGCAGATGCATTATGTAGGATACAAATTTATAACTTCACAGAAAGTATGGAGTCGGTCTCAGATTAAAACACTCAGCATTTAGCAGGGAGTAGTTTTGAGAATGTTATACAAGAAACCCGAAAACTCTTAAGCCAGTTTAAGCAACAATTGCTAATAGCAAGGGGAGGTATACAATACATGAGTCGATTAATGTGTTCGAAAATACTAGACATATAATAGAGTATGACATTACGGAAAATTTAATAACTCTCTTAAAGGAATACATTCCACCTAATATAACAGTTAGAATTCATTGTAGCTTAGAAGACCTTTATATACTTCAAAAACCACTAAAAGATAATTTTATAAATACATTTTTATTTACCAGAATATTTGTCCAAGACGTAGAACAGACATCCAGTACAAGCACCTATTCCGGATAGAGAAGGTTAAAGTTTGCATATTGAGATTTATTACGCCCAAAATCTTATATTTATCACTTGTATAGATTCATATTCAAAATTTTTAGTCGTAAAAGAAATCTCAAATAAATGAAATATAGAAAACAAAGTTTCAGAGATTCTACATCAATTCCCATTAGCCGAAACCTGGATGATAGATAACGAATCAAGTTTTTCTTCATCCCAATTTAAATCTTTTGCACAAAGAAACGGAATATCTTTATTTTCTGCAGATCCTCGACATAGTACTTCCAACGGACAAATTAAAAGGACACATTTTACTTTAACAGAAATTGCACGTTGCATTAAAGATGAACTTAACTTAGTTGATTATTCCGAAATCGTAATTAGAGCAGCTCAGAAATACAACTTATAATTCACTCTATAACCAATTAACGACCGTATGATATATTATTTAATAAAATCAAACATGATAAAATTTCCCAATTGTTAAAGCAAGCACAGAATAAAATGTTACATTTTCATAATAAAGACAGAAAAGAAAAGTACTATTCAGATGAAGTAATTTACGAAAAGAAACACGGGGATAAAAAAAGCCTAACTCTAGATATAAAAAACAGGTAGTTAAGGAAGATCATCCTAATAAAGTTATTATTAATAACAGAAACCGTACGATTCATAAAGATAATATTAAATTTTAAACAAATTTACTAATCTAAAATTCCAGATAATGAATTCAATAATGTACTAATTATTGCTGGTAGCTACAACCAAATCAGAAATTATGGATTACACAAACCATGATTTCTTTCTTTACAAGGATACCAAAGAAGTCCTCATGCTAATTTAAGTTTTTATAAAGATATTAATACTCTTGAAACTGAATTTTTAAACAGCCATAACGTTCAGAATTCACATATCCCACGATTTAAAAATTATTAAAATACTTATTTCTCAAATAATACCCACTATATAAAAAACAGGCATTAATGAATTAGGCACAATTTGAAAATGGATAGCAGGAACACCACATCATGATGATATCATAACAGTTCAAAATAAAAATAATGATTTGATAAAAACAATAACGATCAATTCGTTATTAATTTCAAAATATTCAAAGAAATAAAAACTCTATCTGACAACTTTAAAACCGCCTTTAAAGATCAAGAAATTGACATACAGGCAATTTATAAACATGAACAAAAACCTGTTATTATTACTGATCTTTTGGATATATCTGAATTAAAAATCGCATTGCACCAATATCTTATTATTATATATAAAAATACCCTATAATTATCGATCGTTGTGAAGTTTACAACTCAAGATACATTTCGCACAGCGATGGAAAATTGTTAATCAATAATCATGTCGCAAAATGTAAAAATAGGTTTTATGTAATGTCTAATTTTAAGACGGAATTATTTAACAACTATTGCACATTAAGCCCAGAAGATTCTTGTTTTACCAGATTACTAAGTGGAGAAAAATCTTTATGTGATAAAAAAGAGAAAAAAAATAAAAATGTAGATGTAATCCAAGAAGGAGCCATTTTTATAAACGGAGTTAAGACAGTTAATGACACTCATTTAGATGGGTCATATTTAATAACCTTAAATGACAATGAAAATACTGTGGAAAAAAATATCATTGTCGAATTGACTAATTAGCTACATTCATTATACCCATCAGTTCCAATAAATCGGGACGATTTAATTTAGAATGGGGGGTGTTATATGACACATTACTAAGGGCCCTTGCCCAATTTATAAACAACTTTGAGCGAAGAGTTTTTTTCATTCTTTAAACAAAGCCTCCAATCGATTCCCACCCAGATCAGTTTCACACTCTCCGCTTCAAACGGATTCTGTAAACATCCAAGGAGATATTGTAAACACCAGAGCCCCAAAAAGGGAGGACGTAAACATCGATTTCCGGCAGAATTTAAATTCTGCAAAATTGTAATTTCAAATTTAATTGACAATTTTCATTATCCTATTTTCGACTCTCTTGGATCATTCTCTTAATCAGATTTTTGAGATAAATCTCTTAAGTCGAGGTTTGATTATGGATTATTGAACCAAAGTCAGGCAGTCCGTTTTTGAATCCGAATCGATCGGTCGACAACTTGAATATCGCGAGCAGTGAAAATTAAGTACGGTACTAATAACAATTGTGAAAACTAGTAAATAAGAATTAACAATAAAAAAATACATTTAAAAAAAAATATAAAAATATATATAAATATATTTTTAAAATATTTTATAAAAAGTGTTTTTATCAATCCCCAAACGAAAATGAATGAAGTTAGAAAAAATTAAAGTAACTTTACTTGATAAGGGTTTTCGACAATCAGTGCCTGATATATTCAAGAAGTTTACCACGTTTGTTTGAAATCATAACAATACAAGCGATATCCGCCGCGGCGTTACAATCTTTCATCTCGGCAACGAGAAAATTCTCGCCAAGGCAATCTTAATTCATATCGTCATGTCTATAATAGACCCCAAAACTTGGTAGCAATGGGAAGAAAAATTTCTCATCATTGCCTTAATAAGAGATATCAATACTCAGTGGCTGTAAAATCCACGACAGGCATGAGAGCTTTTTGTCTAAATATATTAAGCATTCTTTGAAACTGATTTAACGACTAGTCGGATGTTTCGCATTCTGCCTAATAAAAATGTCTAGCCAGCAAAGTTTTTCGGTATATTAGAAAAATTATTCTACATTTTTATGGCGCTCCCGGGTGGGTTATATGATAATAATTGAAGGCAAAAAGTGACAGTGACACAGTGAAAACAAAAGTGCATAAGAGTACATAACAAAACAAGGAAGAACGCTATAGTCGAGGGCCTCGACTATCAGATACCCGTTACTCAGGTTAAGGGAGAAAATGGGAAATGAAGATATATAGCCAGCAAAGCGATCTTTTAGGGCGCCTCCTACCTGTTGATCCTATCATAATAACTGGAGGCGCTACCCAGGAATCTGCATGCAAAGTCTTCCTGTCCCAGCTCTTACAGTTTCTGAGATCTCAGCGTTCATACAGACAGACGGACCGACGGACATGGCTAGATCACCTCGGCTAGTGATCAAGAATATATACACTTTATGGGGTCGGAAACCCTTCCTTCCACCTGTTACATACTTTCAGACGAATCTAGTACACCCTTTTACTCTACGAGTAACGGGTATAAGTACAGATAATCTTGTGTATTGTTACCCGTTAGTTTTGGTTTTGCGAAATTTAACTGTAATTTCTTACGAAAATTATTGCTATCACTGTCGCACCCGGTTTATATTTCGGGAAAAATTAATAGTTTGAGAATTGTTACCAGCCGCTATACATAATCAATAAATAAGCCCTCTAATAAAAGCAGCTGCTTTCGTTTTTGCTTTCGCTTGTCCGCCGTTAACAACGTTCTTATTGTTGTTGGATTGCAACTACTATTAATTTTGATACTTCGTGGCCTGGTATTAGATTTAACATTTTCGTCGCTTTCATTGTAAATAATTATAACAATATTTTTTCACACAAATTTAATAATTGTATGCAAAATAATTATTTTACTCTTGTCTTGTTTTGATTCAAAATTTATTTATTTTCGTCGTCGTTAATTGAAACAAAAAAAAAGTTTATATATATATTTTTTTTTAAAATTTTATATATTAATTAATTTAAAAATGAGTCCAGATAAGCTAAGAAGGAATTTGTGACCACGGTAAAAATATTGTCGCTTATCTCAGCCCTGAAGACAGCTAGCGAAACTAAAATTCATAGCTTAGCTTCTGTAGCTCCAACTCGAGCTCGACTTCAGAATTTGGCATTACCGAAATTCAGCGGAAAATATTCAGAGTTTAAGAATTTCATTAGCCTTATCGAAACTCTTGTTCATCAAGACGACCACATTCATGTTATTGAAAAATTCAATCACTATATATACTGTCTTTTTGGTGAAGCTTTAGGCACTATTAAGGCCTACCGAGAGCAATCATTGTTTTGTCTTCCAAAAATATCGCAGCAGTCACCGTCGTCTCTAAGAAATCTTATCGATAACGTGTCATAAATATACGGTTCTTCGTTATCAATAGGAGACGACACCAAGATTTCGAATGCAATATCGATCTATCTTGACTTGAACAGAGTCGACCCAATGACCAAACCAAAATGGAAAGAACAGTAAGATTATGAAAGGTTAACACTGTGGTCCGATTTTAAAAAATTCCAAGTCGCCCATAGCAGCACAAGAATCGACGACACGTTAGCAAGCCAAATAATCGTAGTTCGTTTTCTTTTCCTTCGTCAATAGTAAGTCCCAGCAAAATGGTAGCTATTGCAATGGGGAAAACAATATCCTAGCGAACTGTGGTTCGATTTTGTAAAATCTCACAAATCGCATCACGTTTTACTGCATTGACATACCGTTTCTGAGAACAGTTTAGCGTTGCCACAACCCAAAGAGATTCTTACCCTTTTTTTAAATCAAGATCAGTCATCTACCTCACATCTTATGTAAATACCGCGGAGATGTCGCGCATAAATAGTAGTGAGTTCTCATCCGATTTTTGGATATTAAAGTTCCAAAGAACCTATCTTTAGCAGACCCATATTTATACAAGCCACAAAGAAAAGATAGATTTAGAGGTGCAGAATTTCGAATAATTACATAGATGTTGGACAAATTAGACGAGGTCCTACATTTCCAACTTTGCAGAAAACCCTTTTAGGCTGGGTTGTTTCGGGAAGATATAAAACATCTTTCCTTACAGAATTTTGAGCTGTAGTGAAAAGATGTTAGTATCTATTGCCAGCACACTACTAAAGTGCTCTGCACATAGGCGGAACAATGGAGGCAGGTGTCAAAACTGCAAAGCACCTACTTCTATGAGCGGTGGGTGGCGCTCTCCTAAGCGCAGAAGAGCTGGCAACCGTCCTCGTCGCGGCCGCTCGGATCAATCATGCACGACACAAGCGACGGAGAAACTCAGACTCCCGGGCAACGATTGACAGCCACATCAGTCCGGAACCCGGGGCAGGAGGGTCTCAGCTGCTAACGGCAATGGCGGCTTGTCTCGTCAGTCAGGCAAATATTCTGTCGGCGATGGTCCCGGGAATATGTCTTGGGCCTCTTTTTGGAGCGGCAGTTAAATGCATAATTCTACCTTCGATCTAAGCAACTGCAATCGCTTTTGATTAGATTCCAAATGTCATCTTTTTGGCAGACTTTAAACTTTTTAATCCTACACGCGTCGACATGCTGATCGGCGATGACTTGTTTTCGACTTGTTTAGGGCAAGGCAAATACGTAACAACAAGGCCAACCCTGACAAATACCGTCTTTGGCTCTGTAGCGTCGGGAAATTTTAAAGAAAATTCACCTGCACGGCCGCTCTAGTAGTAATCTAGACTTTGTCCCTGTTCCTTGTATAAAACAGCTCAAAGGAGTGCTTTTAATCGGCACAGTAAAGTAATCACTCATTGTTTATCCTGTTTATAAAAAATGATTTTGCTTTCGATCAAATAAAGGCTACGGGAAACCGAATACCCCACGCCTCGGTGTTTTATCTCAGTGTGTTCTCCGACAAAAAAAAAATCTTCGAATAAATAAAATAAAATAAAAATAAAATGAAGACTCCAAAACTCGCAAAGTCGGCAGACTTCAACAAAATTTATAGACATGTAATGTTAAATAGGGGACACCGATGGATTCAGTTGATAATATGGCGTGAATCCCCTCAAGCCCCTCTATAAATTTATCGTCTAAGCACCGTTTCGCATGGTACGGTCAAAGTTGCTAATTTGTCGCCTTTGTTCGAAAGCCTTTCGTTTTTGTCCATGAACTCAACCCAAGGGCTATTTAACCAGCTTTTTGCTGCAATTTTCCACGAAAGTCAAATTGAATTGAAACCACTAGTAAGCGCTCAGATGGTTGCTGCGGATTCTAATCAGCCAGTGGTACAATTAGACGAAAACTCTTCTTCCTACGTAAAGGAAGAGAAAAAAATTGTATAATTTGGCTGCAGAACAGAGGTTTTCCTTTTCTGAGTGGTTTGCAGTCGAATTAAGCACACTAAATAAAAATTTGCCCACACCTAGTTCTTACCAAAGGCTAAGCCGATTTATCAGTAATAAAACTTTTAAAATTTGCACATTACCCCTCGTGCGAGTGGGCAGTCGACTAGCGCATTCGGTTTTTAAACCGTCACTCTGTCTCAGAGTGGCAAGGCCTGCTCGAAAAACTTGGTTGCGCAGCGCAACGCTCGTTGCTTTACCTCCCGGATCTGAATCTCCTAAAACGAACGACGACATTTTGCATCTAAAACGCTGGCAGCTCATATCAGCCAACACAATTTTTCAAAAGGACTGGTCCCGTCAAATCTGCACATTTATTGAAGGCCTTTATGTTTTCTAAGTTCGTTGCGATGCACGACTATTGAAAGCTGCGAGCAGGGGGGTATCACGCCTGATCATTAAATAAATAAATTACAATAAATTACTCACAACAGGTCGGAAAGTTATATTAATAAATTAAAAATAATAAATTATAATAAAAACTAGATTACATAAAATACTCACTCTTAATACCAATTTAATATGAAATAAGATCTAAAGAAAGAGGGTAACATTCTTAAATATAAATCACTTGAAATAAAAACGAACAATTTACACAGATTTTCAAATTTTCACGGCTAAACAATGTTTTGTGCTCGTGAAATGGCATATTCCCTCCAGCTTCCTGAGCCAACAACATCCATACTACTACGTATTATCCACAATAAAACGGCATGATCAAAAGATGGCTCTGGTCTTTCAAGGCTGCGATAATGTGTTACCCAAAACACTCCTTGGCCAGAACTGCTACTTGTCGTCTTGATAGGACTGCGAATATGCTTTAAGGAGGAACTCAACTTATCGGCTGCCGAAATTTTTTACAGTACGTCCGTACGCTTGCCAATTAAATTCTTCGAAGACAAAGCCCTAATCCTACCACTTTAATAAGTATTTTCTTCCTTCTTACTTGAGTAGATAGATTTTGATAATTTGTCTATTCTAATAAATCGAAGAACTTGGTATTATTTTAATGGGCATCAGCAACAGCGCTGAGCCTCTGCGAAGCAGTAAATAGACAACAGGATCAATGGTCACCTCCTGTATACAAAAAAATCAGCAATCCATACCACACATAACAGACTACGTTCCACCCAAAGTAAACTTTCAAAAAAAAATACATGCTCATCATACCGACCCGTACAGAATGGGAAACCTCCTGTACCAATTCTAAAACGCCGTCAATATACACGCAGACTGCTCCAAGCCTAAATTCCAAACAGGAGAAGGAGTTTCTTCCCCGAACTGGTCGTTAAGGTCTCATTTTCCCTACCATATCACTAAGTATTTTCTAAGCTGTAGTCATGGACATCCTGATAGCCACCCACCTGGATTTATCAGAATATCACGACACAGACATCTGAATACGATAAATCTCGGACCGAAAGATGAGTAGCCATCTGAGAATTAACCTCATCTGGGTGCCTATTGAGGCCAACCGATGGAACGTATATTCTTAGACGTTTTCATCCTAGGGAGCTACACACTTCCGAACCTTGCTGCTATTCGGAAGCCAAGTCGGAAGCATTTCCAAACTCTTATGTTTCCTAAAAAGAAAAAACTGGTTCAGGAAACCCATGAGCTAGGGAAAAGGATCTGCAGGATCCGTTTTGGCCTAACTGGGGGAAGTTGTCCAATCTCTAACCATATCTACCTAACATAGCCTAGACTGACGAGCAACTATTATCCTAATATTATGTCACAATGTTCAGTAAATTTTGGTCTGCTCGAGCTCTTCCGCTTTCTTTATAATAATTATAGGGAACTAATAAAAACAACAACTTAGAGTTGTGATGGAAGCCGTCTTCAATAATGCCCTGGCGGGACACGCCGCTGTAAATCTGCAAGGAAAGCAGGAGTTCAGGCAGCGAATCGAGAAGCTGACCGGGCTAATAGCCGCAGTAAATGTTGCGCCAGCCCCAGCACTGGCTCCTCAAATACAAACATATATAGCCATATAAATAAGAGGCAATATACAGTGTAACGAACCCTAGGACGCTGTTAAGTGTTAACTGGAATTTTCGGGAATACAGGAGTCTTAGCGACAAGCGGTTTCAGAGGATATATTGGCAGCTCCCGCCACTATCAAGCGGCTATAATTATTAGGAGTAAAGTAAGGAGAGACGCTGATGCGATACTATCTTCATTTGGGACTGTGTCGAATTTCGACGCGATTATAAAGCACTTGGACCTCACATACAGAGAAAAACGACTGATGCATATCATCGAACAATAGTAAGGCACCCCCAGACAGGGTAGTCTGACATTGTTGGAGTATTACGTTGAGGTTGAGTAAAATCTCACATTATTGATAAATCATGTAAACATGTCATATGGAACAGCTATGGTAAAGGTATTATTAAAAAAATCCGCGAAGTCACCTTGCGGGTATTTATTTTCGCGTTAAAATACAAAGACATGCCATCCGCTCTCGCCTTGGCACAGGAGGTAGAATCAAATCATGAGACATATTTTCGCAACCAAGTTGCAAGAAGTCAAAAGGAAAGAAATAAAAAAAGCAGGGTCAAAGGCGCCAGAGCGCCTCAGAATAGTTCACAGTAGCCCATGGGTGTCGACCCATCCTTCTCCAAGTTTTTTAAACGTCCATTTCGCCGGACTAACATACAAAAGAAACAAAAGGTTAACCACGTCGCTCAGAGCGGCGAACAGGCGGATAAGAATCATAATACCATAGCCTCCAGCGCGGCTGCAAAAATCGCCTTGGCAGACCCCAACGAGGCTCTACCATATAACACCTCTGTAGTAGCTACTAAAGGGACATTAGATAATGAGTCCATCTATGCCAAGCTGTATCCGTATCCCATAGGGGCAGCAGATTTTGTTAACAAATACATTTAAAATCTATTGAGTAACGAAATAATTTAAAAATCGGTGTCCCTATACAATAACCCAATATGGGTAGTAGACAAAAGGGCACCGCTGATTTGGAGAACAAAAACATGCGGCTAGTTATTGACTTTCACAAACTTAATGAAAAAACGGTATCTGACAAGTACCCGATGCCACATATCTCCATGATACTAGGAAACTTGGGCAAGGCCAAATATTTCACAACATTGGACCGTAAGTTGGGTTATAATCAGATCATGCTCGCAGAACGCGACCGGTAAAAAAATTCCTTCTCTGTGAACGGGGGAAAATATGAATTTCGTTGCAGACGGGTTGTCCAGGCAACAACTCAATAGAGGAGCAAGAAGCTGAATCATGCAGGATACACAGCGAGCTCTCTCTGACTCACACCATTAACTGTACAGACAAGCCTCTGAATTGCTTTCAGAACCAATTAGTTCTTGACGAGGCCATTGATAAGCAGTTTCGTATTTTTTGGGAATAAGAGGCACCACTTAATAAGCTTCACATACAAAGAAGCATTGCTTAAAGACATTTGGAATTTCATTGTTCCTAAATGCGTGAGTGCCATCCATTTCAACGTACACACATTGGCCATGGTACAGGACGAACTAGATCGGCAATTTCCTAACAGATGAACATAATAGGGCCCACAGATCGACTCAGGAAAATGTGAAGCAAGAACTGCTAGAGCTAGCTAAATTAGCCAGTGAAATCGTCGCAATCTGTAAGACATGCGCAAGAGCAAAATACGACAGGCATCCGAAGAAACAGAAACTAGGCGAGACAACAGTCCCCTCTCATGATGGAGAAATACTCCACATAGATATTTACTCCTCGACTGAATATATTTCCCACTTGTATTGATAAATATTCAAAATTTGACATTGTACAGCATGTTCCCTCGAGGACCATTGATGATCTCAAACCAGCTTTACTCCAACTAATGAATTACTTCCCAAAGACATGCACTATCTATTGCGACAATGAACCGTCATTGAACTCGCACACAATCTCAATCCTGCTCAGTAACCATTTTGGCGTTAGCATAGCAAAGGCTATGTCTCTTCATAGTGTTTCAAACGGGCAGGTGGAGCGATTCCACAGTACCCTATGGAAACTCAGCCGTTGATTAAAAATCGGCAGTACAATAGCTGTCCTTTTAGCCGCAACGAAATACAATAAACCAATTCACTCAGTAATTGGGAAGCGACAAAAGTACGTCGTGCAAGCGCACCCGGATGAACCGCAGGCGGACATACAAAATAAAATCAAATGTGTGCAAACCGCGCTTAGGGACAGAGAAAATGCTTTCCGACTGAGTAGAACTTTTGACGTCGGTGAAAAAGTCCTTGTAAAGTTTAACCAAAGGCTCGGAAATAAACTCACACCTTTGTGTGAGGAGGACCACAGTCATAATTAAAGAGGGTGGTCCAGAAGGACAATCTTAGATAGTAAAAATATTAATTTTTAACAAGCCGCTTGGCAAACACTTTACTAGCCATAAGCTTATTTGCCACTGGCATCATTTACCCTTTTTTGGTGCATATTTTAGCCATTTGGCACAAGTTTTTAGTAGCTATAAGTTACATTGCCACAGGCAAACTTTACACATTTGATGTCAACTTCTTTTGGTGGTGGGTTACCTTTCAATGAACAAAAATAGATAAAAACTCAGTTCCACGGGTTCAAAATCATCCGCTTCTTCTTCTCTTTAACCATGACGTTAGCGTACATCACAGACTATTCCCAAACTAAGTGAATTCATGTTATAACGGTAAAATCCAGTGAGTCTATCGGAGTATAGGCGTGTAATAGAAGAAACAAACAATATGGACGACATGTTCTTATTGTCGCATATGAAAAAACTTTTGATTGTGTATACCGCCCACATATGCGACCTACTTGATTCATTGAGTGTGCATCACAGGGTAGCTAGAAGTTTTCAGGCTCGGCTCTGAGAGTCGTAGCAGGAATTCCAGATGCGAGAGATTTGGAAAAGATCAGGCTTACGGAAATGTAACTCATAGGTTCAAGAAATAGACAGATAGAAATTAATTATAAAATTAGTAAGCTCACAGAAACTGTCCATCAAATTCTAAAAGCAGCCAAGAACTCGCAAATCGATAAAGGTCACCTATATGAAATTTTACTTGAAGTTACAGAGCTAAAATTTACGTAGTCAGACCGAATATATAAGATCACACAGGCTTGGAAAATGTTTGGTTGGAGGATCCCTGCATACCCGCATAAAAGATATACTGTCCGTAGCGTCCGTAAAAATTGTACCATCTATAATTAACATTATGCTTTTTATAATACAATTTCCCAAAGTTATACTACCATGTAAGAAAATAACAATATATCCGTTGCGCATAATAACATGATGGTAAGGATAATGGATAACGTTGTGGCTTAATATAACGGAGAAATCCATGCAATTAAAAGTTAATATGTAACACAAGGAGCCACCTTCTACTAGTTGGCGACAGAGAGTTTATATGCCCGAGAACTTCATGCTCGTGGAAAGGAGCACTGCAAGTCCCAACCGAGCGTGCTACTGTAGTATGTTCACATATCGAATGCACACTATACTTAGTGTTACGCATCGATTTAAGAACAGACACATTATTTGGCATTTTCGCATTTGGCCACAATAACAAATATATAACCGCCCTCGTATGCGTGAGAACTGCAGTGTTAAATTAAATATGCTGCTTTAATATGTACGACCGCTCCGACAGCCAAGTGAGCATAGTAACTCGTCCCTATGACACCTATATGATATAGTCTTTCGATTTTAATAAAATTTAATTCGAAATTCAGAACTAATTAAAAAATGTTTTTCCCAAGCTGAGAAGGTTATATGTTAAAAAACACCAAAGATATAATATTTTTCAAGTTTTCCGACAATTTTCCGATCGTTTCCGATTTTGATAAAATTTAATTCCAAATTTAAAGCCAAAAAAGAATATATATTCTTTATGGGGCGGAAACGTCTCCTTCACTGCGTTGCAAACTTCTGACTGAAATCATTATACCCTCTGCAAGTGTATACAAAAAAAAATAAAAATTATTACCACAGAGTGCATTGGAATTACATTGACCAATGAACCAACATTTGAGAATAGGGTACTAACATTACTTAGAAACAGAGCAGAGCCTCTATTAATTTAAGATTTTGAGTACGAATATATGAATAGATACAACCTTGAATTCTCCCCACTTATCATTGTAGCGGAACACAAAAAGCAATAGTACTGTCTACTGTAAGAAGCTTAAAAGTATTCTCGGAAATAGACATACACACAGTGTTAGGGCACATAAATGTGCTAAAAATTAGCACAAGTAATTACAAAAAAAAATAAGAAAGGAAGTTAACTTCGGCAAGCCGAAGTTTGCATACCCTTGCAGCTATAAGAAATAATCAACTTTAGTAACAACATGTGATATTTTTAAGGATTGTTGCTGACTTCATAGATATTAAAAAAAAATTTGAATAGACCAATTTTCTGACATCAATATGTCTTTATGGCAGCTATATGATATAGTCGTCCGAATTTAATAATATTTTTTTTTACATCTATGTGTTAGAGTAGTTCGATTTTTATTAAATTAAATTTGAAATTCCTAAAAATTTTAAATAATTTTATTTCCAAACTTAGAAGGTTATATGTGAAAAAACACGAAAGATATATTTTTTTTCATATTTTCCGAGAAATTTTCCGATTGTTTCTATGGCAGCTGTATGATATAGTCGTCCGATTTTGATAAAATTTATTTCGAAATTCAGAACAAATTAACAAATTTTATTTCCCAGCTTAGAAGGTTATATGTAAAAAAAAAAACACCAAAGATTTTTTCCACTATAGTTCTTAAGGGAGCTACAAGATATAGTTGTCCGATCCGGCTGGTTCCGACTTATATACTACCTGCAATAGAAAGAAGACTTGGGAAAAGAAATAGCTTTAAAACTGAGAGACTAGTTTGCGTAGAAACGGACGGACAGACGGACGGACAGTTGGACAGACGGACATGGCTAGATCAACTCGTCTAGTGACGCTGATCAAGAATATATATTCTTTATGGGGTCGGAAACGTCTCCTTCACTGCGTTGCAAACTTCTGTCTGAAATTATTGTACCCTCTGTAAACACAACAAGAAACAGTAGACAAACTTGCCAAAATTCTTGTAGATTTCTACAATCAGGCAAGAATCCTAGAGCATGAAAATAGGGCAATAATTCACAAAACAAACTTATCAAAATTATAAAAAAAAAATGATAAGGTTGCGGGCAAGCTTAATAGCTGTCAAGGATAAGTACGATTTAAAAATATACATCCCGACAATTTTGAATACGCCGTTAGCAGTAGACCAACAAAAAGCACTAGCAGAAGAAGAAAAGTCAGATACAAGGAAAGAAATCGAAATAAATAAAAAAGATCTACTCGATCAATCCCCGCATTTATTACAGCAGTAGAGTCAGAAACAGAAGAAGACGAACGTTTGAAGATTTGGCTGTAGAAATCATAAAATAAAAAATTGTAGGATCTACATTTTATAAGGTTCAAAAAGAAGTAACGATAAAATCGATAATCCAAAAACTGCAAGACACTATTGTCGGTGAAACATCTGACGTTGTCAAAGCAAAAATGACTAAAACAAGTCAAAAAGGCAGAACAGCAGAAAAATGTACAAATGAAATAGACAACTTACGAAAGCTCCTTGAGGCTTCATACATTGACGAAAGACTACAGGCTGAACATGCCGACAAGGACAAAAGAAGCTATAACCACAATGATCAAAAATTGTGACCGACTCAAGACAATCCTAGAAGCTGGAAACTTCTTAACAATGAACGAAGCCGTCACAAAGTATAACAGTGTAGTACTGAGATGGCAGGCAACGCCAACTCGATCCTATACAAACAAAAAGGAAACAACTATCATGGTAATAACTTCAGAAATACACTAGTCGGCATTAATATTTTGACGAACCCTACTTTTGACTATCAGACTTTGCTATCCTTAATACCGTTAAATAGAGGTGCCAAAATGAGGCGCAAAGCAAAGAATCTATTTTTAGCTATGTGCATGCCAAATTTTATTTCGTTTACCTTTTGCATTCTCTTTCTACTGATAAGAATGCATGCAGACAATGGCTTTTTGCGTATAAGTATTTTGACAGCATCGTTCTGGAAATATTTTCTCACATTTAAGCACGCGACAATTAAAGAACTTCTGTGTTTAACTTTGAGCAATATTAAACGTTGTTATTTAAATAAAAAGTTATTAAGAATTATGGTAGCAAAGTTTAACGCTGGAATAGCAGTTAAAGACATTGCCGATGAGTTGAAGGTGTCGCGCCAAACTGTGCACTACCAAATTAAAAAATTTAAAAAGCATAATGACCTGCGTAATTTAAGAAGATCAGGTCCAAAGCGCAAAACAGATCTTAGTGAAGACCGAGTTCTTGTACGGGAATTTAAAAAAAATATTTTTCTAAAGCCCCAATCCGCAGCAGATCAATTTAATTTGACAGCTAAAACACCAATTAGTGAGCGCACAGTCCGTCGACGTTTAAAAGAAAGTGATTTCAAGACTTATAAAGTCAAGGAAGTACCATACATAACAAATGCAAACAAGCTGAAAAGACTGGCTTTCGCAAAGGAATATGTCCAAAAGCCAAAGGAGTTCTGGAGGAGCGTTCTATGGACAGATGAAAGCTTCTTTGAGTATAACTCATCAAAAAATAAGTTTGTTGTAAGATTACCAATGGAACAAAGGCAGAAAAGGCGGCCCGTTTGCCAAAAAGTAAGCCATGATGGAGGCTGTGTGATGTTCTGGGGATGTGTTGCGTATAATGGACTGGGTGACTTCGTTCCTGTCACTGGCTCGATGAACCAAGGCCAATATTTACGGATTCTAAATGATAACGCATTTACCTCTGGAGACAGGCTTATTGGTCAATCCTTCATTCTGCAACAGGATAACGCCCCATGCCACAAAGCCAAGATGATTACATCATTTTTGAAGGATGTTGGTGTTACCACTTTGGACTGGCCACCTCAAAGTCCAGATTTAAATATAATTGAAATCGTCTGGTCCCTTATTAAACGTAAAAGAACAGTATCGTTGAAAAAAACCAGAGAGGAGACAATTTCTGAGGTCAGTTCCCTTTGGAAACAGATATCTCCAGAGATCATCCAAAATTTAATCGATTCAGTACCGGGACGCCTGGAAAAAGTTATTAAAACTGAAGGGAATTATATATTTTACTAAATTCCTATTTTTTCCTTAGTTTTTTTGAGTTTAAACGTTGTTACTCACATTAAAAGGTACTTGTCAAAATACTTCTGCCACGACATAAAAATTACTTTAGCTTATATTTTTGCAAGTTCATATGACAAAATGTTGAATAAATTATTTTTAAGTTTATATTAGCACTAAGTAATATAGAAAAAAAATCATTGAGTTATATTAAACCATTGCAAAGTTACATACAAACTAGAACCATTTGTTTTTCGTCAAAATAATTATGCCGACTAGTGTAATTATCGCGGTAGGGGTAACAACAGAGGTAACTATCAAAATAATGGATATTACCCAAACAACAAATATTTCCAAAACAGTGCTTATAACCAAGGTAACGGTTATAACCGAAACTATAATAACCAGATCAACAATAACTACAGAGGTCGTGGTAACTATAGAGGAAACAAACGTGGTGGAAATAATAATGGCAATAACAACACCAACGGTAACAACAATAACAATACAAACGTAAACAGACAAAATAACAACAATAACTTCTATAATGCAACTATGCTATACCACATCATTTCCATACAGTAACCTCCAATTTTTCTATCCCATTTGATGGAATTATAGGAATAGATTTTATGAAAAAATACAATTATCAAATAGATTTAAAACCAGAAAATGATTGGCTCATAGTGAGACCAGATAACCTATATAATCCAATTAATATTCCGATAACTCATACACTCAAAAACACTCAAATAAAACAGCAATCCTTCAATTGAATACAGTTAAAGGCGAACCATTGGATAATTACGATATAATTAAATCTAATAAAAACAGAAACAAAGAAGAAAACTTAGAAAAACTTAACAACAAATTTTCCAACTCAGTTTAAAGAAATACTTACAGAATTATGTACCAAATTCACGGATATATTCGGAATAGAAACCGAACCGATATCAACTAATAATAAATAAAAAACAAGAATGAAAGAGGATAAACCAGTATACATAAAAAATTACAGAATCCCCCACAGTCAAAAAAAAAGAACTAGAAAAACTAATAGATAAAATGGTAGAACCATCAATTTCAGACAACAAAAGTCCAATTTAAATAGTCCCGAATAAATCATTACCAAATTCCAATACAAAAAAAAGCGTTTTGTAATAGATTATCGCCAAATAAAAAAAAAATCTTATCAGATAAATTACCACTACCAAGAAAAGACGATATTCGTGACAAATTAGTTAGAGCTAAATACTTTTCATGTCTAGATCTAATGTCAGGATTTGATCAAATAGAGCTCGAGGATACGTCCAGAAATATAATGTCCTTTTTCACGAGCAATGGTTTCAATCGTTTCACACGATTACCTTAAGGTTTAAAAATAGAGCCAAATTCTTTCCAAAGAATGATGACAATTGCATTTTCAGGTTTCGAACCTTCTTAGGCATTCCTGTATATGGAAGACCTAATTGTCTTCGGTTGTTAAGAAAAACGCATGATTAAAAATCTTACAAACGTTTTTGATCTACGTAGAAAAACACCTTAAACTGCACCCAGACACATTTTTCAGACACGAAGTCACCTTCCTTGGACACAAGTGTACTGACAAAGATATTTTGCCAGATAGTAAAAAATATAAAGTAATAGAAAAATACCCAGTCCCAACGGACGCAGACAGCACTAGAAGATTCGTCGTATTTTGCAATTACTACAGACGTTTTATTAAAATTTTTTCCGATTACTCACGTCACATAACTAGAAAAAAATGTTATATTTGAATGGACAGATAAATGTCATCAAGCATTCGAATACCTAAAAATCCAATTGATGAAACCCACATTATTGCAATATCCCGATTTTAATAAAGAATTTTGCATAACAACAGATGCTAGTAAACAAGTTCTTAGTCAAGATTACAATGACGCTCAGCTACCAGTAGCCTATGCATCAAGATCTTTTACGAAAGGAGAAAGTAATCAAAATACAACAGAACGACTTATATACTACCTGCAAAAGATAGAAGATTTTTGGGAAAATTTCATCCCGATAGCTTTAAAACTGAGAGACTAGTTTGCGTAGAAACGGACGGACAGACGGACGGACAGACGGACGGACAGACGGACATGGCTAGATCGACTCGTCTCGTACGAGTACTTTATGGGGCCGGAAACGTCTCCTGCACTGCGTTGCAAACTTCTGACTGAAATTATTATACCCTCTGCAAGGGTATAAAAATAAAAAAACATTATTGTTGGAAAAAAATTACCAAAGATATAACAAAATATATAAGAAAATTCTCTAAATGCCAAAAAGCAAGGACGACAAAACATACAAAAACCCCATTAACTATCACCGAAACGCCACAAACGGCTTTCGACAGGGAAATTGTGGATACGATCGGTCCACTACCAAAATCTGAACAAGGAAATGAATACATAGTAACGCTAATTTGCGATTAAACTTATACCTTGTATCAATACCAATCCAAAACAGAAGTGCAAAAACAGTAGCAAAAGCTATATTTGAAGATTTATTTCTGAGGTAGGGTCCAATGAAAACGTTAATTACGGACATGGGAACAGAATACAAAAATTCGATAATTGAAGATTTTTATAAAAACTTAAATATTATAACATAACTTCAACAGCACATCATTCCAGACTGTAGGAACCGTGGAGCGAAGAATCAACAGTCCACATTAAGAACCATAATTGTAATGGAAGAAAAACAACAAACAGAACATAAAAAAATAATAATACAAATATATAAATACTTTTTTACTTTTGATTCAAAATAATACTTTCTGATTCGAAAAAAAATAATTTTAATAATTATATAATAAAAAAAGCAAAGAAAATTAATAATAATTTTTTCATTTATATTAAAAATACACCTAGAAAATAACTTCATATAATTACGTTATTTTTCGAAAGGAGGGATATGTATTATGTTCACATATCGAATGCACACTGTACTCAGTGTTACGCTTCGATTTAAGTACAGACACATTATTTTGTATTTTGGCCACATTAACAAAACACAAATCCCATATTTGGCATTGGCATATCCCATAATCGACACCCACCGGACACACCAAGTGGCGCTGATTTCTGGAGCAGTAATTTGCGCGTTGATTTGCGTCAGTCTTACCTATTGGCGATTCATCAGAACAAGGAGATCTGAGGTCCAGTTAAGGGAGGTGATTGCCCAGAAAAGGTCGGCCGAGGCCTAAATTTCGAGGGGGAGTAGTTAACATAAGTTAACCGAACAGAGAGTCAATGTCCAAGGAGTGAACGCTGGCCAAATGCATTTGACTTTCATAGCAGGCAAACACAGAGTATTTGCATGGCCGCTACAAAGCTCTCTTATTTGATAAGCTTAAGCAGTTCAATTTGTCCTTCGAAAAATAAATAAATAAAAATGAACATAAGTTCTATAAAAAACAACTCCGGCAATCGCCGTTAAATATTTTTTCATTTCCATCCTGACTGGGTCTCTAGGAAAATGAGAATAGTTTTCTCCCAACATAAGCTTTCTAATTCTACAGTACCAGTGGCCAGCCGTCCCATAGAAATAGTGACAGCAGAGAGGGACTACCTCCTAGTGGCTTCCTTGTAGGCCCTCTTCCTTGACTTTTAAAGCGCCTCACGGACAGATTTGGTGTGGTCTACGAAACTAGAGCTGTCAGACCTGGTGGCTTCTGTAAATATTAGCAATACAAAGTGCAAAATATAATTTTTAAAACACAAAATTTAAGACTGTTTCTTAGCAAATAGTGCATTGTTTAAATTAAATTTTTCAAACCAATCTGCCCACAAGACCCAGAGTAATTCATTTTGTAAATCAATTGGCGGCAAAAAATGCGCTCCAAGTTTACAAGTCCTGATGGAATATAACGTAAAATTCACACACCAACTTCGGAGGTCTAGTGTCCGGCTCTGCGTGGGAGTCAGCGATGTCGCCGGTCTCGGGATCTTGATCCATCAGCGCCGCTGGTTCGTGGTCGACGACCAACTCCTCCGGCGGTCCAATTGCCGGCCTGGTCGGGGACAGTAGAAACTCCACGATTGGATCGGGAGGGGGCATGAAGGGCGCTTCGATTATGTAGGTGACGTCGCTGATGATGATGGGTTCCTTCATGATGAATTCTGTGGGAGGGTTAAAACTATGACTTATCTAGCTTAAGCTATAGAACGGGTGGATAACGGGCAGTATTTTCTACAATCTCCTAACGGCGATATCTACTTAATGTCTAACAAGTTCGAAAAGTCTTCGTGGCATTATTTTCATAGGTACCTATATTCACCCCTCGTTGAACTCATCGTCATCTCGCACATCTTCTGGCTGAGTAGTTGCCTGGCTTTTACAAGGCTTCTGTTGAGGGTCGCCTTGATCTTCGCTAGTAGCTGTGGACGAATGAAGAGCTTTGAGACCGGCGACATTGGCAAGGCGGCTCTTTCGATTCGCCGGGAGACGTATTCGGGCTATGTTACGCGACAACTCGATAAGGGCCGTCGAACTTTGGCCGCAAAACCCTTCTGACACCTTGGAGAAATGGTGCTGCCGAACCTGCACGAGCGACCCAATGGGCGGTCGCTAATCTCTTCGTCTTAGATTGTATTGACGGCTCTGCTCCTTGATGGCTTGTTGCAGTTAGTCTGAACCGTACGGTACACGTCCCGAAGTTGCGCGGTCTTTTGGGTCGGCGTCTGGTGGTTCGTGCCTGTCCCCGGTGTAACCTGATCGTACCATGTCCCTGGCAACCTTGGTTCGCGACCATGAAGGACGAATACTGGGCCTTATCCGGTAGAGTCCAAGACACTGGGATTTATAGACAACGTGATCTCAAGCAGCAGGGCTGCCCACTTATTCTGTTGATCGTCGACATACTGCGATACCATGGTTTTGATGGTACGGTTCGTACTGTGTATTGGAGCTCCACCCCTGCTTCGGCCATAAAAGTCCGGAATGCTTTGCTGGTAAACTATGTGCCACTGTCACACACCATTTTTTTTTTGTTCCGCGGAGCGACTTAGGATGCGTTAGGATGCGAAAGCCTTTATCAGCGTTGAGAGGTATCAGTTCCACTCACTTCTACCTGCCGAGTAAGCATCCTTCCTGCCTATTTCTGCTGCGAAGCTTTGAATTTCTGGCAAGAATGGCATCTCCGGATTTATTCTGTTCTTCCTCTCCCCTTCCGGAACTGATTTTTCATTGGTTTGACGATCGAAGCGAAATTTGGCACGAATCTACGATACCATCCCTTAACAAGTTAAGTTCTCGCGAGTTAACTGTGGGGCTTAGTTTCCGCACCGCAGCAACCTTATCGGGGTCTGTGTGTATTCATTTTTCATCGTTGACGCGTAGGTTAGCTCTCTTTAACCGCTCGAAGACCCTTCGCAGGTTCTCCTTATGCACCTCCAAGCTGGCGCCGATGCCGAAATATGCGAATGCATGAGGCTCCAAGTCCGGGCCGATAACGCTGTCCAGGGCGCGTTGAAAGGGCGCTGGTGCGGAGTGCAGGCCGAACGGCATGACTTTCCATTGGAACAGTCCGCATCCCGGGTATCTGCCAGTAGCCGTTTTGTAGATCCAGGGTGTATATAAACGTTGCCTTTCATAGCCTTTCCAGGATGTGATAGCGGAGCGGATATGCGTCGGCGTGGACCGGGCGTTGAGCTGGCAATAATCCACGCACATTCGCCTTGTTGCCTGTTTTCTTTTGCACGATAACCACCGGGGCACTAAGTGGGCTTCGTGAGGGTTCGATGCAACCCTGAGCGAGCAGCTCGTCCACCCGTCGTTTAATTATCTGTTGCATCGCTGGATTTCTCGGGGAGTATCGCTACTTTATTGGTCTGTTGTCCTGCATCGTAATACTAAGCTGGGCGATATTTGAGACCCCCGTCATTCCTGCAGATGTTGACAGCTGTTTTTCCAAGAAAGCCTGAATATCCGCTTCTTGGTCTGTGGTTAACGGTTCCCCGTCTATGCTTGATTTTCCCTTGCCTCCCAGCGATAAATTCTTTTCGTCGTGGCCACGAATATACATCTAATCGTAGGTCTAACATAAAATCCTTAAACCTCTCCCTCCCAATTGTTCTCGTCCTCGGATCCGGTCATCCAGGCGTTGCAAATACGGGCCCAATCGGCTCCTTGCAGACGACTAGTCTGGAACCATTTGTCGGCCCTACCGACTTAAAGTTCCGCCATGGCACGAGGAATGAGGTGTAGTTCGATGCCGAATGATATGGCACGACTCTCCACCTGTTCGATAAAAGTCAAGGGGTCAGAAACCCCACCGAACTGTAACCCCCAATTGCGAATCCTCTCAGGAATACAGGGGTGTTCGCGCTGGGTTCTAGTCCGACTTGGGTGGATATACAACTACTCTAGGGTTAAGTGATACAGAATGTCTGAAACGTCCCGATGGACTGGGGATGCGTGTACTGGTGGAAAGAGGGACGTTGCTAGCAGCGGGAGACAGTGCGGCAGGCAGGTCGGTATCCCTGTTTTATCATCAGCGCACAGCTATTTTTTTCCCGTGGGACTGGGGGCGCGGAAGTTGTGCCGCGATTCCAGAGCGACTAGCCTTTTCCAGACCGTGGCAGGTTCGTGTGCAGTTTTTGCCCGATTGACGAAACTGGGTCGTAAGTCGTCGACTTTTCCTTCAGCGGAGAACCCGAGTTATTCGGCAAAGGCGAGGAGTTTCTCGCGCAGGCGGGAGTACATCTACCTAGTGCCCACCTCAGGGTTGCTTAGTCTACTTTGAACAGACTTACCAGGATTAGGTTCTCCCTCTGAGTCCATGGCGCTGGCTTGTTCGATGATGTCGTCAGATGGGGTATTTGGTCTGCCTCCTACTAAGGGCTTCAAATTTTGGTTGTCCTGCTGGATATTTTAACTCGATTCGCGTTGTTCTTGAAGATTTTTTCGCGATGACTTAAAACACGAACTTGGGTTTTTTTCCTGAGTTTTTCGTGCTCTACAATATGTTAGTTGTTTTTTTTTTCTTCCAGAATTTCCCTACAGGTTCCTGTTCCACTTGTAACAAGATTCTTAGGTCAGGGTTGTATTCAACCGGGTCCAGGGAATATTACTAAAAATTTGTTGGTTGGGGAACCTGTGGCTGGATTATAATGGAAGGAAATGAATCCCGCAATTGCTCGCCAAAAAAAAACCTTGGGTTACTGTCTACCGGGAAATGGCCTGCGGTAGCGTGAACTAGGTTGTCGTTACCGTCGGTGACTGGCCACTCTCCGTGCACACTATAGCACAGCAATGTAGACTACAGTTATTTAATTTCTAGGTTACGGAGACACTATAGGTCAGGGTATAAGCACTGGCAGTGCAAGCTGCGATCGGATATTTGCCAGGGAGCTGCCACTAGTCTCGCTGGGACTAGCAGACTTACCGGGGATGGCCGCCGGCAATAACCTCTAAAGTTAGTGGCTGGCCTGGGAATACCCACAGTCAGTGCAGAGCTACGGTTAATCACTTACCAGGGTCTGGCCACTGGAAATGCAAAAGGGATGATAATGCCAGGGAATAACCACTGGAAATCCGAAACTACGGTTGGTTATTCTAAAGGTTACTGTCAAGGAATTCCACTGGTCCGAACTGCGGAGTCGGGGCAATGAATATAAAGACGGGACAAATTCACTTTAGATTTAGTAAACTTGGTTTATTTATTAAGCTTTGGTTAGATATAGCGGGTCTCCTCTGTCCCTAATACTACCCGTTACGCAGTTTAAAATCCCTACCAGTAACGAGAGTCTTACCCGGAGCACACGTCGGTTCGCTAGTAAGATCGGAAAACCAGAGAGACTCTCGATCTCGCTCCGCGTGCTCCATTACTCTTACAAAACCGATTGTTTTATTCGACATGTTATAGGGGTATGTGAACACTGTTCAAATGTTAGTTAACATTGGTAGTCGATGACCTTGTAGCTAGTGTGACCCTAGCTAACTATCGTCTTATTGCTTAATAATAGATATAAAGAGTGTTGGGTTTAGAAGTTAGCTTATTTATCTTCCACTGGACTTAAATCTAATAACAAAACTTAATTTATATGGTAGAATTAAAATTAATTGTGCGCCTCGAACTTCAAAGATGAGGCGTCACAAACTTTCTAACAACATGAAGCTTAAGTAGTTACTTGTGTGCAAAATTGAGCTATTCATAGGTGTTAGCTTATTAGCTAGTTTTTCCAAAAGTTTAAGTTTCTTCTATTAAGCTTTTCAAATTTAATTCATATTTATTAAATTTTCAGGACCTTTACACTGAGTTGGGATTTGGCAATGAAAAATACTTTGATCTGGTAAATGTTTCCATCTTTGTTGATTAAAAACTTTGAAACGGCTATATTTAAATGTTGAAATCGTTGGAGCTGTTTTTGAGAAACCTGAAAAGGGCCAACAAAAATTTAAATAACAAAAAGTATTAAACCATAATATTTAAACTGTGGTATTTAAAAAAATCGTGTTTTAAATGCGTACATAGTATTTCTTTATACCTTTCTAACGACGTAAAGCACAATCCTCTAGCTTTAATTCTTCAAAAGTTACGGGTATAAAATGTAAGCTATTTATAGCTGTTATCTCGCCAAACTATCTAGGTAGTAGAACTAATGTTTCTTATATTGAGCTGTTTGACATCGACTAGAATTTTCAGGTCTCTAAAATAAACGTTTTAGGAACAAAGAGGACTACGAAAATCTTGTTTTGTGTATAATTTTTGAACGATCCGATTTAGACAGTTAGAACTAGGTTGAATGCGGGGGGGGAATTATCCCCACCGGCCCCAAAAGACCAAAATTTTCAAGTTTCAACTTTTACACTTTCATCCATTTCTCTCCCACACCAATTTTTTTTTGGTATGCAATTCTTTTATTTTTTCCGATCTGGATAGATGTATTACTCGAAATAATCGGACGATTACTGTAGATTTTCATTTCTTCGTGTGTATATCTTCGTGTATATATAGTAGTCGCCTTCGCACACCCTTTTCGTGCTCTTCTTTACTATGTGGACTGCCGTGCACAGTGATACTTAATTTTCATTTTTAATTTGTGAAATTAAAGTGTTACTTCAGTCGTATCTTCGTTTCCTTTAATTAATTATATATTTTTTAATTGATATAATGGTCTCTTAGTTAAAGAAATATAGTTTTGGTTGTCCTCTTGGGCACTGTGCGCTACTGCGTCTGCATTAATCTTCTTGTACGTCTTCTTCAAAATTGTCTGTAATCATGGTTTCTTCAATTTTGGCTCTGGATAATGTGCCGGCTACATAATTCTTTTTTCCTGGTAAATATTTAATCCGATTGTCATATTCATTTAAATTTTATTTTCCACAATTTTAATTTTATATTTTGATCCTTTACCTTTAATTTTTTCAACGTTTCTACGTAAGGTTTGTCTTTAATATTAATTGTGGCACCATTTTATAATTTTATTGTCATTGGTTGGCACATACTGTAATGTGCAAGTTCGGTATGAATTTCCGATAACATTCACACAATCCTATGCAGGATTTAATTTATTTTGCGGTTTTGGGTATTGGGAAATTTATGATACCACTTATTTTCCTTGCTTTCATACCTGTAGAGGTTACTATGTGACCTAGGAATTCTGTTTCCTTTTTTCATGAATTCACATTTATCTAATTGTAATTTTAAGTTTGCATTTTGTATTTTTGGAATTCTTGTTCCCTACCATTGTCTAGATATCTCTTAAACTCATGATAATGACCTTCGTACCTGTGGTGGTTACTATGTAACATAGGAATTATGTTTCCCTTTTCATGAATCCACATTTATTTAGTTGTAATTTTAAGTTACCGTTTTGTATTTTTTGGAATTACTTGTTCCCTACCATTGTCTAGATATCTCTTAAACTCATGATTATAACCTTCGTTATAGAGCGAATTGGATTTTTATTTGGTGAACTTTTAGAATTTGTTGAATTATTTTAAATATTATTATCCCTTGAATTGTTATTGTTATATGTTGGATAATATTTATAATTATAATAATTATATTTTTTATAATAAAAATTTTGATGTGAACCTTCCGAATTCTTTCGCTTATCATGACATCTGGGTTTATATTTATCGAATGGGTCCCGTAGGCCTAAAACCATCGCGGGTATTTTAAAGTAAGCAGGAGTTGGGGTATCTTTTTTAGAAAAACAATGGAAATTTTATCTCAATGCAGCCACTAATAGTCTTATTTAAGAACTTCTGATTTTTTTTTGTCTGACCCTAATTCTAGTTTATTGTGTACTTTTAAAGATCTAAATTTGAATTCATTCACGAACTGGAATAATGTCTTCATATGGTCTGTCGTCCTTAAAGGCCTTGATAAGAGCTGCTTTCGTAGTTACCCAAGTATTGAATTTTTCGACGATGGTCCTCTGAATGGCTCCATATATGACGTGGGTTTGTCGAGCATCTTGGGTAGGCTACAGTTCAAGAAGTTACTCTACACTGGCACTTACCTTTTTTTTAGATTTTAAGCGCGTATTGACTGAATTGCGTGAGTAAGTTTAATTGACTTTTGTTGTTGACAGATTTTACACTAATCAGGATAAACTAGTCGTTTAGTACTATCATTCTTACTTGATCAGTACCGGTGACTTTTTAAAGGTCTTTTGAAATCCTACAGGCTGCGCCAATTAAATTCTTAAACCAGAAGTTTAATTTAAAAGAAATTTATTTAATTTAATTTTAAACTGGTTAAAATATTTTATAGAATGGAAGAACACCGACTTGCTATTGGAAAATCTCAAACTGAACTCGCTCTCATTAACGACCATACTTCGGTTTTGAGCTTTAGAGCTTTTTGTGAGTGGGCTTAGTTGTTATTGAGTGACTCTCTAACTCTGGTCTTTACTTGGATCCGGGAATCTGAGTATCCTGAAATGTGGGACATTCCGATAGTCAGAACAGCGTTTCGTTCTGTATGTAAGCTATGGTTTTCTGTTTCATGGTAATTTTACTCTTGCTTATAGCTTGGTAATTTTCCATTGTCTTGTTATACCCGTTACTCGTAGAGTAGAAGGGCATACTAGGTTCGTCGAAAAGTATGTTTGACGCAGAAGGAAACGCTTCCGATCCCATACCCTAAGTATATTCTTGATCAGGATCACAAGCCAAGTCTATCTAGCCATGTCCGTCTGTCCGCCTGTCTGTCTGTCCCTCTGTCCGAATGAACACTGAAATCTCACAGACTATAAAAGCTAGAACATTCAGACTAGGTTGCATATTCGTGGGATTCCTGCGCAGCGCAATTTTGTTTCAGCGGGGTGCCACACCCACTCTAACGCCCACAATCCGCGAAAATATGTGGCGTCTACAGTTTGTATGATAGAGACCAAATTTTAACTGAAATAATACCTATCGGCTGACCTAAAGTAAATGTGCCAGGCCCACTCTAACGCTCACAAACGGTTTAAACGCTTAAGTCTGCCTGCCGCCCACATAACATATACTGAAATAGCCGGTAGGTGGCGTTTTATGATATAAACTAGGTGGCGTTTATACCTATATATAGCTTAAAAAATATACAAAAATTACAGAACATTACAAAATATTTACAGCATTTCATATTTACACGTTTTGTTTTTTACATATTTACAGTTGGCTATCTATTTTAAATTATGTTCATGTTTTATATTAACTAAAATTTCGGTATTCTGATTAACTTATAATTAGAGTTTTTATATACATAAATTGGCGGGCCTTTGAAGTTTTCTGTATTATTCATTTCATAAAATTCCTTTTTGGCCTCATAAGCTTGAAAGTGCTCGCTAAAATAATATGGAACCGACCGGAACAGCAGTTGAAGCCGAGGGTTTGATTATCCTAAAGGACATAAAATTAATTTATATACTTAAATATTGCATTGATAATACTTACAGAATCTTTTTATACCCTTGCAGAGGGTATAATGATACATTTTTATATTTTTAAGAATTTCGAATTCAATATAATAAATTTATTGATTATTTTTTATAACTGCAAGGGTATACAAACTTCTGCTTGCCGAAGGTAACTTCCTTTTTTGTTTCCATTTTTTTTAATTTTGACCTGAATTTGGCCCGGATTCCGCATGGCTCTCTTTCCGGGAATATATGCAGCAAGTCGCTGTCTGCCTTTCGAACGTAAAACCACAGTCTGAAAACCAAAATTGTGAATCAATATACTACGTTTGTTTTATACTACGTTTGTTTTTTATTAGGCAGTCGTAACAGGACATTGGTAGGTCCTGAGCGGTCGTTTCAGACTTTTTCATCTTTCCTAAAAAAAAGGACAATGCATGTTCAAGTCTTTGCCGACCAAAAAAAACCCTGTAACTGTTCATACATACGACAGAATATGCGTGTGAGATGCAAAAAATGGCCAAGTAAAATTACTAAATTTATTATATTATTATTAACCTTATAACACTAGATGTTAAGTTTACTCACCTTTTCATTTTTTGTGCACTTGAGGAAACACTACACGACTGACCGGCTTCCGGATAAAACACAAGTGGCGAAATATCCACTAAATAGTATGCTTGTGCAATCGAGACAACATGTTCGATGTTGGCCAATTCGAATTTCGAATATATCTATTTCGCTTCCACTCACGTAATTGATTGTTATACCGTCTCTTTTTCGATATCAATAAATTATCGAAAAGAGAGAAATCAACAAATCGAAATTTTGTGGTATCAATTTGACATTATTTCATGGTGAGATTGATATGTGTCTAAAAAACACATCTTTACCATGCGCATATCAAATTTATCTTGACTCGCTTTTTTTCTGTATACAGATGGAGATATAGAATTGCAAACAGAGGGCACTTTTTGAAAACAATCTTTTTTTTACAAACTTTAAAAAATTCGAACTAAAAATTTTTTTTGGTTTTCGTCCCCATCCTAATGCACGTGCTTTCTTATTTCCCGAAAAGTATACATAAAAAATGTTCTGAGAAATCAAAAACGTGAGATTTTTGTTTCTGCCAAATCCGTTTGGTTCGTAAAAGAACGGACCATATAACCCTTTGCAAATATTCAATGAATACGAGACAAAGTTCTTCCAAACTTTCTATAGTTCGGTTTCTGGGTCTAGTTCTAATTACCCTTATCACTTAATTAGGGCAAATTGTTTTGCCGCGATGTACATAAAACTTAGACAAGCCCTTTGGTGTTCCTTGTAATTATTATGTCACCCTATATCAATTATACTGTTCTTTAACTTCTATCCCAGTATAAAAAACTAAAATCTTTATTTAGTTATATATATTAATCGTAGAGCAAAAGGGTATACTAGATTCGTCTGAAAGTATGTAACAGGTAGAAGGAAGCGTTTCCGACCCCATAAAGTATATACATATATTCTTGATCAGGATCATTAGCCGAGTCGATCTAATTATGTCGGTCTGTCCGTATGAACGTGAGATCTCGGAAACTAAGGCTAGAAGATTTTGACTTGGCATACAGATTTATAGGCTTCGATTGACCCAAATATTGCCATGCACACTCTAACGACCACAAACGGCTAAAACGTTTAAAACTGTCTTGCACCCACATGACAAATACTGAAATAGCGGGTAAGTTGCGCTTTTTAATATCGCTTTGCTGCTTTCCATTTTCTATTTCCTCCCTTGCGCATAGTAATGCGTCGAGTAAATTTACTATAGTGTTCTTCCTTGTTCTCAATAGAAAAACTCATCTGATACGGAAGTCAACCTGTTTTAGAAGAAGGCTGAAACGATCTAAATCTATGTTTTTGTTTTTTTTTTTGTTTATAAGTTGTTTTTAATGTTTGTCATTGCTTTTTTTAAACATTTGTCCGGGTCCTCCGAATCCATGTCCAACGCTTTTGAGAAAAAGGGCATGTATTAAAATAAAATGTGTTTTACTTGTATATTTACCTTTTCGAACTATGTAAAGCCCTTTGCGGGATTTTTACTGGCACAAAACATTTATTCATGCCACCTTCGGGTAACACAACCAGAACTTTCTAGATTGTGTTGAAAAGCCTATAAATCATCTTAAACTTAGATCAACGAGCAACATCGTGCTCTTAAGGTAACACTTACTTGACTTATTCTCAAAATCATCACATTTATTAATAAATGAAAATGCGTTGCAGCGCACAATTTAAACAAACTCCTGCTTCTCCTTTCATAACTTAAACAGCATACACCAAGTCTTCTTCTTCTTTTGGTTTATTTCTGAACATAACGGAGAGATGCAAAAAAAAACAAGAACTTACCGAAGGTTTTCTTTCTGAGAGCCGCCGGCAGGCAGATTATAAGACACAGAAAGAGAGGATAATCTCCGAAGATCTGCCTCTAGTTTTGTCGGACCGCTTTCGTCGCCACTCTTCTACGCTTCTTCGAATTCTCTGCTGACTTCGACAACAGCATACAAGTTTATGCACAAAAAAAAAAAAACAAAAAAGCCTTTTGCGTTCGGACATGTTCCGGCTAGCCTACTGCGAAACTGCAGGGCATGTAAATAGGCGTACATAATGCTATGGATATGTCACTATATGGATGTCATTATACTGCAATTATGTTAACTAAACTACAGTAAAAAAAAATTTTTATTTATACTACACTTTAAAAACAGTTAAAAACTTACTTTTTTTTTATCCGTCTACGTACACTTCTTTGCAACACGCCAAGTTTAATGGGTGGAGACGAGTGGCAAGTGCATTCGGTAGAATTGTTTACAGACAGTTTAATGTCCCTGAGTTGCAATTTAGTGTTTCTTTTTTGATTTTTATAAACCTAAATTTTCTTTAAATTACTTTTCTTGAAACTACAACTAAATCTCTATTAATTTTTTAAAATACTTACCATTATTTTAACATAGTACGCAATAAATCACTTTTTTTTTAATTTCGATTTATATTTTAGATATCGAAAGTATTATAATACGAGTATTTGCTTACTTACTTTTTGCATTAAAATATATTTATTTAAATGCTTAAGATCATTCTACGTTTCACATTATTATTTATTGTAATCATTATTATTTGGACAATTTAGGAGTTCCAATCTGATAACGTTTTTATATTTTTTTAAATTTTGATTCACTGACACTGTTAAAGAAAAAGAAAAAAAGAAAAGGTTCACGTGGTGCGAACCCCTAAATGTTTTCTATGGAAATTATTGTGGAATTAAGCACAACATGCCTGACGGTCCGACTGGGAACACCTAACAAGTTCATGTCCGCCTTCAGGAGGGACTTTAGCTTTTTGGCTTTTGACATATTCAGAATCGGTAAATGAATGTACATCTTTGACTACGATCCTAAGAGATTGCTAACTTTTCAATTTTCAATATTTGTCGAATGACACCTCACCTTTTTTTAGTAATGCCCTAAAAAAACACTTTTTGGGCACATCACAAAATGAAAATTTGTATTTGTTTGTCAGAGTTGATGTTAAACAGTGTTAAAGAAGAACAAAAATTGTGATACCTTTAAGATTTTACGAGCTCTGTTCATGTCAATATGTAAATCTATCTAGAGCCGTAAATAATGATCTGTAACTTAAAACTTTCAAGGGTGCAGTGCCGAACAATTGTAATCTTAATTGCTGAAGTGCTAAGAGACAGATTTAAACGTTTCAACCATTTGAAGGCGTGGCACATTTTTTTCTGGGTCAATCGATAGGTATTGATGAAACAAAAAAAACTATAAGCGCTACAGATTTAAATGGATTGTGGGCGTAAAAATGGGCGTGGCACCCCGCTGAAACAAACTTGCGCTGCGCAGGAGGTCCAGGATCTGCATGCAAAGGTTGCCTGTTCTATCCCGGACGAACAGGCGAATAGATCAAGATTTATTTAGTTTATGGAGTCGGAAACGCGTCCTTCTACCTGTTATATACTTTCCGACGAATCTAGTATACCCATTTACTCCATGAGTAACAGGTATAAAAATAATTTGTAAAATGTGCCAACAAATTAACACTTGTCCGATTTTTATTAAATTGAATTCGAAAATCTTAAAAATATAAAAAATTATATTTCAAATATTATAAGATAATATGTCAAAAAGCCCCAAATCTATAATTTGTTTCATATTATTTTCCCATCAATTCCGATTGTTCCTATAAAAGCTATATGATATAGTCCTCCGATTTTAATAAAATGTAATTCAAAATTCAGAACTAAATAAAAAATGTTATTTTCAAGCTTAGAAGGTAATATGTTAAAAAACACGAAAAATATAACTTTTTTAAAATTTTTTCCCTTATAGTTCCTATGGGAGCTATAAGATATAGTTATCCGGCTGGTTCCGACTTATATACCACCTGCACTAGAAAGAAGACTTTTGGGAAAGTTTCAGACCGATAGCTTTAAAATTATATATGTTATTATATATATATTATTATATATATATTATTATATATATATTATTATATATATATTATTATATATATAAAAGACCAAAGATATAATTTTTTCATAATATTTTACCACTAATTGCCGATCGTTACTATTGCAGCTATATGATAAAGTCATCCGATTTTGATCAAATTTAATTCAAAATTCAGAACTAATTAAAAAATGTCATTTCCGAGCTTAGAAGGGTATTTGTTAAAAAAAAACATAAGATATAATTTTTTCCGTCTTATTTTCCGATCGTTTCTATGGATATAGTCCTCCGATTTTGATAGTATAAAATTCGAAATTCAAAAAATGATATTTCCAAGAGTAGGAGGTTATGTTAAAAACACCAAAGATATAATTATTTTTAAATTTTTTCCCCGATAGTTCCTATGGAAGCTATTAGATATAGTTGTCCGATCCGGCTGGTTTCGACTACTTGCAATAAAGAGAAGAGTTTTGGGAAAGTTTAAGCCCGATAGCTTTAAAGCTGATAGACTAGTTTTACGTAGAAACAGACGGACGAACAGACGGACGGACAGACGGACGAACAGACGGACGGACAGACAGACATGGCTAGATCGACTTGTCTAGTGACGCTGATCAAGAAAATATAAACTTTATGGGGCGGAAACGTCTCCTTGACTGCGTTGCAAACTTCTGACTGAAATCATTATATCCTCTGCAAGGGTATACAAATTTCTAAAATATCCAATAAGTTGGATTAATATAGAAAAAGTGCCTACAATTGCTAAAAGCCAAAGAGCTAAGAAAAAATGTTGTAAAGTTCCTACAATGCTGAAAAAGCATAAGAAATTACAAAATCCTAAAGCCTAAAAAATTAAAAAAAAAAAACAATACGACTCAAAAACATAATTGAAGATAAAAAATCACAACAAAATCAACTCTTAAAAAGAGAAAGAGAAGACAAGCCAAACCAGCAAGACGACTTCAGCAGCAAGCAAGCAACATCTTCGACAACAAGCATCGACCACACCTCGACTTAGAAGGAAAATACTTAACTAAATTGAAAAAAAAACATTTATAAATTACGAAAATGTTGTCCGACAAGACTATTTAGCTCTTCAAGAATCAGAGTTTTAGAGGCAAAGTGAACTTAACGCTACCGGAGTTTCAAAAATTCGACCTAATAAAGATTGCTCCAGTGGAGTACTTTACACTAAAAGATTATGATGCGATGATGGTGGAACTAGGAAAACTGAAGATATAGTTTGAAAAGGACTCGAGTAGAGATCGCAAGTTAAATTATTAATGGATTCATTTAAATAATTCCTTAATTGCCCAACATTTGCATTAAAGCCTTCCTTCAAACTAGCAGCCCTTGGAACGTGTTTAACTTCGCCTATTTCTGCAACTCTTTGATCACTGCTTTATGCTGTCTGACTCGTGTCCTTTTCAAATTCGGCACTATTTAATGTCATGGAGTTAGCTCCGTTTCCTCTATTCCACAGGAGAATAAACCTTAAAGAAAAAAGTTTTAATACAAAAGCAGCAAAGAAAATGGTTCTTGTTGTAATTTACCAACCCGTAATATAACACAGTGTTATATATTTATGGGTATGGAACCAGCAGAAAAAATTACTGGGTAAAAAAAACACATTTGTTTAAAGTATCTAAAGCATTTGTTGTGACGATTCGCACCCGATCGTCAAAGTTGAGCTGAAGTCTACTCTGGGGGTCTTTCACACACTTTGTAATAAAAACTCGGAAATATGTTGAACTTCACCAGTTGTATACTTTCAATCTTTAACTTAATGCGAATTTTGATTTACAAATTATGAAATTTAAAAGCTCGGTTATAAACGCGACCAGCTTCTCCTTATGTCTTCCTCATCGTGTCGTGCTGCTAACATTAGCATCAGAAATCTAACATTTGCTGTTAAAACTGCTGTTGTCTACTGCTTCTTAGAGTCGCCAGAAAACAGCTGTCCAGCTTCTCCTAATCGACAGAAACACCCGTTCAGCATTTAAGCAATAAAAAGTGCACTAATGAAATTCTTTACTTGAATTGCAAGAAACCGAACCTCTCCCTTCTCAACATTAATAATAATAAAGAAAAAGTGAATACGACTAGGACGACGGGAAAAGCCTTATTGGTCACAGCATTTATAGTCCTCTATCATTCAGTTGAGTTTTTTAAAGCTTTAACTAGCTGATTTCATGAATCAATGCTGTGTCCTTCAATGCTTCAATGCTGTGAGCTTCATAAATACTTCAGTTACCAAAAATAAATAATTACACTGAGATTAGTGGAGTTTTCTCTATAAAAATGCATATCAAAGCATAAAATAAAACTAAACATTAAACCTTTAAAAGAAAGGAAAAAAATTAGTAGTGGAAGCAATTGTACTTCCAAAATTTATGATAGCGTTGCCAATGCACTCATTAAATATTGATAAAACGAGGTTGCACAACTACCCGTTAGCCAATCACGAGCCAGGTCGAGTGAACTTAATTATAAAAGCAGATTTATATGCTAAAATTCTGTAGAAGGGAGTAATAAAGATAGGCGGTCTTCTTGGTCAAAACACAGACTTTGGTTGGATAGTGTCTGGATGCACCAAATCAAAAGGAAGTAGCAAGGTACTTGCGATCACGTGCAAGGTCTTGAGTGCAAGGACTTGAAAAGATTTTATGAAATGGAGTAAGAAAGTAAGGAGGACTTACAGTCCAAAATATGTGAAGAACATTTTAGAAAAACAACACATATAGACTCTTCAGGACGATATCTTGTAAAGATGCACTTTAAGGAACAGCAAACCTTAGGGGAATCTAAACGCCAAGCCGTGGCAAGATTTTTAAATTTGAAGAAAAAACCCAAAAAATAATCAAAACCTAAAAAAACAGTTCTGTAAGATTATGACAGAATACATGTCTTTAGGGAATATGGTTGAGGCAAACTGAGAAGGTAAATACTACTTACTACATCAAGCCGTAATTACAGATGCGTCGGCAAAAAGAACTAATAATAAATGTCTAAATGATATAATGTGGATTGGACCTAGAGTTCAAAAAGATATTTTCGACATTATTTTAAAATAGCGCAGATGGCATATTGCAGTTTTAAGGGACATTGAAAAATGTACCGTCAAATAAATATAGCAGAAAGCGATCAAAATTTTTTGCATGTCTTGCGGAGAGATTCTCATAAGGAAGTTTTTATACCCTTGCAGTTATAAGAAATAATCAACGTTAGTAACACCATGTGAAATTTTTAAGGACTGTTGGTGGCTTCAGTGATATTAAAAAAAAAACAAGAGAGAACGCTATAGTCAAATGTCTCGACTATTAAATACCCGTTACTCAAATAACAAACTTTTAATTAAATATGCCTTCAAATATGGTTTTCACGGCTCAAATTAATTTCCGATGGTTATGTTAAAACCGGTACTTATTGAACACCACAAGGAGGCCGTTGCTTTGCAACGGGGTCTTACCAACCAAAAAACATTTTGGCAACCTACGAGTCGACTTGAGTTGTCAAACTTTAAAAAAGTTTTAAAACTCCATGTTCCCCAAAAAATCATTATGAAATAAATTCAAAAATATGACTTACTTTAACTTCTACAGCATACTTATACGTTTTTAAATTGTTTTTTCGTTGTGTTTATAAAATACATTAAATTTAATAACAATTTTTTTTTTGGTTTTATTTTGTATACATTTTTAAAGAAAAATAAAAAACACAAGTAATTATATATTTAGCAATATGCTACCGGCCTTATTATTTTGTTTTGTAAGAAATATGTATTTTAAATTAATATTAGTTAGTATATATATATATATATATATATATATATATATATATACCTACTCTGCCTCTCTTATGCTAACTAAAATACCACTGTGGGTGCCATACGTGGCCTCAAATGGCTCCAGACGGCTGCACTTTATTCGTGCACTAACTCCTATACTTTGATCTAAAAATTGTATCCAAAGAATATTCGGAGTGTTGGACGTACTGAATACCTGTGGCTCCATTAACGAGACCATCTGATGTATCTACATTGACCGTCATCATATATTTTGCAGTGCTTTTTAAAATCAAAGAGATACACAAACCTTGTGTTCCAGACATCTGTTCCTCTGCTCTAAGCAGATTTAACTGAGTCTATAGCTTCCGTGATAAACTGATCAGTGGGAATCGAGTTAAGCTTCTCCCAATTATATCGATCTGTGTCCTGATTGCTTGAAAAAAGGTGATACTTGACTTTCATCGAGATTACGGGTCCTAAGAAATCTTATATCATCAGACGACATTTGGCCGGTCGCCATTTTATTGAGTGCAATTACAAACGGCTGGTCATCTCGCTGTCGCATTATCTCTATCAGTTCGAAAAACTTAAGAGGGCTTCAAAGGTATGATCCAAATATAGCACTGTATGCTACGTGCGACGGGGGCTGAAAAATTCAAAGATCTCATTCAGATCGTCTAAGATCGCCGAACACGATGACCGAAATACCTCCGAAAGGGTATGAAAGTTAGAAAAAATTTGCCAGAGTCCAAATGGGAACACATTGTTGAGCATACCATAGAAATTTCGTCTATTATAAGAACTTTAAGATAAAAAAATCTAGAACGAAAAATCTAGTTTGATTAACGGGATGAGAGAACATGGAATGAAGAGTGGAGCCTCCAATTCCAAATGCAGCTTTGTCTGCGAAAGCACACAAAAATATTTTAACAGAAGTTGGGTCGCATCCTGCTCTACCATTATACTCCTTGGAAAGGGACTGATATAGAATATACTCTTGGCGACACCTGCACCGCCTCCTACGTACTCATAAAAACTAGTATTTGTTCTAGCATTATGCAAAACTTGCGTTAAATAGGTTTTTTGTTTAAATAAAGAGATCTAACTAAAGTTGCTAAGTTTTTAGGGGAAATAATTGGCGGGAGCTTCATTATCCGGAAGTTGCTATCCGGATCAACTTAACATCGTTGTTTAAGTTGCAAACATTTATTTGAGAATTTATTTCCGGAAAAGCTAAGGCCCTAAACTCATTATTAATTACGGCCTCCTCATCTATATTTTCCTCGTCATCCTCTATCTCCATGGCCCTTCTAAGCGCGTCTTCCAAACTTTCTATACCATTATATCTGGCATTAATAGCCTCCTCATTTACTTTATAAAACTTCTAACAATTTCTCTGTATTAATTCTACCTCTGTTGCGAAGCGCGAAATAAACTTCTTCTAAAATTGCACTTCCTTCTTGAGCTTCATTGTCGCTATTTGCCCCTTGACGAGTTCTTCCACGTCTTCTGAAGCTCATGGGTTGCAGCAAAATCCGCTAAACACAGGGCTTCATGAGAATATGATCTTTGATCGTATCTGTCCAGCAAACCTCTCTGAAAGATGTCAGTGGAAATCTGAGGCTTATTTTGCAGGACGCTTGTAGGTCTAAGCATATAAACTCGTTGCTCTGGAGGGAAAGTGTTGATAAGAATGCGTTTATTGCTAGTTTCTGACAACGCCAATACCAGACAACAATATTCGGCCTCCTGAGCAGAGATCTCAGTGCCCGAAACAAATTTATGACCAAGATACTGTACATAACGCATGCATGAATTGCTTCTTCGAATATTATTAGCTGCTTCTTGCATTAATTTCGAAATAGCCCTTTGGGGATTTGTTAATATAATTAATTATGTAGCTTCAGCAAGCAAAAGCGTTCAAAGTTGACTGGATACGTTTGATAAATTTCAGCGATCTTGTGCCTAATCCCAGTGCCAAATTTACTTTGAGGTATTTTTGATATTTTATTTTATTTCATTATTCTTTTTGTTTTCTTATATCGGCTATTGTCTGTTCTAAGCAAAATAGTACACATGCGTCTTCAACTAATGACGCCTCATTTTTTGGCTGGCTCTTTGATTCGATTATGCACGTCAAATGTGCAGGATTCACCGGCAGAGTAAAAGATTTTATTGATTTTAACTCTGGTCTTATGTGGTTATATGGGTCCTGCAAGGAAATGGTAGTTGTGATGAGCGGCTTTATGAAGCAGACTCGAGACAGCCTATTGAATATCTCAGGTGCTTTTAGGCACTTTAATGAGGGGTTCAATACAGTCTGTGCCCAGTTTAATAATAAACAAGAAAGGAAGTTAACTTAGGCAAGCCGAAGTTTGTACACCCTTCCAGTTATAAGAAATAATCAATATTTTCCCACTAATTTCCCGATTGTTCCAATGACAGCTATATGATATAGTCGTCCGATTTTAATAAAATTTCATTCGAAATTCAGAACTAATTAAAAAATGTTATTTCCAAGCCTAGAAGGTTATATGTTAAAAAACACCGAAGATATAATTTTTTCATATTATTTTCCCACTAATTTTCCGATTGTTACTATAGGAGCTATATGATATAGTCGTCCGATTTTGATAAAATTTAATTCGAAATTCAGAACTAAATAAAAAGTGTTATTTCCAAGCTTAGAAGGTTATATGTTAAAAAATACCGAAGATATCATTTTTTCATAATATTTTACCACTAATTTTTAGATTGTTCATATGGCAGCTATATTCGTTTGATTTTGATAAAATTAAATTCGAAGTTCAGAACTATTAAAAAAATGTTATTTCCAAGCTTAGAAGGTTATATGTTAAAAAACACCGATGATATATAATTTTTAAAATTTTTCTCAATAGTTCCTATGGGAGCTATAAAATATAGTTGTCCGATCCGGCTGGTTCCGACTTATACCTGCAATAAAAAGAAGACTTTTGGAAAAGTTTCAGCCCGATAGCTTCAAAACTGAGAGACTGGGTTGCGTAGAAACGGACAGGCAGACGGACAGACGGACGGACAGACGGATATGGCTAGATCGACTAGTGTCTAGTGACGCTGATCAAGAATATATATTCTTTATAGGGTCAGAAACGTTTCCTTCACTGCGTTGGAAACTTCTGACTGAAATCATTATACCCTCTGCAAGGATATAAAAATTATTAACCGAGTCGCCTAAACGCAAAAAAGCCAGCTTAACCGCCGTTAATACTACTATGGAATCCAACCCGAATCCGAACTTAGTAGCAGAAGTTCCTGTTGTCACAGGGTATACGAACCAACTGTACGTATGGATACAACTAGCTCGAGTGAAGTCCATGTTTCCGGAATAAAAGGTTCTGTACTGGCTAAGTCAAAGAAATCGCTGCCGACCATATGTATAGGTACAGTAGGAACAGTTCCTGGATCTCAGCCTTCACCTTTCAGTTGCTCCACAAAGGAAGCAATAATTGATTCTAGATTCACCCCAGGTACCACATCTGAGGATGTTTTGGAATTTATACGTTAAAAATTACCATACGAAGATATTGCAGTTGAACAATTTCATACGCTCGTAGGATATCGTCCTTCAAAATATTTGCTCGGCCTGATGTTTTTAATGTTTTACTTTCTGAAAGCTTTTGGCTTAATGATGATTTAGTAATTAAAGAATTTGTTCCAAAATCAACCGAGAACAAATAACAGGCCCTCCACTG
The DNA here is from genome assembly GCF_025231255.1 of Drosophila biarmipes. Lineage (NCBI taxonomy): Eukaryota > Metazoa > Arthropoda > Insecta > Diptera > Drosophilidae > Drosophila > Drosophila biarmipes. Next base: position 25,345,270 of record NC_066612.1, read on the forward strand.
TGCCAAAAACGAAAAAGTTTAATTTTGGCTTGTCAAAATGTTAGGGGACTAAATATAAAGCTACCCAAGCTTTATGCTGACTCCTCTGCATTTACTAAAGATATATCTTTTACGGAAACTTGGCTGAAACCAGAGATATCCGACTCTTAAGTTCTGCCTTATAACTTTAATACTTATAGGACCGATCACCACTCACGTAGGGAGGCGGTGTGCTGATTGCCGTTACCTTTAGCCTACATCTGAAAGAATTCTCATTCATAAGTGTGACAGTTTTCTTCCAATTTTTATCTGTTTTTGTTACGTGTTTTTATATTCCACCTGGCTCTGATCTAGTATTAAATATGTTTTTTAATGAATGCGTACCTGATGGGTTTCTTTCAAGCCTAGGCAGGCCTCCTTGGTTTACCAATGCGCTTTAAAAACTTAAAAATGTATAAAGAATCGGGCAGGCCAGCAGATTTTTCGATATATGTGGCTCACAGATTTTAATGTTCTCAACAGTCATTGCTATTCTATGTATCTAAATCGATGTAAGTTTGAATTTTAAAACGATCCGAAACAGTTTTACAACTTTGTTAATGCCAAGCGTAATTCATCGGCATTGCCTTCATTGGTACGTCTAAACTCAATGGAGGCATCTACGATTCTGAAAATGCTGATTTACTTGCAGAGTTTTTCGAAGCTACTTATAGTTTGACTGCTTGGTCAAATTCTAATTACCGTAATCCCTTAAATAGAGCAAATTGTATTTTTTCCCCTGTAATCACCGAAAGCTCTTTCTTAAAAGATTTAGCAACAACAACGCCAACTTATTTTTCCGGTCCAGATGGACTTCCTGGATGTGTGCTTAAGTTTTGTGCGTCAACCATTTGTAAACCGATTCTTAAACTTTTTTATTTGTCTATTTCATCATCATTTTTTTTATAAAAAGGGGTGCGATGGCGGATGCTCAAAATTATAGAGGTATTTATAAATTGTCGGCAATTCCTTAGGCATTGAACGTATTATCACTTCTCATTTGCTATATATTGCATATATATATATATATATATATATAGTTCCTCGCTTATATCGCCGTGTCAGCATGGTTTTGTTAAAAAAAATCCAGACTGACATTGTATAAACAGATTTTAGTAAGGCTTTTGACTCCGTTAACCACTCTCTTCTGTTATTTAAATAAGATCTGCTTGGGTTTCCTGGTAATCTATTTTCTTGGATTTCATGTCACTTGAATGGTAGGACTCAGAGGGTTATATACAAGAATGCTGTTTCAAAATTTATCTATGTGAAATTTGGAGTGCATCAGGGTAGTCATTTTGGGCCCTTTGCTGTTTACTTTATTTATTAACGATCTTACCTCAATCATAACACATTCTCGTGTACTAATGTATGCTGATGATGTTAAGCTTTGTTTATCATATAATGATATAGCGTCGGGATTTAACTTACAGTCAGATATTGATTACTTTCATGGATGGTGTGAGTACAACCTTTTAAATTTGAACTGCCTTATATGAAACGTTATGACTTTTTACAGGGTTACTCCTACGTTTATCAGATACTTTCTTAAGAATACGATTAAGGTGTTCTTCTGGACCCTAAACTTAAATTTGACTGCCACATTATGTCTACTGTTAACAAAGCCATGATTATTCATGGGTTTATAAAGCGTTGGTCTAAGGAATTTTATGACCCTTATACGAACAAATTATTATTTACCTCTCTAGTCGTCCTATTTTGGAATATCGTTCGTCGGTCTGGAGACCACAATATCAAGTGCACATCAACCATATTGAGTCGGTACAAAAAAAAATTTTTTATTTGCCTGCGTAGTTTGAACTGGGATCAAAACGTAAAACCTTCCTACCAGAGTAGATTTAAATTGCTTTTTGAAAGTTTTCGTGGTGAAGAGAAAATTTTAAAGTTTCTTCGGGGAGTGGCTTTAATATTTCCGTTTGGTCAATGAAGGCTATTACACTAGACATAGATTCATCATTGTTGAAATCCACTTTCGGGGCGTCATTCAACCAAAACATACCGTGAATATGGGGTGAACCTCTCTTTTGAAACTCAACTCGCCAATAATAGGTAGTAACAAAATTACTTCCAAAGATACCCCCAGTTTTCTTTATCAAATTAAAATATATATCTACATTTTAAATTTAAAGCTTCTTCTTCATTAACTAAACCTATCTACTTTGCGCATGAGCAGTACTATTAGCTCTGGCCACCTAGTTTAAGCAGCCGACAGAAAGAAAGTTCGTAAACCAAACTGGCGAATCATAGCCATAACTTTCTTCTTCTCATCATCCCAGTGAGCAGGAGATGTGTCTAAGTATGTTCGCAGATGTTATCGCTCTGGAGGCGCTCCGCTTACGTAAGGAAGTTAAAAAATTGTTTCGAATTTTCATCAATTCATCAAATTTGTCGGTTCTAAAACCTCTTCTATCTACGTTCCTAAGTTCAGACCTAACTATGGTTGTATAACTCCCTAAAGATGATCTCTTGACCCCAGCATATATGCTTGGAAACGCTAATTCTTCAGAGTCAGCATCGAGAATCACGTCGAGAGGCCTTTGGCCTTCTACACTGTGTGTCTGGTTATTCTCAAGCATCGTTTTTTGACCACCAGGATTTATCTCTTCGGCTTCCGTATTCTCATCGGAATTAGGATGGCTAATTGTTCCTCTACCAATGGTGAGTCAGCTTGAGTTGCTTTAACGGGAACAGTTTCAGATGTAAAGTCAGAGATCCACTGCTCGATTACTGACATATGCTTTCTGTAAAGCTCGGTATTTACTAAGTGTCTAAAAGCGTCAACAATTTTAGATGGCCTAATGATCTATGCCATGAAATCATGTCCATATTTCATTCTTCTCTTGAGGTGGAGCTGTATAGCCTCAGCCTCATTGAAAGCTTGTGGGAGGAACATAACGCTATGGCTAACTGGAACTGGAACATTTACAACAGCTCCTTTATAACATTTTGACGCTCATGACCTTTCGACATAATAATTATAAATGGAAGGCGAGGGAACACCACTCGTTCCTTCAAGGGAGTAAGCCCCCTTAGGAAAGGAGAAATTTCTGGAAAATCTAAGCCGTTGGAAATGGCACCTTGAGGCTTTGTTCCAGGTTATATATTGCTGTGATAAGTTGCACAAAACGTAAAAGATTCACCATTGAAAGCAAGCCTTCTTGCGTTTTGGTAAATCTCTTCCCTGAACTCGCAAACTTTTCCAAATAGGTCGGGGTACCACAATCCCTTGCAACAAAAGCAAATCTGATCGGGGCCAAGCTTTACTTTTCTATTAGAAGTAGCAATAAGACCTTCCAATTCAGTAGGTCTTCTACTGGGCCTTTTTTCCTAAGATATATTAAGTTGTAACACCTGACTTCGGTTTGAGTACTGAAGGTTTTCTGCTACCCTATTACCACTAAGACTTCTATACTGCCTAACTCTTTGACTAGTAATTCTATACTACGTGCACTTCGCCGAGGCAGTGTACGAGTATTTCTGGCCTGCTCGATGAGCCTGCAGTCCCTAAAACTCCTAGCTGTAGCTCTCCTAGCCCTATCCTGCGCTCTATCCAATAGGCGATCCTGAGTTGCTCTAACCTGCAGTAGGATGCAGTAGTCTGAAATCTGTTTAGAGAGGAATTTGTATACAAACAATTAAATTTCCCTAATAGAAAATATAGCCTTAATAAAATAAAATGTTATAAAAGGGGATTAGTTTATTAAGTAGATAAAATAATAAAACTACAAGTTTAGGTCTTTGAAGGACGAAACTTATAACCCTATTCCTAAATTTTAAGGTAATACGACAATTGTAAATGTGAAATAAAAATAATCAAAAAAAAAGTCTTTAGAATCCCTAGTCTTAAAGTGTTATTATAATATCTACTTTAAGGTCAATACGTAACAAATATTATAATAATAGGTAAATAAATAAGTACCTTAATAAATAGACTTATAGGTGTTAGTCTTTAAAAAGACTAAAACTTATAGGACTACTAAATGTGTAAATGTATAGAAATACAAAAAAATAATTGATATATAATATGTAAAATTTATTCAAAAAAAATTGTAATACGAAAAAAAGATTTTAAAATTTGGTTAGGCGTAGACTAAAGACATAACAGAAGGTTTATAGCGCTGAAAAGTTTTTTTCACGACAGTATTACGTGAACGGATTTTCAGTCCTTTACAACATTTTTCCTTCTTTTTGGCGCATCTAAATGCACTGTGAAGAGGGACAATGAAAAGAGCGAAAAGCCCTCCCGCGCCCATACCATTGTTTTTTAGCAATTAAAATCTTAAATTAATCTACTCGGAATAAGGTGGACTAATAAATTGTTATTCCTGTACTTGTAAGTTTTTTATTATTTTAAATGTTCAATTTCGTTGCGCTTGTTCAGTCTTCTCGATCGGCGTCACTTATCGGTAGTATGGTTGTCTATCATTATTTACAATATTCTTAAACCTAAATCGATTAAAACTTGATTGCACTGAATATACTAAATAATATTATACTTGAATTACACAGCTTACATTCGGCCAATCCTGACTCTAGATCGACCTCGATCTTTACATATTTACAGTTACACAAATTACCGATTTTTTTACACGATTGCACCAAAGGTTTAAGTCTGGCGGCTTCAAGATAACCATTGTAAGGAAGCTGAGTGAGTTGGCCATCTTCTATGTCGGTGACTTCATATCTAACATTCGGGAACAGACGGCTGATTTTATAAGGACCACGGTATTTCGGCGAGAATTTCTTACAAGATCCTGGAGTAACAACAAAATTTCGGATAGCAACCAAATCATCAACCTTATAATGGAGAGGTGCCTTATGTTTCAAAGCGTATAGAAACTCATTTTGCTCTTGTGGCCGTTTAATATTCTCACTAGCTTTTATCCTTTCGGAGATAATATCACACAGGCTAACAAAGCTAAGCTTCTCCTCAAGATATTTGGATAATTCGTCACAACGGGTTCAACGGCACAGATAGTTTGCCTAACTTCGGGGTTAACACTCAGCTTATGAGTTCCACCTGACCTTTCGCCTGAGGGGCAGCGGTAGCAACTTTAACGTGCTCTATATTTCGCTCACGGGCGGTTTAATATTCAAAGTATTCCGATACTCAAAGTATCAAACGGAATTGGGGCTTTTGGTATACTATAAAGAGTACGGTAATGGACACTTTTAGGTACTGAATGAAGGATGCACGGCAAACAATTGAGCATAAACGATTCAACTTCGGTTCTCAACAACGGAAACCAATACTAATCTTTCAGGTCATTAACACACTTATCAACACCAAGATGACCCAACTTTTCATGATCAACTATTCTTCCATTTCAGTTGGGACTTACAAACATAATCTTCCGGCATCATTCTTTCTATAAATTATTCCATCAACAAGTTCAAAACAACTAACGACTACTCTCCCTAATTTATCACGGAGTTTAACAATTTCCGGATCCCTAATCTGCTCGGTTTTTAAAAGTAAATCTATATCACCAGGGGTAGCTCCAACTAAATTTACTATGGTATTAATATACGATTCACAAGGGTATATGGAACTATTGGGGACAGCTAACGCGGGACGACTAACGTGATCTAACTACTTTATGAAATCACACATAGCTAACGGTTTTTAATTATAGTAAGGTCTCAAGGATCTAAAGGTCTTAGGTGGGTCTACCGGATTTATATGGCTAACAGATTCACACGGATATATCGGGCTTAAGGAATCATACTGCTGTATCGGTTCTTGAACACTATCCTGAAGGGACTTCGGCTTAGTCGAAAGCACACACGGATTGCAAATTTCATCTCACGGGAGCTAACAATTCGGTTTGTCGACTTAAGGCATCGACGTGCGTCATACAAGAACCAGTTCTATGTACAATAGAGTAGTTATAATTTTCCAATTCAAAAGACCATACGGGGATTTACTGATTTCTTAATTCTGAACAAGGGAATTACAATCGGTAACTATACGGAACGGTTTGTGGTCTAAATACGAGGTGTGTTCAAAAAGTAAGGTGACTTTGTATTTTCAAGAAAAACTATTAATTTATTTATCAACATCAATGTTGTCCCCTTCAAAGTAATCCCCCTCAGATACAATACACTTATGCCAATGGTTTTTCCAATCCTCAAAGCACTTCCCATAAGCACTTTTCGGTACAGCCTTGAGCTCTTCCAGCGATGCAGTCTTTATCTCTTTAATCGTTGCAAATCTCCGTCCTTTCATAGGTCTCTTTAGTTTTGGAAACAAGAAAAAGTCACATGGGGCCAAATCCGGTGAATATGGTGGTTGAGGCATTATTGTGGTGTTGTGTTTTGGCCAAACAATCTCTCACAAGCAAAGATGAGATGATGACTCAACTCGCCAATAATAGGTAGTAACAAAATTACTTCCAAAGATACCCCCAGTTTTCTTTATCAAATTAAAATATATATCTACATTTTAAATTTAAAGCTTCTTCTTCATTAACTAAACCTATCTACTTTGCGCATGAGCAGTACTATTAGCTCTGGCCACCTAGTTTAAGCAGCCGACAGAAAGAAAGTTCGCAAACCAAACTGGCGAATCATAGCCATAACTTTCTTCTTCTCATCATCCCAGTGAGCAGGAGATGTGTCTAAGTATGTTCGCAGATGTTATCGCTCTGGAGGCGCTCCGCTTACGTAAGGAAGTTAAAAAATTGTTTCGAATTTTCATCAATTCATCAAATTTGTCGGTTCTAAAACCTCTTCTATCTACGTTCCTAAGTTCAGACCTAACTATGGTTGTATAACTCCCTAAAGATGATCTCTTGACCCCAGCATATATGCTTGGAAACGCTAATTCTTCAGAGTCAGCATCGAGAATCACGTCGAGAGGCCTTTGGCCTTCTACACTGTGTGTCTGGTTATTCTCAAGCATCGTTTTTTGACCACCAGGATTTATCTCTTCGGCTTCCGTATTCTCATCGGAATTAGGATGGCTAATTGTTCCTCTACCAATGGTGAGTCAGCTTGAGTTGCTTTAACGGGAACAGTTTCAGATGTAAAGTCAGAGATCCACTGCTCGATTACTGACATATGCTTTCTGTAAAGCTCGGTATTTACTAAGTGTCTAAAAGCGTCAACAATTTTAGATGGCCTAATGATCTATGCCATGAAATCATGTCCATATTTCATTCTTCTCTTGAGGTGGAGCTGTATAGCCTCAGCCTCATTGAAAGCTTGTGGGAGGAACATAACGCTATGGCTAACTGGAACTGGAACATTTACAACAGCTCCTTTATAACATTTTGACGCTCATGACCTTTCGACATAATAATTATAAATGGAAGGCGAGGGAACACCACTCGTTCCTTCAAGGGAGTAAGCCCCCTTAGGAAAGGAGAAATTTCTGGAAAATCTAAGCCGTTGGAAATGGCACCTTGAGGCTTTGTTCCAGGTTATATATTGCTGTGATAAGTTGCACAAAACGTAAAAGATTCACCATTGAAAGCAAGCCTTCTTGCGTTTTGGTAAATCTCTTCCCTGAACTCGCAAACTTTTCCAAATAGGCCGGGGAACCACAATCCCTTGCAACAAAAGCAAATCTGATCGGGGCCAAGCTTTACTTTTCTATTAGAAGTAGCAATAAGACCTTCCAATTCAGTAGGTCTTCTACTGGGCCTTTTTTCCTAAGATATATTAAGTTGTAACACCTGACTTCGGTTTGAGTACTGAAGGTTTTCTGCTACCCTATTACCACTAAGACTTCTATACTGCCTAACTCTTTGACTAGTAATTCTATACTACGTGCACTTCGCCGAGGCAGTGTACGAGTATTTCTGGCCTGCTCGATGACCCTGCAGTCCCTAAAACTCCTAGCTGTAGCTCTCCTAGCCCTATCCTGCGCTCTATCCAATAGGCGATCCTGAGTTGCTCTAACCTGCAGTAGGATGCAGTAGTCTGAAATCTGTTTAGAGAGGAATTTGTATACAAACAATTAAATTTCCCTAATAGAAAATATAGCCTTAATAAAATAAAATGTTATAAAAGGGGATTAGTTTATTAAGTAGATAAAATAATAAAACTACAAGTTTAGGTCTTTGAAGGACGAAACTTATAACCCTATTCCTAAATTTTAAGGTAATACGACAATTATAAATGTGAAATAAAAATAATCAAAAAAAAAAGTCTTTAGAATCCCTAGTCTTAAAGTATTATTATAATATCTACTTTAAGGTCAATACGTAACAAATATTATAATAATAGGTAAATAAATAAGTACCTTAATAAATAGACTTATAGGTGTTAGTCTTTAAAAAGACTAAAACTTATAGGACTACTAAATGTGTAAATGTATACAAATACAAAAAAATAATTGATATATAATATGTAAAATTTATTCAAAAAAAATTGTAATACGAAAAAAAGATTTTAAAATTTGGTTAGGCGTAGACTAAAGACATAACAGAAGGTTTATAGCGCTGAAAAGTTTTTTTCACGACAGTATTACGTGAACGGATTTTCAGTCCTTTACAACATTTTTCCTTCTTTTTGGCGCATCTAAATGCACTGTGAAGAGGGACAATGAAAAGAGCGAAAAGCCCTCCCGCGCCCATACCATTGTTTTTTAGCAATTAAAATCTTAAATTAATCTACTCGGAATAAGGTGGACTAATAAATTGTTATTCCTGTACTTGTAAGTTTTTTATTATTTTAAATGTTCAATTTCGTTGCGCTTGTTCAGTCTTCTCGATCGGCGTCACTTATCGGTAGTATGGTTGTCTATCATTATTTACAATATTCTTAAACCTAAATCGATTAATACTTGATTGCACTGAATATACTAAATAATATTATACTTGAATTACACAGCTTACATTCGGCCAATCCTGACTCTAGATCGACCTCGATCTTTACATATTTACAGTTACACAAATTACCGATTTTTTTACACGATTGCACCAAAGGTTTAAGTCTGGCGGCTTCAAGATAACCATTGTAAGGAAGCTAAGTGAGTTGGCCATCTTCTATGTCGGTGACTTCATATCTAACATTCGGGAACAGACGGCTGATTTTATAAGGACCACGGTATTTCGGCGAGAATTTCTTACAAGATCCTGGAGTAACATCAAAATTTCGGATAGCAACCAAATCATCAACCTTATAATGGAGAGGTGCCTTATGTTTCAAAGCGTATAGAAACTCATTTTGCTCTTGTGGCCGTTTAATATTCTCACTAGCTTTTATCCTTTCGGAGATAATATCACACAGGCTAACAAAGCTAAGCTTCTCCTCAAGATATTTGGATAATTCGTCACAACGGGTTCAACGGCACAGATAGTTTGCCTAACTTCGGGGTTAACACTCAGCTTAGGAGTTTCACCTGACCTTTCGCCTGAGGGGCAGCGGTAGCAACTTTAACGTGCTCTATATTTCGCTCACGGGCGGTTTAATATTCAAAGTATTCCGATACTCAAAGTATCAAACGGAATTGGGGCTTTTGGTATACTATAAAGAGTACGGTAATGGACACTTTTAGGTACTGAATGAAGGATGCACGGCAAACAATTGAGCATAAACGATTCAACTTCGGTTCTCAACAACGGAAACCAATACTAATCTTTCAGGTCATTAACACACTTATCAACACCAAGATGACCCAACTTTTCATGATCAACTATTCTTCCATTTCAGTTGGGACTTACAAACATAATCTTCCGGCATCATTCTTTCTATAAATTATTCCATCAACAAGTTCAAAACAACTAACGACTACTCTCCCTAATTTATCACGGAGTTTAACAATTTCCGGATCCCTAATCTGCTCGGTTTTTAAAAGTAAATCTATATCACCAGGGGTAGCTCCAACTAAATTTACTATGGTATTAATATACGATTCACAAGGGTATATGGAACTATTGGGGACAGCTAACGCGGGACGACTGACGTGATCTAACTGGTTTATGAAATCACACATAGCTAACGGTTTTTAATTATAGTAAGGTCTCAAGGATCTAAAGGTCTTAGGTGGGTCTACCGGATTCATATGGCTAACAGATTCACACGGATATATCGGGCTTAAGGAATCATACTGCTGTATCGGTTCTTGAACACTATCCTGAAGGGACTTCGGCTTAGTCGAAAGCACACACGGATTGCAAATTTCATCTCACGGGAGCTAACAATTCGGTTTGTCGACCTAAGGCATCGACGTGCGTCATACAAGAACCAGTTTGCAGATGACTTGCTACTTTTCGTAGATGGGAATTCCCGTGCCGATCTGGAGCGAAAGGGCGAGCAGTTGATTGACATCGTGGGAGCCTGGAGAGCTGAGGTTGGAGTGAGTGTGTCAACCAGCAAGACGGCAATCATGTTGCTGAAAGGGAATCTTTCACACACTAGGAGACCGACGGACCAAACGTCACCAAATGCCTGCACCTTGGCATCTTAGTCGGCGAGCAAATGAGTTTTCTCCCGCATATCTCTGCTCTCAGAAATCGGCTGGCTGGAGTTGCCGGAGGGCTAGCACGGATGCGATTGGGGGCTCAGCTCCCGTGCTAAGAAGACGATATACAGCGGACTCATGGTCCCCTGTGCACTTTTCGGTGCCTCGGTCTGGTACAACGCGTCGAGTAGGGGCAAGTTCCTAAGACTCCTCACCTCGTGCCAGAGGACCATCCTATTAGGATGCCTACCGGTATGCCGCACAGTGTCCACGGTGGTACTGCAGGTGCTTGCTGACGCTCCTCCAATGGATTTAGATGCTCACAGGATGGCAGTGAAGTTTAAGCTGAGGAAGCACGTTCCCCTGGACGAGAGCGACTGGCTCCACGGACAGGACTTGTCTGTGTTGGGCTGGAAATCCAAGATGGCTCTGCTAGACGAGTATCTGCTAAATGAGTGGCAACTCAGATGGGATCAAGCGGTTCACGGTTCCGTGACTCGCCAGTTCTTCCCAGAGGCAGCGTTCGTCTACAAGAGGAAGAACTTTGTCTTTACCTTAAGAGCCGGATTCTTGCTGACAGGACACGGGTCGTTCAACGCATTTCTCCATGGCAGAACCCTCAGCATCACAACCGCATGCTCATGTAGAGAAGTGAGTGAGGACTGGCTTCACGTACTATGTGAGTGCCGCCTTTAAAGCGATTTGCGTGACTTGGATGCCCTTGGAGTTGTTCGATTCCAAGAACGACGGAACGTTGCAGGAGTAATCGAGACCACAGAACGGATGCGTTTCCTAGGAGCTTTTGCTGCCTTCTCATGGCGTAGGATGGATGCGACGAGGGATGAAACGCAGGCGCCGAGACAATAGTCCCAAAACCCCCTTGCCGTGTGGCAACGGCGAAGAATACTGCCACAGCCTGTCTTTGCTTGTCGTAGGAGACGACTAATTTGACATGGGTTGAGTGGTTCTCCAAGGCTACTCATTGAGGTCTGCCCCCTAGTGGGAGTTTCGTGGTGGCTGTGGTTGACACCTATATCGCGGGTAGAGTCTCCGGGCTCGACGTGGATGTTGTGTTTATACAACTCGGGTGCTGCGACCGAAAAAACAGTAGAGATTTTAGATAGATCTCGCCCCAACGCAAGGGGGTGGTTGCTATGTACATAGCTATATCTTCTAGTCCGGGGCGTTGGTTTGGTGCTCAACCCAGACCCGTGCATTATATACTCACTTGTGGGTATATTAGAATGCCGTGGCTGTAATCCCTTCAGTGCGGAACACGTCACGTTAAATAAGTTCGGAGGGATCCGAGACACACCTGTCATCGCTTAGGTTTATAGCAAGTTGATTTGCAATGGGGGCTCTCCTGGTCCTGGGCAATTCTTGAGAGACTCCTTGATAATTTTTGTTAACTGCTTTGGAAGAGGAGGTGTTATTTTGTTTTCTTGGTTAATCGTCTTAATTACTGAGTGAGCTGGAGTTATTGGCTTTATTTTAATAAAACTGAAATTGAGAAAATCAAGTTCTTCTGTTGCCCAGGGCGGTGCCGGTTGTTTTTTAAATATTAGCCACTTTTTGTGAGCTACTCTTTCGTTAGTTTTTATTTTTTACGGCCCCTCGTTTCGCCATATCTCCATCTCTACTCACTCAGATTTATTTTTTTCACTTTCCAATAGCAGTTTTTCTGTTGCCCCTTCTATCCCATTTGTAGTTTTTGAGTCCTTGTTACAACATTTCAAGGTCGCCGTGTAATAATTCCTAGTTCGGTCCCTTCATGTAATAATTCATTGATTTGTCACACCATGAAATAGTTTGCCTTTTTGTCACTTGTATTGTTTTTGTAGACCCACAGGCCTTTCTTTATTTAATTGTTAATTCAGAATATGTTGCTTAAGCTTAAGTTTGGTTGGTTGGCATTCGGCAGCAGCGGGGAAAAATGCTGACGATAAATATTAATGTACAGTGTGTACCAGATATGTGCGCATACTACCTTAAGTAAAAGATGTTGTGCGTTGATCCACGTTTAAAATTTGCCCCTTTTTGATATTTTTTTTTATAGGCTTTACAAAATAACTTTAATTCAAAGGAAAACTCTAATGATATAGTTTAAATGAAATATAGTTAAATGGAAAAATTCACCCGTGCACGCTGACACGTCACTCCGAAATTACAAGGTGATTCAGAAAAAAATGTTTTTCCGAAAGTGAAGGGATGTCACTCCGCGCATAATGCAATACTGAAGGGAGTCATAAAGCAATTAATTTAATCAAAAATGTAAGTTATAGAAACTTTACAAAGAAAAGCTCAAAGTCAAGGATAATTTTTAGAATAAAAAAGTTATTTTTTGTAGTCTATAGGTTTAATAACATAAAGGAGTAGATATTAAAGCAAAAAAAAAACGGTCTTATTGCTTTAAGAAATTAAAAAAAAAAGTTCAAATAATCTCTATTAACCGAAATTAAAGCATACGGTGGACAACAGATTCCATGAAAAATAAATATTAGTATAATTTTGGATTTATTTTTTAAAGCTATTCATCATACATCAGAAAAATCGTGAAAATTTTGTGAATTTAAACGTTTACGTCAAAGTCCGAAGCAATGTACATAGGTTTACGATTGAGACTTTTAAGTATAGCGTCTTATATTGTGAGTGTATTTCAGCGAAAATAGTCCAATAATAAGACAAATAATTCAAAAAGTCGGTTGACATAGGTTTATAGTATTCTTAGCTATTCTGCGAAACCTGTAGGCCATGGTTTGTATAAGACTTTTTTTTAGGGGGATCCATTTATCATTAAAAACTGAAAATAGTTTGTAGAAATTTCCCAAAGCTAAAGTTTGTGTTCCCGTGTTTTTGATAAACATATCTAAAAAAAAAGTTGTTGCCTAAAATAAAATAAAATGTTGTAATTGTGCTAAAATATTTCGAAAGGGATATTTGTTCGATCTCGGCAACTCTATTTCTTCAGAATTTTGCAGCATTATGCATTAAATCTATGCACAACTAATGGGCATAGATACAAAACAACAGCGACCAAAAATTGTTAATTGTCAACTTGGCTGAAAAACGTAGGCAAAGGTAAGGTTTTTGTTTCTCTTGACACCAAAAAGAAAATTACTCAAAAAGTAAAGGGAAAATACTCAAACAATCGTCACTATACTTTTACCTTGTTAAATGGTGTTTGTGTTTGATATCAGTAGTTTTGGTTTTAAATATAAATCCACCAGAAGGGAGTGCAAAGGCGACTAGTATATATACACGAAGAAATAAAAATTTACAGTACTTATGTGATGTTTAATGTGATACATCAATCTAAAGGTGTTGTAAAAAGTAAGGAAGTGCATACCAAGACTTTAAACAGAATCAATTGGTTTGGGAGAAATAGTGGTGAAAGTGTAAAAGTGAAAATTTGGAAAATTTGATCTGTTAGGGCGGGTGGGGTTAATTACACCCCACTTTTCAGCTAGTTGCATTCTTACTAGGCGTCAAATGAATAACCTAAACTATTTAGACAGTGTTAAACCACTCAATATATGAAACATAAGCTTTACCATTTCTGATAAACCTAGCTAATTTGGCGAGAAAACAGCTATAAATAGTTACATTTCGCACACCCGCAACTTGTGAGCTAGTAAAGCAGCAGGCTTGTTTGACCTGGTCTTGAAAATTTTAGATGATGGTAAACACCTAATATAAGCAACTTTAGTTCAACCTCTTTTGGAAAAACTCACTGGTTTGCCGAGAAAATAGTTGATGCACCCGTAATTTGCAAACTACTAAACCTACAGGATTGGGCTATTCGTCGTTAGAAAGGTATTTTTAAATACTTTGAACGCTTTCCTAACATGACTTGTCCAAACTTGTAGGTACATAAATAAAATGTATTTAGTTATTAAATCGTATAACCTATTTTCATCACAAAAGTAAACTTCAAAAATAGAAAAAAAGTTTATAAAAAATTTGGTCCTTATCTTTGAACGACGGTATTTAAATTTATTTTGTTTAAGGGTATATGAACTAGCTAGTTTTTCCAAAAATTTTAAAACTGAAGATTCTTTAGCTGTTTAACATCAGCTAAAATTTTCAGGACCGTCAAATAGATTTTGGATAAGAGCAAAAAGGTCAATGCTCAGGCAATATAATATGTTCTGATCTGGTAAATGTTGTCATTTTTGTTAATTAATACCTTTTGTAACGACTTTTTACAACAATGTGACGTATTTTAAAAGTTGATAAATCTAAAGGGTTATACACCTGAAAATGTAATTTAAAATTGTTAAACCCGAGGAATCAGATTAAAAGGTTAAAAAATCTCAATAGAACACTTTTGTCTCATAATGTTGTAACGGTCCTATTTAGACAAATCATATTTCTAACGACATGCAAACCATTTACTTTTTTCAGTACCTTTTGATTGATGTAACAGTACATTTTCGTGTGTATATAGTAGTCGCCTTCGCACACCCTCCTGGTGCGTTTTATTACTATGTGGACTGCCGTCCACACTGTTAATATATACAATTAAACCAAATAAAATATATATATTAAAAATCCAAAAATCCAATTCGGGTTTTCTAAAATCATTGCCGACCAGGCAAGATGTTTTCAAAATTCAATATTTGCCAAATTTTTTCGTCGTCAAAGAAAAGGTCCTTGCTAATAACAAATATTTAAATCAGTAATATCAAAGGCAATTGGAATCTGTTTTCTTGTACTCTAACATTTTTTGAGCATGGCAGAAATTTTAGTTTGGTGTATCATTTATTTTAAACTGTATTAATACACATTTTAACATCCTAAAGTTATACAATTGAGCCCTAGTACAAACCATCACGCACTGAAGTGGACAAAGACGAATGCAGTGAACTGCATCTTCAAAAAGCTGAATGGTATACAAGATTAATTATTCGGTAGAACAATTTAAATTGATTTTGAAAATAAAGCTTTTTCATGTATTAAACTACCATTCTATGGTTCGCAGATTTTACTTTTTTCGCCGGAATATTTCCATTTTCGATTGCGTGATTGCTGAGAATAAAACTGTGCAGTAAATGTCCACTGTTAAATACGCTTTACTTTTCTTAAAAAATGTACAACACATTTTTTTTAATCCTTGGAAACCTCTACTGCACTTAGACACTTTTTTTCAATATGTGGGTTTTGTCGGCACAAAAAAAATGTTTTTTAATTTTTATTAATGTGCTATTCTGTCACATACAAATATTTTTTATAAGTAGTAGCCATTGCAAGCTATAGGACTTTTCTTGATTTGGGGTTAAAGTATTAAAAATTAATTTACAGAAAGAATGTCAAGAAGAGCGAATATGTCCATATACAAGGAAATTTAAAAGTATTTACGCAACGAACATTTACTTACACTTTTCAATAATTTTACATTTTGTTGTGGATTTGTATAACTTGAAGCAAAGAAAAATTGCGAAGTTTATAGAACCACACTCTGGTGATGCTGATGACTCTGTATTTATAACTGCTGTATTTAAACTGTCCTTATTATCCACGGGAATTATTTATTATTTAAAACTGCTATCACTAACGTCTCCTTACTATCCTAACCGCATTTCCATCCCGTGGCTTCTGCGTAATTAAAATTGGTTATTGAATAAATATATTTATATACTGAAAAGCTAAAGCAAATGCACGGTATTTACACATGTTTTACTCTTTTCATAAGTATTTAGAAAATAGTTTTTAGTGGTCAAATTCCCCATAGTGCTTTAGTTGAAGAATTAATGAATATATTTTTGTCAATGTCACATTCGATAAAATATTTTTATTCTCTTCGAATATAAATGTTTTCTAAATAAATGTTTCGTGCCAAACGTGGTTTCGCGTTTTTTTTTTTTTTTTTTTGTTATCTTCATTTCGTGTTATAATTTACAACAATTTAAAGCACTTTCTGTGGGCCAGGATATTTGATTGTACGGCTCGTGTCACCGATAAACTTTATATCAGCTCATCAGCTGATAGAGCTTGCCAACCAGCTGATAAGAAAGGGGTAAGTCCTTAGTGGAAGAGCTTTTTGGTTGGAATTGCCGATAACCGGCAGATGGCGCCACCCAAAATGGACGTTGGAGATTCCGGCAGTGAGACTGCAAGTAGTCGGGGAAGTAGTGGGGGCAGAGTGCGACCCAGGGGTAAGCGATATAAAAAAAAATGTTTTTTAATTTTTATAAATTCCTATTCTGTCACATACAAACATTTTTTATCAGTAGTAGCCATTGCAAGCGAAAATTGCGAAGTTTATAGAACCACACTCTGGTGATGCTGATGACTCTGTATTTATAACTGCTGTATTTAAACTGTCCTTATTATCCATGGTAATTATTTATTGTTTAAAACTGCTATCACTAACCTCTCCTTACTATCCTAACCGCATTTCCATCCCGTGGATTCTGCGTAATTAAAATCGGTTTTTGAATAAATACTTTTACAGACTGAAAAGCTAAAGCAAATGCACGGTATTTACACATGTTTTACTCTTTTCATAAGTATTTAGAAAATAGTTTTTAGTGGTCAAATTCCCCATAGTGCTTTAGTTGAAGAATTAATGAATATATTTTTGTCAATGTCACATTCGATAAAATATTTTTATTCTCTTCGAATATAAATATTTTCTAAATAAATGTTTCGTGCCAAACGTGGTTTCGCGTTTTTTTTTTTTTTTTTTTGTTATCATCATTTTGTGTGATAATTTACAACAATTTAAAGCACTTTCTGTGGGGCCAGGATATTTGAGCATAATATTTAATAATACGGATTTTCTTGAAGTATTTATATAATTTCCACGGTGCCAGTGGTGCTGACAGCTATGATTGTATGATAGTAATTCCCAATCAAGGGAAAATTTATAATTGATAAGCAATAAAATCGGTATAACCGCGGTTTCCCAAGCTGTAGCCGCAACTTTTTATCATAGAAGCTTAAAAAAACAAAAAAATCTCCTTCTTCCAAAAAGACAAAATAAATTTAAAAATATATATTTTTTAAAACTATTAACCAGTAAAAATAGAATTTCGTTCTGCGATTTTGATATTTCGACACAAAAAGATATTTTGGCTTATAAAAATAAATATGTGTTTACACATTGTTTTGGTTATAATTTCGTAGTTTTTATACATTTATTTTTTAAATATCACAGTTGCATATTAAGATACATTTTTTGTTTTATCTATGCCTTTTTATATTTTTTCAATTAAGGTTATCCTCGAAGTTCCCCAATCCTTTGTCGAGTTGTCTGCCTTCCTAAATAGCGTTTGGGGGAGCAAGAGCCATTTGTCAGATCCACTTTGACTTTCGATTATACACATCGGCGCGTAAGTTCTGAGCAAAGCATATTCCTAGGATCTATTAAAAAATTTGAGCGTTATAATTTTGTCTATCCAATTACGTGGTAAGAAAATATAAGTAGAAAAAATGTAATTAAATAGAGACCTGGAAAAACATCACAGCAATAACAGTAGTGGAAATAATAATTAAATTGTGTTCCATCCATTCTTCGCCAGCTTGAACACAGCCCTTTTCATATATAATTTTTGACAGCTCCATGCCCTGGCAAATAATTAAAAAAGCAAGGAAAACAAATTAAAATTCATTCTGATAAAAAAACTGCACATTTATTAAATTATTATTCATAATTTATGATTTATTAGGTATAGATTTATTTAAAGGTTAACCTTTATTGTTTTGTTTTGGTTTGTGTTGACAAACTGACAAAATAAGAATACGTTCGCCTATAATTGGGGTTCGAAAGAAAGAAAAACCAGCAGAATTCTAGCGTAGCGAATAGCGTAAACACCAAATAAGAATTTTTAACAGTCATGAGCTCAATTTTTTTTTGTCACATAATGGTATTTATGAAAGACCATTTTAAACAGTTATCCCTGTGGTCGGCAGTCCACGTATTGACGAAGCGACTATGTGGGTGTGCGAAATCGACTACTATATATACACGAGGAAATGAAAATCTACAGTAATCGTCCGATTGATACCAGTTTACATCCATCGAAGGCTATTGCAAAAAGTAACTAAGACTTTAAGAAAATCAAAATCAAAGTAAAAAAAAAAAAGAAAATGTAATCTGTTGGGGCCGGTAAGGATAAATGCCACCCGCTTTTCACCTAGTTGTATTCTAACTTAAAATACGCGTGTAATGACTCCTCAACTGTCAAAATCTTTTAAATTAATACGCAAAACAAAATTTTAGGGGACTTCTCAAAATACATACATATTTTGTGGAAGATTTTGTTTGTCACTTTAAACGTTATTTTAGAGTCATAAATATACTAAACGATTCTCAATATAAAAACATTAGATCTAGCTTGGCGAGAAAACATCTACAAACAGCTAAATTTGTATATACATACATACTTCAGCTACAGGCTTTCAAGGTATTTCAAAGTAACTTTAAGCTAATTATATATGAATACCATATTTAAATTATGGGCCAAATTTGGTTTTTATTAAATTTTTTTTTAGCGTTTTTTCAGATTTCCTAAACACGACTTGAACGGTTTCAAATTAAATTTTAAGGTGTATAGCCCTTGAAATTCGTCAACTTTTGACATACTACACTTTCTTGTAAAAATTAATAAATAAAAATGGCCACATTTACCAGCCCAGAGCATTAAGCTCTGCCTGAGCATTAAGCTTCTTTTTTGGGTATCCAAGGTCCTGAATATTGGAGATGTTGTTAAACAGCGTAATAGAAGAAACTTTGCTTTTACCACGTTTGGAAAAACTAGCTAGTTTGTTGAGAAAGCATCTATAAATAGCCAACATTTTGTACACCCGTAACTTATGAACAACCTAAGCTAAAAGTGCTTTGTACGCCATTCTAACATGATTTGTCTAAATACATATGTACATATGTTTAAAATGGACATTTTTTTTTATGATTGAAAACCGTTTAACGACTTTGGTTAAAAGTTTAACGTGGGTAGCCCAAAATATGGTTGTAATAAGTTACCCTTAAAAGTTATCAGTAAACAAAAATGACAACATTTACTAGATCAGAACCTCTAACAATGCCTGAGCTTCGAATTTTTTATACGTATCCATACTCTATTTTAGGGTCTTGGAATCATTTAAATTCTTATAAACAGTTCCGCATTAAAAATAAATTCTACTACTTTTACTGTTGGATTTTGTTATTTATAAATAAATAATTTTTTTTAAATAGTCCAAGCACCCCAAACCTATTATTGTAAACCTATCTATCTAACTAGAAATATTCTTTTTACTTGGTCTAGAGAATATAGTTTCGCGATCCGGCCTGTTAGAATTATTTTATACCTGCCTCAGGAAGAAGATTTTTAAGCAGATAGCTTTTTTAGCTTAATAACGGTCAGACGAATAAGAATGGCTATACAGTATTAACAACTTTTAAATAAAATTATAATAACCTTTGCAAGGGTATACAAATGTCAGTTAAATATAAGCTACTTGAATACTGGATAAACGAAGATGAGAGTATCCTGATGCAGATTAAGAAAGGGAATTCGTTAGTGCGTTGGGAGCTAATAAAAAAACTAAAAATAAGGAAAACTACAAAGATAGTTTGTCACCACCTGCAAGATTAGCAGGACCACGCAGCAAATCGCCACACCAAAAAGATTTGCTTCTAGCCAATCCTCTGCAGCTCGAAAACACCCGCGTTCATGAATGTTCCTATCCACAGGCTGCTTGCGTACAATTCGATGTGCATTTATGGCAAACTGGGTAGCAAAATCTGAAAAACTTACGTATCCATCCTTGCGCACATCGTAGCCGCATTGTTTGTTTTTAATCAGTTCAGGAAAAGGGTACCCCACACGCCTCTCTACTGCCAATAACGATAGACGACCAGTTAAAGTAGTTGTTGCTGTCCCAGTCTTTCGGCCCCTCAATGCCGCAACATTGTAACCAGTCCTCCTGTATCCAGTCAATAAGATTCTGTTGGTCAGCGTCCTCTCGATAGTGACGGATAAAGGCCTTTAAGCCCTCGGTGGCCTGGTTCTTTATCTGAACAAGGTAAGGGTTTATATGGATTCACCGTAACTAGAAGCATTCTTTCTGAACTTACCCATCCTTTGTCCTTCAGGACGAAGCCCACAGTACAGAAGCAGATCTCTGCGATAAGCATGACACAGAGAAAGATCGCGTACTACAGACAGGAAGAACACGATTAGCTATGAACACTGAAAGGGATCCATAATCAACGGAGTACCCACCGCTGCTAAAAGACAAGTGTTTTCGCGCAAGGCCCCCACGCTGCCCATAAGGCCCAGCAAAAAGGTTACGCCGCCCAGGAAGATCAGGACAAAGGCAGGGTCTAAGGCGATGAAGTGCAACCGAGTTATGTTCCGAAATGTGTCCTTCTGACTCCATGCCCAGATTCCAACTGACAAGACCAGCAAAGCCGAAAGCCACAGAAACACATTGCTGGCGAAAAGAAGGTACTTAAGGCAACAGCTGACTTCACTGGTCTCTCGGCGTATCTTGCGCAAAGCAACTGGCATTACTTCAAGTTCAACGATAATAAATATAGGCAAAAGAAAACAAAAAATTAAATATATTTTTCTGTTCAACGGTGTTACCGTGGCAATTTACAATATTACTTTAAGTCCTTAGGTCAAATATACCAAACCAGCACCTACCATCTTCGCCTTGTGACATGGAATATTCTGGGAATTTCCTTATAACCTCTACACACTATTGCTTGTTCCCATCGGGAAAGAGATCGGCTCATGTAAACGTATCCGAAAGGTTACAATTTAATCCCTAGCATGTTAAATGTTTTTAGCGCCAGAAGGATATTTAATTCCTATTAGCAAGTTGATCAATCTATTCAGGCAAGCAATAAGTTCACAAGTCAGAACCGGTTTGACAATTTTAACAATTTTGAAACACCGTTCTCGCATACGATTTTTACTACATCCACTCTTCAAACAAACATTTTTTGAGGGGAATGCGATAAAGTGTTTTAGCAACTTTTTAAGAAACGACCCTTTTAAGCTCTGGAATTGTTTTCTAAGAAGAAGATGTTAATGAAACGGGATTGCTCGCTAACATTTAAACGCAAGTTAGCCATAGGAGAAAGAAAAAGGCAAGTAAGCTCCTAAAGCTTATCGTCGGCTCCGCGGTACTCACATCATGCCACGATTTACCAGATTCAGAGAGAGATCTCCAACGAACTCCATTTTAATGGAAAACAAAATAGCAAAAACGCCTGCAGAGAAACTCTTAGTTACCCGCAGTAAGTATGATGGGACATTGTATATCTGCACCGTTCTCAATCACTGTTAATAATAGATTAAAAAGTGTATTAGATTTGTCCCAAGTGAAATCACTTCGGAAATTCTGAATTTTTTCAAAGAATTATTACCTGTTAAGGTATTGCATTTAAAATGCATACATATTTATTTTTATACATTTTGCTTCATTTTATTTAAATTTTAGACAGCCGCTGCTTCTCTATTCATAACTCAAACAGAATGCACCAGGTCTTCTTCTTTTGATTTCCTTCTGAACATAACGGAGAAACGCAAAACAAAAGGACCTGCTGAAGCTTGTCTCTCCGAGCGCCGCGAGCCCAAATTATAGGACACACAAAGAAAAAAATCTCCGAAGATTTGCCTCTCTTGTTGCACGACCGCTTTTCTCGGCACTCTTCTACGCTACGCCGGCTTCTCTGATATCGTCGACAGCGGCTCAGAGTTTTCGGCTAAGAAAAACAAAAAGCGTTAAGCAGTCTGACATGTCACGGCGAGCCTACTGCAGAACTGAAGGATGTACACTGGTATAAGTATTTTGATGAAAAAAAAAGTTAAATATTACCATAAATTGAACTTAATATTATTTGTTTATCCTCCAGCGCTAAAGTAAACAATTTAACTTAAATATAAAGCACTGGTCGCATGTCAAAATATATCCGTTTTGATTAATTTATAGGTAGTGGTTATCAGTAGTACAATTTTCAGTTCTTATCTAGTATAATGTTGCAATTATAATTAGTTATGTGTCGATGTGGGTGTGTTATTTTTTAATTTTAATAATAAGTCCTTCCAAAACTGTGTTGTAAATTGTTGCAAAGCTTTACAGCCCCTGCAAAGAATTAGTTCTGGTTGACTGTAAAAAGTTAAGGAATGAAAATAAGTAATTCTTGGATATTTTGTGGAGGAGAATCAGTGTCATAAATTAGACTAATGTGGAAACGTCCAATCCAAAAATTTGTTTAGCATGACTCAAAATTAAATTGCGGAGCTGAAGATTGAAAATAAATCTAGCTTCTTGTTGATTCATTCCTATTTATTCAGGGGTCTTACAGAAATTTCTTCAACCAAATTTCCCGCGGAAAGCAAAGCTCGCTTCACAGACGTCATTTTTGACAGTTTCTAAGTCCCCCGTACTTTGACAGACGTTTTGATAAAATAAACGATCTTACAAATGCATGCCAATAATAAAACCTTATTTAAGACAATGAAATCTATGAACTATCGGCATACTACAGTTTTTATGTATGCTTCGGTTTATAATTAAAATAAGAATTTATAAAACCGGTTTAAAAAAATTTGCTTAAAAAACCGCATTGAAAGCGCCCAGTCTGAAAGTGGGACCAATTTGCTCGAACTATAAAATACCAAATATTAAAGTAGTCATCGAAATATGGTGGTACGAATCAATAATAGTAAGGTACTTAATATTGTATTAAAAAATAAATCCTATTTCTGCTAAACATTTCGCCAGCACTGTAAAAAAAAGACGGATATGAAGAAAAATAAAAGATGTAAGGAAAAGTAAACAATTTTTTTATTATTAATTTAAACTAATTAACGTTGTTAATTTTCAGGGGTAAACATACGTCAACAGCACAAGACGCTATGTTCTTGTGGTTCATTAGCGAAAAATAGACATTGCCTAAGATTTTACTAGGGGCGACCGCGTTCTTGTGACCAATCAGATGAAACACCATAATAATGTGTATGTTAATCATGACGAAAATTGTACCAAAATCTAAAACCTAAATATTTAGAGTTCCAGCGAAAAATAAAATAAAGAATTATCATCCAATTCCATCTTCTTGCGAAAGAAAACCGGAGTAGCTTTTAATGATTCTCCGTTGCATCCTAGCCTCTCGAAGTTTTTGTCTTCGCAAGTGCTCTAGAGCATAAATTCGTGTCAGTCAAATAAAATTCCAGCCCTGGCCATTTTTCGGTAAACTTTCTAAATAAAGGAAATTGTTCGAATTTCTTGAACACTTACGGCTTAGATAGGTTGGGTGTCAAATCAACTCTCCCCAAATCCGCCGCCGGTTTCTGCGACAGCCCTTGCTATAAGTGTAAAAAATTTATATGAAAACTTAGTTTCTCCAAGAGAAGAATTTTAAAAATGTATATCCTATATTCCAAAATAATTTTATATTGAGAATCCGAAAACTGTTGAACTAATAACCTTTTTTTTGCAAAAAAAACCGAGAGAGCTTTCGCGATGCAATTAATAAAAGAGATCGAAGACGTTAGTTAGCTGCTGCGGCTGCGTGACCCGACACACTCCCCCCGTTGGAAGCTTGGGTTTCAACATCATCCCTAAGGGGAAGCAGACACAGCTTATTTACTGCACGCTTTGTCACTTCTGACGCTGTCTTCAGAAAGGCAACTGGAGCAACCCCATCTTCACCGAACAGTTTTCGTCCTTGACCAGAACTAAGTCATCGAAAACTGGACCGGGTTTTGGGGCGCGCCACTTGGAGCGCTGCTGCAGTAATGTTAAGTATTCTTCCTTATATCGGCACCAAAAGATCTGCTGCAAGTAAGCCACGTGTTGCCATTCATCCAAGCGATTAAAGTTAAGTCTGGTCACATCCGGCTCGACGAAAGAGGAAGGCGGACCACCATTCAAAAAATGTGCTGGGGTGTATACATCCAGATCAGCTGGGTTTTCTGAAATCGAGACTAATGGCCGAGAATTAAGGTATTGCGTTTAAAATGCATACATATATATTTTTATACATTTTGCTTCATTTTATTAAAATAAGCCGCTGCTTCTCTATTCATAACTCAAACAGAATGCACCAGGTCTTCTTCTTTTGATTTCTCTCTGAACATAACGGAGAAACGCAAAACAAAAGGACCTGCTGAAGGTTGTCCGAGCGCCGCGAGCCCAAATTATAGGACACACAAAGAAAGAAATCTCCGAAGATTAACAGCCGCCGAAATGTGACACACCAGGATCCGCAACTCCTCAAAAGCTAATAAGCCATGGTAATATAATTGAATGACGCCCATTAAAATCCAGAGAAGAATTCTTCAGCCGGCCATCCACTCTAAGAAGCCCAAATTGGTCAACAGTTGCCGAAACAGATGCGAGCGAGCTGGAGGAGAGCACCATTCCCTTTGACTGCAATGATTTGTAGTCATAAATGTGAGCGCTGGACAAGACGAAGCAACAGCATAGTACCGCCCTGAAGGTCAGACACCGTGAGCGTAGGGCGCCGGATGCGATTTTTAAACTTATAGACGTATCCGAAAATTCTTTGAAGGGCAGCAAAGGGCTGCTTCTATGTTGGCATCACAAAATCTATGAATTTCACTCTCAGAGTTTTAAGAACAAACCAGCCGAGGATATGACGCAGGCCTAATCTGCCCAAAACTCGTACATATAGAACTCCATTGCGCACTCTGTGACTCAGGAAGACTTTTATTCCACATATTTGAACACCACTTTCTAATCTTAAATTTTCCCTTGGCTAGAAGTTTTTATGTCTGGTTCATAATGATGACTGCCTCTTTTTTGGACTTGGCTCCAGATATCAAATCATCCACATAAAATCTGCATGCTGCATGCTCGTCAGCTGACAACTGAAGCAATTGGTCCTTGGGGAATTATATCCACAAAATGCAACGGTACATTTTGGAAGTGCCTCCTGTGATTGCTACTGGGTCAGAGCGAAACCGAAAAAGAATCTGGAACAGCTTAGGCTGAATAACAGGGCCTGCCATAAGAACATCGTTGAGAGGAACTGGCCGCCGATTTACCAAAAACTACGGAAAGCTTTGTAGTGGAGCTATCTTCCTTTATGAGCAATAATGAGGCACGAAGTCTCGGCACAACCCAATGTCAGCGAGGTATTTCTTTATGAATGCTGGATATTGAGCAGGGCTGGCTGAAGATTCAACTTTCTATCTGGGGACAAGAATTTTCGATAAGCTTAATGTAGGAATTTCCCAAAAAATCTAGATTGAACTAGGCAGGCAGCCGAACAGAAAAATCAGCAGCTGTCAAACGAACGTGGCTTGCAATCATCTAACTGATCAAAACTATTCTCTCTACTAAAGAGAAGTACATCTTGAGAGGACATTAAAGACGAGCCATTGAAAAGGCCATAGCCTCCAGAAACAACCCAACCCAGACGCGTCTTTTGAATTAGGGGTAATCCAGGTGGAAGCTTGATTTGACCAACGCACAACATCTCGAAAAAGAGGCTGGCTCCGATTAAAAGATCAGCCCGCTGGATTTTTGGGTGTGTTCCAGCTGCCAATGTCGACGTTGAAGCTAGGCTGTCGCTAAGAAAACAAGAAAGAAAGTTAACTTTGGCAAACCGAAGTTGGTATACCCTCGCAGTTATAAGAAATAATCAGTATTATATGTTAACATCCGATTTTGATAAAATTTTATTCGAAATTCAAAACCAATTAAAAAATGTTATTGCTAAGCGTAAGGAACACCAAAAATATAAATTTATTTTAATTTTTTCCCCAATATTTCCTATGGGAGCTATAAGATATAGTTGTTCGATTAGTCTGGTTCCGACTTATATACTACCTGCAACAGAAAAAAGACTTTTGGGAAAATTTCAGCCCGATAGCTTTAAAACTGATAGACTAGTTAGAACAAGTAAAATCCGAAGTTACTGCGAAAAAGTTTTATTTTGTATTTTCAGTTGTATGGAGCGTCACTTGTTCTTCACTCGTGCAAGGTGACACGACACTCTGGATTCAAAAGTGACACTTTTTTTCGGAACTGAAGGGTTGTTATAAAAGGTTTGCCATGCCCACTTTAACGCTTAACCGGTCAATGAAAAAAGCATTAATACTACAAGCATTTTCTATAGTCAAGTCAAGGACCGAAAGTTCGTATCCGTAATATTGACAGTATAGAATTCAGTTTTTCCATTAGTCTATGACTAACATTCGTATGACGGATTTGTCGATAAGAAGAAAGTCAAGTATGGACATTATGGCATCGCAATTTATCAACGCACCATTATAAGTTGAGACATCGTTTGCCATTTCCAATATTTTATTTGTTAATATAGATAAAAAAGAATAAAACACTTCACTCACTCTGGCTTATATATTCCCTAACCGATTTGATGATTTCATAACATGTGTCGCACGTAATATTTGGATCTATAATCTCTAGCTGATAAACTTCAACATATTTAATTTTTTTAGATATCTGTGATCTTAAGTTTACAATCCCTCTTTTAATGGATTTTATTCATATATATATATATATATTTATATACTACCTGCAATAGAAAGAAGACTTTAAAACTAAGAGACTAGTTTTCGTAGAAGCGGAAAGACAGACGGACATAGCTAGATCGACTCGTCTAGTGACGCCGATCGAGAATATATATACTTTATGGGGTCGTAAACGTCTCCTTCACTGCGTTTCAAATTTCTGACTGAAATCATTATACCCTCTTTAAGGTTATTGACGAGGGAAATCACTATTTTGTGCGGTTTGAGGGTGTCAGAGGGTGGCACCAAACTTGCGCTGCGTAGAGATATCAGGAATCTGCATACCACATTCCGATAGTCTAGCTCTTATAGTTTTAGAGATCTTAGTGACAAACATGACTATTTCGACACGGCTAGTGATCCTGATCAAGAATAAATGCGTCGGCATAAGTATGTTGACTAAACAAAAATCAAAAATAGTCATAATTTGAACTGACTTTTTGACGTATTGTAAATTTTGGCATTAATGGAAAGGTAATTTAATTACCGTTTGAATGATACAAAACTTTTCTAAACCGATTCACCGAAAAAAATAAATTTTTTGATCAAAACAGATTGTTTCAACAAAACTAATTTTTTAACATAATTTCTTTAAATTTTTTTTATGGTTTTTTAAAGGTAACAATCTCGTAAAAAAAGAACGAAAAAAAAAACAAAAAAATTTATCATAAATGCATCTGAATTACAGCAAGGGTAGCTTGTGATCATGGGATACTATTTAATCAAGGCGAAGATGTGAATGCCTTTTCTTTTAACCTTAAAGTTTCTCGTACCCCAAGATTACGGCGTGAAACCAGCTTTCTCTAAGTAACGTTGGTATAGATTCGAGCATCCATGCAAGTTATATGACACATTACTTAGGGGCCCTTGCTCAATTTATAAACAACTTTGAGCCAAGAGTTTTTTTCTGTTCTTTAAACAAAGCCTCCAATCGATTCCCACCCAGATCAGTTTCACACTCTCCGCTTCAAACGGATTCTGTAAACATCCAAACCGACATTGTAAACACCAGAGCCCCAAAAAGGGAGCCCCAAGTCCGCTAACGTAAATATCAATTTCCTGCAGAACTTCTATTCTGCAAAATTTCAATTTCAAATTTAATTGACAAATTTCATCTCCTGTTTTCAGACTCTCTTGGATGATTCTCTGAATCAGATTTTTGAGCTAAATCTCTTACGCCGAGGTTTGATTATGGATTATTGAACCAAATTCAAGCAGTCCGTTTTTGAAACCGAATTGATCGGTCGACAACTTGAATATCGCGTGCAATGGAAATTAAGTTTGGTACTAATAACAATTGTGTAAGCTAGTGAATAAGAATTAACAATAAAAAATAATATATATTTTTTTTTTTCATTAAGCTATAATTTAATTGGCGCCCAATGTGAAGCGGCGATATTTTAATAAAAATTCCTGAAATAAGTTGTAAAGCAAAACAGTTTTAGAAAACAAAAAAGGAATTCGCGCCGCTCAAAAACCTAACCGATGACACAATAAAAGTGTTTACATCGTGAAAATAGCTAAAGAAGGAAAACAATAAATACAATAATCCCCCTTTGCTTACAACAATCCTTTAATTAGTGACCTAACAAAAAAACACACTGCATAAAAGACTTTTACTCTCAAAAATAAATATTAAAAAAAAAAAAATTAAAAAAATCGAACGGATAAATTTAAAATCAATTACAAATTCAACAAAACACGGAGGAGCCGAAAAATAAATTGAAGGAAGAGCTGAGGGCCGCGCAATACGAAGACCCCAAACAAGATCATCAGGCAAAAAGAAGACATCCCATATCCAAGGAAACTAAGAAGAACAATTAGTGAGCTGTTTAATTATAGTTTTATATATGTAAGAATTTACTTCCAAAAATTTTTAAATTAAAGCAAACAAGGTGGAAGAGTTAATCAACGACTTTGAAAAAATTCTAACCATGACTCCACCCTTACCTGCAGTGGCTTTTAGCAGCCAGATGGTTAATGTCAGCGATGTTATAGCACAAATAGAAGAATTGAGTCCTTTGAGAAATTAAATCGAGAGTTTAAAGACTCTATTAAATCAGAACATAAAGAAGGTTGAGGAATTGAAGGTGGAAGATGTTGATCCAAAAGTAAGGAGCAATACTTCTTATTAAATCATTAAGTCGGTCCGAGAATATAAAGGCGAAGAAGATAGTTATGTTGGCTGGACAGAATCGGCGGAAATAGCAATGGAACAATACAAAAGGGGAAGTGAAAAATACTTTTCGGCACTATATATTCTTCGAAATAAAATTACAGGCATTGCCAATGATGCTTTAACTCAAAAGGAATAAGCCAATCACATCTGAACTTAATGAAAACATAGAAAGACATCACTACGAGTGTTCATAACTGGCCTTAACGGCCATATCTCAGATGTAATATTTTCAATGATTTACCGAACGCAATGGTAATAGTACAAAAACTTGATAGCAATAATTTGAGGGCCCAATTCGCGACCAATTTCATATCATCACAACGCAAGGCTAATGAGTGAAACTTATATGGGCAACAAAACTCATATAATAAACCAAGGCAATATAATCATAATATTAATAATCAACGATATACTAATAACTTAAGGTTTAATTAAGCAAATAATCAAAACAGAAATAATTATAACAATTTTAATGAAAAAAAAAACAGTACCTGGAATCAGGGAAGATTTAATATTGACCAACAAAACCAGTGGAACTCTTTTAGACCACAACAAAGTAAGCCAGAGCCAATGGATGTTGATAAATCAATTCAGACGCCAAATAGACCCCATAACAGTAATAATCAAAGATATAATAACAAGACTATGAGGTTGGACAACATTGAAGATGACCATTTTTTAGGGCAAACTCAGGAGTAGGCTTACCCTACATAATAAGACAGGATAATAACATAAATAAAATTAAAGATATTATTTGATACAGGGGCAACTTCTTGTTATATTATAACAGGAATTTATGAAAACAAAAATGAACTACCAATATATAAAACAGTATCCACAGTGAATGGATATTCAATAATTAAGTTTTATCATATGATAACTATTTTCGATCCGCGGTATACTTTTTATGAAATGGATGGGCTAGACTCAGATGGCTACAACCTATTGAAAAAAAATCGGAGCTGTAATTGATACAGCAAAAGGGGTAAA
The DNA here is from genome assembly GCF_025231255.1 of Drosophila biarmipes. NCBI lineage: Eukaryota > Metazoa > Arthropoda > Insecta > Diptera > Drosophilidae > Drosophila > Drosophila biarmipes. The sequence continues at coordinate 25,375,412 of NC_066612.1, forward strand.
GTATAATGAAAAGGAGGAAAAATTAAATTACGATAACGGTAATATTTTAAACCAACATTCTTTGACAGAAGAAAACACCATTCTTCCGTTAAGTGAATTCATAATAAAAAATACTTTGATCAAAAGCCTCAAATCAGATCCGAATCTGAAGAGGAAAAATTAAATTACGATAACGGTAATATTTTAAACCAACATTCTTTGACAGAAGAAAACACCATTCTTCCGTTAAGTGAATTCATAATAAAAAATACTTTGATCAAAAGCCTCAAATCAGATCCGAATCTGAAGAGGGAAATCAAAGTGAATTTATCCGACAAAAATAAAAGTTTGGGATATAAAAATCCTGAACGCGCTGTCGTAGAAGTATCCGACAAACAAAAAATTAACATACAGAATTCATCCTCATATCGAAGAAAAGATTTGGAGGACAGAATATTAAATATTATTAATAAAGAACATTCAAATATAAATATCTGATTCTTTTTAGGACTGACATACGCGGTGAAAAAAATACCGAAAATGATAGGGCTATTTATAGTAAGCAATACCCTTATGCTCTATAAGCTTCAAATTTTGTGAATTTTGAAATCGCCAGAACGCTTAAATAAGAAATTATAAGGCCAAGCAGTAGCCCTTATAATTCCCCTGTATTAGTCGTACCAAAAATTCCAAAGGATTCCACCAAACTCTAATAAATGAAACAGACATTAAAAAAAAATCATTCTCAATAAATAATGAAAATACAAATTCCTGAGAATGTCATTTGGGTTAACAAACGCCCCTAGAATATTCCAAAGAGCGATGGATGATATTTTGAGAAAACGAGCTGGAAAAACGTGGCATGTTTATGTGGATGACATTATTATTTTCTCAAAAGCAATTAAACAGCATTATAAAGATTTAATTGTTATAATTTAAATTTTGCTGAACGCAAATATGAAAACTTTGATTGAAAAATCAAAGTTCTTCAAATTGGAAACAAACTTTCTCGGTTACGTTGTTTCTCACAATGTGATCAACACAGATTCCGAAAAAATTCCACAATCGTAAAATATGCAATCCCTAAAAATATTCGAGAGCGTAGAAGCTTCCTAGGCCTTATAGGATACTGCAGAAAATTTGTTCAAAATTATGTCAGATGATCCAGCTGTAAGACCTTTCGACGAGCTCAAAAGTTATTTAATCGCACAAGTAGAGTTAGTTCAGCCAGATTATAATAAAAAATTTATTTTAACCACCGATGCATCAGATTTAGCTATTGGTGTTCTTTCTCAGGAAGGAAAACCAATTACTTTTATATCAAAAACGCTCACAAAAACTGAACAATTATGTGCTACTAATAAGAAAAAACATTTAGCTATAGCTTGGGCTTTTAAAATTTTTTGAAATTATTTATATGGAGTTAACAACATTGAAATCTACACTGATCATCAACCTCTTTCATTTTCAATTTCTCAAAAGAACCCTAATATCGAAATGAAAAGATGGTATTCTTTCATTGAAAGTTATTCTCCAAAAATTATTTTTAAGCCTGGATCAACAAACGTTGTTGCAGATGCATTATCTAGGATACAAATTTATAACTTAACAGAAAGTATCGAGTCGGTCTCGGATTAAAACACTCAGCAGTTAATTCAAAAACCACTACAAAATAATTTTATAAATACATTTTTATTTTTTTAGTTACCAGAATATTTGTCCAAGAGGTAGAAAACGCTGAAGACAGATCGCTTATTATAACAGAAACGCATTGTCGAGCGCACAGAAGGCTTGTTGAAAATTATAAACAAATTAGCCGGCTATATTATTGGCCTAACTTATATCAAAAACTAAAGGAGTTATTTAAGAATTGCACAATCTGCAATCAGAACAAATATAACAGACATCCAGTTCAAATTCCTATCGGTCAAGCACCTATTCCGGATAGAGAAGGTGAAAGTTTGCATATTGACATTTACTACGCCCAAAATCTTATATTCATCACTTGTATAGATTCATATTCAAAATTTTTAGTCGTAAAAGAAATCTCAAATAAATTAAATATAGAAAACAAAGTTTCAGAGATTCTGCAACAATTCCCATTAGCTAAAACCTTGATGATAGATAACGAACCAAGTTTTTCATCATCCCAATTTAAATCTTTTGAACAAAGAAACGGGATATCTTTATTTTATGCAGATCCTCGACATAGTACTTCCAACGGACAAATTGAAAGGGCAAACTCTACTTTAACAGAAATTGTATGTTGCATTAAAGATGAATTTAACTAAGTTGATTATTCCGAAATAGTAATTGGAGCAGCATAGAAGCAAAACTTAACAATTCACTCTATAACCAATCAACGATTGTATGAAATATTATTTAATAAAATCAAGCACGATAAAACTCCCCAATATTTAAAGCAAGCACAGGATAAAATGTTACATTTTCATAGTAAAGACAGAAAAGAAAAGAACTATCAAGTAGGAGAAGTAATAAAGAAACACGGGAAAAGAGGCTTACCTCTAGATATAAAAAACAGGTAGTCAAGGAAAATAATCTTAATAAAGTTATTATTAATAACAGAAACCGTACGATTGACCCGTAAATTGACTCATCCTAGATTCCAGATATAAATTCAATAATGTACTTATTATTGCTGGTAGCTACAGCCAAATCCGAAATTATTGACCATGATTTCTTTCTTTACAAGGATTCCAAAGAAGTCCTCATTTATAAATTATACCCGGATTTATTTCATATAACTAGTTTATGTTTTTATAAAGATATTATTACTCTTAAAACAGAATTTTTAAACATTCATAACGTTCAGAATTCACATTGGAAAATATACCACGATTTAAAAATTATTAAAATACTTATTTCTCAAATGATACCCACTAGGTCAAAAAGAGGAATTAATGAATTAGGCACAATTTGGAAATGGATAGCAGGAACACCAGATCATAATGATTTCACAACTAAAATTAATGATTTGATAAAAACAATAACGATCAATTCGTTATTAATTCCAAAATATTTAAAGAAATAAAAACTCTATCTGACAACTTTAAAACCTTCTTTAAAGATCAAAAAATTCCACTCAGAAAATACCGCTTTCGTTTGCTGACTTACAATCTTATGAATTTAATGAACACAATTACCTTAGCAAAAATAGATGTTTTCAACACAAAAATTCTCAACAATGATGACATACAGGAAATTTATAAACATGAACAAAAACCGCAGTTAATACAGTTAATAACACTCATTTATATGGGTCATATTTAATAACCTTTAATACTACACTAATGTAGACAATAGGATATTGGAATACATCACTACACGAAAATATACTGACTTTTTAATTTCCGAATATATTATATCAAATGATTCGAAACTTCCATTCGATAATATTAACGTATTAAATCCTTTTATTCAAATTAAACAAACTCAAATACCAATTACATTAATATTGATCATAATTTGTATATTTAATTACCATGCTTATTAAATACAGAAAATTCGTAATATTCAAACCACGGCAATTTCACATTGAAATACAACTAGAAACTAATGTCCCTGACAATAAAAATATATATGGAATTATATGACACATTACTTAGGGGCCCTTGCTCAATTTATAAACAACTTTGAGCCAAGAGTTTTTTTCTGTTCTTTAAACAAAGCCTCCAATCGATTCCCACCCAGATCAGTTTCACACTCTCCGCTTCAAACGGATTCTGTAAACATCCAAACCGACATTGTAAACACCAGAGCCCCAAAAAGGGAGCCCCAAGTCCGCTAACGTAAACATCAATTTCCTGCAGAACTTCTATTCTGCAAAATTTCAATTTCAAATTTAATTGACAAATTTCATCTCCTGTTTTCAGACTCTCTTGGATGATTCTCTGAATCAGATTTTTGAGCTAAATCTCTTACGCCGAGGTTTGATTATGGATTATTGAACCAAATTCAAGCAGTCCGTTTTTGAAACCGAATTGATCGGTCGACAACTTGAATATCGCGTGCAATGGAAATTAAGTTTGGTACTAATAACAATTGTGTAAGCTAGTGAATAAGAATTAACAATAAAAAATAATATATATATTTTTTTTCATTAAGCTATAATTTAATTGGCGCCCAATGTGAAGCGGCGATATTTTAATAAAAATTCCTGAAATAAGTTGTAAAGCAAAACAGTTTTAGAAAACAAAAAAGGAATTCGCGCCGCTCAAAAACCTAACCGATGACATAATAAAAGTGTTTACATCGTGAAAATAGCTAAAGAAGGAAAACAATAAATGCAATAATCCCCCTTTGCTTACAACAATCCTTTTATTAGTGACCGTAACAAAAAAACACACGGCACAAAAGACTATTACTCTCAAAAACAAATATTAAAAAAAAAAAAATTTTAAAAATCGAACGGATAAATAAAAAATTAATTAAAAATCAATTACAAATTCAACAAAATACGGTGGAGCCGAGAAATAAATTGAAGAAAGAGCTGAGGGCCTCGCTATACGAAGACCGCAAACAAGAACATCAGGCAAAAATAAGACATCCCATATCCAAGGAAACTAAGAAGAACAATTAGTGAGCTGTGAAGCTGTGAAGTTTACAACTCAAGATCCATTTCGCACTATGATGGAAAATTGTTAATCAATAATCATGTCGCAAAATGTAAAAATAAGTTTTGTGTAATGTCTAATTTTAAGACGGAATTATTTAACAACTATTGCACATTAAACCCAGAAGATTCTTGTTTTACCAGATTACTAAATGGAGAAAAATCTTTATGTAATAAAATAAGAGAAAAAAATTCTGCTCCATACGGATTCTGTAAAAAAAAGAGGATAGCGAGGGATCACAATATTTTGAAATGCAATAAAACGATAGGATTCCCTCGGATAGCAAACTCACTGATTATTATTTTAAACAAAACCGTCGAAAAAACCTCTGATCCCCCTTATTCTAGCTACTCTCAGCTTAAGGCTTGAGAAAATTCTAATGGTTGCACTGCAACATCTTGCGCAAATGTTGGCCCGAACCAAAGTGTCACTAATTTTGTATCTTGCTTACACAGAGATTACCTTTCGTAAGCGTAACCTATCCCATAGCCGACACACCATCGATATTTACCTACATACTGAACCCTCCTACATCACGTTCACTCCCCGGTAATTTGTTGGCGATCCTTGTCTTCCTTTTCCCTCTAATAACCATTCGACTGCGGTCTTGTTCTGCTTCCTATTTTCGAGAACCAATCGAATTGGTTCTAGGAGTACAACATGCCTGTATGCACTCCCTGTAGATGACAACCTGTTAAGTGACTATAAAAATGACACCCCTCAAGTTGCTCAGGATTAGTTCTTCAAATGCCTCAGTACTGCATTCTATATAAATTATCGATCCATTTCGGTGCCGGTTATTGCGCGTAACAATTCAAGTTGTGTTTAAACGTTCGCTTTTATTTCGGTTATATTAACTAACATTTATTCCTCATATTATATATTTATATAATATACCTATACCAACTGACTTAAAAAAATACTAAAACTAAAACCGAAAAATGGAGTCATCAATTGTTTGTGATTCGTGCACTAAAAATGTGGAGATAAGTGAGTTTGAAGCTCATTATGCCAAGTGCTCAAAGCCTCGAAATGCATGCGAGGATTTAATGGCTAAATCAAAAATAAGATGTGACTTGTGCTCTACTGAGGTCAACAATTATGACTTTGATGAGCATTATCAAAATTGTGAAGTGCTCAAAAATGCATTCATTTTATTGATGAATGGTGGAAATCAACAACAAAAACAATAACAACATCATAAAAAACAACAACAACATCATCAAAAACAAGAACAACAACTAAGCCAAGGACCACAAAATTTAGACGACCATCCTTCAACATCCGCTAATGCTCTAAGACGACTAAGATTGGAGGAGGGTATGAAATTCCTTAATCAACCCAAAAAAATTAAAATTACCGAGAGCAAAAAGGATTTAAGAATGGGACTTTTATGTCCTACTTGCGGTGAAAAATATCTGGCCTCAAGAGAACGTCAGCATATATTGACCGATAAGCATGAAAATGCATCGGTCAGAGAGGTCAAGAACAATCAAAATATTATTCACCTTAGCTCCGAAACTAAGTTTCCAGTAAAATCATATATAATTAATATTTATGTCCAAAATACTATTGATTTAAAAGATTATTACCAGCTTTGCTCAAAAAATATAATAGAAGTTTTAAAGCATTGCATGATTGAATATAGGACCATTAAATTCAGCCTGAGAGTTTATGGTACCTATATAAAACAAACAGAAGAAGGAGATACAACTGAAACAACAAAACATTTTACGATTAAAATCATATATAATTAATATTTATGTCCAAAATACTATTGATTTAAAAGATTATTACCAGCTTTGCCCAAAAAATATAAAAGAAGTTTTAAAGCATTGCATGATTGAATATAGGACCACTAAATTCAGCCTGAGAGTTTATGGTACCTATATAAAACAAACAGAAGAAGGAGATACAACTGAAACAACAAAACATTTTACGACTGCATACAAATCGGTATACCAATCTGAAAACATTGACAATGAGTTAAATACGGAAATAGATAGTTTATTAACATCAAGCAGTGAGTTCCAAGAAAAAGATTCTGGTTGGGCAATTAGAAATTTTAATTTTTTTGAAATTACGATAATAAAGCTAGAAAACATTCCTGCTAGCGGATACATCCAGGCCCCTAAAAAAATAAGAGCACGAAATGCGCTTATAAATGTACAAAATATGGATTATTTTGTTTCAAGTGGTGCGTACTAGCATATATAGCTAATAAAAGCCATGAGAGTACTACCTTTGCAACAACACAGCAAAGAAAGTATGCGAGAGAAAAAATGACAAAGCCCACCACATACCAAATAAATATTAATAATGAAATCATTGTGTATGATGGAATAAGATTGGATTTTTCGAAAATTGAGTTTCCAATCACAAATAAAGGAATTATTCAGTTTGAAAAAATAATGCAGACTTCAGCATTAACATTTATGAAACTGATGCAGATGGCGGAAAAATTTTCGGGCCAATCTTTAGAACAAAATCTATTCGTTCTAATCACAGAAATATATTAGGAATCAACAATATAAGTCAAGAAGTCATGCATTACGCCTACATTACGAGTGTAAAAAGATGATGTTACTCGCAACATTCCAAATCGAAGGAGTGTGGATATTTTTTTGAAAACTGCTTACAATTTTTTACCGTAAATAACACAACCCATAATAAGCTTGAGTGCGGAAAAGTACCCAGAGCCAAATACTACAACATCGTTTAAGGGCTTTCACAAAAAATTATCCCCTCCAGTGGTGATATATGCTGACATTTAGGCTGTTCTTGAAAATTACAGTACATGCCTAAACTCAGCAACTATTTCGTCGACAACAAAAGCGCAAAAGCATACTGCATGTGCAGTATCATTTTACATTGCGCATAAATATAATCCGGCTCTTAACGAATTGTATACATATGAAGGTATGTTTAAAAAAATATAAAAAAAATAAATATATTTAATACTAATAAATTTGTTTAAATATGATAGGCGCTGACTGCATTACCCAATTTTGTAAATCACTCAAAGAAAAAACTATGAGTTTGTTTTACAAATATTGTTCAACTCCCAAAGGTCCGAGCACAAGTCCAATTAATGACGATGAACAGAAGGGTAGTTGCTGGGCCTGTGAGAAAGAAATACATGATGACGACCTGGAAAATCACTTCGACCAATTTACTGGAAATTACGTGGGACCTATTCATAAAAATTGTAAGCCAAAATATAAATTAAGTGATCCCTTCTTTCCTGTAGTCTTTCATAATTTATCGAAATATGATATACATTTATTTATTACTGAATTAGAAGGCGACTTAAGACCAATACCTTCTAATAAAGAACTTTACATAGCACTAACGCAGACAATTAAAATAAATGCCTCAAATAGATACAAAATAATATATATCGATTCATTTAGGTGTTTAAGTTCAAGTTTAGAAAAACTTTCAAGTTACATGGAGGACAACAATTTTAAAGTTCTAAGCACGAAATTTTTAGGGAAAAATATTTTTGCAAATGCGTAGAAGGGGGTGTGAAAAATTTGATGACACCCAGCTTCCTGACATTCATAAGTTTTATAACTCTCTCAGTGAAGAAGATTGTAGTACCGAGGATTACAATTTTGCTCAAAAGGTTTGGGAAACTTTTAATTGTAACACTATTAGAGATTATTTAAAACTTTTTTTTAGAAAGAGACGTTTTAATTTTGACTGATGTTTTTGAAAATTTTAGGGAAATTTGTAGGAGAATTTATAAATAAGACCCTATTAACTATGTAACAGCACCTTCAATATCTTGGGATGCTATGCTCAGTATACCAATGTAAATTTAGAATTAATTAGCGATGGAGACATGTATAATTTTTTGAAAAGAGCAATACGAGGGATGTTAACTCAATGTACCCAAAGAATTTCTGTAGCTAATAATAAATACCTGAATAACTTTGATCATAGTAAACCAAATAACTTCCTTAGTTATATTGACGCAAATAATTTATATGGATGGGCTATGAGTCAACCATTACCCCTTTCCGGGTTTAAATTTTTAAATAGGGATCAAGTAGAGTCATTCGATTATAAAAATATTTCTATTGATGGAAATGTGGGATACATATTAGAAGTAGATTTAGAATATCCTTCTGATGATGATGATTCAAATAACTACTTGCCTTTCTGTCCGGAAAATAAAGTTCCTCCTGGCGGTAAACAGGAAAAATTGATTGCGGATTTAACAAATAAAAGCGAATACATTATTCATTTAAAGCAGCTTCAGCTATGTATCGAACATGGTTTAGTTGAAAAAAAAATACATAGAGTTTTATCCTTTAACCAATCATGTTGGTTAAAGCCTTATATTGACTTAAATACTAATAAGCAAAAATTAGCGGGAAATGATTTTAAAAGAAAATTTTTTAAGTTAATGAATAATGCAGTATATGGAAAAACGATGGAAAATGTAGCCAAGCGTAGAAATATAGTTTTAGTAGAACACTATAAGTCAAGACAGAATTCTCCAGGTTTTAGACAACGCATAGCTAGTCATGATTTCCATAGCGTTGAATATTCGGGTCTGATCTAGCGGCAATTGAGTCAACACCATCACAAATTAGGTATGATAAACCAATATACATAGGGGTTGCTGTTTTAGAATTATCAAAATGGTTAATGTATGAATTTTATTATAATTTTTTATTGCTTAAAAGTCCTTCTTCGAAAATTATAAATATGGATACAGATTCATTTATTTTATCTTCAAAAGAAGATAAACAATAAACAATCCATAACGCTTCGATACCTCAATTATAGGCTGAAAAAGAAGATAAACAATAAACAATCCAAAACGCTTCGATACCTCAAATTATAGGCTGGAAAAACAATTTAATATTGTTCAGGCCAATAACAGAGAGCCAGGATCCTTTGTGGGACTTAAAGCTAAGGCATACTCTTGTTTAGTTGATAAGGGCGGAAATGAAAACGATTGTATAAAAAAAAATAAAAGGAGTTAAAAAATCATTTATAAAGAAACTGAATCATGAAGATTATGTCGAATGTATAAAATATAAAAAAACCATTTTATGGAGCTCAGCGAGCAATTCGTAGTAGATCCCACATTCTTTATACAGAAATTATGAATACAATTAGTCTTAATTATAAGGACGATAAGAGATATATTTTACGTGATAATTGCAATACATAAGCTCGTGGTCAATATAATATTGAAAATATATTAAGCAGTAACCCAACATAGTAATAAGAAATATTTGTAAAATAACATTAAATAAATAAATAAAAAAAATGTAAATAAATGAAAAAAATCAATTTACAGAAATCCATGAGTTGTGGGTGGAATCAAAACCGCTCCATTTTACAAGCACTTGGTTATTTTGTCTTTAAGTATTTTCTTTACTAGGAATGCATTTTTATCTTTTACTTTTTGAAGCTCCTCTTGATAAAATGACCCATTAATAGGGTTACTCATATAATCTTCAATTTCATAAGTTACCGGATAGGACTTAACTTTTAAAATTTTATAAAATTCTGTGGTCCAACTTGGTTTATATCCCTTCATGAACACTCCCTTGTATTTACTTATTCGAACGAAATCACCTACTGAAAATTTATGTTTTGGAAATATTTTTGGTATATTATATACTGATTTTAAAATAAACTCTTCATTTTTAGAGCAGACTTCTATAGTTTTCATTTTAATTGTTCGGTGATATGAATTATTGTATTGACCTACGAGAAAATTAATATTATTAATCCACTTATATTTTCCCTGCATACTAAACATTTTCCACATGTGATTTTTTAATGTTCGATTAAAGCGTTCACATATAGAAGCCTTAAGATGCGTATAGGTATGATAATGATTAATATGAAATGTGGTCATTAATTTCTTAAAAGTGCAATTAAAAAATTATTTTCCTTGATCTGACTGAATATTCTTGGGTTTACTTTTACACTTTCTAAAAACAGCTTTCATTGCTTCTGTTACATCCAGTGCAGACTTGGTCTTAACTGCCTTAGCGTAGGCATAATTTGAAAACGTATCAATAATGGTCAAAAGATATCTAAAACCCTTATTCTGTTTCCTGAAAGGTATCATTTCGACTCAATTTGCCGTGTGTCATATTTCCCTTTCTGAACGAGCTTGCGGCGAATAAAGTTTTTTCGAGCTGGTTTGTAAATTTCATTAACAACTTGTTGTTTACTCATTTTAGGGTGATGAATTATTAGTGTTACTTTTTATTTGATGATTGCTTTGATTGCTTAGGTAGTAGTGTTTGCATATATACACGTACATCTCTTTTTATTTATGTACGCATCTTTTTTGAAATTTCAAAACATAATCGTGTTAAATCTATTTGCACATCTTTATCATATGAACCCTCTAGATCAGATAATTGAATATCAAATCGTTGTAAAGATGAAGACTTAGGAATGATATGATTATTGTAGAGGTATATTACTTGCTGTCGCAATATAGAATTCTAACATAAAAACGTAGTGAAAAAATGGCTAATCGTAGTAATGATCTCCAGGACTCAGAATCGAACTCAATTTTGTTTCCATACTGATTAATTACAAAAACGTATTGCTTATCTGATTTCCTAAATCTAAAGTTAGATTTTATGGAAGGCATACACGGGTGATCATTGTATCAGGCATCAAGAAGTCATATTGATCCAGCTTCAACTGAATAAATTCCTTATATGTAAGCAGTTGCATCCATACGTCTTTGTCAAATCCAATAAAATTATTTTTACTTTGCTGCATCCAGATCATGGGTGAATATTTTCGAGTAGTTGACAGACCGCATTTCAACTTTAAATTATGGACTACATAATATTCGAACCCAAAAATGACTTCATGGTCTTGTTTCTTTCGAGAATTTTAATTTTTTTTAGTTACACACATGTCCATTAGGTAGGAGTACTTTATTTAAACTGTAAGTATGTTCTAGTCCTACCGGTATATAAAGGGGAAAGCCCTCGCAAGCATACGCTCAGTTGACTTAAAAATCGTAACCAATCATGAACACTCTTGATCGTAATTCAAGCATTATATTAGATTTTCAATATGTATTTGGAAACAATAATCAAATTTTTGTTAAGGAGCTAGCACTCATGCCTGCTGGAACGGTGATACCAAATTTCTTTCATTTTAAACCGCCATTTAACATAAAAGAATTGAATAATGAGGCTCTTAAGCAGCAACACCTAAATCAGCAGAATATAAACGGATTGGATTGGTCAGCTGGAGATATTCCGTATACAAGTCTTGAAGAAATACTAAAACCACTTAATAAGTATCATACAGTTATTGTTCGTGGTGAAATTAAAAAACATTTTTTAACTAAGTATTTATCAACAAACATTATCGATATTGATATCGGAAAAAGTTTATCACAACTATCCAATTTTTTCACCAATTGTAGAATACACAAGAAAAAACGTCCACTTCGTTGTTCATTAAATAATTTGTTTAAGTGGTTTGTAGTCCTAGAAAACACAAATTATGAAATATACAGTAATGGTAACACATATGTTTAAAATTCAGTCAAAATAATTTGTGGATGAATCCGGTTGTTTCTCACTATGGATTCCTTTAAGAGTTTTTTTGGAAATGATCCCAGCAAAAAAGGATACAAGAAACTTATTTATTGTAATTTTTGCGGATCTGATACTCATTTCGAAAAGAACTGTGCCAAGAAACGCGACCAGGAGAAAATAAAACAAAACTAGTGTAATTTACAAAACATTATATAAGAAAATAGTTATGTATAATTTTTTAAAATTTATCCTGACTAAAATAAAAAAATTTTAATAATATATAAAAAATGTTTACGCAATTTGTACACCCTTTTACAATGCTAATTTGCGGACCATCGGGATCGGGAAAACAACCTTTTTAGAAAATCTAATTACTAAGAAGAGTGATATTTTTAATATTTCAATTGATCGAATTATTTGGTGTTATGGAAAGGATAGCGCAAAGCCAAATTTTAAAGAGGTTGAATACTTAAAAGGAGTTCCTGAAACAATTGAAAATGAAACAAATGAACCCATTCTTTTAATATTGGACGATTTGATGATGGGAGCGTTTAACAAAAATGTGTGTGAGCTTTTTACTAAAGGTTCACACCATAGAAACTTATCACTAGTAGTGGTGACTCAGAAAATATTTCATAAATCTTCGCACACCAGAGATATTTCATTAAATACCAAACATATTGTTGCTTTTAAAAATCCACGTGATAAGCGTCAATTTTAATGTTTAGCAAGACAAATTTATCCTGAAAACCCAACGGAGTTATTTAGAATATATAAAGAAGTAACGGAGCAACCACACGGATATTTACTTATTGATCTCACTCAGGGAATTAACGATCTATTAAGATTTAGATTAGATATTTTTAATTCAGAATATACAGTGTGCTATTCAGATGAAAATGGTTTACAAAAAGAGTCTAAATCGCTTGAAAGCGAACAAACATTTATTATATGTGCTCAAAAAAGCCGATAATAGGCTATGTAAGGCAATTATAAACAATAGTAATAGTGAACTCGTAAAAACAATAGTAGAGATTGTATTGAACACATTAGAAGGAAACCATAAAGTTACTAAACCACATCTAAATGTTCTAAAAAGTATAAAAATGCTTTGCGATATCTTTCGAGTCCAAAACGTACATTTAACTCTAAGAGAAAAGTCCTAATTCAAAAAGGATATTTTTACCTATTTTGTTAAGTTCATTGCTTTCTGGAATCTTTGGAAAACTTTTAAAAAATGATTAAAAATAAACACAATTTAACCAAAGTTAAGTTAGTAGTTAATGAATCCTAACTCCTATCAGAAATTGTAAAAAAATGATAGGGGAAATGAACTAATAAATATAAAATGTTTACCAATCTATATATATAAAAGAAAGTCGTGTTAGTTACACCACTTATAAATCAAGAACGGCAGAACAAATTTGGCTGAAAATTGGTAGGTAGCTTAGAGCCAGGAGACGGACATAGGATACTTTTTATCCCGTTCGACAGCGTTCCTCTGTGACTTGACATGAAACGTCACTCACTAAAAGACGTGGTATAACAAAAAAGAATCAGACTTGGAATAACAAAACGCAAATGACAGCTATGTAATTGACGTAAAATGACAGCTATGTAATGACGTATGGATGACAATTTGATATTTGTAAGAAATCAATATTAAAACTATTTCTATTAAATAAATAATTAACAAGTGGAATGAAGTGAAGTGAAGTTTAATTAATAATGCCGCGACCAAGACGATCGAATCTTTTCCGACAAAGCCGTAATGCAAGAAGAATACAAAATACTGCAAATGAAAGGACTGAAGAAGAACAAGAAATTGCACGTGAACAGCGCCGCAATAGTATGGCTCGACTTCGTGCTTCTCAATCACGATAGCACAGTGAAGTAGCCCGTGAAACAGCTCGGTTGGCAATGCAGAATCGTCGAGCGAACAACAGAAGTCAACAAATAGATAATTTGCGACGCAGAACAAGATATTTAGCTGATTTGAATCGAGCTGCGTTTCGATACGATTGCAGCAATGATTACAGCTTGCATCCAAGCGTTTGCATTGGGCAAATGGACGTTGTTTGCGAGTATTGTGGTGCATTAAAGTTTTCCGGAGAAACGCCTGGATTATGCTGCGTTAATGGTAAAGTGAAATTGCCAGTGTTGACTCCGCCACATGAGCCATTGTATTCATTGCTTTGCGGCGAAACACAAGAATCACGCCACTTTCTTGCAAATACTCGAAAATACAATAGTTGTTTCCAAATGACGTCATTTGGGGCAGACATTATCGAAGAAGGAGGTTTTAATCCGACATTTAAGGTATTTATTTTTGTACTTACCTAGAATGTAGTTAAAGAATAACTTAGTTTATCTATTGGTATGTATTATACTACTCTCCTACAGAAAAAGTGTTTATAACCCAGTTAATACTGTCTGGTTTTTATTTTGTAGATACAAGGACAGATTCACCATCGAATTGGATCATTACTACCTTTCGAAGATACACAGAATAAATTTTTACAAATATATTTCATGGGCAGCATGGAAGAACAACTTGATCGACGCCTAGGGATCAATGCAGGAATGAAGCGAGCAATTCTTCAAGACTTGCAGTGACTGCTTCATGAACATCATGCGTTGGTCAGGTTGTTTAAGAGTGCTTTAGAGCGCATGCCAAATGATGACTATAAAGTTGTCATCAAAGCAGATAAACGACCATCTGGAACACACGAACGCACATTTAATGCTCCAACAGTAGACGAAGTTGCCATCCTGATTGTTGGTGAACAATTGGAAAAACGCGATATTGTGCTTACACGTCGCGATACTGGGCAACTGCAACAAATGTCGGAAACTCATCGATCATATGACGCATTGCAATACCCACTGATGTTTTGGAAAGGAGAAGATGGATATTATTTTAATATTAAAATGATAAATCCATTGAATGGTAAAGTATCAGTATCTTAATAATGGTTAATGTCTGTATTATTTGCCTTTGAAATGGTTAATTATCAAATTTTTAATTTCAGGTGAAGAAACTACAAAGAAAGTTAACTCAATGAATTATTATGCATATCGTTTGGTGATTCGTCAAAATGCTGACAACTATTTGCTGCGGTTTCGTCGATTGTTTCAGCAGTATTGCGTTGACATGTATGTAAAAATAGAAACGGAACGTTTAACATTTATTAGGTTGAACCAAGCCAAACTGCGTTCTGAGGAGTACATCCATTTACGTGATGCAGTTAGTACTGAAGGAAATGCAGCTAATATTGGTCGATTGACTATTCTGCCGGCGACGTACATTGGTAGCCCACGTCATATGCATGAGATATACAATGACATATGTTCGTCATTACGGCCGGCCAGATCTCTTTTTACTTTTACCTGTAATCAAAAATGGATAGAAATTACTCAATTGCTGCTTCCCGGGCAAACATCAAATGATAGACACGACATCACAGCACGTATATTCAGGCAAAAAATTCGGTCCCTGATGAACTTTATTGTTAAACAACGAGTCTTTGGAGATACTCGATGCTGGATGTATTCAATCGAATGGCAAAAGCGAGGCCTTATTTGTTTAGTGGAAAGAATTCAGCCTGACCAAATAGATGATATAATATGTGTCGAGATTCCTGATCATGAAGTCGATCCAGACCTACATGATGTTGTTACTACTAATATGATTCATGGACTGTGTGGTGCCATCAACCCCCAATCACCTTGCATGGTCGATGGAAAGTGCTCTAAACGATATCCACGGAAATTAACGGCGGAGACTGTCACTGGCAACGTTGGGTATCCGCTGTATCGGCGTCGATCACCAGATGACAACGGTCGAAGTTGGATTGTTCCATATTCGCCACTTATTTCTAAAACGTTCAAGACACATTGCAACGTTGAATACTGCAATTCAATTAAGTCCATAAAATATATTTGCAAATATGTCACGAAAGGCAATCCTCGAATACCAACGATAAAATTTCACGCTATCAAGTTGGTCGTTATGTGAACTGTAATGAAGCGATTTGGCGTATATTCGCATTTCCCATTCACGAACGTCATCCTACTGTTATACATTTGGCGGTGCATCTAGAGAATGGTCAACGAGTATATTACACGGCTTCGAATGCTACGCAACGTGCTGAAACACCTCCAGCAACTACATTGACCAGTTTTTTTGCAATCTGCCAAAGCGATCAGTTTGCACGAACTTTGCTTTACTCGGAGATGCCACGTTATTATACTTGGAATGCTTCATCTAAGAATTTTCAAAGACGGAAGCAAGGTGATGCGGTTTCTGGATATCCAGATGTGCGTTCTACTGATGCTCTTGGTCGTATGTATACAGTTCATCCAAAGAATGATGAATGTTTCTATTTGCGGTTGTTGCTGGTAAATGTGCGTGGGCCAACTTCATTTGAGACACTACGAACTGTTAATGGTGTAATATTCCCAACATATCGTGCTGCATGTGAAGAATTGAACTTATTAGAAAACGATACCCATTGGGATACGACAATCGCTGAAGCCATTATCTCTGCATCATCATCTGGGACGAATGCACAATGGCTCATAAACGTACATTAGAAGCACTTAACCGAACATTAAAAGATTTACGCAATGACTCGAGATGTTTTGGAGGAGCAATGATTTTACTGTCTGGCGATTTCCGCCAAATACTGCCAGTAATTCCAAGATCTACGGCTGCCGACGAAATAAACGCTTGCCTCAAATCGTCAAATCTATGGCGCTATGTGAAAAAACTGCAGCTGACAACAAACATGAGAGTTACATTGCTTAATGATACATCTGCTGAAAATTTCTCGGAGCAATTGCTGACTATCGGTAATGGTCAAGTACCTGTCGATGAATCGAGCGGATTGATATCATTTCCAAATAACTTCTGTAATTTTGTCTCATCAAAAGACGAACTTATCAACAATGTATTTCCAAATATTATTTCTAATGAATCCTAACTCCTATCAGAAATTGTTAAAAAATGATAGGGGAAATGAACTAATAAATATAAAATGTTTACCAATCTATATATATAAAAGAAAGTCGTGTTAGTTACACCACTTATAAATCAAGAACGGCAGAACAGATTTGGCTGAAAATTGGTAGGGAGGTAGCTTAGAGCCAGGAGACGGACATAGGAAACATAGGATTTATCCCGTTCGACAGCGTTCCTCTGTGACTTGACATGAAACGTCACTCACTATAAGACGTGGTATAACAAAAAAGAATCAGACTTGGAATAACAAAACGCAAATGACAGCTATGTAATTGACGTAAAATGACAGCTATGTAATGACGTATGGATGACAATTTGATATTTGTAAGAAATCAATATTAAAACTATTTCTATTAAATAAATAATTAACAAGTGGATTGAAGTGAAGTGAAGTTTAATTAATAATGCCGCGACCAAGACGATCGAATCTTTTCCGACAAAGCCGTAATGCAAGAAGAATACAAAATACTGCAAATGAAAGGACTGAAGAAGAACAAGAAATTGCACGTGAACAGCGCCGCAATAGTATGGCTCGACTTCGTGCTTCTCAATCACGATAGCACAGTGAAGTAGCCCGTGAAACAGCTCGGTTGGCAATGCAGAATCGTCGAGCGAACAACAGAAGTCAACAAATAGATAATTTGCGACGCAGAACAAGATATTTAGCTGATTTGAATCGAGCTGCGTTTCGATACGATTGCAGCAATGATTACAGCTTGCATCCAAGCGTTTGCATTGGGCAAATGGACGTTGTTTGCGAGTATTGTGGTGCATTAAAGTTTTCCGGAGAAACGCCTGGATTATGCTGCGTTAATGGTAAAGTGAAATTGCCAGTGTTGACTCCGCCACATGAGCCATTGTATTCATTGCTTTGCGGCGAAACACAAGAATCACGCCACTTTCTTGCAAATACTCGAAAATACAATAGTTGTTTCCAAATGACGTCATTTGGGGCAGACATTATCGAAGAAGGAGGTTTTAATCCGACATTTAAGGTATTTATTTTTGTACTTACATAGAATGTAGTTAAAGAATAACTTAGTTTATCTATTGGTATGTATTATACTACTCTCCTACAGAAAAAGTGTTTATAACCCAGTTAATACTGTCTGGTTTTTATTTTGTAGATACAAGGACAGATTCACCATCGAATTGGATCATTACTACCTTTCGAAGATACACAGAATAAATTTTTACAAATATATTTCATGGGCAACATGGAAGAACAACTTGATCGACGCCTAGGGATCAATGCAGGAATGAAGCGAGCAATTCTTCAAGACTTGCAGTGACTGCTTCATGAACATCATGCGTTGGTCAGGTTGTTTAAGAGTGCTTTAGAGCGCATGCCAAATGATGACTATAAAGTTGTCATCAAAGCAGATAAACGACCATCTGGAACACACGAACGCACATTTAATGCTCCAACAGTAGACGAAGTTGCCATCCTGATTGTTGGTGAACAATTGGAAAAACGCGATATTGTGTACACGTCGCGATACTGGGCAACTGCAACAAATGTCGGAAACTCATCAATCATATGACGCATTGCAATACCCACTGATGTTTTGGAAAGGAGAAGATGGATATTATTTTAATATTAAAATGATAAATCCATTGAATGGTAAAGTATCAGTATCTTAATAATGGTTAATGTCTGTATTATTTGCCTTTGAAATGGTTAATTACCAAATTTTTAATTTCAGGTGAAGAAACTACAAAGAAAGTTAGCTCAATGAATTATTATGCATATCGTTTGGTGATTCGTCAAAATGCTGACAACTATTTGCTGCGGTTTCGTCGATTGTTTCAGCAGTATTGCGTTGACATGTATGTAAAAATAGAAACGGAACGTTTAACATTTATTAGGTTGAACCAAGCCAAACTGCGTTCTGAGGAGTACATCCATTTACGTGATGCAGTTAGTACTGAAGGAAATGCAGCTAATATTGGTCGATTGACTATTCTGCCGGCGACGTACATTGGTAGCCCACGTCATATGCATGAATATGCACAAGATACAATGACATATCTTCGTCATTACGGCCGGCCAGATCTCTTTTTACTTTTACCTGTAATCAAAAATGGATAGAAATTACTCAATTGCTGCTTCCCGGGCAAACATCAAATGATAGACACGACATCACAGCACGTATATTCAGGCAAAAAATTCGGTCCCTGATGAACTTTATTGTTAAACAACGAGTCTTTGGAGATACTCGATGCTGGATGTATTCAATCGAATGGCAAAAGCGAGGCCTTATTTGTTTAGTGGAAAGAATTCAGCCTGACCAAATAGATGATATAATATGTGCCGAGATTCCTGATCATGAAGTCGATCCAGACCTACATGATGTTGTTACTACTAATATGATTCATGGACCGTGTGGTGCCATCAACCCCCAATCACCTTGCATGGTCGATGGAAAGTGCTCTAAACGATATCCACGGAAATTAACGGCGGAGACTGTCACTGGCAACGATGGGTATCCGCTGTATCGGCGTCGATCACCAGATGACAACGGTCGAACTGTCACAACGAAAGTGAAAAGAATGGATTTCGTTGTCGACAACAGTTGGATTGTTCCATATTCGCCACTTATTTCTAAAACGTTCAAGACACATTGCAACGTTGAATACTGCAATTCAATTAAGTCCATAAAATATATTTGCAAATATGTCACGAAAGGCAATCCTCGAATACCAACGATAAAATTTCACGCTATCAAGTTGGTCGTTATGTGAACTGTAATGAAGCGATTTGGCGTATATTCGCATTTCCCATTCACGAACGTCATCCTACTGTTATACATTTGGCGGTGCATCTAGAGAATGGTCAACGAGTATATTACACGGCTTCGAATGCTACGCAACGTGCTGAAACACCTCCAGCAACTACATTGACCAGTTCTTTTGCAATCTGCCAAAACGATCAGTTTGCACGAACTTTGCTTTACTCGGAGATGCCACGTTATTATACTTGGAATGCTTCATCTAAGAATTTTCAAAGACGGAAGCAAGGTGATGCGGTTTCTGGATATCCAGATGTGCGTTCTACTGATGCTCTTGGTCGTATGTATACAGTTCATCCAAAGAATGATGAATGTTTCTATTTGCGGTTATTGCTGGTAAATGTGCGTGGGCCAACTTCATTTGAGACACTACGAACTGTTAATGGTGTAATATTCCCAACATATCGTGCTGCATGTGAAGAATTGAACTTATTAGAAAACGATACCCATTGGGATACGACAATCGCTGAAGCCATTATCTCTGCATCTCCAAGTCAGATACGCACATTATTCGCTATCATAATTTCGACATGTTTTCCATCAAACCTGTAACCTGTGGTACAAATACAAGGATAGTATGTCAGAAGATATTTTACATCAAAGTCGTGTCAGTTCCAGAAATCACGATATTGAGATGAATGAGGAGATACATAATCGTGCTTTACTCTTGATCGAAGATATGTGTTACCTCATGTGCGGTAATTTATTAATCAGGTTAGGAATGCCAGCGAAAGATCGTGAAATGAATGACGCATTTAATCGAGAATTGGAACGGGAACGTGGATATGATCACCAGGAATTAGATTTAGTAGTTCAAAGGAATGTACCCCTGTTGAATTACCAACAAAAGGAAGTTTATGATACTTTAATGAAGGCAATCGCTGATGAAAATGGTGAGTTATATTTCCTAGATGCCCCTGGTGGAACTGGCAAGACATTCCTTATGTCATTAGTTTTAGCAACTGTTCGGGCGAGATCCAACGTAGCGGTTGCAGTTGCTTCTTCTGGAATAGCAGCCACATTGTTAGAAGGATGCCGTACGGCTCATTCAGCATTCAAATTACCGTTAAATCTTCAAACTATTGAAGAACCAACGTGTAATATTGCAAAACACTCAGCAATGGCCAAAGTTTTAGTGACATCGAAAATCATCATCTGGGACGAATGCACAATGGCTCATAAACGTACATTAGAAGCACTTAACCGAACATTAAAAGATTTACGCAATGACTCGAGATGTTTTGGAGGAGCAATGATTTTACTGTCAGTAATTCCAAGATCTACGGCTGCCGACGAAATAAACGCTTGCCTCAAATCGTCAAATCTATGGCGCTATGTGAAAAAACTGCAGCTGACAACAAACATGAGAGTTACATTGCTAATGATACATCTGCTGAAAATTTCTCGGAGCAATTGCTGACTATCGGTAATGGTCAAGTACCTGTCGATGAATCGAGCGGATTGATATCATTTCCAAATAACTTCTGTAATTTTGTCTCATCAAAAGACGAACTTATCAACAATGTATTTCCAAATATTATTTCTAATGAATCCTAACTCCTATCAGAAATTGTTAAAAAATGATAGGGGAAATGAACTAATAAATATAAAATGTTTACCAATCTATATATATAAAAGAAAGTCGTGTTAGTTACACCACTTATAAATCAAGAACGGCAGAACAGATTTGGCTGAAAGTAGGGAGGTAGCTTAGAGCCAGGAGACGGACATAGGATACTTTTTATCCCGTTCGACAGCGTTCCTCTGTGACTTGACATGAAACGTCACTCACTATAAGACGTGGTATAACAAAAAAGAATCAGACTTGGAATAACAAAACGCAAATGACAGCTATGTAATTGACGTAAAATGACAGCTATGTAATACGTATGGATGACAATTTGATATTTGTAAGAAATCAATATTAAAACTATTTCTATTAAATAAATAATTAACAAGTGGATTGAAGTGAAGTGAAGTTTAATTAATAATGCCGCGACCAAGACGATCGAATCTTTTCCGACAAAGCCGTAATGCAAGAAGAATACAAAATACTGCAAATGAAAGGACTGAAGAAGAACAAGAAATTGCACGTGAACAGCGCCGCAATAGTATGGCTCGACTTCGTGCTTCTCAATCACGATAGCACAGTGAAGTAGCCCGTGAAACAGCTCGGTTGGCAATGCAGAATCGTCGAGCGAACAACAGAAGTCAACAAATAGATAATTTGCGACGCAGAACACGATATTTAGCTGATTTGAATCGAGCTGCGTTTCGATACGATTGCAGCAATGATTACAGCTTGCATCCAAGCGTTTGCATTGGGCAAATGGACGTTGTTCGCGAGTATTGTGGTGCATTAAAGTTTTCCGGAGAAACGCCTGGATTATGCTGCGTTAATGGTAAAGTGAAATTGCCAGTGTTGACTCCGCCACATGAGCCATTGTATTCATTGCTTTGCGGCGAAACACAAGAATCACGCCACTTTCTTGCAAATACTCGAAAATACAATAGTTGTTTCCAAATGACGTCATTTGGGGCAGACATTATCGAAGAAGGAGGTTTTAATCCGACATTTAAGGTATTTATTTTTGTACTTACCTAGAATGTAGTTAAAGAATAACTTAGTTTATCTATTGGTATGTATTATACTACTCTCCTACAGAAAAAGTGTTTATAACCCAGTTAAAACTGTCTGGTTTTTATTTTGTAGATACAAGGACAGATTCACCATCGAATTGGATCATTACTACCTTTCGAAGATACACAGAATAAATTTTTACAAATATATTTCATGGGCAACATGGAAGAACAACTTGATCGACGCCTAGGGATCAATGCAGGAATGAAGCGAGCAATTCTTCAAGACTTGCAGTGACTGCTTCATGAACATCATGCGTTGGTCAGGTTGTTTAAGAGTGCTTTAGAGCGCATGCCAAATGATGACTATAAAGTTGTCATCAAAGCAGATAAACGACCATCTGGAACACACGAACGCACATTTAATGCTCCAACAGTAGACGAAGTTGCCATCCTGATTGTTGGTGAACAATTGGAAAAACGCGATATTGTGCTTACACGTCGCGATACTGGGCAACTGCAACAAATGTCGGAAACTCATCGATCATATGACGCATTGCAATACCCACTGATGTTTTGGAAAGGAGAAGATGGATATTATATTAATATTAAAATGATAAATCCATTGAATGGTAAAGTATCAGTATCTTAATAATGGTTAATGTCTGTATTATTTGCCTTTGAAATGGTTAATTATCAAATTTTTAATTTCAGGTGAAGAAACTACAAAGAAAGTTAGCTCAATGAATTATTATGCATATCGTTTGGTGATTCGTCAAAATGCTGACAACTATTTGCTGCGGTTTCGTCGATTGTTTCAGCAGTATTGCGTTGACATGTATGTAAAAATAGAAACGGAACGTTTAACATTTATTAGGTTGAACCAAGCCAAACTGCGTTCTGAGGAGTACATCCATTTACGTGATGCAGTTAGTACTGAAGGAAATGCAGCTAATATTGGTCGATTGACTATTCTGCCGGCGACGTACATTGGTAGCCCACGTCATATGCATGAATATGCACAAGATACAATGACATATGTTCGTCATTACGGGCGGCCAGATCTCTTCTTACTTTTACCTGTAATCAAAAATGGATAGAAATTACTCAATTGCTGCTTCCCGGGCAAACATCAAATGATAGACACGACATCACAGCACGTATATTCAGGCAAAAAATTCGGTCCCTGATGAACTTTATTGTTAAACAACGAGTCTTTGGAGATACTCGATGCTGGATGTATTCAATCGAATGGCAAAAGCGAGGCCTTATTTGTTTAGTGGAAAGAATTCAGCCTGACCAAATAGATGATATAATATGTGCCGAGATTCCTGATCATGAAGTCGATCCAGACCTACATGATGTTGTTACTACTAATATGATTCATGGACCGTGTGGTGCCATCAACCCCCAATCACCTTGCATGGTCGATGGAAAGTGCTCTAAACGATATCCACGGAAATTAACGGCGGAGACTGTCACTGGCAACGATGGGTATCCGCTGTATCGGCGTCGATCACCAGATGACAACGGTCGAACTGTCACAACGAAAGTGAAAAGAATGGATTTCGTTGTCGACAACAGTTGGATTGTTCCATATTCGCCACTTATTTCTAAAACGTTCAAGACACATTGCAACGTTGAATACTGCAATTCAATTAAGTCCATAAAATATATTTGCAAATATGTCACGAAAGGCAATCCTCGAATACCAACGATAAAATTTCACGCTATCAAGTTGGTCGTTATGTGAACTGTAATGAAGCGATTTGGCGTATATTCGCATTTCCCATTCACGAACGTCATCCTACTGTTATACATTTGGCGGTGCATCTAGAGAATGGTCAACGAGTATATTACACGGCTTCGAATGCTACGCAACGTGCTGAAACACCTCCAGCAACTACATTGACCAGTTTTTTTGCAATCTGCCAAAGCGATCAGTTTGCACGAACTTTGCTTTACTCGGAGATGCCACGTTATTATACTTGGAATGCTTCATCTAAGAATTTTCAAAGACGGAAGCAAGGTGATGCGGTTTCTGGATATCCAGATGTGCGTTCTACTGATGCTCTTGGTCGTATGTATACAGTTCATCCAAAGAATGATGAATGTTTCTATTTGCGGTTGTTGCTGGTAAATGTGCGTGGGCCAACTTCATTTGAGACACTACGAACTGTTAATGGTGTAATATTCCCAACATATCGTGCTGCATGTGAAGAATTGAACTTATTAGAAAACGATACCCATTGGGATACGACAATCGCTGAAGCCATTATCTCTGCATCTCCAAGTCAGATACGCACATTATTCGCTATCATAATTTCGACATGTTTTCCATCAAACCTGTAACCTGTGGTACAAATACAAGGATAGTATGTCAGAAGATATTTTACATCAAAGTCGTGTCAGTTCCAGAAATCACGATATTGAGATGAATGAGGAGATACATAATCGTGCTTTACTCTTGATCGAAGATATGTGTTACCTCATGTGCGGTAATTTATTAATCAGGTTAGGAATGCCAGCGAAAGATCGTGAAATGAATGACGCATTTAATCGAGAATTGGAACGGGAACGTGGATATGATCACCAGGAATTAGATTTAGTAGTTCAACAAAAGGAAGTTTATGATACTTTAATGAAGGCAATCGCTGATGAAAATGGTGAGTTATATTTCCTAGATGCCCCTGGTGGAACTGGCAAGACATTCCTTATGTCATTAGTTTTAGCAACTGTTCGGGCGAGATCCAACGTAGCGGTTGCAGTTGCTTCTTCTGGAATAGCAGCCACATTGTTAGAAGGATGCCGTACGGCTCATTCAGCATTCAAATTACCGTTAAATCTTCAAACTATTGAAGAACCAACGTGTAATATTGCAAAACACTCAGCAATGGCCAAAGTTTTAGTGACATCGAAAATCATCATCTGGGATGAATGCACAATGGCTCATAAACGTACATTAGAAGCACTTAAACGAACATTAAAAGATTTACGCAATGACTCGAGATGTTTTGGAGGAGCAATGATTTTACTGTCTGGCGATTTCCGCCAAATACTGCCAGTAATTCCAAGATCTACGGCTGCCGACGAAATAAACGCTTGCCTCAAATCGTCAAATCTATGGCGCTATGTGAAAAAACTGCAGCTGACAACAAACATGAGAGTTACATTGCTTAATGATACATCTGCTGAAAATTTCTCGGAGCAATTGCTGACTATCGGTAATGGTCAAGTACCTGTCGATGAATCGAGCGGATTAATATCATTTCCAAATAACTTCTGTAATTTTGTCTCATCAAAAGACGAACTTATCAACAATGTATTTCCAAATATTATTTCTAATGAATCCTAACTCCTATCAGAAATTGTTAAAAAATGATAGGGGAAATGAACTAATAAATATAAAATGTTTACCAATCTATATATATATAAAAGAAAGTCGTGTTAGTTACACCACTTATAAATCAAGAACGGCAGAACAGATTTGGCTGAAAATTGGTAGGGAGGTAGCTTAGAGCCAGGAGACGGACATAGGATACTTTTTATCCCGTTCGACAGCGTTCCTCTGTGACTTGACATGAAACGTCATTCACTATAAGACGTGGTATAACAAAAAAGAATCAGACTTGGAATAACAAAACGCAAATGACAGCTATGTAATTGACGTAAAATGACAGCTATGTAATGACGTATGGATGACAATTTGATATTTGTAAGAAATCAATATTAAAACTATTTCTATTAAATAAATAATTAACAAGTGGATTGAAGTGAAGTGAAGTTTAATTAATAATGCCGCGTCCAAGACGATCGAATCTTTTCCGACAAAGCCGTAATGCAAGAAGAATACAAAATACTGCAAATGAAAGGACTGAAGAAGAACAAGAAATTGCACGTGAACAGCGCCGCAATAGTATGGCTCGACTTCGTGCTTCTCAATCACGATAGCACAGTGAAGTAGCCCGTGAAACAGCTCGGTTGGCAATGCAGAATCGTCGAGCGAACAACAGAAGTCAACAAATAGATAATTTGCGACGCAGAACAAGATATTTAGCTGATTTGAATCGAGCTGCGTTTCGATACGATTGCAGCAATGATTACAGCTTGCATCCAAGCGTTTGCATTGGGCAAATGGACGTTGTTTGCGAGTATTGTGGTGCATTAAAGTTTTCCGGAGAAACGCCTGGATTATGCTGCGTTAATGGTAAAGTGAAATTGCCAGTGTTGACTCCGCCACATGAGCCATTGTATTCATTGCTTTGCGGCGAAACACAAGAATCACGCCACTTTCTTGCAAATACTCGAAAATACAATAGTTGTTTCCAAATGACGTCATTTGGGGCAGACATTATCGAAGAAGGAGGTTTTAATCCGACATTTAAGGTATTTATTTTTGTACTTACCTAGAATGTAGTTAAAGAATAACTTAGTTTATCTATTGGTATGTATTATACTACTCTCCTACAGAAAAAGTGTTTATAACCCAGTTAATACTGTCTGGTTTTTATTTTGTAGATACAAGGACAGATTCACCATCGAATTGGATCATTACTACCTTTCGAAGATACACAGAATAAATTTTTACAAATATATTTCATGGGCAGCATGGAAGAACAACTTGATCGACGCCTAGGGATCAATGCAGGAATGAAGCGAGCAATTCTTCAAGACTTGCAGTGACTGCTTCATGAACATCATGCGTTGGTCAGGTTGTTTAAGAGTGCTTTAGAGCGCATGCCAAATGATGACTATAAAGTTGTCATCAAAGCAGATAAACGACCATCTGGAACACACGAACGCACATTTAATGCTCCAACAGTAGACGAAGTTGCCATCCTGATTGTTGGTGAACAATTCTAAAAACGCGATATTGTGCTTACACGTCGCGATACTGGGCAACTGCAACAAATGTCGGAAACTCATCGATCATATGACGCATTGCAATACCCACTGATGTTTTGGAAAGGAGAAGATGGATATTATTTTAATATTAAAATGATAAATCCATTGAATGGTAAAGTATCAGTATCTTAATAATGGTTAATGTCTGTATTATTTGCCTTTGAAATGGTTAATTATCAAATTTTTAATTTCAGGTGAAGAAACTACAAAGAAAGTTAGCTCAATGAATTATTATGCATATCGTTTGGTGATTCGTCAAAATGCTGACAACTATTTGCTGCGGTTTCGTCGATTGTTTCAGCAGTATTGCGTTGACATGTATGTAAAAATAGAAACGGAACGTTTAACATTTATTAGGTTGAACCAAGCCAAACTGCGTTCTGAGGAGTACATCCATTTACGTGATGCAGTTAGTACTGAAGGAAATGCAGCTAATATTGGTCGATTGACTATTCTGCCGGCGACGTACATTGGTAGCCCACGTCATATGCATGAATATGCACAAGATACAATGACATATGTTCGTCATTACGGCCGGCCAGATCTCTTTTTACTTTAACCTGTAATCAAAAATGGATAGAAATTACTCAATTGCTGCTTCCCGGGCAAACATCAAATGATAGACACGACATCACAGCACGTATATTCAGGCAAAAAATTCGGTCCCTGATGAACTTTATTGTTAAACAACGAGTCTTTGGAGATACTCGATGCTGGATGTATTCAATCGAATGGCAAAAGCGAGGCCTTATTTGATTAGTGGAAAGAATTCAGCCTGACCAAATAGATGATATAATATGTGCCGAGATTCCTGATCATGAAGTCGATCCAGACCTACATGATGTTGTTACTACTAATATGATTCATGGACCGTGTGGTGCCATCAACCCCCAATCACCTTGCATGGTCGATGGAAAGTGCTCTAAACGATATCCACGGAAATTAACGGCGGAGACTGTCACTGGCAACGATGGGTATCCGCTGTATCGGCGTCGATCACCAGATGACAACGGTCGAACTGTCACAACGAAAGTGAAAAGAATGGATTTCGTTGTCGACAACAGTTGGATTGTTCCATATTCGCCACTTATTTCTAAAACGTTCAAGACACATTGCAACGTTGAATACTGCAATTCAATTAAGTCCATAAAATATATTTGCAAATATGTCACGAAAGGCAATCCTCGAATACCAACGATAAAATTTCACGCTATCAAGTTGGTCGTTATGTGAACTGTAATGAAGCGATTTGGCGTATATTCGCATTTCCCATTCACGAACGTCATCCTACTGTTATACATTTGGCGGTGCATCTAGAGAATGGTCAACGAGTATATTACACGGCTTCGAATGCTACGCAACGTGCTGAAACACCTCCAGCAACTACATTGACCAGTTTTTTTGCAATCTGCCAAAGCGATCAGTTTGCACGAACTTTGCTTTACTCGGAGATGCCACGTTATTATACTTGGAATGCTTCATCTAAGAATTTTCAAAGACGGAAGCAAGGTGATGCGGTTTCTGGATATCCAGATGTGCGTTCTACTGATGCTCTTGGTCGTATGTATACAGTTCATCCAAAGAATGATGAATGTTTCTATTTGCGGTTGTTGCTGGTAAATGTGCGTGGGCCAACTTCATTTGAGGCACTACGAACTGTTAATGGTGTAATATTCCCAACATATCGTGCTGCATGTGAAGAATTGAACTTATTAGAAAACGATACCCATTGGGATACGACAATCGCTGAAGCCATTATCTCTGCATCTCCAAGTCAGATACGCACATTATTCGCTATCATAATTTCGACATGTTTTCCATCAAACCTGTAACCTGTGGTACAAATACAAGGATAGTATGTCAGAAGATATTTTACATCAAAGTCGTGTCAGTTCCAGAAATCACGATATTGAGATGAATGAGGAGATACATAATCGTGCTTTACTCTTGATCGAAGATATGTGTTACCTCATGTGCGGTAATTTATTAATCAGGTTAGGAATGCCAGCGAAAAATCGTGAAATGAATGACGCATTTAATCGAGAATTGGAACGGGAACATGGATATGATCACCAGGAATTAGATTTAGTAGTTCAACAAAAGGAAGTTTATGATACTTTAATGAAGGCAATCGCTGATGAAAATGGTGAGTTATATTTCCTAGATGCCCCTGGTGGAACTGGCAAGACATTCCTTATGTCATTAGTTTTAGCAACTGTTCGGGCGAAATCCAACGTAGCGGTTGCAGTTGCTTCTTCTGGAATAGCAGCCACATTGTTAGAAGGATGCCGTACGGCTCATTCAGCATTCAAAATACCGTTAAATCTTCAAACTATTGAAGAACCAACGTGTAATATTGCAAAACACTCAGCAATGGCCAAAGTTTTAGTGACATCGAAAATCATCATCTGGGATGAATGCACAATGGCTCATAAACGTACATTAGAAGCACTTAAACGAACATTAAAAGATTTACGCAATGACTCGAGATGTTTTGGAGGAGCAATGATACTGTCTGGCGATTTCCGCCAAATACTGCCAGTAATTCCAAGATCTACGGCTGCCGACGAAATAAACGCTTGCCTCAAATCGTCAAATCTATGGCGCTATGTGAAAAAACTGCAGCTGACAACAAACATGAGAGTTACATTGCTTAATGATACATCTGCTGAAAATTTCTCGGAGCAATTGCTGACTATCGGTAATGGTCAAGTACCTGTCGATGAATCGAGCGGATTAATATCATTTCCAAATAACTTCTGTAATTTTGTCTCATCAAAAGACGAACTTATCAACAATGTATTTCCAAATATTATTTCTAATGAATCCTAACTCCTATCAGAAATTGTTAAAAAATGATAGGGGAAATGAACTAATAAATATAAAATGTTTACCAATCTATATATATATAAAAGAAAGTCGTGTTAGTTACACCACTTATAAATCAAGAACGGCAGAACAGATTTGGCTGAAAGTAGGGAGGTAGCTTAGAGCCAGGAGACGGACATAGGATACTTTTTATCCCGTTCGACAGCGTTCCTCTGTGACTTGACATGAAACGTCACTCACTATAAGACGTGGTATAACAAAAAAGAATCAGACTTGGAATAACAAAACGCAAATGACAGCTATGTAATTGACGTAAAATGACAGCTATGTAATGACGTATGGATGACAATTTGATATTTGTAAGAAATCAATATTAAAACTATTTCTATTAAATAAATAATTAACAAGTGGATTGAAGTGAAGTGAAGTTTAATTAATAATGCCGCGACCAAGACGATCGAATCTTTTCCGACAAAGCCGTAATGCAAGAAGAATACAAAATACTGCAAATGAAAGGACTGAAGAAGAACAAGAAATTGCACGTGAACAGCGCCGCAATAGTATGGCTCGACTTCGTGCTTCTCAATCACGATAGCACAGTGAAGTAGCCCGTGAAACAGCTCGGTTGGCAATGCAGAATCGTCGAGCGAACAACAGAAGTCAACAAATAGATAATTTGCGACGCAGAACAAGATATTTAGCTGATTTGAATCGAGCTGCGTTTCGATACGATTGCAGCAATGATTACAGCTTGCATCCAAGCGTTTGCATTGGGCAAATGGACGTTGTTCGCGAGTATTGTGGTGCATTAAAGTTTTCCGGAGAAACGCCTGGATTATGCTGCGTTAATGGTAAAGTGAAATTGCCAGTGTTGACTCCGCCACATGAGCCATTGTATTCATTGCTTTGCGGCGAAACACAAGAATCACGCCACTTTCTTGCAAATACTCGAAAATACAATAGTTGTTTCCAAATGACGTCATTTGGGGCAGACATTATCGAAGAAGGAGGTTTTAATCCGACATTTAAGGTATTTATTTTTGTACTTACATAGAATGTAGTTAAAGAATAACTTAGTTTATCTATTGGTATGTATTATACTACTCTCCTACAGAAAAAGTGTTTATAACCCAGTTAATACTGTCTGGTTTTTATTTTGTAGATACAAGGACAGATTCACCATCGAATTGGATCATTACTACCTTTCGAAGATACACAGAATAAATTTTTACAAATATATTTCATGGGCAACATGGAAGAGCAACTTGATCGACGCCTAGGGATCAATGCAGGAATGAAGCGAGCAATTTTTCAAGACTTGCAGTGACTGCTTCATGAACATCATGCGTTGGTCAGGTTGTTTAAGAGTGCTTTAGAGCGCATGCCAAATGATGACTATAAAGTTGTCATCAAAGCAGATAAACGACCATCTGGAACACACGAACGCACATTTAATGCTCCAACAGTAGACGAAGTTGCCATCCTGATTGTTGGTGAACAATTGGAAAAACGCGATATTGTGCTTACACGTCGCGATACTGGGCAACTGCAACAAATGTCGGAAACTCATCGATCATATGACGCATTGCAATACCCACTGATGTTTTGGAAAGGAGAAGATGGATATTATTTTAATATTAAAATGATAAATCCATTGAATGCTAAAGTATCAGTATCTTAATAATGGTTAATGTCTGTATTATTTGCCTTTGAAATGGTTAATTATCAAATTTTTAATTTCAGGTGAAGAAACTACAAAGAAAGTTAGCTCAATGAATTATTATGCATATCGTTTGGTGATTCGTCAAAATGCTGACAACTATTTGCTGCGGTTTCGTCGATTGTTTCAGCAGTATTGCGTTGACATGTATGTAAAAATAGAAACGGAACGTTTAACATTTATTAGGTTGAACCAAGCCAAACTGCGTTTTGAGGAGTACATCCATTTACGTGATGCAGTTAGTACTGAAGGAAATGCAGCTAATATTGGTCGATTGACTATTCTGCCGGCGACGTACATTGGTAGCCCACGTCATATGCATGAATATGCACAAGATACAATGACATATGTTCGTCATTACGGCCGGCCAGATCTCTTTTTACTTTTACCTGTAATCAAAAATGGATAGAAATTACTCAATTGCTGCTTCCCGGGCAAACATCAAATGATAGACACGACATCACAGCACGTATATTCAGGCAAAAAATTCGGTCCCTGATGAACTTTATTGTTAAACAACGAGTCTTTTGAGATACTCGATGCTGGATGTATTCAATCGAATGGCAAAAGCGAGGCCTTATTTGTTTAGTGGAAAGAATTCAGCCTGACCAAATAGATGATATAATATGTGCCGAGATTCCTGATCATGAAGTCGATCCAGACCTACATGATGTTGTTACTACTAATATGATTCATGGACCGTGTGGTGCCATCAACCCCCAATCACCTTGCATGGTCGATGGAAAGTGCTCTAAACGATATCCACGGAAATTAACGGCGGAGACTGTCACTGGCAACGATGGGTATCCGCTGTATCGGCGTCGATCACCAGATGACAACGGTCGAACTGTCACAACGAAAGTGAAAAGAATGGATTTCGTTGTCGACAACAGTTGGATTGTTCCATATTCGCCACTTATTTCTAAAACGTTCAAGACACATTGCAACGTTGAATACTGCAATTCAATTAAGTCCATAAAATATATTTGCAAATATGTCACGAAAGGCAATCCTCGAATACCAACGATAAAATTTCACGCTATCAAGTTGGTCGTTATGTGAACTGTAATGAAGCGATTTGGCGTATATTCGCATTTCCCATTCACGAACGTCATCCTACTGTTATACATTTGGCGGTGCATCTAGAGAATGGTCAACGAGTATATTACACGGCTTCGAATGCTACGCAACGTGCTGAAACACCTCCAGCAACTACATTGACCAGTTTTTTTGCAATCTGCCAAAGCGATCAGTTTGCACGAACTTTGCTTTACTCGGAGATGCCACGTTATTATACTTGGAATGCTTCATCTAAGAATTTTCAAAGACGGAAGCAAGGTGATGCGGTTTCTGGATATCCAGATGTGCGTTCTACTGATGCTCTTGGTCGTATGTATACAGTTCATCCAAAGAATGATGAATGTTTCTATTTGCGGTTGTTGCTGGTAAATGTGCGTGGGCCAACTTCATTTGAGACACTACGAACTGTTAATGGTGTAATATTCCCAACATATCGTGCTGCATGTGAAGAATTGAACTTATTAGAAAACGATACCCATTGGGATACGACAATCGCTGAAGCCATTATCTCTGCATCTCCAAGTCAGATACGCACATTATTCGCTATCATAATTTCGACATGTTTTCCATCAAACCTGTAACCTGTGGTACAAATACAAGGATAGTATGTCAGAAGATATTTTACATCAAAGTCGTGTCAGTTCCAGAAATCACGATATTGAGATGAATGAGGAGATACATAATCGTGCTTTACTCTTGATCGAAGATATGTGTTACCTCATGTGCGGTAATTTATTAATCAGGTTAGGAATGCCAGCGAAAGATCGTGAAATGAATGACGCATTTAATCGAGAATTGGAACGGGAACGTGGATATGATCACCAGGAATTAGATTTAGTAGTTCAACAAAAGGAAGTTTATGATACTTTAATGAAGGCAATCGCTGATGAAAATGGTGAGTTATATTTCCTAGATGCCCCTGGTGGAACTGGCAAGACATTCCTTATGTCATTAGTTTTAGCAACTGTTCGGGCGAGATCCAACGTAGCGGTTGCAGTTGCTTCTTCTGGAATAGCAGCCACATTGTTAGAAGGATGCCGTACGGCTCATTCAGCATTCAAATTACCGTTAAATCTTCAAACTATTGAAGAACCAACGTGTAATATTGCAAAACACTCAGCAATGGCCAAAGTTTTAGTGACATCGAAAATCATCATCTGGGATGAATGCACAATGGCTCATAAACGTACATTAGAAGCACTTAAACGAACATTAAAAGATTTACGCAATGACTCGAGATGTTTTGGAGGAGCAATGATTTTACTGTCTGGCGATTTCCGCCAAATACTGCCAGTAATTCCAAGATCTACGGCTGCCGACGAAATAAACGCTTGCCTCAAATCTTCAAATCTATGGCGCCATGTGAAAAAACTGCAGCTGACAACAAACATGAGAGTTACATTGCTTAATGATACATCTGCTGAAAATTTCTCGGAGCAATTGCTGACTATCGGTAATGGTCAAGTACCTGTCGATGAATCGAGCGGATTAATATCATTTCCAAATAACTTCTGTAATTTTGTCTCATCAAAAGACGAACTTATCAACAATGTATTTCCAAATATTATTTCTAATGAATCCTAACTCCTATCAGAAATTGTTAAAAAATGATAGGGGAAATGAACTAATAAATATAAAATGTTTACCAATCTATATATATATAAAAGAAAGTCGTGTTAGTTACACCACTTATAAATCAAGAACGGCAGAACAGATTTGGCTGAAAGTAGGGAGGTAGCTTAGAGCCAGGAGACGGACATAGGATACTTTTTATCCCGTTCGACAGCGTTCCTCTGTGACTTGACATGAAACGTCACTCACTATAAGACGTGGTATAACAAAAAAGAATCAGACTTGGAATAACAAAACGCAAATGACAGCTATGTAATTGACGTAAAATGACAGCTATGTAATGACGTATGGATGACAATTTGATATTTGTAAGAAATCAATATTAAAACTATTTCTATTAAATAAATAATTAACAAGTGGATTGAAGTGAAGTGAAGTTTAATTAATAATGCCGCGACCAAGACGATCGAATCTTTTCCGACAAAGCCGTAATGCAAGAAGAATACAAAATACTGCAAATGAAAGGACTGAAGAAGAACAAGAAATTGCACGTGAACAGCGCCGCAATAGTATGGCTCGACTTCGTGCTTCTCAATCACGATAGCACAGTGAAGTAGCCCGTGAAACAGCTCGGTTGGCAATGCAGAATCGTCGAGCGAACAACAGAAGTCAACAAATAGATAATTTGCGACGCAGAACAAGATATTTAGCTGATTTGAATCGAGCTGCGTTTCGATACGATTGCAGCAATGATTACAGCTTGCATCCAAGCGTTTGCATTGGGCAAATGGACGTTGTTTGCGAGTATTGTGGTGCATTAAAGTTTTCCGGAGAAACGCCTGGATTATGCTGCGTTAATGGTAAAGTGAAATTGCCAGTGTTGACTCCGCCACATGAGCCATTGTATTCATTGCTTTGCGGCGAAACACAAGAATCACGCCACTTTCTTGCAAATACTCGAAAATACAATAGTTGTTTCCAAATGACGTCATTTGGGGCAGACATTATCGAAGAAGGAGGTTTTAATCCGACATTTAAGGTATTTATTTTTGTACTTACATAGAATGTAGTTAAAGAATAACTTAGTTTATCTATTGGTATGTATTATACTACTCTCCTACAGAAAAAGTGTTTATAACCCAGTTAATACTGTCTGGTTTTTTTTTTGTAGATACAAGGACAGATTCACCATCGAATTGGATCATTACTACCTTTCGAAGATACACAGAATAAATTTTTACAAATATATTTCATGGGCAACATGGAAGAGCAACTTGATCGACGCCTAGGGATCAATGCAGGAATGAAGCGAGCAATTTTTCAAGACTTGCAGTGACTGCTTCATGAACATCATGCGTTGGTCAGGTTGTTTAAGAGTGCTTTAGAGCGCATGCCAAATGATGACTATAAAGTTGTCATCAAAGCAGATAAACGACCATCTGGAACACACGAACGCACATTTAATGCTCCAACAGTAGACGAAGTTGCCATCCTGATTGTTGGTGAACAATTGGAAAAACGCGATATTGTGCTTACACGTCGCGATACTGGGCAACTGCAACAAATGTCGGAAACTCATCGATCATATGACGCATTGCAATACCCACTGATGTTTTGGAAAGGAGAAGATGGATATTATTTTAATATTAAAATGATAAATCCATTGAATGCTAAAGTATCAGTATCTTAATAATGGTTAATGTCTGTATTATTTGCCTTTGAAATGGTTAATTATCAAATTTTTAATTTCAGGTGAAGAAACTACAAAGAAAGTTAGCTCAATGAATTATTATACATATCGTTTGGTGATTCGTCAAAATGCTGACAACTATTTGCTGCGGTTTCGTCGATTGTTTCAGCAGTATTGCGTTGACATGTATGTAAAAATAGAAACGGAACGTTTAACATTTATTAGGTTGAACCAAGCCAAACTGCGTTCTGAGGAGTACATCCATTTACGTGATGCAGTTAGTACTGAAGGAAATGCAGCTAATATTGGTCGATTGACTATTCTGCCGGCGACGTACATTGGTAGCCCACGTCATATGCATGAATATGCACAAGATACAATGACATATGTTCGTCATTACGGCCGGCCAGATCTCTTTTTACTTTTACCTGTAATCAAAAATGGATAGAAATTACTCAATTGCTGCTTCCCGGGCAAACATCAAATGATAGACACGACATCACAGCACGTATATTCAGGCAAAAAATTCGGTCCCTGATGAACTTTATTGTTAAACAACGAGTCTTTTGAGATACTCGATGCTGGATGTATTCAATCGAATGGCAAAAGCGAGGCCTTATTTGTTTAGTGGAAAGAATTCAGCCTGACCAAATAGATGATATAATATGTGCCGAGATTCCTGATCATGAAGTCGATCCAGACCTACATGATGTTGTTACTACTAATATGATTCATGGACCGTGTGGTGCCATCAACCCCCAATCACCTTGCATGGTCGATGGAAAGTGCTCTAAACGATATCCACGGAAATTAACGGCGGAGACTGTCACTGGCAACGATGGGTATCCGCTGTATCGGAGTCGATCACCAGATGACAACGGTCGAACTGTCACAACGAAAGTGAAAAGAATGGATTTCGTTGTCGACAACAGTTGGATTGTTCCATATTCGCCACTTATTTCTAAAACGTTCAAGACACATTGCAACGTTGAATACTGCAATTCAATTAAGTCCATAAAATATATTTGCAAATATGTCACGAAAGGCAATCCTCGAATACCAACGATAAAATTTCACGCTATCAAGTTGGTCGTTATGTGAACTGTAATGAAGCGATTTGGCGTATATTCGCATTTCCCATTCACGAAAGTCATCCTACTGTTATACATTTGGCGGTGCATCTAGAGAATGGTCAACGAGTATATTACACGGCTTCGAATGCTACGCAACGTGCTGAAACACCTCCAGCAACTACATTGACCAGTTTTTTTGCAATCTGCCAAAGCGATCAGTTTGCACGAACTTTGCTTTACTCGGAGATGCCACGTTATTATACTTGGAATGCTTCATCTAAGAATTTTCAAAGACGGAAGCAAGGTGATGCGGTTTCTGGATATCCAGATGTGCGTTCTACTGATGCTCTTGGTCGTATGTATACAGTTCATCCAAAGAATGATGAATGTTTCTATTTGCGGTTGTTGCTGGTAAATGTGCGTGGGCCAACTTCATTTGAGACACTACGAACTGTTAATGGTGTAATATTCCCAACATATCGTGCTGCATGTGAAGAATTGAACTTATTAGAAAACGATACCCATTGGGATACGACAATCGCTGAAGCCATTATCTCTGCATCTCCAAGTCAGATACGCACATTATTCGCTATCATAATTTCGACATGTTTTCCATCAAACCTGTAACCTGTGGTACAAATACAAGGATAGTATGTCAGAAGATATTTTACATCAAAGTCGTGTCAGTTCCAGAAATCACGATATTGAGATGAATGAGGAGATACATAATCGTGCTTTACTCTTGATCGAAGATATGTGTTACCTCATGTGCGGTAATTTATTAATCAGGTTAGGAATGCCAGCGAAAAATCGTGAAATGAATGACGCATTTAATCGAGAATTGGAACGGGAACGTGGATATGATCACCAGGAATTAGATTTAGTAGTTCAAAGGAATGTACCCCTGTTGAATTACCAACAAAAGGAAGTTTATGATACTTTAATGAAGGCAATCGCTGATGAAAATGGTGAGTTATATTTCCTAGATGCCCCTGGTGGAACTGGCAAGACATTCCTTATGTCATTAGTTTTAGCAACTGTTCGGGCGAGATCCAACGTAGCGGTTGCAGTTGCTTCTTCTGGAATAGCAGCCACATTGTTAGAAGGATGCCGTACGGCTCATTCAGCATTCAAATTACCGTTAAATCTTCAAACTATTGAAGAACCAACGTGTAATATTGCAAAACACTCAGCAATGGCCAAAGTTTTAGCGACATCGAAAATCATCATCTGGGACGAATGCACAATGGCGCATAAACGTACATTAGAAGCACTTAACCGAACATTAAAAGATTTACGCAATGACTCGAGATGTTTTGAAGGAGCAATGATTTTACTGTCTGGCGATTTCCGCCAAATACTGCCAGTAATTCCAAGATCTACGGCTGCCGACGAAATAAACGCTTGCCTCAAATTGTCAAATCTATGGCGCTATGTGAAAAAACTGCAGCTGACAACAAACATGAGAGTTACATTGCTTAATGATACATCTGCTGAAAATTTCTCGGAGCAATTGCTGACTATCGGTAATGGTCAAGTACCTGTCGATGAATCGAGCGGATTAATATCATTTCCAAATAATTTCTGTAATTTTGTCTCATCAAAAGACGTACTTATCAACAATGTATTTCCAAATATTATTTCTAATGAATCCTAACTCCTATCAGAAATTGTTAAAAAATGATAGGGGAAATGAACTAATAAATATAAAATGTTTACCAATCTATATATATAAAAGAAAGTCGTGTTAGTTACACCACTTATAAATCAAGAACGGCAGAACAGATTTGGCTGAAAATTGGTAGGGAGGTAGCTTAGAGCCAGGAGACGGACATAGGATACTTTTTATCCCGTTCGACAGCGTTCCTCTGTGACTTGACATGAAACGTCACTCACTATAAGACGTGGTATAACAAAAAAGAATCAGACTTGAAATAACAAAACGCAAGTGACAGCTATGTAATTGACGTAAAATGACAGCTATGTAATGACGTATGGATGACAATTTGATATTTGTAAGAAATCAATATTAAAACTATTTCTATTAAATAAATAATTAACAAGTGGATTGAAGTGAAGTGAAGTTTAATTAATAATGCCGCGACCAAGACGATCGAATCTTTTCCGACAAAGCCGTAATGCAAGAAGAATACAAAATACTGCAAATGAAAGGACTGAAGAAGAACAAGAAATTGCACGTGAACAGCGCCGCAATAGTATGGCTCGACTTCGTGCTTCTCAATCACGATAGCACAGTGAAGTAGCCCGTGAAACAGCTCGGCTGGCAAGGCAGAATCGTCGAGCGAACAACAGAAGTCAACAAATAGATAATTTGCGACGCAGAACAAGATATTTAGCTGATTTGAATCGAGCTGCGTTTCGATACGATTGCAGCAATGATTACAGCTTGCATCCAAGCGTTTGCATTGGGCAAATGGACGTTGTTTGCGAGTATTGTGGTGCATTAAAGTTTTCCGGAGAAACGCCTGGATTATGCTGCGTTAATGGTAAAGTGAAATTGCCAGTGTTGACTCCGCCACATGAGCCATTGTATTCATTGCTTTGCGGCGAAACACAAGAATCACGCCACTTTCTTGCAAATACTCGAAAATACAATAGTTGTTTCCAAATGACGTCATTTGGGGCAGACATTATCAAAGAAGGAGGTTTTAATCCGACATTTAAGGTATTTATTTTTGTACTTACCTAGAATGTAGTTAAAGAATAACTTAGTTTATCTATTGGTATGTATTATACTACTCTCCTACAGAAAAAGTGTTTATAACCCAGTTAATACTGTCTGGTTTTTATTTTGTAGATACAAGGACAGATTCACCATCGAATTGGATCATTACTACCTTTCGAAGATACACAGAATAAATTTTTACAAATATATTTCATGGGCAACATGGAAGAACAACTTGATCGACGCCTAGGGATCAATGCAGGAATGAAGCGAGCAATTCTTCAAGACTTGCAGTGACTGCTTCATGAACATCATGCGTTGGTCAGGTTGTTTAAGAGTGCTTTAGAGCGCATGCCAAATGATGACTATAAAGTTGTCATCAAAGCAGATAAACGACCATCTGGAACACACGAACGCACATTTAATGCTCCAACAGTAGACGAAGTTGCCATCCTGATTGTTGGTGAACAATTCTAAAAACGCGATATTGTGCTTACACGTCGCGATACTGGGCAACTGCAACAAATGTCGGAAACTCATCGATCATATGACGCATTGCAATACCCACTGATGTTTTGGAAAGGAGAAGATGGATATTATTTTAATATTAAAATGATAAATCCATTGAATGGTAAAGTATCAGTATCTTAATAATGGTTAATGTCTGTATTATTTGCCTTTGAAATGGTTAATTATCAAATTTTTAATTTCAGGTGAAGAAACTACAAAGAAAGTTAGCTCAATGAATTATTATGCATATCGTTTGGTGATTCGTCAAAATGCTGACAACTATTTGCTGCGGTTTCGTCGATTGTTTCAGCAGTATTGCGTTGACATGTATGTAAAAATAGAAACGGAACGTTTAACATTTATTAGGTTGAACCAAGCCAAACTGCGTTCTGAGGAGTACATCCATTTACGTGATGCAGTTAGTACTGAAGGAAATGCAGCTAATATTGGTCGATTGACTATTCTGCCGGCGACGTACATTGGTAGCCCACGTCATATGCATGAATATGCACAAGATACAATGACATATGTTCGTCATTACGGCCGGCCAGATCTCTTTTTACTTTTACCTGTAATCAAAAATGGATAGAAATTACTCAATTGCTGCTTCCCGGGCAAACATCAAATGATAGACACGACATCACAGCACGTATATTCAGGCAAAAAATTCGGTCCCTGATGAACTTTATTGTTAAACAACGAGTCTTTGGAGATACTCGATGCTGGATGTATTCAATCGAATGGCAAAAGCGAGGCCTTATTTGTTTAGTGGAAAGAATTCAGCCTGACCAAATAGATGATATAATATGTGCCGAGATTCCTGATCATGAAGTCGATCCAGACCTACATGATGTTGTTACTACTAATATGATTCATGGACCGTGTGGTGCCATCAACCCCCAATCACCTTGCATGGTCGATGGAAAGTGCTCTAAACGATATCCACGGAAATTAACGGCGGAGACTGTCACTGGCAACGATGGGTATCCGCTGTATCGGCGTCGATCACCAGATGACAACGGTCGAACTGTCACAACGAAAGTGAAAAGAATGGATTTCGTTGTCGACAACAGTTGGATTGTTCCATATTCGCCACTTATTTCTAAAACGTTCAAGACACATTGCAACGTTGAATACTGCAATTCAATTAAGTCCATAAAATATATTTGCAAATATGTCACGAAAGGCAATCCTCGAATACCAACGATAAAATTTCACGCTATCAAGTTGGTCGTTATGTGAACTGTAATGAAGCGATTTGGCGTATATTCGCATTTCCCATTCACGAACGTCATCCTACTGTTATACATTTGGCGGTGCATCTAGAGAATGCAGAGAATACAAGGATAGTATG
This sequence comes from Drosophila biarmipes, assembly GCF_025231255.1. NCBI lineage: Eukaryota > Metazoa > Arthropoda > Insecta > Diptera > Drosophilidae > Drosophila > Drosophila biarmipes. The sequence continues at coordinate 25,417,389 of NC_066612.1, forward strand.
TCAGAAGATATTTTACATCAAAGTCGTGTCAGTTCCAGAAATCACGATATTGAGATGAATGAGGAGATACATAATCGTGCTTTACTCTTGATCGAAGATATGTGTTACCTCATGTGCGGTAATTTATTAATCAGGTTAGGAATGCCAGCGAAAAATCGTGAAATGAATGACGCATTTAATCGAGAATTGGAACGGGAACGTGGATATGATCACCAGGAATTAGATTTAGTAGTTCAAAGGAATGTACCCCTGTTGAATTACCAACAAAAGGAAGTTTATGATACTTTAATGAAGGCAATCGCTGATGAAAATGGTGAGTTATATTTCCTAGATGCCCCTGGTGGAACTGGCAAGACATTCCTTATGTCATTAGTTTTAGCAACTGTTCGGGCGAGATCCAACGTAGCGGTTGCAGTTGCTTCTTCTGGAATAGCAGCCACATTGTTAGAAGGATGCCGTACGGCTCATTCAGCATTCAAATTACCGTTAAATCTTCAAACTATTGAAGAACCAACGTGTAATATTGCAAAACACTCAGCAATGGCCAAAGTTTTAGCGACATCGAAAATCATCATCTGGGACGAATGCACAATGGCGCATAAACGTACATTAGAAGCACTTAACCGAACATTAAAAGATTTACGCAATGACTCGAGATGTTTTGAAGGAGCAATGATTTTACTGTCTGGCGATTTCCGCCAAATACTGCCAGTAATTCCAAGATCTACGGCTGCCGACGAAATAAACGCTTGCCTCAAATTGTCAAATCTATGGCGCTATGTGAAAAAACTGCAGCTGACAACAAACATGAGAGTTACATTGCTTAATGATACATCTGCTGAAAATTTCTCGGAGCAATTGCTGACTATCGGTAATGGTCAAGTACCTGTCGATGAATCGAGCGGATTAATATCATTTCCAAATAATTTCTGTAATTTTGTCTCATCAAAAGACGTACTTATCAACAATGTATTTCCAAATATTATTTCTAATGAATCCTAACTCCTATCAGAAATTGTTAAAAAATGATAGGGGAAATGAACTAATAAATATAAAATGTTTACCAATCTATATATATAAAAGAAAGTCGTGTTAGTTACACCACTTATAAATCAAGAACGGCAGAACAGATTTGGCTGAAAATTGGTAGGGAGGTAGCTTAGAGCCAGGAGACGGACATAGGATACTTTTTATCCCGTTCGACAGCGTTCCTCTGTGACTTGACATGAAACGTCACTCACTATAAGACGTGGTATAACAAAAAAGAATCAGACTTGGAATAACAAAACGCAAATGACAGCTATGTAATTGACGTAAAATGACAGCTATGTAATGACGTATGGATGACAATTTGATATTTGTAAGAAATCAATATTAAAACTATTTCTATTAAATAAATAATTAACAAGTGGATTGAAGTGAAGTGAAGTTTAATTAATAATGCCGCGACCAAGACGATCGAATCTTTTCCGACAAAGCCGTAATGCAAGAAGAATACAAAATACTGCAAATGAAAGGACTGAAGAAGAACAAGAAATTGCACGTGAACAGCGCCGCAATAGTATGGCTCGACTTCGTGCTTCTCAATCACGATAGCACAGTGAAGTAGCCCGTGAAACAGCTCGGTTGGCAATGCAGAATCGTCGAGCGAACAACAGAAGTCAACAAATAGATAATTTGCGACGCAGAACAAGATATTTAGCTGATTTGAATCGAGCTGCGTTTCGATACGATTGCAGCAATGATTACAGCTTGCATCCAAGCGTTTGCATTGGGCAAATGGACGTTGTTTGCGAGTATTGTGGTGCATTAAAGTTTTCCGGAGAAACGCCTGGATTATGCTGCGTTAATGGTAAAGTGAAATTGCCAGTGTTGACTCCGCCACATGAGCCATTGTATTCATTGCTTTGCGGCGAAACACAAGAATCACGCCACTTTCTTGCAAATACTCGAAAATACAATAGTTGTTTCCAAATGACGTCATTTGGGGCAGACATTATCAAAGAAGGAGGTTTTAATCCGACATTTAAGGTATTTATTTTTGTACTTACCTAGAATGTAGTTAAAGAATAACTTAGTTTATCTATTGGTATGTATTATACTACTCTCCTACAGAAAAAGTGTTTATAACCCAGTTAAAACTGTCTGGTTTTTATTTTGTAGATACAAGGACAGATTCACCATCGAATTGGATCATTACTACCTTTCGAAGATACACAGAATAAATTTTTACAAATATATTTCATGGGCAACATGGAAGAACAACTTGATCGACGCCTAGGGATCAATGCAGGAATGAAGCGAGCAATTCTTCAAGACTTGCAGTGACTGCTTCATGAACATCATGCGTTGGTCAGGTTGTTTAAGAGTGCTTTAGAGCGCATGCCAAATGATGACTATAAAGTTGTCATCAAAGCAGATAAACGACCATCTGGAACACACGAACGCACATTTAATGCTCCAACAGTAGACGAAGTTGCCATCCTGATTGTTGGTGAACAATTCTAAAAACGCGATATTGTGCTTACACGTCGCGATACTGGGCAACTGCAACAAATGTCGGAAACTCATCGATCATATGACGCATTGCAATACCCACTGATGTTTTGGAAAGGAGAAGATGGATATTATTTTAATATTAAAATGATAAATCCATTGAATGCTAAAGTATCAGTATCTTAATAATGGTTAATGTCTGTATTATTTGCCTTTGAAATGGTTAATTATCAAATTTTTAATTTCAGGTGAAGAAACTACAAAGAAAGTTAGCTCAATGAATTATTATGCATATCGTTTGGTGATTCGTCAAAATGCTGACAACTATTTGCTGCGGTTTCGTCGATTGTTTCAGCAGTATTGCGTTGACATGTATGTAAAAATAGAAACGGAACGTTTAACATTTATTAGGTTGAACCAAGCCAAACTGCGTTCTGAGGAGTACATCCATTTACGTGATGCAGTTAGTACTGAAGGAAATGCAGCTAATATTGGTCGATTGACTATTCTGCCGGCGACGTACATTGGTAGCCCACGTCATATGCATGAATATGCACAAGATACAATGACATATGTTCGTCATTACGGCCGGCCAGATCTCTTTTTACTTTTACCTGTAATCAAAAATGGATAGAAATTACTCAATTGCTGCTTCCCGGGCAAACATCAAATGATAGACACGACATCACAGCACGTATATTCAGGCAAAAAATTCGGTCCCTGATGAACTTTATTGTTAAACAACGAGTCTTTGGAGATACTCGATGCTGGATGTATTCAATCGAATGGCAAAAGCGAGGCCTTATTTGTTTAGTGGAAAGAATTCAGCCTGACCAAATAGATGATATAATATGTGCCGAGATTCCTGATCATGAAGTCGATCCAGACCTACATGATGTTGTTACTACTAATATGATTCATGGACCGTGTGGTGCCATCAACCCCCAATCACCTTGCATGGTCGATGGAAAGTGCTCTAAACGATATCCACGGAAATTAACGGCGGAGACTGTCACTGGCAACGATGGGTATCCGCTGTATCGGCGTCGATCACCAGATGACAACGGTCGAACTGTCACAACGAAAGTGAAAAGAATGGATTTCGTTGTCGACAACAGTTGGATTGTTCCATATTCGCCACTTATTTCTAAAACGTTCAAGACACATTGCAACGTTGAATACTGCAATTCAATTAAGTCCATAAAATATATTTGCAAATATGTCACGAAAGGCAATCCTCGAATACCAACGATAAAATTTCACGCTATCAAGTTGGTCGTTATGTGAACTGTAATGAAGCGATTTGGCGTATATTCGCATTTCCCATTCACGAACGTCATCCTACTGTTATACATTTGGCGGTGCATCTAGAGAATGGTCAACGAGTATATTACACGGCCTCGAATGCTACGCAACGTGCTGAAACACCTCCAGCAACTACATTGACCAGTTTTTTTGCAATCTGCCAAAGCGATCAGTTTGCACGAACTTTGCTTTACTCGGAGATGCCACGTTATTATACTTGGAATGCTTCATCTAAGAATTTTCAAAGACGGAAGCAAGGTGATGCGGTTTCTGGATATCCAGATGTGCGTTCTACTGATGCTCTTGGTCGTATGTATACAGTTCATCCAAAGAATGATGAATGTTTCTATTTGCGGTTGTTGCTGGTAAATGTGCGTGGGCCAACTTCATTTGAGACACTACGAACTGTTAATGGTGTAATATTCCCAACATATCGTGCTGCATGTGAAGAATTGAACTTATTAGAAAACGATACCCATTGGGATACGACAATCGCTGAAGCCATTATCTCTGCATCTCCAAGTCAGATACGCACATTATTCGCTATCATAATTTCGACATGTTTTCCATCAAACCTGTAACCTGTAATACAAATACAAGGATAGTATGTCAGAAGATATTTTACATCAAAGTCGTGTCAGTTCCAGAAATCACGATTATTGAGATGAATGAGGAGATACATAATCGTGCTTTACTCTTGATCGAAGATATGTGTTACCTCATGTGCGGTAATTTATTAATCAGGTTAGGAATGCCAGCGAAAAATCGTGAAATGAATGACGCATTTAATCGAGAATTGGAACGGGAACGTGGATATGATCACCAGGAATTAGATTTAGTAGTTCAAAGGAATGTACCCCTGTTGAATTACCAACAAAAGGAAGTTTATGATACTTTAATGAAGGCAATCGCTGATGAAAATGGTGAAATATATTTTCTAGATGCCCCTGGTGGAACTGGCAAGACATTCCTTATGTCATTAGTTTTAGCAACTGTTCGGGCGAGATCCAACGTAGCGGTTGCAGTTGCTTCTTCTGGAATAGCAGCCACATTGTTAGAAGGATGCCGTACGGCTCATTCAGCATTCAAATTACCGTTAAATCTTCAAACTATTGAAGAACCAACGTGTAATATTGCAAAACACTCAGCAATGGCCAAAGTTTTAGTGACATCGAAAATCATCATCTGGGACGAATGCACAATGGCTCATAAACGTACATTAGAAGCACTTAACCGAACATTAAAAGATTTACGCAATGACTCGAGATGTTTTGGAGGAGCAATGATTTTACTGTCTGGCGATTTCCGCCAAATACTGCCAGTAATTCCAAGTTCTACGGCTGCCGACGAAATAAACGCTTGCCTCAAATCGTCAAATCTATGGCGCTATGTGAAAAAACTGCAGCTGACAACAAACATGAGAGTTACATTGCTTAATGATACATCTGCTGAAAATTTCTCGGAGCAATTGCTGACTATCGGTAATGGTCAAGTACCTGTCGATGAATCGAGCGGATTAATATCATTTCCAAATAACTTCTGTAATTTTGTCTCATCAAAAGACGAACTTATCAACTATGTATTTCCAAATATTATTTCTAATGAATCCTAACTCCTATCAGAAATTGTTAAAAAATGATAGGGGAAATGAACTAATAAATATAAAATGTTTACCAATCTATATATATAAAAGAAAGTCGTGTTAGTTACACCACTTATAAATCAAGAACGGCAGAACAGATTTGGCTGAAAATTGGTAGGGAGGTAGCTTAGAGCCAGGAGACGGACATAGGATACTTTTTATCCCGTTCGACAGCGTTCCTCTGTGACTTGACATGAAACGTCACTCACTATAAGACGTGGTATAACAAAAAAGAATCAGACTTGAAATAACAAAACGCAAGTGACAGCTATGTAATTGACGTAAAATGACAGCTATGTAATGACGTATGGATGACTATTTGATATTTGTAAGAAATCAATATTAAAACTATTTCTATTAAATAAATAATTAACAAGTGGATTGAAGTGAAGTGAAGTTTAATTAATAATGCCGCGACCAAGACGATCGAATCTTTTCCGACAAAGCCGTAATGCAAGAAGAATACAAAATACTGCAAATGAAAGGACTGAAGAAGAACAAGAAATTGCACGTGAACAGCGCCGCAATAGTATGGCTCGACTTCGTGCTTCTCAATCACGATAGCACAGTGAAGTAGCCCGTGAAACAGCTCGGTTGGCAATGCAGAATCGTCGAGCGAACAACAGAAGTCAACAAATAGATAATTTGCGACGCAGAACAAGATATTTAGCTGATTTGAATCGAGCTGCGTTTCGATACGATTGCAGCAATGATTACAGCTTGCATCCAAGCGTTTGCATTGGGCAAATGGATGTTGTTTGCGAGTATTGTGGTGCATTAAAGTTTTCCGGAGAAACGCCTGGATTATGCTGCGTTAATGGTAAAGTGAAATTGCCAGTGTTGACTCCGCCACATGAGCCATTGTATTCATTGCTTTGCGGCGAAACACAAGAATCACGAATACTCGAAAATCACAATCACAAATACTCGAAAATACAATAGTTGTTTCCAAATGACGTCATTTGGGGCAGACATTATCGAAGAAGGAGGTTTTAATCCGACATTTAAGGTATTTATTTTTGTACTTACATAGAATGTAGTTAAAGAATAACTTAGTTTATCTATTGGTATGTATTATACTACTCTCCTACAGAAAAAGTGTTTATAACCCAGTTAAAACTGTCTGGTTTTTATTTTGTAGATACAAGGACAGATTCACCATCGAATTGGATCATTACTACCTTTCGAAGATACACAGAATAAATTTTTACAAATATATTTCATGGGCAACATGGAAGAGCAACTTGATCGACGCCTAGGGATCAATGCAGGAATGAAGCGAGCAATTCTTCAAGACTTGCAGTGACTGCTTCATGAACATCATGCGTTGGTCAGGTTGTTTAAGAGTGCTTTAGAGCGCATGCCAAATGATGACTATAAAGTTGTCATCAAAGCAGATAAACGACCATCTGGAACACACGAACGCACATTTAATGCTCCAACAGTAGACGAAGTTGCCATCCTGATTGTTGGTGAACAATTGGAAAAACGCGATATTGTGTACACGTCGCGATACTGGGCAACTGCAACAAATGTCGGAAACTCATCAATCATATGACGCATTGCAATACCCACTGATGTTTTGGAAAGGAGAAGATGGATATTATTTTAATATTAAAATGATAAATCCATTGAATGGTAAAGTATCAGTATCTTAATAATGGTTAATGTCTGTATTATTTGCCTTTGAAATGGTTAATTACCAAATTTTTAATTTCAGGTGAAGAAACTACAAAGAAAGTTAGCTCAATGAATTATTATGCATATCGTTTGGTGATTCGTCAAAATGCTGACAACTATTTGCTGCGGTTTCGTCGATTGTTTCAGCAGTATTGCGTTGACATGTATGTAAAAATAGAAACGGAACGTTTAACATTTATTAGGTTGAACCAAGCCAAACTGCGTTCTGAGGAGTACATCCATTTACGTGATGCAGTTAGTACTGAAGGAAATGCAGCCAATATTGGTCGATTGACTATTCTGCCGGCGACGTACATTGGTAGCCCACGTCATATGCATGAATATGCACAAGATACAATGACATATGTTCGTCATTACGGCCGGCCAGATCTCTTTTTACTTTTACCTGTAATCAAAAATGGATAGAAATTACTCAATTGCTGCTTCCCGGGCAAACATCAAATGATAGACACGACATCACAGCACGTATATTCAGGCAAAAAATTCGGTCCCTGATGAACATTATTGTTAAACAACGAGTCTTTGGAGATACTCGATGCTGGATGTATTCAATCGAATGGCAAAAGCGAGGCCTTATTTGTTTAGTGGAAAGAATTCAGCCTGACCAAATAGATGATATAATATGTGCCGAGATTCCTGATCATGAAGTCGATCCAGACCTACATGATGTTGTTACTACTAATATGATTCATGGACCGTGTGGTGCCATCAACCCCCAATCACCTTGCATGGTCGATGGAAAGTGCTCTAAACGATATCCACGGAAATTAACGGCGGAGACTGTCACTGGCAACGATGGGTATCCGCTGTATCGGCGTCGATCACCAGATGACAACGGTCGAACTGTCACAACGAAAGTGAAAAGAATGGATTTCGTTGTCGACAACAGTTGGATTGTTCCATATTCGCCACTTATTTCTAAAACGTTCAAGACACATTGCAACGTTGAATACTGCAATTCAATTAAGTCCATAAAATATATTTGCAAATATGTCACGAAAGGCAATCCTCGAATACCAACGATAAAATTTCACGCTATCAAGTTGGTCGTTATGTGAACTGTAATGAAGCGATTTGGCGTATATTCGCATTTCCCATTCACGAACGTCATCCTACTGTTATACATTTGGCGGTGCATCTAGAGAATGGTCAACGAGTATATTACACGGCCTCGAATGCTACGCAACGTGCTGAAACACCTCCAGCAACTACATTGACCAGTTTTTTTGCAATCTGCCAAAGCGATCAGTTTGCACGAACTTTGCTTTACTCGGAGATGCCACGTTATTATACTTGGAATGCTTCATCTAAGAATTTTCAAAGACGGAAGCAAGGTGATGCGGTTTCTGGATATCCAGATGTGCGTTCTACTGATGCTCTTGGTCGTATGTATACAGTTCATCCAAAGAATGATGAATGTTTCTATTTGCGGTTGTTGCTGGTAAATGTGCGTGGGCCAACTTCATTTGAGACACTACGAGCTGTTAATGGTGAAATATTCCCAACATATCGTGCTGCATGTGAAGAATTGAACTTATTAGAAAACGATACCCATTGGGATACGACAATCGCTGAAGCCATTATCTCTGCATCTCCAAGTCAGATACGCACATTATTCGCTATCATAATTTCGACATGTTTTCCATCAAACCTCTAACCTGTGGTACAAATACAAGGATAGTATGTCAGAAGATATTTTACATCAAAGTCGTGTCAGTTCCAGAAATCACGATATTGAGATGAATGAGGAGATACATAATCGTGCTTTACTCTTGATCGAAGATATGTGTTACCTCATGTGCGGTAATTTATTAATCAGGTTAGGAATGCCAGCGAAAAATCGTGAAATGAATGACGCATTTAATCGAGAATTGGAACGGGAACGTGGATATGATCACCAGGAATTAGATTTAGTAGTTCAAAGGAATGTACCCCTGATGAATTACCAACAAAAGGAAGTTTATGATACTTTAATGAAGGCAATCGCTGATGAAAATGGTGAAATATATTTTCTAGATGCCCCTGGTGGAACTGGCAAGACATTCCTTATGTCATTAGTTTTAGCAACTGTTCGGGCGAGATCCAACATAGCGGTTGCAGTTGCTTCTTCTGGAATAGCAGCCACATTGTTAGAAGGATGCCGTACGGCTCATTCAGCATTCAAATTACCGTTAAATCTTCAAACTATTGAAGAACCAACGTGTAATATTGCAAAACACTCAGCAATGGCCAAAGTTTTAGTGACATCGAAAATCATCATCTGGGACGAATGCACAATGGCTCATAAACGTACATTAGAAGCACTTAACCGAACATTAAAAGATTTACGCAATGACTCGAGATGTTTTGGAGGAGCAATGATTTTACTGTCTGGCGATTTCCGCCAAATACTGCCAGTAATTCCAAGTTCTACGGCTGCCGACGAAATAAACGCTTGCCTCAAATCGTCAAATCTATGGCGCTATGTGAAAAAACTGCAGCTGACAACAAACATGAGAGTTACATTGCTTAATGATACATCTGCTGAAAATTTCTCGGAGCAATTGCTGACTATCGGTAATGGTCAAGTACCTGTCGATGAATCGAGCGGATTAATATCATTTCCAAATAACTTCTGTAATTTTGTCTCATCAAAAGACGAACTTATCAACTATGTATTTCCAAATATTATTTCTAATGAATCCTAACTCCTATCAGAAATTGTTAAAAAATGATAGGGGAAATGAACTAATAAATATAAAATGTTTACCAATCTATATATATAAAAGAAAGTCGTGTTAGTTACACCACTTATAAATCAAGAACGGCAGAACAGATTTGGCTGAAAATTGGTAGGGAGGTAGCTTAGAGCCAGGAGACGGACATAGGATACTTTTTATCCCGTTCGACAGCGTTCCTCTGTGACTTGACATGAAACGTCACTCACTATAAGACGTGGTATAACAAAAAAGAATCAGACTTGAAATAACAAAACGCAAGTGACAGCTATGTAATTGACGTAAAATGACAGCTATGTAATGACGTATGGATGACAATTTGATATTTGTAAGAAATCAATATTAAAACTATTTCTATTAAATAAATAATTAACAAGTGGATTGAAGTGAAGTGAAGTTTAATTAATAATGCCGCGACCAAGACGATCGAATCTTTTCCGACAAAGCCGTAATGCAAGAAGAATACAAAATACTGCAAATGAAAGGACTGAAGAAGAACAAGAAATTGCACGTGAACAGCGCCGCAATAGTATGGCTCGACTTCGTGCTTCTCAATCACGATAGCACAGTGAAGTAGCCCGTGAAACAGCTCGGTTGGCAATGCAGAATCGTCGAGCGAACAACAGAAGTCAACAAATAGATAATTTGCGACGCAGAACAAGATATTTAGCTGATTTGAATCGAGCTGCGTTTCGATACGATTGCAGCAATGATTACAGCTTGCATCCAAGCGTTTGCATTGGGCAAATGGATGTTGTTTGCGAGTATTGTGGTGCATTAAAGTTTTCCGGAGAAACGCCTGGATTATGCTGCGTTAATGGTAAAGTGAAATTGCCAGTGTTGACTCCGCCACATGAGCCATTGTATTCATTGCTTTGCGGCGAAACACAAGAATCACGAATACTCGAAAATCACAATCACAAATACTCGAAAATACAATAGTTGTTTCCAAATGACGTCATTTGGGGCAGACATTATCGAAGAAGGAGGTTTTAATCCGACATTTAAGGTATTTATTTTTGTACTTACCTAGAATGTAGTTAAAGAATAACTTAGTTTATCTATTGGTATGTATTATACTACTCTCCTACAGAAAAAGTGTTTATAACCCAGTTAATACTGTCTGGTTTTTATTTTGTAGATACAAGGACAGATTCACCATCGAATTGGATCATTACTACCTTTCGAAGATACACAGAATAAATTTTTACAAATATATTTCATGGGCAACATGGAAGAACAACTTGATCGACGCCTAGGGATCAATGCAGGAATGAAGCGAGCAATTCTTCAAGACTTGCAGTGACTGCTTCATGAACATCATGCGTTGGTCAGGTTGTTTAAGAGTGCTTTAGAGCGCATGCCAAATGATGACTATAAAGTTGTCATCAAAGCAGATAAACGACCATCTGGAACACACGAACGCACATTTAATGCTCCAACAGTAGACGAAGTTGCCATCCTGATTGTTGGTGAACAATTGGAAAAACGCGATATTGTGCTTACACGTCGCGATACTGGGCAACTGCAACAAATGTCGGAAACTCATCGATCATATGACGCATTGCAATACCCACTGATGTTTTGGAAAGGAGAAGATGGATATTATTTTAATATTAAAATGATAAATCCATTGAATGCTAAAGTATCAGTATCTTAATAATGGTTAATGTCTGTATTATTTGCCTTTGAAATGGTTAATTATCAAATTTTTAATTTCAGGTGAAGAAACTACAAAGAAAGTTAGCTCAATGAATTATTATGCATATCGTTTGGTGATTCGTCAAAATGCTGACAACTATTTGCTGCGGTTTCGTCGATTGTTTCAGCAGTATTGCGTTGACATGTATGTAAAAATAGAAACGGAACGTTTAACATTTATTAGGTTGAACCAAGCCAAACTGCGTTCTGAGGAGTACATCCATTTACGTGATGCAGTTAGTACTGAAGGAAATGCAGCTAATATTGGTCGATTGACTATTCTGCCGGCGACGTACATTGGTAGCCCACGTCATATGCATGAATATGCACAAGATACAATGACATATGTTCGTCATTACGGCCGGCCAGATCTCTTTTTACTTTTACCTGTAATCAAAAATGGATAGAAATTACTCAATTGCTGCTTCCCGGGCAAACATCAAATGATAGACACGACATCACAGCACGTATATTCAGGCAAAAAATTCGGTCCCTGATGAACTTTATTGTTAAACAACGAGTCTTTGGAGATATTCGATGCTGGATGTATTCAATCGAATGGCAAAAGCGAGGCCTTATTTGTTCAGTGGAAAGAATTCAGCCTGACCAAATAGATGATATAATATGTGCCGAGATTCCTGATCATGAAGTCGATCCAGACCTACATGATGTTGTTACTACTAAAATGATTCATGGACCGTGTGGTGCCATCAACCCCCAATCACCTTGCATGGTCGATGGAAAGTGCTCTAAACGATATCCACGGAAATTAACGGCGGAGACTGTCACTGGCAACGATGGGTATCCGCTGTATCGGCGTCGATCACCAGATGACAACGGTCGAACTGTCACAACGAAAGTGAAAAGAATGGATTTCGTTGTCGACAACAGTTGGATTGTTCCATATTCGCCACTTATTTCTAAAACGTTCAAGACACATTGCAACGTTGAATACTGCAATTCAATTAAGTCCATAAAATATATTTGCAAATATGTCACGAAAGGCAATCCTCGAATACCAACGATAAAATTTCACGCTATCAAGTTGGTCGTTATGTGAACTGTAATGAAGCGATTTGGCGTATATTCGCATTTCCCATTCACGAACGTCATCCTACTGTTATACATTTGGCGGTGCATCTAGAGAATGGTCAACGAGTATATTACACGGCTTCGAATGCTACGCAACGTGCTGAAACACCTCCAGCAACTACATTGACCAGTTTTTTTGCAATCTGCCAAAGCGATCAGTTTGCACGAACTTTGCTTTACTCGGAGATGCCACGTTATTATACTTGGAATGCTTCATCTAAGAATTTTCAAAGACGGAAGCAAGGTGATGCGGTTTCTGGATATCCAGATGTGCGTTCTACTGATGCTCTTGGTCGTATGTATACAGTTCATCCAAAGAATGATGAATGTTTTTATTTGCGGTTGTTGCTGGTAAATGTGCGTGGGCCAACTTCATTTGAGACACTACGAACTGTTAATGGTGTAATATTCCCAACATATCGTGCTGCATGTGAAGAATTGAACTTATTAGAAAACGATACCCATTGGGATACGACAATCGTTGAAGCCATTATCTCTGCATCTCCAAGTCAGATACGCACATTATTCGCTATCATAATTTCGACATGTTTTCCATCAAACCTGTAACCTGTGGTACAAATACAAGGATAGTATGTCAGAAGATATTTTACATCAAAGTCGTGTCAGTTCCAGAAATCACGATATTGAGATGAATGAGGATATACATAATCGTGCTTTACTCTTGATCGAAGATATGTGTTACCTCATGTGCGGTAATTTATTAATCAGGTTAGGAATGCCAGCGAAAAATCGTGAAATGAATGACGCATTTAATCGAGAATTGGAACGGGAACGTGGATATGATCACCAGGAATTAGATTTAGTAGTTCAAAGGAATGTACCCCTGTTGAATTACCAACAAAAGGAAGTTTATGATACTTTAATGAAGGCAATCGCTGATGAAAATGGTGAGTTATATTTCCTAGATGCCCCTGGTGGAACTGGCAAGACATTCCTTATGTCATTAGTTTTAGCAACTGTTCGGGCGAGTTCCAACGTAGCGGTTGCAGTTGCTTCTTCTGGAATAGCAGCCACATTGTTAGAAGGATGCCGTACGGCTCATTCAGCATTCAAATTACCGTTAAATCTTCAAACTATTGAAGAACCAACGTGTAATATTGCAAAACACTCAGCAATGGCCAAAGTTTTAGCGACATCGAAAATCATCATCTGGGACGAATGCACAATGGCGCATAAACGTACATTAGAAGCACTTAACCGAACATTAAAAGATTTACGCAATGACTCTAGATGTTTTGGAGGAGCAATGATTTTACTGTCTGGCGATTTCCGCCAAATACTGCCAGTAATTCCAAGATCTACGGCTGCCGACGAAATAAACGCTTGCCTCAAATCGTCAAATCTATGGCGCTATGTGAAAAAACTGCAGCTGACAACAAACATGAGAGTTACATTGCTTAATGATACATCTGCTGAAAATTTCTCGGAGCAATTGCTGACTATCGGTAATGGTCAAGTACCTGTCGATGAATCGAGAGGATTAATATCATTTCCAAATAATTTCTGTAATTTTGTCTCATCAAAAGACGTACTTATCAACAATGTATTTCCAAATATTATTTCTAAAGAATCCTAACTCCTATCAGAAATTGTTAAAAAATGATAGGGGAAATGAACTAATAAATATAAAATGTTTACCAATCTATATATATAAAAGAAAGTCGTGTTAGTTACACCACTTATAAATCAAGAACGGCAGAACAGATTTGGCTGAAAATTGGTAGGGAGGTAGCTTAGAGCCAGGAGACGGACATAGGATACTTTTTATCCCGTTCGACAGCGTTCCTCTGTGACTTGACATGAAACGTCACTCACTATAAGACGTGGTATAACAAAAAAGAATCAGACTTGGAATAACAAAACGCAAATGACAGCTATGTAATTGACGTAAAATGACAGCTATGTAATGACGTATGGATGACAATTTGATATTTGTAAGAAATCAATATTAAAACTATTTCTATTAAATAAATAATTAACAAGTGGATTGAAGTGAAGTGAAGTTTAATTAATAATGCCGCGACCAAGACGATCGAATCTTTTCCGACAAAGCCGTAATGCAAGAAGAATACAAAATACTGCAAATGAAAGGACTGAAAAAGAACAAGAAATTGCACGTGAACAGCGCCGCAATAGTATGTCTCGACTTCGTGCTTCTCAATCACGATAGCACAGTGAAGTAGCCCGTGAAACAGCTCGGTTGGCAATGCAGAATCGTCGAGCGAACAACAGAAGTCAACAAATAGATAATTTGCGACGCAGAACAAGATATTTAGCTGATTTGAATCGAGCTGCGTTTCGATACGATTGCAGCAATGATTACAGCTTGCATCCAAGCGTTTGCATTGGGCAAATGGACGTTGTTTGCGAGTATTGTGGTGCATTAAGGTTTTCCGGAGAAACGCCTGGATTATGCTGCGTTAATGGTAAAGTGAAATTGCCAGTGTTGACTCCGCCACATGAGCCATTGTATTCATTGCTTTGCGGCGAAACACAAGAATCACGCCACTTTCTTGCAAATACTCGAAAATACAATAGTTGTTTCCAAATGACGTCATTTGGGGCAGACATTATCGAAGAAGGAGGTTTTAATCCGACATTTAAGGTATTTATTTTTGTACTTACATAGAATGTAGTTAAAGAATAACTTAGTTTATCTATTGGTATGTATTATACTACTCTCCTACAGAAAAAGTGTTTATAACCCAGTTAATACTGTCTGGTTTTTATTTTGTAGATACAAGGACAGATTCACCATCGAATTGGATCATTACTACCTTTCGAAGATACACAGAATAAATTTTTACAAATATATTTCATGGGCAACATGGAAGAACAACTTGATCGACGCCTAGGGATCAATGCAGGAATGAAGCGAGCAATTCTTCAAGACTTGCAGTGACTGCTTCATGAACATCATGCGTAGGTCAGGTTGTTTAAGAGTGCTTTAGAGCGCATGCCAAATGATGACTATAAAGTTGTCATCAAAGCAGATAAACGACCATCTGGAACACACGAACGCACATTTAATGCTCCAACAGTAGACGAAGTTGCCATCCTGATTGTTGGTGAACAATTGGAAAAACGCGATATTGTGCTTACACGTCGCGATACTGGGCAACTGCAACAAATGTCGGAAACTCATTGATCATATGACGCATTGCAATACCCACTGATGTTTTGGAAAGGAGAAGATGGATATTATTTTAATATTAAAATGATAAATCCATTGAATGGTAAAGTATCAGTATCTTAATAATGGTTAATGTCTGTATTATTTGCCTTTAAAATGGTTAATTATCAAATTTTTAATTTCAGGTGAAGAAACTACAAAGAAAGTTAGCTCAATGAATTATTATGCATATCGTTTGGTGATTCGTCAAAATGCTGACAACTATTTGCTGCGGTTTCGTCGATTGTTTCAGCAGTATTGCGTTGACATGTATGTAAAAATAGAAACGGAACGTTTAACATTTATTAGGTTGAACCAAGCCAAACTGCGTTCTGAGGAGTACATCCATTTACGTGATGCAGTTAGTACTGAAGGAAATGCAGCTGATATTGGTCGATTGACTATTCTGCCGGCGACGTACATTGGTAGCCCACGTCATATGCATGAATATGCACAAGATACAATGACATATGTTCGTCATTACGGCCGGCCAGATCTCTTTTTACTTTTACCTGTAATCAAAAATGGATAGAAATTACTCAATTGCTGCTTCCCGGGCAAACATCAAATGATAGACACGACATCACAGCACGTATATTCAGGCAAAAAATTCGGTCCCTGATGAACATTATTGTTAAACAACGAGTCTTTGGAGATACTCGATGCTGGATGTATTCAATCGAATGGCAAAAGCGAGGCCTTATTTGTTTAGTGGAAAGAATTCAGCCTGACCAAATAGATGATATAATATGTGCCGAGATTCCTGATCATGAAGTCGATCCAGACCTACATGATGTTGTTACTACTAATATGATTCATGGACCGTGTGGTGCCATCAACCCCCAATCACCTTGCATGGTCGATGGAAAGTGCTCTAAACGATATCCACGGAAATTAACGGCGGAGACTGTCACTGGCAACGATGGGTATCCGCTGTATCGGCGTCGATCACCAGATGACAACGGTCGAACTGTCACAACGAAAGTGAAAAGAATGGATTTCGTTGTCGACAACAGTTGGATTGTTCCATATTCGCCACTTATTTCTAAAACGTTCAAGACACATTGCAACGTTGAATACTGCAATTCAATTAAGTCCATAAAATATATTTGCAAATATGTCACGAAAGGCAATCCTCGAATACCAACGATAAAATTTCACGCTATCAAGTTGGTCGTTATGTGAACTGTAATGAAGCGATTTGGCGTATATTCGCATTTCCCATTCACGAACGTCATCCTACTGTTATACATTTGGCAGTGCATCTAGAGAATGGTCAACGAGTATATTAAACGGCTTCGAATGCTACGCAACGTGCTGAAACACCTCCAGCAACTACATTGACCAGTTTTTTTGCAATCTGCCAAAGCGATCAGTTTGCACGAACTTTGCTTTACTCGGAGATGCCACGTTATTATACTTGGAATGCTTCATCTAAGAATTTTCAAAGACGGAAGCAAGGTGATGCGGTTTCTAGATATCCAGATGTGCTTTCTACTGATGCTCTTGGTCGTATGTATACAGTTCATCCAAAGAATGATGAATGTTTCTATTTGCGGTTGTTGCTGGTAAATGTGCGTGGGCCAACTTCATTTGAGACACCACGAACTGTTAATGGTGTAATATTCCCAACATATCGTGCTGCATGTGAAGAATTGAACTTATTAGAAAACGATACCCATTGGGATACGACAATCGCTGAAGCCATTATCTCTGCATCTCCAAGTCAGATACGCACATTATTCGCTATCATAATTTCGACATGTTTTCCATCAAACCTGTAACCTGTGGTACAAATACAAGGATAGTATGTCAGAAGATATTTTACATCAAAGTCGTGTCAGTTCCAGAAATCACGATATTGAGATGAATGAGGAGATACATAATCGTGCTTTACTCTTGATCGAAGATATGTGTTACCTCATGTGCGGTAATTTATTAATCAGGTTAGGAATGCCAGCGAAAGATCGTGAAATGAATGACGCATTTAATCGAGAATTGGAACGGGAACGTGGATATGATCACCAGGAATTAGATTTAGTAGTTCAAAGGAATGTACCCCTGTTGAATTACCAACAAAAGGAAGTTTATGATACTTTAATGAAGGCAATCGCTGATGAAAATGGTGAAATATATTTCCTAGATGCCCCTGGTGGAACTGGCAAGACATTCCTTATGTCATTAGTTTTAGCAACTGTTCGGGCGAGATCCAACGTAGCGGTTGCAGTTACTTCTTCTGGAATAGCAGCCACATTGTTAGAAGGATGCCGTACGGCTCATTCAGCATTCAAATTACCGTTAAATCTTCAAACTATTGAAGAACCAACGTGTAATATTGCAAAACACTCAGCAATGGCCAAAGTTTTAGTGACATCGAAAATCATCATCTGGGACGAATGCACAATGGCTCATAAACGTACATTAGAAGCACTTAACCGAACATTAAAAGATTTACGCAATGACTCGAGATGTTTTGGAGGAGTAATGATTTTACTGTCTGGCGATTTCCGCCAAATACTGCCAGTAATTCCAAGATCTACGGCTGCCGACGAAATAAACGCTTGCCTCAAATCGTCAAATCTATGGCGCTATGTGAAAAAACTGCAGCTGACAACAAACATGAGAGTTACATTGCTTAATGATACATCTGCTGAAAATTTCTCGGAGCAATTGCTGACTATCGGTAATGGTCAAGTACCTGTCGATGAATCGAGCGGATTAATATCATTTCCAAATAATTTCTGTAATTTTGTCTCATCAAAAGACGAACTTATCAACAATGTATTTCCAAATATTATTTCTAAGTACAAAAATAATGAATGGTTGAGTGAGCGAGCTATATATATAAAAGAAAGTCGTGTTAGTTACACCACTTATAAATCAAGAACGGCAGAACAGATTTGGCTGAAAATTGGTAGGGAGGTAGCTTAGGGCCAGGAGACGGACATAGGATACTTTTTATCCCGTTCGACAGCGTTCCTCTGTGACTTGACATGAAACGTCACTCACTATAAGACGTGGTATAACAAAAAAGAATCAGACTTGGAATAACAAAACGCAAATGACAGCTATGTAATTGACGTAAAATGACAGCTATGTAATGACGTATGGATGACAATTTGATATTTGTAAGAAATCAATATTAAAACTATTTCTATTAAATAAATAATTAACAAGTGGATTGAAGTGAAGTGAAGTTTAATTAATAATGCCGCGACCAAGACGATCGAATCTTTTCCGACAAAGCCGTAATGCAAGAAGAATACAAAATACTGCAAATGAAAGGACTGAAGAAGAACAAGAAATTGCACGTGAACAGCGCCGCAATAGTATGGCTCGACTTCGTGCTTCTCAATCACGATAGCACAGTGAAGTAGCCCGTGAAACAGCTCGGTTGGCAATGCAGAATCGTCGAGCGAACAACAGAAGTCAACAAATAGATAATTTGCGACGCAGAACAAGATATTTAGCTGATTTGAATCGAGCTGCGTTTCGATACGATTGCAGCAATGATTACAGCTTGCATCCAAGCGTTTGCATTGGGCAAATGGACGTTGTTTGCGAGTATTGTGGTGCATTAAAGTTTTCCGGAGAAACGCCTGGATTATGCTGCGTTAATGGTAAAGTGAAATTGCCAGTGTTGACTCCGCCACATGAGCCATTGTATTCATTGCTTTGCGGCGAAACACAAGAATCACGCCACTTTCTTGCAAATACTCGAAAATACAATAGTTGTTTCCAAATGACGTCATTTGGGGCAGACATTATCGAAGAAGGAGGTTTTAATCCGACATTTAAGGTATTTATTTTTGTACTTACCTAGAATGTAGTTAAAGAATAACTTAGTTTATCTATTGGTATGTATTATACTACTCTCCTACAGAAAAAGTGTTTATAACCCAGTTAATACTGTCTGGTTTTTATTTTGTAGATACAAGGACAGATTCACCATCGAATTGGATCATTACTACCTTTCGAAGATACACAGAATAAATTTTTACAAATATATTTCATGGGCAACATGGAAGAACAACTTGATCGACGCCTAGGGATAAATGCAGGAATGAAGCGAGCAATTCTTCTTCTTGCAGTGACTGCTTCATGAACATCATGCGTTGGTCAGGTTGTTTAAGAGTGCTTTAGAGCGCATGCCAAATGATGACTATAAAGTTGTCATCAAAGCAGATAAACGACCATCTGGAACACACGAACGCACATTTAATGCTCCAACAGTAGACGAAGTTGCCATCCTGATTGTTGGTGAACAATTGGAAAAACGCGATATTGTGTACACGTCGCGATACTGGGCAACTGCAACAAATGTCGGAAACTCATCAATCATATGACGCATTGCAATACCCACTGATGTTTTGGAAAGGAGAAGATGGATATTATTTTAATATTAAAATGATAAATCCATTGAATGGTAAAGTATCAGTATCTTAATAATGGTTAATGTCTGTATTATTTGTCTTTGAAATGGTTAATTATCAAATTTTTAATTTCAGGTGAAGAAACTACAAAGAAAGTTAGCTCAATGAATTATTATGCATATCGTTTGGTGATTCGTCAAATTGCTGACAACTATTTGCTGCGGTTTCGTCGATTGTTTCAGCAGTATTGCGTTGACATGTATGTAAAAATAGAAACGGAACGTTTAACATTTATTAGGTTGAACCAAGCCAAACTGCGTTCTGAGGAGTACATCCATTTACGTGATGCAGTTAGTACTGAAGGAAATGCAGCTAATATTGGTCGATTGACTATTCTGCCGGCGACGTACATTGGTAGCCCACGTCATATGCATGAATATGCACAAGATACAATGACATATGTTCGTCATTACGGCCGGCCAGATCTCTTTTTACTTTTACCTGTAATCAAAAATGGATAGAAATTACTCAATTGCTGCTTCCCGGGCAAACCTCAAATGATAGACACGACATCACAGCACGTATATTCAGGCAAAAAATTCGGTCCCTGATGAACTTTATTGTTAAACAACGAGTCTTTGGAGATACTCGATGCTGGATGTATTCAATCGAATGGCAAAAGCGAGGCCTTATTTGTTTAGTGGAAAGAATTCAGCCTGACCAAATAGATGATATAATATGTGCCGAGATTCCTGATCATGAAGTCGATCCAGACCTACATGATGTTGTTACTACTAATATGATTCATGGACCGTGTGGTGCCATCAACCCCCAATCACCTTGCATGGTCGATGGAAAGTGCTCTAAACGATATCCACGGAAATTAACGGCGGAGACTGTCACTGGCAACGATGGGTATCCGCTGTATCGGCGTCGATCACCAGATGACAACGGTCGAACTGTCACAACGAAAGTGAAAAGAATGGATTTCGTTGTCGACAACAGTTGGATTGTTCCATATTCGCCACTTATTTCTAAAACGTTCAAGACACATTGCAACGTTGAATACTGCAATTCAATTAAGTCCATAAAATATATTTGCAAATATGTCACGAAAGGCAATCCTCGAATACCAACGATAAAATTTCACGCTATCAAGTTGGTCGTTATGTGAACTGTAATGAAGCGATTTGGCGTATATTCGCATTTCCAATTCACGAACGTCATCCTACTGTTATACATTTGGCGGTGCATCTAGAGAATGGTCAACGAGTATATTACACGGCTTCGAATGCTACGCAACGTGCTGAAACACCTCCAGCAACTACATTGACCAGTTTTTTTGCAATCTGCCAAAGCGATCAGTTTGCACGAACTTTGCTTTACTCGGAGATGCCACGTTATTATACTTGGAATGCTTCATCTAAGAATTTTCAAAGACGGAAGCAAGGTGATGCGGTTTCTAGATATCCAGATGTGCGTTCTACTGATGCTCTTGGTCGTATGTATACAGTTCATCCAAAGAATGATGAATGTTTCTATTTGCGGTTGTTGCTGGTAAATGTGCGTGGGCCAACTTCATTTGAGACACTACGAACTGTTAATGGTGTAATATTCCCAACATATCGTGCTGCATGTGAAGAATTGAACTTATTAGAAAACGATACCCATTGGGATACGACAATCGCTGAAGCCATTATCTCTGCATCTCCAAGTCAGATACGCACATTATTCGCTATCATAATTTCGACATGTTTTCCATCAAACCTGTAACCTGTGGTACAAATACAAGGATAGTATGTCAGAAGATATTTTACATCAAAGTCGTGTCAGTTCCAGAAATCACGATATTGAGATGAATGAGGAGATACATAATCGTGCTTTACTCTTGATCGAAGATATGTGTTACCTCATGTGCGGTAATTTATTAATCAGGTTAGGAATGCCAGCGAAAGATCGTGAAATGAATGACGCATTTAATCGAGAATTGGAACGGGAACGTGGATATGATCACCAGGAATTAGATTTAGTAGTTCAAAGGAATGTACCCCTGTTGAATTACCAACAAAAGGAAGTTTATGATACTTTAATGAAGGCAATCGCTGATGAAAATGGTGAAATATATTTCCTAGATGCCCCTGGTGGAACTGGCAAGACATTCCTTATGTCATTAGTTTTAGCAACTGTTCGGGCGAGATCCAACGTAGCGGTTGCAGTTGCTTCTTCTGGAATAGCAGCCACATTGTTAGAAGGATGCCGTACGGCTCATTCAGCATTCAAATTACCGTTAAATCTTCAAACTATTGAAGAACCAACGTGTAATATTGCAAAACACTCAGCAATGGCCAAAGTTTTAGTGACATCGAAAATCATCATCTGGGACGAATGCACAATGGCTCATAAACGTACATTAGAAGCACTTAACCGAACATTAAAAGATTTACGCAATGACTCGAGATGTTTTGGAGGAGCAATGATTTTACTGTCTGGCGATTTCCGCCAAATACTGCCAGTAATTCCAAGATCTACGGCTGCCGACGCAATAAACGCTTGCCTCAAATCGTCAAATCTATGGCGCTATGTGAAAAAACTGCAGCTGACAACAAACATGAGAGTTACATTGCTTAATGATACATCTGCTGAAAATTTCTCGGAGCAATTGCTGACTATCGGTAATGGTCAAGTACCTGTCGATGAATCGAGCGGATTAATATCATTTCCAAATAATTTCTGTAATTTTGTCTCATCAAAAGACGAACTTATCAACAATGTATTTCCAAATATTATTTCTAAGTACAAAAATAATGAATGGTTGAGTGAGCGAGCTATATATATAAAAGAAAGTCGTGTTAGTTACACCACTTATAACTCAAGAACGGCAGAACAGATTTGGCTGAAAATTGGTAGGGAGGTAGCTTAGAGCCAGGAGACGGACATAGGATACTTTTTATCCCGTTCGACAGCGTTCCTCTGTGACTTGACATGAAACGTCACTCACTATAAGACGTGGTATAACAAAAAAGAATCAGACTTGGAATAACAAAACGCAAATGACAGCTATGTAATTGACGTAAAATGACAGCTATGTAATGACGTATGGATGACAATTTGATATTTGTAAGAAATCAATATTAAAACTATTTCTATTAAATAAATAATTAACAAGTGGATTGAAGTGAAGTGAAGTTTAATTAATAATGCCGCGACCAAGACGATCGAATCTTTTCCGACAAAGCCGTAATGCAAGAAGAATACAAAATACTGCAAATGAAAGGACTGAAGAAGAACAAGAAATTGCACGTGAACAGCGCCGCAATAGTATGGCTCGACTTCGTGCTTCTCAATCACGATAGCACAGTGAAGTAGCCCGTGAAACAGCTCGGTTGGCAATGCAGAATCGTCGAGCGAACAACAGAAGTCAACAAATAGATAATTTGCGACGCAGAACAAGATATTTAGCTGATTTGAATCGAGCTGCGTTTCGATACGATTGCAGCAATGATTACAGCTTGCATCCAAGCGTTTGCATTGGGCAAGTGGACGTTGTTTGCGAGTATTGTGGTGCATTAAAGTTTTCCGGAGAAACGCCTGGATTATGCTGCGTTAATGGTAAAGTGAAATTGCCAGTGTTGACTCCGCCACATGAGCCATTGTATTCATTGCTTTGCGGCGAAATACAAGAATCACGCCACTTTCTTGCAAATACTCGAAAATACAATAGTTGTTTCCAGATGACGTCATTTGGGGCAGAACAAAGTTCGCCGGGTCAGCTAGTTTTATATAATAACAAACTAAGTGATCCAAACTCGTCAAATATTAAGTTACTATCAAAATAAAAAAACGTAGCAAGTCATGGAATGTTCATAATGAACAAAAAGCGCCTCTTAATTCAACCAGAACAAATGAAACTCAAACCACAGATTGGATAGATACAAAACACAGCACATCAAAATCAATATCAAAGTATGAACATTCACTTCCACCATTCATTACTACTTGAAAGTGATGACGAGAATTTAAATTCTAATTAAAAATAAAACGACAGTTAAGAGATAATAATAGTAAAATAGATATAAAATTATAAATTAGGATTAGAAAAGGCAGTGTCAAATGTGAAGCTTACTAACCGACAACGTAAATTAAAAGCAAAACTAGAAAAATTAAAAACAAAAACAAAACCATATCGAGATCTTAGATATGTAACAGGACGTGAGAAGTTAACACGATCGGTTCGAACAAAAAATCCAATACAAACTGGTAAAAACAAAGTTAATTGGATTTCGTATCTATAACTAAAATTAAGAGACCAACTATGGGTTATTTAAAAGAGATTTTAATCACATTGCTTAGTAATGATTTTATGAATGTTTTCCCTGATAACGTAAAGTGTGCATTTACAAACATTGTTAATATCCCTGAAGACATGAACGATGATTGGGAAGTCGGTATTACAGATATATATTTGAATAATTACATTAAATATACACCTAATCAAGATAAAAGTGTTTAAGTGTTTAGGTATAGAAATGTATCCCGGGGGATTAAGGAACATCAGAAGCCTTTATGCATCACCCCGAATAGTGCAACAAGGACGAGGAATCGGAAACTTTTTTAGTAGTCTTTTTAATTACATTAAACCTCTTTTTCTTTCGGGCATAACTGCTATAAAAAATCAGGCCGCTGAGACTGGTAATGCTGTAATAATTGACTTTGGGAGAAAGCCTCTGAGAAATATAATTCAAGAACAAAGTAAAATTGCTTTACAAAATCTATCAAACAAAGCTATTGATAAAATTACACGATTTCAAAATGGAAGTGAAAAAAGAAATAAAAAGAGGGGTACTAGAAAAAAACTACTGCATTTAACATCTAAACGACAACGTAAACATACCAAGACGCATTATAAAAAAAAGAAGTCAACAAGAAAATTAAATTTTAGCGATATTTTCTCTAAAGCAAAATGAGTAACCATATCGAATGTATGAAAAGTGAATTGGATTTGTTTGCACCACACCCCACACAAAGTTTTATTCTATGAACTGAAGACGTCTCATATAATACAATTGCTTCCTTGGACGGTGCCTCCTCAATCGAATTTGTTTGCTTAGGAAATGGTGAAACGTACGACTTGTAGTGCAACTGTGATAACAACGTTATCGAAGGAAATGCTGTCGGTGTAGTAAACAATATTTTACATTCAAGATTTAGAAGTTCCTCAGCTTATTTAAATAATATTCTGGTATCATTATAGAGCGTATTTGCAAGCAATTTTAAACTTTGGGAGTGATGCCTCTGAAAGTCACTTGGCCTCCTAAGGTTATTTCCCAAATTTTGGAAGAATAACAGCTGGGAAATTTGTTTATCCCAACACGAATGAAACTCTTAAAAATGTATTCAAAATAGTATTACGGTTGAACTATTCGTAAAATTTCATGGAGATATATTTAATCAAAACAAACTGCTTGTTAATAATGTTGATTTAAGAATTAATTTCAATATTGAAAAAACAGCATTTTACTTAATGGAAACCGACACTGAATCAAATTTAAAGATACTAGAAACACAACTTTTTATGAATCACATAACAATTAACCCCAGCATTTTATTGGCTCTTCGTCATGTTTTACAAACAAAAAATGCTCTATACCCATTCAGCAAAGTCGAAGTCAAATCTTTTACAATTTATCCGGTCATTATTGCCTGATGTATGGTCTTTTTAAAAGTAAAAAGAAAACACTAAACTGTTTTTTAAAAAATTTCAAGAAAAATTACTTTTTATATAATGATAAATTAATACTACAAACGTTTAAGAACCATTTTAAAAAATAAAAATGATTATTAAGTAAAATTAATTTAATTTATTTATGGTTTTGGGGCAATTCGTTTGTTCGACTTGTAATATTTAATCATAAGACTAAGGGCTTCTTCTTTCAGTGCCGGCAGCATATGACACTGGCATGTATAGGTTCCAGATGAGGCATCGACGTCGCTCCAGGGGCAAAGTTTGTAGTGGAATCCGAACTGTTAATGAATTAACTCTTTTTCCTCTAAATCCTCCAGAGTAGCTTTCAAAAATTCCATCCGTCGCATGTGTTGCTCAAAAAGCATGCCTTCAAATTGCATCAAGAATAATCGATTTGTAGAGCGTACATTTTTATTTTAAACTGTTTCTTTTTGTGACTGATTTCAGACTGTTCTCAGATCTTAAAACCCTTCCCTTTATATTGGACAATTTCATTTATTATAGTTATTTACTGATAAAAATTCAATTTGGGCACTGCTATATCTGTTTGGATCTTTTCCTTTATATACCATATGAGTAATTCCATTCTCAATTGGTTTCTTAAAAGGTGTCTTTGTAGAAAATTTGTTTACATAACTCTTAGGTAGAAATATCTCGTCCTTACCAGTTAGATACAGAGCTATTTTCGATCCATACGACGTCTTTTTCAGCTCACACCCAGTGATCTTATACTCAAATCCAGTACATAGATTTTCAATTTTTGTATAGCCAATGAAAGGCGTCAATTCATTAAGGGTCTCAAGAAGTCCTATAAAATTCAACCGAATTAGTTGAAAATGTGTTTTCTTTTTGTATATATACTCATACCATTCTTAAGAAACGAGAGATTGGATTTGTTATGTTGTAGTACCTAACCGTCGTATACTAATTCATTTACTCAAAATGACATGGTCTTTTCTACTGATTCAAGACTAAAAATATTACTATCAATGCATGAACAGTGAGAGAGATAGCTACACAAATTAATTATATATAATTATATATATAAATTAGTAAATGTCCCCTGGCAGCAATTGAAGTGTCGGCAGCAGAAGGGGTGTGCCGGGCAGGTCAGCGTAGCGGTCTTCCTTCTTGGCTGGGAAGTACGTAGGGAATTAATCAGTCCCGCGCAGCAGTCAATGTGTCGGCAGCGGGAGGGGTTATGCCGGGCAAGTCAGCCTAGCGGTCTTCCTTCTTAGTTAGGAATTATGTAGGGAGGAACTACCTCCGTTATCATTGGCCCTTAAGGCCAATAATAAAAAATGTGTAACGGCTGAGCCGGAATTCAAATTCAAGAGCGATGGCTCTGTCTTTATTGAGATATCAAAATGAACTGAACTTAAAGCTAACATAAAAAAGGGCTCATAGCGGCCACTCCAATGGGTAGTGCTTGCCGGCTATGCACGGGCTTCCGGCCAGACGCTGGGTCAGCAATTTGGCCGGAGCGAGCTTTCGTACGATCGGTCATTGCCGTCGCCCGGTTAACTTAGTTAACTACTCTCCCCTCAGGATTAAGGCCGCCCTCGCCGACCCTTTTTGGGCGATCATATCTGCTATCTGGGCCGTAGCTCTCCTGGCCTGGATGACTCGCCGATAGGTGAAACCGACGCAGATCAACGCGCAGCATATTGCTGCGAACACGAATGAAACTCTTAAAAATGTATTAAAAATAGTAATACGGTTGAATTATTCGTAAAATTTCATGGAGATATATTTAATCAAAACAAACTGCTTGTTAATAATGTTGATTTAAGAATTAATTTCAATATTAAAAAAACAGCATTTTATTTAATGGAAACCGACACTGAATCAAATTTAAGATACTAGAAACACAACTTTTTATGAATCACATAACAATTAACCCCAGCATTTTATTGGCTCTTCGTCATGTTTTACAAACAAAAAATGCCTATACCCATTCATTCCGGTCATTATTGCCTGATGTTTGGTCTTTTTAAAAGTAAAAAGAAAACACTAAACTGTTTTTTAAAAAATTTCAAGAAAAATTACTTTTTATATAATGATAAATTAATACTACAAACGTTTAAGAACGTTGATATTCTCCCCGACTCTCTTGATGTGCTCCAGATTACGCTCACTCAAACGGTGAAGGTATGGAAGACTGAGGATATTGTACTCCATAGTAATATTGAGGGAGGGCGAGCTGGCTACTCCTGGGACCCTCTTCTGGGCCCTGTCATTGTTGACATATCGGGTTTCATTAACCATGGCACTCTCAGTAAAAGTAATGAGATGCGTGCCTCGTACATAGATGTAAGTGCCATTCACACTCACACGTGCCGGACGATCGTTTACAATTATGATGCCTTCATCTACGTGAGAAATTGGATGTAGATCGCTGTGCTGGATGTCACAGTGCGCTATGACTCCAGCGTGGAGCTCTTGCGCGCACGACCGTCTTAACGCCAGCTGGCAAAATGTGGCTCCAGGTGTTGTGGAGCAATTGTTGACCGCGTGAATTGCTCCAATCAGCTATTATTTTGTCCTCCAGCCTGAGCATCTTGTCATAATGGGACACGGGAAAACAGTGATTTTAATACATGACGATTTGATTATTGGAAATTTGATGACAAAATACAAAAGGTTATCGGACTGTAATATTTTAACGGAAGCAACGGAAAATAAGTCTTTGATATGGGTATCTGTGGGCTCTTCTATCCATATATCTTCTAGGTCTGCATGATCTAGTATACTAGGGCTCACAATGTTGGTCTTAGCTAGAGCTATCGCTAGTAATAAGTTTTGCAGCTCCATACTAATCATTCTATTTCGGGATAATAACATCTCATAAAGATGTCCCGTGTCAACTTGGGTTCCCTTGGCTGACCTCAGAAGTTGGTTGACGGTGGTAGTAATATTATTAATTTGGTCTTGTACTTTACTATTGATGTTTATCTGCCTTTTGTTTGCATTTATAAACTGAAATTTATTAAATTTAATTTTTTCGAAATCCTCTGCATCTGGCGTTCCCGCCATTACCTTTAACGCTGCTCCTATAAAATCCAATCTTCTAGCTACTATGTGGTGGATGCTCAACGAGTCGAGCAGGTCACGCAGATGAGCGACATCGCCACTTAAAAGTTTCTGCATGTGTGACTGGGGAAACATGCTGGTCATGCCATCCGTTTCGTCCACCACACGCCTATATTCTGAGAGATTCGCCGAGTGTGTAACGAACGCGAATTCTTCACAAACTAGAATTCTACCATCATGATGGGAATATATTTGGCCTGCGAGTAGTCCGAGACGTGCCCCGATGTTACGGTAAGCAGGACTAACAGGGATACGAATGCGAACCTGTAATATTAGATGTATTTTAGTGTTTGTTTAAAATATTGTAGCCCACCACCAAAGCATAAAGAAAAAAGCACAATTATAACAAAAACTTATAGCAAGTGGATGGGGGTGAGAAAATATGGAAAAAAACTTATACCAAGTGGTTAGGTGTAAGCATTAGAAAAAATGAATTATTATCTAATGTTGTCCTTGTGGACCACCCTCCCCTTAATGAGGACCGTGGTCCCCAGGTCCGCTTCAACAGCTTTTTCCTCACACAGTGGTAGGCATAAGAGGCGTATCACTGTTAATGATATAACTGGGAATTATCTCCAATTAAGGTAGTATGGTGATCAAGTAAAAGCTGCTAACTTTTTTCTTTTAATAGTTAAATTCCATTTATACTTCTATTTATATAGTTTAAATTAAAACTTTACATTTTCATTGTAATAATAAAATACATTATTTTTATAAATTACTAAAATAAATTCACTATATTATTATATACTATTATTATTATACTATATTATATTATTCACTATATATATGTTATTTACGATGAAAAATTATAAGCAGTTATCACAAAAATATCCACACGCCTTCGATTTGGAATGTTGCGAGTAACATAATCTTTTTACACTCGTAATGTAGGCGTAATGCATGACTTCTTGGCTTATATTGTTGATTCCTAATATATTTATATGATTAGAACGAAAATATTTTGTTCTTAAGGTTGGGCAGACAATTTTTTCGCCATCATTCATAAATGTTAATGGTGAAGTCTGCATTAGTTTTTCAAAGTAAATAATTCCTTTATTTGTGATTGGAAACTCGATTCTCGAAAAATACAATCTTATCCCATCATACACAATAATTCCATTATTAATATTTATTTGGCATATGGGGGGCTTTAAAATTTTTTTTCTCGAATACTTTCTTTGCTGTGTTGTTGCAAAGGTAGCATTCTCATGGCTTTTATTATTATCATGGCTATATATGTTAGTAAGCACCACTTAAAACATAATACATCCGTATTTTGTACATTTATAAGAGCATTTCGTGGTCTTATTTTTTTAGGGGCCTGCCCAACCAGAATCTTTTTCTTGGAAGTCACTGCTTGATGTTAATAAACTATCTATTGCCGTAATTAACTCATTGTCAATGTTTTCAGATTGTTATTGATGTCTGTAATTTTAATTTCTTTGGGTTGATTAACGATTACCTTACGCACCTCCAATCTTATTCGTTTAAAAGCATTAGCGGATGTTGTAGGATGGTCGTCTAAATTTTGTAGTCCTTGGTTTAGTTGTTGTTGTTGTTTTTGATGCTGTTGTTGTTGTTTTCCACCATTCATTAATAAAATGAATGCATTTTTGGGTCCTTCACAGTTTTGATAGTGCTCAGCAAAATCATAATTGTTGACCTCAGTAGAGCCCAAGTCACATCTTATTGTTGATTTAGCCATTTGAAACTTGAAAGCATTTAGAGGCTTTGAACACTTGGCATAATGAGCTTCAAACTCACTTATCTATATATATCTATATTTTTAAGGCACAAATCGCAAACAATTGATCACTCCATTTTCGATTTTAGTTTTAGTTTTTTTTTTTAAGTGAGTTGGTATAGGTATATTATATAAATATATATTATGTGGAATAAATGTTAGTAAATTTAACCGAAATAAAAGTAAACGTTTAAACACAACTTGAATTGTTACGCGCAATAACTGGCACCGGAATGGATCGATAATTTAAATAGAATGCAGTACTGAGGCATATGAAGTACTGATCCTGAGCAATTTGAGGGGTGTCATTTTTATAGTCTAGAATGTTCATCTAACAGGTTGTCATCTACAGGGAGTGCATACAGGCATGTTGTACTCCTAGAACCAATCCGATTGGGGAAAGGAAGACAAGGATTGCTAACAAGTTACCGGGGGTGAACGTGATGTAGGAGGGCTCAGTATATAGTTAAATATAGATGGCTATGGGACAGGTTACGCTTACGAAAGGTAATCTCTATGTAAGCAAGATACAAAATTATTGACACTTTGGTTCGGGCCAACATTTGCGCAAGATGTTGCAGTGTAACCATTAGAATTTTCTCAAGCCTTAAGCTGAGAGTAGCTAGAATAAGGGGGATCAGAGGTTTTTTCGACGGTTTTGTTTAAAATAATAATCAGTGTGTTTCCGAGGGAATCCTATCGTTTTATTCCATTTCAAAATATTGTGACCCCTCGCTATCTTCTGAGTATGTCCATGAGAAAGTGCACGTGCATACCCACGAACTCGAGTATCACCCCCTACCCACGAGTCCTTGTGTGTGTGTGGGTCTGCTTGTGCGTGGTTGCTTGTGCAAGGTGTAAAATTCAAATTTTAAATTTTTTTTTCAAAATTTAATTTTAATTTTAGAATCGTGAAAATTATACCATTGGAAAGGGCTTGAAAAATCATATGTGTCATTATAGTGATATTTAATATTAATATTTAATTTTGTTGGATGATGGAGATGACAGAGCCTTACTCGAAGTTTTACTTAAAATAAAAACTATTTTGAAATGGAGTTCTTATAATTTTTTTTATTTTTTTGATAATTTTCTTCTGCTTTACGAATACTTTTTATCTCCTCATTGTGCATCAATAGAATATGCATATTATAGTTGTTTCGCAACCAAATTTTTCGTACTTCAGGACAAAAATAACAACAATAATAGGAAGATCTAGATTTTTGATAGTTAAAGTTGTGTATCTTTAAGGTATGCACTTTTAGACCGTTTCGAGTAGTAATGGACTTTGGTTCTGAACACAACTGGCAATGAAACTTCGTCATTCTGATGTTGGAAAAAATAAACTGCATTTTGTATAAAAAGATTGTCTTATATAGCGTCATAGCTACCTTGTTATTACATTATGTACACTAACTTCATTTTAACGCTATTGACATAGTTACCTAGATATAAAATGAGATAGATATACTGATATCTCTTTCTTTGTCTTTACATTATGTACACTAACTTTATTTTAACGCTTTTGACATATTTACATAGATATAATATTAGATAGATATACTGATATCCCTTTCTTATCGCACTCTGAAATATTACATGTATTGAATTACTTTTTGGTATACATACCTATATATTTATATATATATATTGTAAAGAAGTCTCGTAGGCTGGGATATACTCAGTCCCGCCAGGGTCTCTTTACCGAAAATATGTGTAAAGATATGGGACAAAAAGGTCTATGACGAAAATCGGTTGGCTGGCGTGAGATGTATAGTGTCAGCCACCGGGGTACGGAGTGAGAGAAATAGTTTATTCGGTGTCTAAAGCAGAGTGAAAAGGGTCAGCGGTAACGCGCATTTGGGCCTGGCTCATAGCATTCGCTACGAGAAGGCCGAGAGAGAGGGGATCGAGCTTTTCCCTAGGGCAGAATTTATGACCTAAAATCTAGGCATTTGTCTTCGAATATCTGTATTTATGCGTGGCCAGCTTGGTTGTATTCTTTTTTTTATATTTATTAGAGCATTTTATTTCTTGGTTCTTGCTTTTCTCAGTGCTCGCAATTAACGGGTTAGGTTAGGTCATGGTTTATAAATTCTAGCCTACTTTGGGCAAAGCCGCATCGAGGCCTTCGAGAAATTTCTCATTGCACGGGACTCTCGCTGGCCAAAATGCGGTTCACTCCACTCACTCACCCGTCTCGCTCTCACGCACACACACACGCATGACTCCGGGTGCTCCGCCGCTGGTCCTGGGGCGGCACACTCTCCTCGAGGTCGTCTAGGTAAACTCCTTCCTGGGTCACTTGGCATCAGCCCGAAGGCAAAAGACTCCTGTTGTCCACATAAATTTGCTCTGCTCGCACTTCTGATCCCCTGCGCCGCCTTCTCAAGAGTCCCCTGCTCCTCGCACTTCAAAAAGAGAGATCTGTTTCTGATCCCGTGCACCGCCTTTGCAAAATGACTCCTCGCACTTCTGATCCCGTGCACCGCCTTTTCCAAAAGAGACCTAGTCAAGCTTTGCCGCCGCGTTTTGTTCAAGTTCTCGGATGCTTTGGGTTTTTTCCACTTGTCAAAGTTTCGGTACTCCTTTTCTCTTGCTCTTCCCTTGGCGCGTGCCAATTTACGGGGGTTGTTTTCCTCCTCGATCGCATGTCCTCTCTCGCTTGCTCCTGTGCGGCGCTGCACTTATCGTGGTGAATATTTCGTTGCTCTCCTGGTGTGTGTTAAGCTTAGCTTAAAATAATTCTTGGGTTCTAATATAACTACCAATCTTAAAATTATTGGTTAAGCTTACATATTAAGTGAACTGTACAAAGTTTTAACAAAGTTATGCGCGAGGGTTTTTTTTGTTGTTTTCGCTGGCTGCTGTTGCTATTGCCGGTGGCTGCTGTTGTTGTCGCTGGCTGCCGATGTTGTTGTCGCTGGCGACCGATGTTGTTAGCGCTGTTTGTCGATGTTGTTGGCGCTGGCGGCTGATGTTGTTGGCGCTAACTGGCGTTGTTGTTGTTGTCGCTGGCTGCTGTTAGTAGCTATTAAAAGCGGTTGCGGAGGTTTTTTAGGCGGTTTCAAATGTATTTTGTATGAGTTGTTTTTAATTGCAAGCGTATACTCATCCCAGAATCAGTGTGTTTGGTATTCCACGGAACCCTCCCTTTTTATTGCATTTCAAATATTGTGACCCTTCGTTATCTTCTGAGAATGAGCAGGAGAAAGTAAACGTGCGTACCCACGAATCCGAATATCACCCCCTACCCTCGAGTCCTTGCTCATGACTGCTTGTGCGCGAAGTTTTTCTCTAAAAAAATGACTTTTCTCTAAAAAAATGTATCTTATATAGCATTTGAGGGACAATTCTTACGTTATATATACTAACTTTATTTTAACGCTATTGAAAGATTTATTTAAATATAAAAAGAGATAGACATACTGATATGTATTTCTGACTTTATTCTCAAGTATTACATAGTTTGAATAAGTATTTTGGTGCATATAATGAAGACATATTGTTATCTCATTTACTCCACATGAATTGATAGAAGTGTATAGTTTTTGACAAGTATAAAAGACCATGTAATTTCTGGTTAAAGAATTAGTATACAACAGTTAGGTACTAGTGCACGACGAATCCAATCTTACGCTGATCAAAAATGGTATGCATATAAATTAAAAGTAAATACTTTATCACCTAATTTTGATAAATTTTATAGGACTTCTTAGAGACCTTAAATGAAGTGAAGCCTGTGATTGGCTACACAAAAATTGAAAATCTATGTATTGGATTTGAGTATAAGATCACTGGATGTAAGCTGAAAAAGACACCATATGGAACTAAAATAGCTCTGTATTTAACTGATAAGGACAATAAAGATGTTTGGATATTTCTACCTAAAAGTTATGTGAACAAATTTTCTACAAAGACACCATTTAGGAAATTAAATGAGAATGGAATAACTCATATGGTATATAAAGGAAAAGATCTGAACAGATTTAGTTGTGCTCAAATTGAATTTTTATCAGTAAGTAAGTAAAGTAAATTAGATTCTTCAATATAAAGAGCTGAGTTTTTAAATCCAACAACAGTCTTAAATCAGTCTCAAAAATGTACGCTCAACAGATAGAACTATTCTTGATGCAATTTGAAGGCATGCTTTTCGAGCAACACCTACAAAGGATGGAGTTCCTAAAAGCTACTTTGGAGGATTTAGAGGAAAAAGAGTTAATCCATTCGAAGTTTGGATTCCATTATAAACTTTGTCCCTGGAGCGACGATGATGCCTCATCTGGACCAGACACATGTCAGTGTCATATGCTGCCTGCACTGAAAGAGAAAGCCCTTAGTCTAATTATTATAAGTTAAACAAACGTATTGCTCCAAAACCATAAATAAAACGAATTAATTTTACTTAAATATATATATATGTTTTTTATTTTTTAAAATGGTTCTTAAACATTTTTATTATTAATTTATCATTAAATGAATAGTCGTTTTTCTTGAATTTTCTTAAAAAAGAATTTAGTGTTTTCTTTTTACTTTTAAAAAGACCGAACAGCATACAATAATGTCCGCAAGTGTTAGAAAAGTATCCCTGCAGTTGTTGCTTATTAAAACAAAATTTATAAGCGTTAGATTTTAAAAATTTTGAAAATTCTTTTTTCTGGGGATATTGCTCATATGAATCGAAAAATTCTGCTGACCTACGACTATCAAAATAAAATGCAATCCAATGAGTTCCAGGTTGATCTGAAGTGTCGTGAAAACTCCTTTAAAAATAGATTTCGTCTTTGAATGCTTAGAAAGAATATGTTCAATTGTAATTTGTTGCAATTTTAAAAGAGCGTACGAATATTTCTATGCTTATCAATATCAATCATTGAATCGTATTCACAGTATACCAAGCAAGTAACTGCTTCAGCAAGTGGTTCCGAAAATCTTCCTTCGATTCTTAATTGAATTTGATTGATCAGCAGTTAAGTCAAAGGCTAATATAAAAGTGTTTGAATCAAACATTTCCTTGGTAATTTGTAGTCCACGATCGTAATGTTTAATTCCACATGATCTAAAGAGCATATTATAACCTCTTGAGCTCTGAACCTTTTCAGCGTTCGAGTAATCGAACTCCAGAGCCTGGGAAGGAACTTGAACTCCGTTAACCAATAGGTTAAAGCGTAGAATTTTAAAATGTTCAAATTGAAATGGGTCTAAGACTCGGTTTCCTGAGTATGAGCGGTTCTTAACTATACAAAAGGCCAGAAAGTTTGGGATTTGACCAATAACTGCGTTGTCTATCGACAGTGTATTGTTGCCCGGATATTTTGTAAATGATTTGACTTCAACCTTGCTGAATGGGTACAGAGCATTTTTTGTTTGTAAAACATGATGATAAGCCAATAAAATGCTTGGGTTAACTGTTATGTGGTTCATGAAAAGTTGTGCTTCAAGTATCTTTAAATTTGATTCAGTACCAGTTTCCATTAAATAAAACGCTGTTTTTTCAATATTGAAATTGATTATTAAATCAACATTGTTAACAAGCAGTTTGATTTGATTGAAAATATCTCCATGAACTTTTCCGAATAACTCAACCTTGTTACTATTTTGAAACATATTTTTAAGGGTTTCATTCGAGTCCGGATAAACATATTTCCCTGCTGTTATTCTTCCAAAATTGGGAAAATAACCTTGGGAGGCCAAGTGACTTTCAGAGGCGTCACTCCCATAGTTTAAAATTGTTTGCAAATACGCTCTATAATGATAATTATTATCACTTTGCGATACCAGTGTATTATTTAAATAAACTGACGAACTTCTAAATATTGAATGTAGAATATTGTTTACAACACCAACAGCATTTCCGTCAATGCTGTTGTTATCATTTTTTTTAAGTTGCACAACAAGTCGTAAACAAACACTGGATAAATCTCGATACGTTTCACCATTTCCCAAGCAAACAAATTCGATTGAAGAGGCACCGTCCAAAGAAGCAATTGGGTTGTATGAGACTTCTTCAGTTCTTAGGATAGAACTTTGGGTGGGGTGTGCCGCAAACAAATCTAATTCACTTTTCATACATTCGATATGCGTACTCATTTTGCTTTAGAAAAAATATCTTTAATATTTAATTTTCTTGTAGATTTTTTTTTTATGTTGCGTTTGGGTATGTTTACGTGGTTGTTTAGATGTATAATGAAGTCGTTTTTTCCTATTACCTAGCCTTTTATTTCTTTTTCCACTTCCACTTTAAAAACGGGTAATTTCATCAATTGCTTTATTTGAAAGATTTTGTAAAGCAATTTTACTTTGTTCTTGAATTATATTTCTTAAAGACTTTCTCCCAAATTCATTGATTACAGCCTTACCAGTCTCAGCAGCCTGATTTTTTATAGCAGTTATGCCCGAAAGAAAAAGTGGCTTTATGTAATTAAAAAGACCGCTAAAAAAATTTCCGATTCCTCGTCCTTGTTGCACTATATGCGGAGATATGTAAAGACTTCCGATGTTGCTTAAGCCCGCACCACACTGATTTACATAATAATCCTGATAAGATTTCACTATGATGACTATTTTGGTTCTAAATAAATAATAGTTGGGTATGCATTATTTATAGTCCTGACCTTCTTCTTCTTCTAAAGTGAAGAGTAACGAAAATCGGAACAGCTGAAGTTTCAAATGGTACCTTATATCCATTGGAATCAGTAATGAGTATTGAGATTTCATTTGGCGACCATATGTCCAAAGGGTAATATTCAATATTTTTAAATTGAATATTTCTTTCTTTCCATTATAATGCATTACACGAAGATATCGCGGTCTTTTACTACCTACTGACCTTGGTTTTATTATGTCAGTGTAAATAAAAATCAATCCATTTTCAGGAATATTCGTTTGAACGGATACATTTTTATACCTAAATGTTTTAGCGTTTACAAGACTAACAAACTCGGTTTCTTCAACGACATTTTTATCTTAGGTTAGGTGTATATTTAATGTAATTATTCAAATATATGTCTGAAATACCGACTTCCCAATCATCGTTCATGTCTTCTGGAATGTTAACAATGTTTGTAAATGCACACTTTACGTTGTCAAGAAATACATTCATTGAGTCATTACTTAACAATGTGATAAAAATCTCATTTAAATAACCCATATTTGATATTTATGGAAGTTAATGATACGAAATCCAATTTAATTTATTTTTACCAGTTTGTACTGGATTTTTTGTTCTAACCGATCGCATTAACCTTTCACGTCCTGTTACATATTTAAAATTTTGATAAGGTAAAGTTTCCGTTTTCAATTTTTGTAGTTTTGCTTTGAATTTGCGTTGTCGTTCATTAAGCTTCGCTTTGAGCACTGGTTTCTCTAATCCTATTTTCTTTTTATCTGTTTCACTATCTAAAAAAGAGGTATCTCTCACTTTTCGTTTATCTGAAACAACGTTTTCTTTTTTATTTGAACTAAAATCCTCATTATCACTTTCAGGTGGTAAATCGGGAAACTCAAATTTTTCCGGACGTGAGTGATCGTACTTTGATGTTGATTTTGATGTGCTGGGTTTTATATCAATCCAATCAGTGGTTTGGGATTCAATTGTTTTGGTTGTAATAGGATTCGCTTATTATTCATTTTGAAAATTCCATGATTTATTACGTTTTTTATTTTGATAGTAACTTAATTCTTGACGAATTTTGATCCATTTATCGAATTCACTTATTTTGTTATTATTTAATATTGGTAAAATTTTTATATTTATTAATTCATTTCCTCTATCATTGTTTATCAATTTCTGATAGCTGTTAGGATGCATAAAAATTACTTTGCTTAAATTATGTTTATTCTTAATCATTTTTTAATAGTTTTCCAAAAATTCCAGAAAGCAATGAAGTTATTAGAATCGGTAGAAATCCCCCTTTTTGAATAAGGACTTTTCTCTTAGAGTTTAATGTACGCTTTGGGCACGAAAGGTAGCGCAATGCATTTTTATACTTTTTTAGAGCATTAAGATGGGATTTAGTAATTTTATGGTTTCCCTGTAATGTGTTCAATATAATCTCTACTATTGTTTTTACCAGGTCTCTATTACTATTGCTTATAATTGCCTTACGTAGTCTATTGTCGGCCGTTTTGAGCACATACAATAAATGTTTGTTCGCTTTCAAGCGACTTAGGCTCTTTTTGTCAACCATTTTCTTTTGAATAGCACACACACTATTCTGAATTAAAAATGTCAGATCTAAATCTTAAGAGATCGTTAATGCCCTGAGTGAGATCAATAAGTAAATATCCGTGAGGTTGCTCCGTTACTTCTTTATATATTCTAAATAGCTCCGTGGGGTTTTCTGGGTAAATTTGTCTTGCTAAACATTGAAATTGAAGCTTATCACGAGGATTTTTGAAAGCAACAATGTATTTGGTATTTAGTGAAATATCTCTGGTGTGCGAAGATTTATGAAATATGTTCTGAGTTACCACTATTACTGATAAATTCGTATGGTGTGATCCTTTTGTAAACAGCTCACACACATTTTTATTAAAGGCTTCCATCATCAAGTCATCCAATATTAAAAGAATTGGTTCATTCGTTTCATTTTCAATTGTTTCAGGGACTCCTTTAAAATATTCAATCTTTTCGAAATTGGGCTTGGCACTCTCATCTGCATAACACCAAATAATTCGATCTATTGAAATATTAAAAAGATCATTCTTTTTGGTCATTAGATTTTCTAAAAAGGTTGTTTTTTCCGATCCTGAGGGTCCACAAATAAGCATTGTAAAAGGATGTATAAATTGTGTAAACATTTTTTATTAAAAAAATTTTTTTTATTTGGAATGAATTTTAATATATTATATTATTACTAATTGCTTATATAATGTTTTTAAGTTATATTAGGTTTTATTAATATTTTCTTGATCGCGTTTCTTGGAGCAGTTCTTCTCGAAATGAGTATCAGATCCGCAATAATTACAATAAATAAGTTGCGTGTATCCATTTTTACGGGGATCATTTCCAAAAAATCTCTTAAAAGAATCCATAATAAGAGACAACCTGATAGGACCATGAATTTCTTTTTACTAAATTTTAAGCACATGTGTCACCATTACTATATACTTCATAATTGGTGTTTTTTAAGAATACAAACAGCTTAAATATATTATTTAATGAACATCGAAGTGGAAGTTTTTTCTTGTGTATTCTACAATTCGTAAAAAAATTGGGTAGTTGAGTTAAACTTCTTCCGATATCTATATCGATAATGTTTGTTGATAAATACTTGATTAAAAAATTCTTTTTAATTTCACCACGAACAAGAACTGTGTGATACTTGTTGAGTGGTGTGAGTATTTCTTCAAGACTTGTGTGTGGACCAGCTGACCAATCCAATCCCTTTATGTTCTGCTGGTAAAGGTGCTGCTGCTTAAGAGCTCCATTATCCAATTCTTTTATGTTATATGGCGGTTTGAAATGGAAAAAATTAGGTATAACAGTTCCAGCAGGCATAAACGCCAGCTCCTTAACGAAAACTTGTTTGTTGTTACCAAGTACATATTGAAAATCTACTATAATGCTTGAATTACGATCGACTGTGTTCATCATTGGTTGAGATTTTTTAATCAACTGAGGGTGTACTTGCTAGGGCTTTCTCCTTTATATACCGGTAAGACTAGAACATATTTACAGTTTATTTAAAGTAGTCTTACCTAATGGACATGTGTGTAACTAAAAGAAATAAAACTTCTCGAAAGAAACAGGACCACAAAGTCATTTTTGGATTCGAGTATTATGTTGTTCATAACTTAAAATTGAAATGTGGTCTGTCAACTACTCGAAAATTTTTGCCGATGGTTTGGATGCAGCAAAGTAAAAATAATTTCATTGGATTTGACAAAGACGAATGGATGCAACTGCTTACGTATAAGGAATTTATTCAGTTGAAACTGGACCAGTATGACTTCTTGATGCCTGATACAATTATTGATCAACTTTAGATTTAGGAAATCAGATAATCAGTACGTTTTTCTGATTAATCAGTATGGTAACAAAATTAAGTTTGATTCTGAGTCCTGGAGATCATTACTAAGATTAGGCATTTTTTACTACATTTTTATGTTGGAACTCCATATTAAGACAGCATGTAATATATCTTTACAATAATCATATTATTCCTAAGTGTGTATCTCTACAAAAATTTGATAATCAACTATCTGATTTAGAAGGTACCTATGATAAGGATGTGCAAATAGATTTAACACGATTATGTTTTGAAATATCAAAAAAGATGCGTTCAGAAATAAAAAGGGATGTTCTTGTATATAAGCAAGCATTATTGACTAAGCAACCATCGTCATCAAATAAAAAATAATACTAATAAATCAACACCTTAAGATGAGCAAACAACAAGTTGTCGATGAAATCCATAAGGCAGCGCGAAAAAACTTCATACGGCGAAAGTTCGTTCAAAAAGGGATAAATGACACATGGCAAATTGATTTAGTTGAAATGATACCATTTTCGAAAGAAAATACGGGTTTTAGATATTTACTGACCGTTATTGACACGTTCTCAAAGTATGCATACGCCGAGGCAGTTAAGTCAAAGTCTGCCCTGGATGTAGCAGAGGCAATGAAATCTGTTTTTGAAAAGAGTAAGAGTACACCCAAGAATATTCAGTCAGATCCAGGGAAAGAATTTTTTAATTCCACTTTTAGGAAATTAATGGATAAATTTGATATAAATCATTATCATACTTATACGCATCTCAAGGCTTCTATATATGAACGCTTTAATAGAACGCTAAAAAATCGTATGTGGAAAATGTTTAGTATGCAGGGTAAATATAAGTGGATTCATAACATCAATTATCTCGTAGATCAATACAATAATTCATATCACCGAACAATTAAAATGAAGCCTATAGATGTCTGCACGAAAAATGAAGAGTTTATTTTAAAATCGGTATATAATATACCAAAAATATTTCCAAAACATAAATTTTTAGTAGGTGATTTTGTTAGAATAAGTAAATACAAGGAAGCATTTATGAAGGGATACGAACCTAATTGGACCACAGAAGTTTTTAAAGTTTTAAAAGTCAAGTCAACATACCCCGTAACATATGAAATACAAGATTATATGGGTTCCCCTATTAATGGGTCATTTTATGAAGAGGAACTTCAAAAAGTGAAAGACAAAAATGCTTTCCTAGTAGAGAAAATATTAAAAAGGAAAAAAAAGTAAAATGGAGCGGTTTCGATTCCAGCCACACCTCATGGATATCTGTAAATGACCTGCTAAAGTAATAAAACGCAACAATAACAAGTTTAATTTTTTATATATTTATTTACAATTTTTTATTCTTATAATATAAACATATAAACATTTACTTAATAACGTGTTTAATTTTGGCTACTTAATATATGTTCAATATTATAATGACCATGAGCCAATGTATTACAATTATCTGGTAAAATATATCTCTTATCATCCTTATAATGAAGCCTTATTTTATTCATAATTTCAGTATAGAGGATGTGCGACCTACTTCGAATAACTCGCTTGGATCCATAAAATGTTTTTTTATATTTTATACATTCTATATAATCTTCATGATTCAGTTTTTTAATAACTGATTTCTTAACTCTTTTAATTTTTTTTTATACATTCGTTTTCGTTTCCTTCCTTATCAACTTAACAAGATTATGCCTTAGCCTTAAGTCCAGCAAAAGAAGTCATAACCCTACCTGCATGTTCATCCTTCATTTTGCCAGGTTCCCTATTATTAGCTTGAACTATATTAAATTGGTTTTCTAGTTTATAATTTGAGGTATCGAATCGTTCAGGATTTTCTTTTATAGTTTCGTAAAAGTCTTCCTCTGAAGATAAAATAAATGAATCTGTATCCATATAAATTATTTTCGAGGAAGGACATTTGAGTAATAGAAAATTATAATAAAATTCATACATTAACCCACTAGATAATTCTAAAACAGCAACTCCTATGTATATTGGCTTATCATACATAATTTTTGATGATGTTGATTCAATCGCTGCTAGATCTGTCCCAAATATCTCAACGCTATGGAAGTCATGTCTAGCTATGTGTTGCCTGAAGCCTGGCGAATTTTGTCTTGATTTATAATGTTTTACTAATACTATATATCTACGCTTGGCGACATTTTCCATTGTTTTGCCGTATACTGCATTATTCATTAACTTAAAAAATTTTTTTTCAAAATCATTTTCGGCTATTTTTCTTTGATCAGTGTTTAAATCAATATACGGCTTTAACCAGCATGATTGTGTAAAAGACAAAACCTTATGTATTTTTTTTACAATTAAACCATGCTGTATACAAAGTTGAAGCTGTTTTAAGTGGATAATGTATTCGCTTTTATTCGATAAATCAGCTATAAGTTTTTTCTGCTTACCTCCTGGAGGAACTTTGTTTTCTGGACAGAAAGGTAAGTAGTTATGCGAGTCATGGCGATCAGTAGGATATTCTAAATCCACTTCTAATATATATCCTACATTTCCATCAGCAGAAATATTTTTGAAATCGAAAGATTCTAATTGATCATTACTTAAAAATTTAAATCCTGAAAGCGGTAAGGGTTGACTCATTGCCCAACCATATAAATTATTTGCATCAATATAGCTCAGGTAGTTATTTGGATTACTTGAATCGAAGTTAGCTATATATTTATTATTAGCTATAGAAATTATTTGGGTACATTGAGTTAACCCACCCCTTATCGATCTTTTTAAAAAGTTTTACATGTCTCCGTCACTAATAAGTTCTAAATTTACATTAGTATACTTGAGCATAGCATCCCAAGATTTGACGGTGCTGTAACATAGTTAATGGGGTCAAGCTTATAAATTTCGAAAACATCGGTCAAAATTAAAACATCACTTTCTAAATAAAGTTTTATATAATCTTTTATAGTATTACAGTTGAAAGTTTTCCAAATCTTTTGTGCAAAATTGTAATCATCTATACTACAATTTTCTTCGCTGAGAGAATTGTAAAAACTATCAATGTCAGGAAGCTGGGTATCCTCAAATTTTTCAAAACTATCTAAATAGTCGTAAGGGAAAACACCCTTCCT
Organism: Drosophila biarmipes; assembly: GCF_025231255.1. NCBI lineage: Eukaryota > Metazoa > Arthropoda > Insecta > Diptera > Drosophilidae > Drosophila > Drosophila biarmipes. The sequence goes on from NC_066612.1 coordinate 25,461,302, forward strand.
ACGCATTTGCTTAAATTTTTCTTTCTGAAATTTAGTAGTTAGAATTTTAAAATCTTTGTCCTCCATGTAGCTCGATAGTTTTTCTAAACTAGAATATAAAAGTCTAATCGAATCGATATATCTTATTTTATATCTATTTGATAAATTTATTTTAATTGTCTGCGTTAGCGCTATATAAAGCTCTTTATTACAGGGTATGGGGCTTAAGTCTCCTTCTACCCATGTATTTTCCAGAAAATTGATCAAAATATTTGTCCAGGTCGTCAGCGTTTATTTCCTTTTCACAGGCACAGCAATTTCCTTTCTGTTCATGGATTGTGCTAGCAATCGGGTTTTTGGGGGTCGACCAGTATATGTAAAACAAGCTCGTAGTTTTTTCCTTTAGTGATTTGCAGAATTTTTATATGCAGTCAGGGCCTATAAATTTATACAAAGTTTGAATTAGTTTTTAAAATACTAAGAAATTAATTATTTATTGTTTTTACATACCTATATATGTCCACAATTCGTTAAGATCCGGATTATATTTATGTGATTATGTGATTTATGATACGGCACATGCAGTATGCTTCTGCACTTTTGTTGTTAACGACGTTGAAGACGAATTTAGGCATGTTCTATAGTTTTCAAGAACAGTCTCAATATCGGCATATATCACCACCGGAGGAGATAATTTTTTCTGAAAGGCCTTGAATGAAGTTGTAGTGTTTGGTTCAGGGTAAAACGAGGCCACTTTTCCGCAATAAAGTTTGTTGTGGGTAGTATTATTAACTGTGAAAAACCGTAGACAGTTATCACAAAAATATCCTCCTGATTTGGCCTTGGAATGCTGTGAGTAGCATAATCTTTTTACACTTGTAATGTAAGCGTAAAGCATACTGTCTGGGTTTACGATATTTATTCCCAATATATTGATGTGGTTAGGTTGAATACATTTGGTTTTAAACGTTGGACCGATAATTTTATCACCATCAGCGTCGATCTCATAAACATTTATACTAAAGTTTTTATTATTTTCCTCGAAATGGATAATCCCTTTATTCGTTATTGGAAACTCGATTCCTGAAAAATCCAATCTTATTCCGTCATATACAATTATTTCATTATTAATATGAATGTGCAAAGTTGTGGGCTTTGTCATTTTCTCTCGTGAATACTTGAGTTTTGTTTGCTATGAATGCCAGTATGCACCATTTGAAACAAAATACGTCAGTATTTTGTACGTTTATAAGTGCATTTCGGGCTCTTATATTCTTCGGGGCCTGAATGTATCCGCTAGCAGGAATGTTTTCTAGCTTTATTATAGTAATTTCAAAATAATTGAAATTTTTTATTGCCCAACCAGAGTCTTTTTCTTGAAACTCACTGCTTGATGCTATTAAGCTATCTACTGCCATATTAAGTTCATCGATAATGCTTTCATTTTGGTATATAGATTTATATGATGTCCCAAAATGTTTTGTTGTTTCAACAGTAACTCCTTCGTCTGTTTGTTTAATATAAGTACCATAAACTCTTAGGTTGAATTTAATGGCTCTATATTCTATCATGCAATGCTTTATAACTTCAATTTTTTTTTTTTGGCAATGCTGATAAAAATCTTTTAAATCAATAGTGTTTTGGACTGTACTATTGTTTCGATATGATTTAACAGGAAAAAAGTTTGAGAGTTAAGAAGAATTATGTTTTCATTATTTTTTACTTCTCTGGCTGATGCTTATCGGTCAATATATGTTGACGTTCCCTTGATGCAAGATATTTATCACCACAAGTAGGACGTAAAAGTTCTAATTTTAAATCAATTTTATTTTTGGTAATCTTAGCTTTTTTCCATGTTTGAGTACTTCCTTACCCTCATCCATTCTCATCCGTTTGAGAGCACTTGATGATGTTGTGGGATGATCGTCCAAATGATTTGGCCTTCTGTTTTGTGGTTGCCGTTTTTCAACATTCATTAAAACATTGAAGGCATTTATAGGTCCATTACAATTTTGATAGTGCTCGTTAAATTCATAATTTTGAACTAAGGTAGAGCATAAGTCACACCTTATTTTTGATTTACACATTAAAACCTCGAAGGCATTCCGAGGCATTGAGCACTGAGCATAATGAGTATCAAACTCACTCATCTCCATATTTTTGGTGCACAAATCACAAGCAACGAATGACTCCATTTTTAGGGTTTTGGTTTTAATATTTTTATTCAAAAAATATATTGTTATATGTTGTAATGTTGTTAACAATTTTCACCCACTCGTTATAAAGGTAAAAAGCACGATAATGTTGTTACCAATTTTCACCCACTCGTTTAAAAGGTAAAAAGCACGATTAGAATTGTTAGGCGCGATTGCAAGGACCGATGTGGATCTAATTATTTTATTAGAATACAGTACTGAGGCATTTGAAGAACTGATCCTGAGCAATTTGAGTGGTGTCATTTTTATAGTCCAGAATGTTCACTTAACAGGTTGACATCTACAGGGAGTGCATACAGGCATGTTTTACTCCTAGAACCAATCTGATTGGTTCTCGAACAAGGAGCAGCCCAATACCCCAGTAGAATGGTTATTAGAAGGAAAACGAACACAAGGATTGATAACAAGTTACCGGGGGTGAACGTGGTGTAGGAGGGGTCTGGATGTAGGTAAATATCGAAGGTGTGCAACTTCGACATAGGTTAAGGAAAGGCAATCTCTGTGTAAGCAAGATATGAATAAATGGTCAGTTAAAGTCGGGCCAGCATTGGCATAAGATGTCGCGATGCAACCATTCAAATTTCCCAAGCCTTAAGCTAAGAGTAGCTATTAAAAGCGGTTGCGGAGGTTTTTTAATTATAATAATTAATTGCAAGCGTATACTCATCCCAGAATCAGTGTGTTTGGTATTCCACGGAACCCTCCCCTTTTATTGCATTTCAAATATTGTGACCCCTCGTTATCTTCTGAGAATGAGCAGGAGAAAGTGAACGTGCGTACCCACGAACCTTCGCGCACAAGCAGTCATGAGCAAGGACTCTAGGGTAGGGGGTGAGTTTCGGGTTCGTGGGTACGCACGTTTACTCTCTCCTGCTTATTCTCAAAAGATAACGAGGGGTCACAATATTTGAAATGCAATACCAAACACACTGATTCTGGGATGAGTATACGCTTGCAATTAAAAACAACTCATACAAAATACATTTAAAACCGCCTAAAAAACCTCCGCAACCGCTTTTAATAGCTACTGCTGTTGTTGTTGTCGCTGGCTGCCGATGTTGTGGGCGCTATTTGTGAGGGGTCAAACGACTCCTCACATTCCCCTCCTACTTCGGGGGGCGTTGAGAAATGGTGATCCGGTCGGTTTTTTTTGTGATGTGTACCCGGAATTCCTCTGCCGGAGTTCAGGCTCGCGTCTTCTAAGGTGGCCGTGGCTTGCGTGTTGTCATGCACCACAGGTGGGACGGGTTGCCCTACGCCATGTCTGTACGGGAGAATAAAAGGGTATTAGTGCTTTGTTTGAACGATTACTAACTGGGTTTTAATTGTTTAGTTAGTAAGCATGGGGAAAAAGGTTCGCTGCATTGACACTGGGAGCGTTGAGTTCCCACTAGGGAAGTGGAACGTTGGGAAGGCGCACCCTCCAGCAAGTGGCCCCACTGACTCAAACATTGGCTCCTGTCGCAGTGCTCCTGGTTGGCTCTCGCCTCGGCCAGATCGAGCGTCACTCGCCGGCTTGTTTGTGGCAAGTCCGTTGCTATTGTGCCGTCTTCGTACGGACTTCTGGCGCTGCTGCTGCGCTACTATCTTCGTGTAAGCTTCCGCCGTCTGCGGGTATCCTTGGATGCTTCTCTGCTGCTCTCGTCTTGATGTGTACATGTCTTCGTGCTGGCTTCTCCGTTGCTTCCGCGTTGATGCGGGTATTCCTTGGTTTCTCTGCTGCTTCCGCCTTGATGCGGGTATCCTTGGTTTCTCTGCTGCGCTGCTGTTGCTGTTGCTCTGCTACGGGTTTTTAGCGTCAATCGATCGCTAAACTTGCTCCGCCATCTGAATGTCTTCGTTGTCGTCCAGTCGTCTGGGTACCAGATTTTGGGTTTCTGGCTCGATGACTGCCTCCTTTAATTCTCTAAGGGATGCCGTTCTGGGTTGCCTGCTCTGCGTATGTTGCAAGCGCACTGTGGTGGGAGAAAAGAACATAATTACTTTGTACGGGCCTTCGTACTTGGGTGCTAGCTTAGCGGCAAAGTTATCCGCTGCCCTGGACAAATGATGCTGTTTTACGAAGACCAGCGATCCTATGGTCGGTCTCCACGCACGTCGCCTGAGATCGTAATGCTTCCGTTGCTCCAACGAAGCTCTCTGAGTGTTCTCCTATACTACCTTGAAAATGTCCCGTAGCAATTTCGCTTTCGCTTCGGGTGAACGTGGCGCTTGGCTTGGTCCTGAAGTCACTTCATCGTACAAGGCCCCTGGGAGTCGTGGCTCTCTGCCTTGGACGATGAACGCTGGACTGAATCCGATTGAGTCTGAGATGCTGCTATTAATTGCCAGATTCAGTTCGGGCAGAAGTTCGTCCCACGTCGTCCGCTTGTCCTCGATATACTGGGCGACCATCGCTTTAATGGTGCGATTGGCCCTTTCTGTCGGGTTCTGCTGCAGAGAATAAGGTGCTGTATGTTGGATCTCCATTCCCGCCTGCTTGCAGAAGGCTTTGAATGAACGACTCGTAAACTGTGTCCCATTATCGCAGACAAATGTTCGGGGGATCCGAAAGTGATTCAAAATCCTCTCTCGAAAGGATTTTCCGAGATGCGCCGAAGTAGCTTTTCTCAAGGGGACCAACTCAACCCATTTCGAAAAGGCGTCGAAGAATACGAGCAGCATCGTATTCCCACTCTTGGATCGCGGAAAGGGCCCAATAAAATCGGCGCAGACAGTATCGAACGGCTCGTTAATCTGTCTGGTGAACATTTTACCCGCCGGTTTGGTTTGGCTGACTTTGAACCGTTGACAAGTGTCACACTTGCGGACATACCTGGCAATATCACGGAAAAGACCCGGCCAGTAATATCTCTGGGCGATCCGGGTGGTTGTCTTCCTGATTCCGAGATGTCCTGCCGTGGGCTGGTCATGGCATTCTGACAGTACTCGCTGTCGGTATTCCATGGCTACGCACAGTTTCCAGGGCATGGAGTCTTCGTCGTCAGGTCGGGATCCGATATGCCGATATAGCTGTTGGTTCTCGTACGCGTAGTCCGGGTAATATTCAGGCCTGTCCTGAACAAGTTTCAGCATCTACTGGTACCATGTGCATCCCGGCTTATCCTCCTGGATCATCTAAAGTACTCCCAAACGCTATCGAGAAAGTGCATCTGCAACAATGTTCTGGCTCCCGCGTCGATACGTAACATCAAACTGGTATTGCTGTAGTTCCAACGCCCAGCGCGCTATGCGACCGGTGGGATTATCAATCAAGTCGAGCCACTTCAAGGCGAGGTGGTCCGTTATTACCTCAAATCGAAAACCTTTCAAGTAGCATCTGAGTTTCCTTCTCCCTGGATTTTCTGCTTTAAAACTGCTCCTACGCCGATGTCGCTGGCGTCTGTTTGCAACACGAACTTCTCGTTGAAGTCGGGGCAGGCAAGAACCGGCGCCTCCGTGAGTTTTCTTTTGAGTTCCTCGAACGCATATTGCTGCTCCTGCTCCCATTGCTATTTCTTCTTCTTCTTGAGTAGCAGAGACATTGGCTGCTCTACGCTGGCAAAGTTGGGTACAAATCTCCTGTACCATGACGCGATCACTAGACATCTCCTCAACTCCTTGCATGTGGTGGGCGGGCTCAGTCGCCGTACTGCCGAAATATTGTCGGGATCCGTGTGAATTCCCTCCTCGCTGATGACGTGTGCCAAGTACACCAGGCTGCGTTTAAAAAAACTGCAATTCTTCGCGTTGAGACGAAGGTTCGCCTTTCGTAGCCGTCGGAATACTTCTTGTAGATGCTGCATATGCTCCTCCAAAACGCGGCCGATGATGATGATATCATCCAAATACGCAAACGCGTTGGGCTCCATGTCCGCTCTTCAAATCGAAGGTCGATATGTTCTTGGCATGGCGCAGACGCTCCAAGATGTGTGTTATCCTTGGCAGCGGGTATGCATCTAGAATAGACTGGGTATTTAGTTGTCGAAAATCTACACATAGTCGCATCTCTCCGGATTTCTTGCCCACGAGTACAATACGGGCGCTGTGGGGCTCCGTGAAGGCTCTATACAGTCGTTGCGTAGCAGTTCGTCGATCTGCTCATCGATTATCCTCTGCATCGCGGGATTCTTAGGAAAATACCTCTGTTTGATGGGCTTATCATCTCGCATCGTGATCGTATGCTCAGCGATACTTGACACTCCCGTCAATCCTTCGAATTTGGCCAATTCCTTCTGTAGGAATTTGATTACCCAGGGTTCTAATTCCTCTTGCTTGGCGTTTGCGGTCATTGCGGTTAGTGCTCCTCCAGTGTCAGGCGTGTATCCTGGTCTGACTGGAGAAGGCGCTCGCCCTTCCTCTAATGGTTCCGCTGAAACAGTAGCATGATTCCGTCGAAATGGATTTTTTCGCACGGCGTTGTCGTCTCGAGGCCCTAAAATACTGCTGGTCGGGGTGGTTTGCACCTCGTTATCTGGATCGTTGTTTGCTGGAGTGAACGCGTTTGTCAAGAGAGAAGGCATAGCTAAGTCGTTGGTGGGGCTGCTTATTAGGAGAGGGTTCAGCTGTAGCGAAGCGCGGCCGCATTGGAGAGTGGCAGACACGCCACAGAGAAAGTCCATGCCCAATAGCACGTCTTCCATGATCGAAGGGAAAACTAGCAGTGGAAAGGTGACCCAACGTTGTTCCAACCGGACTTTGGCTACCAGAGACTTGGTTATCTCCTTGCGTGATCCTTCCGCCAACCTAACATGAGTGTGTACCGACCGTAGGTTGTGTGGCATCCCTACACGTTGAACAACTCGTTCGCTCACGAAGCTTCTGCTAGCTCCGGTGTCTATAGTAGCGTTAAACTCCTGACCCTCGATTTGAACCTGCGCGATAATTCTGCTCGACTGAACCTGTAAGGTTTCTCCTAATTCCGGGGATTCCTGTAGGCAGTCTCCGTCCACTCCCGAGGGGCGAAGACTCCTCTCGTTTCCCGGCTGGATACGACGGCAACACTCGGAATCCTCTGCGACCACAATCCCAACAAAAGAGGACTCTGGGATTGCGACATGTAGCTGACCGGTGGTCCTCCTGGGCACAATTCCTGCAAAGCAAGACTTAAATTCGGCACCATTGACATGTTCCCCACTCGAGGAACTGATGGTGCAACTGTGGCTGGGGTGGGTGGTCGTCTGGCTGGTCGTGTGAAATTTTGTTCTCCTGCATACGCTGAGATCTCGTACTCGTTCCTTCTAGGCGCTGGCTGTGGTTCGGCCAACATTCTGGCATGGCTTCGGAGCGATCGCGGGTGACCTCGTAGTTTACCGCTAAAGTGGTATGTTGCTCCAAAGTGGTGAGGTCGTGCTACCTTGCGTACATCTGATACTCCGGTTGGAGATTTTCATAGATCCGGTCCGACTCCTGCTCCGGATTATACCCCGCTCTGTGCATCATGAGTCTGATGTTGACTAGGTATTGTTTGAAAGTCTCTCCTCGTCGCTGATCTCAGGTGCGGATCTCATCCTCGAGTCGCTGAAAGTACCTGGGTGGCAGAAAGATGTCAAGAAACGCCTTCTTGAAGTTCGTCCAAGATTTTCCTAGCAGCTGGCTTGTCCGAAACCAGTGCTCAGTTGTATCCTTCAAAAGACCAGGTGTGAAGTGATTCTACAATTCTTCAGCTTCTCCGCTAGCGTGGCTGCGGACATCTCTGCTTTCCTGGGAAAAATATCCCGCTTGACCGGATGATTCTCCGACTTCATCGGCGGCACCTCTGCCTTCCAGTGCTGGCACCTAAAGCTGCGTTGGACCCGGTGGGTGTGGGTTCGGAGTCGGTGAACGCTGCTTCCTATCCGTTAGTGCGGCTGTAATTTCCGCCTCGCATTCCTGTAGTCGCTCGGCTATCTCCAGCTCCTCATTTCCTCAACTGTTCCGGTTGTTTCAAGGAAAACTCCTTCAGAATCGCCTCCAATTCCCGCTTCCGGAGATACGAAATCCAACGCGCCCCCATATTGCTGTGAAATAATAGTTAACTGGCAAACGACAGGAAAAGTTTCGATAGGACGAAAGAAATTCTTGGACGAGGGTCAAACGATGTTCGAACTGGTTAAAATCTTCATTGAAAATTTTATTTTATTTGTCACAAGAATTTACTGAATTGCAACTTGTAACGATGGTGACCACAATCCGATGTCCAACGACGATATTATTCTTAAATTTTCCTCGACGGTGATTGAATTTTGTTCCACGACGATGTAGTTTTAAACTTTTTCACGACGATGTTTTTGAGGGCTGCCGATGCACGTGTTGACTCGGCGATGGTTATATGAGAAGCCCCCCAAACGATGTTATCCCGTTGCCTGTACTTGCTCGACTCCTGCTCGTGTGAGAGGGACGACGATGAGAGTGAAAACGAAAAAAAAAAATGGCTGCGCTGTGGGGAGTATACGTTAGCTTTTCCCTACCTCGTGCTTTCGAAACTCTCGTGACCTGAGTTGGCTAGCCTAGAGGGCTCTCGCTCTCTCTCTCTCTATTTCCGATTATCTACCTGTATGTGTTTCTTCCTCACGTGATTTGCTGGTCACGTGATCTTGGAACAAGGAATCTCTGACTTTAGGTTATGTACTTTGCTCTGCTTAGAAATAAATGTATGTGTGTTTGCGTGCGTTAGAAATTTCTCGCTGTGTGTGGGTATACTTTTGTATAAGTTCTCCCGAATGCCATGTGCTCTGCTTCAATTCTAAGTTTTTTTTTATGAGGTTATGTTCGATGCGTTGGTATATTTTTAAATATATATATATTTCCTTGTTTCCTGACCTAGAAATTTTTTTTCCCTCGATATTTGACTCTCCTTACGTTCCGACTTAAAAATTTCGCCTCTAAGGGACTGAACCGAAAATTTTCAAACTTCATGTACCCAGATGGGTCTTTAGGCCATATTTAGGTCGTCCAAAAATTCCGTAAACCCCATGTCCCAGTTCGGGCGCCATTCTATGAAGAAGTCTCGTAGGCTGGGATATACTCAGTCCCACCAGGGTCTCTTTACCGAAAATATTTGTAAAGATATGGGACAAAAAGGTCTAAGACGAAAATCGGTTGGCTGGCGTGAGATGTAGAGTGTCAGCCACCGGTGTACGGAGTGAGAGAAATAGTTTATTCGGTGTCTGTAGCAGAGTGAAAAGGGTCAGCGGTACCGCGCATTTGGGCCTGGCTCATAGCATTCGCTACGAGAAGGCCGAGAAAGAGGAGATTGAGCTTTTCCCTAGGGCAGAATTTATGGCCTAAAATCTAGGCATTTGTATTCGAATATCTGTATTTATGCGTGGCCAGCTTGGTTGTATTCTTTTCCAACGAGTTGTGTTAAAATCAGGCGAGAAATATTTTATATTTATTAGAGCATTTTATTTCTTGGTTCATGCTTTTCTCAGTGCTCGCAATTAACGGGTTAGGTTAGGTCATGGTTTATAAATTCTAGCCTACTCTGGGCAAAGCCGCATCGAGGCCTTCGAGAAATTTCTCATTGCACGGGACTCTCGCTGGCCAAAATGCGGTTCACTCCACTCACTCACCCGTCTCGCTCTCACGCACACACACACGCATGACTCCGGGTGCTTCGCCGCTGGTCCTGGGGCGGCACACTCTCCTCGAGGTCGTCTAGGTAAACTCTTTCCTGGGTCACTTGGCATCAGCCCGAAGGCAAAGTACTCCTGTTGTCCACATAAATTTGCTCTGCTCGCACTTCTGATCCCGTGCGCCGCCTTTTCAAGAGTCCCCTGCTCCGCGTTTTCCAAAAGTGAACTGCACGCACTTCTGGTCCGGAGCGCCGCGTTTTCCAAAAAGATAGACCTGTTTCTGATCCCATGCACCGCCTTTGCAAAATGACTCCTCGCACTTCTGATCCCGTGCACCGCCTTTTCCAAAAGAGACCTAGTCAAGCTTTGCCGCCGCGTTTTGTTCAAGTTCTCGGCTGCTTTGGGTTTTTTCCACTTGTCGAAGTTTCGGTACTCCTTTTCTCTTGCTCTTCCCTTAGCGCGTGCCAATTTACAGGGATTGTTTTCCTCCTCGATCGCATGTCCTCTCTCGCTTGCTCCTGTGCGGCGCTGCACTTATCGTGGTGAATATTTCGTTGCTCTCCTGGTGTGTGTTAAGCTTAGCTTAAGATAATTCTTGGGTACTAATATAACTAGCAATCTTAAAATTATTGGTTAAGCTTACATATTAAGTGAACTGTAAAAAGTTTTTACAAAGTTATGCGCGAGGGTTTTTTTTGTTGTTTTCCCTGGCTGCTGTTGCTATTGCTATTGCCACTGGCTGCTGTTGTTGTCGCTGGCTGCCGATGTTGTTGTCGCTGACGACCGATGTTGTTGGCGCTGTTTGTCGATGTTGTTGGCACTGGCGGCTGATGTTGTTGGCGCTAACTGGCGTTGTTGTTGTTGTCGCTAGCTGCTGTTGTTGTTGTCGCTGGCTGCTGTTGTTGTTGTCGCTGGCTGCCGATGTTGTGGGCGCTATTTGTGAGGGCGACTCCTCACAATATACATACGTTAACTACATTAACCGGGCGACGGCAATGACCGATCGTACGAAAGCTCGCTCCGGCCAAATTGCTGACCCAGCGTCTGGCCGGAAGCCCGTGCATAGCCGGCAAGCACTACCCATTGGAGTGGCCGCTATGAGTCCCTTTTTATGTTAGCTTTAAGTTCAGTTCATTTTGATATCTCAATAAAGACAGTGCCATCGCTCTTGAATTTGACTCCGGCTCATCCGTTTCACATTTTTTATTATTGGTTGTTAAGGGCCAATGATAACGGAGGTAGTTCCTCCCTACATAATTCCTAACTAAGAAGGAAGACCGCTAGGCTGACTTGCCCGGCACAACCCCTCCCGCTACAGAAACTTCAATTGCTGCCAGGGGACATTTACTAATTGGCGCGCACGGTAAATTACCCATCTAAGTCGGGAAATTATGTAAGTGAGCACTTCTGTTCCAAAAAATTTTCCGGCATCTGCATTGTAAAATATTTAAATACACTATATTTTCTGCAGCTGTGTATTAGAGTTTTGTGTTAACATTTTTATAAATAAACATTCTCACTAATTGGTTGACAATTTTATTGGTGTAATCACAAGTGATATTATTTATGTTTTTCATTGTTTGCATTTTTTAAATTCTTTCAATAAATATCTTGGTGCCGAATATTATCGCCAATATAATATTACAGATTACAGATTACATATTTAATACCCAGCCTAGACGCAAAGGCGCCGCCGGGAAATAAATTTATTAATTGTGCATTTATTGATATATTTTTATTGGCGACGGATACTGTCTCATTTAAATTTGTGCATTTAATTTACCCCTTATATGTAATCGTATTTTTGCTTACACCTAAATTCTTTGTGTTACCTTCGCAACAATCTTGGGTTTGTTTTTGTTTCCATCGCTTACCCACTCCACTACGACACTCGAACTCGACACCGCGACGTTTGTATTTCGATTTTGTTTAGCTTCGCTTCTTTGTCTTTCAGAACGGCAGCTTAGCCACCACGGATCTTTACTGTGTCAATTTTTGTTGTTTATATTTTTGTTTGCCATAGCGGAGACCCGGTCCCCGCGATCCCCTTTCCCCTTGTCATTGCTTGGCAAGGCAACAGCTCAGTTTTTCAACGAGCTCTCGTCCATCGTTACCAAGCGGCATCTCAGCCCCCGCGGCCCCCTCGCCATATCCGTGGGCAAGACCGCTTGAGCGCTGGGCCGATTTAGCTTGCACAGCACCATATGAGTAACCCATTCCAACAATATAGGAACAGCAAGCAGGTCCCCAGTGACTCTGAATCCGAGACCGAAGAGCCGGCAAGAACTTCTACACCGAAAAGTGTAAGCGTCGGCACTCCCTCAGCCAGAAACATGGCATTTAACCCAGATCAAATAAAGGCGGTAATAGAGGCTGCCGTCAACCTACCAACCTGCCCTACAGGACAGCCAGCGCAGGGAGAATGAGTTGCGCCAGACTATCCAACAACTGGCCAACCAAGTGGCGGCGATACAGGTCGCACCCGCCCCAACAGTAGCTCCTCAGATTAAAGTTTATACACCCATAGACATTAATAACACCGTCATTTGTAATGAGCCACTAGACGCCGTCAAATGCCTGCCAGAATTTTCGGGTGCCCAGAAAACATACGTCTCCTGGCGGCAGGCGGCAGTAAGCGCATACTGTATTTTTAAGGATTTCGTAGGAAGTTCACGCCATTATCAGGCAGTTATTATAATTAGGAGCAAAATAAGGGGCGCTCCTCATTTGGCACAGTGCGTAATTTCGACGCGATTATAAATCGACTCGACTTTACTTATAGTGACAAGCGGACAATGCATGTCATAGAGCAGGAGATGGGCACCCTCAGACAGGGGAGTCTCTCGCTTCTACAATATTATGACGAGGTTGAAAGGAAGCTCACCCACCTCGCACAAGTTTTATGCGAAAAATTCCGGGATGATGCCCTTCGCGTAATTATCTCTCCTCTTCGCGGCGAAGCCCAAGGAATCATCATTTGCAAGAAGCCAGAAAGATAGGGAGAAAAAACAATTTCCTAAGGCGCAAGAGCGTCAGCAGGCCGCCCCTCATGATAATTCCCAATATAGTGGCGGTAAAAATCTCCAAATCTCCACAAAAAAGACAAAGGGTAAACCACATTGTCCAGAGCGCTGACAAAACTGGTGATACGTACACCATAGCGGTCGCCCATTTATGCCAAACTTTACCCATATCTAATGGGGGCAGCTGATTTTGTAAATGGCGAAATCCAAGACCTGCTAAAAAATGGCATCATCCAAAAGTCGAAATCCCCCTACAATAACCCAATATGGGTTGTAGACAAAAAGGGCACCGACGAAACTGGCAGGCGGCAAATGCGTTTGGTATTGGATTTTCGCAAACTAAACGAGAAAACAATACCCGATCGATACCCCATGCCTAACATCTCGATGATATTAGGAAACTTAGGCAAGGCCAAGTATTTCACAACCCTGGACTTGAAGTCCGGTTATCATCAGATTACGCTGGCATAATGCGACCGTGAAAAAACTTCCTTTTCCGTTAACGGAGGAAAGTACGAGTTTCACAGAATGCCATTCGGATTAAAAAATGCAGCCAGCATTTTCCAAAGAACAATTGATGACATACTGCGAGAGCAGATTGGCAAATTTTGCTATGTCTATGTTGATGATGTTATCGTCTTTTCGGAGGACGAAAACTCCCACATCCGGCACGTGGATTGGGTTCTCAAGAGCCTACAGGATGCAAATATGAGGGTATCAACAGAAAAGTCACGATTTTTCAAGAAAAGCGTTAGCTTTTTAGGGTTCATAGTCGCCAATAACGGGGCTACCACAGACCCAGAAAAAAATAAAAGCCATTCAGGAATTCCCAGAGCCTAGGAACATATTCGAAGTCAGATCATTCCTTGGCTTGGCCAGCTATTATAGATGCTTCATAAAAGATTTTGCATCCATAGCTCGGCCCATCACTGATATTTTGAAAGGGGAACTTGGAAGTGTCAGTAGACACAGATCCAGAAACATCCAGGTGCAGTTTAACGAGCCCCAACGGCTGGCTTTCCAAAAACTGCGTAACATTCTGGCTTCCGAGGATGTCATCCTCAGATACCCCGACTACCAAAAGGCATTTGATCTAACAACAGATGCCCCAGCGTACGGCATTGGCGCAGTCCTATCCCAAGAAGGAAGACCCATAACAATGATCTCTAGGACCTTAAAGGACAGGGAAGCTAACTACGCTACCAATGAAAGGGAGCTATTAGCTATAGTTTGGGCACTGGCCAAATTACGCCACTATTTATATGCAGTCAAAGATATAAATATCTTTACTGACCACCAACCGTTGACCTCCAATCCGAACGCGGAAATCAGTAGGTGGAAAGCCCGCATCGACGAGTCCGGCGCTAAAATTTTTTACAAGCCCGGCAAAGATAATCTTTTTGCGGATATAAATATCTTTACTGACCACCAACCGTTGACCTCCAATCCGAACGCGGAAATCAGTAGGTGGAAAGCCCGCATCGACGAGTCCGGCGCTAAAATTTTTTACAAGCCCGGCAAAGATAATCTTTTTGCGGATGCCATCTCAAGACAGCAACTTAACGTTGTGGAAGAGGAAGAGGCTTTTTCTAGCGCGGCCACAATTCACAGTGAGCTGTCGCTAACCTATACCATTGAAACCACGGACAAGGAGGCACGCTTTCCGTTAAAACGCAGCTTCGTCCTCTTTGGAAACAAGAGACGTCATGTGATTAACTTCTCCTGCAAAGAGTCATTACTTAATAAACTCGCAGATATAATCGTTCCTAAAGGCGTAAACGCCATTCATTGTGTGTTGCCCACGCTGGCAGTTTCCAGCCACCAAATTTTGGCATTGCAAAAACCGTGTAACGGATATTTTTGCAGTTCCTGAGAGACGGGAAATCCTCACCGTCGAGCACAACAGGGCTCACAGATCGGCCTAAGAAAATGTTAAGCAGATACTCTCCGAGTACTACTTTCCAAAGATGGCCAAGCTAGCCACCGAGATTGTAGCAAACTGCAAAACATGTGCGAAAGCCAAGTACGATAGGCACCCAAAGAAGCATGAGGTAGGCGAGACTCCGATCCCCTCTCATGTGGGAGAACTGCTACATATCGACATCTTTTCCACAGACAAGAAATACTTCGACAAGTTTTCGAAGTTTGCAGTTGTGCAACATGTCCACTCTAGGACAATCGAGGATCTTAAACCGGCCATACTCCAAATCATGAACTTTTTCCCTAGGGCTAGAGTAGTCTATTGCGATAATGAACCTTCGTTAAACTCGCACACTATCTCAGCCATGCTTGACAACCATTTTCGTGTCAGCATTGCAAATGCCCCACCACTTCATAGCGTTTCAAAAGGGCAAGTAGAGCGCTTTCACAGTACCCTATTGGAGCTTGCTCGTTGCCTAAAAATCGACAAGGGGATAACCGATACTGTGGAAATTATTTTATTGGCAACCGCCAAATATAATAAATCAATTCACTCTGTCGTTGACACACGGCCAGTCGACATCGTGCAAAAGCACCCAGATGACCCACAGACGGACGTCCAGAATAAGATCGTTAGGCCGCAAAACACGCTCAGGGCCAGGGAAAATGCCTCCCCAACTAAATGAAAAGGGTGGTTTGAATGTGTAGACATTATAATTAATTTACTTCTCTAGAATATAAAGTACTTAATACAGCAAATACATAAGATTGAATTATAGCTACAGCTGATTCTAAAAGTAATAGGGCAATTTGAGCTACTAATAAAAATGTTACTAATAAATAAGATATAGAAGGTCCTGTATTTCCTAATAAAGTTAATAATAAATGTCCAGCAATTATATTAGCTGTTAATCGAACAGCTAATGTTCCTGGTCGAATAATATTTCTAATAGTTTCAATACATACTATAAATGGTATAAGAACTGCAGGTGTTCCTTGAGGTACTAAATGAGCAAATATATGTTGAGTATGATTAATTCATCCATATAATATAAAACATAATCATAAAGGTAATGCTAAAGATAAAGTTAAAGTTAAATGACTTGTTCTTGTAAAAATATAAGGGAATAATCCTATAAAATTATTAAATAAAATTAATGAAAATAATGAAATAAAAATAAATAAATTCTTTATGAAGTGTTAATAAAATAGAATTTCAAAAGATATTATATCGAGAAGGTATAAGTCAGTAAATTGAAGGAATTATTAAAAGTCCTAAGAATGTTCTTAATCAATTTAAAGATAAATTAAAAATAGCTGAAGGGTCAAATACAGAAAATAAATTTGTTATCATTTTCAATTCATTGAATTTAAATTAATATTTTTTAATTCGTTAGATTTAGGGGAAGTTGGAATATAAGAATAATAGTTAATAGAACAAAATAAAATAAATGTAATAGAGAAAACAGTAAATAATAATAATCATCTAATTGGGGCTATTTGTGGAATTAAAAAATATGAATACTTTATTAATTTTAGTTTGACATACTAATGTTATATATTTAACTAATTTTTTATTCATTAGAAGTAAGTGCTAATTTACTATTGAATGGTTTAAGAGACCAGTACTTGCTTTCAGTCATCTAATGAAGAATTATTACTAATAATTCATTTAATAAAATAATTTACAGGATAATTTACACTTTCAATTACAATTGGTATAAAACTATGATTAGCTCCACAAATTTCTGAACATTGTCCACAAAATAAACCTGGTCGGTTAATAAAAAAATTTGTTTGGTTTAATCGACCTGGTGTTCCATTAACCTAATTATTAAGTCCTAAAGCTGGGATTGTTCAAGAATGGATTACATCTGCAGCTGTTACTAAAATTCGAATTTGTGAGTTTATAGGTAAAACTACTCGATTATCAACATCTAATAATCGAAATCCATCAGTTGCTAATTCATTTGTAGGAATTATATAAGAATCAAATTCAATATTATTAAAATCAGAATATTCATAACTTTAGTATCATTGATGACCAATACTTTTTAAAGTAACTGAGGGTTCATTAATCTCATCTAATAAGTATAATAATCGTAAAGAAGGAAGAGCAATAAATAATAAAATAATTGCTGGTAGAATAGTTCAAATTATTTCAATAAGTTGTCCATGCAAAAGGAATCGATTTACGTAATTATTAAAAAATAATATGAATATTAAATATCCAACTATAACAGTAATTATAACTAAAATTAATAATGCGTGATCGTGAAATAAAATTAATTGTTCCATTAAAGAAGAAGCTCTATCTTGTAAACCTAAATTAGCTCATGTAGACATTAATTTTCTAATAAAAGTAAAATACTTTATATACGGAGCTTAAATCCATTGCACTAATCTCATAGAAACTAATTTGTTAAAAGAGGTAATTCAGAATATCTATGTTCAGCAGGGGATGTATTTTGGTATCATTCGATAGATGAATTTAATTGAATTGGGTAAATTACTTGTCGTTGTGATACTAAATTTTCTCAAATAATATAAAAAAAGAATAAAATACCTAATAATGAAATTGAAGATCCAATAGTTGATACTACATTTCAAGTTGTATAAGCATCTGGATAATCTGAATAACGTCGAAGTATACCAGCTAATCCTAAAAAATGTTGGGGGAAAAATGTTAAATTTACTCCAATAAATATAATGATAAATTGACTTTTTAATCATTTAGCATTTAATGTTAATCCTGTAAATAAAGGGTATCAGTGAATGAATCCTGCTATAATAGCAAATACAGCTCCTATTGATAATACATAATGGAAGTGAGCTACAACATAATAAGTGTCATGAAGAATAATATCAACTGATGAATTAGCAAATACTACTCCTGTTAATCCCCCAACTGTAAATAAAAATACAAATCCTAAAGCTCATAAAATAGCTGGAGAGTAAGAAAGTTGAGTTCTGTGTAAAGTTGCTAATCATCTAAAAATTTTAATACCAGTAGGAACAGCAATAATTATAGTTGCAGAAGTAAAATAAGCTCGAGTATCTACATCTATTCCTACTGTAAATATGTGGTGAGCTCATACAATAAATCCTAATAATCCAATAGCAAGTATAGCATAAATTATTCCTAAAGAACCGAAAGTTTCCTTTTTACCAGATTCTTGACTAATAATATGAGAAATTATTCCAAATCCAGGTAGAATTAAAATATATACTTCAGGGTGTCCAAAAAATCAAAATAAATGTTGGTATAAAATTGGGTCTCCTCCTCCGGCTGGGTCAAAAAATTAAGTATTTAAATTTCGGTCTGTTAATAACATAGTAATAGCTCCAGCTAATACTGGTAATGATAATAAAAGTAATAAAGCAATAATAACAACTGATCAAACAAATAAAGGTATTCGGTCTAATGTAATTCCTGTTGATCGTATATTAATTACAGTTGTAATAAAATTTACAGCTCCTAAAATTGAAGAAATTTCGGCTAAATGTAGAGAAAAAATTGCTAAATCAACTGAAGCTCCACCATGAGCAATTCCAGCAGAGAGAGGTGGATAAACCGTTCACCCTGTTCCAGCTCCATTTTCTACCATTCTTCTCACTAATAATAAAGAAAGAGCAGGAGGTAGTAATCAAAATCTTATATTATTTATTCGTGGAAATGCTATATCAGGAGCTCCTAATATTAATGGTACTAATCAATTTCCAAACCCTCCAATTATAATAGGTATTACTATAAAAAAAATTATAATAAAAGCATGGGCAGTAACAATTACATTATAAATTTGATCATCCCCAATTAATGCTCCTGGATGTCCTAATTCAGCTCGAATTAAAATTCTTAAAGATGTTCCTACTATTCCGGCTCAAGCTCCAAAAATAAAATATAAAGTTCCAATATCCTTATGATTTGTAGAAAATAATCATTGTCGCGATTGGATTAAGTGGCTGAAGTTTAGGCGGTAGATTGTAAATCTATTTATAAGAGTTATTCTTCTTAATCATTAAAATTGGTCTTATAGTCAATAATGACATCAAACTGCAATTTTGAAGGAGTAAAATTTTACTAAGGCTTAAAGGGATGCCCTCTATTTACAGCTTTGAAGGCTATTAGTTTTATTAACTTAAAGCCTTAAAATATAAAAAAAATAAAGAAATTAAGAATAACCCAAAAATTGAAAAAAAAAGTTATAATTAAATATAAATTAGTATTACTACTATTTATATTTATTTCTATGACTCAATTATTTTCAAAATAATTTAATATAAAAGCTGAGTAACAAATTCGAAGATAAAAAAATAATGTAATTAAAGTTGATATTATTATTAATATTAATAAAAAATATTGATTACATAATGTTAATTGTTGGATTACAAGTCATTTAGGTAAAAATCGTAGAAATGGAGGTAATCCACCTAATGATAAAAAATTTATAAATAATGAAAATTTTAAAATTTTTCTATTTACAAATCAAGAAAATAATTGATTTAAATGAAATAATTTAAAAATATTAAACATAAATGTTAAAATAAAAGATAAAAATGAATAAAATAAAAAATAAAAAATAAACAAATCAAATAGATTCACTAATTATTAATGATCTTAATATTCATCGTAAATGATTAATAGAAGAAAAAGCTATTATCCAAGAGCTCCAATAATTACTGATAAAATTACTCTAATTAATAATAAATTTTTAATATTTAAATAAGAAATTAGTATTAATGGGGCAATTTTTTGTCAAGTTATTAATATTAAAGCATTTATTCATGTTAAACCTTCTATTATATTAGGGAATCAAAAATGAAAAGGAGCGGCTCCACTTTTTAATAGTAAAGCTGATATAATAATTATTGATGTAAAAGATTCATTAATTTCGTTATTTATATTATTTTTCAATATTAATAAAATTAAAGAAAATAACAATACAGTTGATGCTAAAGCTTGAGTTAAAAAATATTTTAAAGAGGCTTCTGTTGATATTACATTATTATTATCTCTTAATAGGGGGATAAAAGATAACAAATTAATTTCTAAACCTATTCAAGCTCCTAACCAAGAATTAGACGTAACTGTGATTAATGTTCCAATAATTATAATTGTAATAAATAAAATTTTTGAGGAGTTATTAAAAATTAAAAAGAAAAGGATTATAACCTTTATAAATGGGGTATGAACCCAGTAGCTTAATTAGCTTATCTTTTTATAAATAATAAATATAAATATATTTTGGTGTATGACGCACAAAAGTTTTTGATACTTTTAGAAATAGTTTAATTCTATTAAATATAAAAAATCTTTGTAACTAACAACATATAAATCAGTCAATGAATGCACAAAAACTGCATAATTTACCCTATCAAGGTAAACCTTTTTATCAGGCAATTCATTAATAATAAAAAATCCTCCTTTTTTTTTTTTATTTATTTACTATTAAATTTTTAAAAAATTACAATTTTAAAATATTTATTATTTTATATTGAATAATACATTTTAGTTAAATTTTTTAAAAAAATATTAAATTAAATTAAATAATTTAAATTTTCTATATATATATATATATGTAATATAAATTATCAACAATATATAAATTTATAAATCAATAATAATTAATTAAATTATTATATTATTTATATAAATCCAAGAAATATTAGATAAATATTTGAATATAGATTTTGTAACGAACTGATTTGTTTGGTTTCTGCTCGCTACGGTATTTGTGCGGCTAGATCAGTAGATTGTGTAGCTCCGGGACTTCTCTCTCTTCTGGCTCGCTACTCTAAGGGTTCTGTTACGCCGCTCCGGGACTTCTCTCCCTTCTGGCTTGCTACTCTCGATTTCAAATCTCAGTCTAGTAGACCCTCCAGGCGTACCGCCAGGCCTTCGTCGGCAGGACAGAACAGAACTTGGCCGTGTGGCCCCTCCTTAGATCTCAGCCACCTGTGTCTCAGTTCGGAGATTCCTAGTAATCCCAATCCCGAACGTCTCGACGTGACGATCTTGCTCCTCGTAGGCTCCCACGGCGCTGCTTCCGACGACTCCTTGCTCTCGACTGACTGCTCGCTCTTGACTGACTGATCTCGACTGACTGCTCGCGACTGAATGCTCTTCACTTGACTGACTCTTCTCAATGACTGCTCTTGACCGACTGATCTCAACGACTGATCCCGAATGATTGATCCCGCTGCCAGCGCCCTGCGGGTTTATATAGGGCCTCTGGGAACCGTTATTTCTCTTTTGCACACGGCCCGCCAAAACTCTCCACATCGGGTCCAAAGTCCATGGTCCCTGTTTGACCCTCTTGTCCTTGACGCACTGCTTCCCGCCGCCGTCCAGCCTGATGCTGCCGTCCCGCTGATCCCGGGGACGCATGCGACATGTTTGTGTGCCGCACCGCTGCTGAGATGTGGCACCCTCTTTCCAAAGTCCAAAGTCCGGCGGCGTCCCGTTACTCCTTTTTGCACACGGCACTCTCGCTCCGCCCGGCAAGTCTCCGCTCTCTCCGTCTCCATTGTTGCTCTCCAAACTCTCTCGTTCTCCAAACTCCCTTGTCTCCAAACTCTCTTTCTCTCCAAACTCTATTTCTCTCCAAACTCTATTTCTCTCCAAACTCTCTTTCTCTCCAAACTCTCTTCCTCTCCAAACTCTCACGTTCTCCAAACTCTCACGTTCTCCGTCCTCGATCTCCAAACTCTCTCGTTCTCCGTCCTCAATCTCCAAACTCTCTCGTTCTCCGTCCTTGATCTCCAACCTCTCTCGTTCTCCGTCCTCGATCTCCGCCGCGCCGCCACTACGCGAATTCGCCGCGTATCTGGTGAGCGGCCGGCCATCTGCTGCTGGGATTTGTGGGGAGTTATTCAACTCCTCACATTCCCCCCTTACTTCGGGTAAGATTAAGAAAACTCAGCGCTCCCACTCTCCGGCGTTCCCTTGTATATCCTAGCCATTGAGTCAGGGCGCATCTCGTTCCGGTTCCCTCGGTGCTCCCTCGTTGCTCCCTCGACGCTTCCATCTTGTTTCCTTTCCACAGCGCCGGTCGTCCTCCGTATAGCAATTTCGAATCTCCCGCGCCGATCCTCCATCTGTTCCCACTGGGCACCGATATTAATCAGCTATCGATACCCAGAGGGCCTGCTCACGATATCGATATCGCAGGTGCGGCGTTGCCACTTGCGAGCCGCGATGTTCATCATCACCGATATTTCCATTTTCTTGTGCCCATCGATCGCACTATCGTCCAGTGCCAATCGACCGCCTATCGAGGCGCCCCCTTCCCTGTTGAATGGTGATTTTGCAAATTGTTTATGCCCGTGCACCGGTCGGCAGAAGTTTAGTTTTTTTTTACCCCTCAGCCCGGCGTTTCCATTTGTCCTTGCCACTGCGTAAGTATTCTGATCACACACCCGACTCCTTGTATGTGCTCATCAGCTTCCTTTCTTTTGGCAGGTTGCCTTTGTTGACCACGAGTGCCCTTTCAGACTCCAGCAGCTGTGCTTCCTGGTTTGGACCCCGATCCGGCCCGCGATCCCGTCTCCTCGTCTGGGCATGATGTCCTTCTCCGTGATGCTTGGCCTCTTTCGGTACAGCTCTCTCAGCTGTGCCGACTTCCCCCTTCCTTCGGCAGACTGCTGCTCCCAGTATTAATCAGATCCTTGAAGACCTTCTCCTCGCGTCCTTGGAGCTATCCTTGGACCCCTTTCCTCGCGTCCTTTGGGTATCCTTGGAGCTATCCTTGGACCCCTTTCCTTGTGTCCTCCGGGTATCCTTGGAGCTATCCTTGGACCCCTTTCCTTGTGTCCTTCGGGTATCCTTGGAGATATCCTTGGACCCCTTTCCTCGTGTCCTTCGGGTATCCTTGGAGGTATCCTTGGACCCCTTTCCTCGTGTCCTTCGGGTATCCTTGGAGGTATCATTGGACCCCTTTCCTCGTGTCCTTTGGGTATCCTTGGAGCTCTCCTTGGACCCTTTTTCTCGTGTCTTTCGGGTATCCTTGGAGCTATCCTTGCCTTTTGTCTACCGTATCTGTTTGTAGCTGCTCGTATGTGTTCTGTGTTTGTTGTTGTTTCAGCTCGCTCACATGGATAGTCCTCTCTTTTTTTAAGGCGGTAGATCCCATTCTTTCCCATTCTGTTTATGTTGCTTTCACCGCTGGGACAATCACGTTTTGGGCGCCAGATGTAACGAACTGATTTCTTTGGTTTCTGCTCGCTACGGTATTTGTGCGGCTAGCTCAGTAGATTGTGTGTGTTCGTCCCACCAAATTTATATAAACGTGACCGCCCAGGAGTTCAGTGAGAAAGCACAGAATTCTCGGGTTCGGAGTGGGTTTATTGCGGGTATAACTGCAGTCGGCTTTATAACTTGCTCGCCTCGCTGTCTCCGACGGTGTGGGTTGTCTTGTCGCTCCTCGAAGATTCTTGCCCGCTGATTGCTCCTGACGTGGCTGGCTCGGTGACTGCTTGGCCACGGTTTAGACTCGCTATGGGGTCAGCCGTGCGGGCTTAGGGAAGCGTCACCGTTCTCAGACTAGGGTGAACAGACTGACGAGCTCTCCAGGATCACTCCTCTCGATACCCGACCGCCTGTCCCTTGCTCTGTCCCGGATGGTCCCACGGGCTTCCGCTCAGATCGTGCGGACAGTCAAGGCAGAACGCCAGGAAGCTGCCTCACCTTTCACTTCGCTTCCGTACCTCGTGTAAACGAACGTTCCACCCTAGCCTCACCCTTCCGCGTACTGTCCGTGCCGTTTCTGCGGGCTCGATCCTCCTTGCGTGGCCGTTGCTGTGTGGTGTCCTGCTCGCTGGTAGCGATGTCCTGCGAACTACTCCTGACAGGTGGCTGTAGGTCTTGACTTCTGTGCTGTGTTCGAGGGTATACGCCGATCCGGGACTTCTCTCCCTTCTGGCCCGTGACTCTCAGGGTTCTGTTGCGCCGCTCCGGGACTTCTCTCCCTTCTGGCTCGCTACTCTAGGGGTTCTGTTGCGCCGCTCCGGGACTTCTCTCCCTTCTGGCCCGCTACTCTAGGGGTTCCGTTGCGCCGCTCCGGGACTTCTCTCCCTTCTGGCTCGCTACTCTAAGGGTTCTGTTACGCCGCTCCGGGACTTCTCTCCCTTCTGGCTTGCTACTCTCGATTTCAAATCTCAGTCTAGTAGACCCTCCAGGCGTACCGCCAGGACTTCGTCGGCAGGACAGAACAGAACTTGGCCGTGTGGCGCCTCCTTAGACCTCAGCCACCTGTGTCTCAGTTCGGAGATTCCTAGTAATCCCAATCCCGAACGTCTCGACGTGACGATCTTGCTCCTCGTAGGCTCCCACGGCGCTGCTTCCGACGACTCCTTGCTCTCGACTGACTGCTCGCTCTTGACTGACTGATCTCGACTGACTGCTCGCGACTGAATGCTCTTCACTTGACTGACTCTTCTCAATGACTGCTCTTGACCGACTGATCTCAACGACTGATCCCGAATGATTGATCCCGCTGCCAGCGCCCTGCGGGTTTATATAGGGCCTCTGGGAACCGTTATTTCTCTTTTGCACACGGCCCGCCAAAACTCTCCACATCGGGTCCAAAGTCCATGGTCCCTGTTTGACCCTCTTGTCCTTGACGCACTGCTTCCCGCCGCCGTCCAGCCTGATGCTGCCGTCCCGCTGATCCCGGGGACGCATGCGACATGTTTGTGTGCCGCACCGCTGCTGAGATGTGGCACCCTCTTTCCAAAGTCCAAAGTCCGGCGGCGTCCCGTTACTCCTTTTTGCACACGGCACTCTCGCTCCGCCCGGCAAGTCTCCGCTCTCTCCGTCTCCATTGTTTGTCTCCAAACTCCCTTGTCGCCAAACTCTCTTTCTCTCCAAACTCTCTTTCTCTCCAAACTCTTTTTCTCTCCAAACTCTCTTCCTTCCAAACTCTCACGTTCTCCAAACTCTCACGTTCTCCGTCCTCGATCTCCAAACTCTCTCGTTCTCCGTCCTCGATCTCCAAACTCTCTCGTTCTCCGTCCTTGATCTCCAACCTCTCTCGTTCTCCGTCCTCGATCTCCGCCGCGCCGACACTACGCGAATTCGCCGCGTATCTGGTGAGCGGCCGGCCATCTGCTGCTGGGATTTGTGGGGAGTTATTCAACTCCTCACAATTTTTTTTACCATTTATATTACCATTTTTGGATTGTGAAATTTTTTATTTAAATTGTTAACTATATAATAATATATTAAATATTTATATATATATAGATTATCTATTAATCTTGAATTTAGTGTACAAAAAATTTAAAAAAAAAAAAAAAAAAAAAGAGGAGGATTTTTTATTATTAATGAATTAATTTAATAAATTTTAAATTTTATTTAATTATTAAAATTAAATTTTTTAGTATATTTAAAATATTTATTTTATATGTACATACATATAATACATATAATACATATAATACATATATATATATATATATATATATATTATATAATAATAAATTATTCATATTTTTAATTTTTATTAAAAATTTAATTTATTTATCTTATTTTTGTTACTAAAAAAAAATTATTTTTATTATAATAAAAAATAATTTTATTTTTTTTTTTTTATTAAAGTTATTATAATATTAAATATTTAAAAAAAAAATAGTTTATAAAAATGTTAAATAAATATATTTTTATGTTAATTTTTTGAATTAAAATGTATTTAAATTTTGAAATATTTTATAGGGGACTAATTTTTCAGATTTAGTGATTAAAAAAAATTATTTATATATGTATATATATATATATATATATATTATATAAAATTAGAAATTATTTTGTTAGTTTAAAAATTTAAAATTTATATAAATTGTTTATAAAATTTTATTAATAAATTTATTTTAATTTTATTAATTTATTGATGTATATATATATATATATATATACTATTTATAGTATGTTTATTTATAAATATAAACTAATTTTAATTATTTTAATAATAAAAATCCTTTTTTTAAAAATGTAAAAAGTTTTATTTTTTTTTATTTTTATTTAGTTTAAAATAGTTTTTTTTAGATAATCTTTTTTTTTTTTAATTTTTAGAAAAAAAATAATTTTTGTGTAAAAAAAAAATACAAATTTTCAAAATTTTTAATTTTTTTTTGTTTATGAAAAATATTTTTATACAAAAAAAATTTTTTAAAATAATTTAAAAAAAAAAAAAATAAAATTTATAAAATTTTAATTTTAAAATAAATTTATATTAAAATTTAAAAAATTTTAAAAATTTTAAATTTTAATCTTTAAAAAAAAAATATTTGATATTTTTATTTTTTTGTGTAGTAATTTTTTTTTTCAAAAAAAAAAAATAATTAATAAAAATTATTTAGTATAGAAATTGTATATATATATATACATATTATAAATATTTAAATTATAAATTAATTAAAATTTTATTTTAGAATCTTTTATTTATTATTTTACTATTTTTTAATATTTTTATAATAATTAAATAAAAATAAAATTTTAAAATATTTTATAAAAATAATTTAAAAGTTTTATTTTGGCTTAATAATTTTTTATTAATGTGATTTATATGTAAATTTTTGTGTGAATTTATATTTATTTTAAAAATAAATATATAAATTTTATTCGCAGTAATTAATATTATTAATTAAAGAAATTTAGAAATAGCAATATTAAAAAGTATTGACCAAATTGGTGCCAGCAGTCGCGGTTATACCAATAATACAAATAAATTTGTTTAGTATTAATTAAATTGAATTTAAAAAATAAAATTAAATATATTAAATGAAATTATATTAAGTAAAATTTTATATTTAAATTATTTTGTATAATTATAATTGAAGTTAAAAAATTTTAATAAAAAACTAGGATTAGATACCCTATTATTTAAAATGTAAATTAATTGCTAAAGTAGTAATAGTTATGTTCTTGAAACTTAAAAAATTTGGCGGTTTTTCAGTCTATCCAGAGGAACCTGTTTTGTAATCGATAATCCACGATGGACCTTACTTAAGTTTGTAATCAGTTTATATACCGTCGTTATCAGAATATTTTATAAGAACAATAATATTCAATAATTTTAATAAAAATTTATATCAGATCAAGGTGTAGCTTATATTTAAGTAATAATGGGTTACAATAAAATTATTTAAACGGATAAAATTATGAAAAAATTTTTGAAAGTGGATTTGGTAGTCAAATTATATAGATTAATAATTTGATTTTAGCTCTAAAATATGTACACATCGCCCATCGCTCTTATTATTAAGGTAAGATAAGTCGTAACATAGTAGATGTACTGGAAAGTGTATCTAGAATGACAATTTAAAGCTTATTAAGTAAAGCATTTCATTTACATTGAAAAGATTTTTGTGCAAATCAATATAAATTTATTAGATTTTATTTATTAATTTAAATTATTTAAATGAAAATATTAGAAATAACTATAAATTTAAAAGTTTTAGTATT
This sequence comes from Drosophila biarmipes, assembly GCF_025231255.1. Classification (NCBI taxonomy): domain Eukaryota; kingdom Metazoa; phylum Arthropoda; class Insecta; order Diptera; family Drosophilidae; genus Drosophila; species Drosophila biarmipes. The sequence continues at coordinate 25,488,435 of NC_066612.1, forward strand.
GTTTAAAGAAAAAATAATTTTAATAATAGTTTATTAGTATTGTAAAAGAAAATTGAGATAATTTTAAAAAATTTTATTATAAAAGAAAATTTAATTTATTGTACCTTGTGTATCAGCGTTTATTAAATAAAAAATAAATATTTATTTTTTTCGATTTTAAAAGAGTTAATATAATATATAAGTTAATGTGACAAAATTATTTAAAATATTATATTAGAAATTAAATGTTATTCGTTTTTAAAGGTATCTAGTTTTTTAAGAAATAAATTTAATTTAGAAATTATAAATTTATTTATTTAATTTTATTAATTAAATAATTTATAATTTTAATATTTTATGAGATAAGCTATAAAATACATTTTTAAAAATAATAAATAAATTTGATAAATATATGCTTAGAATTAGCAATTATTAAAAAGTGTGTTATAATTTATTTTATAAATTAAATTATTTATTAAATTTTTAATTATTTATTAAAATATTAATTTTAATATTTAAAATTAAGTAATAATGATAGAATTAGTATATTATATTGTTTAAAAAAATTTTCTTTTGAAAAGTTTAAGTAAGGAATTTGGCAAAAATAATGTTCGCCTGTTTAACAAAAACATGTCTTTTTGAATTATATATAAAGTCTAACCTGCCCACTGAAATTTTTTAAATGGCCGCAGTATTATGACTGTGCAAAGGTAGCATAATCATTAGTCTTTTAATTGAAGGCTAGAATGAATGGTTGGACGAAATATTAACTGTTTCATTTAAATTTTTTTTAGAATTTTATTTTTTAGTCAAAAAGCTAAAATTTATTTAAAAGATGAGAAGACCCTATAAATCTTTATATTTTGTTTATAATTAAAATATAAAGATTAATTTAATTTTAATAAATTAAAATATTTTATTGGGGTGATATTAAAATTTAAAAAACTTTTAATTTTTAAAAACATTAATTTATAAATAATTGATCCATTAAAATTGATTAAAAAATTAAGTTACTTTAGGGATAACAGCGTAATTTTTTTGGAGAGTTCATATCGATGTTGGATTAAGATATAATTTTGGGTGTAGCCGTTCAAATTTTAAGTCTGTTCTACTTTTAAATTCTTACATGATCTGAGTTCAAACCGGTGTAAGCCAGGTTGGTTTCTATCTTTAAAAAATTATAATATTTTAGTACGAAAGGTCCAAATATTAAAATAATTATATTTTTAAATATGAATATTATTAATATAAAACTATTTTGGCAGATTAGTGCAATAAATTTAGAATTTGTTTATGTAAATTATTTTACAAATATTACTTGTTTTCTATAAAATTTGTTTTATCATTAATTGGAAGTTTATTATTAGTAATTTGTGTGTTAGTAAGTGTAGCTTTTTTAACTTTATTAGAACGTAAAGTTTTAGGTTATATTCAAATTCGTAAAGGTCCTAATAAAGTTGGTTTAATAGGAATTCCTCAACCTTTTTGTGATGCAATTAAATTATTTACAAAAGAACAAACGTATCCATTATTATCTAATTATTTAAGATATTATATTTCTCGAATTTTTTCTTTATTTTTATCTTTATTTGTTTGAATATGTATAGAAGAAGATTAGGTGTATATACTGTTATAGTAGCTGGTTGATCTTCAAATTCTAATTATGCTTTATTAGGAGGATTACGAGCTGTAGCTCAAACTATTTCATATGAAGTTAGATTGGATTTAATTTTATTATCATTTATTTTTTTAATTATCAAATTTATATATGGTTTTAAATTATTTTATTTCCTATAGCATTAGTTTGATTAACTATTTCTTTAGCTGAAACTAATCGTACACCTTTTGATTTTGCTGAAGGAGAATCAGAATTAGTTTCTGGGTTTAATGTAGAAAATAGAAGAGGAGGATTTGCTTTAATTTTTATAGCTGAATATGCAAGAATTTTATTTATAAGAATATTATTTTGTGTAATTTTTTTAGGATGTGATGTTTTTAATTTATTATTTTATGTTAAATTAACTTTTATTTCTTTTGTTTTTATTTGAGCTCGTGGGACTTTACCTCGATTTCGTTATGATAAATTAATATATTTAGCATGAAAATGTTTTTTATCATTTTCTTTAAATTATTTATTATTTTTTATTGGTTTTAAAATTTTATTATTTTCTTTATTATAGTGAATTTATTTTAGTAAAGTTAATAGAAAATTAAATTCTATCTTATGTTTTCAAAACATATGCTTATTCAAGCTCATTAACTATTAGTTTAATAAATTATCTCATCATTTTGTAACTAATGGATGAACTAAATAATATAAAAAATAAATAACAGTTAAAATTTGTCCAATTAATACATAAGGTTCTTCAACTGGTCGTGCTCCAATTCATGTTAATAAAATTACTGTAACTAAAATAGATCAAAATAAAATTTGTTAATTGGGTAAAATTGAATTCCTCGGAATTTTCTTAAATTATAAAAAGGTAAAATTATTAAAATTGCAATTGATAAAACTAATGCAATAACTCCTCCTAATTTATTAGCAATTGAACGTAAAATTGCGTAAGCAAATAAAAAATATCATTCTGGTTGAATATGAGCAGGTGTAACTAAAGGGTTAGCTGGGATAAAATTATCTGGGTCTCCTAATAAATTAGGACTAATTAATACTAATGAAATTAAAATAAAAATTATTACAATAAAACCTACAATATCCTTAAATGTAAAATAAGGATGGAAAGGAATTTAATCAATATTAGAATTTAATCCAATAGGATTATTAGACCCTGTTTGGTGTAAAAATAATAAATGAATTATTGTTATAGCAAGAACAATAAATGGTAAAATAAAATGAAATGTAAAAATCGAGTTAAAGTAGCGTTATCAACAGCGAATCCTCCTCATAATCATTGAACTAAATCTATTCCTAAATAAGGAATTGCGCATAAAAGATTTGTAATTACAGTAGCTCCTCAAAATGATTTTTGTCCCCAAGGTAAAACATACCCTATAAAGGCTGTTCCTATAACTAAAAATAAAATAATCACTCCTACTAATCAAGTTGGAGTAAATAAATATGATCCCTAATAAATTCCCCGACCTACATGTAAATAAATACAAATAAAAAACAATGATGCAAATAATATGAATATTAAATATCCAACTAATAGAGTAATTATAACTAAAATTAATAATGCGTGATCGTGAAAAAAAATTAATTGTTCCATTAAAGGAGAAGCTCTATCTTGTAAACCTAAATTAGCTCATGTAGACATTAATTTTCTAATAAAAGTGAAATACTTTATATACGGAGCTTAAATCCATTGCACTAATCTGCCATATTAGAAATTAATTTGTTAAAAGAGGTAATTCAGAATATCTATGTTCAGCAGGGGGTGTATTTTGGTATCATTCGATAGATGAATTTAATTAAATTGGGTAAATTTCTTGTCTTTGTGATACTAAACTTTCTCAAATAAGATAAAAAAAAAAAAATACCTAATAATGAAATTGAAGATCCAATAGTTGATACTACATTTCAAGTTGTATAAGCATCTGGATAATCTGAATAACGTCGAGGTATACCAGCTAATCCTAAAAAATGTTGGGGGAAAAATGTTAAATTTACTCCAATAAATATAATGATAAATTGACTTTTTAATCATTTAGCATTTAATGTTAATCCTGTAAATAAAGGGTATCAGTGAATGAATCCTGCTATAATAGCAAATACAGCTCCTATTGATAATACATAATAGAAGTGAGCTACAACATAATAAGTGTCATGAAGAATAATATCAACTGATGAATTAGCAAATACTACTCCTGTTAATCCCCCAACTGTAAATAAAAATACAAATCCTAAAGCTCATAAAATAGCTGGAGAGTAAGAAAGTTGAGTTCTGTGTAAAGTTGCTAATCATCTAAAAATTTTAATACCAGTAGGAACAGCAATAATTATAGTTGCAGAAGTAAAATAAGCTCGAGTATCTACATCTATTCCTACTGTAAATATGTGGTGAGCTCATACAATAAATCCTAATAATCCAATAGCAAGTATAGCATAAATTATTCCTAAAGAACCGAAAGTTTCCTTTTTACCAGATTCTTGACTAATAATATGAGAAATTATTCCAAATCCAGGTAGAATTAAAATATATACTTTAGGGTGTCCAAAAAATCAAAATAAATGTTGGTATAAAATTGGGTCTCCTCCTCCGGCTGGGTCAAAAAATGAAGTATTTAAATTTCGGTCTGTTAATAACATAGTAATAGCTCCAGCTAATACTGGTAATGATAATAAAAGTAATAAAGCAATAATAACAACTGATCAAACAAATAAAGGTTGATCGTATATTAATTACAGTTGTAATAAAATTTACAGCTCCTAAAATTGAAGAAATTTCGGCTAAATGTAGAGAAAAAATTGCTAAATCAACTGAAGCTCCACCATGAGCAATTCCAGCAGAGAGAGGTGGATAAACCGTTCACCCTGTTCCAGCTCCATTTTCTACCATTCTTCTCACTAATAATAAAGAAAGAGCAGGAGGTAGTAATCAAAATCTTATATTATTTATTCGTGGAAATGCTATATCAGGAGCTCCTAATAGTAATGGTACTAATCAATTTCCAAACCCTCCAATTATAATAGGTATTACTATAAAAAAAATTATAATAAAAGCATGGGCAGTAACAATTACATTATAAATTTGATCATCCCCAATTAATGCTCCTGGATGTCCTAATTCAGCTCGAATTAAAATTCTTAAAGATGTTCCTACTATTCCGGCTCAAGCTCCAAAAATAAAATATAAAGTTCCAATATCCTTATGATTTGTAGAAAATAATCATTGTCGCGATTGGATTAAGTGGCTGAAGTTTAGGCGGTAGATTGTAAATCTATTTATAAGAGTTATTCTTCTTAATCATTAAAATTGGTCTTATAGTCAATAATGACATCAAACTGCAATTTTGAAGGAGTAAAATTTTACTAAGGCTTAAAGGGATGCCCTCTATTTACAGCTTTGAAGGCTATTAGTTTTATTAACTTAAAGCCTTAAAATATAAAAAAAAATAAAGAAATTAAGAATAACCCAAAAACTGAAAAAAAAAGTTATAATTAAATATAAATTAGTATTACTACTATTTATAATTATTTCTATGACATAATTATTTTCAAAATAATTTAATATAAAAGCTGAGTAACAAATTCGAAGATAAAAAAATAATGTAATTAAAGTTGATATTATTATTAATGTTAATAAAAAATATTGATTACATAATGTTAATTGTTGGATTACAAGTCATTGTGGTAAAAATCCTAAAAATTGAGGTAATCCACCTAATAATAAAAAAATTATAAATAATGAAAATTTTAAAATTTTTCTATTTACAAATCAAGAAAATAATTGATTTAAATGAAATAATTTAAAAATATTAAACATAAATGTTAAAATAAAAGATAAAAATGAATAAAATAAAAAATAAATAAATCAAATAGATTCACTAATTATTAATGATCTTAATATTCATCCTAAATGAAGAGCTCCAATAATTACTGATAAAATTACTCTAATTAATAATAAATTTTTAATATTTAAATAAGAAATTAGTATTAATGGGGCAATTTTTTGTCAAGTTATTAATATTAAAGCATTTATTCATGTTAAACCTTCTATTATATTAGGGAATCAAAAATGGAAAGGAGCGGCTCCACTTTTTAATAGTAATATATAATAGTAATATATAATGATATAATAATTATTGATGTAAAAGATTCATTAATTTCGTTATTTATATTATTTTTTTAATATTAATAAAATTAAAGAAAATAACAATACAGTTGATGCTAAAGCTTGAGTTAAAAAATATTTTAAAGAGGCTTCTGTTGATATTACATTATTATTATCTCTTAATAGGGGGATAAAAGATAACAAATTAATTTCTAAACCTATTCAAGCTCCTAACCAAGAATTAGACGTAACTGTGATTAATGTTCCAATAATTATAATTGTAATAAATAAAATTTTTGAGGAGTTATTAAAAATTAAAAAGAAAAGGATTATAACCTTTATAAATGGGGTATGAACCCAGTAGCTTAATTAGCTTATCTTTTTATAAATAATAAATATAAATATATTTTGGTGTATGACGCACAAAAGTTTTTGATACTTTTAGAAATAGTTTAATTCTATTAAATATAAAAAATCTTTGTAACTAACAACATATAAATCAGTCAATGAATGCAGAAAAACTGCATAATTTACCCTATCAAGGTAAACCTTTTTATCAGGCAATTCATTAATAATAAAAAATCCTCCTTTTTTTTTTTATTTATTTACTATTAAATTTTTAAAAAATTACAATTTTAAAATATTTATTATTTTATATTGAATAATACATTTTAGTTAAATTTTTTAAAAAAATATTAAATTAAATTAAATAATTTAAATTTTCTATATATATATATATATATATGTAATATAAATTATCAACAATATATAAATTTATAAATCAATAATAATTAATTAAATTATTATATTATTTATATAAATCCAAGAAATATTAGATAAATATTTGAATATAGATTTTTTTTACCATTTATATTACCATTTTTGGATTGTGAGATTTTTTATTTAAATTGTTAACTATATAATAATATATTAAATATTTATATATATATAGATTATCTATTAATCTTGAATTTAGTGTACAAAAAATTTAAAAAAAAAAAAAGGGGAGGATTTTTTATTATTAATGAATTAATTTAATGAATTTTAAATTTTATTTAATTATTAAAATTGAATTTTTTAGTATATTTAAAATACTTATTTTATATGTACATACATATAATACATATATATATATATATATATTATATAATAATAAATTATTCATATTTTTAATTTTTATTAAAAATTTAATTTATTTATATTATTTTTGTTACTAAAAAAAATTATTTTTATTATAATAAAAAATAATTTTATTTTTTTTTTTTTATTAAAGTTATTATAATATTAAATATTTAAAAAAAAATAGTTTATAAAAATGTTAAATAAATATATTTTTATGTTAATTTTTTGAATTAAAATGTATTTAAATTTTAAAATATTTTTTAGGGTACTAATTTTTCAGATTTAGTGATTAAAAAAAATTATTTATATATATATAATATATATATATATATTATATAAAATTAGAAATTATTTAAATTTAAAATTTATATAAATTGTTTATAAAATTTTATTAATAAATTTATTTTAATTTTATTAATTAATTGATGTATATATATATATATATATACTATTTATAGTATGTTTATTTATAAATATAAACTAATTTTAATTATTTTAATAATAAAAATCCTTTTTTTAAAAATGTAAAAAGTTTTATTTTTTTTATTTTTATTTAGTTTAAAATAGTTTTTTTTAGATAATCTTTTTTTTTTTTAAATATTTAGAAAAAATAATAATTTTTGTGTAAAAAAAATACAAATTTTCAAAATTATATATATAAACATATTATAAATATTTAAATTATAAATTAATTAATATTTTATTTTAGAATCTTTTATTTATTATTTTACTATTTTTTAATATTTTTATAATAATTAAATAAAAATAAAATTTTAAAATATTTTATAAAAATAATTTAAAAGTTTTATTTTGGCTTAATAATTTGTTATTAATTTGATTTATATGTAAATTTTTGTGTGAATTTATATTTATTTTAAAAATAAATATATAAATTTTATTCGCAGTAATTAATATTATTAATTAAAGATTATATTATTTATATAAATCCAAGAAATATTAGATAAATATTTGAATATAGATTTTTTTTACCATTTATATTACCATTTTTGGATTGTGAGATTTTTTATTTAAATTGTTAACTATATAATAATATATTAAATATTTATATATATATAGATTATCTATTAATCTTGAATTTAGTGTACAAAAAATTTTAAAAAAAAAAAAGGGGAGGATTTTTTATTATTAATGAATTAATTTAATGAATTTTAAATTTTATTTAATTATTAAAATTGAATTTTTTAGTATATTTAAAATACTTATTTTATATGTACATACATATAATACATATATATATATATATATATTATATAATAATAAATTATTCATATTTTTAATTTTTATTAAAAATTTAATTTATTTATATTATTTTTGTTACTAAAAAAAATTATTTTTATTATAATAAAAAATAATTTTATTTTTTTTTTTTTATTAAAGTTATTATAATATTAAATATTTAAAAAAAAATAGTTTATAAAAATGTTAAATAAATATATTTTTATGTTAATTTTTTGAATTAAAATGTATTTAAATTTTAAAATATTTTTTAGGGGACTAATTTTTCAGATTTAGTGATTAAAAAAAATTATTTATATATATATAATATATATATATATATTATATAAAATTAGAAATTATTTAAATTTAAAATTTATATAAATTGTTTATAAAATTTTATTAATAAATTTATTTTAATTTTATTAATTAATTGATGTATATATATATATATATATACTATTTATAGTATGTTTATTTATAAATATAAACTAATTTTAATTATTTTAATAATAAAAATCCTTTTTTTAAAAATGTAAAAAGTTTTATTTTTTTTATTTTTATTTAGTTTAAAATAGTTTTTTTTAGATAATCTTTTTTTTTTTTAAATATTTAGAAAAAATAATAATTTTTGTGTAAAAAAAATACAAATTTTCAAAATTATATATATAAACATATTATAAATATTTAAATTATAAATTAATTAATATTTTATTTTAGAATCTTTTATTTATTATTTTACTATTTTTTAATATTTTTATAATAATTAAATAAAAATAAAATTTTAAAATATTTTATAAAAATAATTTAAAAGTTTTATTTTGGCTTAATAATTTGTTATTAATTTGATTTATATGTAAATTTTTGTGTGAATTTATATTTATTTTAAAAATAAATATATAAATTTTATTCGCAGTAATTAATATTATTAATTAAAGATTATATTATTTATATAAATCCAAGAAATATTAGATAAATATTTGAATATAGATTTTTTTTACCATTTATATTACCATTTTTGGATTGTGAGATTTTTTATTTAAATTGTTAACTATATAATAATATATTAAATATTTATATATATATAGATTATCTATTAATCTTGAATTTAGTGTACAAAAAATTTAAAAAAAAAAAAAGGGGAGGATTTTTTATTATTAATGAATTAATTTAATGAATTTTAAATTTTATTTAATTATTAAAATTGAATTTTTTAGTATATTTAAAATACTTATTTTATATGTACATACATATAATACATATATATATATATATATATTATATAATAATAAATTATTCATATTTTTAATTTTTATTAAAAATTTAATTTATTTATATTATTTTTGTTACTAAAAAAAATTATTTTTATTATAATAAAAAATAATTTTATTTTTTTTTTTTTATTAAAGTTATTATAATATTAAATATTTAAAAAAAAATAGTTTATAAAAATGTTAAATAAATATATTTTTATGTTAATTTTTTGAATTAAAATGTATTTAAATTTTAAAATATTTTTTAGGGGACTAATTTTTCAGATTTAGTGATTAAAAAAAATTATTTATATATATATAATATATATATATATATTATATAAAATTAGAAATTATTTAAATTTAAAATTTATATAAATTGTTTATAAAATTTTATTAATAAATTTATTTTAATTTTATTAATTAATTGATGTATATATATATATATATATACTATTTATAGTATGTTTATTTATAAATATAAACTAATTTTAATTATTTTAATAATAAAAATCCTTTTTTTAAAAATGTAAAAAGTTTTATTTTTTTTATTTTTATTTAGTTTAAAATAGTTTTTTTTAGATAATCTTTTTTTTTTTTTAAATATTTAGAAAAAATAATAATTTTTGTGTAAAAAAAATACAAATTTTCAAAATTATATATATAAACATATTATAAATATTTAAATTATAAATTAATTAATATTTTATTTTAGAATCTTTTATTTATTATTTTACTATTTTTTAATATTTTTATAATAATTAAATAAAAATAAAATTTTAAAATATTTTATAAAAATAATTTAAAAGTTTTATTTTGGCTTAATAATTTGTTATTAATTTGATTTATATGTAAATTTTTGTGTGAATTTATATTTATTTTAAAAATAAATATATAAATTTTATTCGCAGTAATTAATATTATTAATTAAAGAAATTTAGAAATAGCAATATTAAAAAGTATTGACCAAATTGGTGCCAGCAGTCGCGGTTATACCAATAATACAAATAAATTTTTTTAGTATTAATTAAATTGAATTTAAAAAATAAAATTAAATATATTAAGTGAAATTATATATTTAAATTATTTTGTATAATTATAATTGAAGTTAAAAAATTTTAATAAAAAACTAGGATTAGATACCCTATTATTTAAAATGTAAATTAATTGCTAAAGTAGTAATAGTTATGTTCTTGAAACTTAAAAAATTTGGCGGTATTTTAGTCTATCCAGAGGAACCTGTTTTGTAATCGATAATCCACGATGGACCTTACTTAAGTTTGTAATCAGTTTATATACCGTCGTTATCAGAATATTTTATAAGAATAATAATATTCAATAATTTAAATAAAAATTTATATCAGATCAAGGTGTAGCTTATATTTAAGTAATAATGGGTTACAATAAAATTATTTAAACGGATAAAATTATGAAAAAATTTTTGAAAGTGGATTTGGTAGTAAAATTATATAGATTAATAATTTGATTTTAGCTCTAAAATATGTACACATCGCCCGTCGCTCTTATTATTAAGGTAAGATAAGTCGTAACATAGTAGATGTAGTGGAAAGTGTATCTAAAATGACAACTTAAAGCTTATTAAGTAAAGCATTTCATTTACATTGAAAAGATTTTTGTGCAAATCAATATAAATTGATTAGATTTTATTTATAAAAGAAAAAAAAAAATTTTATTATAAAAGAAAATTTAATTAATTGTACCTTGTGTATCAGCGTTTATTAAATAAAAAATAAATATTTATTTTTCTCGATTTTAAAAGAGTTAATATAATATATAAGTTAATGTGACAAAATTATTTAAAATATTATATTAGAAATGAAATGTTATTCGTTTTTAAAGGTATCTAGTTTTTTAAGAAATAAATTTAATTTAGAAATTATAAATTTATTTATTTAATTTTATTAATTAAATAATTTATAATTTTAATATTTTATGGGATAAGCTATAAAATAAATTTTTAAAAATAATAAATAAATTTGATAAATATATGCTTAGAATTAGCAATTATTAAAAAGTGTGTTATAATTTATTTTATAAATTAAATTATTTATTAAATTTTAATTATTTATTAAAATATTAATTTTAATATTTAAAATTAAGTAATAATGATAGAATTAGTGTATTATATTATTTAAATAAATTTTTATGAAAAGTTTAAGTAAAGAATTCGGCAAAAATAATGTTCGCCTGTTTAACAAAAACATGTCTTTTTGAATTATATATAAAGTCTAACCTGCCCACTGAAATTTTTTAAATGGCCGCAGTATTTTGACTGTGCAAAGGTAGCATAATCATTAGTCTTTTAATTGAAGGCTGGAATGAATGGTTGGACGAAATATTAACTGTTTCATTAAAATTTTTTTTAGAATTTTATTTTTTAGTCAAAAAGCTAAAATTTATTTAAAAGACGAGAAGACCCTATAAATCTTTATATTTTGTTTATAATTAAAATATTAAGATTAATTTAATTTTAATAAATTAAAATATTTTATTGGTGTGATATTAAAATTTAAAAAACTTTTAATTTTTAAAAACATTAATTTATGAATAATTGATCCATTAATAATGATTAAAAAATTAAGTTACTTTAAGGATAACAGATAAAAAAGATTGCGACCTCGATGTTGGATTAAGATATAATTTTGGGTGTAGCCGTTCAAATTTTAAGTCTGTTCGACTTTTAAATTCTTACATGATCTGAGTTCAAACCGGTTTAAGCCAGGTTGGTTTCTATCTTTAAAAAATTATAATATTTTAGTAGAAAGGTGCAAATATTAAAATAATTATATTTTTAAATATGAATATTATTAATATAAAACTATTTTGGCAGATTAGTGCAATAAATTTAGAATTTATTTATGTAAATTATTTTACAAATATTACTTGTTTTATATAGAATTTGTTTTATCATTAATTGGAAGTTTATTATTAGTAATTTGTGTGTTAGTAAGTGTAGCTTTTTTAACTTTATTAGAACGTAAAGTTTTAGGTTATATTCAAATTCGTAAAGATCCTAATAAAGTTGGTTTAATAGGAATTCCTTAACCTTTTTGTGATGCAATTAAATTATTTACAAAAGAATAAACTTATCCTTTATTATCTAATTATTTAAGATATTATATTTCTCCAATTTTTTCTTTATTTTTATCTTTATTTGTTTGAATATGTATACCTTTTTTTGTTAAATTGTATTCTTTTAATTTAGGAGGTTTATTTTTTTTATGTTGTACAAGATTAGGTGTATATACTGTTATAGTAGCTGGTTGATCTTCAAATTCTAATTATGCTTTATTAGGAGGATTACGAGCTGTAGCTCAAACTATTTCATATGAAGTTAGATTGGCTTTAATTTTATTATCATTTATTTTTTTAATTGGTAGATATAATATAATTTATTTTTTTAATTATTGTTTTTTAATTATTTTATTTCCTATAGCTTTAGTTTGATAAACTATTTCTTTAGCTGAAACTAATCGATTGATTTTGCTGAAGGAGAATCAGAATTAGTTTCTGGGTTTAATGTAGAATATAGAAGAGGAGGATTTGCTTTGATTTTTATAGCTGAATATGAATAAGAATATTATTTTGTGTAATTTTTTTAGGATGTGATGTTTTTAATTTATTATTTTATGTTAAATTAACTTTTATTTCTTTTGTTTTTATTTGAGCTCGTGGGACTTTACCTCGATTTCGTTATGATAAATTAATATATTTAGCATGAAAATGTTTTTTATCACTTTCTTTAAATTATTTATTATTTTTTATTGGTTTTAAAATTTTATTATTTTCTTTATTATAGTGAATTTATTTTAGTAAAGTTAATAGAAAATTAAATTCTATCTTATGTTTTCAAAACATATGCTTATTCAAGCTCATTAACTATTAGTTTAATAAATTATCTCATCATTTTGTAACTAATGGATTAATTAAATAATATACAAAATAAATAACAGTTAAAATTTGTCCAATTAATACATAAGGTTCTTCAACTGGTCGTGCTCCAATTCATGTTAATAAAATTACTGTAACTAATATAGATCAAAATAAAATTTGATTAATTGGGTAAAATTGAATTCCTCGGAATTTTCTTAAATTATAAAAAGGTAAAATAATTAAAATTGCAATTGATAAAACTAATGCAATAACTCCTCCTAATTTATTAGCAATTGAACGTAAAATTGCGTAAGCAAATAAAAAATATCATTCTGGTTGAATATGCTCATATCAGGTGTAACTAAAGGGTTAGCTGGGATAAAATTATCTGGGTCTCCTAATAAATTAGGACTAATTAATACTAATGAAATTAAAATAAAAATTATTACAATAAAACCTACAATATCCTTAAATGTAAAATAAGGATGGAAAGGAATTTTATCAATATTAGAATTTAATCCAATAGGATTATTAGACCCTGTTTGGTGTAAAAATAATAAATAAATTATTGTTATAGCAAGAACAATAAATGGTAAAATAAAATGAAATGTAAAAAATCGAGTTAAAGTAGCGTTATCAACAGCGAATCCTCCTCATAATCATTGAACTAAATCTATTCCTAAATAAGGAATTGCGGATAAAAGATTTGTAATTACAGTAGCTCCTCAAAATGATATTTGTCCCCAAGGTAAAACATACCCTATAAAGGCTGTTTCTATAACTACAAATAAAATAATCTCTCCTACTAATCAAGTTGGAGTAAATAAATATGATCCGTAATAAATTCCTCGACCTACATGTAAATAAATACAAACAAAAAAAAATGATGCACCGTTCGCGTGTAAAGTTCGTAATAATCAACCATAATTAACATCTCGGCAAATATGATTAACACTGTAAAATGCTAAATTAACATCTGCAGTATAATGTATTGCTAAAAACAATCCTGTTAAAATTTGAATAATTAAACATAAACCAAGTAAAGATCCAAAATTTCATCAACTTGAAATATTAATTGGAGCTGGTAAATCTACTAATGCATTATTAGCAATTTTAAATAAAGGGTGGGAAGTTCGTAAAGGTTTATTCATTAATTAAGATATTATTCGAATAGGTCTCTTAAATAATTTAGTAATTTTTACTACTACAATTAAAGTAATTAAAAGATCATTTATTAATAAAATAGTGATAAAATTAGTAGGAAAATTATATAATTTATTTAAAGATAAAGAATTTTCTGTTAAATAAGAATTTATATTTATAATTGATTCTATTTCGTTATTTATTAAAAATAATGAAATAGAAGTTTTATCAACAATAAAAGATAAAATTAGTATAATAAATAAAATAAAAGCAGAAAATAATGTAAGTTTAATTGATAAATTGAATATTTCATTTGAAGCTAATGAAGTAACATAAATAAATAAAACAAGTATTCCCCCTTAAAAAAATTAAAAACAAAATATATGAATATCAAAAACTTTTAGTTATTAAACCTGAAATTAAACAAACAAAAATTGTTTGAATTAATAAAGTTAATCCTAAAGCTAATGGATGGATTATATTTAAAAAAAATAATAGAAGTAGTAATAATTAAAGAGTATAAAATTAATTGAATAATTTCAAGAGGTAGTTTATATAAAATATAAATTTTGGGGATTAGTGAAAAAGAAAGTTCTTTTCTCTTGAAGTTTTAAAAGACAAAATCTTATTTTTGATTTACAAGACCAATGTTTTTGTTAAACTATTAAAACTAATGATTATAATTTTATATTGAAGTTTACCTATAATTTTATTTATTTTAGGTTTATTTTGTTTTGTTTCTAATCGAAAACATTTACTTTCTATACTTTTAAGTTTAGAATTTATTGTTTTAATATTATTTTTTATATTATTTATTTATTTAAATATGTTAAATTATGAAAATTATTTTAGAATAATATTTTTAACTTTTAGAGTATGTGAAGGAGCTTTAGGTTTATCTATTTTAGTTTCTATAATTCGTAGACATGGTAATGATTATTTTCAATCTTTTAGAATTATATAATGTAAAAAATTATTTTTTTTTATTATTTTTAACTCCTGTCTGTTTTATTAATAATACATATTGAATGGTTCAAATTATATTATTTTTTATTAGACTTATTTTTTATTAATAAATAATTTTATAAATTATTGATCAGAAATTTCTTATTTTTTAGGTTGTGATATACTTTCTTATGGGTTAGTATTATTAAGATTATGAATTTGTTCTTTAATATTATTAGCTTGAGAAAGAGTTAATAAATATAATAATTATAAAAATTTATTTTTATTAAATATTGTAATTTTATTGTTGTTGTTTGTCTTAACATTTAGAAGAATAAGTTTATTTATATTTTATTTATTTTTTGAAAGAAGATTAATTCCTACATTATTTTTAATTTTACGATGAGGGTATCAACCTGAGCGTTTACAAGCGGGTGTTTATTTATTGTTTTATACATTATTAGTTTCATTTTTATATTAATTGGTATTTTTAAACAAAACATAAAACAGGTTCAATAAATTTTTATTTAATAAATAATTTTATATTTAATTATGATTTATTATATTTTTGTTTATTATGCGCTGTTTTAGTGAAAATACCAATGTTTTTAGTTCATTTATGATTGCCAAAAGCTCATGTTGAAGCACCAGTTTCTGGTTCTATAATTTTGGCTGGGATTATATTAAAATTAGGAGGTTATGGGTTATTACGAGTTATTTCTTTTTTACAATTAATAAATTTAAAATACAGTTTTATTTGAATTAGAATTAGATTAGTAGGAGGGGTATTAGTGAGATTAGTATGTTTGCGTCAAACAGATTTAAAGGCATTAATTACTTATTCTTCTGTTGCTCATATAGGAATTGTTTTAGCAGGTTTATTAACAATAACTTATTGAGGATTATGCGGTTCATATATTTTAATAATTGCTCATGGTCTATGTTCTTCTGGATTATTTTGTTTAGCTAATGTTTCTTATGAACGTTTAGGAAGTCGTAGTATATTAATTAATAAGGGTTTATTGAATTTTATACCTGCTATAACTTTATAATGATTTTTATTAAGATCAGCTAATATAGCTGCTCCGCCCACATTAAATTTATTAGGAGAAATTTCCTTGTTAAATAGAATTGTTTCTTGATCATGAATTTCAATAATTATATTATCATTTTTATCATTTTTTAGAGCTGCCTATACTTTATATTTATATTCTTTTAGTCAACATGGAAAATTATTTTCTGGAGTTTATTCTTTTAGAGGAGGTAAAATTCGAGAATATTTGTTAATATTATTACATTGATTACCTTTAAATTTATTAATTTTAAAAAGAGAATCATGTATATTATGATTATATTTAAATAGTTTAATAAAAATACTAATTTGTGGTGTTAGTGATATGAAATAATTGATTTTAGATCGTGAAATATTTATCAATTTGTAGAATTTGTTAATTTAATTTCTATTAGTTTATCATGTTTTTTATTAAGATTATATTTTTTACTAAATAATATAGTTTATTTTATTGAATGAGAAGTTGTTTCTTTAAATTCTATAAGAATTGTAATAACTTTTTTATTTGATTGAATAAGTTTATTATTTATATCTTTTGTTTTAATAATTGCTTCATTAGTAATTTTTTATAGAAAGGAATATATAAGAAGAGATGAAAATATTAATCGATTTATTATACTAGTATTAATATTTGTTTTATCAATAATATTATTAATTATTAGTCCTAATTTAATTAGAATTTTATTAGGATGAGATGGTTTTGGATTAGTTTCTTATTGTTTAGTTATTTATTTTCAAAATATCAAATCTTATAATGCCGGTATATTAACTGCTTTGTCTAATTGAATTGGGGATGTAGCTCTTCTTTTATCTATTGCTTGAATATTAAATTATGGAAGATGAAATTATATTTTTTATTTAGAAGTTATACAAAATGAATTTGAAATATTGATAATTGGAAGTTTAGTAATGTTAGCTGCTATAATTAAAGAGCACAAATTTCTTTTTCTTCTTGGTTACCAGCTGCTATAGCAGCTCCTACTCCTGTATCTGCTTTGGTTCATTCATCAACTTTAGTAACAGCTGGACTTTATTTATTGATTCGGTTTAATATTATTTTAAGAACTTCTTGATTAGGTCAATTCTTACTTTTATTATCAGGTTTAACTATATTTATAGCTGGATTCGGAGCTAATTTTGAATTTGATTTAAAGAAAATTATTGCTTTATCTACTTTAAGACAATTAGGTTTAATAATAAGAATTTTATCTATAGGGTTTTATAAATTAGCTATATTTCATTTATTAACTCACGCTTTATTTAAGGCTTTATTATTTATATGTGCTGGAGCTATTATTCATAATATAAATAATTCTCAAGATATTTGTTTAATAGGAGGATTAAGAGTTCATATACCTTTAACGTCTGCTTGTTTTAATGTTTCTAATTTAGCTTTATGTGGAATACCTTTTTTAGCTGGATTTTATTCTAAGGATATAATTTTAGAAATTGTTAGAATTAGAAATATTAATATATTTTCATTTTTTTTCCACAGGTTTAACTGTTAGTTATTCTTTTCGATTAGTTTATTATTCTTTAACTGGTGATTTAAATTGTGGAAGTTTAAATATGTTAAATGATGAAAGTTGAATTATACTTCGAGGGATGTTAGGTTTATTAATTATAAGAATTATTGGAGGGAGAATATTAAATTGGTTAATTTTTCCTATTCCTTATATAATTTGTTTACCTTTTTATTTAAAATTATTGACGTTATTTGTATGTATTTTTGGAGGTTTATCAGGTTATTTAATTTCGATAAGAAATGTATATACTTTAAATAAATCTTTATTAAATTATAATTTAGTTGTTTTTCTTGGGTCAATATGATTAATACCATATATTAGAACTTATGGAATAATTTCTTATCCGTTAAATTATGGTCAGTTAGTGGTAAAAAGTTTTGATCAAGGTTGATCAGAATATTTTGGAGGTCAACATTTATATCAAAAATTAACTGATTATTCAAAAAGTTTATTTTTAATACATAATAATAGTTTAAAAATTTATTTAATATTATTTGTATTTTGAATTTTAATTTTATTTAATTTTTTAGTATTTTTATATTCAAATAGCTTATATATAGAGTATGACATTGAAGATGTTATGGAGATTAATTAATCTTTGAATATAGTGAATTTATTTTAGTAATTTATAAAACTTTTATTTAAACTATAAAAAAGAGTATAAATGGAATTTAACCATTAAAAGAAAAAAGTTAGCAGCTTTTACTTGATCACCATACTTCCTTAATTGGAGATAATTCCCCGTTATATCATTAACAGTGATACGCCTCTTTTTGGCTTCAATTAAAGAATAAGGGTAAATTTACCTAAGGTTAGGTCGAAACTAACTGCAATTAATCGCTTCATATGCTATTTAAGGTAGATTGAATATTCAATACTTTTTAAATGCAAATCAAATGTTATAATTAACTACAACGCTATTTTAATTAGATCAATTTAATATACCTTGATTTCATTCATGATATAGACCAATTAATAAAATTAAAATTAAAATAATTGAAGTAATTGTTCAAATTATAATATTTGAATATTTTAATATAATAATTATTGGTAGAATTAAAGCAATTTCTACATCAAAAATTAAAAAAATAATAGTCATTAAAAAAAATCGTAGTGAAAATGGAAGTCGAGAAGATGATTTTGGGTCAAATCCACATTCAAATGGAGATCTTTTTTCTCGGTCAATAAATGCTTTTTTTGATAAAATTGAAGCTAAAAATATAACAATAGTTGTGATTAATAAAATTAAAGAAGCAATAATAATAATAGAAAAAATTATCTATACTATTTATTAATAGACCTTATGATTGGAAGTCAAATATACTTTTATACTATATAGATAATTTTAATGAAAGTAGTTTAACCTCCTCATCAGTAAATTGTAATATATAAAAATAATCATACTACATCTACAAAATGTCAATATCATGCAGCTGCTTCAAATCCAAAATGATGATTTTTTGAAAAATGATTATTTAAATGTCGTAATAAACATACTAATAAAAAAGTTGTTCCAATTAAAACACGGACTCCATGAAATCCAGTAGCCATATAAAATGTTGATCCATAAACTGAATCGGCAATAGTAAATGGAGCTTCAATATATTCATAAGCTTGTAAAATTGTAAAATAAATTCCCAATAAAACAGTACAAAATAAACCTTGAGTTGTTTGTGAATGATTTCTTTCTATTAAACTATGATGAGCTCAAGTTACAGTTACTCCTGAAGCTAATAAAATAGCTGTATTTAAAAGGGGAATTTGAAAAGGATTGAATGAGATAATACCTAAAGGAGGTCATGAAGCTCCTAATTCAATTGCTGGAGATAATCTTCTATGAAAGAATGCTCAAAAAAAACTTACAAAAAATAAAACTTCTGATAAAATAAATAAAATTATTCCTCATCGTAATCCAATAGTTACAGCATAAGTATGTAATCCTTGATATGTTCCTTCTCGAGATACATCTCGTCATCATTGATAAACTGTTAAAATAGTAATAATATTACCTAATAAAAATAATGAGATATCATATTGATGAAATCATTTTACTATACCTGATACAGTTGTTATAGCTCCAATTGCTCCTGTTAAAGGTCAAGGGCTATAATCAACTAAATGAAAAGGGTGGTTTGAATGTGTAGACATTATAATTAATTTACTTCTCTAGAATATAAAGTACTTAATACAGCAAATACATAAGATTGAATTATAGCTACAGCTGATTCTAAAACTAATAGGGCAATTTGAGCTACTAATAAAAATGTTACTAATAAATAAGATATAGAAGGTCCTGTATTTCCTAATAAAGTTAATAATAAATGTCCAGCAATTATATTAGCTGTTAATCGAACAGCTAATGTTCCTGGTCGAATAATATTTCTATACATACTATAAATGGTATAAGAACTGCAGGTGTCCCTTGAGGTACTAAATGAGCAAATATATGTTGAGTATGATTAATTCATCCATATAATATAAAACATAATCATAAAGGTAATGCTAAAGATAAAGTTAAAGTTAAATGACTTGTTCTTGTAAAAATATAATGGAATAATCCTATAAAATTATTAAATAAAATTAATGAAAATAATGAAATAAAAATAAATGTTGATCCATTATGTCCTGAAGGTCCTAATAAAGTTTTAAATTCTTCGTGAAGTGTTAATAAAATAGAATTTCAAAAGATATTATATCGAGAAGGTAACATAACAAATTTATTTTCTGTATTTGACCCTTTAGCTATTTTTAATTTATCTTTAAATTGATTAAGAACATTCTTAGGACTTTTAATAATTCCTTCAATTTATTTGTTTCATTTTCAGTAAATTGAAGGAATTATTAAAAGTCCTAAGAATGTTCTTAATCAATTTAAAGACAAATTAAAAATAGCTGAAGGGTCAAATACAGAAAATAAATTTGTTATCATTTTCAATTCATTGCATTTAAATTAATATTTTTTAATTCGTTAGATTTAGGGGAAGTTGGCATATAAGAATAATAGTTAATAGAACAAAATAAAATAAATGTAATAGAGAAAACAATAAATAATAATAATCATCTAATTGGGGCTATTTGTGGAATTAAAAAATATTATTACTTTAATAATTTTAGTTTGACATACTAATGTTATATATTAAACTAATTTTTTATTCATTAGAAGTAAGTGCTAATTTACTATTGAATGGTTTAAGAGACCAGTACTTGCTTTAAGTCATCTAATGAAGAATTATTACTAAAAAATGCATTTAATAAAATAATTTACAGGAACACTTTCAATTACAATTGGTATAAAACTATGATTAGCTCCACAAATTTCTGAACATTGTCCATAAAATAAACCTGGTCGGTTAATAAAAAAACTTGTTTGGTTTAATCGACCTGGTGTTCCATCAACCTTAAGTCCTAAAGCTGGGATTGTTTAAGAATGGATTACATCTGCAGCTATTACTAAAATTCAAATTTGTGAGTTTATAGGTAAAACTACTCGATTATCAACATCTAATAATCGAAATCCATCAGTTGCTAATTCATTTGTAGGAATTATATAAGAATCAAATTCAATATTATTAAAATCAGAATATTCATAACTTTAGTATCATTGATGACCAATACTTTTTAAAGTAACTGAGGGTTCATTAATCTCATCTAATAAGTATAATAATCGTAAAGAAGGAAGAGCAATAAATAATAAAATAATTGCTGGTAGAATAGTTCAAATTATTTCAATAAGTTGTCCATGCAAAAGGAATCGATTTACGTAATTATTAAAAAATAATATGAATATTAAATATCCAACTAATACAGTAATTATAAGTAAAATTAATAATGCGTGATCGTAAAAAAAAATTAATTGTTCCATTAAAGGAGAAGCTCTATCTTGTAAACCTAAATTAGCTCATGTAGACATTAATTTTCTAATAAAAGTGAAATACTTTATATACGGAGCTTAAATCCATTGCACTAATCTGCCATATTAGAAATTAATTTGTTAAAAGAGGTAATTCAGAATATCTATGTTCAGCAGGGGGTGTATTTTGGTATCATTCGATAGATGAATTTAATTAAATTGGGTAAATTTCTTGTCTTTGTGATACTAAACTTTCTCAAATAAGATAAAAAAAAAAAATACCTAATAATGAAATTGAAGATCCAATAGTTGATACTACATTTCAAGTTGTATAAGCATCTGGATAATCTGAATAACATCGAGGTATACCAGCTAATGCTAAAAACTGTTGGGGGAAAAATGTTAAATTTACTCCAATAAATATTATGATAAATTGACTTTTTAATCATTTAGCATTTAATGTTAATCCTGTAAATAAAGGGTATCAGTGAATGAATCCTGCTATAATAGCAAATACAGCTCCTATTGATAATACATAATGGAAGTGAGCTACAACATAATAAGTGTCATGAAGAATAATATCAACTGATGAATTAGCTAGTACTACTCCTGTTAATCCCCCAACTGTAAATAAAAATACAAATCCTAAAGCTCATAAAATAGCTGGAGAGTAAGAAAGTTGAGTTCCGTGTAAAGTTGCTAATCATCTAAAAATTTTAATACCAGTAGGAACAGCAATAATTATAGTTGCAGAAGTAAAATAAGCTCGAGTATCTACATCTATTCCTACTGTAAATATGTGGTGAGCTCATACAATAAATCCTAATAATCCAATAGCAAGTATAGCATAAATTATTCCTAAAGAACCGAAAGTTTCCTTTTTACCAGATTCTTGACTAATAATATGAGAAATTATTCCAAATCCAGGTAGAATTAAAATATATACTTCAGGGTGTCCAAAAAATCAAAATAAATGTTGGTATAAAATTGGGTCTCCTCCTCCGGCTGAGTCAAAAAATGAAGTATTTAAATTTCGGTCTGTTAATAACATAGTAATAGCTCCAGCTAATACTGGTAATGATAATAAAAGTAATAAAGCAATAATAACAACTGATCAAACAAATAAAGGTATTCGGTCTAATGTAATTCCTGTTGATCGTATATTAATTACAGTTGTAATAAAATTTACAGCTCCTAAAATTGAAGAAATTCCGGCTAAATGTAGAGAAAAAATTGCTAAATCAACTGAAACTCCACCATGAGCAATTCCAGCAGAGAGAGGTGGATAAACCGTTCACCCTGTTCCAGCTCCATTTTCTACCATTCTTCTCACTAATAATAAAGAAAGAGCAGGAGGTAGTAATCAAAATCTTATATTATTTATTCGTGAAAATGCTATATCAGGAGCTCCTAATATTAATGGTACTAATCAATTTCCAAACCCTCCAATTATAATAGGTATCACTTTAAAAAAAATTATAATAAAAGCTGGGCAGTAACAATTACATTATAAATTTGATCATCCCCAATTAATGCTCCTGGATGTCCTAATTCAGATCGAATTAAAATTCTTAAAGATGTTCCTACTATTCCGGCTCAAGCTCCAAAAATAAAATATAAAGTTCCAATATCCTTATGATTTGTAGAAAATAATCATTGTCGCGATTGGATTAAGTGGCTGAAGTTTAGGCGGTAGATTGTAAATCTATTTATAAGAGTTATTCTTCTTAATCATTAAAATTGGTCTTATAGTCAATAATGACATCAAACTGCAATTTTGAAGGAGTAAAATTTTACTAAGGCTTAAAGGGATGCCCTCTATTTACAGCTTTGAAGGCTATTAGTTTTATTAACTCAAAGCCTTAAAATATAAAAAAAATAAAGAAATTAAGAATAACCCAAAAATTGAAAAAAAAAGTTATAATTAAATATAAATTAGTATTACTGCTATTTATATTTATTTCTATGACTCAATTATTTTCAAAATAATTTAATATAAAAGCTGAGTTACAAATTCGAAGATAAAAAAATAATGTAATTAAAGTTGATATTATTATTAATGTTAATAAAAAGTATTGATTACATAATGTTAATTGTTGGATTACAAGCCATTTAGGTAAAAATCCTAAAAATGGAGGTAATCCACCTAATGATAAAAAATTTATCAATAATGAAAATTTTAAAATTTTTCTATTTACAAATCAAGAAAATAATTGATTTAAATGAAATAATTTAAAAATATTAAACATAAATGTTAAAATAAAAGATAAAAATGAATAAAATAAAAAATAAATAAATCAAATAGATTCACTAATTATTAATGATCTTAATATTCATCCTAAATGATTAATAGAAGAAAAAGCTATTAATTTTCGTAAAGAAGTTTGATTTAATCCTCCAAGAGCTCCAATAATTACTGATAAAATTACTCTAATTAATAATAAATTTTTAATATTTAAATAAGAAATTAGTATTAATGGGGCAATTTTTTGTCAAGTTATTAATATTAAAGCATTTATTCATGTTAATCCTTCTATTATATTAGGGAATCAAAAATGAAAAGGAGCGGCTCCACTTTTTAATAGTAAAGCTGATATAATAATTATTGATGTAAAAGATTCATTAATTTCGTTATTTATATTATTTTTCAATATTAATAAAATTGAAAAAAATAACAATACAGTTGATGCTAAAGCTTGAGTTAAAAAATATTTTAAAGAGGCTTCTGTTGATATTACATTATTATTATCTCTTAATAGGGGGATAAAAGATAACAAATTAATTTCTAAACCTATTCAAGCTCCGAGCCAAGAATTAGACGTAACTGTGATTAATGTTCCAATAATTATAATTGTAATAAATAAAATTTTTGAGGAGTTATTAAAAATTAAAAAGAAAAGGATTATAACCTTTATAAATGGGGTATGAACCCACTAGCTTAATTAGCTTATCTTTTTATAAATAATAAATATAAATATATTTTGGTGTATGACGCACAAAAGTTTTTGATACTTTTAGAAATAGTTTAATTCTATTAAATATAAAAAATCTTTGTAACTAACAACATATAAATCAGTCAATGAATGCAGAAAAAATATTAAATTAAATTAAATAATTAAATTTTTCTATATATATATATATGTAATATAAATTATCAACAATATATAAATTTATAAATTAATAATAATTAATTAAATTATTATATTATTTATAAATCCAAGAAATATTAGATAAATATTTGAATATAGATTTTTTTACCATTTATATTACCATTTTTGGATTGTGACATTTTTTATTTAAATTGTTAACTATATAATAATATATTAAATATTTATATATATATAGATTATCTATTAATCTTGAATTTAGTATACAAAAAATTAAAACAAAAAAAAAAAGAGGAGGATTTTTTATTATTAATGAATTAATTTAATAAATTTTAAATTTTATTTAATTATTAAAATTAAATTTTTTAGTATATTTAAAATACTTATTTTATATGTACATACATATAATACATATATATATATATAAATATTTATATTATATAATAATAAATTATTAATATTTTTAATTTTTATTAAATTATAATTTATTTATATTATTTTTGTTACTAAAAAAAATTATTTTTATTATAATAAAAAATAATTTTATTTTTTTTTATTAAATTTATTATAATATTAAATATTAAAAAAAAAATAGTTTATAAAAATGTAAAACAAAAAAAATATTATTATGTTAATTTTTTTAATTAAAAAATTTTTTTTTAATTTTAAAATATTTTATAGGGGACCAATTTTTCAGATTTAGTGATTAAAAAAAATTATTTATATATATATATATTTATATTTTATAAAATTAGAAATTATTTTGTTAGTTTAAAAGTTTAAAATTTATATAAATTGTTTATAAAATGTTATTAATAAATTTATTTTAATTTTATTAATTAATTGATGTATATATATATATATATATATTATTTATAGTATGTTTATTTATAAATATAAACTAATTTTAATTACTTTAATAATATTAATCTTTTTTTAAAAAATGTAAAAAGTTTTATTTTTTTTATTTTTATTTAGTTTAATATAGTTTTTTTTTTAGATAATCTTTTTTTTTTAATTTTTAGAAAAAAAAATAATTTTTGTGTAAAAAAAATACAAATTTTCAAAATTTTTTAATTTTTTTTTTGTTTATGAAGAAATTTAATTACATTATTTTTTTGAAAAATTTAATTTTTAATTTAAAAAAAAAAAAATTTTTTTTAAATAATTTTTGTACAAAAAAATTAAAATTTATAAAATTTTAATTTTAAAATAAATTTATATTAAAATTTAAAAATTTTAAAAATTTTAAATTTTAATTTTTTTTTTTTAAATATTTGATATTTTTATTTTTTTTGTGTAGTAATTTTTTTTTTTCAAAAAAAAAATAATTAATAAAAATTATTTAGTATTGAAATTATATATATATATATATACATATTATAAATATTTAAATTATAAATTAATTAAAATTTTATTTTAGAATCTTTTATTTATTATTTTACTATTTTTTAATATTTTTATAATAATTAAATTAAAATAAAATTTTTAAATATTTTATAAAAATAATTTAAAAGTTTTATTTTGGCTTAATAATTTGTTATTAATTTGATTTATATGTAAATTTTTGTGTGAATTTATATTTATTTTAAAAATAAATATATAAATTTTATTCGCAGTAATTAATATTATTAATTAAAGAAATTTAGAAATAGCAATATTAAAAAGTATTGACCAAATTGGTGCCAGCAGTCGCGGTTATACCAATAATACAAATAAATTTTTTTAGTATTAATTAAATTGAATTTAAAAAATAAAATTAAATATATTAAGTGAAATTATATATTTAAATTATTTTGTATAATTATAATTGAAGTTAAAAAATTTTAATAAAAAACTAGGATTAGATACCCTATTATTTAAAATGTAAATTAATTGCTAAAGTAGTAATAGTTATGTTCTTGAAACTTAAAAAATTTGGCGGTTTTTCAGTCTATCCAGAGGAACCTGTTTTGTAATCGATAATCCACGATGGACCTTACTTAAGTTTGTAATCAGTTTATATACCGTCGTTATCAGAATATTTTCTAAGAATAATAATATTCAATAATTTTAATAAAAATTTATATCAGATCAAGGTGTAGCTTATATTTAAGTAATAATGGGTTACAATAAAATTATTTAAACGGATAAAATTATGAAAAAATTTTTGAAAGTGGATTTGGTAGTAAAATTATATAGATTAATAATTTGATTTTAGCTCTAAAATATGTACACATCGCTCTTATTATTAAGGTAAGATAAGTCGTAACATAGTAGATGTAGTGGAAAGTGTATCTAAAATGACAACTTAAAGCTTATTAAGTAAAGCATATCATTTACATTGAAAAGATTTTTGTGCAAATCAATATAAATTGATTAGATTTTATTTATAAAAGAAAAAAAAAATTTTATTATAAAAGAAAATTTAATTTATTGTACCTTGTGTATCAGCGTTTATTAAATAAAAAATAAATATTTATTTTTCTCGATTTTAAAAGAGTTAATATAATATATAAGTTAATGTGACAAAATTATTTAAAATATTATATTAGAAATGAAATGTTATTCGTTTTTAAAGGTATCTAGTTTTTTAAGAAATAAATTTAATTTAGAAATTATAAATTTATTTATTTAATTTTATTAATTAAATAATTTATAATTTTAATATTTTATGGGATAAGCTATAAAATAAATTTTTAAAAATAATAAATAAATTTGATAAATATATGCTTAGAATTAGCAATTATTAAAAAGTGTGTTATAATTTATTTTATAAATTAAATTATTTATTAAATTTTAATTATTTATTAATTGTAGCAGGATTGCTACGTCGTAGTATGTATGTATGTGTATGTTATTGTATTCTTTCTAGATTAGTCGTGTAAGTTCTAAGAATAAGTTGTTGTTGTTGTTGTTGTACGATGCCGCTCACTGGTCTCTAACTCTCTCTCTCAATCTCATCGCTCTCACACTCTCTCAGTGAATCGGGGGTTGATGCGGATCGTGAGCTGAGAGCGAGAGTAGTTGAACGCCGACCGTGATCCTGAACAGACCAAATTAAATTAAATAAAAGAAAAGACTAGAAGTCATATTTGTGTTGGTGTTTAACTTCAGGGGAATACGTTATACCCCTACAAAATCAGAAGTGGGCCGATCACGAGCCAATTAATTACAAAAAGTAAATAAAATGGAATTAAATAACGCTTCGATCGAACAATTAAAAAGGATGTTGAGTGTGTTGAAGCTATCAACAACCGGAACGAAAAAGGAATTGATCTTACGGTTAAATAAAGTACCAAAGGAAGTTCGTGGAAAAGTTGACGAAATGGCGAAACAAAAAGGAGATGAAGACGGCGATAAAAGTAAGGGCAATGATTGCAGCGACGAAATTTTCGAAGACGGCGGCGGAATTTTCCAGAAAGAAGGCGGCGGCAGAAGTAATGGCAAAGACGGAGACAAAAGTAATGGCAAAGACGGCGGCATTCAGAGCTACGACGAAGAAGACGGCGAAAAAAGTAAAAGCGAGGACGGCGGCATTGAGAATTACAGCGAAGAAGACGGCGAAACTAACGGTGAAGATGATGAAGCCAGTGACGAAGTGGCTGGCAGCATTCTTAGAATTAGAGGCAAACGGAGCAACGGAAAAGGCGGCGAACAAAACGAAGACGGTGGAAGGAACGACAATTATGCAGAAGGCGACATGCACAACCAGGCTGGAGACCAGTCTAGAAACGCAAGAAGCAGCGAACGTAAAGCGGCGGTGGAAAATTTTAACGAGAGCATCGACGTCTCGTTGGGCATGGCAACACAGGTGTTGAGTGAGTTTTCTGGCGAGTCGTGTGCCCGCAAATGGACTACTCAATTGCAAAATATCGCGACCATTTACGGAATAAAAGGAAAATTTGTAAAGATGCTAATGTTGAGCAAAATAAAGGGAAAAGCTTATGAGTGGCTGCACGCAGATGCAGACCGCGTGTTGCTACCGTTGGATGACCTAATGGCAGAGCTGATCTCAACGTTTAGGGGAAAATCATCGAAGTTGGAGATACGACGCAAATTCGAAGGGCGCAAATGGAAAAATAGCGAAAGTTTCGGGAGTTATGTCGACGATAAGATAATGCTTGCTCAGGGCATTAATATTGATGCAGATGAAATGTTGAGCTGCATCATTGAAGGTATCCCCAATCAAGGGCTACGCAATCAGGCGCATATTCAATGCTTTGTGGATGTTGGGCACATAAAGAGGGCGTTTGCGGATGTAAGCTTGCCAAAGCTATATGGAGTTGGCAGGCCGACTACATCAACGGATCCGAAGGACAGCAAGGAGACTCGTTGTTTCAATTGCAATGCCAAAGGGCATTGGGCGTATGAGTGCAGGAAGTCGAAACGGGAGAAAGGATCATGCTATGCGTGCGGAGAGATGGGACACTTTGTTGCGAGATGCTTGAAAAACAAAAACAACGAGGGCGAAAACAAATATGTAAGATATGTTGAAATTAATTTTGTTAACGATTCTAATACCAGGTTAATTGCAGAATGCCTCATAGATACAGGAAGCCCAATTTCATTTATTAAAATATCCAAAGTGCCAGAAGACATTTCAAAATTACCAGTTTTAAGTTCCTATTATGGTTTAAACAAAAGTTACCTAAAAACTTATGGAAAAATACTATGTTATGTTTTGAAAAATTTAAATAAAGTACATTTTAATTTAGTTGTTGTGGCAAATGAATCTATGAGTCATGATGTAATCTTGGGACGAGATTTTATGGATGCTTGTAATCTAAATTTGAACCTTGACACTTTGAAAATGGTTACGGTTGAGAATATTGAAAATCCTTCTGATGTTAGTGATGAAAAGCAGATAGTTAGCGATGATGTTAGTGATGAAAAGCAGATAGTTAGCGATGATGTTAGTGATGAAAAGCAAATAATTGGTGATGTTGTTAGTAATGTTAGGAATAAAAATACAAATTTTAGCGATGTTAATTATGGAACTAGGGACAGCAGGGAAACAAATAAAGAAAATTTTAGTAAAATCAGAGATGAAGAAGAAGCTATGAATAAAAATTATATTGAGCCTGAAATAAACCTAGTGGAAAAGGAATTATTTAATATAAATTTAACGGATGAAAGTGTAGAATATAAAGTTGGTGATAATGTGAATTATAATGTTAGGTGTCAGTTTGTTAGGATGGTAGAGAGTTGTTATGTAAATAAAGAAAGGCCAAAGGAACCGGAGGTTAGATGCGAAATGAAATTGAGATTAGAGGATTCAAAACCATTCAGTTGTTCGCCCAGACGTTTAGCTTACACAGAGAAAGAAAAATTACAGGTGATATTAGACGAATACTTAAGGGAAGGAATTATAAGGCCGAGTGAGTCTGAGTATGCATCTCCAATAGTGTTAGTTAAAAAGAAGTCAGGCGACTTACGACTATGTGTAGACTACCGAAAGCTTAACAAGACTATTGTGAAAGATAATTATCCGTTACCTTTGATTGACGATTTATTAGATACATTAGTAAATAAAACAATATTTTCGAAATTGGATTTAAAACATGGCTACTTTCATGTATTTGTGGATAGTGAATCGATAAAATATACCTCATTTATGACGCCTTTAGGACAATTTGAGTTTATGCGGATGCCAATGGGGCTAAAGAATGCACCAGCGGTGTTTCAACGATTTATCAATAAGATTTTTGCAGATATGATAAGGGATGGTAAGGTAGTTATATACATGGACGATATCATGATTGCGAGTAAAGAAATGCAAGAACATTTAAGTGTTCTTAGAGAAGTTTTTGATCGATTAGCAAGGAACAAACTAGAATTAAGAATGGACAAGTGTGAGTTTCTACAAGCAAGTGTACAATACTTAGGATTTTTGGTAACTAGCAAGGGAATACAGGCTAACGACAAAGGAATAGAAGCTGTTAGAGATTTTCCCGTTCCAGACAAAGTACACAATGTTAGAAGCTTTCTAGGCTTGTGTTCGTATTTTAGAAGGTTCATTAAAGATTTTTCGATAATCGCTAAACCTCTATATGAATTGTTGAAAAAGGATAAAGAATTTGTATTTGAAGAAAAGGAATTGCAATGTTTTGAAATGCTTAAGAAAAAATTAGTGGAAGCTCCAGTGTTGGGATTATATTATTACAAGGACGAGGTAGAATTGCATACAGACGCCAGCGCACAAGGTTTTGGGGCAGTTTTGCTGCAAAGGAAAGAGGATAAAAAGCTTCATCCTATATTTTATTTTTCAAAAGCAACAACAAAAGACGAAGCAAAGTATCATAGTTTTGAACTGGAAACGTTAGCAATAATTTACGCTCTTAGAAGATTTAGAATTTATGTGCAGGGCAGACGATTTAGAATAGTCACAGACTGTAACTCACTGACGTTGACGTTAAACAGAATTGAGTTAAACCCTCGTATTGCACGGTGGGCATTAGAATTGCTAGAGTATGACTTTGAATTAGTCCATAAATCGGGAAAACTTATGCAACACGTTGACGCTTTAAGTAGAAATACACACATAATGGTGGTTGAAACGAATAGCTTTGAAGATAATTTAATTATTTGTCAAGCGAAAGATGAAAAATTAAAAGATGTTAGAAAAAGGTTAGAAAATGAGGAAGATAAAATGTTTGAGATGAGGAATGGAGTTATATATAGAAAGTCGAATAATGGAAAGCTGTTATTTTGTGTTCCAGAAGAAATGGAGGAAAAGATATTATACAAATATCACAATGAATTAGGTCATTTAGGAAGAGATAAAGTTATGGACGCAATTCTTAGATCATATTGGTTTTCGAATATGAAAGAAAAAGTGGTTAGACATATTGAAAATTGTATAAGATGTGTAGCATATTCGCCAAAGTCAGGGAAAGGGGAAGGACTGTTGCACAGTATACCAAAAGGAAATGTGCCATTTGAAATTATACATATTGATCATTATGGACCGGTTGATCATGGAAGAGCAAAGAAACATCTCTTTGTGGTTATAGACGGATTTACTAAATATGTTAGGTTATATGCAACAAAAACGACGAACACAAAGGAAGTTATTATAGCATTGAAAGACTACTTTAGGTCTTACAGCAGGCCAACATATATATATATAGTTTCGGATAGGGGAAGCTGTTTTACGTCAGAAGATTTTGGAAAATTTATGGAAGAATGTCATATTAAACATGTCAAAATTGCGACTGGGTCACCTCAAGCCAATGGACAAGTAGAAAGGATTAATAGAATTGTGGGACCAATGATAGCTAAGTTAGCAGATCCAGAAGAGAAAATTCATTGGGACACAGTTGTGGAAGATGTTGAGTTTTCATTGAACAACACGAAGCAAAGAAGCATAGCACAAATGCCAAGTAAAATGTTGTTTGGAATCGAGCAGAAAGGAAAAGTTATTGATGAATTGAGACAAAAGTTAGAAGAATTAGATAATGTTAGTGATGTTAGAGATTTAGACAAAATTAGAAAAGATGGTTCAGAAGCGCAAAGAAAATTACAAAAAGACAACGAACAGAGATATAATGAAAGAAGAACAAAGAGTTCGAAGTACAAAGTAGGAGACTATATCATGGTAAAAAATTTTGATAGCTCAGTAGGAGTCGCAAGAAAGCTAATACCTAAACACAAGGGCCCTTATGTTATAGATAAAGTTTTGAGGAATGATAGATACTTAATAAAAGATGTTGAAGGTTTTCAATTATCGCGTTGCCCTTATCAAGGTGTCTGGAGTAGCCAAAATATTAAGCATTGGATTGGAAAACGAAAATAAAGTTGTGAATATATCTAAGAATTTGTAAATACAAAACTAAATTATAGAAACTAAGATAAATGTAAAAAAAAAAAAAAAAAACAAAAAAAAAAATCAATTGTAAATTAACACAAGATCAGGGGATCTTAAAATGTCAGGACGGCCGAATTGTAGCAGGATTGCTACGTCGTAGTATGTATGTATGTGTATGTTATTGTATTCTTTCTAGATTAGTCGTGTAAGTTCTAAGAATAAGTGGTTGTTGTTGTTGTTGTACGATGCCGCTCACTGGTCTCTAACTCTCTCTCTCAATCTCATCGCTCTCACACTCTCTCAGTGAATCGGGGGTTGATGCGGATCGTGAGCTGAGAGCGAGAGTAGTTGAACGCCGACCGTGATCCTGAACAGACCAAATTAAATTAAATAAAAGAAAAGACTAGAAGTCATATTTGTGTTGGTGTTTAACTTCAGGGGAATACGTTATACCCCTACATAAAATATTAATTTTAATATTTAAAATTAAGTAATAATCATAGAATTAGTATATTATATTGTTTAAATAAATTTTTATGAAAAGTTTAAGTAAAGAATTCGGCAAAAATAATGTTCGCCAGTTTAAGAAAAACATGTCTTTTTGAATTATATATAAAGTCTAACCTGCCCACTGAAATTTTTTAAATGGCCGCAGTATTTTGACTGTGCAAAGGTAGCATAATCATTAGTCTTTTAATTGAAGGCTGGAATGAATGGTTGGACGAAATATTAACTGTTTCATTAAATTTTTTTTTAGAATTTTATTTTTTAGTCAAAAAGCTAAAATTTATTTAAAAGACGAGAAGACCCTATAAATCTTTATATTTTGTTTATAATTAAAATATTAAGATTAATTTAATTTTAATAAATTAAAATATTTTATTGGTGTGATATTAAAATTTAAAAAACTTTTAATTTTTAAAAACATTAATTTTTGAAGAATTGATCCATTAATAATGATTAAAAAATTAAGTTACTTTAAGGATAACAGATAAAAAAGATTGCGACCTCGATGTTGGATTAAGATATAATTTTGGGTGTAGCCGTTCAAATTTTAAGTCTGTTCAACTTTTAAATTCTTACATGATCTGAGTTCAAAACGGTTTAAGCCAGGTTGGTTTCTATCTTTAAAAAATTATAATATTTTAGTAGAAAGGTGCAAATATTAAAATAATTATATTTTTAAATATGAATATTATTAATATAAAACTATTTTGGCAGATTAGTGCAATAAATTTAGAATTTATTTATGTAAATTATTTTACAAATATTACTTGTTTTATATAGAATTTGTTTTATCATTAATTGGAAGTTTATTATTAGTAATTTGTGTGTTAGTAAGTGTAGCTTTTTTAACTTTATTAGAACGTAAAGTTTTAGGTTATATTCAAATTCGTAAAGGTCCTAATAAAGTTGGTTTAATAGGAATTCCTCAACCTTTTTGTGATGCAATTAAATTATTTACAAAAGAATAAACTTATCCATTATTATCTAATTATTTAAGATATTATATTTCTCCAATTTTTTCTTTATTTTTATCTTTATTTGTTTGAATATGTATACCTTTTTTTGTTAAATTGTATTCTTTTAATTTAGGAGGTTTATTTTTTTTATGTTGTACAAGATTAGGTGTATATACTGTTATAGTAGCTGGTTGATCTTCAAATTCTAATTATGCTTTATTAGGAGGATTACGAGCTGTAGCTCAAACTATTTCATATGAAGTTAGATTGGCTTTAATTTTATTATCATTTATTTTTTTAATTGGTAGATATAATATAATTTATTTTTTTTAATATCAAATTTATATATGGTTTTTAATTATTTTATTTCCTATAGCTTTAGTTTGATTAACTATTTCTTTAGCTGAAACTAATCGTACACCTTTTGATTTTGCTGAAGGAGAATCAGAATTAGTTTCTGGGTTTAATGTAGAATATAGAAGAGGAGGATTTGCTTTAATTTTTATAGCTGAATATGCAAAAATTTTATTTATAAGAATAAACACACATTGTGTAATTTTTTTAGGATGTGATGTTTTTAATTTATTATTTTATGTTAAATTAACTTTTATTTCTTTTGTTTTTTTTTGAGCTCGTGGGACTTTACCTCGATTTTGTTATGATAAATTAATATATTTAGCATGAAAATGTTTTTTATCATTTTCTTTAAATTATTTATTATTTTTTATTGGTTTTAAAATTTTATTATTTTCTTTATTATAGTGAATTTATTTTAGTAAAGTTAATAGAAAATTAAATTCTATCTTATGTTTTCAAAACATATGCTTATTCAAGCTCATTAACTATTAGTTTAATAAATTATCTCATCATTTTGTAACTAATGGATGAATTAAATAATATAAAAAATAAATAACAGTTAAAATTTGTCCAATTAATACATAAGGTTCTTCAACTGGTCGTGCTCCAATTCATGTTAATAAAATTACTGTAACTAATATAGATCAAAATAAAATTTGATTAATTGGGTAAAATTGAATTCCTCGGAATTTTCTTAAATTATAAAAAGGTAAAATTATTAAAATTGCAATTGATAAAAGTAATGCAATAACTCCTCCTAATTTATAAGGAATTGAACGTAAAACTGCGTAAGCAAATAAAAAATATCATTCTGGTTGAATATGAGCAGGTGTAACTAAAGGGTTAGCTGGGATAAAATTATCTGGGTCTCCTAATAAATTAGGACTAATTAATACTGATGAAATTAAAATAAAAATTATTACAATAAAACCTACAATATCCTTAAATGTAAAATAAGGATGGAAAGGAATTTTATCAATATTAGAATTTAATCCAATAGGATTATTAGACCCTGTTGGTGTAAAAATAATAAATGAATTATTGTTATAGCAAGAACAATAAATGGTAAAATAAAATGAAATGTAAAAAATCGAGTTAAAGTAGCGTTATCAACAGCGAATCCTCCTCATAATAATTGAACTAAATCTATTCCTAAATAAGGAATTGCGGATAAAAGATTTGTAATTACAGTAGCTCCTCAAAATGATATTTGTCCCCAAGGTAAAACATACCCTATAAAGGCTGTTCCTATAACTAAAAATAAAATAATCACTCCTACTAATCAAGTTGGAGTAAATAAATATGATCCGTAATAAATTCCTCGACCTACATGTAAATAAATACAAATAAAAAAAAATGATGCACCGTTAGCGTGTAAAGTTCGTAATAATCAACCATAATTAACATCTCGGCAAATATGATTAACTCTGTAAAATGCTAAATTAACATCTGCAGTATAATGTATTGCTAAAAACAATCCTGTTAAAATTTGAATAATTAAACATAAACCAGGTAAAGATCCAAAATTTCATCAACTTGAAATATTAATTGGAGCTGGTAAATCTACTAATGCATTATTAGCAATTTTAAATAAAGGGTGGGAAGTTCGTAAAGGTTTATTCATTAATTAATATATTATTCGAATAGGTCCCTTAAATAATTTAGTAATTTTTACTACTACAATTAAAGTAATTAAAAGATAATTTATTAATAAAATAGTGATAAAATTAGTAGGAAAATTATATAATTTATTTAAAGATAAAGAATTTTCTGTTAAATATGAATTTATATTTATAATTGATTCTATTTCGTTGTTTATTAAAAATAATGAAATAGAAGTTTTATCAACAATAAAAGATAAAATTAGTATAATAAATAAAATAAAAGCAGAAAATAAAGTAAGTTTAATTGATAATTTAATATTTAATCTGAAGCTAATGAAGTAACATAAATAAATAAAACAAGTATTCCCCCTAAAAAAATTAAAAATAAAATATATGAATATCAAAAACTTTTAGTTATTAAACCTGAAATTAAACAAACAAAAATTGTTTGAATTAATAAAGTTAATCCTAAAGCTAATGGATGGATTATATTTAAAAAAATAATAGAAGTAGTAATAATTAAAGAGTATAAAATTAATTGAATAATTTCAAGAGGTAGTTTATTTAAAATATTAATTTTGGAGATTAATGAAAAAGAAATTTCTTTTCTCTTGAAGTTTTAAAAGAAAAAATCTTATTTTTGATTAACAAGACCAATGTTTTTGTTAAACTATTAAAACTAATGACTATAATTTTATATTGAAGTTTACCTATAATTTTATTTATTTTAGGTTTATTTTGTTTTGTTTCTAATCGAAAACATTTACTTTCTATACTTTTAAGTTTAGAATTTATTGTTTTAATATTAATTTTTATATTATTTATTTATTTAAATATGATAAATTATGAAAATTATTTTAGAATAATATTTTTAACTTTTAGAGTATGTGAAGGAGCTTTATGTTTATCTATTTTAGTTTCTATAATTCGTACACATGGAAATGATTATTTTCAATCTTTTAGAATTATATAATGTTAAAAATTATTATTTTTTTTTATTATTTTTAACTCCTGTTTGATTTATTAATAATATATATTGAATGGTTCAAATTATATTATTTTTTATTAGATTTATTTTTTTATTAATAAATAATTTTATAAATTATTGATCAGAAATTTCTTATTTTTTAGGTTGTGATATACTTTCTTATGGGTTAGTATTATTAAGATTATGAATTTGTTCTTTAATATTATTAGCAAGAGAAAGAGTTAATAAATATAATAATTATAAAAATTTATTTTTATTAAATATTGTAATTTTATTGTTGTTGTTAGTCTTAACATTTAGAAGAATAAGTTTATTTATATTTTATTTATTTTTTGAAAGAAGATTAAGTCCTACATTATTTTTAATTTTAGGATGAGGGTATCAACCTGAGCGTTTACAAGCGGGTGTTTATTTATTGTTTTATACATTATTAGTTTCATTTTTATATTAATTGGTATTTTTTATGTAATAAATAAAACAGGTTCAATAAATTTTTATTCAATAAATAATTTTATATTTAATTATGATTTATTATATTTTTGTTTATTATGCGCTTTTTTAGTTTTTTAGTTCATTTATGATTGCCAAAAGCTCATGTTGAAGCACCAGTTTCTGGTTCTATAATTTTGGCTGGGATTATATTAAAATTAGGAGGTTATGGGTTATTACGAGTTATTTCTTTTTTACAATTAATAAATTTAAAATACAGTTTTATTTGAATTAGAATAAGATTAGTAGGAGGGGTATTAGTGAGATAAGTATGTTTGCGTCAAACAGATTTAAAGGCATTAATTGCTTATTCTTCTGTTGGTCATATAGGAATTGTTTTAGCAGGTTTATTAACAATAACTTATTGAGGATTATGCGGTTCATATACTTTAATAATTGCTCATGGTCTATGTTCTTCTGGATTATTTTGTTTAGCTAATGTTTCTTATGAACGTTTAGGAAGTCGTAGTATATTAATTAATAAGGGTTTATTGAGTTTTATACCTGCTATAACTTTATGATGATTTTTATTAAGATCAGCTAATATAGCTGCTCCGCCCACATTAAATTTATTAGGAGAAATTTCTTTGTTAAATAGAATTGTTTCTTGATCATGAATTTCAATAATTATATTATCATTTTTATCATTTTTTAGAGCTGCTTATACTTTATATTTATATTCTTTTAGTCAACATGGAAAATTATTTTCTGGAGTTTATTCTTTTA
Source organism: Drosophila biarmipes (assembly GCF_025231255.1). NCBI lineage: Eukaryota > Metazoa > Arthropoda > Insecta > Diptera > Drosophilidae > Drosophila > Drosophila biarmipes. The sequence goes on from NC_066612.1 coordinate 25,526,710, forward strand.
GAGGAGGTCAAATTCGAGAATATTTGTTTATATTATTACATTGATTACCTTTAAATTTATTAATTTTAAAAAGAGAATCATCTATATTATGATTATATTTAAATAGTTTAATAAAAATACTAATTTGTGGTGTTAGTGATATGAAATAATTCATTTTAGATCGTGAAATATTTATCAATTTGTAGAATTAGATTTGTTAATTTAATTTCTATTAGTTTATCATGTTTTTTATTAAGATTATATTTTTTACTAAATAATATAGTTTATTTTATTGAATGAGAAGTTGTTTCTTTAAATTCTATAAGAATTGTAATAACTTTTTTATTTGATTGAATAAGTTTATTATTTATATCTTTTGTTTTAATAATTGCTTCATTAGTAATTTTTTATAGAAAGGAATATATAAGAAGAGATGAAAATATTAATCGATTTATTATACTAGTATTAATATTTGTTTTATCAATAATATTATTAATTATTAGTCCTAATTTAATTAGAATTTTATTAGGATGAGATGGTTTAGGATTAGTTTCTTATTGTTTAGTTATTTATTTTCAAAATATCAAATCTTATAATGCCGGTATATTAACTGCTTTGTCTAATCGAATTGGGGATGTAGCTCTTCTTTTAACTATTGCTTGAATATTAAATTATGGAAGATGAAATTATATTTTTTATTTAGAAGTTATACAAAATGAATTTGAATAATTTTTATCTATAGGGTTTTATAAATTAGCTATATTTCATTTATTAACTCATGCTTTATTTACCTATCTATCTATCTACATCTG